>NC_056683.1:47271032-48572282 GCF_018350215.1 Panthera leo
ACATAAATAACTGTTTAAAAAAATAAAGAATTGGGATTATGCAATGTTATGCTAGTTCAGAAAGATGAAACTAAACAATACTTGGAATTTTCTGAAGATCGATCTACCAAAGTTATACAAAAAAGATTGAAGAAGGGAGGGGTTGTAGTGACTGAGTGTGCATTTAGGAAGACAATAAATAGAATGATTATGCTCCTTAGTTTTGTTGGTGTAAATTACAGTAATAGACTTCTAATGTTACATTATCCTTACATTTCTGAATTTACTGGATAATTGTTTTCATAGCTACCTAGCATCTGAACCTCTACAAAATTTTGCTCTCTTACTCCTTTCTAAAGTTTGCATAAAATATTTGCTTGAAGCTTTCATAGAATTTAGCTATTTTTACATTGATCTAGGGGGAGTTAAGGTGGGTAATTCATTAAGATTTCTTGAGATTGCTTTTGTGCCCTACCTTTTTCCACATCGTTTAGATTTTAAGACATTAAATTCTTCTACTTATTTCATTAAAACTATTTATTTGAGAATATTAATAAACAGAACAGATAAATATCCTTACTCTCAAGGAGTGTCTACTTTAGGGGAAGGAGTCAGAAAATAAATAATAAATACAGTAAATAGTAAATTATATACTATGTTTGAAGATTGAAAGGTATTAGGAGTGCTGTGGGAAACAGATTGCAATATTAAATAGGCTGGTCAAAGTAGGTCTAACTGAGAAGCTGAAATATGAGCAAAGATTTGGGGTGTTCACCTGTCATCTGAAAATAAACTTTCTAGACAGAAGGAACAATTTAAAAAAAATCACTAATACAAATTATGTTTGACTTGTTCAGAAATTAGCAAGTAGCCAGTATGGCTAGAAATGAGGTAACAAGGGGGGAGAGTTGTAGGGTATGAAGTCATAATAATAGGGCAAGAGTTTAAGGAGTAGGCTTTTACTTTGAATGTAAAGAGAGAGAGAGCTTTAAGGAGTGTTCTGGACAAGAAACTGATGATTCAATTTTCTTTTTTTAGAAAAAGTTTATCCAAGTATAACATGCACACAGAAATATGAGCAAATCATAAGCGTTAACCTTAATGAACTATCATAAATTCAACATACCATTGTAACATTGTGTCTGTGATATCAAGTATGAACCCAGAAGTCCATAAGCAATCCAGAAGACCTCTCTTACTTTTCCCAATTATCATATGTCTTATATTGTATAGATACAATATATAAACAACTGTATAGATACAACTGAAGTTATAAGATAAGACGCATGGACTCTATATCCCATGGAATTTTTTATTAATTTTTTTAAAAACAAATTTGATAGTATTTTGAGAGAGAGAGTGTGTGTGAGTGGGAGAGAGGCAGAGAGAGGGAGACACAGAATCTGAAGTAGGCTCCAGGCTCTGAACTGTCAGCAGAGTCCAATAGGGGCTCAAACCCACGAACCATGAGATCATGACCTGAGCTGAAGTCCGATGCTTAACTGACTGAGCCACCCAGCACCCCTCCATGGAATCTCTTTATCATCGTTTAACTATGTCTAGTCTAAGCTGTGAAGAGCAGCATAAATGCCTATTTTCCAATCCAAGGAAAATTTCTCATAACACCTTACATAATATTGTTGACTTACTGCAAATTCTAATCTCTATAGTTTACATTGTACCTGTGGTAATATTATTCGATCCCTGAGTTAATGTTAACTTATTTTCTTTTTTTACCTCTAGAGTTGTCTTTCTTAATTATATTTAGGGAATTTTACTCTCATACTTTAAATTTTCCAATCATTCCCAAAGTCTGCCCCCTGCCTATTTTTACTGTCCTATAACACACTTACTTTGTATTACTATCATTCTAAACTTATTTCTGTGTCCCTTAAATGCTTGGGTAACATGTTACATCTCCTCCTTACCTTCTGGATATAGGTTTGGGAGACAGGAAACTGTAATAATGATACTAAAGAAAAATGGGATATTATAGTGCACTTGACTTATTGCTATTCTTCCAGGTCTTTTGGAGGTTTTTGTTTTTGTTTTTTGTTTGTTTGTTTGTTTTGTTTTTGGAAAATGTAGCATTTTTCCATAAATCATTTATCTGTTTTTAAAATCAATATTTGATTTATTTTTCTACTTTATTTTTTTGGAACCTTTTAGCAGAACACACTCTGTGTTTTATTTCATCTTTATTTCACTTTAGCACTTTGAACCTGGTCAGTACTCAATTAGTTCAATATTAGTTCATTAGTTAAATGAAGAATAATTTTCAAGTAGAAAATTCAGATATGGATGTGAAGTTGATCTCAGTTAAAGTATCAAATGTAGAAATCAGCCTTCTTTTGAGACGTTAGTACGGGGAAAGCGCTTGAAAGATAAGGTGAATATTAGTCTATGACCTAACACTACTCCACTGGAGTAGGCAAAATAATTTTAACCTAATAAATCTGTGAGTGAAATCTTTTATTGTTTATTTTGGAAAATTTTGATTGTTTAGGAGAATAAGTAGTTATTACTTAAAAAGACCCTATTTTTACATGTATAAATACTAACAGTGCTTGCAAAAAATAAATCTAAACCCCCATAATTAGGTTTGACTCATAAGTGAAATAATAAGACCTTTTATTAAGCCTGATCTCAATGTTTTCATTTAAATTTTAGTCATCTATTTCTGGCACATTTCCTAGAAATGTGAAGTATATTTTGGGATAGAATAATACTTAAAACCAATAAATCTTGGCAAGAAGAATGGATATTCATTATCAGAGAGACCAGAAGTATAGTGTATAGAGATACCTATTCTAACTATAAGACATTCAAGCAAAATATGAAGATGACATAAATATAAGGTTTTGGCAAATTAACTAAAGCAAGTATAGAATCTAAAGCAAAGAAATAATGTTACTTCTTATGGTAACTTGTTTATTTACCAATTTTAGAGCTAAGAATTCATTAATACACTGGTGATGGTATGGAAGGCAATCCCACTACATACTTTTGCTGTTGTATAACAATGGCCATGATACACTTGGCTAGTGCTCGTGCCTTCTTAATATGCTTAGACAAGATTTATTTGAGCTCTAAGAAATGTTTATAATAATGACTTCCCCAGAGTACATTTGGGTACTATTGGCAGCTTGGTGGCCAGCAAAATGATCTGCAATACTGTCACTTTTCCAGGACAGATGAGGTTACAGGAATGGCATACTGCCCCTGAAATCTGTGCCAATATTCTACAGAATACACAGATATCCAGGATGCTTCAAAACACTGTTGAAACCCAGATCTCTGTGAACCTTCATCCTTCATTTGTCTGCTTCTCATGGCTATAATTAAGACAGGAAAGAAGCCAAAGGCAAGGGCAAATTCAATTTAATTTTAATATTATTTCTTCTCTAAGAAGCATTCCTTTATAGTAGTTTTCTAGAGACAAAGTCACTTCCAGCATATGGACTAGTATCTAGAGCTAACACAAGCCAGGGATCCATAGAAATACACATCTCAGTATCTTCAGAGATTAAAATGTCGTAGGTCAGAGTTGTTCCAGAATTATGCTCTGAACTGGCTTCTTAAAATTACACACTTTTGAATTGGAAGAACTATCCAAGCTCACTCAATTTAACTATTTCACAGATGGAAAGACTGCAAACCAGAGTGGCCAAGTGGCCTGCCCCATGCCATTGGTTATCCAGAAGGTTATGAGAGAAAATTCCTTAAAGCCTAAGTCCTGACTTAGTCAAGTTTATTTTTCCTTTCTTTTCTGTTTCATCTCCATTTTCTGTAGAAGAGTTGAGAAATCACAGAAAATTACCTTAGGTGAGCCCTAAGCATTTTGTCACCTTTTCTTTTACAAATGGACGAGACCATATAATCAGCTTTTGAACTTTTCTAGTTCTCCCTTTTATCTTTTCTGTGATTCCTTATACCAGATGCTGTTTCATTTTTTATGCAATTATACTTCACTTTGATTAAATTTCAGTGTGACCTTGAAGCCATGACAAAGTTTGCTTATTCAGAGAGCTAGGCAGATATAATACTGTTAAGCATGGCAAACAACACACAAGGAAAAAGATAAAGGTAATTTCTACAAAGGTTGTATCCTAAATTATTCTGGCATAGAAATTCAAAAGGTAAAAAGTAAAGAAAGGCTGTTTTAAAATCATTGAAAAATGTATGATCGCATGTCTACTATAGTACACATGATGTATAAGCATAGTTAAGCCTCTGATATAGATTGGGGATGACTCTCCCAAACACGCTCATTCCAGTTCTTTACCAAGTCCAACCCAAGGGAAGTGAATTGCCCTCCAGTCTTCCCCGAAGTAAATCAGTTATATATACAAAGCCCCTCTGCTCCATGGCAGCTTTACTTCTCTCTGTCTTGTGCAATATTGATAACTATCAACAAGCCAGAAAGGAAGATGGAAACGTTGGGAGTAATAAAGGCAGGAAGCTCAAATTGGTAGAAGAAAGCTATCCCAGTAATATAACCTTGGCCAAAGCAGGCAGCAGAGCAGAAGCACTTTGAACTTTTTAGAATGTTGCAACTACCAGTTAATTGTAGGTGGCAAGGATCTGAGTTAACATGCTTTACTGAACAGGCGGAACAATGAGACATTAGAAAATATGGAAAGTTTGAAAATATACTTCATTCACTGTAATGTTGTAATCACACAGTGTTTATGAATGAAACATATATAACAAATGTGTTATATGTAATATGAATATTATATACATGTAATTTTAGGGAAATCATCCGCAAAATATAGATGAGCAACATTTATTTATGAGATGCATGTAGTTTTGAGAAAAGGTACATTTGCTTTAGCTTTGTGCTCTGTATGTTAAGTGATGTCCAGAAGAAAAATTAGAAAGAAAATGTTAGCTGTGTTAACCTAGTAAAAGAGTAGTCTGCTATCCCTCTATAGAGACATGTTTTTGATTGTAATAATTATGTTAGACTGCATTAATAGATACAAATATAGCCGCCCTTGAACAACACGGGGTTGATGTGGGCAGGTGCACTTATATGTGGATTTTTCTTGATAAATACAGTAGAGTAATATAAATGTATTCTCTCTTTATGATTTTCTTAAACATTTTCTTTTCTCCAGCTTACTTTATTGTAAGAATGCAGCATATAATACATATAACATAAAAATATGTGTTACTCAACTGGTTACGTTGTCAATGAGGCTTCCAGTCAACAGTGGGCTATTAGTAGTTTAATTTTCAGGGAAGTCAAAAATTATATGCAGATGTTCCATAGTGCGGGTGTGGGCATGGGGTGGAAGGGCTCCTAATACCTGCATTGCTCAAGGGTTTTAATTCCAAACAGGGGAGGTGTTTAATCACTAGTCGAACACTATCTAGAATCTTGCATTTGATTCTAGGAAAGAAAATGGTATACAATAGATATCCTGGAGCAGTTTCTAGATAGCAGTGTCAGAATGGTATGAGGATGTGAAACCACATTATATGAGAAAAAAGGGGAGGTTTCGCAAAAAAATACAAAATCCAAAAGGAGACTATCAAGATATCTTCAGATATTTGAAAGATGGACATGAGAAGATGACTAAATTTGTTAAAAATGATCTCAAAGTGTACAGGTTTGTATGAATGTTACAGGGAAGGCGATTGAGGCTGATCATGGAGAAGATGGTTTTTTGATCTTTTAGGTCAGCGATCAAAAAGTAGAATCAGTTACTCTGGGAAGTTGGAAATGTAGTGTCTTGAGGTTATTCAAAAACAAGTTGGGTAACTACTTGGTGGGAACATGCTAGAAAGAATTCAAGCATCAGATAGAAGATGGACTAAAAACACAGGATGATATTGTTTATCTTTTAATCTTACATACTGTTTAGAAAATTAATGATCATGAAACCGGACTATTACCCCACACAAAGAACAGTTTGTGCCTGAGTAGTCTATTCAAAGCCCAAAGAACATGAAAGATGCATTTTGTACAGTCATTGAACTAAGCATACTGGAACACTTGGATCTCTGGAATGAATTCTGTGGTTAGTATTAGAGTCATTAGTTACGAATAAATTTAAACATTATTTGGCTCTTCTTTCTGAGCTCGTGTGTGTGTGTGTGTGTGTGTGTGGGTGCGCGCGCACGCACGCGTGTACGTGTTGTTAAAAACAGCTAACTAACAACTATTTCTGGAGTGCCTGAGCTAGAGCACATTTTACTGGGTATTTCGAGTACACAGAGCTTTACAGATGCAGTTTCTTAACTCAAAGGGTTTACCTTATTCCTCTTTCTTTTTTGGCTTTTCCCCCTTTTCTCTCTACGCTCCAAACATCTTAACTTCACACTGGACAACGATTTTAAACCGAGCATTGTCATCTATTAACTGTTTTATCTTAGTCAAGTTATTACTTTAAGTTTTAGTTTCCATATTTGTGGAAGATAATAATAGAACCAAATTCACAGTGAGGACTAAGTGAGATATGTACATAGCTCTTAGCATATTGTATGTGTTTGTTCATTCACCACTAGTTATTATATTATGGTTCAAACTCACTGTCACATCTACCCTTATATTCTCTCATTAAATTATTCTTACTCTGGCCATTCAGAACTGCCCCCACTCAACACTAATCTCCACCACACTGCGTCCAACCATTCTGTTGTTTTGTTTGTGATTATCCTACTTTGTTTTTAAAACTTTTTTTAATGTTTATTTTTGAGAGAGACAGAGACAGAATGCGAGTGGGTTAGGGGCAGAGAGAGAGGGAGACACAGAATCCGAAGCAGGCTCCAGGCTCTGAGCTGTCAGCACAGAGCCTGACGCGGGGCTCGAACTCACAAGCTGTGAGATCATGACCTGAGCCGAAGTCAGATGCTCAACCAACTGAGCCACTCAAGCGCCCCTATCCTACTTTGTTTTGAAAACAGGCTTCCTACTTCACTTAAAACCTCTCCGCATACATACCTCTACTCTTACTTTTTGCGTTTACGTAGAGTGATGGGCAATTTTATTTATAATGTCATATAAGTTTAGGTCTGGAAAATAGTAGAGGTTATCCAGTCAACCCACTCATTTGAGAAATGAGGAAGCTGAGATACCAAAAACAGGGTCTGACCTTTTTAAGATAACAGAGCAATTAGTTGATAGGGGCATGTTAATAGCAGAGTAAAGTGCTCCTGTACAATAGAGTAGCCCATATCCCCAGTTCCAAACAGTTGTGAGTAGGACTATGCAGAATAAAGGAAGAACAGTTTGACCTATAGCCTCAGTGGAAAGTAGGACAATGTTTTGGGTATTAAAGAAGGAATAAATTAATGAAGAAGCAAACATTTTTAGTACTTATTATGTGCTAAGCACTAAGTTTCTTTATATTTATGCTATGTAATCCTCAATAACAAAGCAAAAATGCATGAACACACTTTTTCTGCATTTTTAAATTGAGAAAACTGAGGCTCAAAGAAAGTATATTATTCGGTAAAAGTTAAATACACAGTTAATAAGTGGGGGTGCCACAATATTAACCCATGTTTCTGTGACTAAAATCTGTTCTACTTTGCTGCTTTTATGGCAATACTCATGCTTCTCAAACTTGGCAATTCTATAATTTTAGTCCTCCCAGGCAAATAAGGCCTCTTCTCCCAGGGATGTTCAAGATTTTTATAATATATTTGCCTTCAGGAGAAAAGCTGGATATAGAAATTAACTATGTAGGCTGTCACCTGTTGTAATTTCTGGGCACTAAGAAGTCCAATTTAAAGAAATCCTTACTAGGGCGCTTACCCCTGAGATTATTCTACAAGAATTTTGATATCACCTAGACAGATAGTGGTAAAATTCCCAAGCTCCACGAATACAGAGAAAATTTTAATGTCAGGGAGAGAGTGAGCAAAAGAATTTTCTACAGATGTCAAGGATTGCTTGAACCTAGCTTTTCTCTGGCAACTTTGAATAACAAGAGACATTGGAGCAATATATTCAATCTGTATGTGATTTATTTTTGATGCAACATGCTTGGTAAGAACAAAAATTTAGAAATAATCATCCAGCTTTCAGAAAAAAAAAAAAAGTTCTGGTTGGTAGCATTTGCTAGTTTTCTGTGGTGTAAGTACTCCACCATGGCCAATTTCAAGCTATCAACATGAATCTGTTGACTGCAAAATTGAAAAAAGATATGCACATTTGTCTTTTGTAAGCCTAGCACAAACTGTCATGTGCATATCACATGGATATGTGTATATTTAATATAGGTATAGGCATATTTATATATGTATACATATAAAAAGGGCCTGGAAGAATGTGCAAAAATATTGTATCAATTTGGTTTGAAAGAAGAGTGAGTTTAAGATATGTTTCATGAAAGGGGACTTTTCCATTTTATTCAGTATAATTTTATATCTTTCAAAAACATTTTTGAAGTATAGTATATACATAAAAAGTAGATATATAGCAAATGTATAGTTAAGTTTTCACAAATAGAACACACCTGTATAACCACTACTCAGAAACAGAAATTATCAGCACCACTCATATCTTTGGCAGTCATTATTACCCAAGACCCAGGGATAACCATTATTCTGATTTCTAACAACATAGATCAGCTTTGACTGCTTTTGTAATTTACATAACTGGTATAGCATATATTATACTAATTACTTAACCCAACGATCTAATGATGTAGATATTCATTTTAATTAATGATAATGATTGAAGTATTTATTATTGATGATATGATAAACATTTTTTTATATATCATGAATTCCTTTGTATCAAACTTCTTTCATGCAACACTATTGTGAGATTTATCATTAAACATATCAAAAGAGACAATGTAAATAGTAAACAGTATTGTTATATGTACTTGAAGATCATTCTTGTTGCTGTATAGGATTCTATTGTGTGTACATAACTCAACTTATTAATTGTTTCACTGTTGATGGCCTCAAGTTATTCCACAAATTGAGGCTGGTATTACCTTCAATGAATTTCCCCACTTCTCCTTGCCACTACTTTGGACAGCTTGAATTTAACACCAGCCTGTGCACTTCTGCATTGCCCCTGGACTTCTCAGATTCTTTGGAATACTGGTTGATCCTTTGAGATTTTCTGGTGAGTAGTGTATATCATCTAAAGGTTTTTAACCCTGGGTGCACAGAGTTGATAAAATTCAAGGGGTACTTGAATAGATGGGAAAAGGCAATCTTAAACAATAGAGATGACACTCTATTTCCTAAGAAGTATTAAAGAAGGATGTCCCAACTAGGTAAATTTTCAAGTTTGACTTTGGCCAAATGAAGGACTAGTAGACTATATTCTTGAGGGCATATCTCTTAGGATAAATTTTATACACAACTTTGTGTTTAGGTTTAAGTAAGAATACTATTATATTACTAGGAAGGAATGGCTTGGTGACTTTCATTTGCCAGTCAGCATGATGGACTGTTTTTAAGACCCTATGAGAAAAGTCGGTCAAGTTGCTGTGAAAATATATTGATTCAAGACTAATGTTCAACTATGCTACCTGGGGACTAAATCAGCACTACTTCAGACCAACATACAAGAAAGTGTATAGGGGAGAAGGTACAAATGAATGAGAGAGGGAGAGATTCAGATTACTTCCCCACAGGAGAGATAGCAGGCTCAGTTCCCTGAGGGCTCAAGAAAGCCTCTAGCAGGGGATGGACATGATTGATGGTCAGCATCTTTGGAGAGCATGGGAAACAAAGATGTAAAGAGGAACAGTGACAGATTGACTTAGAAGAATAGGAGAGTACTGGTTTCATGGGTAAGTCTTGTATCATTCCAAGACTCCTGTGGAGCCTTGGAAGTGAGTACTAAAGTTTTATTGTAAAGCCAGTGAGAGGTGTGAGCCAGTGATATTCAGGAATTAATGGTCATATGTCCACAAACATATCTATGATATGATAAAGTTCTAATTGTTTTTTTGTTTTAAAATTTTTTACTGTTTATTTATTTTTGAAAGAGAAAAAGAGAAAGAGAGAGAGAGATTGAGAGGGAATGAGCAAGGGAGGGGCAGAGAAAGAGGGAAACACAGAATCTGAGGTAGGCTCCAGGCTCCTCGCTGTCAGCACAGAGCCCAGCGCGGGGCTCGAACTCACGAACCATGAGCTGAAGTCGGATGCTTAACCGACTGAACCACCCAGGTGCCCCTCTAATTGTTTTTATTGAATCCATACCTCACTTATAAGTAAAAGTAAGTGAAATATTGGAAAAGAAGTATAGAGGATGCAATTCTTGGAATACAAACAACACCACATTATAATGAGGCAAAATAATAATGTTTTGATTGAGTCATCATGATTTTTCTCAGTTCTTGTCTAGAGAGGAAATTCCAATGACTGTGGACTTAGCTATAGTTTATAAGTGATGGTGGGATATAGGAAAGCTGGTAACTATAACCTTTTTTTTTTAACCTATGTTGGTGGACTGGGAACTTAAAGTCAAGCCATGGAATGGCTTTAGATGAGATTCTAAAATGATAGATTAAAAATGGCTCCTTTTCTATCAAAATGGATAAAATTTGTTAGTTGAATAAAATATATGTTCTAGAGGTGTCACCCTTTTTCCTACAAACCTTTTCCCTAAACCAAATATGGGAAAGATGATATATCTCAAACATGTCTGTACTAGACTCTTGCAGAGACAATTTTTCAAAGTTTGATATAAATATACAGCCTAACATACTTATCAGGAGTATACTAACCAAAGAGATCTTATAAATCAAAGTTATAGGTATATACAATGCTTTTTTTTTTGTTTAGATTACAGTCTTATGATGAACATTGCAATGGTTTTATTAATTTATTTAACAGCCACTTAATAGCAAAATATGGAGGAATAGTAAAATTATTTAGACATGATCTCTATTCCAAAGGAGCTTGTAGTATGTACCAGAGTTAGACATGTAAAGAAATTACTCTGAAAATAATTTTTATTCCTGGTCAAAAACAATGTATGAACATGTTTCTAAGGTGGGACATAGGAAGCAGTATATAACTCTTCTTCAAAATAAATATATACATATATGGTTTTACTAAAGTTTTGTATAACAGAGTCCTAGTTACTCAAGATTTTCCAAGGATCCCATAAACATAAAGATTTTTTTAGCTTAGGAACATGGTATTTTATTATTCATTTTTAATTATTTTTTAATTTTTTATTGAAGTGTAATTAACATATACCATTATATTAGTTCCAGGTATATGATACAATAAAATGTAACAAATTTTTAATCATTAAATCCTTTTGTTTAAAGATTTCTTTTTTTTTTTTTTTTGAGAAAGAGAGTATGCATGTGTTTGCACGCATGTGTGTGGGGGCAAGGGGCAGAGAAAAGGGGACAGAGGATCTGAAGCGGGCTCTGTGCTAACAGCAGAGAGCCTGATGCAGGGCTCAAACTCACAACCCATGGTATCATGACCCAAGCCAAAGCTGGTTGCTTAGATGCCTGAGCTTAACAGGCACCTCTGTTTAAAAATTTCTTATGTGGGTGTACTATTTTTGATGCCCCAATCAGAAAGTTTTAATTTTTGGATGCAAGACATAATTCAAGTATTTTTCCATGTTGTAACTATAGAGACCATAACATAAGCATTATTTAATCCAGGGGGAAAAACTGATTTAAAAGTATTTTATTATCTGTTTTGGACCTTGTAACCCAAAGATACAGAAGTAGGAAAAACTTCATGAAGGACATAATAATCATCATGGGTTTTGAAGAATGAGGAATTTTATAGACTGAAAACAAAGAAGGATAGTTTTAAAAGTATAACTCACCAGTCTCAGTCTTGGAGTTATGAATGTCACTAGAGGCAGGGGTTGGCAATAAGATTAGGAAGAATAACTGACAGGGATAAGTGTTCTATAGAAGTGAGAAATAATTACATGCTGAAAAATGAGAATGGCTTTAGAAATTTTCTTTCCTAAGGTTAGCCTGGTAAAGTTGTGAAGTGATTATATTTTTGCAGGAAACTATTCAAGCTAGAAGAAGCAAATAACAGGCTATTACAATATAGCCAATCAGGGATGACAAATGTTAAATTCTGTACCGTTGGCCAAATGACACTAAAAGAAAGGGGGCTTCAGACAATTCACCTTGGCAGTTAGAGCATACAGACCTCTATGGTCCAAACTTAAAAACTAAAAAGTATGATAAATCCAGGGTCTGTCTGATTCCAAAGTTTTCATGAAGGGAAGGAATATTGTGCTAAAATTCCAGAATGTGAAAACTATAATTTAACTTTAATTTTAGGAAATAGATAAGGGTTGATTATTACTTACCAAGGCTTATTACATAAGGTGATTTTAGAAAGAGCAAAAAAGGGGGCGCTTGGTGGCTCAGACTGAATCTTTTTTTTTTTTAGACATTGATGGTCTTTATTTTTGTTTATTTATTTTTTAAAATACAATTTATTGTCAAATTGGCTAACATACAGTGTGTAAAGTGTGCTCTTGGTTTTTGGGGTCGATTCCTGTGGTTCATCATTTACATACAACACCCAGTGTTCATATGTGGATTTTGAGAAACTTAACAGAAGACCATGGGGGAAGAAAAGGGGAAAAAGTAGTTACAGAGAGAGAGGGAGGCAAACCGTAAGAGGCTCTTAAATTCAGTCTGACTATTGATATCAGTTCAGGTTGTGAACTTGATCTTGCAGTGGGGAGATCAAGTCCCACATCAGGCTCCACACTGCATGGAGCCTGCTTGGGATTCTTTCTCTCCCTTTCTCTCTTCCTCTCCACTGCAAGCATTCTCTCTGTCTCTCAAAATAAAAATAAACATTAAAAAAAGAAAAAGAAAGAGCAAAAAAGAAGGCCCAACCCTAACCAACAACAGTTCTGGCAGGAATAGTGTGAGGGTAGAAGGCTGAGGCTGAAATTAGAAATTATTTCTTGGGACTGGGGTTAAGATTGGTGTTCATGACTTTACCATAAGGTCACTTTAAATAAACTTTCCACACAGAGTTGAGTTTGACAGTCAACTTTCAATCGGATACCTTCATGGCTTTCTAGAATCCTGAATAGATTGCTGAGCAACACTAAAAACCTGGTATGAGCCAGCTAGGCTTTCATCTGGTAGAGAGTAGGAGAGATTATTATACTTCCTGTGACTACTTCTGGACTACTGGCTGTTAATGTACACATAACATCAATCCTCAGCTCCTATAGATTCTACCACCCATGTGCAGCAAACTTCATTCAGTTCTCATCTCCATTGAAAGAATCTTCTCTGAGTTAGCATCATTTCTCATTGATATTGCTATAACGGCCTTTTGATTTATCTAGAAGTTTCACATCCTTGATCTTCCATTCTCCATACAGTAGTTACAGAGTTCCCTTTTGTTTGGCTTTCCATTTTTTTTATTTAAAGTCCCATACGCTTAGGGTTGCCTGGGTGGCTCAGTTGGTTAAGCCCCCGACTTCAGCTCAGGTCATGATCTTGCAGTATTTGAGTTCGAGACCTGCATCTGGCTCTGTGCTGATAGCTTGGAGCCTGGAGCCTGATTTGGATTCTGTGTCTCCATCTCTCTCTTCCCTTCCCCTGCTCATGCTCTGTCTCTCTCTCAAAAATAAATTAACATTAAAAAAAATTTTTAAAAAAGTCCTATACACTTAGCATGACCATTCATGAGTTTGGCTCACCCAAACTTCCACCTTCAGCTACTTCTACTACTCTTCTTTTCCCTTCCAACCATATTGAGTTTCTCTGTTACTTATGTCTTCATTCTTTTCTGCCTTTACACATTTACCTGCTACATTTACCAGAAACATCCACAATTACCCTCTCCAACCTCCCTATCTTTTCCTCATGTCTCAGATGCTTATTTTTTTTATTATTTTTTAATGTTTATGTATTTCTTTATTTATTTTTACATTTCTTTATTTTTTTTTTTTGAGAAACAGAGTGAGACAAAGCATGAGCGGGGGAGGGTCAGAGAGAGAAGGAGACACAGAATTTGAAGCAGTCTCCAGGCTCTGAGCAAGCAGTCAGCAGAGAGCCTGATGCAGGGCTCAAACCCACGAACCGTGAAATCGTGACCTGAGCCGAAGTCGGATGCTCAACCAACTGAGCCACCCAGGTGCCCCAATGTTTTTTTTTTTTTTTTATTTTTGAGGGATAGAGAGACAGAGTATGAATGGGGAAGGGCAGAGAAAGGGGGAGACACAGAATCAAAAGCAGGCTCTGAGCTGTCTGCACAGAACCCAACGTGTGGCTCAAACTCATGAACCATGAGATCATGACTTGAGCCCAAGTTGGTCCTTAACTGACTGAGCCACCCTGGTGCCCCCTTAGATCCTAGTTTACATTCCATTTTCTTAATAGAGGCTTCCCAGAATTCCTTACTTCAAGGCAAGTTTAGAACCTAGAGTTTTGCACTAATAAATGCATATTTACTGATTAGAGATCTCATGAAACTTTATTATTCCTTACATTCATCATTACACCCCTAGTGCCTAGCACGCAGTGACTGATTTGATTCCTATTGAGCCTTTCTGTAACTTGAGTAGGGACTACCTGAAAGGCAAACATCCCAGTAATCAAGTCATGAACTTTGGGCAGGCAAAGCTAACAGTAAGGGCTTGCCCAAGCCTATGTGGGCAAGAATTAAAAGCTCATTTTCCCAAAATATTAATGACCTAGAATAAATGTACTTACAAAGGGAGAAGGTAAAGAAGTAGCCCTGTCCTTTAGTTAACAAATGATCATAAAAAATATAGGAGAAGTCGATGGGAGACAAGGAAAGAGAGAAGAGGTAATTATTTTGATAGAGTTGAGTTTAAGGAATCTGTAGAATTTCCCTAAGAGATATCCAATAGGCATATGTGTGCCTTGAGCTAAAGAAAAAAATGAGAGTTAGAAATATAAATTTTGGGAATCATTTCAGGTGGTTGAAATAGTGGTTGTAAGTACGATTGCTCCAGAGATTATTTAGAAAAAGGGGACTGAGCATGTACTTCTAGGAACCTTAGAAGTATTTTCTGTTGTGACACATCAGGCCTAAAGAATTTAATTATATTTGGGAATAAAATGATAGGAAATAAGAAGAGACTTATTTTTGAAACTTTTTAATGATCTTTATAATTATTATCATATTTATCTAAAGGCTTCGGTTTGCAAAAACATTTTGACTTTAAAAATCTGAAAATATAAATATAGCTACTGTAGTAGTTCATCTTTTAGGCTTACTGATCTTTCTTCATTCTTCATGTGCCTTTGAGTTTTATCACTAAGTTATCCTGGTATTACTGTAGAACCCATAAAATTTGTATTACCTTGTCAGGTTGTCTCATGCTTCTGGGTCATATGAACAGTCTGGGTCAACAGAACATATGAACTAGACCAAGCTTCCTCCCTTACCCAGATCATAGATGAGAAACAAAACAGAAACTGAAATGTTGAATTATCCCAGTGTTGTCTCCTTGCCTTAGGAATTGTTTCTTGAGACTTCTCAAACCCACCCACATTTCTCTCTTTTATGTTTTTACATGTGGATAGGTTTCTGATGACTACAATGTGATCTCTGTACACATAATCACCATTTATGCAAGGGCAAGTTTGGAGCATTAAACAATTATAGTATTGTTGAAATGATTAAGGTTGTAATGATTACCATTATTTTTAGCATTATAATTTTGAGTTTTACTTGGATTATCTCATTTAACCCTCACGTCAAACTTAATTCAGTGGATGCTATTATTATTTTATAGATAAGGACATTGGGGCTGAGAGAGTTGGTAATGATTTTTGTTCAAATAATATAGCTAAAAACATAGTGAAACTGGAACTCAAAACTCAGGCAATCTAACTTCAAAACATGAAGACTTCAGAGTGCCTGTGTAGCTCAGTCAATTAAGTGCCTGACTGTTAATTTTGGCTCAGGTCATGATCTGACAGTGTGTGGGATCAAGTCCTGCATTGGGCTCCATGCTGACAGCACAGAACCTGCTTAGGATTCTCTCTCCCCCTTTCTCTCTGCCCCTCCTCTGCTCACTCTCTCCTTCTCCTTCTCCCCCTCCTCCTCCTTCTTCGTCTTCTCTTTCTCTCTCTTAAAATAAATAAACTTAAAAAAAAAAGACCTCATCATTATGATACACTCTTCTCCCACCTTCCTCCCTGACCTAAATTTCTTAATCTTAGAGGAACCTCTTGCTTATTAACCACTATTTTCCACCATTTTGGAAACAAAATGAAAGTATTATTTCCTCATTCAATGTTTAAGTCATTAGCAGATATATACAGGGACAGCAGTTTCACTCATTGTGCAATTTTATTCATTAAAATGCTGAGAATGGGGATACCTGGGTGGCTCAGTCAGTTCAGTGTGTCCTACCCTTGATTTTGGCTCAGGTCATGATCCCAGAGTATTGGGATGGAGCCCTGCGTCAGACTCCATGCTGGACGTGAGGCCTGCTTGAGATTCTTTCTCTCCCTCTCTCTCTTCCCCTCTCCCCCACTCATGCTCTCCCTTTCTCTATGTCTAAAGTTAAAAAATAAAATAAAGTAATATAAAATAAAATACTGAGAATAAATTAGGATCAGAAGAATATCAGAAGAAACTGTGCTTTTATTATCAAGCTAATTTTTTTCTACTTTTCATAATAAGTATGTTTATTTCCAGACATGGTTGCACTTTTTATACAGAGAAGATATGCCAGGATAAGACAATAATATTCATATCTTCATTAGATACTTCAGTCTGTTCATACCCTGGCTGGTTAAGGAGTATGAACCTTCTTCCTGTGAGAAAAGGTGATGGAGAACTTGTGCAAGGTTTCAAGTAAGATTTTAGCACTTGTCTTATATCATGTTAGCTCTCAAATTGGCCAAGTCCACACAAAAAGCAAATATCCTGTGGCTGTACCCTGGTAAACTAGAAGAGACAAAAAGAAGCAGAACAATAAGCTCTTTTCTCTTTCACAATATAAAGAGGATGTCTTCTTATTTATGTACTTATAAGTTAACACTGAAAAGTACAAACATAGTCTAATAATACACCATGAGAGTTTCTCTTGCAATCTTATTAGTATTTGTTTTATTTGATATCTGAACTATAATTTGGAAATTAAACATTTGCTAGAGTGTCTCAAGCCTGATCTACTACCCCTGTTAGAGCAAGTCTTTATTTCTCTTACACCTGGATCATTTCAACAGTCTTTCATCACCTTTCCCTGTGTCTATACTTTCTAAGCATTTTCCATCCCGTGGAATTAATAAAACCCTATCCCATATTAAGAAAGCAAAGGCTTAATTGAAGGATTGAGCTGATGCTAGGACTCTTTGCTTGCAGTGAATCAGGTCCCTTAATCCATGACCTGATGGAGGTCCTATTTATTCCATTTCTTTGATCTCTTCCAACTCCTCTCTCATTTGTAGAATTGTTCCTATCAGCTTGGATATCTTTGAATTGAAGATTCCTGATAATATTATTTTTGTTATTTAGCATTCTTCCACCAATTAATAGAGAATTGATATCCAAAATGATCACCTGTTTTGGGGCGCCTGGGTGGCTCAGTCAATTAAGTGTCTGACTTCGGCTCAGGTCATGATCTCACAGTTGGTGGGTTCGAGCCCTCTGTTGGGCTCTGTGCTGACAGCTCGGAGCCTTGAACTGGCTTTGGATTCTCTCTCTCTCTCTCTCTCTCTCTCTCTCTCCCCCCCTCCCCCATTTGTGTGCTGTCTCTCTGTCTCTTAAAAATAAATGCAAGAAAAATTAAAAAAAACAAATGATGACCCATTTCTATAGAACCACCCTATACACCTATATCTCCCGCTATTGTCAGATCTTCAGGAGAAAAACTAGCTCTTCAGATGATGCCATGTGACCAAGAAAGCAACACACACTGTACAAGAGTGGTTAGTAATTCAGTTTCATTTATTACTAATCCTTACACCCACTGTGCTTTATTTTCAGGAATGCTGATTTTTATTTCAGACTTCTACATACAACATTTGGCATTTAGTTTTCTGCAGAAACCAACTAGTTTTTCAAAATCATGGCATTCCTGTCTACATTTGCCTCTCTTGACAAAGCAACTATAGGTGTCTTTCACGGGACATTTCACTGTTAAAAGGGGGAAGAAAAAGGCACAGAAACCATTGAGTCATTGTATATGTTTTAGGGACCCAAACTTGGTATAAATCAATTGTTGACATGAAAATCATTAAAGCGTCTGCATATGCTAAGTTTTCACCCTGGAGTAGGCATTTAAGAAGTCATTTATTTTACTATTTTTCTGGTGATGACGGTTTTGTGGATTCTGCTTCATTCAGTTCTCGCTCCAACTTTTGACTTGATCCACTGGTGGCTAAAGCTTAGTTTTCCATAAGAATTCTAAATAGATATTGTTGGAAGCAGAACAGCTTTGGAACAAATATCATATATCCTTATGGCTATCTACCCACCTACTTGTTTTTTGTTTTTTTTTCCCCTCTGATTCAAATGAAATAAGCATGTAAATTATTTTTGACTTTAGGATTAAACAATGGGAACACCAATTCATGTTGTTGTTGTTGTTGTTGTTGTTGTTGTTGATGTTATTGTTTACCCCCATCCAGCTACCAAATGCTTCCCAGCACGCATGTCATGCGTGTGGTATCTTTTTTAATTATTATTATTTATTTAAACTCACGTTAGTTAACATACACTGTATTCTTGGCTTCATCAACTCATATTTAAATTGCTATTTTGCTTTTATATTTAGGGCTCTTTTTTATGGGGAGAATGAAGACGTCGAGATAAGGATTCTTTGAAAACACACACAAAGATCTGAGGTTAGTCAGGGGGTGCTGAGAGCACTAGTGGTACCATATCACAACCAGACTTAGACATGCAGTGAAGGGAGTGAAATTGGCCAGCGTCTCCTCATGTTTCCTTTACTCAGAGTCCCCTTCTCTATAAAGTACTCAGGCCAGCACTATCGCAACATATCCCAACTAATGAACCTATTGAAATCATGGGCAGAAGACAATATTTCACCTTTTCAAGAAATGTTTGTATTTTAAAATGGGTCCCTAAGCGAAGGAGATTCTCAAAGTAAAAGCATTAAATATAATGGTGAATTATCTGCCATCAGCAGAGAAGGTATGTGAACACTGTTCTTCATCTTTCCCTAAAATCCTATCATATATAGGACCCATCTATGATAGGCTTGGTGGTAGTGATAACCCAATATATTTACTCCCTCTGATATCAGTGAAGTTATATTAACTTCCCTCTGTTACTTGGGGTAATTATGCTTTGGGTGAAAAAGTTGAAACCATATTATATTGATTTTTTCCCCATATTTGAGCCCATGTGATATCACTGTTCCACCGTATAAATTAATGATGTCTTCTTATTTGTATTGTCTAGAGAGATGTTATTTATTGCCTTTGATGCCAGAGGGAAAAGACATTATCTCACCAGTTTGAAAATGCATCCTCAAATTACACTGTCCTATATGAGGGGTGTGAAACATGTATGTCGACTTAATTGGAATTTACAAATAACAGAATATGACAGCTGTCAAGCATCAGTATGAGAAAAAGAATGGCATTATTTAAGTGGGAATTATAAATTAGCATTTCCCCACTAGTAACAAAAACAACAAATAGCTTCTCACTAGATAATAGCTATTGCATCATCTAAAATTCATATTTATGTACAAGAAGGAATTGCAAATGTTTCAACTTTTTGATGAAACCATGCACACATGCAAGTCTCTTTGGTTTCTGAAGATACTGAAAATGTCATGAAGGTTTTCACATTTTTTTTCAAAAGCAAGTGGCATGTGGGACACATGTAAATCAAGATAACATAACTGGAGGTAATATTTTATTATCCAAATGTGGTCGGTTGCCCTATATACTAGTCTTCTCTATTTTAAGAAAATCTTAGTTTGGTGTTAGTAAAATTAAAACCTTGTTTTAAGTCCTGAGTTTAGGAAGTTGTGATACAACAATAATCCTCATGATTTTTATCTGAGAAAATTTATTTTAATTATAAGAGAATTCAAATGATTTGAATCTTTTATCCAAAATACTTAGGTATTTGAGTTTTTAAATTTCCTCCAAGCTAGGCTGACTTATTGCTAGAACACTTGGTTTCATCTGTGTTCTGTGGGATGGAGTTGGAGTTCAAATAGTAATCTATTGAAGGTCTAGGCCACTCCTAAATCAGAAGTTTCTAGAGGTTTGTTTTGTTTTTGAGTGGAATTATTTTTTAAGGGATGTGTGTTTTTATAGTGTTAAATAACTTTCCTATCTTGAGTAGTCTGAAATGTGACAAAGAAACTCTTTCAATGATCTATATCAAGACACATCCATTTGGCTGCTAATGTAACCTGGGTGATGAGGGCAATGGTTTACAAATGAGGGTACATAACCTAAGCACATGAAATCCAACAGGGTAAATGTTGCCCCCATTGTCTTTTACAATACTTGTCAGAGAAAAATTTCTTCTCCCAAAATGAGACACCAAGAGCCTACTTTCCTTCTGAGATGTTTCAATACAATGTAAAAGTAATTATAATATGTAAGAAAAACATAATATATACCATAGTCTACATTAGGTACTTTGCATATTTATATATTATTAATTCTCATGATAATGCTATGAGGAAGCTTAATTGCTATACTTAATTCACAGATGCAGAAACTGAGGCTGAAGGAGTTTAAACAAACTGATAGATTCATGTAACCATTTTGGTGGCAGAAACCAAATCTGACCCCAGGTATCAATAACTCCAAAGGGCTATGTTCATTTCATCACCTGATTAATATTAGTTGTTATCTAATTGGACCTGTGGTAATAGAGCCATTAAATTGTTTTTGACTCTAAGTCATTTAAAAACACAAAATGTTTTAAAATGAGAATTCTCAAATAAACCATGCAACATGATATAGCCAAATCTATCATTTGGTGTAAGTTAGTGGAAAACCTGTTGTTACTATACTATATACAGCATCCCATTATTTCTCAAGGATCCAGATGATTATAATTTAATATCCTATCTAACTTGGCTTTCTGGACAGCCAGCTCACACTGAGAACAAAGCGTTTGATCAAGTCCTTAAACTGTCTCCCACAATAATATGACTCACCAGGAGCCTTACTTTTTAGTAAGATCACAAGTTCTTTCTTTGTGATTCACTCCCAGGACCATCACACACCACTCTCTTAGCAGTCACTTCTTTATCTCTAGTTGACATCAACCAAGACTTCCCTCTCCAGAAAGATATTTCACCCCCTCAATTAACACTTCTATTTTACCTAGTGGCAATAAGACCAGAAGGAAAAATAAAATCAAGAGGACAGGAATCTTCAAGACTGAAGAGAATCATTCAAATCAATAGCTCTGGAGTCTTTCAGTAAGAGGCGGCTAGAGAGTGTATCTTTTTATATTTCTTTCCCTGTAGAGATATGAATCTACTCATTTCTGTTCATCAAAAGTTAACACTCTTGTTTAGTGGTGCCTGGGACAAAAGTGCTGGACATTGCTTTGCTTTTAGCTTGGGAATGTAAAGGGCTTATGACATTCGCAGCAGATTATTATGACTTTTGAATAACTAGTTATCTAAGAAATTCCTTACCACCAGGAATTTCCTACAAGGGAACTGACAAGAATAAGTATGAGAATTTAATCTTTGCTTTTCTGTTTCTGTTTCTTAAAAAGCTATGTAAAGTAAATTACTGTCTCCTAATTTATTACTTTTCCCTTTTCCCCTGAGATCTATGGTCATTATTAAAACCCTTTTCATCATTACTAAAACAAACCTTTGCTGTATATGATATGCAATGTAGGTCTTGGAGACACAATAACTATAAGAGAATTTGATAGTGAATACATCCACCCACCCACACACACACACACACACACAGCCAAATAGTGTGTGTAAATATGCAAGGTGCCATATAATGACACCACTAATAAATAGTAAGTCATTTTAATGAGAATACATTATTTGGATGATGTCTCTAAGAAGATATTATGGTTATATAAAGGAGATGTTTAGCAAAAGATACAAGTCAAAATTTGCTTTACTTTGCTTTGAGCGTTCTTTTTTCTAAGATCTGGAAGCAATAGGATTATTGGAAATGTGGTTACAATGAACCATTAAAGAGGAGTGATAACAAAATGCCTAATTTAAGGCATTTGATTTATCTACTCTTAAAGGCTAAGGAAAGTTTCTCTATAAACGATAAAAAATGTAATAAACCTCCTTATGCTTAATTGCTGAACCAAAGAACTTGGAACTCTGCAAGATTATTTAGTGGCTATTATATAGGATATAGGAAACTGTTGAATTCCCAAGACCAGTCTCTGTTTGCAACAAATTTGCAAAAATGAAACCAGGTCCTCTGAACTATCCTTACTATTAGGGTAGATTCAAAGCCTTAATAATTATTCAAAATGGAAGTGGATGGTTTCAGATCTTATGTGACTTTTAGTCCAAAGAATGCTATTAAAGTTTTGGTGCTCGTTCAAGCCTCGTGTTTTTAGGACATATTCCTCATTCTCAGCGTATTAGTTATTAAGAAGGCTACCCACATTGCTCTAGGGATTACAGAAACAGAAAAAATGAGAAACTAGCTTGAAAGTTAAAAGCCCTGCCTTTTTTGATAGCTCCCCCTATTTCAGTCTCCTTTCCTGGACCGTAGCCTCTTTTGCATCTGGAAAGTGTACTTGTCTAGAAGTTAGAATAGCTTAGTTCTTTTCTATATGCAGCTGACTTCCTAAGAAACATTTTGATCAATTCACCTATCTGGGCTTCACATCCATTTTCACTGAATAATAAGGACTAACATTTGTGATTATTTACCATGTACTCTCTGTTTTGAACACTTTGTACACATCAACTCGTTAAATCCTTATAGCATTCTATGAGGATGTAGGTAAAAATATTTCCAACTAATAGATGTGGAAACTCAGACATAAGGAGATCATGTAATTTTCCCAGTTAAGTACAGTTAATAAATGGTAGAGAGGAGAATTGAACTGAGGATGTTGAATACCAGAGTCCCATCTCTTGACCACTTTATACACTGTTTAATGAAAGATGTGTGTGACAAAATTTTCTTGAAATCTTCCCAGGAGAAATGTTCTTTTGCTCTGATATATTTCATTGCTTATGACATAAGACATTGATAAAAAATGCTTATAAATGTAAAATACTAGAAAACTATATGTGATGTTATTACGATGAAGTCATCAAAATAGATAATCCTGCTAATATGGTTTCCAATAAATAATTTTATAATTTCTAGAATAAATCTGTAGAGATCATTGACTATCTTAAGCAATCAGATTACATATCACTTAAGCTGGTATTCATAATGTAAAACATTGTGCTCATCTAATAATTTAATTACTAGTCCATCAAATGTGCTGAATAAAACTGCAATAACAAAGTCTCTTTGTTCTTCAAAAGAAGAAATTTTTTAAGAACCCGGGGAAGTGAGACTCTGTGTGATATCAGAGTTGTAGCATTGATTTCTGATAGTAGAACAGATAAGATCAAGGGGATCTTATAAAGATAAAGTAACCTAAAAAGGAGTATAAAGAAGGATGTACTTTATACTATAAAGTTACAGCAATAAAAATAAGATGGTGTTTCTTAAAAATATAGGCGAATTGATCAATAGGCCCATATATATATTCAAAAGTTTAGTTTTTCATAAATATAGCATCTCGAATCAATGTAGAAAATATGGCATATTCACAAATGATATTAGCAAACTATTAGAAAAAAATTATATACTTCTAGTGCAATTATTTTACTTATAATTTATTTACTTTATTTTACTTAAAGCAAAAATAATCAAATGTGAAATATATCTGTTTCTGTGTGTACATGTATGTATACCTATAAATGTATTTAAAATATATCAAAATATATATAGAAACATTTTATAATCTGGTTGCAGAGAAGGCTTTTCTAAGCAAGAAAAAACTTAGCTACACAAACTCTAATAAAATCAAGCCATATACAAATTTATGATTTCTTTATGAATGAAAAACAAGCAAATTTTGAAAAAAATATTTGCCACATATTATAGCCAAAGGTTTGATATAAATATGGACATTAATAACAGCTGCAAAATTATTTAAAAAATATGAATAGCACTAAAGAAAACTAAGAGATTGGGGGGGCGCCTGGGTGGCTCAGTCAGTTAAGCATCCGACTTCGTCTTAGGTCATGATCCTACGGTTTGTGAGTTCGAACCCCGTGTCGGACTGTGTGCCAGCTCAGAGTCTGGAGCCTGCTTTGGATTCTGTGTCTCCCTCTCTCTCTGCCCCTCCCCTGCTCACGCTTTGTCTCCTTCTCTCAAAAATAAATAAACATTAAAAAAATTTAAAGAAAACTGAGATATGGTTATGAAAAAGGACGTCACAGGAGAATAATATAAATATGATAAATATTTCCAAAAAAGTTAACTCCTTAGGATTTAAGAAGATATAAATGAAGACAGTTATGAATATTTGTAGACCATTGCATACTGCTTTTTTGTTTTTGTTGTTTTTTAAAGAGCAATCATGAGTTGTGGGCCCATTGTGGAAAAACAGGTAGGAAAGCCTGGCTGTGTATAAATATTAAAAATTCACATACACTTTGGCCCATGAATTCCAAAACTTCCCATTCCTTCTGCTTATAGTGTGCATAAAATTGTGCATGAAATTGTGCACAGGTGTCCAATGCAACAATGAGAAATTGGAATAATTGAGCATAACTAGGGAAATTATTAAAAATAAACTCATGACAGTTTCATGCCATGATGAACTATGAAGTCATTACAAGGAAATGAATGTCTGTAGAAAGAGAATCATTTGTAATATTTCCAGTAGTTTGTGAACTTGGGCATATCAAGATAAATCGAAGCCTTTTATAAATTTCTATGAATATCTATGTATCCATAACATGTCCACCACATGCACCAGGGGATATTTAGACTACCTCTTGACTACTTTGTGTTTCCAGTCTTTCTAGGCAGTTTAAAAGTGATGTGGGGTGAGAGGGGAAAGCAGGTTTCAAAAAGATGCTCCTTGCTTTTCTTAAGGTCTCAGATGCTCCCCTGCAAGTAAGTAGCGATTGTACAGAATGTAAAGAAAGAATAAGAAAATGTATTTAATGGTGATACCAAATATGGTGAAGATAGGTATAAACATAACAGATAACAAGTTTTTTCTATCACATTCCATTGCATTAGCATGTAGTATCACACTGATACTCCATCAAGGAAAGACCTTTCCCTGGACCCTGCTATACAGGGCACACTGCCTCACTATGTCTGTACTTTGGAGTAGCTTCCTAGAATTTCTCTGTGTTCCCTGACCATTCAAAGCTGGCAGAGCCATCTGAATGAGAGCCCCTACACCCTGGCTGGACCTGAGTTGGCTCTGGTTCTGTTTCTTTCTTTAGGCAGTCTCTTGACTCTCCAGGTTCCCCCACAATGTCTAGTATTGAACAGATGTCTTAGGGAGCTCTGGGTTTCAGACCTAAAAGTCATCCTAGGTCCCCCATGTGAGGTTCTGGTTAAGCAAAAGGTCTTGACAGGCAGATTGATTCTGCTGATCCACATGATATAATTGATGATTATTTGTTTTTAAGCCACTAAGTTTGGGGTGATTGCATGGCATTAGATAAATACTAAAAGACTCCTGCTCATTCTCCTATATTCTCAAAATTCTTTTAGATATTTTGAGTTTGGATTGAAAGCAGAATTTTCAAGTAGAAATTTTCCAAAGGAAGCTACAAAAAGATCGTGGAGAGCATTAGAGGAAGTAGGATCGGGGTGGGGCGTTATGAACCGAACTAAAGAAAGCACAGAGAACCAAAAACTAAACCTTGGAGAACATCTATGGATAGAGTGCTGGATGATGAAGGAAAATTACAACAATGATGGAGGAAAATGTCCTGTCAAACTATATGAAGAAATAATTCACACAAACCAAAAAGGAGATCTTTAAGTCACAAAGATTTAGGAAATCTCAAATGAATCACATATGATATGAAAATAATGACATATAAAATACAATTGAATATAACAAATTTTTTTTCTAAATACTTTGAAAAATCATATCAAGAGTAACAGCTATGATGCATGATGTTAAAGGGATGTGGTTACACTGGTAAAGAATGTGGGACAAGGAATTGTAGGTTTCAACTATAAAGGAATTTTCCAACCTAAGATGAATTAAATGTTGTAAAACTGGAAGGATTTTTATGTGGGGTTCTGAACAGTGAATACAAATTCATGTTTAAAAGTACAGAGGGGAGACTCGTACTTTTGAGCAATGTTACATGTCAGAGCATCTGCAGAGGACTTTTTAACAAACTTAGAATGTAGTACATTTATAATTCCCCTTTCTACAGAACTCGGCAGAGAATATGGTTTTTCATATTTTTACAGCTAACAAAGCTGAAGTCCTTGGAAACCAAATAGCTTATCCAATTTAGCACAGCTCTTGAGTGGCAAATTGAAATCTCTACACTTTCAAAGCCATTTGTGTCTTCCTTCTGTTACACCACTATGAAGACTCCATTGAGAAAAATCAAAAGGAGCTGTCACTCTAAAACACAATTAGTGTCCAACACTTCTGTTGAGTGAATGAAAGAAAAAAGCAACCTAGCAAGTTCAGTAGAAATCAGCAAGGGAGGAGATTGAGAACTACACTGCCCATAGAGTAGCCACTTCCCACAATGAGGCCAGGGAGAATTTAAAATGTAATTAGTTCCAACTTAAATGTGCGATCAGTGTAAAAATGGACACTGGATTTTGAGTTCTTAATACAAAAAAAAAAAAAATTCATTATTTTTCATATTTATTATCTTTTTATTTATTTTTATTATTTGTTTATTTTACAGAGATGGATAGAGAGAACGCACAAGTGGGGGAGAGCAGCTGAGGGAGAGAGAGTCTTAAGTAGGCTCCATGCATGGGGCTTGATTCCACTACCTCGGCATTATGACCTAAGCCGAAATCAAGAGTCAGACACTCAACTGTCTGAGCCACCCAGGCGCCCTATATTGATTATATCTTTAAAGATATTTTAGGGGCGCCTGGGTGGCTCAGTCGGTTAAGCCTCCGACTTCGGCTCAGGTCATGATCTTGCAGTTGATGAGTTTGAGCCCCGCATTGGGCTCTGTGCTGACAGCTCAGACCCTGGAGCTGCTTTGGATTCTGTGTCTCCCTCTCTCTCTCTGCCCCTCCCCCAATCATGCTCTGTCTCTCTATCTCAAAAATAAATAAACGTTAAAAAAATTTAAAGATATTTTAGATATATTGGGATAAAAGTAATTTCACTAGTTTTTTTCCAATGTAATCACTGGAAAATTTAGTTACATATATGGCTTGTGTATGTGGCTCATATCATATTTCTATTGTACAGATTTCATATAGACTATACAGGTAAAACAGTGATATGGGACCATGGAAGAAACCTTCTTTTGCACATGGAAGAATTGACAAGACACCAAGAAGATAAAAGATGTGAAAGCATAGGGGTGCCTGAGTGTTTCAGTCGGTTAGACATCTGACTTCTGCCCAGGTCATGATCTTGCAGTTTGTAGATTCAAGCCCCAAGCAAGCTGGCAGCTTGGAGCCTGGAGCCTGCTTCAGATTCTGTCTCCCTCTCTCGGCCCCTCCCCCGCTCACACTCTGTCTGTCTCTCCATCATAATAATATGTAAACATCAAAAGAAAAATAAAAGGTGTGAAAGCATAGAACCGGCCATCTAGATGTCTAGGCTTAATAGTAGCAGGAACATATTCAGCCAGTATTGCTTCCATCTCACATCAACTTGATATTTCTTTTCCCAGATTTACTGAGATATGTTTGAAAAATAATAGTGTACAAGCGAAGGTATAAAATGTGATGATTTGATACACATATATATTGTGAAGTGATTAGGTTAGACCTCTATCCATCTATAGTTACTGTTTGTCTTATTTATTTATTTTTTTTTGGTGGTGAGACCATTCAGTATCTACTACTGTTTTAGCAACTTGCAAGTATATAATACAGTTTTGTTAACTGTAGTCACCATACTGTACACTGGAACCCAGAATTTATTCATCTTATAGCTGGAAGTTTGTACATTTTGACAAACATCTCCCATTTCTCCCACCTCCCAGCCCCTGACAACCACGATTCTGTTTCTATTAGTTTGGATTTTTTAGATTCTACATACAAGTGAGATGATACAGTGTTTGTCTTTCTCTGTCTGACTTATCTCACTTAGCACAATGCCCTCATGATCCATCCATGTTGTTGCAAATGTCTAGATTTCCTTCTTTCTCATGGCTGAATAATATTGCATTGTGTGTGTGTGTGTGTGTGTGTGCGTGTGTGTGTGTGTGTGTATATATATATATATATATATATATATATATATATGTATGTATATGGCATGATCAGCCCTCCATGGTTTTCTATTGCCCTTTAGAGAACACCTAGCTTCTTTCTCGCGGTCCTCAAGTCCTCCCAGTCTAGCCTCAAGCCACTTCCAGTTGCTTTTCTTATTCCAGATTTGCTGTAATTTTCAGGTTCTTGTGTACTTCCTCAACTCTGTGGCGTTGAATGTGCCTTTCCCCTCTCCTTGCCACTTTCTCTTGTGCAGCCACAACATTGGGCTCACTTCTCTTCATCTTTCAGGCTTCCTTTTGTCCCAGAGACTATCTTTGTCCCCACTCGATCTCCTACTCAGGTAGGAACCCCATGATTCACCAACTTCCTTCTCCAGTTTCTCAGTCCCTAGCTTTCCTGCTTCTGCTACATGTTAGTGTTCAATGCCTTCACTCCCTGCTATGGTATAAGGATCACACAGGATCCTCAGCCCCCAGCAAAGGTCTGACATACACACACACACACACACACACACACACACACACACACACACACACACAGTCTTTATCCATCTTCTTTATCCTTTTATTCATAGATAAATACATAAGTTGTTTCTATATCTTAGCTATTGTGAATAATGTTGCAATGAACATGGGAGTGCAGATACCTCTTTGAGATCCTATTTTTATTCACTTTGGATATAGACCCAGGAGTGGAATTGCTGGGTCATATGGTAGTTCTACTTTTAATTTCTTGGGGAACCTCTGCATTGTTTTTCATGGTATCTATACCAATTTCCATATCCATTAGCAGTGCACAGGGCTCTCTTTTCCCCTTGCCAGGACTTGTTGTCACTTGCCTTTTTAATACTAGTCACTTCAAAGGGTGTAAGGTGATAGATTTCTCATTGTGGTTTTTATTTGAATTTCCCTGAAGATGAATGATGTTGAGCAAGTTTTCATGTATCTGTTGGCCATTTGCATGTCTTCTTTGAGAGACGATCTATTCATTGCTTCTGCCCATTTTTAAATCAAGTTGTTTTTTGAAATTGAGCTGCATAATTTCTTAAATATTTTGCATATTAACCCCTGATATAGATGGTTTGCAAATATTTTCTCTCATTCTATAAATTGTCTCTTCATTTTGTTGATCTCCACTAGAGTCTTCTGTATTGTTGAAAATTTTTTTTCCAATTATAAATATTGAGAAAAAAAAAAAACTCCTGACCCCATTTTGGTCTCTAGCTATCAGTTCTTTTCCTTTGTTCAATTTATTTCCAAACTCTTTAAAATAATTTTCTATATTTTCTCTTAAATTTCCATCTTCTCATTCTCTCTTGAACCAGGTTTTTGCCTCTTGCACTCTCCTGTGATTGCTCTAGCAATGGTTTTCAAAGACTTCCACGTGCTCAATTATTTGGATATTACTTTGTCTTTATTTTAGTTGGCTTTTTAGAGATAGTTGATTCATGCTTTAAGAGGCATTTTAAGACACTCTATTACCTAGTTGTCCCCTAAATATGTCTGGGAACTTGGTAAAATATTGATAAAGGGTTGACATGTTTTTATCCCCAACTTTTATCATTACAGAGACTATTTGTGCTGTCTAGTAATTACATTGTGGATGAAATAACAGATTTTATGCATTTTCCCACCCCATTCAGGACTAAGTACAAAAATGCCCAGTTAAGGTTTTATAAGTCTAGATTCTAGCCAAAGTTCACATTGTATTGGAACGCAGTTAAATAGTATTAGTATTACATAGTATTCAATGAATATGCCTTTGTGAATGACCAGAACTTGGAGAGAATAAAGGAATGGCCAATGAGTATCACCGTACTCTACTGTGGCTTAAGCATTCATTTTGTGCTTAGGTTTTCTGTTCCTCAATGTCAATAACATGATGATGACGTTTAGACAATTGATAAGTCTATGGGTATTAATTTTCATGAATCAGATTTCTACTAAGGTCATGGTTAAGTTGGTAAATGTTCAATTGTATAAGTTTAGGTGACTCGTGACAGATCAAAAGTGGTTGTATAAAACTTGTATCCATATTTGTTAGAAAATTAACACCAGATATATCTCTATCATAAACCTTTAGCTTAGAGAAAATAAGAAAGGTCCTACCTCATTCCACGGAATATGTAATTAACATCTAGAGAGGAAGATATCAATATTGGCTTATGTGTTTATTTATTACAGAAATTCTAATTATATTCCTATACCTCTCTGCACTGGTGTATGAACTTCTTTGGTCACAGGTACATCTTCAAGATTAGTCTTCTTCAAACAACCTCTCAATGCAGCAAATTTTACTTGGTGAGAGACATATATCAATTTGCTTTTCATATTTAAAGCAGCGTCTTCTACAGTAACCAAAATTTTGTGAGCAACGATTAGGATCCACCAAGGTACATGTGGCTATAGTAAAAGAAGAGTAACTGAAATTACTGATCTCTTATTTAAGAACATATTATTTCTGATTACAAAGAAGTACTATGTGTACACTGCAACAAAAGAAAAATGTCAAAAAATAAGAAAACACTAAAATATTATACATTCACATATATATATAATACTTAAATATGTTTTAAATTAATCTATATTACATTTTTATGTTATATATTATTCTCCTCAACAAGATTTAAAATTTTTAGAACAACATAATATTCCGTGGAAACATATGACAATTCATCCAATTTTTTTCAATTAGGTCATATTTAAATTTTTAATATTTTAGGATTATGATAAGAAGCAAAATTTTAGTACATATTTTAATATTCACATGAGACATATTTAAGATAATTGTGGAAGAGTTAGATCCACACCAACAATATATGTAAAATTTTCCCCCAAATAAAATGGTATCCACTGCAATTTTAGTTTTTATGCTACTGGTATTTGTTTTGAACACTTTTTCTTTTTTAATTGTTCATATACTTTTCTTGTTATGTTGTTATATAATTTTTTTAAAAAGAATTCATATGAGTTCTTTTTAAAAAATTTTAAAGACTTTATTTTTTAGAGCAGTTTTAGATTTATAACAAAATTGAGAGGAAGGCACAGAGATTTCCTATGTACTCCCTGCCCCCATATATGCATAATCTTCCCCATTATCAACATCGTTCACCAGAAGGGTACATTTTTTAGCAAGGATGAACCTACACTGGAAAGTTGGAAACTTTCAAGTTGGAAAGAACTGATGTCTTGAAAGTGTTGAGTCTTCCTATCCATAAACATGATTTTTTTCCTCTATTCATCTAATTCTTTGATTCCATTTATTATAGTTTTATAATTTTCCTCATATAGATCATTACATATTTTATTAGACTTATACCTAAGTATTTCATTTTGGCGGGGGTGTTAATAAATGGTATTGTTTTTAATTTCAAATTCCACGTGTTCATTGTTGTGTATAGGAAAGCAATTGACTTTATATGTTAACCTTGTATCCTATAATCTTACTATAATCACTTATTAGTTCTATCAATTTTTGCTTCATAACTTTATTCTCTGTTATTAGTCACACACTCATTAAGAATTGTTTTGTCTTTTTGAAGAATTACCAAGAGCTCTTTATATTTTAAGGGTAATAATTTTTACCCATTATTTGCAAAACAATTTTTTTCTATCGTTGTTTTTATTTTGTTAATTGTGTTTTTAGATAACAACAGTTTTATTATAAGACAATGCATGCTCATTTTTTAAAATGTAAGACTCTTATAATTAAACGTACAGAAATATACAGAGCAGTTAATGTAGTATTCCACCTTCACTATAAGATATTCTTGCATGAAATCTTTTTTCTATTTTATTTATTATAGTATTTTCTCTTTAAATCAATAATAATTATCAGAAATGTAGTTAACTTCGTTTCTCCTAAATCATTAATAATTATCCCCTATTGTTTTTTGAAATATTCTCTTCATGCCTTGAGATGATTTTCATGATATTCTTAGTGCTGCTGTACTCTAAATTCTCACAAACTCTAGGCCTATTTTGAACTATTTATTCTATTTGGTAAGCAGATGTCGATACTTGGAACAAAAACAAATAAGCTAATCAAGATATATATAGAAAAAACGTGATTTATTGTATTTTATTTCTTTATATATAAATTAAGAAAAAAGTAAAATAAAACTTGCAGAACAGTGCCCAAACACAAATACTCAATGAAGAGTGTTATTGAAAATTAAGCCCTTATGTAAACATCATCCAGATCAGAAAGTAGAACATTGGTGTCATCACTTTGTGCTCCCTGTCAATCATATTCCATTCTACTCTTTCATTTTCAAAATAAACCATTATCTTGACATAATATTTTGTCTAAGTTTGACGATTTTAAAACTTTATGTGAATGCAATGGCATAGTATATACATCTTCATGTCTGATTTCCTTTGCTGAAGATTTGTTTTTGAGATTCATCTATGTTTTATGTAATTAGTTGTTTCAAATTTATTATAATGTAGTGGTTTTTGTATATTATTTTGTATAATTATCTGTATTTATTGACCTGATCATATATTTTCTCCTGTAATCTGTTCATGTGGTGACATTGATTTTAGAATTCTATACTAATCTTGCAATCCATGAATTTCAAGCAACTTTTCTGATATTGCTGGGTTTTGATTCTAGTTATTTTTTAAAAGATTTCTGCATCCATATTCATGAGTGAAGTTGGCCTTTAATTTTCTTTCTCAGGATGTCCTTATCAGTTTTACACCAGGTAATGTGTATCCCACAAAATGAGTTAGAAGAATCCCTTCATTTTATATTCTCTGAAATAGTTCGTGTATAATCAGTTACATTTCTTTTTTAAAGTTTGGTAGAATTCAACGGTGAAGCCATCTGTATCAAATATTTTCTTTGTAGGAAGTTTAATTATTATGGGCTCTATTCCATTAATGAGTTTAGAAGTATTTATATTTTCTTTTTCTTTTTTTGGTCAGATTAATTTTGTTGTATTCTTCAGAAATTAGCCATTACAAATAAATTTTTGAATGCATTATCATAGAGTTGTCCATAATATCGTTACAATATAATTTTGTTACCTGTAGCAATGCATTAATATCTCTGATAAAGTTCATTTTTGCCTCCTTTCTTTTTTTTTCAGTTTTGGTAAAGCTTTATTGATTTCTTTTTAAGAGAATTTTTAAGTTCTACTCTCTTAGCAACTTTCTTTTTTTTCTTAACAACTTTGAAATATACAATACTATAACTACGGTCTCACCTTGCTGTACAGTCTTATGACTTATTCATTTTTAAAGCTTTATTAATTTTACTAGTCTTTCCGAAAACAAAAGTTAGCTTTTATGATTTTGTCTAGTGTCTGCTCATGTCTTATTATATCCTCATAACTTTGGGTTTAATTTGATTTTCTGTTTCTAACTTCTTGAATTAAATTTCATTTCCATTTTTAAAATTAATTCTTTTTAGATATATGAATATAATGGTATAAATTTCCTGTAAACACTACTGTTGCTTTATTCCATGAGCTTTGTGTTATCTCATTTTTATTACCATTAGATAAAATATCTCTAGTACTCATTGATATTTCTTATTTGAATTAGGTCAAGTTTTGTTAGTCTTCATGTTTATATCTTCTTTATTCTTACATTTATGTTGTTGCTTTTCTCTTAAAAAATTTTTTTTAATGTCCATTCATTTTTTGAAGACATAGACAGAGCATGAGCAGGGGAGGGGGAGAGAGAGAGGGAGACACAGAATCCCAAGCAGGCTCCAAGCTCTGAGCTGTCAGCACAGAGCCTGATGTGGGACTGGAACCCACGAACCATGAGATCATGACCTGAGCTGAAGCGGGACACTTAACAGATTGAGTCACCCAGATGACCCCATTTTTCCCTTTGTTCCGTGTAACTGAGGAAAGTGTGTTATTATCACCCATTGTTCTAATGTTCTCTGTTTTTTGTATTTCTATCTTTTTTCTTACATATTTCAAGCCGAAGTCATTTGTTGCATTAAATTTATGGTTGCAATATTATCCTGTTGAATTGAATCTTTTATTACCATGAATGTCTCTAGGAATGCATTTTTTTCTTACTGTCTACTTTATATAATATCAATATAGCTACTTCACCATGCTTTTGTTGGGTTTTTACATCTTTTCCTATCCTTTAGATTTTATAATTTTATTTATTTATTTTTTTGGAGACAGAGACAGTGTGAGCAGGGGAGGGTCAAAGAGAAAGGGAGAGAAAGAGAATCCCAAGCAGGTTCTGCACTGCCAGCACAGAGCTCAACATGGGGCTCGAACTCACAAAACTGTGAAATCATGACCTGAGCCAAAATGGAGAGTCGGACCTTAGTCACTGAGCCACCCAGGTGCCCCTAGATTTTTATAATTTCTATTTTCTCATATATTAGCTATTTCTCATGTAAACTATTCACTATATTTAAAACTATACTCACTATATTCAAAAGATTCACTTTTATTTTTTAACTGCACATTAATATTTATAATAGTAATATAATGGGTAAAATATATTCTGCTATTTTTTCTGTCTTTTGTATTTATTGGTTACTTTTTATAATTCCATCTTCTCATTTACTATGTGTAGTTATATTATCTTTTATTATTATTTTACTGTTTATGCTAGAAGTTTCAAATTATCAAAGTCTTATTAAAAAAAAAATTTGTTTTTCTGTGTTTCTAAGTTCCATACAGAAAATCATTCTCTTTCTGGCAAAATAGTGCTTTTAAGAATTCCCTTAATATAGGAGTTCTGATTTTGAAATCTGTTTTTATTGGACTGAAAATAACCTTATGTTACCTTCACTCCTGAACAGTATTTTCATTTGATACAGGATTCTAGATTGCAGTTATTTTCTTTCAGGACTCTGAAGACTTCACTGCATTGTCTTTTGACTTCTTTCCCTATTGTCTTTTTTGAGAAGTCAGCTTCCAGTTTAACATATGATCCTTTGAAAGTGATCTGTTGTTTTCTTCAAATTTTGCTTTACTTTATTGTTTTAGGGTTTTGTTTTTGTTTTTGCAGTTAACTATGCTTTTTCTTTCTTCCTTCCAACCTTCCTTCTTTATTTTCTCCCTGCCTTCCTTCCTACTTTCCTTCATCTTTCCCTCCCTCCCTCACTTTTTTTCCCCCTATTTTCAACCTCTTGTTTCATTTAGGATATTTTCTTCTTGTTCATCTTTCATCATCATTAAATATCTCTCCAATTATGTATAAACTACTATTCAACACATTCATTACATATTTCATTTTGCTTTATATTTCTCAGTTCGGGAATTTTATTTTTATTCTTTGTTATAGTGTTCACTTCTATGCCAAGTTTTTACTTTGTTTTTATTTATTTAAACAAAAACACAGTTATTTTAAAGTCTGGGTCTGGTAACTTCATCATCTGGATCCCTTGTTCATCTGTTCTCTTGTACTGATGAAGCATCAGAACTGATTTTTGATAGGATAGTCCTGTTTTCACTTGTTCCTGATTACTTTTGTCACATACATTGTTTTTAAGTTTATTTATTTATTTTGAGAGAGAGAGAGAGACAGAGACAGAGAGAGAGAGAGCAAGCAGCGGGGTCAGAGAGAGAGGGAGAGAGAGAATCCCAAGCAGGCTCTGCCCTGTCAGCATAGAGTCAGACATGGAGATCGAACCCACGAACTGTGAAATCATGACCTGAACCAAAATCAAGAGCTGGCTGTTTAACCAACTGAGCCACCCAGGCACCCCTGGGTGCCATACATTTTTAATGAAAAATCAAGAAAATACCTTGAGGTCTAGAATATTATCTTTCTCCAGAAATGACTTATTATTGTTCCATTTCGTATTGTTCCATGGCTACCAGCCAACCTTCCTGGATAATCTTAAACCATTTATGGAACTTAAGATAATGTAAAACTGGGCATTCGTTCCTGGGATGACTGGACAGTTGGACTAATATCCTGTTAACTTAGACCTAGCTTGTAGTTTTTTGCGTTCCTCAGCCAAAACATACCAGCATTTCTATAGTTCTCCTTCCTTCACAGACTGAGTTATAATTTTTGCCCCAAAGGTAGCACAAGGCTATCAGATTTCTGCTCTTCAACTTCTTTCTTGCCTTTTTAAGAATAGATAGATGCTTCTAGGGAGAAGAGCTGTTTCAGAGGTTGATCTCAACACAATCTCTTCACTGTAACTTTTAATTGACCAGTTTACTCTGTAATGCCTTTAACCAATTGTTTTATGGTATTTTTTCTTTTTGTCCATCTATCCCCCTCAGTACATAGGAGAGGTTATATGAAAAAATTGTTATAATTTTATAGTGTGCTTTAACATCAAGTTGCTATGTGAAACAGACTATAATTTTATAGTGTGTTGTAACAACAGGTAGAGCAAACAAACCACTATTCTTGTTTTTCAAAATCTTTGTATGGTGCATATGGATAGTTCTTTATAACTGCGGAGTGAAGATGAGTTGGCTGCCATGGACTGTAAGCTTGAATTTGAATGCTGGTATTTGTTAGCTGTGTAACTTTGGGTAAGCTCTAAGAGCCTTAGTTTTATCATCTCTAAAATGGAGACAAAGGTACCTCATTCACAGAGTCTTTGTGAAACATGATGAGTTAACATGTAAACAAGTTTACAACAGTGCTTGGAACATAATAGTTTCTCACAGATTAAGAACTGTTATTAATTAATGGTGAACAAAAGACTATAGTTGAAGCTAAATCATTGTTAACTACAACTTTTAAACCAGGCAGTGTGCTCTTTCTGGAGGTAAAGCAAAACACTGAGGCAAAGAGATAAATACACAGGCATGAAAAAAAAAAGAGAGAGAGAGAGAGAAGAAGAGAGAGAGAGGTTAATTAAGTACCATAATAGAGAAATATATTGGGTCCAATGTGTGAACAGGTTAAGTGTTTGCTTTTGTCATGGTTGTTGTATCATAAAAAAGTGATATGAAAATGTAGACCCTAAAAAATTAGTAAGGGTTATTCAAATGAACACAAGCAGTATAAAAAGGACATGAAACAGGCAGACAAAGTAGTATGATTCTCATCCTAGAGTTGAAAGAGAATATGATATGTTTAGGTTCAAAAACTAATAATAACACAAATAGTTTTCATTCATTGAAACCTACTATGTGTCAGGTATTTTTTTAAGTATGTTTTACATGTGATCTCATTTAATTACTCTAAAACTTTGAGGTAGATGCTGTTCAGATACGAAACCTGAGGCTTTTGGGTCACCTGGATGGCTCAGTTGGCTGAGCGTCCAACTCTTGATTTAGGCTCAAGTCATGATCCCAGGGTCATGAGATCGAGACCCTGTCTGGCTCCAGAACATGCCCCTCTTACCCTGCTCTCTCTCTCTCAAATAAAAAACAAACAAGCAAACAAACAAACAACCTCAGGCTTTCAGTGACCAAATAAATTGCCGACGTTTGCTGCAAAACTAATACATGCTTAACCCAGCTTTCAACATTTTAAATATTTAATCCATGGCCTCTACAAAAAAAGTTGGAAACTGGGGCTCCTGGATGGCTCAGTCAGTTGCATGTCTGACTTTGGCTCAGGTCATGATCTTGCTATCTGTGAGTTCTAGCCCTGCATCTGAGCTGTCAGCACAGAGCCTGGAGCCCGCTTCAGATTCTGTGTCTCCCTGTCTCTGCCCCTCCCCAACTCGTGCTCTCTCTCTCTCTCTCTGTCAAAAATAAATAAACATTAAAAAAAAAGTTGGAAACTGACATACCGGATATTGTCTCAAACTAGATACTCATGGTAGACTTGGCTGCCTCTAGGACCCTTAATTATTTTATGATTGTAGAGGAACCTGAAGATGTGAATATTGGAGGTTGACTACAGAATGACAAAATGGAATTCTATTAAGATGAATATGTGTACACATACAAATAATCATTAGTAATAAATACTTGTTAATATACTGTACATATGTTTAACAAATGGGTTTCCAGACTTCACCTGAATGTAGGAAAAATTTTACCTTAGACAAATTTAAATAAAATAATTTTAGCCTCTTTATGTTGAATTATTTGTCAATTCCCTGGACTTTGATGTCTTAACTCAAAGTTAGGTAAGTGGGTATTTTATATCACTTTCTGTTCCCCATCTCTTACCCAGCTGTATTCAGGTCTTAGAATTAAATCCTTGTTTTCTTTTGTATTCCTCAAATATTGTTAGTTTGGCAAGAGTTACTTAAATCTTTTCTTATGGTTAGTGCCTGGATCTCTACTATTGAAGAGACTTCATATCAGTTAATAGTACCCTCATATGAAAGTCATAAACGTTCTAATGTATTAATATTTGTGTTTGATTTGTTCCTTGGCTTATTCAAGAAAGTATAATTCTTTAAGTCAGGTGGGTAAAAATATAGAAAGAAATTATGACTAATTTGCAAATTACCTTAACTAATGTAAATTAATTAATTAAACTAATCATTGCCACAAAGGAAGCATTAACATGGTATTTGTCACACATCAGCTTTCTGGATTAGTGGGGAAGATATTTAGTTATCTGTGAAATCCTAGCCAATTGAAGAAGGTTATTTATTTTAACGAGCTCCACTTTTCTTCCAACATTTTATCATAATTCTCAAGTAACCAAATCAACTTGATTTTAAATTTAATAAAATCTAGGGGCAACTGGGTGGCTCAGTTGGTTAAGCATCTGACTTCAGCTCAGGTCATGATCTTGCAGTTTCACGTGAGTTTGAGCCCCAAGTCAGGCTCTGTGCTGTCAGCTCAGAGCCTGGAGCCTGCTTCAGATTCTGTGACTCCCCCTCTCTCTCTCCCTCCCTTGCTTACATTCTGTCTCTCTGTCTCTCTCTCAAAAATAAATAATCGTTAGCATTTAAAAAATAAAAAATAATAATAATTGTAATATACTCTAGAGCACTGGGACTGATACTGTCTTCTCACAAACATTTCAACACAGGTGAATGTCTCTCCTCCACTATTTTAGACTCAGCTTCCCATTCACCATGCAATATATCATAAAGTTTCCAAGGCCACCATGTTTCTGCCATTCAAGATCCATTTTGACGCATCTTAACAACTGGCTATACAGGGAAACCATCTTGTATTTCTTCTCCTCAACTATTTCCTCTCCCCCTTTTTTGTTTTTTACTTCTTTTTTTTCCATTTCTCAAAATACTGCAATATGATATTCAAAGTGGTAAATATTTTTCTTACATTATTTCTGAATCTTTGCAAAACCTTATAAAATTAATGATCTTACCATCCATTGTACAGTTAAAAGAATTAAAGCTTCTCCGCAATCACAAAGGAGCCTCAGGTCCTTAATATAAACTCTGATCTATTTGATGGCAAACTCACTCTATAAATCACTATAGTACGCTGTTTTCACTATCTCTGTGGATTATATTACTCTTGTACTAAAACACTGCTTAAAATACTGTTCATTCTGTTTTAACCATCGTCAGCATTGTTCTCTATCAATTTTCTGTAATTCACTTTCCAGCATGGTATCACTCTGCTTGGATCAAACACTCATCTTACATCTTCACAAAGTATCCACTTAGATTGAACACTTTTTACAGCTTCTTTAGAGACTTGAAGGTTTTACCAATAGCCAAACCACACCATTGTGCAATTGGTACTATTACTCTATGAACTCTTTCAAAGCCACTCTCTCTGAAACCTTGTATTACTTTCCCTATTTTTTAGTTTAGCAAGGGCCAAATATATAGCATTCTGTCCATTTCAGTAGACGTTATAATTTAGTATCTGTTTGAATGATCAAAAAGTAAAGGAAAGTTTGTGGTCATATTCCTAGACCACAAGGTCTTCATTGCATTATTTAAAGCTTTCTGCAAAGCTCAGCAAATGTTGAGTTTGATGGTATAGATCCTGTACATCCAAACCCTTTACATCTGAAGTCCAGCTAAATTCCCATGTGACCTCACTGCTTTTCACCAAATAATCTATTCAGCTTTTACATTATCCTCAGTGCCTTCTATAGAAAACCTGATGAAATATAAGGAACAAATATGCTAGGATCTTGCACTCCAGTATTTATATTCTACTTACCACATATAGTATAATAAGTGTGACCTTGAAAACCTCTGATGTAATTTTCCTCTTCTTAAAAAGAGGCAATAATAGGTATCTGACAATGTTATCTGGAAGGTCAGATTAGATATCTACATGAGAAGTTATGAAATGGGGTTTGGCACATTCTAGACACTCGTATTTAATTATCTGCCCTTTTTTTCTCTCATCTTCCAGAGTCTAAATGCAAGAGTCTTATCCCTAATTTCAAAGCTCTTCATCAGAGAATTCAGGACATTTTCCCAAACCTCTACAATTGCTAGGCCATAATCCCACCATTCTTGCTATTTAAAGCATACTTATATAAATCTACTAAATCAAGCAATTTATTGACTTATCTGAATTTAATCAACTATATTTTTAAGTATGCCTAGAGAATTACTGAGTCTTTCTTTTATTTCTGTTTCCTTAGTGTCCAGCACTGTGCTCAGATTACTAGCCACTCATTGTTACGTGGTTATTGCTTGACACGCTAGCCCCATGCACCTCAACATCCTCCCTAATCATATTTGATGTCCTTACTTCCTCAGTCCCCTTTCATTACCAATAATAAGTATAATAGCAACAGCCATAATAATTATAATAGTACCCAAATTGATAGACTAATTTTCAGTTTGTAGGACTAGTTACTGGTGCATTATTGCACTAAATCCTAACTGCAGTCTTTTGAGGTACATACAATTAACAAGTACATTTTACAGCAGACATTTTATTCTAAAAAAAATTGTGATTGTTATTGATTCTGCTTACATTTTCTGTTTTATTGTTAAAAACTTTGGTAAATCACTTAAATTCTCTGAGTGGCAAGGTTCACAAGCTATTAAGTAAGAAGCTAATAATAAAATCTAAATCTTCTAAGTTTGGGGCACTGGGATGGCTCAGTCAGTTAAGCATCTGACTCTTGATTTGGGCTCAGGTCATGATCCCTTGGTTTGTGGGTTCAAGCCCCTCATTGGGCTCTGTGCTGACAGTGTGGAGACTGCTTGGGATTCTTTCTCCCCCTCTCCTGTCTCTGCCCCTTCCCAGCTCTCTCTCTCAAAATAAATAAATAAACTTTCAAATATAAAAAATCTTCTAAGTTTGAATTAAATTCTCTTTCTGTTATGTGTTGTACCTTGAAGTTCCAACTTTCTAGGTCCAAATACAAATACTTCTGCATATCAATTTACATCTTCGTTGTTAGAGAGCCTGGATTACCTCAGAGGATACACCTCTCAAGAAAATCATATAATCACCATGAAGCACTTTATTGCACTACGTATTTTGATTATTTATTTTTAATTGATCCATTAAGCCAATGCTGGAGTGCCTGGGTAGCTCAGTCAGTTGAGCAGCTGACTCTTGTTTTCAGTTCAGGTCAGGATCTCATTGTTGGTGAGTTAAAGTCCTGCATCAGGCTCTGCACTGACAGTGCAAAGCTGCTTGGGATATTATCTCTCTCCTTCTCTTTCAGTCCCTTTCCCACTCATGCTTGCTCCCTCTCTCTCTCTCTCTCTCTCTCTCTCTCTCCCTCAAAATAAATAAATAAACATTTTAAAAAATAAAGCCATTGCTTAATTTCTTTACTAATGCATTAACTAACCAACAAGGATTTTTTTGCAGTACTATGCCTTTATTTGACATTTTATTCCTGCTGTGCTTCATTACCCAGAGTATTCTGAGACTGGATCCTGGATCAATTTGTAGATTCTGTTATTAATACCACAAGAGATATATTCTGTTATTCTCAATCATTCACCTTCCCTGGGCCCAATTTATTATGAAGCCTTCACTTCTGAAGTTTGCAAATACATTTTTAAAATTATATTTAAAAAAATAATGATAATATCTAAAAGAAATCAAGGCCAAAGGATCTACCGGAATCATTTCATTTTATCTACATATTAATTTTCAAATTGAGTTGAGTACATTAGTATAACACTATTCTATATGAGTAAACTGAAATTCAACATAATCAAGAGACTTCTTGAATTGACAAGATTGTTAAGAAACTGCATTTTCTATTTCATAATCTGGTGTTTCTATTTTTAGCTGTAAGCTCTATGTTACATATAAACAAACATCTATTTTACCTGGTAGAATGAAGGTCACATAACACAGAAAATGGAGGAAATAGTAAAAGATCTTCATTCTGCAGAAAGAAGTTGCTGAAAGATTTGGTAACAAAATCTAGAGACTAGCTTTCCAAAAAGCCAAAAGACATTTACTATTTATAGTTTTCTAACGGAAGAAAGACTCTTTATCCGGAAATTGTTTTAATTTGGTGTACTTGTCTTTGCACCATTGACTAGGGCTGTGGGTAGAATTACCCAAATTGAGAATACTTGAGATTATTGATCTTTAGAGAGGAATCTCTATGTGGAAGCAGCCTGTACACATGACATCCTTGTATCGATGGTGATCAGTTAAACATCAACATAAAGGGCATGCATGGAGTGGGTTTAAGAGAAATATCTACCATTTCAGATGTAAACAACTGAACATTACCATGTTGGTTAAACTCCTGATTACTTTTCAAAATACATTCTAGTCTCTAATTCGGTATACAATATCATCAATATGTCCATATATCCCAAATTCTGACTTATATTCAGTTATCCCATTGATTTCCCTAAACTATTAATTTACCAAATAACAGATAGGAGGCCTCACTTTTGTCATTAATTTTCACTATATTCTTTTCAGATGCAACTTGAATATTTAGGGAGCTCTGCTTTTTCCTAGAAAAGCCCAATTAGTCTCCATTCATTTTAAGTTTTTTTTTTTATCATAGTAATATAGGTACACAATAAGGATTGAAAAAAAAAAGATCTTGTAATGAATAGAAATAATTTCCTATTCAATCTCCTTATTTTAGATCTTCTTATTAACATAAGAATTAGGACCCAGCTTAATACTTTGTCCTTGCCTGCCAACTACAGAATGTATCTTTTGGTTTCCCCCAAGAAAAATGTGGATTCAGATCACTTACACTCCTGTGCTGTTCTGTTCCTCAAATATTTGAAAGTTATATTAATTTTTGAAAGTTCTTTAGTTTATCTTCAAATATTTAAACACTTTTTTCCCACCAACGTTAGCCACAACATTCAACTTTCTCTATTTAAAATAAGGATATTAGTTCCCTTGCCATTTCCTCCAACCTTCCTCCCTACTTTGCACATCTCATTCATCTGTTGTTATACATTGCCTTTTACCTTTGTCTGGGATAATGTTTGCACTCTGAATAGAGGCACTTAAGCTTTATATTGAAATACTGTGTTACAATAAGTAGTATGGATTTTATTGCCTTTTTAATGCACCTAATGTGGCAACACTGTGCTAACCAAAGACAAATGTTGTTGGTTTCAAAGTTAAGTGAATTATTACCATTATTTTACTATTTTTCTTCTTGTTTTCTTTTATTATTATCTCTCTCATTTTTTTTCTCAAATGTTTTCACGTATTTTAGTTTTCATTGTTTAACTTTTGGTTCTGACACTTTGGAAAAAATTTTTTTTCCTATAGTTTTCTTTTAGATGTGAATAAAAGATATAAATAATGATCAGTCCTCATCCTCAAGTTTGTCCCAGTATGATAGGCTCTTCCTGTGCCTTCTTTGTTCTAAGAGTTTCTGAACCTGTTTAACTGCACTGAATCTACTGTTATTTGCATCTCCTGTATTCTTTTTTGTTTTTTTTCTCCATCCAGAAATGTTCTTTTAAAAAAAAAAAGATAGGAAATGCAGGAATTTCCATGCAAGGAAATATTTTTATTCTGCCCTCATATCTGATTATTTGGATGTAAAATCTATGTTCAAAATCATGTGAAGTCATTAGCCACTTCTATTATACAGTCTCCCTGATGAGAAATCCAAAATTAGGTTAGCTCCTTTTAAATGGTTTGATTTTTTGTTCTTTCATGACACTTTTTAGGACATTATCTTTATAATTTGTAACCCAGATTTTATAGTCACACATTTCCTGGTGTGAACTTCTTTTTTTATGAGTTAGATCTAAAACCAGTGAGCCTGTATCTTCAAATCTAGGAATTGTTCTCTTCTCTTTTTATATTTTTTTCCTCTGATGAACACTTTCTCTCCTTATTTGTATATTTATTTTCTCGCTTTAGGGGATTTCTTTTGGTCAAATGTTGAAATATCCCTCTCTAGTTTTGTCTTTACTATCTTATTTTTATGTCTACTTATGTTGTCATTTTATGATTTAAATACCTTTCACTTTTTGGTGTTACTATTTTTTTTTTTTTAGCAATCATATTTAAGATGTAAGTGCCCTTATCTGTTTCTCTGTTCTTTTGCCATAGAAGCTGTATTTTTGTTTTGTTGATGTAAGATCTTTTTGAATACCTCTCCAGATATATTTAAAAGAGTTTTTTTTATTTGTGTTATTCTTTTTTCCTTGAACATTTTCTCAGTATCTAGAGGTCTGTTTGGTGTTGTTATCTTAGTTACTCATGCCATAGCTTTTACATATTGTTGTAAAACCAGTTCTAGGATGAAGAAATACAATACCTTGTGGATATAGATTGGAAAGGTTCCTTTAAAGTGAGCAGAAGGGGTTAGAACTCTCAATGTCTTGGGGGGAAAAAGTTCCTTTTTACTGGGACACAAATTCCTATACTAAAAATCTTAGATTTCTCCACATGATTTCTTTATTGGTCATGGTTTTATTTAAACAAAACTAAAAACTCCATTAGGGAAGAACTGTATTTCTCTTGTTTGACACTGAATCTCCAATATGTAGGAATCTTTTTATTAGAGTAGATATAATCCAGATGAATTTCTTTGGCATCTTTGTAAAAAATCAGTTGATTACATATATTGAGTTTGTTTCAACATTTTACATTCTGATTCATTCTGATTCATTCTCTCCTCTATGTCAATACCAAATTCTCTTTTTGAATCTTTATAGTAAAACTTGAAATCAAGTAGTGTCATCTCTACAACTTAGTTCTCAATCTTCAATTCCTGGTTATTTTTGGTCTGGTAAATTTTCACACAAATTTTTAAGTAAGATTGTCAATACCTATTTTAAAAGCCAGCTGGTATTTTGGTTGAGATTTTATTGAATCTGTAGTCCCATATGATGAAATTTGGCATTTTAACATTTCCAATGCCTGATCAATATATATCTCTTCATTATTTACTTCTCTCTTTTTTCTTAAGTTTTCATTTAAACATTTAACTAGTTAGTTAACTAGTATAATATCAGTTTCAGGAGTAGAATTTAGTGATTCATCACTTACATATAACACCCAGGGCTCATCATAACAAATTCCCTCATTAATACCCATCACCCATTTAGCCCATCCCCCCACCAACCTCCCTCCAGCAATCCTCAGTTTGTTCTCTATAGTGAAGAGTCACTTATGGTTTGCCTCCCTCTCTTCTTCTTTTCCCAAACCCTAAGGTTCATCTGTACTGTTTCTTAAATTCCACATATGAGTAAAATCATATGGTATTTGTCTACTCTGACTGACCTATTTCATTTAGCATAATACACTCTAGCTCCATTCAAATCATTGCAAATGACAAGATTTCATTCTTTCTGATGACTGGGTAATATTCCATTCCAATATTCCATTCCACACATATATACATATATACACACATATATACACACACATGCACATTCCACATCTTTATCCATTCAACAGTTGATGGACAGATTGGCTATTGTTGATAATGTGGTTATAAACATCAGGGTGCATGTATCCTTTAGAATCTATATTTTTGTATGCTTTGGTTGAATACCTAGTAGTATAATTGCTGGGTTGTAGGGTAGTTCTATTTGTAACTTTTTGAAGAAACTCCATACTGTTTTTCAGAGTGGCTGCACCAGTTTGTATTCCCACCTTTCATTGTTTACTTCTTCAATTCCTCTCAACAATGTATTTGTCAATGTATAGGGAAGTAATGCATATATTCTCTCTTTGTTTTGAATACTTTCATATGTAGTATTTTCGAATCCTTTCTTTTTTTTCTTAAAATATTTGGGTTAGTTTTTTTTTATTATTCAAATCCAAGTTAGTTAATATATAGTGTAATAATGGTTTCAGGAGAAGAATTTTGTATTAATCACTTACATATGATACCCAGTGTTCATCCCAACAAGTGCCCTCTTTAATGACATCACTCATGTAGCCTATCTCCCACCCACATCCTTCCAGCAACCCTCAGTTTGTTCTCTATAGTTAATAGTCACTTATGGTTTGCTTTTCTCTATGTTTTTATCTTAATTTTCCTTCTCTTCCCCTATGTTCATCCATTGTGTTTCTTAAATTCCACATGAGTGAAATCATATAGTTGTCTTTCTCCAACAGACTTAGTTCACTTAGCATAATACATTCTAGTTCCATCCACATTGTTGTAAATGGCAAGATTCCATTCTTTTTGATTGCCTAGTAATATTCCATTATATTTATCTCACATCTTCCTTATCCATTCATCAGTTAATGGACATTTGGCCTCTTTCCATATTTTGGCTACTGTTGATAGTGCTGCTGTAAACATTGGGGTGCAAGGTTCCCCTTCAAATCAGCATTTTTGTAATCTTTGGATAAATACCTAGTAGTATAATTGCTGGGTCATAGATTAGCTCTATTGTTTATTTTCTGAGTAACCTCTGTACTGTTTTCCAGAGTGGCCATACCAGTTTGCATTCCCACCAACAGTGCAAAAATGTTCGTCTTTTTCTGCATCCTTGCCAATATCTGTTCTTTTCTGAGTTGTTATTTTTAGCCGTTCTGACAAGTGTGAGGTGGTAGTTCATTAAGGTTTTGATTTGTATTTCCCTGATGATGAGTGATATTGAGCATCTTTTCTTGTGTCTGTTAGCCATCTGGATGTCTTCTTTGTAAATGTGTCTATTCATGTCTTTTGCCCATTTCTTCACTAGATCATTTGTTTTTTGGGTGTTGAGTTTGACAAGTTCTCTATAGATTTTTGATACTAACCCTTTATCTGATACGTAAGTTGGAAGTATCTTCTCCCATCCTGTCAGTTGCCTTTTAGTTTTGTTGATTGTTTCCTTTATAGTGCAGAAGGTTTTTTATCTTGATAAGGTCCCAATAGTTCATTTTTGCTTTTATGTCCCTTGGCTCAAGAGACATGTCTAGTAGGAAGTTGCTGTAGCCAAGGTCAACGAGGTTGTTGCCTGTTTTCTCTTCTAGGATTTTGATGGTTTCTTTTCTTACATTTAGGTCTTTCATCCATTTTGAGTTTGTTTTTGTATATGGTGTAAGAAAGTAGCCCAGGCTCGTTCTTCTGTGTGTTGCTGTCCAGTTTTCCTAACACCATTTGCTGAAAAAGACTGTCTTTTTCCATTGGATATTCTTTACTGCTTTGTCAAAGATGAGTTGGCCATACATTTGTCAGTCCATTTCTGGGTTCTCTATTCTGTTCCATTGGTCTATGTGTCTGTTTTTGTGCCAATACCACACTGTCTTAATGATTATGGCTTTGTAATGCAGGATTACATGATGGGATTGTGATGCCTCCAGCTGTGGTTTTCTTTTTCAACATTGCTTTAGCTATTCAGGGTCTTTTGTGGTTCCATACAAATGTTGGAATTGTTTGTTTGGCTATGTGAAGAATGCTGGTGTTATTTTGATAGGAATTACACTGAACGTGCAGATTGCTTTGGGCAGTATCAACATTTTAACAATATTTATTCTTTCAATTTGTGAGCATGGAATGTTTTTCCATTTCTTTGTATCTTCTTCAATTTCATTCATAAGCTTTCTATAGTTTTCAGCATACAGATATTTTACCTCTTTGGTTAGGTTATTCCCAGGTATTTTACAGGTTTTGGTGCAATTGTAAATGGGATTGACTCCTTGATTTCTCTTTCTGTTGCTTCTTTACTGGTATATACAAATGCAACTGATTTCTATATGTGGATTTTATATCCCGTGACTTTCCTATTTTCATGTATGAGTTCTAGCAGTTTTTTGGTGGGCTCTTTCAGGTTTTCCACATAGAGTATCATGTTGTCTGGGAAGAATGAAAGTTTGACTTCTTCCTTTCAGATTCTGATATCTTTTATTTACTTTTGTTTTCTGATTGCTGAGGCTAGGACTTCCAGTACTATGTTGAACAATAGTGGTGAGAGTGGACATCCCTGTCATGTTCCTGACTTTAGGAGGCAAGCTGTCAGTTTTTCCCCATTGAGGGTGATATTAGCTGTTGAGTCTTTTGTATATAACCTTTATGATGTTGAGGTATACTCCTTCTATCCTTACTTTCTTGAGCGTTTTTATCAAGAAAGGATGCTGTATTTTGTCAAATGCTTTTCCTGCTTCTATTGAGAGGGTCATGTGGTTCTTATCCTTTCTTTTATTAATGTGATGTATCACATTGATTGATTTGCGGATATTGAACCACCCCTGCAGCCCAGGAATACATCCCATTTGATACTGGTGAATAATTCATTTAATGTATTTTTGGATTCAATTTGCTATTATCTTGTTGAGGATTTTTGCATCCATGTTCATCAGGGAAACTGGTCTGTAATTCTCCTTTTTAGTGGGTTCTTTGTCTGGTAATGCTGGCCTCATAGAATGAGTATGGAAGTTTTCCTTCCATTTCTATGTTTTGGAACAGCTTAAAAAGAACGGATATTAACTCTTCCATGTTTGGAAGAATTCCCCTGGGAAGCCAGCTAGCCCTAGACTCTTGTTGGCTGGGAGAATTTTCATTACTGATTCCATTTCTTTACTGGTTATGGATCTGTTCAAATTTTCTATTTCTTCTTGTTTCAGTTTTGGTAGTTTATGTGTTTCTAGGAATGTATCCATTTCTTCCAGATTGCCCAATTTTTGGGCATATAATTGTTCATAATATTCTCTTATTATTGTTTTGTATTTCTGTGGTGTTGGCTGTGATTTCTACTCTTTCCTTCATGATTTTATTTATTTGGGTCTTTTCCTTTCTCTTTTTGATTATTCTGGTTAGGGGCTATCAGTTTTGTTAATTCTTTCAAAGAACCTGCTCCTTGTCCTTGTTTCATTGATCTATTCTTTTTTTTTTCTTTTTTGCTATCATTGATTTCTGCTCTAATGTTTATTATTTCCCTTTTTTAGTTGTTTTGGGGCTTTATTTTCTGTTCAATTTCCAGCTCCTTTAGGTGTAAGCCTAGCTTGTGTATTTGAGACCTTTCTTCCTTCTTTAGGAAGGCTTGGATTGCTACTTATGATCCCTCTTATGATCACTTTGCTGCATCCCAAAGATTTTGGACTGTCGTGTTTTCATTTTCATTGGTTTCCATGTACTTTTTAATTTCCTCTTTAAAATCTTGGTTAACCCATTCATTCTTTTTTTTTTTAATATGAAATTTATTGTCAAATTGGTTTCCATACAACACCCAGTGCTCATCCCAACAGGTGCCCTCCTCAATACCCATCACCCACTCACCCCTCCTTCCCAGCGCCCCCCACCCCATCAACCCTTAGTTTATTCTCAGTTTTCAAGAGTCTCTTATGGTTTGGCTCTCTCCCTCTCTAACTTTTTTTTTCCTTCCCCTCCCCCATGGTCTTCTATTAAGTTTCTCAGGATCTACATAAGAGTGAAAACATGTGGTATCTGTCTTTCTCTGTAAGATTTATTTCACCTAGCATAACACTCTCCAGTTCCATCCAGGTTACTACAAAAGGCCATATTTCATTCTTTCTCATTGCCAAGTAGTATTCCATTGTGTATATAAACCACAATTTCTTTATCCATTCATCAGTTGATGGACATTTGGCTCTTCCCAATTTGACTATTGTTGAAAGTGCTGCTATAAATGTTGGGGTACAAGTGCCCTTATGCATAAGCACTCCTGTATCCCTTGGGTAAATTCCTAGCAGTGCTATTACTGGGTCATAGGGTAGATCTATTTTTCATTTTTTGAGGAACCTCCACACTGTTTTCCAGAGTTCTGTGCCAGTTTGCATTCCCACCAACAGTGCAAGAGGGTTCCCATTTCTCCACATCCTCTCCAGAATCTATAGTCTCCTGATTTGTTCATTTTCGCCACTCTGACTGGTGTGAGGTGGTATTTCAGTGTGGTTTTGATTTGTATTTCCCTGATGAAGAGTGACGTTGAGCATCTTTTCATGTGTCTGTTGGCTGGCCATCTATCTGGATGTCTTCTTTAGAGAAGTGTCTATTCATGTTTTCTGCCCATTTCTTCACTAGATTATTTGTTTTTCAGGTGTGGAGTTTGGTGAGTTCTTTATAGATTTTGGATACTAGCCCTTTGATATGTCATTTGCAAATATCTTTTCCGATTCCATCGGTTGCCTTTTAATTTTGTTGATTGTTTCCTTTGCAGTGCAGAAGCTTTTTATCTTCATAAATTCCCTTTTAATTCCCTTGCCTTTGGAGATGTGTCAAGTAAGAAATTGTTGCGGGTGAGCTCAGAGAGGTTTTTTCCTGCTTTCTCCTCTAGGGTTTTAATGGTTTCCTGTCTCACATTCAGGTCCTTTATCCATTTTGAGTTTATTTTTGTGAGTGGTGTAAGAAAGTGGTCTAGTTTCATTCTTTTTGCATGTTGCTGGCCCGTTCTCCCAGCACCATTTGTTAAAGGGACTGTCTTTTTTCCTTTGGGTGTTCTTCCCTGCTTTGTCAAAGATTAGTTGGCCATATGTTTGTGGGTCCAATTCTGGAGTCTCTATTCTATTCTATTGGTCTAGGTGTCTGTTTTTGTGCCAATACCATGCTGTCTTGATGATTACAGCTTTGTAGAAGAGGCTAAAGTCTGGGATTGTATTGCCTTCCACTTTGGTTCTTTTTCAACATTACTTTGGCTATTTGGGGTCTTTTGTGATTCCATACAAATTTTAGGTTTGCTTGTTCTAGCTTCGAGAAAAATGCTGGTGCAATTTTGATTGGGATTGCATTGAATGTGTAGATAGCTTTGGGTAGTATTGACATTTTAACAATATTTATTCTTCCAATCCATGAGCATGGAATGTTTTTCCATTTCTTTATATCTTCTTCAATTTCCTTCATAAGCTTTCTATCGTTTTCAGCATACAGATCTTTTACATCTTTGGTTAGGTTTATTCCTAGGTATTTTATGATTCTTGGTGCAGTTGTGAATGGGATCAGTTTCTTTATTTGTCTTTCTGTTGCTTCATTGTTAGTGTATAAGAATGCAACTAATTTCTGTACATTAATTTTGTATCCTGCGACTTTGCTGAATTCATGTATCAGTTCTAGCAGACTTTTGGTGGAGTCTATCAGGTTTTCCATGTATAATATGTCATCTGCAAAAAGTGAAAGCTTGACTTCATCTTTGCCAATTTTGATGCCTTTGATTTCCTTTTGTTGTCTGATTGCTGATGCTAGAACTTCCAACACTATGTTAAACAATAGCAGTAAGAGTGGATATCCCTGTGGTGTTCCTGATCTCAGGGGGAAAGCTCTCAGTTTTTCCCCATTGATGATGATATTAGCTGTGAGCTTTTCATAAATGGCTTTTATGATGCTTAAGTGTATTCCTTCTATCCCAACTTTCTCGAGGGTTTTTACTAAGAAAGTATGTTGAATTTTGTCAAATGCTTTTTATGCATCAATTGACAGGATCATATTGTTCTTTTTTCTTTTCTTTTCTTTTCTTTTCTTTTCTTTTCTTTTCTTTCTTTTCTTTTCTTTTCTTTTCTTAGTGTGATGTGTCACATTGATTGATTTGCGAATGTTGAACCAGCCCTGAAGCCCAGGAATGAATCCCACTTGACCATGGTGAATAATTCTTTTTATATGGTGTTGAATTCGACCTGCTAGTATCTTGTAGAGAATTTTTGCATCCATATTCATCAGAGATATTGGCCTGTAGTTCTCTTTTTTTTTTTTTTTTTTTGCTGTATCTCTCTCAGGTTTGGGAATCAAAGTAATGCTGGCTTCATAGAATGAGTCTGGAAGTTTTCCTTCCCTTCTATTTTTTGGAACAGCTTGAGAAGGATAGGTATTATCTCTGCTTTAAATGTCCGGTAGAATTTCCTAGGGAAGCCATCTGGTCCTGGACTCATTTGTTGGAAGATTTTTGCTAACTGATTCAATTTCTTCGCTGGTTATGGGTCTGTTCAAGTTTTCTATTTCTTCCTGTTTGAGCTTTGGAACTGTGAGGGTGCTTAGGAATTTGTCCATTTCTTCCAGGTTGTCCAGTTTGTTGGCATATAATTTTTCATAGTATTCCCTGATAATTGCTTGTATTTCTGAGGGATTGGTTGTTATAATTCCATTTTCATTCATGATTTTATCTATTTGGGCCCTCTCCCTTTTCTTTTTGAGAAGCCTGGCTAGAGGTTTATCAATTTTGTTTATTTTTTCAAAAAAACTAACTCTTGGTTTCATTGATCTGCTCTACAGTTTTTTTTGTTGTTTTGTTTTGTTTTTGTTTTTTTTTTTTTTTTAGATTCTATGTTGTTTATTTCTGCTCTGATCTTTATTATTTCTCTTCTTCTGCTCGGTTTGGGGTGTCTTTGCTGTTCTGCTTCTATTTCCTTTAGGTATGCTGTTAGATTTTGTATTTGGGATTTTTCTTGTTTCTTGTTTCTTGTTTCTTGTTTCTTGTTTCTTGTTTCATTGATTGCAATGTATTTTCCTCACAGGACTGCCTTTGCTGCATCTCAAAGCGTTTGGATTGTTGTATTTTCATTTGTTTCCATATATTTTTTAATTTCTTCCCTAATTGCCTGGTTGACCCATTCATTCTTTAGTAGAGTGTTCTTTAATCTCCATGCTTTTGGAGGGTTTTCCAGACTTTTTTCTGTGGTTGATTTCAAGTTTCATGGCATTGTGGTCTGGAAGTGTGTATGGTATGATCTAAATTCTTTTATACTTATGAAGGGCTGTTTTGTGACCCAGTATGTGATCTATCTTGGAGAATGTTCCATATGCACTTGAGAAGAAAGTATATTCTGTTGCTTTGGGATGCAGAGTTCTAAATATATCTGTCAAGTCCATCTGATCCAATGTATCATTCAGGACCCTTGTTTCTTTATTGATCCTGTGTGTAGATGATCTATCCATTGTTGTAAGTGGGGTATTAAAGTCCCCTGCAATTATCACATTCTTATCAATAAGGTTGTTTATGTTTGTGATTAATTGTTTTGTATATTTGGGAGCTTCCGTATTTGGTGCATAGACATTTATAATTGTTATCTCTTCCTGATGCATAGATGCTGTAATTATTATATAATGCCCTTATTCATCTCTTGTTATAGCCTTTAATTTAAAGTCTAGTTTGTCTGATATAAGTATGGCTACTCCAACTCTCTTTCGACTTCCAGTAGCATGATAGATAGCTTTCCATCCCCTCACTTTCAATCTGAAAGTATCCTCAGGTCTAAAACGAGTCTCTCGTAGACAGCAAATAGATGGGTCTTGTTTTTTTATCCATTCTGATACCCTATGTCTGTTGGTTGGAGCATTTAGTCCATTTACATTCAGTGTTATTATTGAAAGATATGATTTTAGAGTCATTGTGATGTCTGTAGATTTCATGCTTATAGTAATGTCTCTGGTACTTTTTTGTCCTTGCAACATTTCACTCACAGAATTCCCCTTAGGATCTCTTGTAGAGCTGGTTTAGTGGTGATGAATTCCTTCAGTTTTTGTTTGTTTGGGAAGACCTTTATCTCTCCTTCTATTCTGAATGACAGATGCTGGATAAAGGATTCTCGGCTGCATATTTTTTCTGTTCATCACATTGAGGATTTCCTGCCATTCCTTTCTGGCCTGCCAAGTTTCAGTAGACAGATCCGTCATGAGTCTTATCAGTCTCCCTTTATATGTTAGAGCATGTTTATCCCTAGCTGCTTTCAGAATTTTCTCTTTATCCTTGTATTTTGCCAGTTTCACTGTGTTACATTGTGCAGAAGATAGATTCATGTTACGTCTGAAGGGAGTTCTCTGTGCCTCTTGGATTTCAATGCCCTTTTCCTTCCACAGATCAGGGAAGTTCTCAGCTATGATTTGTTCAAGTACACCTTCAGCCCCTTTCTCTCTCTTCTTCTTCTGGAATTCCTATGAAATGGATATTGTTCTGTTTGAGTGCATCACTTAGTTCTCTAATTCTCCCCTAATACTCCTGGATTTTTTTTTATCTCTCTTTTTCTCAGCTTCCTCTTTTTCCATAATTTTATCTTCTAATTCACCTATTCTCTCCTCTGCCTCTTCAATCTGTGCTATGGCTGCCTCCATTTTATTTTGCACCTCATTTATAGCATTTTTTTAGCTCCTCTTGACTATTTCTTGGTCCCTTGATCTCTGTAGCAATATATTCTCTAAGGTCCTCAATGCTTTTCTCAAGCCCAGCGATTAATTTTATGACTATTACTCTAAATTCTTGTTCCATTATATTGCTTAAATCGTTTTTGGTCAATTCGTTAGCTGTCACTACTTCCTGGAGTTTCTTTTGAGGAGAATTCTTCCATTTCGTCAACTTGGGTAGTTCCTGCGGTGGCTCCAAACTGCAGGGCACTTCCCCTGTGCTGTCCGGAGTAACTTGTGTTGGTGGGCAAGGCTGTAGTCAGACCCGATGTCTGCCCCCAGCCCACCACTGGGGCGACAGTCAGACTGGTGTGTACCTTATCTTCCCCTCTCCCAGGGGCAGGACTCACTGTGGAGTGGTGTGGCCCCTGTCTGAGCTGCTTGCACACTGCCAGGCTTGTGGTGCTGCTTTGATGGGATCTGGCCATGTATGTATTAGACGGGGTGGATCCACAAGGTGCACAGGGGCAGGAGGGGTAGGCTTAGCTCTCTTTGCTATCGTGATCCCCTGTGGGAGGGGCCCTGAAGCACCAGGAGGGAGGCAGACCCGTCAGAGGGATGGATCCACAGAAGCAGAGCTTTGGGTGTTTGCACAGTGCAACCATTCATTTTTTAGTAGGATGTCTTTAATCTACAAATACATATGGTTTTTCCAAACTTTTCTTGTGGTTTGTTTCAAGTTTCATAGTGTTGTGGTCTGAAAATATGCATGGTATGAAAATATCAATCTTTTTGTACTTGTTTAGGGCTGACTTGTGACCCAGGATGTGATCTATTCTGGAGATTGTTTCATGTGCACTTGAGAAGAATGTGTATTCTTCTGCTTGAAGATGAAGTATTCTGAATATATCTGTTAAGTTCATCCTGTCCAGTGTGTTATTTAAAGCCTTTGTTTCCTTGTTGATTTTCTGTTTAGATGATCTGTCCCATTGTTATAAGTGGGGTGTTAAAGTCCCCTACTATTACGGTATTATTATTAATGAGTTTCTTTATGTTTGTGAGTAATTGATTTATATATTTGGGTGCTCCAAATTGAAGGAATAAATATTTACAGTGATTAGATCTTCTTGGTGGATCGATTCCTTAATTATGATATAATGCCCTTCTTCCTCTTTTGTTACAGTCTTTGTTTTAAAATGTAGACATAGATATGGCTACTCCAGCTTTCTTTTGACATCCATTAGCATGATAAATGGTTCTGCATCTCCTTACTTTCAATCTGCAGGTGTCTTTAGGTCAAGTATGTATTTCTAGTTTACAGCAATGTAATTTTTATATTTTTCTGTATCAAAGGTATTACTTATTAGTTTACCTTCATTTTTAGATTCCTTAGATTTACTGTATAGACATTTACTGTATAGAATCATGTCAAGTGAAAATAAGTTTGTTTGTTTTTAATTTATAATCTACATGCCTTTGTTTATTTTTCCTGTTGTACTTTCTAAGATTCTCTTACAACTTGGAATTCAGGTGGTGAAAGTGATTATTCTTACCTTGTCCTTGATTTTAGAGGAAATGCATTCAATCCCATCTTTGACCATAAGAATGATGATAGCTGTAGGTGTTTCATAGATGTCTTTTTCAGGTTGGGACTGTTCCCTTCTATTTCTGGTTGCCAAGACTTTTTATCATAAATGGTTATGACATTTATTTGTTTGCATCTTGTGAAATAATGATTTTGTTTTTTACTCTTGCAATATACAGGATTATGCTAACTTATTTTTTCGCATAAAACTAAATTTACATTTTATTTGATAATATTATGTTTAGAATATTTGTAGTTTCCTTGAAATTTCTTTTTTTTTATTTTCTTCAAGTTTTGATATGGGTGATGCTGGTTTCCTAACATCATTTGGGAAATGTTCTCCCTTATACTATCATACAAAATGATTTGTTTATAATGAGTATATAATGTATATACTTTCATTATTAAATGTTTAGAATAATTCAGCAGTGAAGCCATATATATCTGATATTTTTTATGTGGGAAGTTTTGTAAATATACATTATTAAAAATGGATATAGAATTATTCAAGTTGCAAATTTTTTCTTAAGTGAATCTTGGTGGTTTACATCATTTGAGGAATTATTCCTTTCTATAACAGTTACCAAAATACTGGTATAGTGTTGTTTATTAGAGTCTCTTACTCTTATGTTAATATCTTTTACATCTGCTGTGATTTCTCCTCTTCATTCTTGATATTGGTCATTTGTGCATTTTCTCTGTCCCTTTTTTTTATCGATGTGGCTAGAGATTTCTAAAAATTAATTTTTATCTTTTTAAAAAACTAACTTTTGTTTTTATTCATGTTCTCCTACTGGTTTTCCATTTTATATTTAAATAATTGCTGATCTTATTTTATTATTTACTTCCTTTTGCTGAGTAAAAATAAGGGTTTCATTGAGGTATGTAGTTTATAAAATTGTTTTTAATTTGCCTTTCTTTTTTTAAAATTATTTTTTCTTTTCCTAAATCCTTAAAATGGAAGCTTAAATCATCGGTTTAAAACATTTCTTATTTTTAATATAACCATTAAAAATACTCTGGTTATAATCTTGGGCTCTCTTTTTGTCTATATCTCTTCGTGTACGTCAGTGTCTCTGTCTCTCGTTCCCTCCATTTCTCTCTCTCTCTCTCTTATCATTTGTACAGGGGAAGCAAGGTGCTATGTTGGGATAATCCTTATGGAATGGCCCAGATCATGTGGTTCGAATCCTTGACTCTATTTAATAACTTGTGAAAAACTGAAGCTATATGTTCAATAGCTCTCAAGAATGAAACCTGGGACACCTGGGTGGGTCAGTTGGTTAAGCATCCGACTTCTGGCTCAGGTCATGATCTCATGGTTCGAGTTCCACATCAGGCTCTGGGCTAACATCTTGGAGCCTGGAGCCTGCTTCAGATTCTGTCTTCCTGTCTCTGTGCCTTTCCCCACTTACTCTCTCTCTCTCTCTCTCTTTCTCTGTCTCTCTCTCTCTCTCTCTCTCTCTCAAAAATAAATAAACATTAAACAAAATTATTAAAAAAAAGGAATTAAGCCTGGCAACAGCCACATGAGTGAGCTTAGAAGCAGATCCTTTGACCCCCGCGAAGTATTGAGATGTCTATAGCTATAGTTATCTGCTTCAGTGCAATCTCAACAAAGATCTTGGGACAGCAGCACCATGCTAAGCTGTTTCTGGAATCCTACTCATAGAGTCTATGAGATAATAAAGGTTTTAAGGTTTTACCTCTTGCAGTAATTTGTTATGCAGAAAAAAATCAATGTAATATCCTGTCTTATATTCTCTGTCCTTTAATTGTCATGTTTACATTTAATGTGCACACTTATTGAAATTATAATATGGTTTTGTTTAAAATTGCCACATTGTTGGGGCACCTGGGTGACTCAGTCACTTGAGTGTCCAGCTCTTGATTTCAGCTCAGGTCATGATCTCACATTTCATGAGTATGAACCCTGCTCAAACAACCCTACTCTAAGCACAGAGACTGCCAGGGATTTTCTTTCTCCCCTTCTCTCTCTTCCCTTCTCTTCCCTCTCAAAAATAAACTTTAAGGCAAACAAACAAAAAACTGCCACCTTGTTATTTGTTTTCTGTTTTTTCTCCCTGACTTTGTTCCCTTTCCCTTTCTTTATCTGTATATGTTTTATGATTACATTTTATCTACCCCATTGGTTACATATATTTTTGTTCTTCTTCAAAGTTTATAATATAGCTTTCTAACTTTCATTATAATGTAAGTCTTACAATTCTATACTAATATTTCCTCTTTCCCATAATTCATAATGTGGGCTATTCTCATTCTTTGTGCAATGCAATCAACTGCACAATATATTATTACTTTTCTTTTAAGCAGTAAATTATCTTTAATAGAGATTAAATACTGAGGGAAAGAATATTTTACATTTACCCACAAATGTACAAATTCCATGGTCAGTTTATTCCTTTTTGTAGATCCAAATTTCTGTCTTGCATACACTACTGTTACTGAAAGAATGTTGTATATTTCTCAGGAAAGGTCTTCTGACCTTTATCATGTTATAGCACGACTTCATACTTCATTCCATTTTTTGCCAAAATAATATTCCATTGTATGGATTTTCTACACAAGTTTATCTATCTATCAGTTTATAAATATTTGGGTTGTTTTCACCTTTGGCTGTTATGAATAATGCTGCCATGAACATTTGTGTGCAAGTTTTTCTATTGACATTTTTAATTTCTCTTGCATATATATCTGAGAGTAGGATTGCAGAATCAAATGTAGACTCCAGCCTTAACTGTTTCAGGAACTGGCGGAATATTTTCCCAACTGTTTGTGCCAATTTACATCCGCACTAGCAGTGTATGAGAGTTCCAATTTCTTCATATCATACCCAACATTTGTTTATGTGTTTTATGTTCCTTATACCTCTTTTAACCGGTGGGAAGTGGTAACTCATTGTGGTGCTGATTTCCATTTCCTTGATGGCTATTAAGGTTAAACACCTTTCCATATGCCTGTTGAACATTTGTATATCCTCTTTGGATATACTTTGGAGAAATGTCTATTCAACTCCGCTGTCCATTTTTTAATTGGATTAGAGTGTTTTTATTATTGAGTTGTAGATACTCTATATATTCACAGCTACGTTGATAAGAAGGCTGCAGATTGTCAAGGCTACTTGTGGAGCTGAGGAGAATTGGAAAGTAATGAATGGGACAGTTTAACTGCCACAAAGTTAGCTGTTTTTATTGAGATTCAGAATGTTTTGTTTTGGTTTGGTTTGGTTTGGTTTGGTTTGGTTTGGCTTGGTTTCTTTTTAAGTTTTTTAATGTTTATTGATGTTTAAGAGACAGAAAGTTACAGAGCATGAGCGGGGGAAGAGTAGAGAGAGAAGGAGACACAGAATCTGAAGCAGGCTCCAGGCTCTGAGCTGTCAGCACAGAGCCCAACACGGGGCTCGAACCCAAGAACTGCAAGATCATGACCTGAGCCGAAGTTGGCTGCTTAGCCAACTGAGCCACCCAGGTGCCCCTGTGGTGGTTTTTGTTTTGGTTTGGTTTGGTTTGGTTTTTGTTTTTTTAAATAAATAAATGCTTCTTGGATTTTTGCAAATCTGTGGTTAATTTGGATAGCTCTCGAAAAATTGATTTCTTGTCACTGTTTTGCTGCTTTATGAAGGGAAAGAATTCTGAATCTTTTTATCTCATCATTTCAGAAATCTTGCCTATGCTTCATTATGTATTTTTTCTTTTTTCTTTTTTAAAAACTTTTATAGTTTAGAAGTTATACACACTTTTAGTTAGTATTACTGTGCTACCCTGAAACTTTGTGGTTTAAAACAGAAACCATTTTATTATGTTCATTGATTCTGTGGATCAAAAGTTAACACAGAACATAGTAGGTATGTGTGACCTCTTTTCTTCTCTATCTGAGACCTCATCTGGGAAGATATGAAGGCTGGGAGTGAGTTCTCATTGGCTAGCTTCTCCTTCTTACTCTCTTATGGAATCCAACTCCATCCAATCCAATTTAATGTTTATTGGATTTTATGCAATTCCTTTAAATGCTATTCTTTAGGATTTTGGCTTTTTTTCTGCTTCTTCTTATCAATCTGTAATCGTCTTTTGGGTGATTTTATCTCATTGCTTCAGTTAATGGCTCCTGAAATCTATATTTGAAGCACATTTTTCTTTCCCAAACTTCACACCTGTATATGGCCAAAAAGTCTAAGCTCAACATGTCATAAATGTTCCTTTCCAAATCTATGTCTTTAGCTCTGTTTCCTAATGAATGATCACATTGTTCGGCAGTTTCTCCAAGTAAGAAAACTCGGAATTATCCTCTCGTCTTAATCCCCAAGTTCATTGGACTTCTTTCATTTTCTTTAAATCAGAATTCTCACCTAAATTTTTATATTTTTCCAGGTATGTGCTATAGCTATGGGTAAAAAAATACACTCAGTGGAGACTTTAAATTCTACACATCAAGTATTTGTTGATGGAAATCTTTACAATTCATAAGAAAGTCATGTCAACATTAATTCAATATTATGGTAGAATTAATGTGGAAAGTGGAAAACTAGAAATACAATGAGTTCACTGAAGATGGGGACAGGATAGAAGTATTAAATACTGAATTATAAGATGCAGAAGTTAGAGAAAATTCTTAAGAACCAGAAGAGAAGACCTTGAAATGGCTGCCTATGTTCAGAATTAATTATGATACAAGGTTAGCTCTAGAATTAGAAACGGTTTTTCTTTGTTTTCTTCAGACATTTTTGTATTCTTCCAAATTTTTTTTAACACTTTATGGTAAGAAAAAAAAATGCTTTAAACAATGTTTTTAACTTCCTTTTATTCTCATCACATTTTACTCCCTATTGAGTTTTGTTTGATTGTTCTTACTCATAATTATACTACTAATACTGCCTTTTTATGTGTTAAGGTATTTATGACTTTGTGTCTAGAGACTCAAGCACATTTTTGCTGCAATTATGAAAAAGTAGCATAAATCATGACTGATGACTGACACCTAAAAGATCATGGGAAATAACTAGGCTACTGCACAGGGTAAATAAACACGCCAGAGATAAATAGAAGTATGAAAGATGCAAGGCATTTGTCATGTGGATAGAGAAGAACTTCAGCCAGTTTTAAAAAACAAGCTACCCCTCTTTATTCCTCTTGTACTAACCTAACATTGAACTTACTAGCTGCCATGATATAGTTGTGTAATCCAGAAAGCCAAAAGACACTCACGTGAAAATAGATTCAAAAAAGTAAGAAAGTTCATTTTTATTAATAGTGGTGTTACAATTTAATTTTGTGTGGTATAGTGGACTTATCATTTACTCTGTGTGAACTAGTAGTGATGTGTTTAGTGACTGGCTTTTGGTAGTCCCGTACAACACAGCAGGGCTCAGTATTGCAGTAATTATATATGTATTCCCAACTGTTGCATGAAGTCTTGCAGGCACCACGGACAAGGTAACATTCTCTTTTTCTGTCTACATCTTCTTTTGTTTTTTTCTGTGAAACTAAGAAAAAGTATCTATGATCATAAATACAAATTTAATCCCCTTGCATAGATAGCTGGATAGATAAATAAAGCTGTTTCAAGTATAGAGTGAAACCATCTTGTTTCTAAAATCATGTCCAGACAACTGTATTAAAAAGATAGATTTTATCCCCTACACATTTTTACAATATGAATATTTATCCAACAATATTTCTTTTGCCTAGCTTTTAAAAAAATAGAATATCATTAAATATCTAATCTGCGCATGCTTCCTCAAGAGTAAAGTGAAAAGGATGTGGAAAAAATAGTCTACCTGTTTTGTGTTCTAAATAGCCATCCACCTCCAACATCCCCTCTCTCCCACAAGTTACTGGACCAGTTGTAGAAAGCTTAATTTGACAACAGCTATAGTATTAGTTCATTAAATTACATTTAAAAAGAGAAGGCAGTAGGAAGCATGTAAGAAGTCATAGTCTCATCAAACAAAATAACAAACATTTAATTCTTAATTCTACATCTTGGGAATTTTTCTTTTTTCTTTTTTCTTTTTCTTTTCTTTTCTTTCTTTTCTTTCTTTTTTCTTTTTTCTTTTTCTTTTTTTTGCCTTTATCCTCTCAACTGTCAGTTCCACTCATTTCTTCTTTCATGCAAAAGAGAGTCAATTGCATTTTAAGTTCATGTGGAATCTCCTAACAATTTACTTGTTTTTTTTTTCTTTTCTTGCCAGAGTAAAGCATTTATAAAAAAGCATTTTGTTCTTCCCTCCTTTTCCCTATTAGCAAATATTACCTGATGGACCACAGGACACAGTGAAGACAAAGGTCAGGAAAATACAAAGTATCTTCATTGTTGATTGTTACTTCGGTGAAGTTGAGGTAGACGTCAAAATGTCTGAGGGTTGTGCTATTCTTTGATAAAAGATAGATGAACTCTTGTTTTTATAGCCTTCTCAGAGTGATTACCATTCTGATTAATGCTGCCTTTCAAGATTGAGCACATATTCATGTATTGTGTAATAGCAACAAAGAGAATAGTGGACTTAGATCTGTTATGACCTCAACGAGCCAAATGTGAACTCATTTTCAGTTATACCAAAAATAGTAGGGTGAAAGTCATTTTAATTTTTTTAAATGTTTATTTTTTTTTTTATTTTGAGAGACACAGAGAGAGCAGGGGAGGGGCAGAGAGATAGGAAGGGAGAAAATCCCAAGCAGGCTTTGTGCTGTCAGTGCAAAGCCTGTCATGGAGCTCAATCTCACAACCGTGAGATCATGACCTGAACTGAAATCAAGAGTTGGCTACTTAACTGACTGAGTCACCGAGGTGCCCCTACATTTTTTATTTGAAAGTATATAATCAACCTTACCTATATTTTCAGTCCCATGCTTTTTTGAGTGTCTATTATGTGCCAGGCATCCAGTGTTCTAGCATTTTATATAGATTAAGTAAGTAGCTTAATCTTCATGACAAATTCTATGACATAGGAACTTCTTGTTTTCCAGTTAAGGCACAAAGGGGTTATGTAAGTGCTTCAAATCAGACACGTAGTGGCTGGTAAAGCACAGGTGGACTCCAAGCTAATGTGATGCCAGCGTCTATACTCACTTTTTCCACTCTCATAACTGAGTAAGTAAAAGGGTGTTTATCATGTGAAGTTATTCTCTGTATACATGGCCTACCCCAGACAGTTTCTGGGATGCAATTTTTCTATAAAAAGAAAATAGTTCTATAACATAGTTTTAGCACTATTACATTAAAAATTACCATAGTGATTCTATAAAAATAATAATTCCTTACATGTGGTAACTTATTCATAGGGCTTCGTCATTCATAGGGGAAAGCAGTGTGTTAAAAGTTGAAAGAGCCCTGGATTTAGAGACAGAAATAATCCTGGCTCCTGGCTCTTCTGTTTACTAGCTATAGATTTGAGACCAATATTCACTAACTGAACCTCAAGATTCTCTCTTTGAAGCCTGGATTGGTAAAACCAGTTCTATTTAGAGGTTTAAGGTAAGAATTAAATATGAGCTTTATAAGATAAGTTACATATACATATAAATACTTTGGCTGGATGTGAAAATCCAAAAAGATATATCCTTACAACTTAATGATTTATGTTCTAACTCTCTCTGTCATTGGGGAAAAACAAATTATAAGGATAGTCTATAATCTGGGTTTTAAAAGTAATCTAGTTTGTTAATTCTCTGCTTCATTTCTTACCAAAAGGTGCTTATATATTTACGGATACATCATGGAAAATCTATTTTCTTAATATCTTCTTACTAAACACACCAAAAAAGACACCTTATTTATTTATTTATTTATTTATTTATTTATTTATTTACTTATTTACTTATTTATTTATTTTTCTTCAATTAGTGTTTTTCTATTTTTTAATAATTCATTTATTTTTTTAATTTACATCTAAGTTAGTACAACAATAGTGTAACAATGATTTCAGGAGCAGATTCCTTAATGCCCCTTACCCATTTAGCCCATCCCCCCTCCCATAACTCCTCCAGCAACACTGTTTGTTCTACATATTTAAGAGTCTCATATTTTGTCCCCCTCCCTGTTTTTGTATTATTTTTGCTTCCCTTCCCTTATGTTCATCTGTTTTTATTAAAGTAATCATATGAGTGAAGTCATATGATATTTGTCTTTCTCTGACTGACTAATTTCACTTAGCCTAAAACCCTCCAGTTCCATCCATGTAGTTGCAAATGACAAGATTTCCTTCTCAAAAAAGGACACTTTAAACTGCTGGAGATTTACTAGGACCTATTGTATATAAGCAGAACTAACTAACAGATGTGAAAAATAGAATAAAAAAAATAATGAAATATGAAAACACATTAGCATAGTGATGGCATGAATAAGAAGATGACCTAGCTCATACATTATAGCTGTGTCCATTCCATCCGTCTAAAGTAAGCCACTCCTATCAGGCTGGACATCAGCCAAACTCTTATAGATTGGATAGTCTTCTTTTCTCTCTTTGTTGAAATGTGCCATTGTACCTAATGACATGTGAATCACACAAAACAAAGACAAGAATCTGAATGATTCTTGTCTCAATTCTAGCAAGGAAGTAATAGAAGTAGAACCAAACTAGATGCATAGGAGAGAACATATTGATTTATTGCTTAAAATAAATGTTGTAGGTCTTTATTTGAGACAGATCCAGATTCTAGATTTCTACTAATAAAAAAAAATTGTTTTTAGGGAGAAAGACAGAGACAAAGTGTGGAGAAAAAGACAAAAATGGGATTGCAAGTAGTGATTAAGAAAAAGAGAAGATAACAGACGGGTTATGATTTTTTTATTTTATTATTTTTATTTTATTTTATTTTTTTAAGGGGGAGAGAATTGACCTGAGGTATATGAACCAAACGGTAAGATGAGTAACTCCAACATACTTTCTCTTAAGTAAGAATTTTGGATTCTTAGATGAGAAAATGTCTTTACTTTTTTTTTTTTTTTTACAAGGTTAGATGATTAAAGCTAATAATTATATGTTTCAAAGCCACAGATCAGGACCCTTGAAGTTGTAGGTTCTTGGTGAAAAGCATGTGGCTAGGCTTTAGGGATTTGATGTTGATATGCGCTCACCAAAGGAGCATTTCCAGGCCAAGGCCTATGTGTTGAGAATGCTAGAAAAGTGTATGATGTTAAGAAGAGAGCAGGTCAAGAGAAAATAAAAATGAAATGCTATTTTCCTACAGGAGTTTGCAATAAAAACTTGGCACTTTATACCACTCTGCATAAAGCCTTGATTTGTTGCTCTGGCACTGAGGCTTAGCTTTCACATTCCAGGAAATAAGAGCCTACAACAGCACTAAGGTCTCTTTCATTGGAAAACTATGATGCCATTTCCATTCTTGGTTCTTCACTACCAGACACCATGAATTATTTTGCCACCAACCCCCAAAATTCTATATTTCATTTCACTGATGGCTTCAAAGCTTAATTTTATACACTAGTGGGCAGATTGATTGGCACTTTTGGAAATTTTCAAATTGGTAAGAATCATAAAACCTCTTTACAGATGAGGACAAGGAGAATTAAATTACTAAAAACCAAAAGATTGCTTAGTCAGTGGCTGGATCTTCTGCTACATTTTCTACATCTTTCCACTATAAAAAGCTCTTATGCCAGCTGTATTAATTACTGATGGTTCATACATTGAGAAGCCATGAGTCCCAGAAGCTTAGCCTCTCTGTCCTGTCTGATCCTGCTGCACTTTGAAAACATCTATTAAATGCTTATTATGTGCAAGGCACTTTTCTGTGTAATTGATAAGCAGAGTGTGTTTAAATATCATGAAAGCCCTAGAAAGTAGGAATAATCTTTAGCCCCATTTTCAGATACAAGGCAACTGGCACATAGAGACTTAAGGAACTTATCCAAAGTCAACCACTAACTAGTAAAGTTGTCAGAATGAAATTGAAAATGGTCTACTTTTAGAGCCCACACTCTAAACCATTATTATTATGCAGGAACTTTGTAGAGAAAACACTCATGGGAGATTATTTTTAGGAGAATCTAGAGAAACGTTGGAGAATAGCAGAAACTGGTCTTTCCTTTCATCCCAGCAACTATCTTTCCAACCAAATCCGAGTCTCCCTTGACATTTTAAGGAGTAGAGGAGACCATGGCCTGTTATGAATTCTCACCGAGGATGAGTCAAAAACAAGTTCTCATGCAGAACTCTGGTGCAACTTGCAGCTATTGTTCTATAGTAAGCCATAAATGGCTGTGAAAGGCAACGGTATAAATTTTATTTATTTATTCATTTTTACGTTTTTATTCAAATTCCAGTTAGTTAACATACAGTGAAATAATAGTTTCAGGTGTACAATGTAGTGATTCATTACTTGCATATATCACCTGGTGTTCATCACAACCAGTGCACTCCTTAATCCCCATTGCCTATATAGCCATCCCCCCCTCCTCTGGTAACCATCAGTTTGTTCTCTATTGTTAAGAGTCTTAAACTTTAAATTTTCAGTCAACCTTAAAGATAACTATTAGAATATATGGTCTCATGAGATAATGCTATCCAGTATCTGTTGGCTTGTATGCTCTGTCTTGATCTGGAGGACAAATTTATAGTTTACCAAACATTTTTTGTACTACCCCATTACTCAAGAATCATCTTTCAAAAAAATGACCACATATATGATTTAGAAATATTAACCTGAAACTGTTTCCAGTAACCATTGCTTAAACAATGCTAAAGGTGTTTAAGCAATACTTGCTTAATGAAAATATATTTCTTATTGTTAGTGATGCCTCCTCTTAATATGTGTTTATTAGACCATCACTGAATTTAATGGTTATAGACCAACGGCATTCTGTAACTGTCAGAATGTGCTTATTACTTTCTGGTATTATATATCAGTGAGCTATCTCACACTAAGGATGTGGTAGGGTCTCCACCCCAGGGGAAAAAAAAGAAAAAAAAAAAAAGAAAAAAAAAAAAAACCTCAAGATAACCTGGCTATGCACATACATGACAACATCCTTCATGAACTTATAACATGAGACCACTTAATCAGACTACATGTTTGTGTGTGTTACCATATATGAGAGACAAAGAAGTAGAAAATACATATAAAAACTACACCACGTGGCATTCAGCTCTGTTTTTTGGGTGCGAATCCAACTGAGCAGTGCCAGCAGGAATAAAGTTGCTTCCTGGAAAGAAAAGCCTCAGTGTCATGACTCTCTGTGCGAGAATCCTGCTACAAGGAAATTAGTGTAGTGATCAAAGTTTTACATTTTAATTTTGAAAATAGAGTATTGATTATCTACTGTGATACATGTTATTATTTGCCTCATCTTCTTACATCTGAGTGAATTTTAAGTTATGGGTTATAAATTCAAGAGTCATTAATATTCATTTCACATGTTTTGCATATGATCCACTTCTCTGTGTCAATTCTAATTTTACTCAGATGAAGACTTATCTCCTCACTGAATACATGTTACTTTAAACTCACTCAACTGTACTATTCTTTCTTCAGAAGGATTTTGGATGTGTGTGTGTGTGTGTGTGTGTGTGTGTGTGTGTGTGTGTGTGTGTTTGTGTATTTTATGTATTGATATGTGATATTCAGGACTCATTATCAAGCATTTCCATCACATCTTTCAAGTCCTTCGCCCTTTTACCCAGAATCACAGTTGATTTGTCTTATTCTTGTCTCTGCTGCTCATGTCATCTTATCAGAGATTTTGAAAGCTTTTTTGGTGTCTAATCTAATAATAGTGACCCTTACTTTATTCCAATTTTTTTTTGGTGTTCCTCATTTGCCTTTATTTGAAATTAGCTTGGTTCATTAATGGCTTTTCTAATTATTTACTCCTATAGTATGGTATGAGTATTATTACTATTACTGCTCTTATTATTATTAACTGCTACTTCACACTGGAATGTAAATTTCATGAGCGTAGGGATTTTGACAGCTATACAGTGAAGTTTAGGATAGAAGAGTCATTTAATACATACTGGCTGAATGGAGATTGAGATACAATTATAGTAGCTATTGCAATGTCTATCATTTATCTAAAAAAATTAGAAAATGGCACTTCTGAGAAAGTTAATGTCAGAATACACAGTTCAGTTTCTTTTAAAAAATTGTTTTTAATGTTTATTTTTGAGAGAGAGAGAGAGAGTGTATGAGCAGGGGAGGGGCAGAGAGAAGGAGACACAGAATCTGAAGCAGGCTCCAGGCTCTGAGCTGTCAGCCCAGAGTCCGATGCGGGGCTCGAACCCACAAACTGTGAGATCATGACCTAATCCGAAGTCGGATGTTTAGCTGACTGAGCCATCCAGGCACCCTCACAGTTCAGTTTCTAATCCTAAGAGATGAGAAACCAATTCACAGAGTTTTTATCCATTTCTTTCCCTTTTTGTGGGTATGGAAGATGATGAGGGGAAAATAAACTAATGTTCTGTCTTCCTAAGCTTGAAAAATTAATTGTGATTTACCCTTCCACATACAGCTTGTATAAAGGAGAGCCATGAGAGAGATTTTCTGGAAAAAATGGTAGACTATACACAAAGGGTATCCTTTACAACTCCACTTTCTATTTTATGATTTATATTTAACAAAAGGTTTCTTTCTTAATAGATGCCCAATAAGTAATAGTGAATATGTGTTGAACACTTGCTAAATATAATACCTGAATGTTTTACATTTATTATCTCAGTTAAACACAACAACAACCTTATGAAGTAGTTGTGTTATCATCATTGCACAATGAGGCAAACGAGGCTCAGAGGCATTCATTTAGTATCCTGTTAAAGTCCCTGCGCTAATAATTAACCATTGGTGACATTAGACTCTAAAGCAGTCTGATTCTTGAACCCAAGGTCTTCTTACCTGCTACACTAGAATCAATGAATTTGTGAGTGAACAAATCTCTGAAAAGGCAATACTGAGTTTCTTTAATTTCTTTATGTCTCCTTTTATAGCATGGAACTAAAGCTATTAACCTTTAGTAAATGGTAGTTGACTGACTAAAAATAACTGGTGAATTCATGACCAGGAAGAGCAGAAGAATTAGCTGAATCAGTGGTTCTCTGAACATCATAATTTTTAGAATCATTGGAATAATAACAGGAAAGAAAGAAAAGGGGCACCTGGGTGGCTCAGTTGGTTAAGCATCCAACTTTGGCTCAAGTCATGATCTCACAGTTCGTGAGACCCACATCAGTCTCGCTGCTGTCAGCACAGAGCCCGCTTCCAATCCTCTGTCCCCCTCTCTCTCTGCCCCTTACCCATCTCTCTCTCTCTCCGTCAAAATTAAATAAATAAAACATTAAATAAATAAATAAATTATGTATATATATATATATATATATATATATATATAAAGGCCTCCTTATTTATTTTTTTTTAATTTTTGTTTAAGGTTTATTTATTTTTGAGACAGAGAGAGACATAGCATGAACAGGGGAGGGTCAGAGAGAGAGGGAGGCACAGAATCCAAAGCAGGCTCCAGGCTCTGAGCTGTCCGCACAGAGCCCAACGCGGGGCTCGAACTCAGGGACCGTGAGATCATGACCTGAGCTGAAGTCGGACACTTACCCGACAGAGCCACCCAGGCGCTCCGAGGCCTCCTTATTTAAAACAAAACAAAAAACAAAACAAAGCAAAACAAACAAATAAAAAAACACACATTCTTGGGCACCACTCCTGAATAGTCTCATTCTGTTATTCAGGGGTATAGTTCAGAAATTTGCACTTTTAAATGAATCCCCTCAAACCTTTCCTATGCTTAGGCAGGTCTGATGCTACCGATTTATTATTTCTTAAAATTTTTTTAAGTTTAGTGCAACTGGAGGAAGGGCAGAGAACAAGGGAGAGAGAAAATATCAAGCAGCTCTGTGCTGCCAGTGCAGATCCTAATGTGGGGCTTGAACTCATGAAAACGTGAAATCCTGACCTGAGCCAAAACTAAGAGTTGGACGCTTAACCAACTGAGCCACGTAGGTGCCCCATCATACCCCTGATTTTGCCACACTCACCTCTTGTCACAGTAAACTCATCTATATCATCTCTTCCCTTTGTACAATCAGTCTCATCATGGCCTTCGCTCTACTTACGTCCTTTCTGGAATGCAGAATGAAGCATGGTTCTCTCCCCACCAAGCCCAGGAAAACATGAAGACCCTTCAGTGGGCATGTCCAAACCCTCTGTTGAGGCTGCGTAATACTGTGGACAGACCTCAGTGAGGATGACACTTTACTAATTTCTGGCCATGCGGCCCTTGTGCAAAGGGGTGTTTCCATTCTGCGTCCAACTTTATTAGGGGTATTGGAATAAAAATAGTCACCTGTATAGGTAAAGTGAGGATAAATGACAAATATGAGTACTTGATCTGACCTAAATTAATGCCTCTTCCCTTTGCTCTCTGACCCTCTATGTTTTACTGTGCTCCACAGCAAACTAATATGAGGTCACACAGTAAGAATGCATTTTAGGAGCTGAAACCAAACTGAAGAATATAGAAAGCTGTCATCCATATGCTCACATCCCTTGGAAAGTGGTCCACAGACTCTCAGAAATTAAGAAATAAGATTTATAAAGTATTTCTCTGGTATACAGTTCTCTACTTCTGGTCATCCATACCCCTGACAAATCACCTCCATCAGGACCCCTGGACTAGACTGACTGATCTTCAGAGTAGAACGATCCTATTCTCTGACATTAGCAAAACCTGGAGTTGAACCTCAAGCATGCTTTTATTAAGTGATCTTTTTTGAGATCCAGTTTCCTTATCTATAAGATGGTGTTTTAATATCAAGTATAAGTCAAACTTATTGACTTCTACTGCATGTTAAATGACATAATGCACAAACCTGACAAAGAAGATACTTATTAATAACTTTAAAAGTTACAAAGTTCTCATAATCAGGGAAATACAAATCAAAACCACTTCACACTGGTCAGAGTGGCTAAAATTAACAACTCAGGAAACTACAAATGCTGGCAAGGATGTGAGGAAATGGGAACCCTCTCGCACTGTTGGTGGGACTGCAAACTGGTGCAGCCACTCTGGAAAATAGTGTGAAGGTCCCTCAAAAAATTAAAAATAGAACTACCCTATGACCCAGCAATAGCACTACTAGGAATTTATCCAAGGGATACAAGAATGCTGATGCATAGGGGCACGTGTACTCCAATGTTTATAACAATACTTTCAACAATAGCCAAATTATGGAAAGAGCCTAAATGTCTACCAACTGATGAATGGATAAAGATGTGGTTTATATGTACAATGGAATACTACTTGGCAATGAGAAAGAATGAAATCATGCCATTTGCAGCAATGTGGATGGAACTGGAAGGTATTATCCTGAGTGAAATAAGTCAGAGAAGGACAGATATCATATGTTTTCACTCATATGTGGATCTGGAGAAACTTAACAGAAGACTGTGGGGGAAGGAAAGGGGAAAAATAGTTACAAACAGAGAGGGAGGAAGGCAAACTGTAAGAGACTCTTAAATACAGAGAATAAACTGAGGGTTGATGGGAGAAAGGGCAAGGGAGGGGGGAAAATGGGTGGTGGGCATTGAGAAGGGCACTTGTTGGGATGAACACTGGGCACTGAGGAGGGCTTTTGTTGGGATGGGTATTGTATGTAAGTGATGAATCTACTCCAAAAACCAAGAACACACTTTAAACCCTGTATGTTAGCCAATTTGACAATAAGGTATATTAAAAAAAAAGTTACTGAGTTTTTACTATTCATTGGTACAACTCAAGACTCAAAGAAATCACTAGGCAAGATAAGCCTGGTCACAGCCATACCTGGGACTTAATTTTCAGATTGAATTGCTCTTCTCAAATTTAAGAGTGTTAAGAGAGAGAGACTATCAAGAGAGACACTGTAATAAATGGTCAACGATGAATTCTACTGCCCTGAAAAGAGGGTGGCCTACAAAGGGGGTCCCTTGCAGAGACACGAAGTTAGATATTCCTGACAGCATAAGGTGGGTAAGGAACAAAATGCAGGCCAATGACCTAGCGCTTGGTGAGGGATGGCGTGACCAGTAGCAGGGGAGGTCAGGGAGTGGGAGGCGATCAGTCTCATCCGGCTTTTTTAGGCCACAGTGAAATGGTGGATTTTATTATATGTTTGATGGAAGCCATTTAAGAGTTTATGAGTTCACTTTGGCTCATAGAACTGTTTGGAAGGGAGCAGGAGTGAGGGTAGGGAGGGAAGTAAGTTTGGAGACTACTTCAGTGGTCTGTGAGGGAAAAGATGGTGGCTTAGATGAAGGTCTCATCAGCTGCCTGTCCACTGTTCTCCCTGCACTTTACTCCTCCCACGGTTTTACTCAGTTATCCTCTCTGGGAACCTGCCGAAACTCCTACCTCTAAGATCTGACCACAGATAAGGAGAACCTGTGCCTGGCATTTTAACCTCTTGCCAGATCACTGATCATTGGTAAATGTCTGTCCTCTCCTCCTCGCTTCTGGTTGCCTTGGGTTGAACTCCCTGTGCTTCCTTAAGGAACAATCCGACAACATGTTATACAGAGCCATGTGGGAGTTTAGAGCAGAAAGTGTTCCTTTTATCTCATGATACCTGTACACTTGAGGGGACACGGATATCCTCCAACAATGTTGCCATCTAACACGCTGGAAAAAAAAAACAAACCAAAAAAAACAAAGATTCCACCACAGAGAAATTGCAGGTTAGTTGAGAGATGAGAATAAATGCTTCAGGGGCAAGGGAGGGAGAAGAAAAAGGAGGAAGAGAGGGGGAGGAATAACATAGAGCTTAACTGGTAGATGGATGCAATTCTAGCGTGCTGTTAGGATTGTGTCTCTTGAACTCAAATGTGCATGTGAATACCCTGGGTTCTCATGGGAAAGTAGGTTCTATGTCAGCAGATATGGGACAGGGCAGAGATGTTCCATTACTTACAAGCTCTCTCATGCTATAAATGCCCTTGGTCTGTGGAGCACCCTGAGTAAGGAGGCCCTTGTGCACATGTCTAAGCAGGCACTCACTCAGCAGGATTGTGCTTCAGGTCCTCTCTCACACAGGTGTCCTGTGAAGAGAGCTCCGCAGGGTGCAGTGATAATGGGAGAGCAGAGGTACACTGGTGCAATGACAATTGTTTCATCCATCATCAGTGTATGTTTTATTGTAGTGGAAGTTGAAACAGGTGCAGAAATATAAACATGGGCTTTGGTTACACAGTTTTTAGGAAAATGAAATTCTCCAGTTACTCTCTCCCCTCCAGTCAGTGAGGTGAGTAGCAGTTCAGAGCGGGGAAAAAAAATCAATTAGAGAAGGGTACAGATTTCTTCAGATTTTTTTCTTATAATATGCAAAGGAAAACCTTTAACAAGAGTTGGTAGTGGAGGAGAGATATTACCAGTGAAAATAAAATAGTCATTTAAATTTAAGTTTCTATATCAGGTGAAGGTTAAAGATATTAAAAGTTAAAGGATTACTGTTTGACAATAATCTTAGAGCTAGCTCCCAACTCTTTCAATCCTAATGTTCTCAGTCACAAATTTAGCCCTGTCCTTCTGAATTAATCCTGGATTCTTTATCAGCCCTATTACTCGGTTCATATATAGTCACCTGGATAGAACTTCAAGAACGCCCTTTTTTTGGTTGTTATTTTTATATGCAGAAATGTGTGCCAAAAAGAAGAAAATGTTAGAAATAAATTCCCATGGAAGGTGTGGTTTCTTAAAGCAAGAAACAATGAGATTATATATATATATATATATTTTATTATATATATATATAATTATATATATATAATAAAATTTTATATATATATATATATATATATATATATATATATATATATATATATATGAAGCTCTCTAGAGTTTGGGAAAAGAGACATATCCATATTTATAGTTCATCCATGTGGCTCACAGTTTCGTTTACTGAATCTTAGAAGATTATCAAATCTGTGGCTTACCAAGGAGGACGACAGCTGGAAAACTCCCCCAACATACTTCAGAAAAACTAAAGAGAACCTTCATTGTGTCATCCAAAGCTTAGTGGTTTTCAAGGATGTTAAGTTTGTTATTGATTCCCTGGAAGTCTGCTGGGTAGTGGTTTTAAGTGTTTGATCTCTGAATCTCCAGTTTTCATTGAAAAAACTTAATTTCCCTTGTTTTTTAAACTATCTTCCCAGCTAGCATAGTTACTTGTGGAAATTGGAACTACGTGGGTGATATTTGTTGGATAACCTGTCTCTGAGTCATAGACATTCTACTTTGGGACATCAGCCCCCAGGTCTCCTCTGTCCTCCACAGGGTCCTTCTGTGGCTTTTGCATTCTGTTTGATGTCCAATTATGTTCTCCTTTGAAGTGGCTCGTCAATCTTCACCACGTTGTGAGTTGACTTACTACTCTGCTGTGTGTTCATGGCCCTGACAGTCATTGCTGTTTCAGTGATTTTGTACCTGTCATCTTCTCAGATCAGGGGATCACCTGTCCCCACTGCTTCTATTGCTACCACTGCTGCTCCGGCTAAAGTCTAGGCTCTTCTTCTCCTGACCAGCTTAATGACTCATTTTTCAAATTCCCCAAATGGGGTATCTATACATTCTTCATTTCCTACACATCCTCAGTGTGACAACTATAACATTTCATGTCACTATCATAAACAGTGTTTTTTTTCCAATTCTCTGCCTTGCATAGAACTGTGACCATGTCTCTCATAACCTAGTTGTAGAAGAGCAAGACCTTTGCTGGGTTCCTTGGACTTTCCCTGCCTCCACCCTACATTGGGCTGCCTCACCTCTGGCCTTTGTCGCTCTAGCTTTTGGTTTCCTCTTTTGTCTGGTATATCGAGTTAGCTCATTCTGATGAACACAAGTAATAACAATTTTAAAATTGCACTTTGTCTAAAACTTATGGCTATTCAGTAAGGGTTCTGAATTCCCTCTCTGGCTGCCCTTGTACCAGAACCAGAAATCTCTGAGGGTTTTTTTCTTTTTTAATATTCGAAGTATTGTTTTGCCCAATGATGTGAAGTCTCAAGCATGAATGTGGAAAGGCGATCTATTTAAAAGCCAGGACCTTTACATGAAACGTTCCCGAAAAAGATAAGAAAAGGGGTCTAACTTTGGACTTTTCTTATCAAAGGAAAATTCCTTACAGCTTGGCTTCCCATGTAAATGAGAACTTGTCAGGCCAAGAAAAATGATTAATATGCCCAAGAATATAATTTCTTATTATATGTTACAACATTGGCATCTCATAATAAATAATTTAGGCTCAAATTGCCAGTGAGTATCCTAAGGCTGATATATACATTACGGCAGTGAAGAAATACTTTGCGGTAAAGCAGAAGTTCAAAGAGAACCATGGTGAAACTGTGCAAGGTATAATGGTTGGTTTTGAAGATCTCTGTGAAAGCACCCTGCATGACACCAGCCCCAGCCTGGCAGCCAAAGGTAGAGAGTTACTAAAATGCTTTGCTTTCTGTGGCAGTGAAGGACTTTTGATCACCGTGCAGTCTCTCTAGGCCATTATTTGGAAAAATCAGCAAGTAGAGGAAATGAAAATATAGAGTTTTTGAGAGTCATGCCCACTGAATTGCTATCAGGAAGAAAGAGATACTGGTTTTCTTATACAACATTAAAAAAAAATTCATAGTTGCCAAAATGTGACCTGAATCTAGGCAGGCTTGTGTATTTACATCTGTGTATGTGTGTGTGAGGGTAGAGAATCAAAGCATATGTTTTTTTTTATCACCCTATACCATTCTTATATGTGTGTGTATATATATGTGTATGTATATATGACCCACAGTTGTTGGTGCTGCATCCTTTAGAGCACTGAATCCCTCCTTTTCGTTACATAGCTACTCTTTTTAGATTAGCTTAGATTTAGATTAGACTCCCAAATCCCTGAACTATATAATTTATATTTATTTATTCATTTCAGTTTCAAGTTTTTATTTAAATTCTAGTTAGTTAACACATAGTGTCACTAGTTTCTGGTGTAGAATTTAGTGATTCATCACTTACATATAACACCCAGTGTTTATCACAAGTGCCCTCCTTAATGCCCATCACCCAATTAACTCATCCCCCACCCACCTCCCTCCAGCAACCCTCAGTTTTTTCGCTTTAGTTGTCCGTTTTATGGTTTGCCTCTCTCTCTCTCTCTCTCTCTCTCTCTCTCTCTCTCTTTTTTTTTGCCCTCTGTTTATCTGTTTCATTTCTTAAATTCCACATATGGTATTTGTCTTTCTCTGACTGGCTTATTGCACTCAGCATAATACACTTTAGCTCCATTCACGTTGTTGCAAATGTCAAGATTTCATTCTTTTTGATGGCTAGGTAATATTCCATTGTGTATATGTACCACAGTTTTTCCATCCACCAGTCAATAGACATTTGGGATCTTCCCATAATTTGACTATTGTTAACACTACTATAAATATCAGTGTGCATGTGTCACTTCAAATCAGTATTTTTGTATCCTTTGGATCAACACCTACTAGTGTAGTTGCTGGATCATAGGGTAGTTCTGGTTTTAACTTTTTGAGGAATCTCCATACTGTTTTCCAGAGTAGCTGCACCAGTTTGCATCTCCACCAAAAGTGCAAGAGGGCTCCTCTTTCTCTGCATCCTCACCAATACCTGTTGTTTCCTCTGTTGTTAATTTTAGCCATTCTGACAAGTGTGACGTGATATTTCATCATGGTTTTGATTTGCATTTCCCTGAGGATGAGTGATGTTGAGCATCTTTACATGTGTCTGTGAGACATCTGGATGCCTTCTTTGGAAAAATGTTTATTCATGTCTTCTGCCCATTTCTTAACTAGATTATTTGTTTTGTTTTTTTTTTTGGGGGGGGTGCGGTGTTGAGTTTCATAATTTCTTTATAGATTTTGGGACCTAACCCTTTATCAGACATGTCATTTGCAAATATTTTCTCCCATTCTGTCAGTTGCCTTTTAGTTTTATTGGCTGTTTCTTTTGCTGTGCAGAAGCTTTTATCTTGATGAGGTCTCAATAATTCATGTTTGCTTTTGTTTCCCTTGCCTCTGATAAAGTGTCTAGTAAGAAGTCACTATGACCGAGGTCAAGGAGGTTACTGCCACTGTTCCTCTAGGATTTTGATAGTTTCCTGTCTCACTTCTAGGTATTTCATCCATTTTGAATATATTTTTGTGTATAAAAATGTAAGAAAGTGGTCCAGTTTCATTCTTCTGCATGTCAGTGTCCAGTTTTCCCATCACTATTTGTTGAATATCCAATGGATATTCTTTCCTGCTTGGTCAAAGAGTAGTTGGCCATATAGTTGTGTGTCCATTTCTAGGTTTTCTATCTGAACTACATAATTTAGAAAAAAAAGTGTAGTTGTTTCCTTAGAAGTGATTTTTTAAATGGAATCACAAATCTGAAAAAGACAAAACTATGGACACAATTAAGGATAACATTAAAAACAAATCACAGAATCATAAATAGGTGAACATAAGAGGATGCTTAGAGAGGAAACCCTCCCCACTACAGGTTAGGAAAATGAGATTCAACATGATGAGAAAACTTACCTAAGGAACTTGAATCAGTTACATATTGTTACTGGTAAAAAAAAAAAAAAAAGACAGAATTCAGGATCATTTGACAGAAAAATCAGTGCTTCTCCGGAAATACTCATTTAACAGCTATTTATTGAACATATACCAGAGAATTTTCAAGGAAGTGGTGGTATATTAGGGCACATATTAAGAAGTATAAATCATGAATCACAATAAAAAATTCAAGTAAAAAATTACTTAAACACTTTTATTTATGTACAGTACTTAAACAGTTCAGGAGAGGCATGTCTGATAACACAACCAATTTGGAGGTATATCTCTTAGATTAAAAAATGTTACTAAGAAGTAGCTCTCCTACAAAGTATCACATTCAGTACTCACAAAATCAGTTTCGCTTACATTTAGAAGGGTAGTACACATAATACTCAGGTCACTAGTGGACATGATATTTCTGAAGTATGCAGAAGAAAATGTCCAATTAGTACAAATTAGTCTACCGATAATAAAGCAATAATAAAGAAAAAGAACAGGTAAATAGAATTTTTTCTATCTGTAAGCTATCACCATGAAGAAGTATATGGTGCTAAAAATTATATCTAAAATTTTCTCCAACTAGGTAGTGTCCAGCAACAGTAGAATATAAATAAATGTTGCTGAGTGGTAGTTATGGTATTAATCTAATGGTCCTTTGATGTCTAGAGTATTATAATTCAAGATACAAAGTAATTATTTCTACAATTCAGCAGTATAAATATTCATATAAACATTTCTACATTACCTCATGGAATTCTGACCTTATGGACCAATGTTATCAAAAAAAAGAGAGAAAAAAAAACATTGCATGGTAGAAAATTTCTTAGTAGAAAAGAATTAAAATACTTTCCCTCTTAGGTTGCTTAGGAGGCTCAGTCAGTTGAGCATCCCACTCTTGATTGTCACACAAAGTCATGATCCCAGGGTCATGAGATCAAGTGCCATGTCAGGCTTCACGCTGAGTGGAGCCTGCTTAAGATTCTCTCTCTCTTCCTCTGCCACTCTCCCCCACTCATGTGCTCTCTCTCTCTCTAAAAAAAATAAGATAAAAAAACATTCCTTTTCATATCATATGTTGTTAAAATGAAAGGACAAAAAATTCTCACCTCTCAGGGCTTACTAAGTATGGGAAAAGTTCAATTCTTAGTGTTATCTTCAAAGAGCTAGTAGTCAGAAAGAATACTGTACTTTCACAAAAACAATAGTATTTTTCTAGACATAACAGTCCAGACATCCATTGTGTCTTGATTAAATGAAGTCATAATATGTATCACTATGTATGAATATATGTATACATTATAACTTAAATATGTCAGGTAGAGTAGCCTAAACAGTTGTAAGCACAAAGGTGTATGTTACAATAATAACCTCCTGTTACACTAAATGCCACCTTCTCACTAAATGCCCCACAGCAGCACAATTTCTGGAAATACAAAAGCCGCCCTCTGCTCAGTGAGGATCTCTAGGGCAAATAATATGATCTTCAGGGTGGCCAGGGGAGCCCTCATTTTTGCTACCACACAGTCGTTCCTTTCAATGTCTTTATCTTTCCTAGGCTCACCCTGATATTCCCCAAGTTATCCCATGTGTGTATCAGCTGCAAAGTCATGGGCTCTGCTTTTGAAAAGTGAAATTTTCTGATACCTAAACTTCTCTAACATCGCCCTTTTAGATAAAACTAATCCTGCTAGATTTCATGGTGGACCTTGGAGATAGGTGTTCTGAGCAGTTGGTCAAGTTCATTCATCAACTTACTGAGCTGCCCTGCAGCTCTACATTGCTTGTGGCATTCCAGTTCCTTCTCCAACAAAATTAAAGATTCCTTCAATCTGACATATTCTTTAGGAGCAGCCGACTGAGCTGGCCAAACATAGTCCTAAATTGTTGGAACAAGAATTGTTATTACTGAGCTTCCTTGTGGGATTTCATTTGATTAAATGATTGCATGGATAAGAGGGAAGCTGTTCTCAAAAACCTTAATATTTATCCCTCTTCAGTGTCATGAATAGTATTTCATTGGCCTACTGAGGGAACTGTTTTGTTTTGTTTTGTTTTGTTTTGTTTTGTTTTTTCCTGAGGGAACTACTACTAAAGTGTGTCATCTCAAATTGTCACCTCATAGGAATTGGTTAAATGCATATGAAAAATCAGTAAGTAAGCCAAGATTGGAAGGGTTCACATTTGAAAGAGAGAAAACATGCATTTGCTTTTAAGAAAGATTTAAAACTACATACGGAGATTTTTGGTGTGGAAGAAAGCATCTATGAAGATAACCATGATTTTCATAGTAAAACTGGCAATAAAGTCCTATACATATATTTAGAAATGAAACAGAGCAACTCAGATAAGTAGCATGAATATCTGGTTGGCAACATGTCCATAATGGGATTATAAGCACAATTAGAGTCTGATCCTCTGTTTAATTAATACATTCATCCATCTGAAATTCAAAGAAAGTGGGAAATAAATAGAATACAAACTAAATTATTTTTATTTATGTAAACAGTGGTACTGAAGATTTAAAAGGGAATGCTTCTATTAAACGTTGCAAACGTTTTCTTTCTACCCACTCTCGCGTCGGTAAGATGAATCTCTGTTCCAGACTTCGATGCTCAATAGTACTTCTGTTTTCCAGAGTTCACATGCAGCACTGATTTCTCCATTTAATGCAGTATCCGTAATCATACTCATGATCATTACAAAATGTTTTACATATTCCTTTCAATTTTTTGCATCTTTCAAATCTATACATTGGCTCAGTTACTTCTGGCTGCAATCAAGAAAGACATCTAAAGTCATCAACCTCATTTTTCACTTGGGAGTCTTGTTACCTAGGGAAGACAAAAAGTCTGTTTTGGTCATGAGATCATGCATGTGGGAGATGGAGAGTCTGGTATGCCAGGTAGTGTTATAGCACAATTTAGCAGTTGTTGCAGAAAGAGACTGAGCTACAAACATCTTACTGTCCTTATCTTTCAGCCCATATCAGTACTCACCTTCCTATCTTTTTTTCTTATTTTATGAACACCAGATTTGCTCTCCCATGCTTTCATTAAGATGAGGTTTGTAGTTCTTTAAAAACCTATCATTTTTATTTTCATGTTTTTTTTTTCAATTTTTTAAGCTTACTCTGACTGCCTCTTCACAGTATCATTTGTTCAATGCTTTCTTCTCCATTCCAGATCTTACTCTTAATTGAAATCTTCTTTCGTTATATTAGAGCAAATGAATATATCCCTTTCACCAGTCTATAGTAATAATGAATGAATAACATAACTAAGTACTTAATTACATGTATTTTTCTTAAACATGTGTCATGATATTTTTATTCTTGTGGCCAATATGTCAACCACATGTGACAGTTATGACTTCTTCTGATTCTTTGTTATCTCCTACCCAGTATATCCTGATAATTGTAATACAGTAGACATGGAGATACTTACTGATAATTTATTGAGGAAACAACACCATATTAGATGTGCACACAGAAACACAGTTTTGATATACATTTAGTATTTAGTAAAAAGAGAATCCTCATGTTAATCTTTTAGTTTGCTGTGTCATCTAAGACAATGCAAAAGAAAGATATCCTGAGATTCCAAACTCACAGCTTTGGGTTCACACATTAAACTATAGTAAATGGAAGCAAATATTTTAGTTACTTAGGATTTTATTTTTCTTAATGATTCTATTGTACTGCAACTAATGCCTTTAGAAAAAAGAGACTTGTGTGTCAGGCTTATTTCTGCCCACCCCCCCAATTTTATCATAGTATTTACTTATCTTGGATAAGTCTTTCCACCTATCTGCATGATGGAATATAATAAACATGGCTATTGCAAATATATTTTGAATATTAAATTTTCCATGTGTGTGTCAGGAAAAACAAAGCAAAATAATTTTATTAAAATTTAGAGAATAAACTGAATAGAATTTAGATTAACATTATATAATGTTAACTCATAGAACCTAATTGTCTGCATAAAACCAAAATGAAATTCAGAATGGTGTTTCATTTCTATGGGGCAGGTGTTTGAGTACCTAGTATTCTCTAAGCATTTGGTTGGGATTTAGTCAGAAAGCTCAAATGCAGCGAATGTAGAAGATACTTCAAATGGACTAACTTTATTGTTGTCAATAAAGTTAGTAGAAAAGGAAAGGAAGTTACGTGTAAAGTGCAAGAGAGTGTCAGGAAGGTTTTGACATGTGAATATATGTATTTCCTTTGGGAATGGGAAGCTAATTTATGATGACAGACCCCTGGTCACCGGTAAATTTTGGTGAAATCTAAAGTTCCTTCAGACCCATATTTGATATAACTAAAAGTAGAGAAGTACATATGCATGGTTGCATTTTACTTTTTTTTAAAACTTTTGCTGGGATAGGTACTTTTTAAGCTAATCAACATTCCTGAGACCCTAATATCTTGTCAACCCACAACATCCATGTTGACTTTTAAGATATGTTAAATTCAGAAAAGAGAAATATGGGTTTATAGTGATCACTAGTAACATGAAAATATACTACTGTTGTTTTTAATTTCTTATTATTTTAAAGGATATAAATGTTTTAAATCATGAAAACACCTATAGAAGTGCATGATCTGGAAATAAAAGGTTTGCGTTACAAAATTGCTTCCATCACTTCTTACTTATTTGCAAATAATATGTCATTTTAGAGTCACAGCTCTGTGATGTGAACATTATAAAAGAAAATAACACAACCTCATCGCGTTTTTGTGAAAATTGGTTATGTAATATGTTATAAACTGTACAGTGCCATACAAATATTATCCATGAGTGCATAGCTATGTGAGGTGACTTAAACTCATTGATAACCACATAAAAATAAAAATGAATGACTGTTCGGAGGAAGGATGCATAGCATCTCTTTTATCTATAAATATCTCTGCACATTTTAATATCACTGGAGAAATGAGTCTATGATGACTAATTTTCCTGATAAGAGACATATGTAAACACTAGTTGGAGGATGGATAAGGGCTATATAGTTTGGACAGGTTTCTGATCATCTGGGCAAGAGTGAAGTGCTACAAATATGGTGTACGTCTATTGTGGACCCCAGCCCCATAACAAATCCTGCATACACATGGATAGAGAAATCTCTGTTGGGAACCAGTGGTTAAAAGCTCAATGGCCTCCCCACAGTTTGTTAAATGTTATTTTTCCCATGCTCTGGGGCGGGGTGGGTGTTCTTCCTCCTGGGTGAAATATCTGGCATATATCTCCCCATCTCCTAGCAAATAACTTCTCTGCAGATGACTTCTCTATTTACTTCATGATGCATATAGCAAGGCTGAGTTGAAAGTAGGAAGGGGAGTCTCTTATGTTTTGGCTCCCTCCCTCTCTAACCATTTTTTTTCCTTCCCCTCCCCCATGGTCTTCTGTTAAGTTTCTCAGGATCCACATAGGAGTGAAAACATATGGAATCTGTCCTTCTCTGTATGACTTATTTCACCAATTTGACAATAAATTTCATATTAAAAAAAATGAGACACAGACCTCTGGACATTGGTGTTTGAGGATGTGATGCTGTAACTGTAAAAAAGAAAGAAAAAGAAAGAAAGAAAGAAAGAAAGAAAGAAAGAAAGAAAGAAAGAAAGAAAGAAGGGGAAACATTTAAAAAAAAGAGAGAGAGAGAGAAAAAGAAATAAGGAGGCACCTGGGTGGCTCAGGTCATGATCTCACAGCTCAAAGGCTGGTGAGTTCAAACCCCGCATTGGGCTCTTTGCTGACAGCCAGAGCCTGGAGCCTGTTTCAAATTCTGTGTTTCAAATTCCCTCTCTCTCTGCCCCTTCCCTGCTCATGCTCTGTCTCCCTCTCTCCTCAAAAATAAATAAACAAAATTAAAAAAAAAAAGTAGGAAGAGGTATTTTGGATGATGTCTACTCTTACTGGGTCCAAGTTAAAATCAAGGTAGGAGCAAGACCATAGTCAGAAGTTTCTAAAATATGTTTGAAACAGCATGCTCTTTCAGAATCAGATAGTACATTTCAATCCTATATGCTGTATTTATTAGCTGTGATAGATTGGGCAAAGGATTTTGTCCACTGGATCTTGATTTGCTCATAAAATTGAGGTGTTTTTAAATAGAATTTTAAAAAATATAAGGAGATAAAATATGTAAACTTCTCTTATAATGTTAAAAGATGAATAAACTTTCAAAAATCAGCTTATTCTCATACTTGTTTTTATTTTCCATTTGGATTTACATTTTAAAGTGACCCCAGATGAAACAGTGCTATTAACATACATGCCCCTGGTATAGTGTAAACACAGTCCTTTTTTTTTTAATTTTTAATTTTTTACTTTTTATTTATTTACTTTGAGAGAGAGAGAGAGGGAGTGAGGGGCAGAGTGAAAGCGAGAGAGAATCCCAATAAGACTCCATGCTACCAGCAGGGAGACCGATGAGGGGCTCCAGCTCATGAACTGTGAGATCATGACCTGAGCTGAAACCAAGAGTCAAGATGCTTAACCAACTGAGCCACCCAGGCTCCCAAAACCTCTAGTCTTCAATCTATGTTAGGTCAGGTCCACTGTGTGCCTTGTTCACTGATTTATTACAGTATGTAGTAAAATGCTTGAAACATACATACTCAATAAGTGTGTAAATAAGTGACAAAATGATTGAGTGAATAGTATGATATCAGATATAGATATTTAATTGGTGTTCTATACTGAAAGACTCTCTGGACTTTATCACAATCTCTCCATCCGTTATTTCCTATGTCAACTGAGCAAATGACCTAACCCTTGTACTAATTTCTTCAACTGTAAAATGTATGTAATGTCTACTTTGGAAGGTTGTGTGGCAAATGAGATAACAGATATAGACATATTCTGTAGCCCCACAATGAGTATAATAAGTTTTATTGTCATTGGTATGAGTTGCTTATAAGTTTGTGTCAGGTTTCAGAGGAAACCTTTATTAATTCACTGATTTTCTTTACTTTTGCTATTAAATGAAGAAAATACCTTCTCTCGCGATTCATACCACACACCTTTAAGTAGGCAGCTATTCGCACTCGGCCCCATGCTAGATGCAGATGCAAAAAATGAATATGATAATTAAGCTCCTTGCCCCCAAAAGTAAACCAGTGTTCGTTGGGAAATGATGACATAAAAATGGTACAATATCACTTGTAAAGACAATCCTAAGGAATTAATAGAAATCTTCTCCAAGCATAAAATTAAAAGCTGTAAACTGCAAAAGTATATTTTACTATTACTACCACCACAGCCATTAGGAAAACCTATGCTTTGTTAAGCGTTCGTTAAATTTTAGGCTCTTTACTAAATAAGTTGTGTACATTATCTGATTTAATGCTCTACTCACTTTGGGATAGGTATGATCATTCTCATTTCACCCATAAGAACAATTGAAGTAAAGAACTTTGCACAGAGTTTCACGGGGAGTAAAAGGGGTGGGAGAGGCTTCAAAGTTAGTTATGTTGGACTCCAAACAAGTGTATGTTCAATCATTTCACAGAAGATGTGACTTTTAGTTGCACCTTGAGAAGCCAATAGCATATTTTTGAGGCATTAGGGGAAGCACTTAGAATATATGTATTCTAAACGTGGATGTTGTGAGATATATGTAGAATGGTGTGACTTTTAGCATGACTGGAGTGATATGGACACAGACTTCAGAAAACGCAAGGAAGGAAAAACTGGGCACAGGTGGCAAAAGACCTCCACAGCTGATGAGTTGAATATTCTGATGAGCAGAATTCTCATGAATTCCATATTCTCTATGGAAACGTTAAGCACCATCTTCCCTTTAAGGAAGGGATTGGAGAAAATTTTGTAGCAGAGAGGCTGGGTGAACATTGTTAGAATATTCTAAATAAGAAATAATGAGAAAGATAATTAAGTTCATGGGGTTTCAAATAAAGGGGGAGATATTTGTGAATTTGAAGCAGCCCAACGAAGTAACTTTTGGATTTGGGGCAAGAATACCAGGAAGTAGAGCAGTAACAAGTGTGTTAGCCCTTAATCCTGTGCAGTTGATGATAACAATCAATGAAGCAGAAAATAAAAAGAGGAGCACAGACTTTAGCCTTTGTGAGTAAGATGAGCTCTGTTTTGGACATATTGGGATTAAAAAAAAAAATTGGAGGCCAGTCAGATAAGTTCCATAACTATAAATAAAAAAACCTTTTGATTCGGGAAGGAGATTCGAGAAAAATATTTGTTGATAGCAGAAGTCATTGCACTGAAGAAGATAATCTCAGGGAAACAAATAAGAAGAAAAGGGATTCAGGGACACAGCAGTAGAGGCCCCTGAATTTAAGAGACCATCAAGAAGCACCTGGGTGGCTCAGTTGATTCAGCGTCCAACTCTTCATTTCGGCTCGGGTCATGATCTCACAGTTCGTGAATTCAAGCCCTGAGTCAGGCTCTGGTGCCTGCCTGGGATTCTCTCTCTTTCTTTCTCCTGCTCTCTCTCTCTCTCTCTCTCTCTCTCTCTCTCTCTCAAAATAAATAACTAAACTTTTTTAAAAAAGGGATTTATATAAAAAAATGAGACCACCAAATAATTGTCAAACATTGTCAGAACAGTGAACAACTCTAGCAGTAGGCAGAAGTCCACAAGACAAAGAATTAAAATACGACTTTGGGTTTGCTTTTAGGAAAACATCGATAACATTAGCAAGAAGATTTTCAGTTAATTGACATGGGTGAATGTATTGGGGAAAAAAGTATATAAAAGGTGATAAAAGGAGATTATGAGTTGAGGCTGGTTTTCAAAAAGTTTGGTGAAGATAGGAATAAAGCAGATTAGAAAGTAGCTGACTGGGTAGCCCAGTCAGTTGAGTGACTCTTGATTTCAGCTCCATGGTTTGTGAGATCAAGCCCACATGAGGCTTGGCACTGATAGCAAGGATCTTGCTTGAGATTCTCTCTCTCTCTCTCTCTCTCTCTCTCTCTCTCTGCCTCTTCCCCACTCCCACTCTCTCTCTCTCTCAAAATAAATAAGTAGACATTTTTTTTAAAAAGCAAATAAAAGAAAGTAGCTTAAAGGCAAAAATCTCTCATAAAATGTGACTTTAACTGCCCAGAACCCTACCATTACTCATTGTTTTTATTGTTAGCACCCTGAAGTGAGCTACCATAGTGTATTACTTATATATGTTAATATCTCCTAACTCATGAAAGTGTTTCAGAGAGGTTTTTTTTTAAATAAAATTTAAATCACGTTTTTCCTCAGGTGAAAGCCCACTGGATTTCTCTCATAATTTAGAAGACAGTATCCTTTCTAGTTCCTAAAAAACTCTGGGTAATCCTCCAACACACTTCCTCCCTGACGAGCTCATCCAGGACTCTCCTCCCAACCCACTTTTCTCCAGCCACCTTCATTAGCATTCCCCACAAACTCGTGGGTGCCACATGATGCTTCTTGGCCTCTGTCATTTTTTTTTTTTTACTTAAATGTCACCTTCTCAATAAGAGCCTCCTGAAAAATCCTATCTCAAATTTCATTTTTTGGGGTCCCTGAACTCTGATTTATCATCTTCTAGCATAAAATGCTTATTTATTATGTTTACTGCTTGTATTTGTCTCCACTTCTGGAATATGAGCTCCACAAAGATAGGAAATAGTGCCTGTTTTGTTTGTTGATGTGTCCTAATCATATTACATTATGGCTATACATAGTAGGTTCTCAAAGAATATTCATTGAATTGGTAAATAAATGAGAGAGGGGGGCATGGAATGCAGTGTCTAATGTATTGTCAGTGTTATGAACTGACATTGCTTTTGTTGGGGGCACATCCCATGTCTTACTCATTTTGAACTCTATCAAGTTTGAATAATTACTTAAAACTCAGTTTGTTATTGGTAACTATTAGTTTCTTAAAACAGGAGCTGTAGGGGTGCCTTGGTGGCCTAGTCAGTTAAGCATTTGGCTCTTGATTTCCACTCAAATCATGATCTTACAGTTCCTGGGATTAAGCCCCATGTCAGGCTCTGTGCTGATAACACAAAGCCTGCTTGGGATCCTCTCTCTCCCTCACTCTTTGCCCTTTCTCCACCCATTCTCTCTCTCTCTCTCTCTCTCTCTCTCTCTCTCTCTCTCAAAATAAATGAATAAACTTTTTTTTTTTAAAAAAGGCAAGAGCTGTAACTTTATCTTCAAATCCAAAACCCATAATATCATACCTGGGAAGAAGCAAGCCATTATTAGTCAAGTGTCTGAATAAATAAATTACTATTTGGAATTGCGTTTCATTCTTGCCCAAGGATATGAAGGTGAAATAAATCCTGAAATGGGGTGGGTATGAATGCATGGTATCTTCCTCTCTAGCCCCGTGCTGGGATTTCAGAATGATAGACCTCATTTCAACAGAATGCTTTTAACTGATTCAGGTGTGTATTGAGCTATGACTACAACAAAAATACCCAACACCTGATGGTGCCTCCTTCATCAGGGCCACTGCTAATCCAGACTCAAAGAAAACTAAAAGTGAAGGGAAATACACTCTGGACCAAAGGACAGAAAAATGTAAAACTTCCAGCTCTAGATGTAACCACAGTTGATCCACAAACAACTCAATACTTAGAAACATTGACCTTCTGTCGCCCGCATAAGTTGGAAATCCACATATAACTTCTGACTCCCCCAAAATTTAACTATGTATAGCCTACGGTTGACTAGAAGCCTTATGGAGAATATAAATAGTCAATTAATATATATTATGTAGGTTATATGTTTTATACGGTGCATTCTTACAATAAAGTAAGCTAGAGAACATGCTATTGAAAAAATTATGAAAAAGAGAAAATACTTTTGTAATACTATATTGTATTTATGTAAAAAAATCCACATAGAAGTGGATCCATGTACTCCAAACCCCTGTTGTTCAAAGGTCAACTGCAGTTTAATTTAGGATTATCTATCTGTATTGTCAATTAACCCAATGAAAATTAAAATGCATGAGCAAGAAAGATTCCAGAAATCTTCCCATGTGTAAATATTTACCTTTTATTCTTTATTTTTTGTTGTTGTTGTTAACAAACTCTGAGGTCGGTATGAATAATTAGTGACATATCTTTCTTTTTAAGGGAGTTGGATGCAGAACTTTGTCAAAAGGGCTTCTACAATGTTTAGTCAATATCATGCACAACAAACAGTTAAAAGATTTCTGTAGGTAAAAATATTAATTTCCTAATTGATGCCCATAGGTTTACATTTCTCCTTCAAGTTTGTCACATTCGTTCCTTGGGCTGAAAAGAGGCTGCTGGCTTGAGTGTACACTGGACCGCAGGAAAGACCAGCTCAGAAATATAGATGGTTTTGTTTTTCTTTGTCAAGCACTGAAGGATAGAGGGTCTACCAGTATAGACTAGTTCATATGGGGAGATGTCTTGGGTGTCTTCCAGGAAACCTCTTATTTCCTGCCACTTCTTGATGGCCAATAAAAACTCAATTCTTATTTGTTCCATATTAATAGTATACTAAGCTTCTCGATTCTACATTACAGATCTTAATATAATGATTGTGTCTGGTTAGGTAAGATGTAACTTGAGCTTTCATTTTAAGAATTTAATTTTACTAATCTTCTCAACATATATTCATTATTCAAAAGTTGGGCTATGTTTTTTCCCGGCCACTAATATATCATCTCTAGTGCATATGTAATAACATGAAAATTTCAAATAGTTTTCATAAGACACAGAAAATGTGCTACCTGGAAACAGTAATGATTTTGGTTGTTGTTTCCACTTTTAATTTTGAAATTTCTGTGAGAATGAGTATGTAATGATAAGATGGTTGTTCTAATCTGGGGTGATTTTGCCTCCAGAAGGGATATTGACAATGTAGGTAGACATTTTTGTCACAATTAGGGGAAGGGGAGCTATTGGTATCTGGTGGGTAAAGGCTAGGGATACTAAGAAACATCCTATTGCTAAAGATACAATGAAGAGGAGATCTGGACAACAAAGAATTGTCTGGATCAAAATAACAATAGTTCTCAGGTTGAAAAACCCTGTTCAAATAAATACTGTAAAAATACCTTTGAAGATATTTATACTACAAAGGAACACACTTGAGAAGTCAAAGTGTATTTCAAGTTATTAAAATATGTGAAAGATAATGCATGTGAGACTCCAACATATGCTTAGTAATTGCTTCATAATAGGAAGTCATATTTTTATTAAAATAAAACATGAAAAAGTAAACAGTCCCTTATGATGGAAGTAAATCCAAAAACTTTATCTAAATAGAGAAAAATTATTTCTCTGTTCATGTTACCATAATAGATAATGCATCTCAAATCTGCATTTAGAAGATGTAATGCGATGCCATAATAAAAACATCAATAGGGGCTCCTGGGTGGCTTGGTTGGTTAAGCATTCACTCTTGATTTCTGCTCAGGTCAAGATCTCCCAGTTCATGAGACTGAGCCTCGCATTGGCCTCAGTGCTGGCAGTGTGGAGCCTGCTTGGGATTCTCCCTCTCCTTCCCTTCTGCCCCTCTCCACTTGTGCTCTCTCTCTCTCTCTAAAAATACATAAATAAGCATTAATAAAAAAATCAGTAGAGGTGACAGATGGCAACTATACTTGTCGCAAGCATTTTGTAATATATAGAATTATCGAATCACTATATTGTACACCTGAAACTAATATAATACTGTATGTCAACTATACTTCAACAAGAAAGAAAGAAAGAAAGAAAGAAAGAAAGAAAGAAAGAAAGAAAGAAAAAAAGAAAGAAAGAAAGAAGAAAGAAGGGAGGGAGGAAGGAAGGAAGGAAGGAAGGAAAATATCCAGATAGAATGAGCCTGTAATTCTTTAACTTCTCATCTCCTTCTGCGTCCAAGTCTGGCTTACATATATCCACTCAATAAATTTCATTTTACTTAGTTAAATTGCAAAAATATATTCAGCTTTATTTTTGGTGAAGGGAAGCTTCTGTTTTATTACTGTGTTATGCTATCGATGGTGTTTTTAAAAATAGTTCTGAATTAATACCAATAACTAAGTTGCAGCCCTAAACTCATAAAAGAAGTGGAATGTGCATTTTCTAATAGCAACCGTCTGATATAGACGTATTGGTGCGAGTGTTGTGGGAGAGATAATGTGGCCCTTGAGAGGAAGTAGCAAGAGGAACTCCGACAGAGTAAAGCTCACGACTGCAGATCACTCTTCTCCTTTCTTTTGCTTTGTGTCTCCTCAGACACAATTATCTGAGGACTGTGGAGCCCAAATGAGTAGTTAGCCATAGTTTCTGCCTTTCTTTGTCAAAATACTTAATTACATATAGGCTCTTCTCCTTCAAGGAATTCTTCCCTTCCATTTTTACTCCCTCTTTTATTTCCTGATACACATTTTTCTCCACTAAATATGTAAGAAGGACAGAAATTGGAGCTGATTATGATTTCCTCTGCTTTTCTGTTCTTATACTGATCCTTCTCTTACTTCAGCTCTTTCTCTCATGAGCAGGATCTGCATTCTCAATTCCTAGTCTCACAAGCCCTGTGGATTTGTATCCGTTCATGGGATAATCTATAGAGCAGTGTTTAATGATGAAAATGCAGCACATTTCCATTGGAGGCTTCCATTTCAGGAATATGTTTCTCCCATTTCTCTGACCTAGGGTTTCTCACAACATTACTTATGTCAACCCACACAAAGCACTTAGAATTTTTGATAGTTCTTGGGGGATTCCCATAAAATAAATTCTGCTTACTTCTGGTACCAAGAGATCAAGAGAAAATGCGGTGTAAATGCACCAGGTACATGTGTGACATAGAACCACTTGGGAGTGGCTCAATGTTAAATTTTATTTAATTCTTTGAGATACACAAGCCTTGAAGTATACTCTGGGAAGACTTAGTAACACTGGTCCTCTCTTCTTGGAGCGTGTATCTCTTTCTTGGCTTCTGTCAGCTTTACTTCTGCAAGCAGCAATGGGTTGCAGGTCGCATGCAGTAAGCAATCCTAATTTCATTTTCCTGGCACTCAAGTTTACATCGGCCATTACCCTTTCTGCACTCTCTCCTCAAATCCAAGCTACCATACTGGGGATATTTCTTTCTGGCTGTAAGAAGGAAAGAATGACTGAAATTAGTAATTTAGCTATGACACACCCATATTTTAAAAGGAGAAGGTCCAAGAAGTAGAAGATTATTGTGTAGGTCAAAAGAAAATGTCCCCCTTCTAATTTATGACAGGGAAAATCTTACTGAAGAAAATTTAAGCTCATGTACTGTCCCTTGATGCAAGTAAATCCTGAAAATTAGAAAGTGCCTTGGACCTAAGTTAGGTGTGCCAGCTTGCTTCCTTACAAGTGACTGGACAGTAAGTAACTCAAGGATAGTTCCCCAAATCAACAGCCCAAGAAGTGCTCATTATTTATCTTCTCTCAGGTTTGGGCTCTACAGTTATCCAATTGCCTTTGAATTCCCCCCTTTTCTGCTTTCAAAAATATTATTTCGACACAACGTTCTGTTTTTTGAGTTCTGCAAGCGACTTCTATTGTAGATTTATTTTACTTTTCTAAAATCTTGAGAGACAGGTAATCGTAAGCAATTCGTCTGAATTCTTACAATTCCCCCGGGTCTCTTGGGATTTACATCCCCAAAGAAATTATTTAACTTAGACACGTGTCTGATGACAGCACTGATTTAACAAATGGGAATGACTAGAGGTAAGGCCATTGTTAGCCATGACATGATTTTTAATATTACCAGTGCTCTGAACTACATGTTTTATCGTATCATTTAGAAATTGATTTTCACTTAAAGTTTATATTTAAAATAGTTGGGGTACTTGGGGAATTGGGAGATATTGGTCTGATAGGTTGTAAGATTCTTTCCAAGCCAAATATATTTTAAGTTTATATTTCACTATATGTGCTGGCCCATTTGTTTTCATAAACCGTATGTTTTGGTGCATTTTTCGTAGACACGTCATTTTACTCATGTGGTGAGATTAAAGGGAACTGGTGTGGGAGAATTCTGAATATTGCAGATGGCTGACTGAAGGCCAGATTCAAATATTTTTGTAAACTCGTGGTATGAAAACAAACTTTGCCACTAGTTGCAAACATAATTAGGTCTAGTGTTCCAATCAGTCCCCTTAAAGGCCAGGCCTTTCTACCTAGACATGCTGTCTGCATTTCCAACAGTTGTTGGTAAGTAGTGATACTTCTCAGTGAATATATGGACTCAGAGCTACATATTCTATATTGTTGGTATACAGAGCTGATATAAAACCTAGCTATTCTATTAAAATTAGCTCTCTTCTCACTATAACTGATGCAATGCAGAATATGACACACTTTACAGCAGAATAGTTACATTGCACAGATTGAATGCTAACTTCTAAATGTCATTATTTATTCTATAGTTTCTGAGAAGTTACTATTATCAAACCCATGTATGATTTGCCAGTGACAGAAACCTGAATTGTATTCGACAAGAGGACTGTCACACTTGATGGTGTTGATCAATATTCCACCTTAAACTGACCTCACCCCTTCTCTTATTCATTCTTTGTCTTATTTCACCTTTCTGAAAATATTGTCTCCTTTCTTGTCATTTTCAGCTCAAAATATAAGTATTTCCCAGGCCTGTGTGTTTGGGTCACTGACATTCACCTTTGCAAGCCTCCAGTCACTCATTCAACTATTAGGTACACCCCTTGTTAAACGCTAAGCCAATCCCTAGTGCAGGCTTTCTCCCCCTAAACACTATTGACCTTTTGAGTTGGACAATTCTTTGCTGTGGGATGCTATACTGTTCACTGAAGAATGTTTAGCAGCATCCTTGGCCTCTGCCCACTAGATGCCAATAATACCTGTTGTGACAACCGAAAACATCTCCAGACATTGCCTAATGTCTCCTTGGGGGCAAAGTTGCCTCTAATTGAAAACGCTGTTTTCAGTGATTAAAATTACTGTCTTGTGATGCTGTGATAAGCCAAACATAACTGTCTCCACCCTCAGATACATTGTTTGCATACTGTCTTCTCTCTGATATGTCTGTGGATCACTTTCAGGAAAGTAAGCTCTTTTTTCAGGACTCTCACAAAGCATTTTGTATGTATCATTCATACTGCATCTATTAACATGTTAACATGCTAGGGAGTTTCATTAAATAGTATATAAAGTTTTATTTAATATATAAGCTAGAAATGGACAAGGCATTTCCTAAATATTTTTCAACCCATATTTCTTGTTATTTTCACTCACCTGCTGTTTTATCCTTTAGGCTACCATTAACTTCCTTGGAAATGCGGGGAGGGGAAGCATGACAATTCTTGCCGCACAAAGCTATACTATCCCATTCAAAGTATATGTCAGATTTAAAGAAAAGGGATTATTGGCAATAACATATTTTTTTTTCAGTTTGTCAGGTAAAGTCAAACAATACCTGGGAGTGAAACAATACTTTATTTCTAGACATTTGGTGCATTTATAACCTCTGTAAATGAAGAGGAAAGCTAAATGACTTCAACAGACATTTCCCTGCATAGACAATAGCTTTTATCTGGACATCTCTTCATCTATAACAGTCAGAGTGAGAAAAGAATGAAAATTTTCTGTCTCAATTTTGAGTAAGGATTTTTACACTTTGCAGGTGAGATATAAGAACAACTGAAGAACTCTAAAAGAGTCACACATATGACAATTCAGTTCGTGTAGTTTAATTCAACCCCCACATGTTGGTGAGCTATAAGTTGAAAGACAGCATTGTTATTGTTTTATTATTTTCTACATGTCTAGATTTTCTATCATACTTCCTTAAATTTGTACGGAAAAATATGTATCCTGACATATTTCTTTTACTTTGAATTTTTTTGTTGTTGTTGCTGGTAAGGGTAGTTTTCTAAAAGTTTGGTACATGTGTGATTAACAAGGTCAATGACTTTACTTTGAAAATATAAGAAAAATATGCAAAAAGTTAATAACAGAGATGCACTGATGGTGTAATCTATGCTACTGTTTCCCCACTGTATCCCCAACTGGTGTTTTTTTTTTCTTTTTTTTTTCTTTGAGAAAGAGAGAGAGAGGGAGAGAGAGAGAATGAGAATGTGCACGTGCACGTGTGCGTACACACAAGTAGGGGAGGGGCAGGGGGAGAGGAAGAGACAATCTTAAGCAGGCTCCATGCCCAGCACAGAGCTGGATGTGGGGCTTGAGCTCAAGACCATGAGATCATGACCTGAGCCAAAATAAGGAGATGAAGACAACTAACTGAGCCACCCAGGCGCCCCTCCCCAACTGGTTTTGAATCTTTAAGTCTACAGGACACATGACTTTTCAGTTTGTTGATAAATGCACAAATGACTTCAATTATTGGTAGGAGCACCTGATACAGCTGTTAGGAAGAAAAAATAAGTTCCTAAGACATAAAAATGCTTGACATCGCAGTCTAATCATGCTAGCTATTTTGAAATTAAAAGAAGAAAAAGATTTATCACATGTTAAAAGCTATATGAATCTGCATAGAATTTCTTTTTCATCCTTTCTAGTGCTGGCAAAGAAGATCCAGAGATCATTTTCTAATAAGTTTTGAATGGAAAGAAAGGAAGTTATTCTCTTAGTTAAATGAACAATTAACTGTATTTCTTTGTTACTTCATTGATGGTTGGCCCCTATTTAGAATTTTATCTACTTGCAACCTCTAAATGATAATGTATCAGTTTATTAAGTATATACATTTTTAGATTGTCATGATAGACTTTACAGTATTCACAATGAAAGAATAAGTTAATTTATTCTCTTAGGCCTCTGTTATGATTTCTGTTGGGCCTTAAGAAATCAGCCAGGTACCAAGAAAGGGATATTTTTCCTAAGAGTGAGTGACTTTGAGCCTAATTTTAATGCCAGTTAGGTAGACTTGAGCTACGTCTTAAGGTCTTTAAATAGAAAGTTTGAGACTCAATGATCTCTTCTTTCCCAAAATGTATTATTCTATTTCTGTAAAATTCATACTTACACATTAACTCAGGAGGAGAGAATCTTGTTACATACCTGATGTGAGGAAGTAGCCTTTGAGAGTGGAAAAAAAATCTCATGAAAAATATAGCTCGTGTATTTGTATTACATTCAACATTCATGTGATCTGTAGCACTCAAAGACAGAAGGCAGCGACCAGAAATATATAAAGAAAAGCTAACAACAGACATGATTTGCCTGTATGACAAGAACAGAATAGTAAGAAAGGCTTCTGATAATCGGAAGTAGTATACTGGCATAGACTAAAAAGAAGGAAAAGGTAAATCGATCTTTGTCTAGCACTGAATCATCTATCCCATACCAGTTGATTATGCTAATGAACAATTTTTCCAGTAAGAATTGTTTCAGTAACAAATTGTTTCAGAATGAAGCTGATAAGACTAAGGTATTGATTTAATCTTTTAAAACTTTTTATTTTGAAATCAATTTAGATTTACAGAAGAGTTGCAAGGATAATAGAGGTGAAATTCCCATTATGGTAAACATCTCACTCAACCATGCTACATTATCAAAGCTAAGAAATGAGCATTGGTATAATACTATCAACTAAACTGCAAATTTTATTCACATATTACTAATTTCCCCACGATTGTCTTTTTTTTTTCCTATTCTCAGGTTCAGTCTAGAGTACCACATTGCATTTAGGATAAAAATTTTTAAACCCTATGTTGTTACCATATTTTTAATAAGCAACAACTTATGATTCTGCAAATTAATTAGCATAAATAAGCCCATAAATATTTACATGTTACCTGGTAAAATTGTGACCCAAAAGAGCAGAATAAAGAAAAAGAGATGAATCTTCATGGTGGAGTTTCTTAGGAAAAAAAAAATATGTCAACAGATCTTTTTCAAGTCAAGTGTTTCCAAATAACAAAACAGAGAATGCTTTTATTTATAGATTCTCCAGGGAAGTGGTTTTAACTACTGAGGCTTATCAATAGCAAGAACATTTGTATGCTTGGTTGAATTGTGCCATGTTCAAAGAACATGGTCACAAGAATTATTACTAAATTTTTCTCATAAAAGAAAAACCTGCTTGTGTTACCTTAAACAGACTCTCATGAAAACATAACTTTAAGAGACTTGTAAAGGAAATGTGTTTGGATTGCTAAAAACATCAGAGTGGAAATGTTATAGTAATACATTCCTCTATTATATGTTATATATGATGATAATATTCTAATATTTTTAGTATTAAATTACTGAATGTCAAAACTATAGGATTTTATAGCTATAAGCTTCCGTTGAAATCACTTTTGTTTGCAGATGAGAACCAGGGAGATTAAATGATTTATTTTTATTCATATAATGTGTAATTATTTTTTTATTTTGAGTTTTTATTTAAATTCTAGTTAGTTAACATATATGGTAAAATTGGTTTCAGATGTAGAATTTAGTGATTCATCACTTATATATATAATGTGTAATTTTTTAAATGTGACATGATCAAGAAATTCTGGATTCACTAAGTATGGGAAATACTCTATATAACGGGTTTTAAAGTATGATTTATGAATGTTTTATAATAAATCATTTGATTTTACAATTCTAATGTCTAAAGTCTTTAATTCTGTGATGGAACTAGAAGTATATTCTGATCCAATCTGCATATTGCCCTCATCTATTATTTCATATACAGGAGGAAAAGCTGGAAGTTTTACACAATACCCAGAATCTGATGCTGTAAACACAGAACACTAATTGATCCTCTCCTACCAGAGTCAAGGGATTTTCTAGGACAATGGTTCTTAAACATTAGCTACATCACAATCCCCTAGAGGGCTTGTTAAAAACAAATTGCTAGGCCCCACCTCCAGCATTTCTGATTTAGTAGGTCTAGAATGGAGCCTAACAATTGCATTTCTAACAAGATCACGGAACGCTAAGACTGCTGGAAGGGGCCACGTGTTACTCAGGGAAACCAGATTCATTCATTCTATTAAACATCAGAAAAATGAATCCCAGGGTCATAGGATCTATGTCACAGATGAGTAAAGAATGTGGGGACTGCTTAGGGATAATCAAATCCTCTTGTGTTACAGGTGACAAAGGTGAAATCAAAAGAGATTAACTTACTTGCCTGACATTCGTTATCCTTTACCCAAAAATATTTGAAATGATAAAGTACAAATCAAATGTAAGGAACTTGACTTAGCTATGCTTTCTTTTTGGAAAAGGAAAAAAAAAAAAAAAAAAAGAAAGAAAAACCCTGAAAATTCAGCCTCAGCTGATAGCAGAAAGACCACTTCAATGTATCACCATGCAACATTTAGTCAACAAATGGTTATGGAGTACTACCATTTGCCAAGATGGAATTTGCTATAAACTGATGGCATCTAAGAAGAAAAACCAGAGTTTAAATATTAATGTGGAGGATGACATCAACCGAAGTGGTGGGATGAGAACCTCTGAGAACCTGCCCCTCAGGAAAAGCAATGAAAAAGCTCCCGAAAACTGTCAGAGTTAACTTTTTCAGAACTGTGAAAATTAACAAAAGGCTAGGAACAACTCAGAGTGCTAATTCAAGAAAAATGGATTGATATGTTTATTTATTCTTTTTAAATTAAAATTTTAATCACCTTCTTAAAATGTTTTAAGTTTATGTTGAAATATTGGTTATAATTTTCATGTGTTGTGACAATACTTTTCTTATTGTGTATTAGGATAATAAACTCATGTTTATGTATTTTTCTTGGTTGGATTTGGATCATATGTGATTATGTGATTATACATTTTGATCCAAAAGTAGGTAGTTTGGCTTAGTTTTTTCAGTTCCACAAAGCCTTTGCACTGAAATGCTAAGTATTGCCATAGCCACTCTGAGTAAGATACATTAATATATGTGATTAATTTGCATTTACTGTTATGAGGACACAATGAAGTGTGGCTTGTCAGAAATTATTGCTGTTTATACATGCTTCTCATTTGTATGTATGTGATAATATGTATTATAAATATTTCTTAAATATTTTACAATACAGCATATGACAAGAGGATAAAACTTTTAAAGTATTTACCTAAACTAGTGGAGAGCTAGTCCATGTGTGCAAGAAATATGTGCCTCTACAGAATTAAATGTGCTAAGATTTTAGTAGACGAAATACCAGTACGAGGAAAAGAAGGGAGTCAGGAAAGGTTAGATCATTAGACTGGGATGCAAGGCTGATCCTGAGTGACGTAGATAAAAAAAAAAAAAAAATTGGTTGGATGCATCCTTAGGCTCCAGTGCAAACTACAAAAGGAGTGGCAAAACCATAGAGGACTACGCCCACAGAATCAGCAATCTGAGGAATCTTGTGTCTCTTAGGAAAGTGCCTACTCTAGTAACCTTGCTACAACCAATCATTGGCTGGGAGCAGCCTCTGAAGAGTATTTCCTCAGCACAAATGCAGAGGTTTATCTCAAAGCCTAGCAGCTGGGGCCCTTGATAAATCACAGTCACATTTCATGGCTATTTATGTCATGTAAACTTATTTCTCTACCTAGGTTTGAGGAGCACCTCCTCCATGATCCCTTTGGATCCTTCCTCTTAAAGGCAAACGTAGAAGATATTTATGGATTTATACTATTATTGATCTCTGGGTCTCAACTGGTGCTTATTCATTCCCTCCTCTACTGTCTGTTCTGATACCCTTCACACTTAGCTATCACATAAGCAGGTTTTGTGGCTTTTCTGGAGATGTGATCTCACCCTTGTTCCTTATGAGTTTGAGCCCTTGATGATAATGCTTTTTCAATAGATTGTTGCTGCACATATCTATTCACAATTACAATGGAGCAAGGCAATACCACAAGCGTTCTGCACATTCCATACTCTTCAATTTCCTTGCATTTGTTCTGGATCAGTAATGGGGGCATCTGCTTTTGCAATGTAAAGGATCTGAAATCACTTGAATCTAGAATCTTTCATTTATTAACTTCAAAGGTTTCTGAAGAGACCATGAGAGGGTAGGTCTACTGAAAGACTGTTTTTAAGTAATACTTCCTCCAAATTTTTGGCCTGCCTGGGGTTCACCATGATCTACTTATAGCCACTAACTCCATGGCAGATGAAATTGGTTCTTGGAACTACACTACCATAGCATCAACCCTTTGCGTGTATGACATCATCAAAAGAGGACTGCAATGAAAATTCACCATGTCCCTTCTGACAAACAGTTCTTTCGGCATTGCTCAAGCTTTAATATTAAATTTTATGACTTTATTCATTACAAAGATACAAGAGCAGATGTTCTCACCTTTGAATGATGCTAGGAATGATCCTGTTCTAACTTCATACACCTCTTTGTTTCATTCTGTCAGCCATTGTTTGTTATAATATACTTACATAATAGCATAGAAAATGTCACTGATCCAGTGTGGTAAGAAATATTTTCCTGTTCATTAAAGATAATTTTACCCTGATCATTAAGCCTTTTGCAACTCACATCCATAGCCATATTGCTACAGTTTTTTTTTTTTCTAGTTCTGGCAACTAGAAAATAGGAATAGGTGAAATTTGTAATCCAGCCATGGCATGTGAAGTATCCTGAGCCATGAGGATTTAGATCAGGGGTCAGGAAATGGCTTTCAGGCCAAATTTGCCTATTGACTGTTTTCATAAATAAAGTGTTTTTGGAGCACAGCCACACCCATTTGTTTTTATGTTGTCTATGCTGCATCTGCCTTTCGCATAGTAGATTGTCTTCCTTGAATACTTTTTAAAAAGTGATTATTTTTAGCTGATGTCTTCCTTGAATACTTTTTAAAAAGTGATTATTAAAAAAAGTGATTATTCCCTCCTTTGACAGCAATAGTATGTGTTTGTTTATTGTTTATAAGCAACAAAAATTTATTTCTCACAGTTCTGGAGGTTGGGAAGTACAATATCAAGATGCTGGCAGACTTGGTGTGTGGAAAGGATTTGCCTCCAATGTCATAGATGGCTGTCATCTGGCTGTGTGCTCACATGGCAGAAGCACAGAGGGACCTCTGCTGGGCCCCTTTTATAAGGGCACATTTCCCATCATAAGTGGTTCTCTTGTTTGACCTAATCACCACCCAAAGACCCTACCTCCAAATACCATCGCATTGGGGATTAGGTTTCAACATGTAGATTTTGGGGGGACACAGACATTCAGCCCACAGCAAGCTAGTACAGTAGACGGTATCAGTGTCCACAGGGAATATGCCTTCATCCAGCCATTCTTAATTTGCATGTAGGGTCACATCCACGTGACATTAGTCCCAGCATGTCAAACTACATTTGGTTCAGATACTCACCCTTTTTTTTTTCTTTTTGGAGTTTTTATTTATTGAGAGAGAGAGAGAGAGAGAGAGAGAGAGAATGGGAGAGGGGGAGTGGTAGAAAGAGAGAGAGAAAGAGAGAATCCCAAGCAGGCTCCTTGCTGTCAGCATGGAGTCTGAAGCAGGGCTTGATCCCATGAACTGTGAGATCATAACCTGAGATGAAATCAAGAGTTGGTCGCTTAACCGACTGAGCCACCCAGGCGACCCATTCAGAGATTCACTCTTGCTGAACTAAAGCAAACATTCCTCCTTCTTCCTTCCATGGGAGTACTGTAAGGGTTGGAAAGCCTTTCCAATAACGTCCTCATAATACAAACCATCTTTAATATATATTATCCCCTTTCCTGGAAGACTCCCCACCTTGTCTTCTCAGGATAGTTATAGTGGATCCAGATGTCCTTCTGCCTCTTACCCTCTTGTTGTTGTTGTTGTGAAGGTATAATGACACATAATATGATACTAGTTTAAGGTGTACAGCATAATTATTTGATATCTATGTATATTGCAAAATGATCACTAAAGTAAGTCTAGTTACCATGCATAGTTAACAAAAATTTTTCCTTGTGATGACAACTTTTAAGATCTACTCTCTCAGCACTTGACAAATATGTAATACAGTATTATTAATTATAATCATAGTGTTGTACATTACATTCTCAGGACATTTATTTTATAATTGGAACTTTGTATCTTTTGGCCTCTTCACCCATCATAGTATTTTATTTAAATCACTCCTATGTCACATAGACATTTTACCTTCATATGGAATTCCCCTCATACACAACCATATAAACCTCAGAACAGGAAGAAAGACCGTGAAAATGCCTGCTAGGAAATTTGCTTACAAAGAAAATTTAAAGGCATCTGTCTAGTCAGAAATACATCATAAAATTTTTCCTAGGTAATTTCCTACCTCCAAAACGCTACAAGAAAAAAAATGTAGCCATTAAGATACTGTAAAAAAAAGAAAAATAATGTCATTAATGTCAAGCTAACCATCATGTATTGGTTAACTACAAGCCATACATTATTTTCATTGCTGTATTTTCAGTTTTTCCTTTCTCTCCTCTATCGTGACTCTCCACATTTATTGTGGAAATGAATGACTATAGTTGTTACATAGAATAAAACACACAGAGAAAGAGAGAGAAAGAGAGGTATTGATGAAATAAGGAAACAACCTTTTCATTTATAGGCATTCCCAAGCAAGTAGATCTGACTACTAAGGCTTATCCGTTTTGAGACCATTTGCATTCTTTGTCGAACAGAGTCACATGATATGCTAACAGCTTATAGTGAGGAAAAGTCTATTTTATTTTCATACAAAATATCATCTATCTGTACTAATCTTAAAATGCTCCTTTTTAGGGAAGACTCTAAAGGGTATTATCATTCCACTAGTAGTGGATTTAACTTACTAAAACATCAAGGTAAAAGTGATACCTTAGTGATCCCATCAATATTTTACACACGCTTCAAAGACATTTCTCATTCTAAAATCAAAATATTCAAAATTATTAATATTATGACACCTAGTACCTTAGAGCTAGAATTTACCACAGAGATTTTTTATTGCAGAGATGGACACAGTAAGTGAATTGTCACAGTTCATTTTATGTATACCGATTTTAAATGTATATGATAATAAGACTGGAGATTTGCTGACATTTCAAAAGTCATCCATGGGGCGCCTGGGTGGCTCAGTCGGTTGGGTGGCCAACTTCGGCTCAGGTCATGATCTTGCAGTCCGTGAGTTCAAGCCCCGCGTCGGGCTCTGTACTGACAGCTCAGAGCCTGGAGCCTGTTTCGGATTCTGTGTCTCCCTCTCTCTGACCCTCCCCCATTCATGCTGTGTCTCTCTCTGTCTCAAAAACAAATAAACGTTAAAAAAAAATTAAAAAAAAAGTCATCCTAACCCACTTATGTATACCTCCCAAGCAGAATTATTAATATCATGGCACAAAAAAATCTTATTCATTAAGTCCAGTACTAGACTCTTTCTGCTGTGTTTTCTTGGAGGTATTTCTGATCCAGTCCACATTTTCCATATTTGGCGCACACACAAAAAAAAACAATGAATGAACAGCACGACTAACAGCAGAATATGTAGGCCACCATCAACTGTTAGATTAACCTGGAGTTCTACCTGCCTCCCAACTACCTGTCCATGTCTTACTACTTTGACTATAATAATGTGACTCAACCAATATTATGAAGAAAGAGAACACACTAAGAAAGGGCTAATGATCCAGAGCCGTGAAATGGCTGAATCTTACTTCAGGATTTCAAGAAACCTTCAGAAAATGAAGAAAGAACAAATGAGCTGAATGTGATGGAGTATGCATGACCCTTGGAAAAATATGTGAATTAGTTGCTAATGAAACTGTGAAAACAGGCCAGTGAAAAAACTGATCCCACTTCCTTGAGATTTATTAGATGAAAGGACAGGTGAAACCCATCATGTAATTAGGTAGCCATGTAACCGACTTGCACAAGATGGGGCCGCAGAATCTGACATGACAAGCTCTTTGACAGGCATACACAGGGAGATAGTGAAAACAAGAGTTCAGTCTGAGCTGCCTTGCCCACAGCCACTGTGTTATCTTGCCAAGGCAGCACATACTTGTTTGCCTGAACTTTTCTTTTTTGTAAGTTTTCCCAAATCATCCTCTTGTATTTCCTTGTACCATTCCTTTCAATAAATGAATTTGGCATCCCCACCCCCATCCCAAATTTCATGTGTAGAACAAAAATTCTTCTTTTTTAAGATTTTATTTTTAGGTAATCTCTATACCCACCATGGGGCTCGAAGTCACAACCCCAAGATCAAGAGTTGCAGGCTTTACCGACTAAGCTAGTCAGGTGCCCCCAGAACAAAAAGTCTTAAATAATCAGAAGGTGATCCTCATTAGTTATTATTTCTCATTAATTTCTTCTTATAACACCCTAAACAGAATCCAGAAGTTGGGATTAAAGATCAACCTTAGCTAAATGTCTCTCAGTGAATGTTACTCTTCTTGCTAAGTGTAATGGGAAAATCACAGAGTCAAAGAATATTGGATAATATTTAGGCGTATTTTTTCTCTTGATTAGGATTACTAGGAGCTTATACATTGTATTAATGTGGTTTATGAAAAAACATTATTTGCCTTTCTTGATCCTCTCTCCACTGCATTTGTCTATTTATTTAATTGGTTTCTGTTCATGTCTTCATTATTTCTCTCATTTTATTTTCCTTGATTTTTCCTATGATCCTTTCTAACTTACTAAGTTGGATACTTAGGTCATGAGTTTGAAATACTGTTTTTCAAAACATAATCATTTATGGGAATAAAATACTTCACATCACAAATTTTGATATGTTATGCTTCCAAAATGAAAAAAAAAAAGATTTCAGAATCTGTGTTAGGTCATTTCATATTTGAATTGTGCCACTTAAGAAATGAATGACTTTGAGGGAAGCCTGGGTGGCTCAGTCGGTAAAGTGCCCAACTTCAGCTCAGGTCATCATCTCACAGCTTGTGAGTTTGAGCCCCGCATAGGGCTCTGTGCTGACAGCTCAGAGCCTGGAGTCTGCTTCAGATTCTGTGTCTCCCTCTCTCTCTCTGCCCCTCTCCCACTCATGCTTTGTCTCTCTCTGTCTCTCAAAAATAAATAAATGTTAAAAAAAAATTTTAAAGAAATGAATGACTGAAAGACACCTCTTAACTGTACTTCTCTTTTAGGTGTGACTATGATGAAATTAAATACCTATGTGTTTGAGTGCACATATGTAGTAGGTCTGAACCTGTTGAGGTTCCAGCCAATGATATTTAGAAGCAAATTATCTACAAATTATCTATCTAGTTTTAAGAAGTGTTAAAAGTCTATCAGGCAATAATAATAATAATAATAATAATAATAATAATAATAAGTTTTGATATTATTTCAACTAATCCTCATAATTCATGGAGAATTTTTTAGAAATTATGAAAATAAAAGTCTCAAAGTTTAAGTGACCTGTAAAGAAACCACCATTTGGATATCAGTCCTTGTGTGTCTAACACAAGAACCAGAACTCTTAACTGAAATGCGACTCTTGAATCAAATCCTATGGAATCTACATTTTAAGAAAAAGCAATGCAAAAATATCTCATTCAAATTTAAGCAGCATAAAGTTAATTAAGTAAACTATAATAGATTTAAAAATATTTTATCATGTCAAATATAAATAGTGTGAAGAGTGTTTTTTCTCACCCTTTTTATCCTCATTCTACTGGGGTTTTTTGTTGTTGTTGTTGTTTGTTTGTTTGTTTCCTTTCTGTGTTTGGTACCACATAGACTCAATTCTCTTTACCACTTACAGAAGAAAACAAATGGTCTATTCATTAGCAATATGGCTTCCAGTCCTTTTGGACCTATCAAAAATTTTTTTTCACCATCTCGGATAATAAAAATCGTAAAAAAAGAAAAAGTACGGTCTATTAGCTGGTTAAATGGGAAACAAAAACTTTAGATCAATAAATGAATTCTATTTATTTGTATTCCAAATTATTTTTGCACTTTCCCTATTAAAAGTCTTTATTACTTCTTATGGGACACCTAGATGGCTCAGTCGGTTGGTCATCTGACTTAAACTCAGGCATAATCTCATGGTTCTTGAGTCCGATCATTGACTCGGGCTTTGTGCTGACAGCCCAGAGCCTGGAGCCTGCCTCAGATTCTGTGTCTCCCTGTCTCTGCTCCTCCCCACCTTGCACTCTATCTCTCTTTCTCAATATTAAATAAACATTAAAAATATTTTAAAAAGAGTCTATTTCTTCTTACCTCAATAAAATTGTTGTGCAGACTTTCAGAAGAAAATAGCAAGATAAATCTAGCAAGTTCATAGAAGTAAAATCACCTGAAAAAAACGTATAGATATAAAAAAAGAGATAAAACTTCAGAGATAACTTTTATTTTCTTTTAAAGGACCCAGCTAGCTTGTGACAGAAAAGAAATCTAATTTATTATCTGTTACCTCTAGCCAAATCAAGCAGAGCCAGAGGACATGATTCTGTCCTCCCCCGTGGATTTAACTGAGTTCAGGCATAAGGAGAACAACAGGACTTCACCAAAGTTCTCTATCACTTCCTTTGCCTTGAAGCTAGCAGCCGTGAGCTTTCTCTCCACAGTTCCAAAGTCTAGTACTCACTTCCAATCTTAGATTTGTGTTTCAGAAGTTCAAAAAACTGTGCTTAGTTTAGGGAAATGTTTACAGACAACAACTATTATATTTCTCTTTGTATTTTCTCCCATTTTTCAAAGAGCAGTAGCCTTATAGATATAAAAGACATTATTAAAAATTAGTATACTTTGATTATAGACTATTTTAGATAATGTGTTGTTTATTAATATTACTTTCCTGTGTATAGTAATGACGCTGTGGCATAAAGGAAAATATCATTCATTGTATGTAGGGGATACATGCCAAAATATTTCATAAATTGTAGTGATAGCTGAAATTTACCTTCAAATAATTGTAAGACAGAGGAAGAGAATACCACACACACACATACACACACACACACACACACACACCCCAAAATAGCAACATATTAACAATTGGTTAGATGAATCTAGATGAAAGGGATACAGATATTCATTAGCAAACCAGTCTACAACTTTTGCTTAAGTTCTATATTTTTTAAAATAAATTTGACACAACTAGGTAAAATCTTCAAACCACTGGGTTAGTCTAATTTTTGTATCACCATATACAATAGTACTCTACATGGGGGCACCTGGGTGGCTTGGTCAGTTAAGCATCTGACTCGATTTTGGCTCAGTTCACGAGCTCATGATTTGTGACGTGGAGCAGCACCTTGTGGCGCCCGCATCAGGCTCTTAGGACGGACACTGCTTGGGATTCTCTCTCTCCCACTCTCTCTGCTCCTCTCACACTCATGTTCACATGTGTGAAACATACATACATACATACACACATAATACCTAAATAAGTAATAAATGTTTAGAAAGCATAATAGTAATCTATATCATATTCATAATTTTCATGTTTGCTTCCTACACTGACATACGAGTTTCCCAAAGTTAGAGACTGACGTTTTCCTCTCTGCTCTAGAAAAGCAACAGCATACCGCACTGAAATAAACTCATTTTTTTCCTCATTGTCAAATAAGTAAAAAAAATGTGACAACCATAAGAGGGTCATGTATACCCTGATTATCTACACACGCAGAGATGGTAGTTCTCCACTCTGTGCAGGGTGTGTGTGTTCATATTCATGCTTCCTTTTCACTGTAGGGTACCACCAAAATAAGTCAACTCGTTTCTTTCTCCTGTGCTTTGCATTTAATAAACGGGGCCTTCCTTAGCTCCCTTTCTAAACCATCCGTCTGCCCTGTCCAGTGCCAGGCACTTCCCATGTGTGTTATTGGGAATTATCCCATGTGTGTTATAATTTTGTCTTATTATATCTTCATTACTTAGAATTGTAAAAGGTAACAACTGTGCAATGGAGGGAAGAATTATAGAGGTGGCCAAATATCTTTTTCCATACTTATCCCAACTTGACTCATACAATTAGAAATATCAGCTCCAAGGGGCACCTGGGTGGCTCAGTAAGTTAAGTGTCTGACTTCAATTCAGGTCATTATATCCCAGTCCTGAGTTCAAGCCCCAAGTTGGGGTCTGTGCTGACAGCTCAGAGCCTGGAGCCTGTTTTAGATTCTGTGTCTCCCTCTCTCTCTGCCCCTCCCCCGCTCACGCTCTGTCTCTGTCTCTCTCTCAGAAATAAACATTTAAAAAAATTTTTTAAAAATATATCAGCTCTAAGAATTATAAATTTGTTTGATTATTATTTTATTAGTTTAACTCAAGTAGTTAATCATTGTTCTGCCATTCAACTACATGGAAGGCATCATATGTATTAATGACTTCAAGTCTAGACCATCTTACACTAGTAGTACCTCTACCACCACCACCAAAAAATATTAATATTTATTTATTAATACTAATTAAGTATTGATATGATTTTATTATTTAATTTTAATGTCAATGTTTATTATTTATTAATTTTTGTCATTTTGTTAACTTAATGTTTACTAGTTAATGCCAATTGATTAACATTCATGAATATTTAATGTTATTCATTATTCATTATTATTTATAAAGACAATGAATGCTGGGCTCTTGTCAGATTTAATTCTCACACAAAGCATAGAGTGTAACTGTATTGCTTAATAAGTAGCTAGTAAGTAGCTGGAAATCTGGAAATCTGAGGCACAGTCATCTACCTTGCCAATATACAATACTGCTCAACAAGAAAGCTGGACAGTGTGACCATAGTGTCTTGGTTTTATCTGAGTAACTAAGGTCCAAATTAATGGCAAAACTTATAAGGAGAATATGGTAGTGTTATTGTAATATCTGGGGCGGGGGGAGATTATGAATAGAGGAAGCATCATGCCTAGATGCCTAGAGGCATCATGGAATTATTAGACCAAGTTTAGTGTTTACCTCTGGTTCCTCAACTGACAATCCACAATGAAATAAAATATAAAAGCTACATGTACTCACACTTAGAGGATTATTAATAGAAGAAGAAACATCCCATATTAAGAATTCTTTATTAGGCAATTGCATATTTCCCTGAAGTTATGGTCATTATGCTCATTGTAATGCAAAGATCTTTCCAGATTCATTTGTCTGACTTCTAGGACTAAGTAACTTGTAATAAACTGAGGATGAATTACCCATGCTTTAAAAAATGTGTCACTATAGACAGCTTTGTCTCTGACAACTATGGTTCTTAGGAGTTGATGTTCCCTTTCAGCTCTTATATTCCACGAAACAGCAGGTAGTAAAGAAAGTGTATTAGGTTATGATCTTAATATCCTTGACTTATCGTTGGATATGGGTTCTTTAACCTTTCTGTTCCTAAGATTCCTTATTTGTAGAGGGAGGATATTGTGCCAAAATACTTCTAAGACTCTTTTCCTTATTATCCCACATTCTCTGAGGCTTTTCTCTTAGGAAAGTGCATGATATGTATTTATATTTCATTAGAGAAAGCATAACTAATCTGATGGAAGAATTTTCCACATGTAAATTTTCATGAAATATAAATTCTAACAAAAATATCTTGTGTATGCATGAACATATGTATGCGTGTGGATATTAAAAGCAAGAAAGCTTTAAATTTTTTAATTTCATGTATTTAGTGTTACTTAATTTACTTTAAAATTTTTATTTAAAGTTATTTTTAGTTTAATTTATCTATTTCCAATCAGGAAAACAAAACTTTTCCAAATATTCCATCTGGGAATTTAAAATACATAATTTGTTATACTTGTGATAGAGAATTGAGAAGCCAAACAGAGTAGTGACATAATCCAAAGACTAGCACCGCAAGTGACCGGTACTGTTCCTGGAGCTGGGGAACACAGAAGTTGTATTCACAAAATCTAAAAGCTATGGTTATTCAGTAGGATCTATAACTAAGTTGGGTGTTTCCTGAAGGGAAGTGGGACCATGTCCAGTGAGGACCTATACCAAAAGGAGAATTAGCCAATACAAGGAAATAATGCCTTGAAACAGAGGAGAAGGGAAAAATTGTCAGGCTTTTCCCATCCACCAGGTGTTCTTCCTCAGGTGACTCCAATTGTCTAAACTCACCCACAGGAGAGGTAGTAGGGGTTCTGGAAAAATATGGTTTGTCCAAAGAAGGAAGAAGATCAATTAGAAAGAAAACAGATAATCAGTGCACAGTAGTTTTATTATCTCTAAACCCTTTATTAAAGTACAGTATACATACAGAACAGTGCATGTGTAAGTGGCAAGCTCATTAAATACTCACAACTTAACCCCAGTATGTAACTAGCTCCCAGATCAAAAAGCAGGACATTACCAAGTACCTTAGAATTTTCCTCAGTATCTTCCAATCGCTATCTCATCACTCCATGGGTAACCAAAATCCTGATGTCTAGCAGCATAGATTAGTTTGCTGTTGCTGTTGCCTTTTGTGGTGGTGGTAATGATGATGACGATAATTTTACTTTTGAATGGAGTTATGTTCTTGCATGTACTTTTTCTGGTTTCACTTTTGCTCAAGATGATGTTTGTGAAATTCCTCCATACAGTGTGTATAGAAGTTTACCATTCAATCTCATTTTTGTATAGTCTTCCATTATGTGAATAGCACATTGTAGTTTTTGATCCCATTGGCAATTTGCATAGTGCTAATAAGAAAATTTTATGAAAAATGTCATTATGAGAATTCTAGCTCATGACTTTTGATGAACTTTATATATATATACACACATATGTATATATATGTATGTGTATGTATATATATGTATAAAATATAAAGTAATAACCTTAGAAGTAGAAGAGAAACAATTTATACTTTATCCAGCAATGTTTAAGGATTTCCAAGAGCTTCACATCCTCCCCACTATATGGGATATATTTGATTATATCTCATCTTTTCCAATTTAGCCTTTGGAGTGCAGAGTGAAAATATTGTGTTGTGGAGTTAATTTGCACTTCACTAATGAAGTTGAGCACATTTTTATAAATTTAATGAACAACAGAATATCCTCTTTCTGAGGTATGCGTGCAAGTCTTTATCCATTGAAAATTGGGTTTTATGTATTATAAAAATTTGTGTATATGAGTTTTTTCTATATATTTCAGATGATTCCTTTTGGGTAAATGGATGTTAAAATCCTTTCTCACTGTATGGGTTGCATTTTCCCTTCCTAAATATATTTCAATGAATAGAAGTTCCTAAACTGAAAGGGGGCAATTTATTAATTTTTATTAATAGTTTTTGAGAGTAATTTATAATATATTTGCTGCCCCAGGTCATGAAGATATTATGTGATTATTATTTTATCATTAACTTTATATAAGTAATTCACCTAAAACTACATTCATGAATTTGTGTTGTGAATTAGGGATCAAGATAGTTTTTCCCATGTGATATTCAAATATTATTTATTGAAAAAAATAATTTTCCTTACTTTTCTGCAGTCTTACCTGTGTTAAAAATAGTGACTCTAAATATGTGGATCTACTTCTACAGTTTCTTCTATTTTGCTCTAATAGTAAGTCCTTGCACCAAAATCATATACTTTTAATTACTTATTGTTATATTTTGAGTCTTATTAGCATTTGATAGACTAAGTCTCCAACTTAGTTCTTTTTAAGATTACCTCGTCTTTTCTTGGTTCTTTGCATTTCCATACACATTGTAGAATTGTCAATTTATGGGGTAGGCAAAAGTTTTTTAGAATTTTAACAGTAATTTTTTTGAGTCTGTAGATTAATTTGAAGAAAACAAAAAATATTTACAATACAATTCTCCCAATAGATGAACAGGTTATATAATTATTTCAATTACCCTTTAAATTTCTGTCAATATATGTGTTAGATTTCTACGTATACTATTTCTACAATAAGCTTTTATTATTTATGAGATGCATTTTTCATTAGAGTTATTTCTGTATATTTAATGGCACTCTAAATGTTATATATATATATTTTTAATTTTATTTTTAGGGTGTTTCTGGTATACAGAAATATAATTTACTTTTTTTTTACTTTGTTTAGTGATCCTGCTAAACTGACCTACCAATTCTAGTAGTTTGCAGATATTTCTGAATTTTCTAGATATATGATCATGTTGTGTGTGGATAATAACAGGCTTATTTCCTTGTCTTCACTCCTAACATATTTGTCCTTCTTAGCTTATAGCACTGGTGAAGTGATCCAGTATAATGTACAAAAGTGTTGTTACGGGCAACCTGGGTGGCTCAGTTGGTTGAGCATCTGACTTCAGCTCAGGTCATGATCTCTCAGCCTGTGAGTTTGAGCCCCATATCGGGCTCTGTGATGAAAGCTCAGACCCTGAAGCCTGCTTCAGTTTCTCTCTTTTGCATTTTGTTTCTTCCTCTCTCTCTGCCCCTCCCTCCACTTGTAAGTGCTCTGTATTTCAAAAATAAATAAATAAACAATTTTTAAAAATCTAAAAATAAAAGGGAGGGGTCAAATGGCGAAGTAGGGGAGCCCAAAATTCCCTCATCCCTCAAACACCAGTATTGAGGTCAGAGAACTTGGAATTCCAGGAATCTGGGCTACAGAGTAACAGAAACATTTGCAGGGGCCCACAGAGACTGTTTGGTGGGCCACGGGGTTACTTCAATGAATAAATCAAAACACACCTGGTGGAAAGTCCTAACCACTACTACAAGTATTGAGATAAAGCAACCAGTGACACATCAACAGAGAGCACACAATACACTCCAAAAATACTGCATGACATGTCAGGCTCTGGATAGTGTATGACCTCTTTTTAATATAGTTGTACTTGTAGGTACAGGACACATAACAAGCTAGTAAAACATATAAAAGGCAGAAAATTACACAATATGATGAAACAGAAGAATTGTCAAAAGAAATTCCAGGAAGAAATAACAGCCATAGAAATGCTTAAAATAGATATAAACAACATATCAGAATAAGAATTTAGAAAAATAGTCATAAGACTAATGACTGGGTTTGAAAAAAGCATAGAAGACAGCAGAGAATCTATTGCTGCAGAAATCAAGGACCTAAAAAGTAGTCATGATGAATTAAGAAATGTTGTAAATGAGATGCAAAATGAATTAGATGCAATGACAAGGATGGAGGAAGCAGAGGGAAGAGTAAGTGAAATGGAAGATAAAACTATGGAAAATGATGAAGCCAAAAAAAAGAGAGATAAGAAAATACTAGACCATGAGGAGAGAATTAGAGACCTAAGGGATTCAATGAAACATAATAATATCTGTATCATAGAAATTCCAGAAGAAGAAGAGAGAGAAAGGGGCAAAAGGTTTATTTGAACAAATTGTAGCTGAGAACTTTCCTAATCTAGGGAAGGAAGCAGACATCCAAGTCCAGGAGGCACAGGAAACTCCCTTCAGAATCAATAGAACAGGTCGTCACCATGATATATCATAGCGAAACCGGAAAAATACAAAGATAAAGAGAAAATTCTGAAAGAAGCTAGGGACAAATGGGCCTTAACCTACAAGGCTAGACACATAGGACTAATAGCAGACCTGTCCACTGACACTTGGCAGGCCAGAAGGGAGCGGCAGGATATATTCAATATGTGGAATAGGAAAAAATATGCAGCCAAGGATCCTTTATCCGGCAAGGCTGTCATTCAGAACAGGAGAGAGAAAGGCTTTCCCAAACAAAAACTAAAGGAATTCCCAACCACTAAACCAGCCTTGCAGGAGATCCTAAGGGGGATTCTGTGAGTGGAATGTTGCAAAAACTACAAAGGACCAGAGATGCCATCACAAATGCGAAACCTACAAATAACACAATGACACTAAATCCATATCTTTCAATGATGACTCTGAATGTATATGGACTAAATGTCCCAATCAAAAGACATAGGGTATCAGAATGGGAAAAAAAAAAAAAAAAAACAAGATCCATCTATATGCTGTCTACAAGAGACACATTTTAGACCTGAAGACACCTGCATATTGAAGGTGAAGGGACAGAGAACCATCTATCATGCTACTGAAAGTCAAAAGAAACTGGAGTAGTCATACTTATGTAAGACACACTAGACTTTACATACTGTAACAAGAGATGCAGAGGGGCATTATATTATAACTAAGGGGTCTATCCATCAAGAAGAGCTAACAGTTGTAAATGTTTATGCCCCAACGTGATACACTTAAATATATAAATCAATTAATCACAAACATACGCAAACTTATCGATAATACTGTAATTGTAGGTGACTTTAATACTCCACTTACAACAATGGACAGATCATCTAGGCAGAAAACCAATAAAGAAACAATGGCCTTGAATGATACACTGGACCAGAGGGACTTGAAAGATGTATTCAGAACTTTTCATCAAAAGCAACAGAATACACATTCTTCATGAGTTCACATGGAACATTCTCCAAAATAGATCACATACTGGGACACAAAACAGCCATCAACAAATATAAAAGGATTGAGATCATACCATGCATGTTTTCTGATCACAACACTGTGAAACTTGAAATAAACCACAAGAAAAAATTTGGAAGGGTTCCAAATGCATGGAGGTTAAAGAACACCCTACTAAACAAAGAATGGGTCAATCAGGAAATTAAAGAAGAAATTTAAAAATTATATGGAAGCAAATGAAAATGAAAACACGACAGTCCAAACCCTGTGGAATTCAGTAAAGGTAGTTCTAAGAGGAAAATACATTGTAATCCAGGCCTATCTGAAGAAGCCAGAAAAATACCAAATATAGAACCTAACCTCACACCTAAAGAAACTAGAAGCAGAGCAGCAAAGAAACCCAAAGCCAGCAGAAGAAAAGAAATAATAAAGATTACAGCAGAATAAACAATATAGAAAAAGTAGTGGACCAGATCAATGAATCTAAGAGCTGACTTTGAAAGAATAAACAAAATTGATAAACCCCTCGCCAGACTTCTCAAAAAGAAAAGAGAATCCAAACAGATAAAATCACAAATGAAAGAGAGATCACAACAACATTACAGAAATATAAACAATTATTAGAGAATACTATGAAAAATATATATGCCGACAAACTGGACAATCTGGAAGAAAGGGAAAAATTCCTAGATACCCACACACTACCAAAACTCAAACAGGAAGAAATAGAAAATTTGAAGAGACCCATAACCAGTGAAGAAATTGAATCAGTTATCAAAAATGTCCCAACAAATAATAGTCCTGGGCCAGATAGCTCCCCAGGGGAATTCTACCAGACATTTAAAGCAGAGTTAATACCCATTTTTCTCAAGCTGTTCCAAAAAGTACAAATGGAAAGGAAGCTTCTGGACTCATTTCTATGAAGTTAGAATTACCTTGATTCCCAAACCAGACAAAGACCCCACTATAAAGGAGAACTACAGGCCAATATCCCTGATGAACATGGATGCAAAAATTCTCAACAAGATGCTAACAAATAGAATTCAACAGTATATTAAAAGAATTATTCACCATAGTCAAGTGGGATTCATTCCTGGGCTGCAGGGCTGGTTCAATATTCACAAATCAATCAGTGTGATACATCACATTAATAGAAGAAAGGATAAGAACCATATGCTGCTTTTAATAGAGGCAGAAAAAAAACATTTGACAAAATATAGGATTCTTTCTTAGTAAAAACCCTCAAGAAAGTTGGGATAGAAGGAACATAACTTAACATCATAAAAGCCATATATGAAAGGCCCACAGCTAGTATCATCCTCAATAGGGAACAACAGAGCTTTCCCCCTGAGATCAGGAACACAACAGGGATGTCCACTCTCACCACTTTTGTTTAACACTGTGTTGGAAATCCTAGCCTCATCAGACAACAAAATGAAAAAAAAAAAAAAAGGCATTCAAATTGGCAAAGAAGAAGTCAAATTTTCACTTTTTGCAGATGACCTGATACTCTACACAGAAACCCCAAAAGACTTCACCAAAAACCTGCTAGAACTGATACATGAATTCAGCAAATTGCGGGATATAAAATCAAAGTACAGAAATCATTTGCATTTCTATACACCAATAATGAAGCAACAGAAAGAGGTATCAAGGGATCAATCCCATTTACAATTGCACCAAGAACCATAAAATACGTAGGGATAAACCTAATCAAAGAGGTAAAGGATCTGCATGCTGAAAACTATAGAAAACTGATGAAAGTAATTGAAAAAGACACAAAAAAATGGAAGAAATATTCCATGTTCATGGATTGGAAGAACAAATATTGTTAAAATGTTGATACATCAATGCGCCATGTGCACATTCAATGCAATCCCAATCAAAATAGCAGCGACATTCTTCTCTGATATAGAATAAACAATCCTGAAATTTGTATGGAACCATAAAAACCCTGAATAGCCAAACTAATGTTGCAAAAGAAAACCAAAGCTGGAAGCATCACAATCCCAGACTTTACCCTTTGCTACAAAGTCAGAATCATCAAGAGAGTATGGTATTGGCACAAAAATAGACACATAGAGCAATAGAACAGAATAGAGAACCCAGAAATGGACCCACAGATGTATGGAAACTAATCTTTGACAAAGCAGGGAAGAGTATCCATTGGAAAAAAGAGTCTCTTCAGCAAATGGTGCCGGGAGAACTGGACAGCAACATGCAGGAGAATGAAACTGGACCACCTTCTTATAACATACACAAAAAATAAACTCAAAATGGTTGAAAAACCTAAAGGTGAGACATGAAACCATCAAAATCCTAGAGGAGAAAAAGCGCAACAACCTCTTTGACCTCGGCCGCAGCAACTTCTTACTTGACACATCTCCAAAGGTAAGGGAGATAAAAGGAAAAACGAACTATTGGGACCTCATCAAGATAAAAAGCTTCTGCACAGCAAAGGAAACAATCAACAAAACTAAAAGGTAACCAACAGAATGGGAGAAGATTTTTGCAAATGACATATCGGATAAAGGGCTAGTATCCAAAATCCATAAAGAACTTAGCAAACCCAACACCTGATAAAACAAATAATCCAGTGAAGAAATGGGCAGAATACATGAATAGACACTTGCCCGAAGAAGACATCCAGATGGTTAACAGACACATGAAAAGGTGCTCAACATCGCTCATCGTCAGGGAAATACAAGTCAAAACCACATTCAGATACCAACTCACACTGGTCAGAGTGGCTAAAATTAACAACTCAGGAAACAACAGATGTTGGCAAAGATGTGGAGAAAGGGGAACCCTCTTGAACTGTTGGTGGGAATGCAAACTGGTGCAACCACTCTGGAAAACAGTGTGGATGTTCCTCAAAAAATTAAAAAAAGAATTACCCTGCAACCCAGGAATAACAATACTAGGAATTTATCCAAAGCATACAGGAGTGCTGATTCATAGGGTCACATGTACCTCAATGTTTATAGCAGTGCTATCAACAATAGCCAAATTATGGGAAAAGCCCAAATGTCCATCAACCGACGAATGGATGAAGATGATGTGGTTTATATATATAATGGAATACTATTTGGCAATAGAAAGAATGAAATCTTGCCATTTGCAAAAGCGTGGATGGAACTGGAGGGTGTATTATGCTAAGTGAAATAAGTCAGTCAGAGAAAGACAGATATCATAAGTTCTCACTCATATGTGGAATTTGAGAAATTTAACAGAAGACCATGTGGCAAGGGAAGGACAAAAAAGAATAGTTACAAACTGAGAGGGAGCCAAACCATAAAAGATTCCTAAATACAGGGAATAAACTGAGGGATGATGGGAGGCGGCAGGGTAGAGGGGAAAATGGGTGATGGGCATTGAGGAAAGGCACTTGTTGGGATGAGCACTGGGTGTTGTATATAAGTGATGAATCATGGGAATCTACTCCTGAAGCCAAGAGCACACTGTATACTCTGTATGTCAGCCAACTTGACAATTAATTATATTAAAACACATAAATAAAAAATAATAAAAAATCTAAAATAAATAAATAAAATGTTGTTAAAGTGACATTCTTAAAATTTTTCTAGCTTGGATGAAAGTATTCAGTATTCTACTGAAAATATGATGATTGATGTAGGTTTAAAATAGCAAAATATTATCAGCTTAAAAAATATTCCCTGAACACCCAAACCAGACAAAGATATTACAAGAAAGGAAAACTACACGTCAATATTTCTCATGAACATATATGCAAAAATCCTCAAGAACATATCTGCGAATCAAATCCAACACTATATAAAATATTACACACCATTACCAAGTGGGATTTATCCCATGTATGCAAGCCTGGCTCATCATTCAAAACTCAATTAATATGACACATCACATCAACAAACCAAAAAGAAAAAAATCATTTGATCACATCAGCATAGGCAAAAACAAAAAAAAAAGCATTTGACAAAATCCAACATTCATTTATGGTAAAAACTCTCAGTAAACTACAAATAGAGGGAAGATTTCTCAACCTGATAAAAAGTATCTACAAAATCCTATAGCTACCATAATACTTAATGGTAACAAACTCAAAGCTTTCCTACTAAGATCAACCAGAAGGCAAGGATATCTCTTTACCACTCCTTTTCAACACCATACTGGAAATTGTAGCTGATGCAAATGACAAGGAAAGGAAATAAAAGGTATACAGATTGGGAAGGAAGAAATAAAACTTTGTTTGCAAATGACACAATAGTCTATGTAGAAAAATCTTAAAGAAAAAAACATACCTTTCTGGGGGTGCTGTGTGACTCACTTGGTTAAACATCCGACTTTGGCCCAGGTCATGACCTCATGGTTCGTGAGTTCAAGCCCTGCATCAGGCACTCTGCTGTCAGCACAGAGCCCACTTTGGATCCTCTGTCCCCCTCCCCAACTCATTTTCTCTCTCTCTCTGTCTCTCTCTCTCTCAAAAATAAATAAACATTAAAAACTTTTAAAAAACCTTCCTGAACTAATAATCAAGTACAGCAAGTAGCAAAATATAAGATTAACATAGAAAAGTCACTTTCCTATATACCAACAATTAATAAGTGGAATTTGAAATTAAAAACAGAATATCATTTACATTAGCACTCCAAACATGAAATACTTATGTACAATTCCAACAAAATATGTGAAAGATCTGTATTAGGAAACTACAAAACTCTGATGAATAAATCAAAGAACTAAATAAATAGAAATTCCATGTTCATAGGAAAGCAGTATCTTCCCAACTTGTTCTATAGATTTAATTTCACCCCCATCAAAATCCCAGGAAGTTATTTTGTGGAGATCCACAAACTGATTCTAAAGTTTATATGTAAAGGCAAAAAATCCAGAATAGCCAGCACAATATTGAAGAACAAAGTTGGAGGAATGACATAATGTGAATTATGTCTTACTCTAAAATTATAGTAAATAAGACAGTGGGGTATTAGTGAAAAAGTGGACGAATAAATCAGTGGCACAGAATAGAGAACCCATTAATAGACACACATAAATATAGTCAATCCATCTTCAACACAAGAACAAAGGCAATACCATAAAGCAAAGACAGTCTTTTCAACAAATGGTGCTGGAACAAGTGGATATCCATGTGCAAAACAAAAACAAAAACAACGAAAAAATAGACACCTTTACAAAATTAACTCAAAATGGACAACAGAACTAAATGCAAAGCACAGAACTATAAAACATCCTAGAAGATAACATAAGAAAAAAACCTAGATGATCTTGAGCATAGTGATGACTAGTTAGATATAACACCAAAGGCATGGTCCATGAAGTAAATAATTAATAAGCTAGACTTCATTAAAATTAAAAAAAAATTCTACACTGTGAAGGATAACATCAAGTGAGTAAAAGACAAACTATAGACTGGGAGAATATATTTGCAAAAGACACATTTAATAAAGGACTATTATCCAAAATATACAAAGAACTCCTGAAACTCAACAATAAGCAAACAACCTGATTAAATAATGGGCCAAAGACCTTAACAAACACTTCATCAAAGACATACATATGGCAAATGAGCATACAAAAAGATGTTCTACACTTCATGTCTTCAGGGAAATGTCCAGTAAAGTGAGATACCATTCCACACTTATTAGAATGGCCCACATCTGAACACAGACAGCACCAAATATTGATGAGGATGTGGATCAGTAAGAACTCTCATTCATTGGTGGTGGTAATGCAAAATAGTACAGCCACTTTTTTGGTAAGTTTTTATTTAAATTCCGGTTAGTTAACATATAGTGTAATATTAGTTTCACATGTACAATATAGTGATTCAACACTTTCATACAATACCCAGTGCTCATCACAAGTGCATTCCTTAATCCCCATCACCTATTTAACCCATTCTCCCACCCCCTCCTCTCTAGTAACCACCAGTTTGTTCTTTATGGTGAAGAGTCTGTTTCTTGGTTTCTCTCTCTCTCTCTCTCTTCCCTCCCCCATATGTGTGAAATAATATAGTATTTGCCTTTCTCTGACTGACTTATTTCACTTAACATAATACTCTCTAGCTTCATCCATGTTGTTGCAAATGGCAAGATTTCATTCTATTTTACTGCTGAGTAATATCTTCTTTACCCATTCATCAATTGATGGACACTTGGACTGCTTCCATAATTTGGCTATTTCAGCCACTTTCAAGACAGTTTGGCAGTTTCTTACAAAAGTTAACATACTCTTATCATATAATCCAGCAATTGTGCCCCTTGGTATTTACACAAAGGAGTTGAAAACTTATGTCCACAGCAAAACCTGCTTATGTAGGCTTATTCATAATTGCAAAAACTTGGAAGCAACCAAAATGTCCTTCAGGAAATGAATGAATACATAAACTGTGGTTCATTCAGACAAATGAAATATTATTCAGAGATAAAAAGAAACTGTCAAGTGATGAAAAGACAAGAAGGAATCTTAAATTCATATTACTAAATGAAAGAAGCCAATTTGAAAAGCCTACATACTATATGATTCCAACTATATGACATTTTATCATGAACTAGTGTTGAATAACTCTTACCAATTAGTAGGAAAGGAGATATAGTCAATAAAAACATGGGTCTAAGATCCAAACAAAGATCCACAAAATAGCATATCTAATGGCTAATGCGTATGTGAAAAAGTTTATCATCATTTGAGAGAAATAAGTAAAGGAAAACCAACCAAGTGCTATGCACTTACACATACAGAAGAATGGCTAAAATTGGAAAAATGGGGACCAACTAGAATTTTCATACAATACTTCTGGAATATAATTTTAGTATAAATACTTTGTAAAAGTATTGTGTCAATCATCCATAAAAGATAAACATATGAATAACTTCAGTTAAAACAATCCTACCTCTTAGGATACCCCTGAATAATGAATGCATATGTAAATACAAATTTTAGCAGCTTTATTCATAATGTCCATATATGTTAGAATAGAAACATAAATTGTATTTTGATATACTGTGGGGCCACTGAAGTGGGATTCAAGATTTGAATCATACATCAAACTCATAAGTCCAAGAAGGCTTATTTAACTCCAGTTTGAAACAGATCAGAGAGCACAGGAGTATACATACAAGCAATGTCATGCATTACTGATTCACACCCAGTTTCATTTTTCAATGTCCCCAGCCACTGTACACATGATGTGTTTTGCTGTAAGTTTAGCCCGAAGCTGATGATATGCGTATGTATCATAGCAGCATAAAAGAGACACCACGTATATGGTGCTATAGCTTAAATACCCTGTAAGGTTAAGAGACTAGTTCCTTTTCCTTAATGTGGTGTTAGTCTACATGTTGCAAGTTACATAATAAAATAAGCCTATCAGCGAAGGTCACAGCCTAAAGAACATTCTTTGAATAGTAGTCAGCACATGGCAGGCTCTGCAGAGCATGACCTATTTTTAGAGTAGATGTCGCAAGATGTTTGAATAAGAGCAAAACTTCAGGCTAGATAATGCAATATGATCAACTGTTAACCCATTCCTTGCCAGGCCATCCTTTAGCCCCCATTCACATATACTTGTCATATAACCCCTGGGTGTGATAGAAATTATATATATGTGTGTACACACATATATATAATTATATACATAATTGTGTGCGTATATATGATTAATCATATATGATATATATAGAATTATATTCATATATGTCATATGTATAATTCTATTAAAGCATTTTTCCCATTATTTTGTAGATACAAGCAAGCACACAAAGACTCCAATAACTGTCATGATAAGAATAGGATAAAAATCATCTGATGATATAAGGAATATATTAAAAACACAAGACAAAACAAATAGAAGTTAATGGTAACCATAACACTACAACATAGTAACTATAGCTATGATTATGATTATGTTTATGATTATTACTGCTGCAGGGTACAAGGACTTATCTTACACTTTCTCCTTAAAGTCATTCCCCTCTATCCTACCCTTTGGGGTATTCTTCTCAAAGGACTGGCTAAGCACTTGAGGTATTTTTATTATAAGAAATATGTCAATAAACAGAAAAGTACAATTAATATAAGAAGTTACAAAGACTCCATAATAACTCAAATCCCTTACAACCATTTTCACTAATTCAGGGATAACACCTGAATACCTTCATCTGATAGAACAACCATTTTCACTAATTCAGGGATAACACCTGAATACCTTCCATCTTTTCAACTCTTTCCCCACTCTTGACTCTTCTCAAAGAATGCTTTATATACATCACCAATCATTTACAACATGCTTGCCACACTCAATATAGAATTGCCCCCCGAAATCTCATTTAACACAGTAGTTCCACCATGGACTTTTCTTCTCTACTGTTTCTATTCCTGAATTAAAAGTCCCACTCTGTATTCTTCTCTTTTTTCGAAGCAGACACAAGGTTCATGAATGATCCAGACTGAAATATATTTTATTTAGTTTTTTATTCATTATAGACATGTATGGACAGAAATACTAGGCCATGAATGAAGAAATAGAGATAATAAAGTAATAAGAATATTTAGTTAGTGTTGGTCTTTTTTTTTTTAATGTTTTATTCATTTTTTGAGAGAGAGAGGGAGACAGGGTGTGAGTGAGGGAAGAGTGTGCTGAGCTGTCAGCATAGAGCCCAACGAGGGGCTTGAACCCACGAACCAACCGTGAAATCATGACCTGAGCTGAAGTCGGATGCTCAATGACTGAGCCACCCAGGCGCCCTTTGTTGGTGTTTTTTTGTGAATGGGTCTCTTCAATTACTCGACAGGGTCGCATACTTTCAAGCAGCAAAGAGTTTCAGGTCTTGCACAGTACGACATCTTAAATTCATTTTCACCACATTGATTTTTACATTGACCATTAAGCTTTATACAGGCTTTCCATGGATCAAAAACATCATAGTGCTGTTTAATTCCAGCTGAAAGAAGGCAAAAATGGATGGAGTTAAAAATTAACGTAAGAAATGTCAACATTTAAAAGAAGATACACAAAGAAGCACTGACCACAGAGGGAAGAAAAAGGAGAGGGATTCGCCTATTTTTTCATTGGAATCTTTCTGTCCCTATATATAACAGAGAAAACCAAGGACATCAGCCAGTGTCCAATTCCTAAACTAGATGTCCCACCCCTACACATTTCAATTGATCAAGTAGTGACTCAATAGGGGATATCTGGAGAGCCTGAAATGTATTAATACCTTCTATCTCTCTTGCTTATCCTCACTGAATATGAGTGGGCCAATCTCCATCTTCTGTCTCATTTATTATTCATGTTTAATTCTGTTCTGTGAATTTTCCTCCTCAAGACTTCATTGTTCATTGAAACTTGACTTCAATGGTTCTAAAGTACTAAAATATACTGTTTTTTTTTTAATTTTATTAAATATCCCAACTATTCTTTGATCTACACCCCACCTTCACTCCCAGGAGATGTTCACCTAAAAACAGACAATTTGGAAGATTAACATAATGAACAGAAAAATAAATAAACAAAAGAGATGAACATAGTTAAGATTTCAGCAAGTCTCTTAACTTTTCAGTACTACTTTTCATTTTCTCCCCTACTATAGTTTCTGAAGCTATAGAAAGTTTAAAATTTTTCACTCTTTCACTTTGCACTGTATTTTCTTTGATTTTGTAACTTCAAAAATCATGAGGAATGAGATAAGGATCCAATGTCTCTGTTACTTATAGACGTTCTGGAATGCAGGTGAAGGATTACATTTATTCCCCGTATCTCCCGAAACAAAACTATAAGTAAATGGTGTAGATTAACAGGGAATCAGGTTTTAGCTCATTATAATAAATTCCTTCTTAACATTTAAAGCTTTTATAGTGATCATGAAATACCTTACCAAAGAAATACATATCTATCATCCTGGTTAAATATAATTAGGCCCTGCTGGACATATTTTAGAAGATCAGCCAGAATCGGTGAGTCATTGTCACTGATGTTTATAGACATGCTTTCATTCCAGAGACCTTTTAATTATAAATTTAATCAAAGCCTCGTCCATTTTTTTCCAGTAAAATATTTTATAGGGGTTATATATATTATATATATTTTAAATAAAGTAGAAATGCTACCCATATGGTATTCTCTTTATTCATCTATTATAATTTTGATGACCATATAGGTTACTTGCCATTAATTATCAATTATTTGCTATTAATATTCCTGTATTCTTTCTTGGAGCACACGTAACAGTCTTCTGTTGGGTGGATATATTCACAATGGAAATCCTAGATCATAGAATACACATGTCTTCATCTATAATAGCTTAGTAAAAATAATTTTCCAAAAGGGTCCTATCAGTTTCACTCTGCTCAGTAGTGTATGAAAATTCTTGCTGTTCCATTTGCATTGCCATACTTTGCATTATCTAACTATAAAAATTTTAAACATTATTTTGAATGTGTGGTGGTGTCATATCATGGTTTAAATTTGCATTTTCCTGATTGCTAATGAGGATAATAAGCACTTTAAGTAGGTTTGTATATCCACTTTTACAAATTACCTAAGTCTTTTTTTCCCCGTATTTCTACTGGATTTTCTTTTTCTTTTGACTTATTAGAATTCTTTATAAATTTTAGATACAAGCACTTTGCCAGTTTTAAATGTTGTAATTTTAATATTCCATTCTATGGCTTCACCCAGCTGATATATATAAGAACTGAGGGAACTTTTTACATGAGGTGTTAATCAAGTGGTGCTACAGCTAAGAGAGAAGAACCTTAGAAGGTTGCAAGTCTTAAAGTCTAAGTTTGAGATGAAGATGATCAGAGATAATACATTATCTCTGTATATTAGTGTAACTCTGTAATGAATCTAAATTAAATTATTTTCATGTTAAAAAATAATGTAATTGTCTAAGTTCATATAAATGCAGGTATAGGTAGAGAAATATTGATAGATATATAGAGAAGTAAAAATAGACACTTAGAGATAGAGATGTGTAGGTAAATCAATTTATATGACAACCAAGGTAATTTTGACTTTGAGGAGTAAGCACTCCAGAACTGCAGATTATAAACCAAGGGAAAATTTAAACCTATGCATGTCCAGTCATAGTGAATAAGTGTGATTTTTTTATTGTTTTACATTTAAATAAATGTAGACTTTTCCCCTTATACACATTGTTAACAATATCTGATAGCCAAAGGCGTGCTATTTATTTATTTTTTTAGTGTCTCAAAACAGCAGCTGTTACTGAATACACATAACTGCAATGAAGGATACGTCTCCTTTCTTTATACGATAATTGAAGTGAAGTGGGATACAACCAAATGTAACAACAAATAGAATAACAAAAGAACAAGTTATTTTTCTATACAGTTTAAATATTATATCACAAATCTGAGTACAGTCTGACTTAGCTAATGTCACCTCATCTTCGGAGAATAATCCTCAAATTTGGTCAGGCAAATCAGCAATTGCTTACATACTTCTGTCCTTTTTGCTTGTTTTCCAAATATCCTTGTCTTCCTTTTTTCCTCTTTCTGCTCTCTAAATATTTCTTGGTTTTCTTCTCTCCCTCTATCCATTTATTAATTAAATAAATGTTAACTGAGCACCTACACCAAATATATATGTATACATATATGTGGTATAGGCCTACCGTGACAGGCTTCAGCAATGACATAGTGTCCAAAAACAAAATGAAACATAACAAGAAGACAAAACACGTGGCCCATGTATAAAATAATTTGACCAATGACTTCATCACTAGGTCTTTGTCTGAACACCATTACAAAGATAACTCTCTTTCTTTGCCTTCCCATAGAAATTTATTTGTATCACTCTCATGGTGTGATAACATTCTACAACATTCTACAATGTTTATAACATTCTAACTTGAGAAGACACTTTGCCAAGTGATATTCTAAATCATAATTGAGATAAAGACTAAAATAGAGAAGAATTCCTTTTTTAAATAAATCCCTAACATTTAGTCTGGACTTTTCATGTTCAATTGCCTTTTCAAGTTATCTTAATTACACCATCCTTGAAATTAATAAGAATATCTTAATTACTCTTTCTATCTAACAATATATTTTGTGTATCCAAAGATACCAGGCTTATGGGCAATGAACAGTGGTGACTGATAAAAAGAAATTTTGCCAGCTGTCACATAGAGGGAAATTAAGACAACAATCTGACTCAAGCATAGTGGCATCGACAACATGTTTTAAAATATTTAGGATGCTGGAAGCAATGATTGGAGAATGTTTCCTCTTGGAAATATAAGAACATCTGTCTAGATAGAGTTTCATAAAAAATAAGACCCTGTGACTTTAAAATGAGACTTCTTTCGCATTCTGACCATAAAATTCAACTTTCATAAAACTAGAAGTTTAAAGACAAGAAGAGCTAGGAAAATGGGGAGTAGGACAGAGAACATACTTAGGATATTTCCTCCATTTCTTTTGATAGATAGTGATTAAACTGTGCAAGTTATAACTCTACTTGTTTTATTTTACCTGCTTTGTTTTCCTTTGTACTGTATTCTGCCTTTTCAGATATTGTGGAAGAATTATGTATCTCTGAGTATAGTTTTTCAAACCTTTTAGTACATATGGTCATCGATAATGGCATAGAAGTGGTAACAGGTTGGTCACAGCCCACTGCAAAAGAAAAAAAATACTTTAAAAGCATACAAAAAGAGTATTTTCCAAAATAAGAACAATAATGTATTTCTCTTTATTTCATGGTTCTGCGTACTATAAGAGGTTTTTAAAGATGATAAGCTTGTAGAATATACTTCTTTAAAATTTGATTGAATAAGTCAATGAATGACTTAATCATTATCTCACATGATTATTGCAAGGAGCAATAAATTAATAAGGGCAAAAGGCAGAACAGATGCTAGCTCTTAAATTCATTACTATTAAGAAAAAAGCATCAGTGCAAATTTAAATTGATGTAATTCTAAAGAATATCTCAGAAAATTTCTAGGAATAGAGAGAATTTTAATGACCATGTTCTAATAAATTTTTACAAAGATGATGAAGGAAAAAATTATTCTTATTTAAATGAACTCCAATTCCTTGAGTTACGCTATCAATTGAAGTTTAGCTCTCTTTTGGTGACAAATTGTCAGTTAAAAAATTATTTCTGTTTGAGTGTCAGAGCAGAGTAGCAGTAAGAGAAGGGAATACTATAGGTTTACTTTATGGTGATCTCCACTTATCTCAATAATGACAGATATTTTGGTGACCCAGGAAATTAGCAAAATAAAGAAGAATTTAAATGGAAGAGGGCAGATGCACAGCTAGTCTTTGGACTTTCAGCAAGCTATGTAACCTCACTTAACTTCTGCTATCAATACTATCAATGTGAAATGAATAATTTCCAACCATACATTCATTCTATTCTCAATTTTTTTCAAATCTACTCATATATTAAATTTAGTAGAATTTGAATATTAAAAAACAACACATTTTGAGGATTGATTAAATCATGGTAGTGCTATTTTTTCCAATGGCTTATATAGACACACACACACACACACACACACATATATGTGTGTGTGTGATATATAGTACATATATGTATAAATATATATAATGTATGTAATATATATAATTTCATGTAATCAGAGTGAATCATAACCTTTACTAGGCAATTGTTTTTGAAAAATTATTCAAATATTTTCTCCATCTGGGGCTGTAAATAAATATAATATGATTTTGCTGATAGTATTAATATAATTATTATATAATGTTAATGATATTTACTTAAAAAATCCTGACACCAACCCCCCACTCCACTTAGTGCCGACCCCTGTGGCAATAACATTTATGTTACCTGGTATACTGGAGATACCAAAGGACAAAATAGAGAAAGAAAGAAGGATCTCCATTGTAAATGATTTCTTAGGAGAACACAGTTCACAGATCTTCTGTCTTAACTCAGGTATTGCTGAAATAAGGAAGAAAGAATCCTTCTGCACAGTCTTGATTACTGAGGCTTATTAAGAGTAAGAACATTTCTGTGCTTGGTTGAATGTTCAAAGGGATAGTGGATAGAAAAAGCTGGTGCATTACCACACACACACAAAATGCTATCTACTGATTTCTCCTGAGGCCAGTGTCTCTAAGAAACTTTAACAGTTTCTAGATTATGGGTATAAGTTGCTAAGTGACCAAGTTTGAAAATAACCTTCTGTTATTCATGAGATATTGCAAGAACATGTGTTTCATATAACCACATTTATCATTTTAGCGTTCGCAATACAAGAATCATAGTGCAAATAAATGTCCAAAACAGAATTTTGGACTGATATTACCATTGAGAATATTTAATTTTATACATAAAAGTAATGAGATCCAGAGTTGTCAGGTGATTTCATAATCCATAACATTTTTATTTAAAATAAATTTTAACATAAATAATGACAGTTAACTGACTTGTTTGAAAATTACCGTATCTGGGGCGCCCGGGTGGCTCGGTCGGTTAAGCGTCCGACTTCAGCTCAGGTCATGATCTCACGGTCTGTGAGTTTGAGCCCCGCGTCGGGTTCTGTGCTGACAGCTCAGAGCCTGGAGCCTGTTTCAGATTCTGTGTCTCCCTCTCTCTCTGCTCCTCCCCTGTTCATGCTCTGTCTCTCTCTGTCTCAAAAATAAATAAACGTTAAAAAAATTAAAAAAAAAGAAAGAAAATTACCTTATCTAACTTAGTTGTACCTTTAAGAAAGGTGTGTACTCTCAAGTAAGTTTCAAATAAAAAATGCATAAATATCCAATGTTAAAAAGTCAAAGTGCATTTCTATTTTTTTCTGTGTAGTTGGAGTTATTTCTGAGGTCATCCATATGTTTTCCATGGTTTATTACAGCAGATATTGGAGAAGAGCAGCTGAAAGTTTTTCCTCAGATCCCATAAGCAAACATTAGGAGGAACTGTCCATTAATTCTCTCTTATTACACCCAAATAAAGCACTCAGAATATGGGTATAAAAGAGTCCCAGTGAACATTAGCCATATTATTCTATAGCGGTAAAGGTGTTTACTATCAAAACATGCATAGCTATTTAGAATCTTAGCAAAGCTTCCTGAACAAAGTAATAGACATTATTCAAGAAGTGTTTCCTTCCATAACCAATTTCTTCACTCTCAAAATATGAATTTAAAATTAAGGACTTAGAAAGTTAAATACTTGTTAGTAAGCACATAATTGAGAATTTTGCCATCATCTGACATAGAGGAAGACCATTGAAAACTGTCTCAACATAAGATGAATTCAACAGAAATTAATCAAATACTTATCAATGTGTCTATTAATGTTCTAGTTACTGTAATATAACTGTGAAAAAGATAGATTTGATTATTGTGGATGAGAGAATTAGTTGAGATACTACAACTAAATTTCAAGTTTTATTAAAAATAAATTATTGGGTACCTTCTCTGTTATCAAAATACCTATGAATAAACCCCAGGAAAAGAGCAGAGAAGAAAGGTTTCTCATTGATTTTCTCTATTCTATTCCTTTCCAAAGTTAGGACAAAAGTGCAATATTTTTACCTCCAAAGACTGAAGCCAATTAGAAATTTATTTTGGATATCTCATTTGTTAAATATGAAGAAAAAACAGAAAAATGAAAATATTATTGCTGACTCACTCAGGATAATTTTTGACTCACTTCTAATCTCATGGAGAATATGGAAACCACTCCCTTTTTTGAGCACTGTCTCAGTCTTTCACTCTGGATGCCCAACACGTTAAACACGTTCTACAGAATCTACCTCATGAAGTAGATCTAAACTATTCTTTTCAACACTTATTATCTGAAAATGAGAGTACATATCATTTAAATTGTTTTTGTTTTACAGATATAAAGAATTTTAAATCATTGACAACTGGATAACTTAGGATGCTTGGATTCATTGATCACCATTCTGTGATCACCTTGTCGTCATTCCAGATATTTAGGAAACAGATTATAAGACCTGGTCACTGTCTTGAGAAACTCAAATTATTTTTTAAAAGACATTCATAGAAACATATGACAAATCAATAGGGAAAATGTCATAAAAGTTGTATGAAAACAATTTTTATGTATGTTCTAAGTGTAGTTTTTCCTTCCAATACCACAAAGTTCAACATAGATCACATATTATAATGTTTCTGGATTAGGGGTTTTGTGGATCTAATAAGGAAAACCTAAGTTGTGTGTGAGTCACCCGAAGAAAGTATTTTACCTTGTTTCAATTTCTCTTCATTTCCTAATTTCACTCTTTAAATTTTGGAGAAGCAAATTATTATTGCTAGTCTACAACCTGTATGTTTATCAAAAACCACACTGGGGCACCTGGGTGGCTCCATCTATTAAGTGTCCAACTCTCGACTTCAGCTCAGGTTATGATATCACAATTCGTGAGTTCAAGTCCTGCCTCAGGCTCTGAGCTGACATTGCAGAGCCTGCTTAGGATTCTCCCTTTATCACTCTCATCGCTTCTCTCTCTGTCTCTCTCTCTCTCTCTCTCACTCTCTCTCTCTCTCTCTTTCTCAAAATAAATAAATAAACTTAAAAAAGAAACCCACCATCTTGGATAGTAAAAGTGTACAAAAGGTGTATATTTTGTCAATTCAATTGGCAGGGGTTATCTACACTGCTGAGCTAAAAAGATTTCCAAGGCCAATTCTACGTTCAGTGGGAAAAGAGTGTTATAACTGAATGGTGATGTATATCAAACATTCCAGGCAAAGAGAGTTGCTAAGGAAATATCAGATATTTACTGTCTCTAAACAAATGATGTGAAATGCACAGTATTGTAAAATCTTGGTAACTTTCACATATGTTATTATTTTCTCTGATTATCTACTGTGATAATTGGTAAAACTTCTAAAAGGAAAGCAATGTAAGTTCTAGTATTTAAAGCAAGCTGCTTTACCAGTATTTTAAGGAGGGTAATCCTAAGGGGTAAGTAGTGAGAGACTCCTTTTTGGAGAAAATGAGTAGATTAGAAGGAAAAAAAAAGAAAGAATGGAAAGCTTACCTGTACACAAGAAGTGACCTTATAACTTAGTTTATTAAAAAATCCTAACAATCCCAAACATTTAATTACTTTAATAGATTGTTAGAAATGTACTCTTTGTCCCATACCAAAAATCTTGTTACTCTCTCATTGGATATCTCTTAAAATTGAAATATATTTTGCTCATGTAGGCATATACAAACTTAGATATATACTGTATATGCAATCTATTTGCCAGGCCAACACTACTATTTTCTCTCAATTCTCCCTAAAATGGGAATCAGCAAATCTTTTCTTCTCTGCTTCTCTGTTTGATTTCAGATCCACTCCCTTTCTTCTGATTCCTTTCTTCTGAGATCTCTTTTTCTAGTTCTTAGCCTTGACAAGGTAACCTCCTAAGCTTAATAGTTACTTGAAACCATAAAGTGCTTAATTAGCCAGTCAGCTGCAAGTGGATTATTCTCCCATCTCTATTAATCTAAGTGTAAATGTCCTATTGGGGAGCTCACCAAAAATGGTCATTACAGTTAAAATATCTCATCTGAAGGTTTACTTCTGTTTCAGATGTCTATTCATGGGTTATTTAAGTTTTTCCATATAGTTTCTTCAGCATGAATGCCCTTCTAACCCTTATTCCATTGGCTAATTCCAATTATTTCCTTCTTCACAGCACAGGTATCATGTTTTTTATCAGTGATCACCATTTCTTCTAGAAATTACATTCATGTTCTTATCTAAGTGGGACTAGTTTAATCCTACTATTTCATAGATGTTCAGCCAACATATTCTAATTGACTTCTAAGAGTTGCCCTTTTGGGACTCCTGGATGGCTCAGTCAGTACAACATGAGACTCTGGAACTTTGGGTTGTAGGTTCAAGCCCCATTGTGGGTGTAGAGATTACTTTAAAATAAACTCTAAAAATTTTTAAAATAAAAACAATAATAACAAAATGAGAGTTCCACTTTTGCTCTTTACTTGCAAGACTTGAATTTTGAAAAAATACATTATAAGTTGTCTAAAATAAATACTGTTCAATTGCTCAGCATTGTCTACCACATAAATGTTTCTAAGTGTCATTTGAAAAAATAGCTAGGAGCTTCTGATGACGAACTTTCCTGTGGGAATCATGTATTCTGTTAATATGGCAAATCAGAGAATATTTCAACTCTCTTTCGGTGGTTAATTAATATGTACATTCTTCAACCCCCTCATCCCTTACTCAAGAATACTGGGGAATTCACATGTTTTGCCTTAATTGTATTATTTTGCTGCTATTTGTAAGCATTTTGAATAAAACATGTTTCAAATTAACTTCTAAACTTTATCAAACTGGAATTTTTGGTTGGGAACTCTAAGGAACCAATACTTTGGGGTAAGAGAGTTTGGGGAAGAATACCATGGATGCTCAGAGTGGTGGTGAGGACAGACTGGGGAAGCATGAGCTACAGGGAAAAGGTCACTCCTCCCTCTTTTAACTCATCTCCTCACATAGAAATATCCTAAGAATTAAAGTACTGTGAAGAAGTTGCTCAAAGTTCCGGACTCTTAGGGAAAAACTAATTATATCAAGTGTCCTTCTTTCCCACTTTGTTTCACTTCTTACTCCCATTTTATTCTCCCTGTCTCACATTTGGGTTTAACAAATTATAAATAAAATAAAACTCCAAACAGGTAGTGGTTTTTCTTTTCTCTTCAATCTCCATATACTAGTCAATTCTCCTACTTCAGCACTGTCCCAGTCATAAGAATATGTGAACATCTCTGTCTAGAGACCCAGGTCAAGTAGATCTAAACTGTTTTATGAATTAATTTAGCAGAGAGACTCTAGTGAGATTTGCCTTTCAGAATTAGACTTTTTTCCATATTTTGATTCACCTATGGGGCAATACGACTTCCTATAGCTGATTCCATATCAAATAGAAAATTTTTTCTGCAATACCTTCCATGTAATTAATTCTGCCTGTCTTCTGTATTATGCCTTGAAAGGAGAACTAAACTGCAGACATTTGATGTTTATGTATGAATGACTTCTACTCCTGAATGGCTCAAGCATGTATATTCCATTTTGTCTTCCTTTGTTAATTATAGAAATTCATGAACAGAGTAGTAGTCTTTAGTGGAAGTTTCAAGGAAGCTTTAAGAAAGATACTGAATTCTGGGTGCATAAGTCTGTCTATATATCTCTATCTCTATCTCTATCTATCTATCTATCTATCTAATCACTCTTAGCTCTGCATCATCTTAATTTCTTAAATTCACCTCAGCTAATATACAGCCTGAGTTTTGGTTTTACAGTAATCAATTCTAATTTATTATTTGCCCCAGTGATTATTAAATTGTCCATAGTCTTCTCTTGCATACCTTCCACAAGTCCAAGCCACAATAATGGTACTCTTTGCTTTTGGCTAAAATAAGAAAAGAAAGAAAGAAAGGATTAAAATCCAGCTATGACTGGAGCACCTGGGTGGCTCAGTAGGTTAAGTCCCCAACTCTTGATATTGGTTCAGGTCATGATCTCATGGTTGCTGAGATGAGAGCATGGAGTCTTCTTGGGATTCTTTCTCTCTGCCCCTCCCCCACTAGCACACACATTTTATCTCTCCCTCTCAAAATAAATAAATAAACTTAAAAAAAAATCCAGCTATGGCAAGCACACTTCCAAAATAAAATAGGCCAAGAACCACCAGAAAGCAACATGCCAATGGAAAAAAACGCTATACTACTATCTTGGAAATTTTTATTTCTTGCTGTATGTATTCTACTATATGCCAAACATTGATCAGGCTTTGTGAAACTATAGTGGTCAGAACCTAGATCCTGCCATTATGGAACTTGCTCAATCAAATCCTTTGACAACCTTGTTTCAGAGCTGTCATGAAAATTATTGTCACCTCCTTTGTTCTCCCATGTTATTTACTCTGAACAATTCATATATAATTTACAGCAATGCAATCTGAGAGAGAATTCCTCTAAATGATATCCTAACCCTAATTCAGATGAGGGCCAGAACACGGAAAAATTCTTCACAAACTAAGTCTTCCAGAAATTTAGATTTTTCTCACTCCCTTTTATTTTATTCTTTCAAGCTATCATCTTTACCCCATCCTCAGAGTTAGCAAAAATATCCTGACAATGCTTTCAATACATGTGTATTCTTAGACTACCCAAGAGATATATCAGGGTCATAAAAATGGCTGGTAGAAAGGTATCTTGCCATCCAAAATATGAAGGGGTAGGAGTAAAATAGTGCTTCATTCCTAGTCATATTAGCACTGAATGTACTGAGATAAACAATCATAAAATAATAACCAAGAAATTGTTCTTCTAGAAAAAATATTATGGTTAGAAAACAAAACATGACTTCATCATAAACTTATCATTTGACTTAGGAAAGAGATTCAAAATTACACATTGCACAGGACATTCCTTACTATATAACTAGAGAAGTAAGGATACAGAAAGGTAAGCATAAAATACATGTTTAATACAGGAGTACTGATGCATAGGGGCACTTGTACCCCAATGTTTATAGCAGCACTCTCAACAATAGCCAAATTATGGAAAGAGCCTAAATGTTCATCAAACTGATGAATGGATAAAGAAATTGTGATGGACGGTGGGAGGGAGGGGAGGGTGGGTGATGGGTATTGAGGAGGGCACCTTTTGGGATGAGCACTGGGTGTTGTATGGAAACCAATTTGACAATAAACTTCATATATTGTAAAAAAAAGAAATTGTGGTTTATATACACAATGGAGTACTACGTGGCAATGAGAAAGAATGAAATATGGCCCTTTGTAGCAACGTGGATGGAACTGGAGAGTGTGATGCTAAGTGAAATAAGCCATACAGAGAAAGACAAATACCATATGTTTTCACTTTTATGTGGATCCTGAGAAACTTAACAGAAACCCATGGGGGAGGGGAAGAAAAAAAAAGAGGTTAGAGTGGGAGAAAGCCAAAGCGTAAGAGACTCTTAAAAACTGAGAACAAACTGAGGGTTGATGGCAGGGTGGGAGGGCGGGGAGGGTGGGTGATGGATATTGAGGAGGGCACCTTTTGGGATGAGCACTGGGTGTTGTATGGAAACCAATTTGACAATAAATTTCATATATTGAAAAAATAAAATAAAATACATGCTTAATATATTTACCTTTGATCCAACTGAACAAAAATGAACTACTAATATATTACAATGCACAAGACATCTTAATAATTTCAGTCTTTGTGTATTTTTGCTATATTACACATGAGGAAACATTTTAGAAGAAGTATATATCTCTTAATTTTACTTTTTATACTTCAATCTATATTTTGTGGTCAAGAATTTTCTTGTCAACAGAATGGCAACAGGTTTCTAAAAGTTTAGTGTGAGTCCACTGTGAAGGAAATTCTTTTATTTGAAAGTATAGGAAAAGGTGCTTGTAAAAATAATAACACTTTGTCTTCATCTTTCATTAATATCTCTTTGTCCTTTGCTTAAAAATAAAAAGTGTAGGGGTGCCTGGGTGGCTCAGTCAGTAAAGGTCTGACTTCAGTCAGATCAGGTCATGATCTCCCGGTTCGTGGGTTTGAGCCCCGTGTCAAGCTCTGTACTCGGAGCCTGGAACCTCCTTTGGATTCTGTTTGTCTCTCTCTCTCTGCCCCTCACTCTCTCTTGTCTCTCAAAACAAATAAATGTAAAAAATAATAAATAAATAAATAGCCTACAGTACCCATTTCTTTGAGAGTATGTTGAATGAATAAATAAATGCATGAATGATTTGTTTACAAATAGACAAATGTCTAGTGAAGAAATAGTGAGCTAATATACAGAAAATGTTTAAAAGAGTATTCAATACATGTTAGTTAATTTATCATTATTATAGATATGATGGTCAATAATATCTTTTTTGGATATTTTTATAGCTAGAAAGAAACTTAATGACTAAACATTGAGTACTGAGATTTCTAAAAAAAAATAAAGAGAAAATTATTCTCTTGTTTACACAGTCAGAAGTAAGTTAGTAATAAATTATCAGCAAAAATCGAATGGTGTTTGAATACAATGCAGGATATATAATTCACCTACCAGTCAAAGTAGGAATAGTTAACTTTTGATTTACTTTATTCTAAAGTTTTACGATTTCAATAGGCTTTTGTGTATGTGTGTGTATGTGTATTTGTCCCAGACAAAGCAGTAAAGAAAAGGTCAGATGAAGATCTAGTTTCAGTTCTAACATAGTAAATTATGTGGTTTTAAGGACATCACTTTACTTAACTTGTCTTTTCTATTTCATGTACAAGATGAAGAGCCTGACATAGAAGATTTATAAGATTCTATCCAGCCTCAAACACGTTTTTCTACATACACACTATTAATTCTTGCCTACATATTAAATACACTTCTTTCTATATTCAGACTATTAATCTTAATCTACATATGAAATATATTTTGCTATATTCAGAATATTAATCCTTTCCTACATATTAAATACATTTTTCTATATCCAGACCATTAATTCTTAAATACAGATTGTATATACATTGATTGTATATAGACTTATATATCATTGAGTGACTGAAACTGTGTCACCCCATTTTCTAATTTGATATTATAGTAATGAATTTATGCAGCCCTTGTCATTGCAAAGACATTTACTTATAAATACTGTCCTTAAGGAATAACATATCTAATTTTAGCACATTTTGAGACATAGGATTTGATATTTCCTTAGGAAAGAAAACTCAAACTAAAAATATACTTTGGGATAATATATTTGCATTCAAAAACAATCTCATGTTTTGAAAACAGTAATGACAAGTAAAATTTACAGACTCTTAGTAGAAATGCTCTGTCTCCAATTCCCAAATAGTAGAGTTGGCTCAAGTATCCTACAAATCTGAAATGGTTTATTGGCAATAATGTGAAGGAGTAGAAGGAGATTAATACTAAGTCAAAAATATGGTTAATGCAGAATGTTAAAGAATATAACCAAATGCTTTCTCAGTCAAGGTACAGAGATCTTCATTAGTGAATTCTGAATAAATGTTGCCTGATGATAATGATTATACTAACAAACCAATTCTATAATATTAGTGCTTATATTACATTTTATATATAAAATTCATGATCCCTACTCCATTTCAGTATTGTAAATGAGTCCACTAAAAAATTCCATACTTCCTGGTGTAATTATTGAGAAATAAAGAAAAAAGGGAGTTTTACAAATTTTACAGTTACAAAGAATGTACATTTAAATTCTTAAGACCTCAAATTTTAAAATTATACTACAACAATTTAATTGGTCCTTGAATATGTACTTTATAATCTTAATATAAGAATGTTGAATCTTAATGTTCAGAGACATCCGAATCATAATTTAGAGTTTGAAGCATTGTAAAAAAACACTTAATATTATAGATGAAGACTCTAAAAACCAAAGAGGTTAGGTGATGTATTGTAACATATATTCTTTATAACTTATTAAAAGTAGAGACTAACCAATGATTTTGTAAGTCTATCTAGCCAACTTTGGATTGTTTTTATAACCATTCCTAAAATAGATCTTATGACAAATACTAGGCATTTCATTTTTTAAACCAAATTCTATGACTCTAACTTTTTCTAATCAAAATAACTTCTAAGCTACTCTGTAAAATTTCTACAGGCTATTATATAAAGATTTATCTCCAGTCCTCAGATACTGGTACTGAAAGCAGAGATCAATTACTTCTTTCACAACACTTCAAGAGTGCCTGGAATGTGGGAATCAGCCATAAGTGTCTCAATAATCTTTACTTATGTTTGCTATTCAGAAGCAAGACAATTATTACACTGGTGGCATAGTGGTGAGCATAAGCTACCTTCCAGAAGCAACACAATTATTAATCACAGTGTCATAGAACTGTAATACAGGGTAATTCAGTAAATAACTTCAGGATGTCTAAATATTCTAGACAGATTCACTGATAACCACTGAGGTGAAGATGTTTACTCAGGGATTGATTCCCTCCTCAATCAATTTTTTTCCCATATAATATAGGAATAAACATTTCAATAACTTGAATTTAGTACTTGAAATTTGATCATGACACATTTTCTTGCTGAGAAATAAACAATGTAGAATTTTCACATCAATTCCCATGAAGATGACTGTTTCTAAGTAAAATTTGTGTATCTTGGTCTGCTTAAAGCCTACAGTAAACAACATAGAGAATTTAATTTTGCTATGAATAAGAATTATTGTTAATGTGAGTCACCAAACCCATGAGCAAATCAATTACAACATCCTTTTGGTATCAGAACTCCTAAACTATGGATAAGATGAATAGAGAAGATCATTTCATTGATTTTTTCTCCTATTCCTTTCCAAAGAGATATCAAATATGATTATTCCTTTACTCAAGGGCTGCAGCCAATTAGAATATCTGTTTTTGAACCTACATTTACCAAGTTGGAAAGGGGAAAAATGGCAAAAAAAATTTTAGTGCTGATTCACTAGGTTTTATAAACTACTCTTAAATCCATGAAGAACATGGAAATTGTTTTGTAATCTTATTGTGCTTATGAGCCTAGCCCTGGAAATATATTTGAGCTTATGATTTTTAACTCTGCAATACTTAGACTTTGTGCCCATCAAGATGGCAAGCACAATCTCTAATTTAGGTTGTGTCACATAAATGGTGATTATTGCCAAAACCTTCATAATCATTACCATTTCTTGAAAGTTTATGAGTCAGAGTTGTGCTTTAGAGATGTTATCTCCTCCAGTATACACAAAAACCTTATAAGATAGATATTATTTTCTACATTTTACAGATTAAGAGAAGGTAAATAACTTGCCCAAAATCAAATAGAAAGCCAAAGATCTAGAATTCTTACCTTGGTATGTTTTATCCAAAATATGTAACCATAACCACCAGACTTTGGTCAATCATCATTTCTTTTCATCTCTTTCCTCATCTGTAAGATACAAAATTGAAACTTTTGGGCAATTGTCAAACTTTGCAAATTATAGATTTTTTTTTAAATGAAATCATGTATATGATCTTGATTTTACAACAATCTTGGCTCCCATAGAAAACCCATTTCAAAAACTTTGAGAATACAGGCCTTTTGGGGCCCATCCAAATCTTTTTCACAAATCTACTCTATTTCCTTTTTAAAATCTGTTTTTACCAAAGAAATTTATGAATTTAGCATAATTGCAAAATGTTCATAGTGAACATTTCATAAATGAGCATTACTGGGCTGCTGAGAAGAAACTATCTTTCAAGCGTCCTTTCTATTCCAGTAATTCACCAGACACTTCTCTGAGGACATTAGTTAGATTACCCAAGAGACAAAAAAGAATATATCAGATTTACCTTTGGCCTAACAAACTGAGAGACCAATTCCATCTTCACAGATTCTTGATCAATATGGCTAAATTTTAGACAGGTTTCTTCCTGACATTTTCTCCTAACCCCTGTTTTCCTAAATCACTTGCTTTGGAAAATTTGCAATTAGAAATTCTTTCTCTGCTTCTTTGATATGTAAATAATCTCCCAGTCTGTTTTTAGATTTATAACCCAAGAATGTCTTTTTCAATTATCTTCTTAAGGAATAGATGGTAGCCAAGTTTTGGTAGCCTCTTATGTCAATGGTAGAAAAAAGTGGAAAAAATAAATATGATCCAGATTCTGAGATTTTGATGCAGATGAGAATGTTTTCAAGGAAGAAGATTATAAAGAGTATGATGTGTATATTAAGCATTTGCAAGAAAAAAATTTCAAATAAGAAGATAGTCATGACTTTTACATAATGTTACAGAATCTGCACATGGAGCAGAAAGAACTCTGCTTGGATAAAGGCTAGAACAGATATTGCATTATTTGAAGAAAAGAAAAGGAAGTTTTGCAACAGTGAGGTAAGTGACAGGAAAAGTAATCAAATGAGAAATAAGTTCAAGGTGAAGGAAACATTGCCCAGAATTGATGTAGCAGAACAAGGTATAATTTAGGTGATCTTGGAAGTGAAAATGCTTTCCTGTGATCTCTGAACTGGAAATATGCTCATGCTGAGTATAAGGTGAAATCTTTAAGACTAAAGACCTGAGAACACTCTGTAACATCAAGTACAGATAACAAAATCAATTAAAGATGGAAAGTTCTTACTGAACAGCCTGTAACATTTCAACCCAACCACATGGCCATTTCTGAGTAAATTGTCCATTAAAACTGCTTTCGCTTTGATCCAAATCTATGCTCCAGTGATATTCTAAGCAGTGGTAGTCACTAGATTAGTGATAGAATTTATCACATTGTAGAAATAATGAAAGTTATCATTGTGTGAGACAAAAAAGTGAAGAAATCAAAGCAATCATGAAACAAAGGCAAAAAGGAACCTAAAATTTGAGAACTGAACTGAAATTTTTGGTCATTAAACATTTCCTGACTTAAGGATTCCATTATCTTTATGCTAGGAGTGAAAAGTATTTGGCTGCAAATAAGATATGGAGCAGGGCTAAAATTTGTCTTGTAAGTAGCTAATGTTTATCTGAATCCCCTGTTCCTTTAGCCATTGCTGCAACTCCTCTCCTCTCATGGCCACAAAGCAAAGCACTAATTTACACTATACACCAGTGTAAAGTTCCCAGAACGTTCAAGGGGAAGTAGAAAAAGTCATAGCATGATCACTTTCTTTTCTCTTTTTCTTAACTATGTTCAAGGTTAGGAAGTGGCCACTCCATACTTGTAAGAAAGATGTTTATCAAACAATGCCTCTTCTTTGCTTACTTAATAGACTGCTTTCAGGAGGATGATGAAAGTCTTGGTGAAAATTCTATTTTCCTTTTAGTTACACCACAATTTTATGTTCAGAATCCTACTGGAAAGCTCTGAACCTTAGAACCCAAAAATGTTTAAGAAAATACGTAATAATCCTTTATACATCTCAATGTTCTCCTTGAAAGTGGAGGAATTAGCTAGGGAGAAGTCTAATGCCTCTTCCATGTTCAAAAACTTCTTAAAATAAAAAGGACAAGCATTTATCAAGCATCACTATGCTGAATATTATACTAGACACTTTTCACTTGGTACGTTTCTCATAACAACCTTGCAGAATGGTTTTTGCTATGTACATTTTAAAGAGTGGGAATCTTATTTCTCAAAAAGTTAAAAACAGAACTATCCTATGATCCAGCAATTGTACTACTTGACATTTACCCAAAGAATACAAAAATACTAATTCAAGGAGATACATGCACCCCTCTGTTTATTGTAGCATCATTTAAAAAAAATAGCCAACATATGGAAGCAGCCCAAGTGTCCATCAATTGATGAATGGATGAAGAACAGATGTCATCAATTGATGAATGGATAAAGAATGGATAAAGAGCAATGGAATATTATTCAGCTATAAAAAAGAATGAAATCTTGCCATTGGCAATGACATGGATGCCATGGAGGGACTATAATGCTAAGCAAAATAAGTCAGTCAGAGAAAGGCAAATACCATATGATTTTACTCATGTGTGGAATTTATGAAACAAACAAATGAGTGAAAGGAAGAAGAGATAAAGAAATGAAGAGACAAACTCTTAACTACAGAGAGCAAACTGATGGTTACCCAGGGGTGGGGTGTAAGATAGGTGATGGGGATTAAGGAGTGCCCTTGTAATGAGCACTGGGTGATGTATGGAATTGTTGAACCACTATATTGTATACCTAAAAGTAATATAACAATGTATATTAACTAAATGGAATTAAAACAAAAACGTAAAAAAATAAGAGTGGGAACCTTAGAGTGAGAGAAGGTATATTATTTAGAAAATGTGAAATGCAAAAGCAAAACAACCCAAAAATATAATGCCTTAAACACAACAGAAGTTTATTTCTTGCCCATGTAATGTCAAAATGGGTAGCATTGATCTGTAGGAATCTCTCTTTCAAGCACTCATTCAGGGATCCAGGTCCTCTTCCATTTCAGGATTCTGGTACCTTTAATATGTGGGTTTTAAGGTGACTGAGGAAAGAAGAAGAGAAAGTGAATCTAGGTGCCTGGGTGGTTCAGTCAGTTAAGCATCCAACTGTTGAGTTTGGCTCAGGTTATGATCTCATGCTTCATGGGATCAAGCCCTGCATAGGGCTCTACTCTGACAGGGTAAAGCCTTCTTGGGATTCACTCTCTCCCTCTCTCTCTGCCCTTCTCTTGTTCTCTCTCTCTCAAAATAAATAAACATTTTTTTAAAAAAAGAAAAAGTGAACCTCATATGGGAGTATTTTATGGACCAGTTCTAACAATGGTACATATTACTTCCTTTTACCAGACCTCAGTCAAGTACCCACTAAACTCTAAGATAGGCTGGAAAATGGAGTGAAGTTATGGTCTCAGAAGGAAGAGAAAATGAGTTTTGGGGTTTTTCAAATTTTTTTTAAATGTTTATCCATTCTTGGGAGAGAGAGAGAGAGAGAGACAAAGTGTGAGCAGGGGAGGGACAGAGAGAGAGAGGGAGACAGAATCTGAAGCAGAATCTGCACTGTCAGCACAGAGCCCGATGCAGGGCTCTAACTCATAAACAGTGAGATCATGACCTGAGCCAAAGTCAGATGCCCAACCCACTGAGCCACACAGGCACCCTGAAAAAGTGAGTTTTAAAATAGCTAGCCAGTCTGAAGCACAAATTGATTTTCCTAGTCACCAAATAATCATGTAAATCTTTGTCCCACATGCAGAACATATTCCCTTCCCTTCCAAAAGGAGACAGCTGAAAATCTCATTCCAACAAAGCCTCCATCTAAAGCAGGATTTTCTAGTCCTGTGCAGCCTTTTCTCTAAACTTCTGGATAAGGTATATGAAAATAGAAGTTAACTTTCAGGAGACAGGTATAAGAATAATTAAAATAATATCATTTATAGTAGCGTATCATTGGAGGAGAATGAAGAAATTGTGGAGTATTCAAAATGATTTATTAATAATTAAAACAAATTAATTCAGCTACATCCAAAAATATAGTAAATTATATAAACCTATTATACATGACTTGTATACAATTCTAACACATTTGTATAATAATATGTATAAATTATATTAACAGTCAGTGTAAGAACTCGCTAGAACAAACACCCTGCTTAATTGAGTATGTTCTTTGAAATGTATATTTGGGTAGAAAGTGATTCATTTTAAAAAATTTTTTTAACATTCATTTTTGAGAGACAGAGAGAGACACAGTACAAGTGGGGGTGGGGCACAGAGCGAGGGAGACACAGAATCTGAAGCAGGCTCCAGGCTCGGGGCTGTCATCACAGCCGGATGCAGGGCTCAAACTCAGGAACAGTGAGATCATGACCTGAGCCAAAGTCAGACATTTAACTGACTGAGCCCCCAGGTGTCCCTAGAAAGTGATTCGTTAAGCACAAATATGAATAGAGGTGTCTATGAAAGCAGAAAGAATTTGTTGTTCCGGGGAGCTGAGGTATAAAGAGCCAGAATACTGGGTAGCAGGCTGTGCATGCCACAGTGTGAATCTTCCCTATGACTCCAAATCTTTACTAAATTTGCAATACCTAAAAAATATTTAAATGCAAGTGGATTTTGGAGTATCTAGAGAAGGGAGTTCATTTTAAAGCTCCGTTAAATGCAGACATGCAGAAGAGGGAGTACCAAGGCAAGGAGAAGCATGAGATGCCAATCGTAGAAACCTTACATATCATGAGAAGGGTTCTCACTCTCACCAGACCATGGAAGTAGGGTTCATATTGAATTTAACCAGATCATTGTAGGACAAGTGGATTCTAGTGAGCTTGTAGGTTGTATTGATTGTTTGGCACTTACACTCACAGTACATCGTAAGCAGTGGAATAACTGCACATAAGAACACGCAAGGGTGATATTCACCTTGTATGTATGGCATGAACAGCAAAGGCAATGATTAGTCAGAAATAATGTCAGCCATGATGTTGGAGCAGAGTTCTGAAGTTCCCCTGATATTCTAGGCATTACTCCTTTATTACGAAGTCCTGGGAAAGTCTAGATGTCCCAGGATAGTAGCCTGGGTAACAGTGAAGAACTAGAACAGTGCCCATTTACCAATGGGTATAAAAGAATTTCGATAGGTAACAAGTACTATGATCATATCTGTATGTGCCGGTGAAATTACAGCACTAGGCACTTAGATCCTGCAAGAAGTTACAGGTGACAGCCTGACACAATAAAGAAGGAAAGGAAGTACCTTTTATTCTTTTCCTTTAACAGGAAGTCCTAGTCTCCTTCTTTGCAGTCATTTGTCATTACAACACCTGGGAACGGGTACACTCATCTTTCACCTAAGGAATAAGGAGAATATAATATAAAGAAGTATCTCATCCAGGGAAGAAAAAAAGAGACAAGCAAATTCTAGTTTCAGAAAAATGTGGAAGGAAGTTGAACAAAAGAAGAGCACTTAGGAGAGAGCTGCTTGTAGCACAAACCTCCTTTCAGAGCTTCCAACATGGGCAGAGAGAACATGGGCAAGATGGGTCAATGGGATGGTTTTATCTCCACTTCAGTGTTTAAGGAAGATATTCCACTAAGGCTATTTTTGTACCAACTTGGGGGCAACCATTAACAGAGCAAAAGAAAACAAAACAAAAAACTGTCCAAACTTGCTACTTAGGCCAAGAAGAAACTGATACAGCTTTCTCCAAGCATCTCAGCTGCCATGCCAATCTCAGCTGGAATGAGACTGGATTTTCCATATGCACTTGGGAACGTGGAGAAGAACCCACAAATGTGAGCCAAGATATGACTGTGATGTTGCCAGAAAAGGTTCACTTGGAGCAAACTGATCTTGGATTCAAGGACTGCCAGAGCCTGAAATTAGGTGGGAATTACAGTTGTATATCAGAGGGTCTACAACGGCAGTGAGAACCAAGGTTGGTCCTATTAAGTGGGGAGGACCGCTGGGTCCCAAATGAGTTGGAAAAGAATAAACCACCAGTTCAACAGTAGTAAAATTAAGATGCAAAATCCAGGAGGGCAAATAGAGCAGGTGGGCACGGGACGTAACTAAGGAGACCAGAAGATAGAACTGTGAATCCTAACACCATCCTTTTGCTATTGTATGGTCACATGAACCTCCTTTCTTCTCCATATACTCAGATGCAGTCTTGGAGTTGGGCAGCAGAAATGAGTGCTACTTTGAAAGACTAAGCATCTCCTTAGAGGTGCATTCTAAATTATTGTCAGGGGCTGAGTTACCAAAATGGATTGGTAGGGAATGGAGTGCCCAGTCATCCAGGAGAATGGTACTCATAAGGTTTATTATGCAAAATATAAAGAAAATATATTCTTTTTGTGCATATCAGTGTAATGTGAGTAAATGTGTGACCTCATAAGACAATAAATAAGCAAGTCAATGAACTGTCAAAACTCAGCAGTTTGGAAACTTTCTAAAAAATGTTTTGTAATTATATGTAGTCCAAAAGTCTATAAGGTTCCACATGTTAGAACCCACTATGATTATTGTATTTAAAGAACTGACAACAAATTAAAAAAATAGAAATATGCTTTCCTGTCCAAGAATATAGGCACTATGTAATTTATGATATTTTTATATTAAAATATTAAATGATTAATATATATAATAGTTTGTATTTGCAGTGAAAAATCTTAGCTAAATAGAACATCATTTTCAACTGAGGTTTCTGCAAAACTATTTCACACTGTAGTTATTGTTTCATGGGAATCCATAGGGCTTAAATCATTTCTTTGGATTTCATATTCAGTATTACTGTTCATTTAGTGTTTTAACCTATGTTCTTTATTAGTTTCAATCACTGCCATCAGATTTTGACTTCAGTAATCACCTCCTCTCTCTCTTTTATCCTTAATGCCACTTTTTCCTTTAAGTGTACACCATTTACTTCAAAGTAGGGAAAAGATAAAAGGATTTATTAAGTGACTATTCTGTGTAAGGTTCTGTTCCAGGTAAAGAAGTATTAAAAAAGAAGAAGAAAGAAAGAAAACAGTAGATCTTTGAGCTTCAGATTATACAAAGCTAGGCCAAACTCTGTCACCCAAATTGCTACTAACAGAGATTTCTTAATAAATTGTATAATAACTCAGAACAACGCTTCATCAATAGAAAGAAAGAAAGAAAGAAAGAAAGAAAGAAAGAAAGAAAGAAAGAAAGAAAGAAAAGATTCTAAAACCAGGAGGACTGAATCCCATCAATGATTGCATGGAACTATGTCTTATTTCCCATGTTCATGAAATAGGAAAGGAAGTTTCCAGATGTCTACCTCATCATTTAAAAGTGGACATTTTAAGTTGTTATACCTGAACATATATTTTAAATGAAGTATGTGATGTTTAAATGAAGAAGTTAGGAATAAGGGACCAAAAGGTCTTGATGCTTCTCCAGAGTGAAACATGGGTGGATTAAATAAAGTCCTTTTTTTTTTCAGCTTTATTGACTTAAAGAAATCCATTCAATGACAAAGAAGTTATTTTTCCTTTTTAATAGGGAAATAATGGCTTATGAACCAAAAACAATCTGCTCAAGACAATTTTAAATATCTAGAGACTTATAATTGTGACATGAAATGAGAGTAAAGCAGTGTTTGCCCTTCATTTGCCAGAAAGGTCAAGTGTCTCAGAGCATTTAATTTAAAACAAACAAAAAAAAAAGCACAAAACACAACACTATTTCACCAGTTGAAATGGCTCTGGAGTCTTCCATCAACTTCAGGAATTAGTTTCAAAATGTTGTCTGCTTTCATTCAGTCTGCAACCAGCATGGAGCAGACCACCTGCTGTGAAATAAGGGTGTAGCGACCAACAGTTATTATAGCAGTAGCCATAAGTTTATTGCTTATTGGTACTAAACTTAAATCTTAGTAATTTTGAATTACTGAGTTAGCTTAGATTTATGGAGATGCACAATCATTTAGAATGGCATTCATTCCAGAAGGGTATATTATCTAAACCAATTTTCTTATAGTGATGCAATTGCAATACTATAGTTACGGTTGTATCAGCATTTCCATTATAAAGTCCTATTTTCAGGGTTTTATAATTTGACCATAAAAATTCTCTCCTTGTTGAAACTTGGCAAACAAGGTCTGAGGCATAGAACTGAGGTTTTTTTAATGAAATTTAAAAACACATACACACATGTTGATCTATTCAGCCATCTTAGACTTTAACTCTGCAAACAACAATAAAAATACACCAAGTATATCTCGACAGATGGAAAGAGTGAAGAAAAGAACAATTACCTAAAACACCAAGGTGATGAAAATGGTCAATTTATACCAGTTGTACATTAAGTTTCTGTGAGGGTAAGAAGAACAATGGTTTGAAAGGAGGTTTGAAGAAGCAAGTGAACATCTCACCAACGCTAAAGAGCACCAATGAGTGGGAAAGTCACTTCTCCAAGTATCAGGTCTCTCACCTGTGAGGTAGAGATAATTACACTTCCCAAAGAAGAGTGTGAGAATCAAGTAAGTAGACACAAAGATTGAAATTTTAAAAACACTCTATAATCATGCAATAGTATTTCTTTGGCTCATAATACCTTCTTCTTAGAAATCTTAACCGTCCACACTCCTTATTTAGATTTATTATACCTACATAGATCTCTTCAAATGTGTTGTAAACTCCTAGAGTAGAGTGCCTCTGTCTTTGTCACCAAGGTGGTACATAAAAATATTTGTTGAACTCATGGATAATTAAATTGGTTTTACGTTTGCCTTTCAAAACTAAAAGTGGTTGCCTATTTTGCAGAGTCAGCATTTCTAGTTGGAATCAATTCACCCTAAACACATGACGGTTGCCCTCTAGTGATCAACAGAGAATATGCACATGAAGTACCAAGGCCAGAATCCTGTCTTTATGAGACAGAGACAGGAAAGCATATTTTGTACAGTTTATGTAGTATATACCATGGATATGAGGAATTTATAAATCCAAACTATTCAATATAAAAGAGAGAGGCCATTTCTCAGTGTTGTATTATGGCAATTAATGAAAACAAAACAAAACAAAACAAAACACAAACTATGACAACAGACTGCCTACATTCCAGCCTGGCTCTACTACTTGCCAGCTTTGTAAACTAGCAAGATACCTAGTAACTCAGAGCTCCTGCTTCCCACCTACAAAATTAGGGATAATTGTAGCAACTGCAGTTTGAAGGTTATTATAATAATTACATAAAATAATCCATGACAATCTTGGCTCATACTAATAGAAAAATGTTAGCTATCATTAGGTTGCTCTTTCTGCTGTCCCATTTTGAACACAATATTCTTTCCAAAATTGTCATTACTGAAGAGTATCTTCTGTAAATACTTTGTTTCAATAAGCTTAAATAAATCTAAAGTTTAAAAAACAAAGTTGAGTGCTACTCGCACCATGTAACATATAACATATGTGGCCGCTTTTACCTTCAACACACTTGTAATTAATTCTCACACTCAAGATATAAAAATGTAATTAAGAATCATAATATCCTGGCCTGATCATTGCATGAAGATACAGAAGCAAAGATATGGTCTTTCCTATTTAGAAATTTACATCCAACTGGTGGAAATGTTGGGCACTTTAGCAGTAGAGGCATAGAAGGTAAGTGCTGGAGTACAGTTATATGGGTTTCAATCTGATTTCTGTCATTCACTTGCTAATGAACTTCGAAAAGTTCTTTGCCTCAACTTCCCTATTTACATCATGGGAGGAATGTTCCTGAAGTATGTACAATAGGGTAGTAATTGGAATGCGCAATAGATGTTAAGCATTATGGTATAACTGTTTTTCACACCATCTTGGATTCTCATGCTTAACCAAAATGATAAATGTTGTCTATCTGAGCTTTCTTAGAGTTTGCATATTGGAGAATGAAATGTCTAAGAAGCCCACCCCATTAGGATGTGTCCTTAGCAGACATAGAAAGCTACCCATGACAGCCAATCAGTGAGAAACTATGTATTTTCTTTGCTGGGGGATGGACAATGTAAACCCAGATAACTTATAACCTCCCAAATGTACAGAAAACCAACCATTTGTCTATTTCTCAATGGGATTTCAACTTTCTTGGCCTTCTCACACTCAGAGAGCAGAAAAAATCTCATATGAAATTTAACTCCAAGGTATGCTAAATTTTCTAAAAGGAGTATTTTATGGCTTGCAAGGAAGGAGAATAATTTTCCATAAATTTCTGAAGAAATGTGAACTTTTTCTAGTGATCTATTTATCCAAGGAGTAAATTCTGAGGTCAAAACTTCAAAGTGAACTTTATATGAGACTGTTGTGTTAGAAAGAAAAATAAGAGAGACTATAATTTAGGGAGGCTGTCATTCTATAGGATATGCTAGAGAACTGGAAACATATTGTCTTCCCTGAGTCAAGAACATGGGTCATACAGGCAGGGAGGGGGCACAATATATAGAGATATTATCTAGAAAATGGTAAATGCCTTTTGGGAAGTTGCTTGTCTCTCACCTGGCAAGAATCATCTCCCTAGTACTCATGCTCTCATATATCAAGTTCTACCTAGTTACCTGTATGAAATAGGGATGCATGGAGGAAGAAGATTATGCAAACAAAAGTAGAGTTATTGAGAGAGGTGTTGCCTTAAGAAAACTATTCCAAGGATGTGCCTTGATGAGAGAGAGAGAGAAGTCTGATGGTGATGAAGGACCACTCAGAAGGGGTCACCTCTGTGGTTCACTTCAATTAACATTATAGGTGGATGGTCCTCATTTCTGCTATTTGAAATTAAACAGGCATATATTCAATATATGTAATGGATAGTTGCTAAATTTGAAGACTAGAATTCAAGCATAAATTAAAAATACATACATGTTGTTAAAGGGATTATGGTTCAATGGAAGACACTGAAAAAAAAATCTAAAGTTGCAATAGGATGCCTGGGTGGCTCAGTCAGTTAAGCGTCTGACTCTTGATTTCAGCTCAGGTCATGATCTCATTGTTTGTGAGTTCGAGCCCCACATTGGGCTCTGTGCTGACAGTGGGGAGCCTCCTTGGGATTCTCTTTCCCTCTCTCTGCCCGTCCTCCACTCATGCTTTTTTTTTCTCTCTCAAAATAAATAAACGAACTTTAAAAAAAAACCTAGATATTCTAATAAAATATGATAAGAACTTTTATATAAAGTGGGCAAATCATACTTTGAGGGTACTCAAGAGGGAAAATAAGTGTTGAGACGAAGTCCGGAGATATTTTCTGAAGGAAAAGGGATTTACTTGAAGCTTTTAGGGACAAAAAATTTTCACCAGTTGATGAAAGGAAGGAACATGTTACTGATTGAATAGGAAACACAATCAAAAGGTTTTTGTTAGCAGGGACCCCCTCCTTCCAACCCCATATTCATTCTGCAGTATACTTGACTGAGCCTCAGGCACAGACACATGATGTTGATTAGTATTTACTCATGATGATCCAACCTCATGTTGGATGACCCAGTCACAAAAGGTGGGCATAACATGACTTTGGTAGCCTTTTTTGAAACACAGAATTTAAAAGGTAAATCCTGATGTTATGTTGGAGTAAAACTAGCAAATCAGTACACACTTGTTAGGATTTGGGCTACTTTTTTGACAGAAGAGTAGAGAAGAAATTCATTTACTTAAGAACTATTTAAGAACGGACTATTCCTGAGGCGCCTGGGTGGCTCAGTAGGTTAAGCGTCCGACTTCGGCTCAGGCATGATCACATGGTCCATGAGTTCGAGCCCCGTGTGGGGCTCTGTGCTGACAGCTCAGAGCCTGGAGCCTGTTTCAGATTCTGTGTCTCCCTCTCTCTCTGACCCTCCCCCGTTCATGCTCTGTCTCTCTCTGTCTCAAAAATAAATAAACGTTAAAAAAAAAAAAAAAAAGAACGGACTATTCCTGAAACAGTGTGTAGTCCCTGCCTTCACATATCTTATAGTGCAATGAAAAATTTACACCAGCAAGTTGTCCAATAAAAAGGAGCAAGATGGGGGTAGTTGTCCAATAAAAAGGAGCAAGATGGGGGTATGCCTGGCCGGCTCAGTCAGTAAAGCATGGGACTCTTAATATCAGGGTAGTGAGTTCAAGCCTGACATTGGGGATAGAGTTTACTTTAAAAAGAGGAGCAAGATGATCTGTAACATAAATATAGCATATGCTGGACATTGGTAGTTTATAATATCAGGCATTTAATTTAGGTATAATTCAAGGAATCTAGCCTACGGAAAAATATCATAAGTGGTAGTGATTTAAGGGTGAGTAGGTGTTACTTGTAGTAGAAATAAGCTAAAAGTTAGTTAGGCAAAGATATCAAGCAGGAAGAGAGATAGATATTAGATGGGAATAGAAATAGAGTGTCAAGTACATGGCAGTGGGAATGGTTTATAATAGGTGCAGACAATAAAGGGTTGCATCAAAATAATGAACAAAAGTCAATCTTTTTGTTATCATCACCATGCATTAATAATTCTAAACACTGTCAGTGATAAAATACCATTACCTCCAAACTCTTTGTTGGTCTTCCTTCTAAACAATTACTACAGATATCAGTCAGTTAAAAAATCTAATAGACACTTTATTTCTACATGAAAATTAATTTGGAGAAATCCCAGTTATACAACCAGCCCTCAACACATTCCAACTCAGCTGTATGTTTTCATTTCAAGAGTAATTTAATAACACTTGAGTATCATCTGTGTTCATTTCAAACATAGTCACTGTCTCCAACCTGAGTGGCACAAAATATTCCTCTGTACAAACAACAGATTTAAAATAAACATTAGCACAGAAATTATAGAGATGAAGGAATAGAACTTGACTTACTATAATTCTGTGATTCTATATGGTTGTTTGAAGTTTTAATTTGAATTTAATATTGAAAATAGTCAAAGAGTGTGAACTGTCAGGTGTAACATATATGAATACATACGTACATATGATCAAATTCTATATAAAAGGTGGAATATCTTCCCAAATTACCTGATGTAGGCCTCAAATATAGAGGAACACCACCTGATGGAAGAAATATCCAGGCAGAATGAACAGCATATGTGAATTCATGGAGCTGAGCGATTGCAGTATGTTCTTGGGACAGCTTCAGGTACCTCAGTGTGGCTGCATCAGGAAATGCAAGTGAGTGGATGCCAGGAGTTAGGTTACACAAAATCATGCAGAAACCTGGGAGCTATGTTTTGAAATTTGAACTTGAACTCATGGGCAACTGGGGGACGTGGAAGAATTTCGAGTGTAATTAGCATGATCGTTGGCACTTTCCAGAGATAATAATGACCACATTGTAAGAATGGGTCATGGGGATGATATTGAGCACATTAGTTATGTGAATGCTGTCATTTCAGTGAGAGAAAATGGTCCTCTGAATTAAGGTAGTAGATCTGGGGTTAAAGAAAAATACAGGTGGAGAGAGAAGAATTCTAGTGTTGCCAATATTCTGGCTTGGAAAACTGAGTGGGTGCCAGGGTAGGACATTCAAGACAGAGGATCATTTTGGTCAGAGGTTATGTGATTTTTCACTGGGATCCAGAAACAGAGGTGTCTTGGAGGCACGTGAATATATTACCCAGAGGCTGAAGACAGATCTAGAAAGGCATGTAGACTTGAGAATCTGAGAGTAGAGATGTTTGGCTAGTTGAAGCTCTTTGGGCTGTGCCCTCTAATTAGAAGCTCTGTGTTCCAGATCCCCGTGCTGCATCTTGAGTCTCTACCACCATAACTTCTATCACCACCTTTTACTAACTCTGTGTCCTTAGGTAATTTAATCTCTCTGGGCCTCAGTTCCCTGTAACCCAACATTTGTCATACATTAGGGGGAGGTCATATTTTGAACATTCTTAAAATATTTCTTCACATTTTTTTTCTATGTGCTTCATAAGCTGCCTGGTATTTTTCCAATTAGAAAGCCTTTTTTTGATTTAGATTGTTGGTATCTCCAAGATTTCCCATGTAAAAGCAAATTCGCTTGGGATGTTAATGAATAAGAATCAGGGGGTGCCTGAGTGGCTCAGTCGGTTAAGCATCCGAATGTCGTTTGTCTCAGCTCATGATCTCACATTTTGTAAGTTCGAGCCCCACATCAGTCTCTGTGCTGACAACTCACAACTGTGCTTGGGATTTTCTCTCTCCTTCTCTTTCTATCCCTCCCCCACTCATCCTGTCTCTCTCTCTCTCTCTCTCTCCCAATAAATAAATAAATAAATAAATAAATAAATAAAACATATAATGTAACAATAATCAGTTAATAATCAAATAGTGCTTACGATGTGCCAGACACCATGACACATAATTTGCATATTTTAATTCACTCAGCCCCTTAAAAGCCCTTTAGATGGGTGTTTTATCATTCATATTACAAATGAGAAAACTGAGGAAAGAGAGGTCAAGAAATTTGCTCAAGTTCTCACAGTTAGTGGCTGTATTTGAACACTAGCTCCAGAGTCCACGTTCATTACCATTAACCTACATGATTACTAATTACGTTAGTGGGATGAGTTGTTAATGAGGAATTACTTTAGTCAGGTCATATTATCTGATAAGTGCAATAGTTTATAGAGTGAGATTTTTCTAGAATGGGATACAGGGAAGATGAACTTTTGTAGGAAGAAGTAAAAGTATAGTTCTGTTTAATGCTTGGGTCAGGTACTGAGTCAGACACTGCACTTGACATCTAGGTACACGAGCCTGGTGGAAGAAATGTAAATGGAGTCAAGATAGTCACAAAAGAAATAGGAGTCCATTAAAGACACTTTTCTGATGCTTAATATTGACAGCACCTGTCTGCCCCCAAGTTTTCCAAACCACTACATGTTTACCCATTTGTATTTCAGCGGGGAACTTACCTACATGATATGGTACCAAGTTCTCGATTAATTTGATGAAAAGTGAGAGAGTCTTTAGGGACAAAGAATCTGTAGAACATTTCAAATATTTTCTAGCACTTTCCCCTCCCTGTCTCCATTTGTTTTCATTTAGCTCGCTTTATCTTGATTCTGTTGTAACAGATGCCGATAGAGTTTTTGACACTGAGAATGCCAGATCTATCATTAATGTGTTGCCAAACTGGGGAAGATTTACTAACAATATGTTTTGCCTGCATCACTTTGCTTTTTTTAATAGAGAAGCTCATTTGAATAACATCTGAATAAAGGAGTTAATAATAGTAGCCTAGAAGGGAGAGCCAGATTGGATTACTGAGTAACTGACCCGAATCTTCACCCTGAATTAAAATTGAATGGCATTAGAATAATTTTGGAAGCACAGAAGGTTCTGTCAATTCTAAACCCGCCTTCATCCTTCCCCTGCTTCCCCTCCTCCTACCATATTTTTAACATAGTGCTCACCTTTGCCCCTCCAGGCTTTACCTGAGAGTTAAGGAAGGATATCTTGTCCTGACATTAAAATTATTGTGTTGTATCTGCAAAAATATTACTCTAAAATTGGTTACAAATTTTAATTCCTCAGAAATGATGCATCAAGTATTTCATGATATGTATTTAATGACTAAAATTAATAAGGGCCATTAAGGAAATCATTTTATTTTCCTTTTTTAAAATTTGAATATTAATAATGTTGCAATGTTGTAATCAGTTTGTTGTTTGTCAGGGGGTGGGGGACAGGGATAGAAAGAGAGAAAGAGAGGGAGAGAAAGAAGTGAGGGAGAATTACTGGAAGGAAGGCATTCAGACCTATCTATTTATAACAGTATTAACACAAATTTGCTGTAAGACAATTGTCTCTTGAGAAATATAAGATGAGCTTGTCTTTAAATACAATAAAATATAAAAGGTACAAATCTCAAAAGAAGATATCCATGTGGGAAGTATTTGAAAGAGCTATCTTATTTCACAACCAATTTACTCAAATTGAATATGTAAGCTTTGTTGTTGTTGTTGTTAACTTTTTTGAAGCATTAAATACAGACAAGTTCAAAAATCCAAAGTGTACCCCATGATGAGTGGACCCATTGAACTAGCACCCTTTAGAAAAGGGGCTCCTGGGTGGCTCAGTCAGTTAAGCATCTGACTTCCGCTCAGGTCATGATCTCACAGTTCATGGGTTTGAGCCCTGCATCAGGCTCTGGGCTGACATCACAGAGCCTGGAGCTTGCTTCAGTTTCTCACCCTCCCTCTCTCTCTCTCTGCTCCTCCCCCACTTTCTCTCTCTCTGTCTCTCTCTCTCAAAAAATGAATAAACAGTAAAAAAAAATTTAAATAAAAGGTAACCATTATTTGACTACAATTCCCATAGATTCATTTTGTGGATTTTGGATTTTATACCAGAAATATCTGACAATTTATAATCTTGGAAGTCCAGCATCTTTCAGCCAACATCATGTTTGTGAGATTCAGCCATATATATATATGTTTAGCAATAGATTGTTCATGTCCATGCTCAGATGTATGAATATGCCATCATTTATTTGTCCATTTTACTGTTGAAAAAAATTGAGTTGTTTCCAATGTATGCCTATTATAATTAGTGTTGCCGTAGATATTCTGTATGCCACTTTCAGTCAACATATATAGGTTTGTTAGGTATTTGAAATTAAGTCAACATATATAGATTTTGTTAGGTATTTAAAATTAAAAACTTTTTAAAAAAGTTCTCACAACTTAAGAAAACACTGATTGTTCCTAGACTTTTGTTTGGCTGGCAAGTTCAAGGTGCTGCTCATAAGCACATACTCGGTGCCTAACAGTCTCTCATTTTTCATTTTTCATGAATTTATGTCAAACTCTCAAACTCTTCCTGGAAACACTTCCACTTCTTACATAAAGCTGCACTGTTTTCTAAACTATTGCACTTTCCTTGAAAAACAGCAAAAAAAAAAAAAGCTTTGATTTAGTATAAAAATGGCCATTAAGTGAAATTTCTGACATGCCCAAATCAATAAATAAGCATGTTTGAGAGCAGTTTGAGAAAAATTAAGAGACAAAACAACAAAGTTACTTTCTTAATAGCTATGTTAAGAAATCAAAACAAAATGTAACTCTGTGAGGTAGTCTCTCTAAAAGATCTTGTAATCATAAAATCTACCCTACTTGTATTTCTCTCTTTCCATTCAGCTTTCTACCTGATCTTCTAAATGAACTACTGTTTTTTCAGTATTTTCTCAAAAAAGTTACATTGTAAAACAATTAGAAAAAAAGTCAAACTTATAAAAATTAAATTAAAATACTTGTTTAGACACAAGTAAGGGCTATGATTAAAGTGCCAAACTTTAGGAAGATAAACCAAAAAATGCTATAGTATTTGGGATTTTGTGAAATACTTATTATCCTGGAATATAGATCTGTACCAAATAGCTCAATTAATCATTAGCCTGTTGATGGGGGGAAATATTTAAAAGCAATAGAGTAGAAAAGAGAAATTTTAAATAGCACAGCTATGAAAAATAATAATAGAAAATAGAAAGTAGACTACATAAGGCAATTTCAAAAGCCTTTCTTTAAGATTAAATAAGTTTCAAAGTGTAACGTACATTAATATGAAACATATACTACATGAAAAATTCAGATAGGGTTCTGAGGTAGACTCAACAGCTGAAAGAAGGAGAATGTCATGCTTTATTTTTGTAAATAAACAAAAATTTATCATTTAACTAGAAAAAAAATTTAAATGTGAAATTGCCAATTTAGCAAATATTCAATGTGTGGTTAGACATTTCCAAATAGCCTTAGAACATAAATTGGCCAAAAATTGAGACAATTGATGGCCCTTTAAATAAAGCAACCAAAAGGGCATCTGATCTCTACAGTTTAGGAGTCCAGAGATAAGAAAATGTATAGATATTGCAAGTAAAAGGACTATTAAGAGAACTAATATCCCACATTGGCAAAATTAAAAAGGATAACGATGAAAAATCTATCCAATGACTTTACTCCAAGAGAGACATTAGCACCCACGAATTTGCTATCCTTCCTCCCATCTCCCTAGAAGGATGTAATTGTGGATGGACAATAATACAACTTTATTATGTTTGTAGATATCTATATCTGTATCTATCCCACTACAGTAGAACACTAGATACCTCAGAGAAAAAAAAATTTAACTGCCCGAAAAGCAAAAAGGAAGGAAAATTGAGTTTTAATATTAAAAAAGAGATAAAGGAATTTTGTATTAAAGTAGGAATGACTGGTTAGGCCAGAATGTGAAGGAAAGATAATGAAAGACAAATGTGAGGGTATACAATAAGTTATAAAAGCCTTGAGGGGAAATAAACTTTACCTTAGTTTAATCAAACCACTCGAGAACTGAAAATACCTCTCCCCCATATTTTGAGGTATCAGAAGAAAATTTTGTATTGTCTGTGGTACAACTCCTACCAACATAACGGTTGAAATTTGCTCCAAGGTAAAATGTACTGTATCGCCTACACACGGTCAGTTTACAGCAGGTATAGACACTAGAATGCATACACAATGAATGGCTCCAGAAATTACCAAAAAGCTTTTGCTTCACAACAGCGGATTAATGATACCATCTGACCTAGGAAGCACTATGAGTTAGTAACTTTTATATTTAGGATCCTTTCCATCACTCTTTGTCCATCCACCACGTTTCTACTTTCTGTCACTCTTTTCCATCCCTAACAAATACCATAAATGTCATTATCTCAGTTTCAAACCCTCAGAACTACAAAGTAATTGTTAACTCACATAGGGGGGATCAATTTGTGGTGGACATGCACCACCCATTGGTTCATTCCACACCTATCTAGAGTCTGCAAATGAAATCGTGAAAAGTTAAATAACAATAAGCCGGGGTAACCTTCTGTGAAGGTTGCTATTAGCCTAGTCTATCCACTTTGGCAATGAAAATACAAACTAAAATAATGGTTACATTCCCTTGTCTAAGACACTTCCTACTAACACCTAAAGGGTAATCTTTTAATTTAGGGCTTTAATACATTTGTGGACTTTTCAATTGCATATGATTATAAAATCCAATTTTAACACAGCTTTATATGCAAGGTACCTGATATTAAGCATTAACATATACAAATACGTTTTTAAAACTATGTTTGAAGCTATGCATGACAGTTAAAACCCACAGTGAAGTACTAGGTTACACATCAGCCCATTGGAGTCTCATATTTCTTAGGGTTTCAATAATAGTCTCATGGAAAAGGACTATATGTTAACCTCTGAACACCTTTGTGGTATGGAGTCATGCCTGCGCCAGCTCTGTTGATTCTTTTTTTTTTTATATATGAAATTTATTGTCAAATTGGTTTCCATACAACACCCAGTGCTCATCCCAAAAGATGCCCTCTTCAATGCCCATCACCTACCCTCCCCTCCCTCTCACCCCCATCAACCCTCAGTTTGTTCTCAGTTTTTAAGAGTCTCTTATGCTTTGGCTCTCTCCCACTCTAACCTCTTTTTTTGTTGTTGTTGAGCCCTGGACAACAGACCGCAGCTCTGTTGATTCTTAAGGGGTCTGCACACATCAGCTGAGGAAATGAAATGGTGGAATTATGGTATTTTATACTTTCCTTTTAAATGTGAAAGTCGCTTCAAAAGTACTCAGTAAGAGAGGCACCTGGGTGGCTCAGTCGGTTAAGCGTCCAACTCGGTTTCAGCTTGGGTCATGATCTCACGGTTTGTGGGTTCAAGCCCCACATCAGGCTCTGTGCTGATAGTGTGGAACCTGCTTGGGATTCTCTCTCTCTCTCTCTCTCTCTCTCTCTCTCTCTCTTTCTCTGACCCTCCCATGTGCTATCTGTCTCTCTCAAAACAAAGAAATAAACTTAAAAAAAATACTTCGTAAGATACATGCATACTGTCTTTTGACTCTTTTTAAAATGTAGCAAAAGGAGGATTTAAATTCCCCTAGATTTAAAAGGAAAAAATATATTTATTAAAATGCATATTTTCCATATATAGGAGCAAGAGGTTTTAGACCATCTCTATATTTCTATGTGAAACAAGCAACAACAAAAACAAGAAAACGATAACTTCTGGATAAGCAATATCTGTAAGAATTCCTATCATTCAGAAACTTTAATTTCTCATTTGTATTTTATACATGTATCTATCATGCATTTATTTAGTTATTGAAACTTGGTTGCACAGGGGCTTCTGGGTGGCTCAGTTGGTTAAGCATCTGACTTCAGCTCAGGTCATGATTGGAGGTCTGTGAGTTTGAGCCCCGGATTGGGCTCTGTGCTCACAGCTCAGAGCCTGGAGTCTGTTTCAGATTCTGTGTCTTTCTCCTTCTCTGACCCTCCCCACCCCCCTCATGCTCTGTTTCTCTCTGTCTCTCAAAAATGAATAAACATTTAACAATTAAAAAAAAAAAACACCCATGGTTGTACAGACACCATATTTTAAGGGCTAGAGAGGTAGAGATGAATACAGGTCTTCTTTTTGTAATCAAAGGATTCCTTACTTTCAACAACAAATTTCCTGAAATAATTGGAATTCAACATGGTTGATCAATCCCATTAGGTGTCACTGTTCACAACCTTTTGCCTAGTCTAAATCCCAAGGTTTCTTTGGTGTATGTTGTGTAAAAAACCAAAACAAATAATAAAACAAAAGATTCTAACCCTAAAATGGTCAAAATATCTTTAATTTGTGGATGAAAGTCTCAAAGAAAAACTTTACTAAAAAGTTAATTAAGGTGTTACTTGGGGTTCCTGGCTAGTTCAGTCGGTTAAGCGACCGACTTCAGCTCAGGTCATGATCTCACGGTTCTTGAGTTCAAGCCCTGCATTGGGCTCTGTGCTGACAGCTCAAAGCCTGGAGCCTCCTTCAGATTCTGTGACTCCCTCTCTCTCTCTCTCTGCCCCTGCCCTGCTCATGCTCTGTGTCTCTTTCTCTCTCAAAAATAAATAAACATTAAAAATTTTTCAAAAAAAAATAAGGTGTTACTACAACCGTATGTTAAGCGCACCAGGAAAAACACACCTTTTATTCCACTTTGATTTGGTCATTCATTCATTCAGCAATGGTAAGCTCAATATGGTAAGCTCAAACTGTGGTCTCAGAATGTGCTGTTTTGGGGGATACAGCAATATATAAGAATTGTATTCCTTTGTGTTTAACAGGGAATGTAGTTAAATAATGAAATAATAATTCTGTAATGTCACAAACATGTTTTAAAAAGTATGATCAAATGTCTGAGATTTTAGAAGAAAGTAATATTAATTCTGAGATGTTAGGTAAGGTTTAATATAGGTGATTTTGAAGAACAAATAGGAGTTCCAGGGGCTTAGGGGGCAATGATTGAGGCATTATCCTTGAGAACAAAATTTAAGGTGGTGCCAAATAATTTAGTCATCTAGATAAATAATGCTTTAATGAAATATTTTTTTTAAAAAAACACAACTTGGCAAACGATAGTCCATGGGCTTGTCATTTGATTTTGTAAAGTTTTATCAGATTTTTGACAAGTAAGAATGAGGGGTAAGGGTATCTGGGAAGAGAAAATAGCATGAGAAAATACTGGAAGCTTTGGGAATGGCATATGAGATGTTTATCAAATAGTCTTGTGAGGTTAGGAAGAGTATCTGAACAGAAGTGGCTGGGTTTGTTTGTTTGTTTGTTTGTTTTAATGTGAAATTCTGAATCACAGAGGCATTTCACTATTTTTTAAAGTCTCTATCCTTCAGGAAGCAATGAATGAGATTGACTGATCTTGAAGTATTTGTGATTTATTTGAACACATGATGGACCTTTAAAAAGGACCTTTAATAAGATCTTCTGAATTGAATAGTTTCATTACTACTTTGAGAAACCTGGAAGAAATGAGAGGTGACAGAGAAGGAAGGGACATATTGGAAAGGAGCATAGAAAAGCCATGAAACACTTACTCACTGTGCAACATTGCTAGTCTGTCATGCATGAAACAGATATAACACATGCAAATAGATAAATTTTAGAAACCATAATGCACAGAGCACAAGGGGGATAGACTACAGAAAGGTGGAAAATGTTGAAGTTTTCTTTCAAGAAAGGAAATTCTAGATCTATTTTGGATTTTTTAAAAATCTTCTCCTGCTTTTTTGAGGCATGTTTGATAAAATGTATATATATTTAAGTTGTAGAAACCATTTGTAGAAACTATAGATGAAGAATTTGTAGAAGTCATAGATGTACAGAGCACAAGGGGGATATATAATAAGACTACAAAGAGGTGAAAAATGTTGAAGCTTTCTTTTAAGAAAGGAATTTCTAATCTATTTTTGATTTTTAAAAAATCTTCTGCTTTTTTGAGGAATGTTTGGTAAAATGTGTATATATTTAGGTTGTACGATGTGATTTTTTAAAAGGTGTATATATGATGGTTTAATATATGCATACCTTGTGGAAAGATTGCCACAGTCAAGTTAATTAATACATGCATCACCTTACAGAGTTGCCTTTGTGTTGTGTATGTGTGCTGAGAACACTTAACAGTTACTCTCTTAGCTAATTTCAAATATAAATACAGTATTATTAATAATAATTGTCATGCTGTATTTTAGATCCCCAAAACGTATTCATCTTATAACTAAAAGTTTCTACCCTTTGACCAACATCTCCCCTTTTTCTCGCCCCTCGGCCCCTGGCAACTACTATTCTATTCTCTGGTTCTATGAAGCCATGCACAGAAAAACAAATATTGTATGATCTTACTTATATGTGGAGGCTAAAATAGTCTGTATATATTTTGAAGGCAAAAATTACCTATGAGGGTATAGGTTGATTGGAAGCATATATTATAGGAATAATGGAAAGTGATGGAAAGGATAAGAGATCTGATGCATATACAAAGCTTGCCAAAAAACAGAGTAATAGTAAAAGGCATGAAGGTTACCAAAAGCGGTATGTATATGCTGTTCTGTACCATCTCAAGAGCACAATGATAGTTTTTCTACTTGATATACCTGATATTATATATGTATATTTAAATTTCTTGTGCATCCAGATATGATTACACCTGTATTCAATTTTTAGATTATCATTGGTTATTCCATAAAGCTCACCATTAAACTTCAAGATCAACAATGAATTAATTTTGGATGTAGGGAATCTCTGGATTTGGGGAGATAGCTTTAAGAAAGTAGGGGCCTTACAGCCTAAAATCTGCAGTATCACCACTTTACTGCATACTAATGAACTCCAAGAGAATGTAGACTTCTCATCTAACAACCTAGAGCCTAGACACAATGTTGATATTATAGTGGATCACTCATCTCAACTAACCTATTGTGTGGCCTTCACCAAGTCTGTCAGTGACTGATATGCTCTTCCTTAAAACAGAAATAATACCTACAATAAACTTCAGAGCAATGTCAAAGACACTAATGAATACCATAGTTACCACCAAGTCCCATTAAGTGCATCTCCATTCCCAGGAGTTTGGAATAAAAAAGTTGTCATCAAGTATATCATCACAAACACGATCTGCAGACATAGCAGGATTCCTGTTTCTTTTTCCAGGTTCATCATTATTTTTAGTCACAGACTCGACTGAGAAACCAGTAAATATGAACCACCAAAATGAGAGAGGCAAAACAACAAAGTAAAAGATGCCTAGAGCAATAAAAAGATTTTAATTCTTTTTTAAAAAGGATCCATCTCTCTAGTGTCTGTTTATGATGGACAGTTTGAGAGACCATTCTTAGAAGAATCCAGCAACATAAAAATGTAACATTCAGTAAACGAACACATCCCCCATCATGCTGGCAGGGCCTCCTTCACTGAGAGCACAGAATACTACTCAGGAATGTGGCAATGGATCACTTGGACAGACTTGTCACTGTGGGGGTGTCTCACTGCATTATTTGTTTCTTTCCCCCTCATTTATGTGGATGCTATCTGCCCTGGCTCTTGATTTTTTAGGGTCAGAGTCCACGTATACACACTTACTTTTGCCATGATTATTGCAAAATTCCTTTAGCAGTTTATATTTTCCATATTCAATTATATTTATTACCTTATGCCACGACAGCCTTATGATATAAAGGAATTATCCACTATGATGATTGCAAACAAACACGTGCAAATTGAGAGGAAAAATAAATAAATATTGTATATCATTAGCAGTAAGTGAAACACATTCAGGTTCTAAACACAGCTCTGGCCAAATCATATTCAGCCAACAATTATTCACTTCTCTGTATGTTGCTGATCACCCATGATCTCATTTTCTCTGGGCTCCATCCATCTCCCTCTCCCTACTGCCCTAATGACATTCTTCTCTTAAGACTTACAAATAAAATCTCTGTTTATTTATTTTCATTTATTACTTCTTCAGTCAACTTCTCAAAAATGTCTGTGCTAGTCTTTCCTATCCAGCCTTTTCAGTTCTTCTTTCAAACTCTTTCTTCAGTTCTGACCAAATCATTCTGATTGAGTCTATTCTTGGACAAAATTTCTTCCTTTAGAAATCTCTTCCTGACCTACTGTGTTCCCTTATGAATTCTGTATCCAGATATTAATAGAGCTCCTGTCACTTTCTTGAGTTTATCAGGCACTCTAATGTCAACCTAAGTATCTGTCAGAGAATCTGAAAAGCTAGGAGCCTGCTGAGACCTGCATTTAAAATGTTATGTAATGCAGATTGCATTACTGGTACATCTTAGCACGAATGCCCATTGTAGGAGAAGTGTCAGGCACTGGAGAAGACATCAGAATTAATATGAACTAACCTGAACAACTATTAGTTAATTCGTTCATTCATTCATTTATTCATTCATTCATTTTTTTATTCATTTTCATTTATTTTGGTTATTGTTTCTCTAAGCCTGTTCATCTCCCTCTTTTATCTCCTAGTGTCTTAAAGTTAATGCTTTGTAAAGTATTCTTTATAAGCTAGAAGAAAACCAGTCAGTAAGGTTTTTTGTCCAAAGGGTGAACAACATTAAGTTTGTGCTATACTTTTCTCCATGGAAGGTTGAAGTGAAATGATATAAACGGAAAGTCTGACAAAATCTGGGTACAGAGAATCTGATGCCAAATAAAGTAATAATTCAGTTACCTAGATGTCATTTTTCATATCCCCTCAAGTATACTAAATAGAAACAAGAGCCTGGAAGTAAGAAAATACAAGCAAACAAACAATTGCAATCATATAAAAAGGATTCCACAAAACCAATCCACTTAAAAATCAAACTTAATTATAAAGGATTTTTTCAAAAACTATTAAAAATATTTTTATTTTATAAGATATATAATTATAAAAAGCTGGATTATGTTACATATTAAAAATGTAATTTGAAAGTGGGAAGGCTTTGGGTTCTGGAGACAGCCTACTAACCTCACATCAACTCTGATATTGACAAAGAAAAGAAAATCTACAGAACATAGTTTCAAGCATTAAAGATCGTGTAGGGTCTTGCCCCTTTTTGATAGTGATAAATGACCAGAATATGATAGCAAACTTTCAGAATAGCATTGTACTAGAATTTCTCTGTGAGTTTTTGCTGCATAACAAACCACTCCAAAACACAGCGACTGAAAATAACCATTCCTCATTTAGCTCACAATTCTGCTGGGCAGTCCTACAGGTCTGGACAAATTTATCTGATCTTGACTGGGTTAGTTCTTGTGTCTAGAGGCAGCTGGTACATTTTCTAGGGCTGGCTAGTCCCAGAAGGCCTCGCTCACATATGTAGTGGTTGGCTGGCCATGAGCTGGGGCAATGAGCATGACTGGGCCACATGTCTTTCATCATCCAGTAGGCTAGCATAGTTACTCACATGGTGGCATTTTTTTCAACCCAAGAAAGGAAGTCACAAAGCCTCTTATAATTTAGGTTTAGAACTGGCACAATCTCACTACTGCTAATTTCTGTTGATTAAAACAAATATTAAAGCCTCCTTAAATTCAAGGAGTGAAGAAACAGGTTTGTCTTTTGGAAGAGCTTCAAAGTATTGCGAAGGTAATTTTTTTTTTTTTTTTTTGCAATATACCACACAGAGAACAGTAAAGTCATAGAAGTCGAAAATGGTATCAAAGAGTAAAAAAAAACAAACAAACAAACAAAAAAAACAAACAAAAACAAAAACAAAGAGAAGAAAAATTTGTGTATTAAACTATTCACACATATTTCAAAAATATAACAGCAGAAAATTTTGAGGTTTAAAGAATAGCTTAGCTTTTGCTATAGCTATTATGAAGCTAGTAAGTGTAACAATTCTTTATAAGTGATATGGTTTTCAATAACAACAGACTGGTAATGTTATCATCTAAAAAGAAAAAAAAAACAAAAACAAAAAACCCAGTAGGGGCCCCTGGATAGTTCAGTTGGTTAAGCGTCTGACTTGATTTCGGCTCAAGTCATGATTTCACAGTTCCTGGGATTGAGCCCCACACTGGGCTCTCCACTGTCAGAGTGGAACCTGCTTGGGATTTTCTCTCTCCCTCTCTCCCTCTCTGTCTCTAAAAATAAATAAATAAACTTTAAAAAATAAAAAAGCAGTAAGATAGCACAATTCCTTCCATGGCATAACTAAATAAATGAGGTAAACAATTTGTCATGTCAAGCATATGCAAATTTCTGCATTCGATATTAAGTCTAAATTGGTAAATAAAACAGTCCAAGTCTTCACCTTCTTGGACCATGCAATCTGCTGGGTGAGATGATAAAACAAAGAAATAATCACCTATCTGCCATCAGCAAAGACCAGTATGATGAAAACAAGAGGGTTCTGATGTAGAAATTGAAAGGAAGGGGATGATACCTTTACATAAAGTGTTCCAGATGGCATCTCTGAGGAAATCCCATAGTAGCCATGGCCTAGATAATGATTAAGAATATTATAATGAACACTGCTTTAAAATACTATGTTTATATGAATATTAGAGTTATTGGTGACCACAGAAATGATCTACTCAATTCCTTTACTTTATAGCTGAAAAACAACTGGAGTTTAGACAAGAGAAATGATTTGTTGATGTGTTCACAGTAGCAGGGGATGATTTGGGAGCAGGCCTAGTTTAGCATGTGCCTTTACACCATTGTGCACGTTCTCCCTTTATTCTCAAACACAACTCTGCACATGTTGTTACTCATTTGTGAGTTCAATAAATCCTGGCACAACACTAAAGAATATTGATTTCAGGGATTCTGCTGTGCAAGTGCAGGCTGATAAAATATAGTGAAGGAGTTGCAGGAAAACATAGCAATCAAAAGACTTCAGTCTAGGACACATTCTGACCTGGTTAAATCCAGCTCTGCAGTTAAATGAAATTAAATCCAGTTGAATCCAGCAGCTACCTGGTCTCAGGCCACTTTGTGCCTTGGTTTCCTTATCTGTAAAATGGGAATAAATAAATTGGTACTTAATTCATAGGCTTAGTGTGAAGATCAACTGAATTAGCAACTGCAAAGCACTTAGACCAGTGCTTGACCCTTAGTACATCTCCAATAAACGTCGGCGATTATTATTCTAATGTTTATGCATTAGGCCTGAGGTTGGATCCTAGACACCTTTTCATAGCAATCTAACTATGAGATTGAGAGGAGAAAAGAAATGAATGAACTAATGGAGGGATTAGAACTGAGAAAGTTCTGACATTTCAAATAGTAGCATGGGAGCATATTGCCAAAACTTTTCATTTCCTAGTGTCTTACCCTGTTTCTTCTTCCAAATGCTGCAGGACATTCATTGTAGGAATAATAATTACATACAAAAACTACCAACAGACCATTGTTGTCAAAGCCCTGCAAGAACTGAGTGATTGATGCCTGTCATTAATTCACATCCTGATCACAATGAGGACATTTTGGTAGCCAGATGGAGTGTGGGTACAGTTCATGCATTCTCCTTCCCACTGCACACGCACACACACTCAGAAGCTGCAAATGCCCTTGCTGTATGTGAATACTTGGGAGCTGTCACGAGTATACACTCAGATGTTACAATATTTTAGATTTATGTTAATATGTCACAGGGTTAACGTGAGAAGTCAGGAAGTGCCATTCATATATGGCTTTGGTGACAACTTCTATCACCCCACCACACGTCCCGTCACATTCCATGCGTTGTTCTGGAACTGGCTTATGCTGCCACCTGATCTTAACACTCCAGATTACCATCGGATTCTTCTTCAAGAGCCCCTGGCTTCCTTAATTTCTGAGTTGTGTGGCCTATGTCTGACTAATCATAACATGTATCTTCAAAAGCTTCCAGTCAATTTGGATTACCATCTGCTACACATTTGAAAGTCATTCCTGTAATAGAGTGGCCAGACTGACATGAGTTATACCAAAACCTTCATGTCAGAGTGGAGAAGCTAGTTTTGATAAACTTAATTGAAAAGGATTCTTTTAAAGGGACATTACCCTTGACTACCTATATGCATCGTTTTAATTGTCTTTTCTCTTTGTTCTTTTTATTAGCTTTCATTTCTTCTTGGAACTCGTAAGTCAACCATGTTTTCTTTGTAAAATTTCTAGATTGGGAGGACTCTATAGTGATGAAATAAATGGTTCTCTACTATCACTGGGAAGTTATTGAGACATGGCAATATAGAGAGCTTGAAAGGGAGGGATTCTGAATGTTTGAAGAAAACAGTGAAGATTTCTGATTTACCTCTCTTTTCCTAAGAAGGGAAACAAAATCCCACTAAAATTTAGTTAGTAGTTAATTGACATTGTACTAGATGGGGTGGTGGACATCCATTTTCCATCCAAATTGTTCTCTTCTTAGAGATCATGCTTCTCATAGCTTGAATGGCTAGCACATCTATGGTATATAATGAATTATCTCAGTTATTTATGCAATCTTCAATCTGTCCCAGCCTCTGTCATCCTTGTCATTACCATCCTCATCAGCATGATCCTGACAAAGAGAAAGCACTCAAACATTAGCGCTTGTGATCATTGCCTTAGTCCATTCAGGCTGTTCTGACAAGGTACCACAGACTGGGTAGCTTATAAACAACAGAAATTTATTTCTCAGTTTTGGAGGCAAGATGTCCAAGATGAGAACTTGGCCAGAATGGTCAGGTGAAGAGGACTCTCTTTAGATTCACAAATTTCCCATTGTATCCTAGGGAACTCCCTGGGTCTTTTTTATAAGAACATGAATCCCATTCATGAGGCCTGCATCCTCATGACCTAAGCTATTTCCAAGTTCCCACTTCTAATATCATCACATTGGGCATTAGGATTTCAGTGTATTGATTTTGATGGGCACAGACATTCAGACCATAGCCATTCATTTCATGAAAGGAAGTCAGTTCCAACAAATCATTGCTAACAACAACAAAAGCTCCCTGATGAACATTAAAACAGAAAACATCTGAATGGAACAGGAAACTTCTCTAGCAATCCATTGTAATAGATTTTGAAGATTTCCTTTTTGGGTCTTTCATTTTCTCCATAATTCCAGTATACTTGTTGAATATCTATTATATGTCAGACTCTGCACAGTTCCAGCCCTTCCCACCTTCTGACAATACACTTTCCTGTGAATGGAGTCACTCAGAGCCTTGGGGAGGTTGAGCTCATCTAATGAAGTAAAAATTAACATAGCTTCACATTCTAATGAAAAGGCTGGCTTCGGGATATTTATACAATGAGTGGGGTAGAGAAGTATATACAGGGATTGACAAGGGCTCTCTTTCTCCATAAAGTCCAGAGCCCCAAGAACAGTTACCTGGAATAACAACTTCCTCCTTAATCTTAACAGATACCTCGATTCTGTAAGACTTCAGAATAGAGCAGGTGTAGGCAATGAAAGCAATACATTTTTACAAACCTCTGCAGTTGATGGGATTTCTGGCTTCCTTTGGCATCATTTGGGAGTAGGAAAAACAGCTCCTCCAAGTCTTACAAGCAGGAGTTGTATTCGAGGGCTAAGCCAACTACTCATAACTTCTAATGTCATGCTAACGCAATATTTGCTTACTTCACTCTTACTTGAAATGAAGTAGAGAAATATTGTTGGCCTATGCTTCATCCCCACAGCCTCCTGTATGCAAATAAAAACATGTCACAAACTTTTTAGTTGGCCTTCTCTATAGGATGGAAAATTAAGGTCCAAATCACTTGAAAATTTAGCTTAATTTAGTTGAAAGTAAAAGGAATAGAAAGGAAAGATTCAGCGATGATGCCCTGCATTTTAAACTGTTTAAATTCTCCTGTTTGGGATGAGGAAGGAGATAAATCAAGACGTAGGATTTTCATAATGCATTTAAATATAGAGGTGGCTACTAGCAAAATATTAGAAGCACAGTTCATGTTTTCACTACCCTTGGTTAAAGGGATTACCTACAAATAGCATTCTAAAAAGCCAAATCAAATCCTTTATGGAATAAGGAAGGTTGCATACTAAAAATAAGTAAGCATCTAAATTCTCAGTCAAGTATACATCAGAAGAGCAAAAGAGAACTAGGACTTCTACAGAAATGTTATGCTTTTCCAAAGTCTGTCTAACCTACACCACAAATTGCTATTTTATTTAAAATAAGCCCTAGTATGCAAGGCTTGGCTTCAAAAGTGTTTTGTTTGGAATTTATTATAATTAATCTCATTTTGTCATTTTATGACACATTTTCCCAAAGGATATCAAGATATTTAACAAAACCTAGGAGAAATGGCAAAATAGCATGATAATTGGTATTAAATGGATCATTTGTTAAAGTGTTCTGCTACACTGGTTCATCTCTCTCCAGGTTCATTCTTTTTTTCCCTACTCCCAAATGATGCCAATTATCTAAAAACCGGAATAATAATTTATTAACCTTCACTTGTCGCCTTATTAACTCAGTCCTTCCATTCTTTTTTCCAAACGCTGCATCACACGGTTATCCTGCATTCAGCAATACTTTTAATTATAAAATAATTACAGCCCATAAAAGCATCTATCAGTGCCCATTACTTTAGGTGGAACCTAAATCCAATTTTGGCTTTTGCAGAGCCTTTACACATAATTTTGTTTTCTGTCCTCTTTTTGTCCTTACAGAAGAATCAGACTTTTTCTCCTCTTTGCTTTGCACTAATGTCAGATTACTTTATAGATTCAAGTGAGTTTTCTAGGAGGTCTGGGAGAAGCTTCAGGGTCTACTTTGCATAGGACAGTCCTGGCCTCATTTCTGCCATTTTCCTCACAATTAGGCTTTGCCTACATGAAACAGTATTCTGTGTTTACAGAACATCTTCCTTTCAGAGGTTGTTATAAAAAAGGTGTTTTTTCATTATCCTTACAGACCTATTATAGGCCTATGCTTCAGGTGGACATATTAAAATGATGACTATTAAGGCACATTTTGAAAATAAGTGGTTTGCTAGTTAATGCATTATATAGAAACTGAAAAGTGGAAGAGAGATAAAACACATTGACCAAAGAAGATGTGAACATGACAATTATTCTGCCTTTTCTGCAGCTAGTCTATGGAAACATAACCTCATTAATCACCTTGGAATAAAAGCCTTCCTAGCCTGTACAAAGTGGGCTCTTTCAGTGTTTCGGCACTTACAGGCTATACAGATAACAAATCTGAGTGTCTTCGTGATCCAATGAAGACCAGCTCACAAGTTCGTTTATGCAGTGCCATGCTCTCCAAAAGTACCTACTAGTCCTAATTTTAGGTATTCAATCCCATGGTTTCCCTAGGTTCACTTACAGTTCACAAATATGTCTTTGATTTGCATTTGGAAAACAATTTATTCACACTATAAATGACTCCAAGCTTTCAGTCTTAAAAGGAAAGTTTTCTAGATAGAAAAACTTCATATCTCATTATCTTGGGAAATCATGGGCAAGGTGGAAAAGTGCTCATCACCTTCACTTTGGCCACTGCGACTTTTTGGATACTCATGGGCACACTCTGAAGGGTGCTGGATTCAGTTAAATTCTCACAGTGGCCTTGGCTGCCAGCCTAAGCTAGTTAAGACTTTAGGATGTATGGTAAACATATTAGCATTGTCTATGTGTGGGTAGTATCCTCCCGTGGTAAGTATGAGAATGATTCTTATTGGGAGGAATTCTGATTACGCAGATGAGGAAATAAACCTTATGACAGTACATGATGGGGTTGAGATTTTAATCCAGATTTATGGAGCTTTAAAATTAGGCCTATTATGCCAATACTTTACTGCCTCCTTATTAGTTTCCTAGAGCTGCCATAACAAAGTACTAAAAAAAGTATAGCTTGTAGATTATTATCTTACAGTTCTTGAAGCTAAAAGGCTGAAGTCAAGGTCTTGGTGGGATCATGGTTCCTCTGAAATGCAGAGGGAAGAATCTTTCCTTGCCTCCTCTAGCTTCTGGTTTTTGCCAACAATGCTTAGACCTCCTTCAGTTTTGGTTTTCAGAGACATTGCTTGGTTTTCAGAGGCATTGCTCCCCTTCTTTGCTTCCATTGTTATGTGGCTGCTTTCCCTGTGTCTTATCTTGTAAGGACACCAGTCATATTGGTTTAAGGATCCACTTTACTCCAAGATGACCTCGTCTTAACTATTGTAACGGCAATGACACTAAGTCCAAATAGGTCACATTCTGAGGTACTAGGGATTAGGATTTGAATATATCTTTTTTGAAGGATACAATTCAACTGGTAACTCCTCCCAGGTGCTAATGTGAGGTCTTCAAAACTTATTTCCGGGCACCTGGATGGCTCAGTCCAGTTAAGCATCTGACTCTTCATTTCAGCTCATGTCAGGATCTTACCATTCATGGGATCCAGCCCACACGGGGCCCTGTGCTGATAGCACAGAACCTGCTTAGGATTCTTGTGCTCTCCCCTGCCACCTGCCCCACTTGCACTCTCTCTTTCTCTCTAAAAATAAATTAATAAAACATGAAAAAAATTAACAACAACAACAACAACAACAACAACAAAAATAACCTCAAATCTATTAAAAGGCCTTCTGAGCTCCAGGGAAGTTTGAGTTGGGGAGAAAGATTGAAAGAATTATTTCTCTCCACATCACCTAGCTCATAATTGTATCTAGAGAATCCATGGTATTTCATAAATAGTAAAAACATGTCTATCTAAAGCTAAACAAAATGTTTCCTTACTTGATTTTTAAACACTGTATCATATTATTCCTAGGTTGTTTCAAAAGTGTTTTCATGGTCTCTAAGTAGTCAGCAACAAGGGTTTATGTTTCTTTGAGTCCTCTATGCCACTTAACCTAAAACAAAGAAGAAGCTCTGATCACACTTATGGATTTGAATTGTTTTTCATTATATTGAATTGTCAAAGAGGAACAAGGTAGAATAGCAGGGCATTATCTGGGGATGCTCCCTCCACTTCTGCAGATATATCCCTTTGCTGTAGGTTCTTGATACAACACTTCTTGCAGAGTCTGGCTGAGTCTGTGCTCAAAAGGAAATGATCCTGCACTTTCCAACTGAGCCAGAGAAGGATGCTGGGTGTATAGTCCCTTGAGATTAAGTCAGTCCACGTGGCCCAGCCTGGAGGAATCTTTAGTCATGATTTACTAAGAATAGAAGCTCTTTTATTTTATTTTATTTTTTTTTGACGTTTATTTATTTTTGGGACAGAGAGAGACACAGCATGAACGGGGGAGGGGCAGAGAGAAAGGGAGACACAGAATCGGAAGCAGGCTCCAGGCTCTGAGCCATCAGCCCAGAGCCCGACGCAGGACTCGAACTCACAGACCGTGAGATCCTGACCTGAGCTGAAGTCGGACGCTCAACTGACTGAGCCACCCAGGCGCCCCTAAGAATAGAAGTTCTGATACTATTGTGTTAGGTTTCTCAAGAGAAGCAGAACCAATAGGAGATTTTATATATGTTTATATATATAAAGAGATTTGCTGTAAGGAATTGACTCATGTGATTATGGAGGCTGAGAAGTACCACAATGTACCATCTGCAAGCTAGACACCAAGGAGAGCTCGTGGTAGAGTTCCAGTCCACATTCAAAGGCCTGAGAACCAGGAAAGCTGATATTGTGAGTTCTAGTCCAAGTGCAGATGACCTATGTCCCAGCTCAAACACAATCAGGCAGAAAAAGAGCAGATTCTCCTTTCCTCCGTTTTGTCCTATTCAGGCCCTTAACAGGTTAGATGAGGCCCACTCATATTGGTGAGGGCAATCTGCTTTACTCAGTCTACTGATTTGAATGTTAATCTCATCCAGAGATACTCTCACAGACACACCAAGACATAATGTTTAAGCGGGTATCTGGACACCTCGCCGTCTAGTGACACTGACATGTAAAATTAACTATCATAGATGCTGTTGTTGAGTTTTTGAGAGAAAACTCACTGTTTTCATATTTACCAGTTATTTAGGAGGCATATTTACCAGTTACATATTTATCACTGTTACATATTTACCAGTTATTTAGGAGCCATATTTCCTCCTCTCTTTTGGTACCCCGTCCCTGATTTCCCAGGCCAGATGGAAAAGGTGATCAATGTAGGTGGAAGTGAAGGCAGAGAACCCTGTGTTGTCAGCCCAGGAAGGAATTCCGCTGGTAAAGAAGCACATTTTCCTCTAAATCATTGATACTTCCACCCCACCGATATCTTTTTTTTTCCTCTCATTGAGCCCTAAATCCCCAAACATGACCTAGAATGTTTTTCAGAAGTAATTGAGAATTACAGACAATATATCATAATTTAGAAAAGCAGAGAGCTAGGAATTCAACAGACTCATTCCAGATCTGTTTCTCATTACTTGACAACTCTGGGGGCATGACTTGACCTCTTTGAGCTACCAACCCTTACATGCAATATCAGGAGATTGATAAATTCTTAAAGAGTTATTCTGAGGAATAGTTGAGATAATAAAGTGATACAGTGAAAATTTGTTTAGTGTCACACCCCTAGGGTACAGAACTGTAATTTGAAATCAGTGTCTATTTAATTACTGAGCCAATGGTCAGCGATCTAGAGCTGCTAGGTCAAATCCAGCCAACTACTTGCCTTTATACATAAAATTTTATTGGAATAGTGCCATGCCCATATTTTAGAGTGTATCACTAACCGCTTTTGAAATAACAAGGTTGAATAGTTTTGATCTAGACAAAAACTTAAAATATTTACTATTTGTTTTATCGCCTCACAAGTTTGCCAATTCCTGGTCTAAGGCATCACATTATATATTGGGGATATATATGCTGATATTTGGATTAAAAAGATATGGAAAAATAATATAATAATATTGTATCAGTGTAGGTTCATCAGCTGTAACAAACACACCACTCTGGTGTGGGATATTGATAGCGGGGGAGGCTGTGCTTTGGTGTGGACAGAGGGTTCATAAGAACACTCTGTACTTTCTGATCAATTTTTTTATGAACCTAAAACTTCTCTACAAATAAAGTTTATTCATTAAAAATATGCATAGAAAGCTCTGTTAACAAAAAAGTATTAAAACGAAAAAGCAACTTAAGAAGTCTACTAATTTCAGCCAATCAGGTAGTACCTGGGCCATTCTCTGTCTATAGAGTTACTAGAAATCATACTTGGCAGGTAAATAGTGCTTCTAAACACATTCTATTTTTCTAGGATATTGCTATTCTAATAATAAATTATTTTAATATGTCCCTACTGGTGTAAGTGTATACCATATTTCTGTGTTATGACATGCTATCTAATAATAATATAACTAATAATAGTTATGTCATTATTAACAAGTTGTCACTCTTAGTTTGACAAGGATTGCTCTGTCAGGGACAGATGGACACTGTATTCAGCTAACCAACTGCTCTTTTCTGCACCGTGTCTAAGCAATGTAGCATCCTGTGGATGACTGGGTACTTCTAGCACAGCCACATATGATTTAACTGCCTTCTATTAATCTGAGCATTGTGTCTCATCAAAAATATCTTTAAAAATCAGCCACCTGTGGATTTTAAAAAGCATGTCCTTTTAGAAGCCAATATATTTCATACATAAATATTTCCCAACAAATTTATTAGAATTAAGAAATTCAATCTATTCCTTGTATCCAGATTTGACAAAATCACGTTTTAAAAAAAATAAACTAAAAACAGAAACAACTTCTTGCTGAGTTACTGCAAACGATATTGTTTAACCTGTCAGATTTATTTCCTTTAAGTCAAAGTTTAAAATAATAAAATAACATTTTTAAAATTTCAAGTTAAGAAATTAGTTAATGCACATCTACAAATGTGCAACTGATATTCGTGTTAAAAAATCTGTAAGATTTAATTGATTTTCCACATTTTATACTGAGAAATAGTAGCTGGTACATCCTGAATAATTCACGAGTTTGATTCCCAAGGTGTACATGCACACATACAAACTCACATACCCACCCACACCTCCCCATACCCCCATATGTATATAATAGCCTAATTATTCTGGTAGCAAAGGTCAAAAGGACAAGGTGGTCATAAGTTAGTAACGGGTTGGAGAATTTGGATGGAATGTGGACCTAAATTACTGTGTTATATTACCCTGTTGAAATCTTATTGCTAAAATTTTGCACTGCTAGGCAGTAAACTAGAAAAAAAAGAAATTGAGAAAGTGTTAATTTTTAAGCAAGTTTGACAAAGATTGAGTTTCATATGACAAATATTGTCAGCAAGACAGGATTCTGTCAGTGGAAGAGTTTAAACATTAACAATTTCTGTCAGGCTGTTGACACAATCATGGCAGACATTTCCCAAGATGCCGAGATGACTGCTGGCATTTGTCAACAATCCTGTCATAGTGACAGCAATAAGACCATGTCTGGAAATGTGACAGTTTTGGCTTTGTGCTCCCCTGAGCAATAGCCCAGGTGTTCAGAGAAAGTGTGGGAAAACCCATATTTCTGCATTGTCATTCGAACACAGAAAACACAGGAGGAAAATGAGCTGTCACTCCAATTCCCATGATGCCTTGCTGCTTAGCATAACTCTACAGTGCGGCCCTGGGTCCACTGGTCCATACTCTGACAGATAATTAAGAAAGCAGCAGCTTTTTCTAGACGGCTCTTCCTCATGATTTGCATTTTAGCCAGAGGCGACCAGTTATAAAAAAAACATGATGGAAAGATGGTAAGAAGCCAATTAGATGGATGGATGGCTGACTGACAGCTCTCTGGTATTACGACTCCAGATTTCAGACTACATAGCCTGGCAGTTTTCTACAAGAACCAACTTTTTTGCAGGTTGGTAAAGCTGTTAAATGTGGAACTATATATAGCGCTATATAAATTTTGCAAAGTTGTACATTTTCCTTAAATAAGCATGTATTCTTTTCAATCAGGGTTTGCATTAAACAAGTTTTCACAATTTAATCACAACTTGTGTCACTAAATTTAGCAATATTAAAATTCTAGACAACTTGTAGGCACATTAGCTGTGCCAGTAGAGAAGTGATTAAAAAGCTGAGAGCCACGTTGAGCCAGCAGAGATAAAGTGAACTAATAATTAGAATGTCTGTGCAAATATGCCTTTGGAACTTTGAAATGTACATTGTTTGGTTTTAAGCAACTAAAAGCATAAACCCTAAACTTCCTCTCCATCTTTAGCTTCTACACACATATATTTGCCTATTATCCTTGTTCAAAGTCGAATATATGCTTGTGTGTCTGCTACTTCAGCTATTTGGAGATAAAAAAAATAAAATAAACTGTTAGGCTCAAGCTTCCAGTTTGGCCGGGATATTCTATAGCTTGTAACCAATGGGAATTAACTCTTCATATTACCCAGTTTGGAACATTAATGAATGTTTCTTGTGCGTTGCACGCTGTGATGTGTATGTTGTATATATACAGACACAGACACACACATTCATACACACAGTTATGCTTTTTTAGAAGCAAACCATTTGCTATTAGAGTGACTTGTCCCCATCTGTAGTTTAAAATAAGAGAATTTTCTTTCAAATCATAATGATACCTCAGATTCATTCGGCATTTTGAAATAGTAAGGGAAGGCAATTATTTCACTATAAACTGAATTTTAGTAAGGAGCATTAACCCAAAGCAAAATTGCAAAGTGTATTTTCTTACTGTGGGGAATAGATGTATAAACTGAAAGTGGATAGGAAACCAATCGTGGGTCCAAATTCCTTTAGTCACTTGAAACCAAATAGGGTGCAAAGTTTCATGTTTATCACTCCTCCTCCATTTGATGTCAAAAATCCATACAGGAAACATGATTAAGGATGTCTTATCATGTGTATTAATCTTTCCTTATTTTTTTCTTTTTTGCCTGGGCTGGCATTATCTCTGCTTTTGTTTTATGTAGTCTTGTTACAATAAGATAAGCTTCTGATACTTATAAGCATTCTAAAAAGTATTCTACTTACACATACTTAGAAAGTTTAAATAGAAGTTCAGGGCAGGAGTGACAGTGCCATCACGTACATCCCAAATCATAGAGGAATAAATGCATGTTGGTTTTTATTTAGAAGCTTAAAGATTTTACCTGTAGACACCAAGTACCAAGAGAAACAGAAATCTTCTTGAAGAGATTTTATAATTTTTTTAAAGAAACATTTCCCCTCAACAGTGGAAGCCCTTATCGAATCAAAATTCACGTTCATGATTCAACATTTGTGCTCCTTCTAATTTGCTATTGTAAAGAGGGAAATGCTAAAATATAAAGTGCCCCAATAAAATAGGTATTCAAATAAGAAAAACTTTGAAACATTTGCTTATTTGGTTGGACACTCATGCTCAGAGTTTGGCTGGGGATTTTCTCCCATGTCCTCAGCTTACCTCAGCCATTCATACTTTCTACTGATATTTATTTCACTTTTTGATTCTCTTACTTATGACACAATATTAATGCACCATATTTTCTCAAGCTCTAGGAGAAGTTCTGTCTCTTTTGAAAAATAATTAGAATTGAAAATTGAGTAACAATGTATTATAGACAGATTTCAAAATAACAAGTCCCCTCACTGTGGAAAACTTCTTTTGTTTCTAAACTCTGTATTGAGAGAATTTCTGTTTAAGGAGAAATCTGAAGAGAAATATTTATTAAAGTGAAGTGAGTACTGAAAATCCTAGGAGACCTATTGTATCACTGTAGGAGAAAGAGATATATTTGTAAATAAAAGATAAAGTGTGTTGTCATCAAAATAAAAAGATGCCTCCATAAGACTTGTAGGGTTGTGCCTCAAAAATGTAGGAAAACTCCGTGGAGCTCATTGTTAACATTGTGCTTATATGAAACTCCTTTGCAATTTGAGTGGCTGGAATTTGAACATAAATAGCAAAGAGAAGAATATAGACAAGTTTCTTAAAAAATGTTTTTCTTCAGTGTATCTGTATTTGTAATTGAATATTTGATTATAGATAAACTTTGGCAGATTTAAAACAAAACATTTGATAGCACATAACTATTGTAGGTCTGCCTCTCAGGTAGAGGTATGCAAATAATGATTTGAGACACAGTTTAAAAATAATCAATTTTCTCTTCAGTGCATTCTATACTAAGTAAAAAGCAAAGGAAAGAAAAACTTAGGTAAAAATAACTGAAGATGTGAATGTTAAAGTTATTTTCCTGGGGTTTTTTTCCAGATGGTTTATAGAAATACACCTTCAATGATTTCTGTGGAATACATCTTTCTAATCTTATAGAAAACTGGATTTTTTGCTCCATGTTTATAAGCAATTTTTACAAGTAAAATAACAATTGACCTTGAACATCTTTTAAACTATGTTATCAAGAAATAATGTTGTGTAGGGTTAAACACTAAATGTTAAAAACCATGTCATTAAGGAATAATGTTATTTATGTGGAATTGCTTTTCAGCACCTCATACACTTTTCTAATTCCGTAAACATCCAAATGACCTTGCAAACCACCAGTCACAACACAGTGGTTAAATATTTGGCCTCCTTTACTTACTGGGTTTGGAGTACTTTCCAGAAGCCAACATGTTACTTAAGATCTGCCCATCTTACCTGATTTGGAATGTAGTATGGCAGTTTATTCATATATGTGAATATATGAATATTCATATTCATATATGTGAATATACTGTATACTAATTGCATATATAGTATATATTATTACTGAGCGAGAAAGGAGAGAAAAGTAAGCACTGAAGGGGCAGAGATCCTGTGGGAAGAAGAAATCAGCAATGATTCTTTGTTATGCCATGCTCATAAACTGTTCAGAATCCCATTAAAATGAATGGTTTGAATTTAAAAAATGGTGTGAATTTAAAAATCCACAATATTAAGACATATACAGAAAAAAACATAGCTTTCCAAAAGACTAAATTGGTATGTAGATCCCAACAGTAAAAAACAAACAAACAAACAAAGTAAAAAAACAAATCTTCCCCTTTCTCCCTGCATTCTGATGGTCTTTCTCTTAAATCTCTTTTCAAGCATATCACTGTCTATGCACTGTAACAGCTAACTGTAAGCATTTTAAAGGCAGGAACTGTATCTCACTTATCTTTTTATTGCTGCACCAAAAATACCAGCTCACAGTAGAGGCTCAATAATAGTGACTGAATTTCATGCTTTGCAGCCTTAGTTCTCATACCTATCCAGTTAACTGCTCAATTGGTTACTTGCGTGTGCTCAAGTTGTGACTGGGCCAGGTAGTTTTATTGTATTTCTTGTGCAAACCTAAGCCAAGTTAAAGTATGTGCCTTGATTATAACAAGACTGGATGAGAAATGATGGGCAGAGCAATGCTTGTCCTAGGCATCATATCACATCATAAGCATTGTAATATTATAATAACTACATCATAATACATCATCTAGCTAAGTCTGACCATTGACTGGTCTTCTATCCCACAGAGAACCGTATATACTGTTTTCCACAGCAAAACTACTCTGTGTCTGTACATAAAGACAGTAAAATATTGGAAATTTCTTATCGTTCAACTCAATTTTATCTATCCAATTGTTCAAAACATCCTTGAAAGGTAAATATTTGTTTACTATATTTTTTAGTTTATTTATGTATTCATTGAGGGAGGGAGAGAGTAGGGAAGGGGCAGAGAGAGAGGTAGAGAAGGAATCCCAAGCAGGCTCTGCACTGTCAGTGCAGAACCCATTGTGGGGCTCGAGCTCACAGTCTGTGAGATCATGACCTGAGGAGAAATCAAGAGTCGGTTGCTTAACTGACTGAGCCACCCAGGTGTCCTGAAAGTAAATATTTTATTTCTCATTTGCATATGTGACTTTGAAGAAGTTAAGTAACTTTCCTTTGGTGTAGTATCTAGTACATGGCAAAATAAAATTTGAACTGAGACCTTTCTGATTTCAAAGCTTGTACTCTTTCTACTGTGCCTGACTTCCTAATATTAAAAATCATAATTCAATTATTAGCATAACAATAGTTTCTAAATTTAATGTGAGCCTTTCTAGAGAAAACCTATGATTAAAGAAGGAGTAGTGTTGTATACCTTTGTGTATGGACATCGGCATTATTTAACTGTGTTAACCATCATGTCATCAATACACAATAAATAAGATATCTTACTATTTACAAGAAAAATAATCTGTATAGGTACAAGCTAATAGGGGGAAAATGGACACCAATCCTGTTCATAAACCGAATTAAGGGAGAGAAATAAGAGAATACAATACAGTCTTTCCCTCTTAGGATCTCAAAATCTATTGAAAAAAGACAGAAACAACCTTAATACAATACTTGATACAGTATAATATTCTAAGAAATAAAGTTCATTCATTTCCCTGAGAAATTAAGAAGAGGCTTCATCTGCGTTAGGCCTTGTCAAGTGACTACACATTTACACTGACTGAGATAGGAAAGAGATCACTTAAGGTAAGAGGAACAGCATGAGCCTGGATAGGTAAGAATGATGGTGGCAAATTATCACATGTACCTAGAGCATAGAGTGAAGGCTGCAAGTGCAAGATCGAGTGGGAGGCTTGTAGAAGGATGAGTATGTTGGGAAATAATCTTGGAAAATCAGGCTAGGACACAAGAAAGGAGACACTTTCCGGTGAGGCTAGTAAGTATCCACTTTCTTCTGTAGGTAATGGGAAGTCATATGAGCCTCACTATGACGTGATTGGATTTGCGAAGTAGGATAACTCTTAAGAGCAACATGTAGCAAGGCTAGAAAGTTAAAAAAAAAAAAAAAAGGCAGAAGATAGACCAGTATGGGGACTGGTTCAATTACAGTGATGGTGACTAACCTAAACTGTGACCAAGGATTTATACAGATGAAGGTTTAATTACAGCCAGCTCTGCTTGGTTAGGATCAAAACACCTTTTTTTTTTTTTTTTTTTAACAATGATAATGTTTTTACTTTTATTAGATTTAGGTTCTAAATTTGCTAGTAATTGACCAGTTTGACTGTTAAGCATAGTACTCCATCACCAAGGAAGCGTTGGAGCAGGAATGCAAAATGTTTCAGTATTTTGTTTTCCTTGGGAAAAAAAATTATTATATTAATATTAATTTTTCTATTTTTATTTTTTCAACAGAAGGTCATACATATGCTATTTCAGAGTTCACAGCTAGCCCCTCACTACCCAAGTTGTGGGTGTTATTGCCAGACTGCAGAGATGCACAAGAATTGACTTGAGAAGGAAGGAGATTATTCATGCGCCCTCACACACTGTTATCTCTGGGAACTCTTAATTAATGCAGGGTGAAAGCCAGTCAGCACAACTGAGGGTAGGGCACCCAGGCTGTTTAGTGGAAGATGAGGAATTAAAATGTGATTATTACTCAAATTGGAATAAAAAATAAAGAGTACATTCCAGGAAAGAAGAGGAAGAGGATAATAGAACTAAATAAAGATTTACCTACTGAATCACTTGCTTTATTGTGCCTTGTCCTTGAAATGCCAAAGACATTACAATAAGCTTTGATGGGAGGGAATGGTTTGGGGGATTTATACTCCATCTGTGTTTTGCTTTTGCAGATATGCTGAAATAGAAATTCTTAAATGCTGGGAATGTCTACTAAGTATACCTGGGAATATAGATTAAATCCTCTTATGGAAAATTGCACTAAAATTTAAAAATCTGTGTATGAGCCAAAAAATAAATTCTAAATGGCAATAAATGGTACAGCAATCATGAAGAAAAATGATGGATCAAAATTCTAGTTATGCATACTAGAACTTAGATTGCAATTTTGGAACTCACTGGGGACTTGATAATGTGTTACGCAAACATCTAGAAAATTCTTTAATATTTAAAACCATAATATCTATTTAATAATGATCTATTTGATGGCTAATTTAAAGAAGCTTCAGTTGTAAATATATGCTTGCTCTGACTTCTTGATGATATTGCAGCTCATGTCAAAAAAACAATGATTTCCATTCACATACAATCTAGTTATCTAAATCATTTTACTTTATTTCTCTTAGATTGTACCTATGAATTCATATTTCTTCATGTCCCTCAATTTTTTGTGTGTATGTTCCTATTTGTGTTTTATTCCATATTTTTTATCATATAGTTTAACTCTTTCTAGTTTGTTTCTAGTTTTCCTTTTTTCCCTCTCAAAATCTAGTTAGTTTCTGGATAGTTTTTTCGCTACTAAGATTTCAACTGTCATCCACGCATGGCCTCAATGTTCAATAACTTAACTATCAGCAATTACTGGAAAGGATAATAACATACCATGAAAATTCAAATTAACCTTGGGGAATTCTTTCTAAAATAACTTGACATTCGCTCCCCAGATACATGCATCCTCACACATTGCTTTGGCTTCTTTTCACTACCAGAGTTCTGGGTCAGAGCAGATAAATGCCGCTGTATTTCTGGACAGATCCTCTAAACTGCCTTATTCAGAGCAGCATGGTAGCCATTGTTTGGGCTCAACACCCATTGACTCTTAACCACTCTTCCATAAGAGATTAAAGTTTCCCAGAGATTGTAGGGAAAGTTAGACCATTAAATAAATACTTCAACTTCAGGAATAGTGAAAGCTGGGAGGTACTGTTAGTATCACAAAGTCTTCTTTCTGTTCTGTTCAAGCTCCCTCATTTTTTTTTGTCCCTCCCTTTTTCTCATCTGCCTTCAAATTGGAGTCTGAAAGATAGGAACATTAAGGAATACTTACATTGATAGAAGTCTATCAAAAAGTTTTCTATTTTTCTTCTTTACTACTAAGAACCAAATTGTAATTTTGAACCTTTAAAAAATAAAATTATTAAATATGCTTAACTTTTCTAAGTGAGTAAAGAACCTATTAAAAGCATGGACTACAAGAAACATAGAATAGTTTATTCACTTTCCACAATGCTTTAATTTGAAAGTATGAGCATTCGCCCCAAATATGTGATGTCGCAGAGTGACAATTTGCCTCATCATTGTTGGTGTTGTTTGAAATTACTTTCAGGTGACTCTGCAGTGTTAACTTCTATAACAACATGGGAGACTGAATTTATTTTCAGAAAGTGTCACTTTTGTTCAGAATGTCTAAAATACCTTTATATCTCCTTCTCTTTTTTTTTTTTGCTACAAATCACTTCATTTCCACATAATGAGTATATCACACTATGCAGTATTTATCAAACTTGAATAAAACCTTACCCACTTTTAAAATAACTAATTCTCAGAGCTTTCCAATTTTAATACAAACCATTTTATCCATTAAATACTATAAGCCTAAAACTGGAATTAATTCATTGTGGTAGGACTCTAAAAGTCAAAGAAATTTATATGTTAAAAGCAAATGAATTTAAAAATAAAAGACATGTCTGAAGAAGTCATTGCCTGTAAATAAATTATTGTCTGCTCAGCTATTGTGAAAGATCATACCCCAAACTCTGTAGGATGATGTAATTCTGTCACCACTTTTTCTATTTTAATTACTTAACAAAAATGGTTCTTATTTTGTACATCATTGCACCCTCAACTTGTCATAAATGTATTGCTTGTTTATTAAGCTCATTCTATCCTGTCCTTTTCTCATTAGCTAGAGGTCATTGAAAAAGTATTCTTTTCCCTTTTATGAAAATAAACACAAATGTACATATAGACACTGAAATTACTTGGCAGTAGCAAATTATGAAGGTGCAATTGACCGCCCAAAATATGCTTACACAAAAGTTTTTGAGATGATCATTCAGAAAACACCACAAAATATGGAAATTTAAATAAATTACCTGTACTTCCTAGGACCTATCCATTGGACCTCAGAGATATGTTGACTCTTATTTGAGACCTACTGAAGTAGATTGAGTAGGCTGGTGGTAGAATGATATTTATATAACATAATCCTTTTTAATATTCATACTTTTCTTCAAAATGCTTATGAGGCAAGACAATAAATTGGTAAATAGTAAAATACAAAACCAGAAACTCAACCAAAATTTTAACTTAGGAATCAAAGTACTTAATGCTCAAACCCATGATTTTCCCTAGATCTTTGTAATTCTGCTAACGTGTGGACTCTCTTTCAAAATTGGCTTTAATGAAAAGTCAAGGAGCTCTAAATAATGAAGCGAGACATTTTATAAACTATATTATTGTACTTTATGACAAAAAATTGCACCCAATAACAAAAGAGGCATGTATTGATAAATACAAACTTTCAGAATGCCCAGAAGAAATATGAGTTCATATGAAAAATGTGAGTGCATCTTCTAAATAAGCACCAGAGTACAACCATCTCCAGCCTAAAGGGAGTTTTCTTTGAGAGCATGTTGTGATGCAGTTGCTAAAAGAGCTAACATGAGCTCATGATGCTTTGCTGGTATAGCATAGCTCCATTCTGACCATGCAGGTCTTCTTGCTGTTCTTGTTTCAAGGTCTTTGTACTAGCCTTTCTTTTGGCCTGGAATACTTTTTCTCCAAATATGCTCCTAGCTCACCTCCTGCAGTGTTTTGTTTTGTTTTTTTTTTCCTTTACTTATCCACTCCCAGAGATGCCTTCTCTGAATTCACGATGTAAAATAACACTGCCTCTATTTCTCGTTCTCTTCACTCACTCTTAGAGTTTGAAGCTCCAACGAGAAAAACGTCCACGGAGAGTCTATTGTGAAAAACAACTTTTTAAATACGTAAAATCGAAATAACAGCAGTACTGGATGTTGATAAGATAGGATCGTTGGGATGCGTGGGTGGCTCAGTTGTTTAAGCTGCTGACTCTTGATTTCAGCTCAGGACATGATATCATGACTGTGGGATCAAGCCCAAGCTGAAGGTGGATCCTGCCTAGGATTCTCTCTCTCTCTCTCTCTCTCTCTCTCTCTCTCTCTTTGCTCCTCCCCCGCTCCTCCCCCACTGGCACGTGCTCTCCTCTCAGTCTCTCTCTCTCTCTCCCTCTCAAACTAAATAAATAAACATTAAAAATTAAAAAAAAAAAAGATAGGGGCATCTTTAAGGTACTTTAAGAACTCAGAGCGAGAGCCATTTATGAAGGTTTGGGACAGATTTTGTGAGAGAGATGATGTTTGGTCTCATGAAGAATGACTCAGACTTAGTCAAAGGACTAAAGTAAGTTTATAGAGTTTATAGTCAGAGTAAATATCATAAGTGAAGAAACAAATTTATGACACAGCCTGAGGAAACTATATAGAGTGGTAAAGCCCAAACTTAGAAGGTAGGAAAAGTTGGGAAATGACACTTGTAGATAGGTTTTAATGTATATGTGTGGATATGTTTTCTGTCTATGATGATTGTCTACATCTACAGTCCTTACAAAAGGGGCATCCTTCAGGAGTCATTTTTATATAGCCATATCGCCTTCATTTCCCCAGAAGTAGCTAGAAACAGGTGACTAAATCAGGGAACAGATGACACTATCAAACCATTCCACTGAATTTTCATTGACCAATCAGATTCTCATTCTCAGCAATTCAAACGGAAAGACCTGAAAAAGATGAAAAGTGATTTAATGGAAGGATTTGAGTAGAGGTGATGTTAAGAAAATGCCACATTCAAGCTGAAATCATGGAGGGCATAAATTAAGAATTAAATATGGGAATAAGAAGTAGTCATAAGAAGACAAGAAGAAATATGACACAATACAGAGAGAGTAAAAGGGATCGAGATATATCAGTTCCCAAATTCCAATTTCTCACTTCCAGTCTCTTTAGTTCTAGCTAAACTTTGCTTGCTCTTTGATCATAGATATTAGTTATATTACAAATTATCCTTTGCAAATTATATATAAATGGGATTGCTTTTGGTAGTTTTTATGGGACCTATGGACAATAGGTGCAAATCAGTTCCACAATCCAGAGCTAAGGGAAAAACACTGGACTTTTAGAGAAGGATTCAAAACCTTTTTTTTTTTTTCCCCCAGTCCTTAGCACCTCACACACCTTGGGTGTGTTAAAGTTGAAGAGAACATATTTTGAGACAATTATCAGTGTAATGAAATTTCTCTCTCTAAATGGAGTGGGGATAGGATGTGCCTCCTCCTTAGCTCAAGTCTAGTGAAATGAGCTTTTAAGGACCTTACCAGAAAAGCTGGATCTGTGTCCTACTGGAGTCTGATAAACACAGCCAATTGGTGTCAGAGTTACATCTAAAAATGCTAAAGATGAAAGGCAGCAAGTGGAGCTGCCTTCTGGTTGGTCAATAAAGAAGGCTCAAATGGCAGATAGCTGGTTTCCTACTCAAGGCTGCTAGCGCCCAGTGTGTAAACTGTGCTGAGGTATAATACTTAGGTTTAGGTGTAGAGTCATTTGAAGAGAGATCCATCCCAAGAATCTGCCTGATGTGGTGTTGGAATCCCAAGAGAAAGAGGCTGAGTGGTGTCAATGTCCAGGGCTTAAAGGAGGAATTATAAGCAGGTAGCTGAGGGAATCCTTACCAGTTGTCAAAAAGTTCTTAAGGATGCAAAAGGATACAAAAGATAGATACTGAAATCAATTCTAAACACCCACAATAGTCCAAAAGAAGCAATGAGAAATGAAATCTTAATCAGCTAAGACTTTTCCTGTCCCTATCTCTTCTCTCTACCAGGCTTTAAGCCTGGAGGCATCAGAAGGCCTAACTAGGGTCAACAGCTACCCGGCAGGGACCGAGAAGCACAAGCACACCGAGTAAAGGAGAGAAGGCAGAAAACCCATCCACCCCAAAGTGGCCTCCAGGCCCAAGATGGATGAAAGGAGAAGTTCAAAGTTTTGGCTTTTAGTCAGGACTAAACTTTTTAGTTACTGAAATGAAACTATTCTTAGGAAGAATAGTTAACCGAGCATCTCTTTTTCTACAAGGGAACAAATAAGCTATGGGCTCTGCACAAAATTTTATCTGGAATGTCTTTGGTCAGGTTCCCTAGAAGCAGATTCTAAAGTGGCATTCTTGTCTAAGTGATATTTTGGAATGAGTTCTCTCAGGATTGAAGTCAGCAGGGTAGGAGAGAAAGAGAAAGGTAAGCAAGAGAGTGAACTCAGCTGGAGATTAATTTCGGTATTAATTTTGTCCTACAGAGAAGATGTGAAGTACAAACTGCCTCATGGGGTCAGCCTCACCTTCACTCATTGGTGGTGACCTGCCAGGGGAAGGTGACAGGTTAGGAAATCTGGGTAAGGCACTGATAGAACATATTATACACTGATAGAGAAGGGGAAGACTTCAACTCACAGAATGGATTTGAATAGGGGAAAAGGTAAGGCTGTATTCCAATTGCATCCAATGAGTTCCATTTATTCAATAACCATTTCAGTTATAGAAACTCATCCTAGTTAATTGAACTAATAGACCTAATGTTTTAGTTTTCTATTCTTTAAAACCAAAGAACATTGCCTAGAATATAATTGGGGAGTTACATAATGATCTTCCTATCTTTACCAGCTAATAGTGGGGAAAAACAACATTATATGGATATTGGTAAATTGTAACAAGTAAATAGACGAGTATAGCATTTCATTGATTAAAATCACTTGCTATTGTCAATCTCAATGCTATTGTAGTCACAGTAATGAACTTGATATCTCTGCACATAGGGCTCACACAGAACTAAATATCTGTAGGCAGATAGGTAGAGCACAAATGTGGTAAATTTAAATAAGACCTGAAAAAAAATTGTAATTAAAGGAAGGATTAATCTCAGTTTTGTTTATTTGCCTTTGTGGATTTCAGAGTGTAATAAAAAATCTGTAAACAATGAGAGAAGCAAAGTATTTCCGAGTATGATGCCATATATATTGGCATTAAAGACTAGGGCATATTTAATTTTCTCCCCCAATTGCAAGTCTCTATGAACCGTGAATTATAGCATTTGGTGATAGAATTTCTTGAGTAAGGCTGCTTGTAAAATTCTCTCAAAAGAAGGCCATACACTGCAAAACAGGTGGTATTTGCTGTTCTCCTTTATTTCAAAGTGTTTTATCCACTCCAGGACACAAATTAGGCACTGGCCTCCCCTGATAAAAACTATCATGGTATCTGTCTTATTCATTCCACAGCTGTTTTATTCATTCTACCATGAGGGGTTAGGCTAATCACAACTCTTAAGACACAATAATGCTTTATAAGAACTGAGAGTAATAAGAAGCCTTGTATCTTTTCCTGGTTGCTAGCATGATTGCAGGTGCTTCGTTGGGGAAAACAACAAAAACAAAAAACCTCCAAGGACAAAGCTATGGCACCAATGGCAAGCCAAGAAGTAACACAGATGGCAGGAAGTGGTTTGAACTCAGGAGGCCAGAGTGATACTTTGGGGCAGGAAGGATCTTGCTACAATTTCTTTTCACACTTTTAGACAAACAGGAGTGAGGGTACCAGAGCTTAGTCAGACAGTTTGGGTATGAGATAAAAGTCATTCTGATAAGAATATTTGGGTTACAGCCTGGATCACAGAGAGTCCTCAGAGTGGCAAAAGAGGATCACACATGAATCCTAATTGGATGACCTGACTGAACAAGGAGAAATCCAGAGTTCTAAGAGCTCAGAAAAATAAGAAGGAAAAAGACCAAGAAGGCATTGAAATATGAAGATAAAATCAATACAGAATTGCCTAGGAAATCAATAAGAGGGATAAAGGACGTGCAGGGGATGTGAAATATGTGTTCTGTCTCCTGTACAAGTAAGAAATCTGGCAGCATGTTTTGAACATGCTGCAATGCTGTAATTAAAGCTCAAGGGAGAACGGCAAAAAGGAATCTTAATAATCACGTGAAAAGATGCCACGGCAATAAGTGACTCCTTGTCAGGAAAACAGTTTCATAGGCAAATCTTAAGTTAAATATGAACTCATGAAAACAGCCAGAAGAGAGATCGATAATTTTGTCTGTGTATTTGTGGTAGTTGATATTGGGGCTTGTTTTTAACACCATAACCTAATAAAAGTGTCATCTTTCAAGAGACCAAAGTAATTCACTCTTACAATTACCACAAGCCCAATGATCACAGCATTGTCTGTGAGTATACTTCAAAGTAAGAGATTATTTCCTCTCAGATTCCCAGGGTATCAGCAAAGGGACAGAATCCCCGAGTAAGTCTGTCACAGTTAGTTGCATCTATAGAAATCCAAGGGTAGGTGTTTGTACTTATTCTCTCACATACTACATATAAATAAAGCAATTTTTTAAAAGCCATATATATATATATATATATATATATATATATTCTCAAAATAGTATTATTAACAATCAAGTTTGATCATGTAGGCAAAATATTGGGAGTTCTCTGCTTAAAAAATTGCTATAGTCTTTTTATTGTTCTTTCTTCATTTAAGCAGAGTTGAAGTAGTTTACAAGTCCAGGGGAAAACATACATATCATAATCTATGTGAAAGTCACAATTCTTCAAATTGTCTCCAAGGGTTTCATTCACAGAGACTACGGTATAAACAATGGCTCCATCTCAGGATTTGTTTAATATACAACACTAATTATAACCAACATGGTCGGCATAAGACTATTAAAATGGGAGCGCCTGGATGGCTCAGGCAGTTGAGCATCCACTTTTGATTTTGGCTCAGGTCATGATCTCATAGTTATGGGTTTGAGCGCTGACAGCACAGAACCTGCTTGGGATTCTCAATCTCTCTCTCTCTCTCTCTCTCTCTGCCTCTCCCCTGACGTTCTCCCTCTCTCAAAATAAATAAACAAATAAAATTAAAAAGCTATGGAAAATGAAATATTTCCTCATTATTAAAATATATCCATCAGAACTTGTGGATTCAAATGATGTTTGTCTCCTTCAAAGGTCTTATTTAGGCAATTTATAATAAAAAATGCTACTGATGTGCCAGTTACTTTTCAATATTTTAAGTATGATAACAAGCAAAAAGCATTTACAAAAAAAATTTAAGTATTATAGATTCCAGGAAATGGTAGCAGGTAGCAAAAACAATTGTTTTAACTCCACTGATCACCACATAAAAACAGAGAACTAGTTAGCAAAATCAAAAGCACAAGACAATATTTATAAGGAAACCAAAGGTAGCAAAGATAAAATATAAGAAACCCCAAAATATAAGAACATAGAGAGAAACCACCAACGGCTACAAGATCTATATCAATACCTGTGCTGAAAGAAGCAGAGGGAAGGAATAGGTTTCTGATAATATTAAGTAAACAGACTCTCAAAATGGACAATAGATATTTGCTAAATAGTATGGTGGACCACTATAAGAATAGCATCTGGGGCACCTGGGTGGCTCAGTCGGTGAAGCAACCAACTCTTGGTTACAGTGCAGGTCATGATCTCACAGGTTCCCAAGGCCAAGCCCTGCGTCAGGCTCTGCACTGACAACAGGGAGCCTGTTTGATATTTTTTCTCTCCCTCTCTCTCTCTGTCCCTCCCCGACTTATGCTCACTATCAAAATAAATAAACTTAAAAAAATAATATTATCTGAAACTGGTAGAGGTTTTGCCTTCTCCAATAGTGGGTGAATGCTTGGAGCCTACGGAAAGAAGATCGAAAGGTGGCTGGAGTGGAATGGCCCCTATGAGTTCTAAAACTGAAACATCCATGTCAGAGTCCTGCATGGAAGAGCAACTACTGAGCGTCATAGAAACTGGCTGGATTAATAAAGCTTAAGGAATGAGAAGATCTGGATAAGAGGTGGAGGGAGGGGTGGGGAGGAAGAAACAGTGTCAGAAAACCTCAAAAAGCCTTTGGCCATATATATATATATATTTTTAATTACATTAAAACAACAGAAAAGAGAGCTCTGTAAGGTTAGAAAAGTTTTCCTGAAGCCCAGCTTCTTCTAATTAAAAAAAAAAAAAAGAAAAGAAAAGAAAAAGAAAAAAAAGAGTGAGCAACAAAAAAGTATTTGATTAAATTGCTTACTTAACTATTTCAAGATATAAAAAATACTGATAAAAAGCAGGATAGCTTTTCTATAAACAATAAGAGTGCATAAAAATTACATACCCATACATACATAAAATGACGAAATAAATCAGAGTTAGAAACATTCAATAATGAGGTGACCAAACTTAGGAAAAACTATAAATTTAAAAAATCATTTAAAAATACTAAGAAGAATCACAAGAATGACTAAATATAACCAATAAGGACTTAAGAAAATATAAGATAAAAAGAGAAAATTTTCCTAAATCATAAAGAAATGAACAAAGAAAACATTTTTGAAAAAAAGGGGAGGGATCCATATTGAACATAGACAAATAACATCCAACATATGAGTAATGAGAATGTCTTAAGAAGAACACCAAAGCAAATAACAAAGCCAGTATTGGGACATACAATCTAAGAAATGTTTCAGAAGAGAAAGGAAGAAAGAAAGAAAGAAAGAAAGAAAGAAAGAAAGAAAGAAAAGAAAAGAAGGAAGGAGAACACTACATTCCCCAAAATATCATGCCAGGATGATCAAAACCAAGACCCATTCTGATAAAATTATTGAATTTTAAAGAAAGCAAAAAATTCTTTGGCTACTCGATAAAATGTAAAACAACTAATAAAGAAAGAAAACCTAGATTATCAAAGTTTTGGACACCCGTGCTTTATGTCAGAAGAAAACAGAGTAATACATTTTAGCTACTAAAGGAAAGAAAATGCACAAAGAAATTTATATCTAACAAATCTGACTTTGAAGCATAAAAGTCACAAACTATTAATATGTAAGGACTCAGACAATTATATCCATGTTCCTAAGGCTGTATTAGAGAACAAGCTTTAGAAAACCAACAGAAATAGATACTGATATAAGGACTAGGGGTGAACATCCAATACGTATCTTACAAAACTGAGACTCAATGAGGATTTAAAAATGAAGGAAAATATTATGTAGTAGCCATATTCTCTGATAATAAAGACATGGTGTAAGTATAAACATGGGAAAAATGAGGAGGGCATATACAATAACACACACATGACTATTCTCAGTAGTTGTATTAGATGATAATATTACTATTGTTATTAATATGTTGCAGCATATATAATGTGAAATAAAGGAAATAGATAATTATGTGATATTCTTATCCTATGTCCTTGAAAACCAGGATTTTTTTTTTTAACTTTGTTTGTTTGTTTATTTTGAGAAAGGGAGAGAGCACATGTACATGTGCAAGTGGGGGAGGGACAAAAAGAGAAGGAGAGAGAATCCCAAACAGGTTGCACAACATCAGCATAGAGCTCTACATGAGGCTTGATCCTATGGACCATGGGATCATGACCCAAGTCAAAATCAAGAGTTGGGCAATTAACTGACTGAGCCACCCAGATGCTCCCAAAAACCAGGATTTTTTGGTACAAAATAAAATAAATTTTGAATTTGAATTGAAAGTATCAATATGAACATATGATATATTTTATCTTTAAACATGTCCAGTTTCTTTCTATTGAAAAGGTCTAGAAATAATAGTCAACCCAACTGCAGAGAGCTTTGAGCATCAAGGTACCATTTCCCGCTAAAAGAAACATGGGCTCATGGTTATATAGCTGATTCCAGATTTGATGTGAGAAATATATGAGTAGCACCTAGAAAAAACTATCATACTAGATAGCAAAGAATCTTCAAAGAGTGTAAGGTCACATCAAAAGAACTCAACATCCAATTTGAAGAGGCTTCTACTGGCCAAATATGGGAAAATTTGAACTTCAATGAGAACAATCACTGCAATGGATTGCAATCTATACAATATGTTTAAGTCCATAAATTCATAATGATACTATTTTTAAAAATGGTCACTTGCAAAAAAATTTAAAAAAAAATGGGGCGCCTGGGTGGCTCAGTCGGTTAAGCGTCCGACTTCGGCTTAGGTCATGATCTCACGGTCCGTGGGTTCGAGCCCCACGTCGGGCTCTGTGCTGACAGCTCAGAGCCTGGAGCCTGTTTCAGATTCTGTGTCTCCCTCTCTCTGTGACCCTCCCCCGTTCATGCTCTGTCTCTCTCTGTCTCAAAAATAAATAAAAGTTAAAAAAAATTTTTTTTAAAAATGGTCACTTGCAGGAGTTCATACGGAAACAAATTCATTTTCCGGAGAATTGGTAAATCCAGTTAAGGAATCAAGTATTTATCCTCTCTTTTCAATAGGAATTATACCATTGGGTAATCAATTAATAAATCAAGGGTAGTATTTCTTTATTAATGAGGTTAAACTAATACATGAAAACAACAGGAAAAGAAATGGCAGAATCAAAATAACAACATTTCACAACCTCAGTGATTAATAGATGTAGGTCATGAACATCAATATTTGCAAACATCACAAAGAGAGAAAATCAGGTAATGTATCCTTTCTGATAAAAGAACACACTACATGAATGGTCTTGCCAAAGGGATTGAGCCTGAATCTGATCAAAACTCTGGAATCCAATCTGCAGAAAATACAGAGGACAGAAGGATATACTGTTTGCACCTCAAGTATAGGCAATTGGCAAAATGCAGATTATGGGAAACTCTACAGATCAAATATCCTAGGTTCTACAACAGATAAATTATAAACAAAATGAAGGGAAGGAGGGATAATCAGTAGCTTCAAGAATACTAAAAAATATATCAAATTTCAAAAATGGGCAAAAATAAATCATAGTGTCCAGAGAAAGTATCAAAATATGCATATTTTGAATAATAAATATATAAGGAGGCAAAGAAAGTGAAATTTTAAAAGTTAAGAAGTAGCTTATTAAAAAAAATTTTTTTTAACATCTTAATTTATTTTTGAGAGACAGAGACAGAGTGTGAGCAGGGAAGGGGCAGAGAGAGACAGAATCTGAAGCAGGCTCCAGGCTCTGAGCTGTCAGCACAGAGCCCAACACAGGGCTCGAACCCACCAACTATGAGATCATGACCTAAGCTATAGTTGGATGCCTAGTCTAACCAACTGAGCCACCCGGGTGCCCCAAGAAGTAGTTTAATTTAGGGAGAAAGTCATAGATTGTAATTATGATTGGGGGCAGAGAGGGTCTTATGGGTGGCTGGAAAATTATTATTGCTCAATCCAAATGCTGGTTATAAGAGCGTTCATCTTTAAATAGATGATATATATATATGATATTATATATATATGTTATTTTTATACTATATTTTTATAATATGTAATATTTACAGATTAGCTGTATATTTGATAATAAAAAGACTTTTAAAAAGTGTTATGTATTAAAGGGGTTTAAATAAAGGTTTGTTAAACATTTTGAGGCTAAAAAGTAGGGTGTAATAAAGTAACAACTCTAATTTTTTGTGTAGTTCACTATATAATTGGAAACAATTTCAAAGGAGTTTTGAAAATATTTTAATGGTACCATTGTTCAGGTATCACTGTTAGAGTAAAAATATATTATGCCTCGGTAATTACTTTTATAGGAAAATATCTTATTTAAATAAATAATTTCCAGTATTTTTTTTTACAAAAACGTGCGTCTGCTAGAAATTTACCTAAGGGATACAGGAGTGCTGATGTATAGGGGCACTTGTACCCCAATGTTTATAGCAGCACTTTCAACAATAGCCAAATTATGGAAAGAGCCCAAATGTCCATGAACTGATGAATGGATAAAGAAGTTATGGTTTATATATACAGTGGAATACTACTTGACAATGAGAAAGAATGAAGTATGGCCTTTTGTAGCAACGTGGATGGAACTGGAGAGTGTTATGCTAAGTGAAATAAGTCATACAAAGGCAGATACCATATGTTTTCACTCTTAATGTGGATCTTGAGAAAGTTAACAGAAGACCATGGGGGAGGGGAAAGGGGAAAAAAAAGTTACAGACAGGTAAGGAGGCAAATGATAAGAGACTCTTAAAAACTGAGAATAAACTGAGGGTTGATGGGGGGGGAGGGGGGAAAGTGGGTGATGGGCATTGAGGAGGGCACCTGTTGGCATGAGCACTGGGAGTTGTATGGAAACCAATTTCACAATCAATTTCATATTAAATAAATAAATAAAAATAAATGTAAAAAACAACATTGTGCTTAAATTCTAAATATATTCATTTATCAATGTGAGAATATGGTACTGTAGGAAGATTATGAAATACCACTTACCTATCTCCTTTTTAGGACAGATGTACACAGAAATTATCTCAAAACAATGTCTTTTCTTCTTCCTTCATCTCCCTTCTTTTCTTTCACTCATCTCTTCTTCCTTTCTACTCCTGCAAAATATCAGGAAGCTAATTAAGTTTAAGCTTTAGGGGATCCACTTGTATAAGCCCCTCCGAAGTCTCTAAGAGGGTCCCTAGAAATGTACCTACAAGTGTTTGTAAAGTTTGCAAAACTAAGACATTTTGACCACATGGAGTCTATATTTGTCTCTTTCCTGTTGGTCATATGTCCTCTCATATCCGATGGCACTGTGTAGAGCCATTTTTGCAATTCAGCCACACTGAAACTAAGCTGAGAATATAGTAGGTTTTTAGAGGGGATATTTACTGGCTTGTATTCTCTTCAATTTCTAGGTAAGTTATTGCTTACTGTTCTGGTGGAGGAATGGTTCCAAGAATAGTCTGCTCTCCTGATTCATCATGCTGATACGAAGGGGTAAGGCCCAAGGTCAGATCACTATATGAAGATGTCTTATAGCAATGAGTACTGGAAGTATACAGGTACTGAAGTAGGTGCACATTCTAGAGACATTGGTTCTCACTGGAGCCTGGTCAAAACAACAGGAATATTCTCAGAAATGTAAAACATGCAATTAATTATAAACACATACATTTTTTGATGAAAATCATACAAATTGAATTTGTCAGTATTTTTGTATTTGTTGTAATAGTCAGCTTCCCCCCCACACCCCGCCCCATGCAAAAATATGTTTTTATTAAAGCATGGGGACAGGACCTATGGGTAGAGCTGCACTGTGAATGGAAGGAGCGATTGATATGAATAATTTGTTGCCTTTTTTTCTTATTCTACATAGTTTTGATATTTAATATTGTATTTCTAATTTTATATTCTTCCTCCTAAAACAGGCTCCAAAATTGTTATTGAAGATTCAGCTCCTAAAAAACCTGCTTCTGCCCTTCTCACTAGACATCAGTGGGGAAATGGAAGGGACATTAATTTCTTGTTCTTACTTCTTCCTCCCTTGTTAATGGACTGAAGTTAAAAGGATAAAAAGGAGCCTTAAGTTTGGAATGAAGTCTGTTAATGGATTTCTTACATCTCAACAAGAGTGTACAGTAAGAGTATGTTCATGCTCAGGACAATCTGGGCTAATTTTTGCAATGAAAACTTGATTCCTTGATTAAAAAGAATGCCATCTTTGAGTCAAAAGAGGTCACTGCCCAGAGGACAGGAGTTTCTGTTCTACAAGAAAAAGAGGCAATGTTGCATCATAAAAACATAATCTGAATTTGACAGAGGGACTCTATTAAGTATCTAGTGAAATCACTATTTTTAGAGGTTTTTCATAACCAATGGTATTCAATTCTCTGAAAAACTCTGGGAGGTAAATACCATTGTGAAGACTTTTTAGATGAAAAAAGCAGCTCAGGATGTTAGCTTAAATTAGTAGCATAAGCCCATTTTTGAACCAGGACATCCTGACTACAAAGTTCACGTGTTATTCCACTCTTTGGTAGTTAATTACCCAGCTATTTAAACTGTCTGACCTCAGTTTCCTTATCTGGACAAATAGGACACTTGACTAGAAGATTTTGCAATCTTCAAAGTCTTCAATTCTATGAAACCAAGTCAAGTAACCTTTATAATCTCCCTTGTTAGCTCATTCTCATTTCATATAAATAGGAAATTCATCCTGATTTCCTTCCACCTCATCTAAATTTAGTTATAATTAAAATCTATCTCCTTTTCATCTGTCCTTTGCAAAGGTATAAAACAGCCGGTTTATCACAATCTTGCGTAATAACTTTCTGTTACGATGAGAGAAGCAAAAGCGGGCAGGGAGACATGAAGGAAACCCTTGAAGGGGATGTCTAGTAAGAAAGCTGGACATAGGCTTCAGCTCATCTGAAATACTTCTATGTGAGTCTTGACCTCAGCAAGCAATAGACGAAGAAAAAAACTGCTTTCTTTTTGTATACGGAGGCTTCTGCTCATCTGAAATACTTAAATGTGAGTTTCAACCTCAGCAAGCAATAGAAGAAGAAAATAATGCTTATGCTTTATTCTTCTCATCTCTCAGGTGGTAATAAGGAGGAACGTCTAATGACATCTGGAAAGATTTAAATAATATATAAGCAATAACGTCATGACTGGTACATTTAAAAGGTATGCGGAAAGTGACTGTGAAAATGCCTGGCTCTCTGTGGAAAATCAGAAAATGTTTTCACTAATCTGGAAACAAGTATCTGGACCAGAGAGCCAGTGGGGGTTTGGGGGAGGAAGGATTTCCCCTCCCCTCCCCATCGCTATCTGGAGTTCTGATTCTATGATGTCTTGGTGGGCAGTGCGGGCTTTCAGGCTGCAGCTTTACCTCTGCTGTTGTCATTATCACATCTATTTCCGACCGTGTCTTCTGCCTTGTGGTGGGCTTTGCAGTTGCTCTCGCTGGAGTTCCTTTGTTAGATATTTGCCCTCTTGACACATCCAAATGAAGAAGTTGCAGCAGGAAAAGTAGACTGGTGACAGACCCTGGGATTCCGTTCCCTGTAGTAGGTCCTGAAATCTTATCTACATGTCATCTAGCTAATCAGAGGTCCATGGTGAGATCTGTCAGAGATTTCTGTTTTAAAAAAGAAATTCAGACACAGTTGACAGGAGAATTGGAATGTTTTTCCCCAGGTCCTGTGGCGGCTACCAGCACTGTCTATTATTATGCGAGAGCCAGCCTGAGGCTGTGGGGAAGGGAAACTCAGAGTGGCCTCCTAAGGACACCAGCACAGGGGAGAGGCCCCTCCCTGCCCTCAACAACAGAAAACAAACAAAGAGGAGCCCACCACCAATAGCAGAAAGCAGAGACTAGGTAAAAATAGAGCTGCAGAACATCAGTCAAACTGGTTTATAAGAAAATACAATGAAACTCAGGAATTACACAGTGAGAAAGATAGTGTCAAATGGGGTAACTACATCTTTCAAAGGGGTTGGAGAATCACATGGGTAACCAAACTTGTAAAATCTTCAGGTAGAAAATGCCCTTTCTAATTTATGGAATTCACAAAACTATGGAAATTTAAATTGACATCTATAATTCTTGGCTTTGAAAAAGCAATTCATTTCCCTAGAAGCTCTTGGCTCTTTTCCTCTTAATAAAGTACAAAGTGCACTGGCCTTGAAGTCAAATATTACCAGAAATGGGAATACGGACATTTATTAAGCTCTTCGTCAAACCATGCTATTATTCTAAGTAAATCATCTCCGGAAGTTGCACAAGAGGATATAAAGCTCAGTGGTTCAGAGCACAGATTCCAGAACTGAAATATCTGAGTTCAAATCCTAGCTCTGCCACCTATAAATTTTCATCAAGTTACTTAGTTTCTGTCTGTATCTGTTTCCTCACCTATAAAAGAAAAATGATGACGGTCTGCCTAGGTGACTCAGTCGGTTAAGTGACAGACTTCGGCTCAGGTCATGATCTCATAGTTTGTGGATTCAAGCCCAGTGTTGGGCTCTATGCTGACAACTCAAAGCCTGGAGCCTGCTTCCTTTTCACGTGTCTCCCTCTTTCTCTGCCCCTCCCTTGCTCGTGCTTTGTCTCTCTCTTAAAAATAAATAAACCTTTAAAAAAAATTTTTTAAGTGGAATGATGACAATAAGCAACAAACATCATAGGATTATTGAGGGGATTAGAAGCATCAATAAAAAGTGTCTGACACCTAAGAAACATTCCATAAATGTTATTATTGTTATAATTTCATCAGTTGGGATAGGCTATATTAAACTATGTAACCATCTTCCCCAATATTTTAAGCATTGTAATAAAACAGGTTATTTCTCACTCATGCTATAGTTCTACTGGCAGAGAAACTCTACTCATCAGAGTTGTTCATGGACCCTGGCTACCATCTTGAATAGAGCAGCCACCATCTTGAAAATTGGTGGTTGATGCACCAGAAGGAAGAGAGCTTTGAAGGGTCTTAAGTTAACATTTATATACCTCATCCCAGAAAAAAACCAAATCACCCTTGTTCACAACTCACTGGCCAGAAACAAGACACTCGGTCCCATTAAACCACAAGAGTAGCAAAAAATGCAAACTTTTTATGCACCTAGAAGGTGAAAGAACTATAACTGGTAAATAATATACTTATCATTATTTCATTGTAACATTAGTAACTGTAGTAGTTGTATTAACTTTTCAAGATATGAACGATCCATTTATTAGAGTGATATATTCCTATATGAGAGAAAGATGGGAACTAATAATGGTTTTATTATGTCTACTTCATCCGCATCAATATAATACTTAGTTGCAGACTAAATAACAGCACTTGAATATGTGATAGATATCAGATAATATGCTCGTTACTTTTACATGTCTTTATACATAATTCTAACAACTCTAAAAGGCAAGTACTTTTAGCTCAATTTCACAGATGAAGAAACAATACTTAGAGAAATTACATAATTTATCCAGTAACATAGCGAATAAGTATGGAGCCAAATTTTGGATTCAAAGAACCTGCTAGGTTCTTTGTACATCATCTTTATATCATGCCACATATGGATTCTAGCACAAATGAGCCATATATTGGTCTCTCATGCTCATGTAGGAAGTACACTATGAACTAGCTGAGAAAAATTAAGTTTCACTTAGAAATTTTATAAAATCTTAACTCTGTTTTGATTTACTAATGGTAGAAGGGCTACTTGCCATTATAAGAGACTAAGTAGTCTTCTTTGGGATGTGTTCAATTTTAAGTTCAGGAAAATACGTTTCATTTCATTATCCTTGTTTTCATTCCCAAGGCAAAACTAGAACTTCAGTCCTCAGTCATAAAAGGAGAGTAAGGCTTATTAAAAATGTTAGTGTAGTTCTGCTAGTTCTACTGAATCCCAGAATCCTCATCTGCCCCTCCAGATGGACCCTCTACTTTAGAAAAGCACATTGACTGGAAGGAATAATGGGATGGACTGGCAGGGCAGTGAATGCAGCAATGACAATCGGCACACCATTTGGGAACACTTCCTTTAACAAAATTGGTCTAATGTGAAAGAGTTGGGAAGAATGCGTCATTTTAGATTGGGCTAAAACGGAATAAGAAGAGACCATGATAATTCTCCAAACATGTGTTTCCCTTGGATTATCCGGTTCTCAGCTCACGTCAGGAAGCAACACTTGAGGCAGAATTATTAGGCTTTACGGAAATAGCAAACACACAACGTGAACTTTGTATTCCTGCGTAGAAACTATTTTCAACTAGAAAGATACCCTTTTATCTCCTAAATTATGTGTGTAGCCCTTGAAATATAGCATGACAACACAGGATGTCAGCGAACCAGTGTTTTCTTTAAATAATGGCGTCTCTCCTGGAAATAAGTCATGGAGCTTTCCGAGGGAAAAAATTGCATATTTTTGGCCTGTAATACCTTTTTTCATTTGATCAATTTTATAAAGATTTATTGGAAGAAAAAAGGTAAAACTCTAAAATAACAAAAAAATGCAAATCTCTGACTTTTCATTTCTTTCTAGATTGGATTAATTCCAGCCAACCTCACAATACACTCCTCCAGGTCATACACAGATGTTTACAGTAATCTGAATGCACCCAATGGATCACTCACACTCATATCACACAAGTAAATAATCATATGGTGCTTAATACATGCTAGGCACTGCTCTAAATCCTTTACACATAGTATTTTATTCTCACAATAACCATTTACAGTAGGTATCATTATTATCCCTATTTTATGGTTGAAAAAAAAATGGGTCCAGAATGGTATAGAACTTACCCAAAGTCACACAGCTAACAAATAAAAAATTCAAACTGGGGCGCCTGGGTGGCGCAGTCGGTTAAGCGTCCGACTTCAGCCAGGTCACGATCTCGCGGTCCGTGAGTTCGAGCCCCGCGTCAGGCTCTGGGCTGATGGCTCGGAGCCTGGAGCCTGTTTCCGATTCTGTGTCTCCCTCTCTCTCTGCCCCTCCCCCGTTCATGCTCTGTCTCTCTCTGTCCCAAAAATAAATAAAAAACGTTGAAAAAAAAAAAATTTAAAAAAAAAAATTCAAACTGAGGGAGTCTAGTTCCAGAATCCATCCTCCTTACCTTAAATTATGCTTTTAAATTTGATGTTATCTTTATTTGGAAGACTTTTTTACCCTCAAATGCCTGGCTAAATCCTTCATCATTTAAAACTTAGCTCTGACCTTCACTACCTAGGGAAGTTGTTCTTAATTCTTTCTTACCCTCAGCTTTCCATTCTTCACAAGACTAGGCAAGACTAGGTGTCAATCCTCTGTGCCCCAGGCAGCCTGAGATTGACCTTGGTTGTTGGCCTTCTCCACTAGACTTTGAAATGCTGTACACTGGTAGTACTTAACTCATTTCTATATCCATGTGTATATGTATGTATGTCATCTATGAATAGCTCACAGCAGGTGTTAAGTAAATATTTGTTGCATTAGTACAATAAATAGAAGGAGAATGTGTATGTGCAGAGATGAGAGTTACATTTTATTCACTAGTTGGTGAGTGATCTTTGAAATTTGGTTAAAATCATTTTCAGTATTTTTGAATGGGTGTAGCTCCGAACTTTACCACATACAAAAACCAAATGAAGAATTCTGTTGACATGCAGGTGTTTCTCAGAGAAAAAAGAGACTATTTTTAAGCTATTTTACAATGTTTTCAACCTTAATCCACAAAGTGTCAAATTTCTATGTCTTTTTCTCTAAAAGGACAACTATTCCTGAGATCTAAAGAATATTTTCTTTAGTTTTTACAGAGAGAAAGAAAATCAAAAAAACAAAAGCAGATGTTTGTGACTATATTATATTTAAGGAAAGGCTCTAGGAGACAAGTTTTTCAAATACTGAGCGATTCAAATCTAAACAACCTTAAAAGAATTCTGGTTCCAAGCATGAACTAAGAAATATCCTTTATGTGGGCTCTGATGACAGAAGTCAAGGCAATGATTTTAGACAACATGACATTAAGTCAATAGCTTGTTTTGAAAACCATGTTGATGTGAATGACTTCTTTATAGCAAGTGGGGGATCCAGAGTGAGTTGCTATAAAAGAGGTTGCTCTATGCGTGGCTGCCCCTTCAGAGTCCTTTTCAGAAGTTTCTTCCCCTTAGCCCCCTACTGAAAGTGAGAAACTCACAGCATTGTCCAGCAGTCCCAAGCTAGAGGATTCTTCCTGTTTTCATTATGCATGTACCTCTACAAAGAGCAGAGGCTTCAGAGCTAAAGCTGTTAAAACCTGAGTTGGAATCCCAGCTGGGTGGTCTCCAGGAAGTCACTTCTTCCTGACTTCTTTCTCTTCTGCTCCTCTTCTTCTTCCTCTTCCATCTCTTCCTCATTCTTCAACAATCTGTTAAGCCTTAATTAATTTTTCTGTAAAGTGAGAATCATAACAGGCATCTCCTAAGGTTGTTAAAAGGGTAAGAAACAATAAAAGTCTATAAAGTGCCTGGCATGGTACAAAATGCACACAGAAGCAAATAGTCCCTGTTGCAATTATTATCCACCACGCATTATCTGGGGTAATAAAGGCAAGGTAGTCAATATAGTAAGAATTGTTAGTTTTGTTCTATGATGGATGAATGTGGTCTGGACTATTATTCCTGTAGGAGCCAGTGAGATGGATCTGAAAGAAAACCCACTTGTAAAGCATCAGGTAACAGTGGGGCAAGCTTCATGTGATAAAAAACAAACAAACAAACAAACAAACAAAAACAGGGAAACCCAAACCTACACACAATTGCATTAAGAGAACATCCTTTTCTACTGCAGGTTAGTCTCAAGAGTTTTATATCCACTGCAATGGAGTACTTTTTCCTCTTTACTGGATTTAAAATATTTACACCTTACCTAGGCATGATAAAACTTTGTCAAATGATAAGCAGTGTGTAGAAGAGCTGGATGACAAGGAAGGAAGGAGGTCATCTGATTTTCATTTTAATCATTTAAATTCCATCATCCAATTTCTGGTCAGAACGAAATAGGTCTATCTACCCCTTTCCTTTTTTCTCCATCCCTTTTCCAGATTTCTCTTTACCATGATTGAGCTTGAAAAATCACCGTAGCAACTCTGAACGTGAGGAAAGTTTTTGAATGGATTAGGTAACCTGATAAATACTATCATTTCATAGCATAGACAGAAGTCATTAGCCTATCATGCTTGATCCTATGCCTCCTATCCCTTTTTTCCCTGTGATGGGTAACTATCCTTTCTTAGGCCTCAGCTCACTACCTGTGCTTTGGGTCCCATGCCCTTGAACCTCTTCAAGATTCAATACAATTTCCCCAATCAACTGTACCCTTCTCTTGACATAAAACATGATTCAATAACTTCCATATTAAGGAGGAAAGGAAGAAAGAGAGGGAGGGAAGCTGGCAGGGATGGAGGGAAGGAAGGTTTAGGAACAATTTTAGGAAGAGTATTCTTGTAAAGCTGGATAAAAGATAACACTTCTGAAAGACCTAAAAAGTGTACATTGCAGATATCTGATGGAAGAATGTTTCAGGTAGTGAGAATAGCAGCATTAGCCAAGGCACTGAGATACAAGTACGGCTGAAATTTCACATTGCTCACTGGAGATAGAACAGAATAAGAGAGGGAGAGTAAATGATAAGAGGTAGGGAGAGCTTTGAAGGCTAATGTGAACTTTTGCTTTTACTGAGTTAAACAGGGAGCCAGTAGAGGATACTGATAGAAGAATGGCTTGATTTCACTCACCATTTAAGGGATCATTCTAGCGACAGTGCTGGGAATTGGCTAAAGGGAGTAAAGACAACAACAGAAAGACAAAATAGTAACTTAGCAACTTAGGTAAGAAATGGATAGTATAGTAACATAGGTAAGAAATGTTGGTGGCTTGACTGAGGTAAACATGATAGTGAGTGATTAAATCCTAATAAGTGAATGAATGCATATATGTTGGAGGTAGAGATGGCAGGATTTAATGATGGATTAAAATATGAGATTTAATGGAAAGAAAAGAGAAAAAATAGGCTTCAATGTGTTTGGCTTGAACAACTTGAAAAAAAAATTCCATTTGCTGAAGGGAAAACTGGGAGAGAATTTGTTGGCGATGAAGAGAAGATCAGTAATTCATTCCTAACCTGTTAGTTTGAGATGCATATTAGGCCATGAGGAAGAACTATCTAGAGACAGTTACACCCATGAAACTGTTCTTCAGGAATGAGTTCTAGGGTGAAGATATAAACTGAGTCATAAACATATTGATAGTATTTAAAGTCATGAAACTGTATGAAATAACCAACAGATTAGTACAGATAGAGAACAGAAGGCCAGAGAGTAAGCCAAATGCAATTGAATACTTAAAAGGTGGTACGATAAAGAACTAAGATGAGAAGCAGTGTTCCATGAGTTTGAAGAAAAATTAGGAGAAGAAAGTGCCCACTGAAAAGAGTATTTCAGGGATGAGGAATGATTATTTTTGTCAAGTGCTGTTGCTGCATCTGGTAAGATAAGTCTTAAAATTGGTCATTGAATTTCACTACATGGAGGTCATTGGTGACCTTGATAAGACCAATGTCAGCAGAGTTTGGGGGGGAACAAAGTCTGGCTGGAGGGAATTGAAGAGAGAAATCGAAGATAAATTTTTTGCAGATGTTTCCCTGTAAAGGGTAAGAGGAGAAATAAACAGGTGGTAGAGAATATGAGATCAAAAGAGTCATGTGTCTTTTTAAGAAAGGAAAAATTACTGCTGGAAATAATAAAGTAAAGAGAAATTCACGATGCAAGAAAAGGAGAAAAGAGGATTTTATCTGTATCACTGGGTAGACAAGAATGAGTTAGGGTAAGCCACACCTCTAAACATTTGAGGGATCAGTTCTGAATACCATACTTCTTTGGAGACCTGAACAAACTTAAAAGATAGCAGGGGGACCTAGATCTTTCCTCCCTCCATTAGGAGTGCATAAAAGCAGTTTAGGAGGAGTAGATAAAGAGAGACCACCAAGAGATGGAAGAAAGAGTTCTGAATTAAAATACACAAATGGTCTTGAGATAAACTAAAATAACCGCTTCATGTTTATGTTTTTAGGATTTTTAAGTTTAAAATATTTCTCAGTGCTCTCCTTTTTCTTTAAAGCCCACACCCTTTTTGGTAGTGCAATAACAATCCAGGGAGGAATTAAAGAATTTTAAATGTGTTTGTTCTTCTAAAGTCACATGTAGCTCTCTACATTATTTTGTTTAGTCTTCTCAGCACCTTTTTGAGGCAGCTATTTTGAGTCTTGTTTTTTGCCACACAGTGGTTCAATAACCTCCTCAACTATATAATGTAGTAAGTATTAAAACCTTGGTCTGCAGCAGTCTTTGTCCTGTGTTTTGACTGTATGCTACACCAAGAACCCTAAGTTGAAAATAATGGAATGTGGGCCCCACCTAAATAAGGGAAACAACTATTGATGAAACAAAATCCTTTAAGAGTGCAATAGGGGCACCTGGGTGGCTCAGTCGGTTGAGTGTCCAACTTCGGCTCAGGTCATGATCTCACAGTTTGTGAATTCAAGCCCCGTGTCGGGCTCTGTGTTGACAGCTCAGAGCCTGAATCTTGCTTTGGATTCTGTGTCTCCCTCTCTCTCTCTGCTCCTCCCTTACTCACAGTCTGTCTGTATCTCCCTCTCTCAAAAATAAATAAACATTTTAAAAATTAAAAAAAAAAGAGTGTGATAGTTCAAGAGCAGTACTGTTTAGACAACCTAAGAGTTGCCATATTGAAAGTATGTGCTTGCTAGCCAAAAACAAAACACAAAACACAAAACAACAACAACAACAACAACTTGGCCTTAATTCAGCATTCTGGGCACAACCCTAGCCATGTTCCTGACCCTATTCCAATTTCAGACTTCAATATCTACTGATCTTTCTGCACTCTTCCCACTCCAGACTCTATACAGGCTTGGTCTCTGGTTACTAAATCACAGCTCCCTGCCTGCTATGTTGAGGACTCTTTGGCTAATCAAAGAGCTCTGGTTCCTTTATGCTTGCATAAGTTTAAGCTTATCCTACTGAATACTAATAGATATATTGCTAGGGGACCTACTACGTGTTGGGCATAATAATAAGTTATTTTAATTTATACTGAAACCTTTACAGTCATCTAGCCAGATAAGCATCACCACCCTCAAATTATAGATGAGAAATTGAGTAATTTGCCCAAAATGTAAAACAGTAAGGAATCACAATTAGTTTTGACATTAATTTTTTTTATTTATTTGTTTTGAGAGAGACAGAGACAGTGCACGTGGGGGAGGGGTAAAGAGAGGGAGAGAGAGAGAATCCCAAGCAGGCTGTGCACTACCAGCACAGAGCCCGATGTGGGGCTCGAACCCATGAAGCATGAGATCATGACCTGAACCAAAACCAAGAATCGGATGCTTAACCAACTGAGCCATCAAGGTGCGCCTGACATTAAAGTTTTAACCACACTAACCTGACTTTCTGCATAATTAGTTTATATACAACCTACTTATAAGCTTTACTCTTAATGATTTAAAACTAATGCATGCCTAGCTGACTTAAGTTAGTTGCAGCCCGACTGGGGAGGCTCCCTGTGAATCTGAGTCATGTCCCGATGTTGCACCTGCCAGTTCTGTCTTTTGTGGGATTTACGCTATGGAAAAGGAATATAATAGTCCTCCAAGAACTTCAGGGCAATGACTTAACTGTTTGGATGGAGCAAAGGAAGAGGGGATTAAGTCCTTCAAATGAGAAGAATGTGGGTTTATGGAGCAGCTTCATAGCTTAAAGGTAAAGTACTCTGGCTGCAGAAGCAGCATATTTGCCTAAATCCACCTTCAACACCTATAACTCACTGTGCCTCAGTTTCCTCATCTACACGAAAAGGATGATATTAATGTGTGGCACCTAAAAATGTATAAGGATTAAATAAGTTAATATTATATAAAGTATTTAAAACTCTACTTGGTGCATACATAGGGCTGTATTATTATTATTTATTGCTATTAAATATTTTCACGCTTTTAGCTTCCAGTTTGTGCTGCACACTACTACCCATCTCCCCAAAATTTTGATGATCTCAGAACTAATAATGGTCTTTTTTTTTCTGGCACTGTGGCAAGAGATGGCTTCCTGGTCAGGATAATCCTCAGTTGAATCAAATGCCACACGTTCCATTTCTCTGGAGAGACAATTGCATAGTAGCACCGCCACTTGGAAGAAAAAGAAATTGATCTTCTAATATTGTCCCATTTCCAATAAAAATCTTTCTTCAGCTGTTTCTGCATTTGTAGCAGTTACACACGTACTGTGCTGTTGCTTAGTCAGATTTTTACATTCAGGCTTAATTGCTTAACTATTCCAGGATCCCTGCTCATCAGTCTTTTAATCATGTTATTATATCTCTCCTGACTGCTTCCCAATTTGTCTCCGCTGTTTTGAAAATGAGATGTCTATGCGCAAACGGGATTCTGAAAGTGGAATTTCTCCATCATTACAGGGGGAAGCTACCATCTTCCTGCTCCATAGCCTGATGGCTCTATATCTGCATTTCCAAATAACACTGGCCTTTTCAGACTCAATACCACATGTCTAACTGATTGCAATGTCATTTCATAAACTGTCCACCGTCCTGTTACAAAGTTCTTTGACAATATCACTTTCTGCATTCGATTTTTCTTCTCAACTGTCTACATGGCAAATGTGCAAGTTTGCTTTTTCTCCACGTGGAATTTCATTTTGTCATTTTCTGCTCCTACTTGAAATGACATGTGATAGAGAAAGTAATAAGTTGTTCTTAATACTTTAGTAGGTTACCTCCCTGCATCAGGGTAAGCTTTCCAGAGGTCAGAAGAAATAGTTTTTGAGAATATTTTTTTCTTTTTTTTTTTTCCTATGTGTGGAAAAAAAATTGGTGCCATGTTTTATAAAGTGACCTGGCTTTTTAAAATGCGTGCAGCAAATCTGGTCCAATTATACAAGTTGGGGGCTTGTGCCATTTACTCACCAGTTTGTTTTACCAGGTACACAGTTTGATAAGTATCCACAGGGTGACTGGTGGATTTTGTACGAGAGAAAGAACTTGCCTTGGATAACTATGGACATCTTGTTACATCCCATTCCCAAATCTGTCAACCATTTAATGACAGCCAGAACACAAAACAATATTTTACTTGTTCATAAGCAACAAGATCCATGAGCGAAAATAACTATTTTTCTAAGTGTCTATGTGGCAAGGAGGCAAGCTAGAGCATATAGCTCATGCTCTTGGGAAATCATCATAAAATGGTGTACTGTGTTCATTTTCCTAATCAGCCTAATAAGTAAGATGCTCTGTGCATGGTTGTTACACTGCAGCATTCTTCTGAAAAACAAAAACAAAACTTAGTAAAAGTCAAACCCTGATTGATTTGCCTCTCTTAATATAATCCAAATGTTTCAAGAGAACACTTTCGATGTGAATCAGATTTAATTCCCATGATCTGAAAACCAATATCCTGTCAACTGGAGATTTTTTTTTAATGATTTTGGTTCATCACAGGTTAAAATCATTTTTTTTTTGGCCAAGTTGCAGCAACTATTCTACTATTTCTTTCATTGAACAGAACAAAAACATTATCAGGCTGGAAATTGACTATGGGACACAGTTTCACTTGCCATGAAATGTGATTTTTTTGTCAAATAAACAATGTGGTTGTCCTTCTGCCTTGGCCAGACTGGTAGTATGGAGCAGGCTTAGCCTTTTCTAGGAGCCCTACATGCCTTTGTTAGTCCTTCTTATGTCCCTGATCTCTTAACTGTGGAGTGTGGCGGGGCACAGTCCTTGGCCCTTTTCTCTATCCTCACTTACTAACCTTGGTGATTTCTTGTTGTCTAGTGACTTTAGATATTATTTATATATTCTTAAATTTATAAAAACACCTTTAATCTCTCCCTGCACTCTGACTTCTATGTACAGGGTGGTACTTGACATCTCCATTGAGACTGATAACAGGCATTTTTTTTTTAAGTTCATTTATTTATTTTTGAGAGAGAGAAAATGTGAGTGAGGGAGGGACAGAGAGAGGGAGAGAGAGAGAATCCCAAGCAGGCTCCATACTATCAGTGTGGAGCCTATTGTGGGGCATGAACCCACGAACTGTGAGATCATGACCTGAGCCAAAGTTGGACACTTAACCAACTGAGCCACGCAGGCACCTCACTGATAATAAGCATTTTAAATGTAATATGCCCACAGTGAGCTCCGGATCCCCTTCCTTAAACTCATTCTATGCAGTCTTCCACATCTCAGTTAATGGCAGTGGGAACTCCATCCTTCCAGTTGCTTATACCAAATGCTTAGAATCATTTCTCTCACATCTTACATAAACCAGTCCATTAGTATATGCTACTGGCTGTGTATCCCACTGGCTGTCTGTTCTCAATGTATCTAGAAGCCTACCACCTATCACCACCTTCTCTCCTGTGACCATGCTCCAAGACACCATCATCTCTCTCCAGGAATATTGTAAGAACCTTCTCACTGGTCTCCCTGCATCTTCCCTTGCCCTGCTTCAGTCTGTTTTCAAATCAGCATCCAGAATACCACTTTTATCAGATTTCTCCTCTGCTTCAGACTCTTCAATGTCCCATGTGATTTTGACATCAAGGGAGCTCTCTTCTTAGGTGTCTGCGCTCCAGGTGTTTTCCGGGTATTTCCTCAAATATACCTGTTAAGTGAGGCCTACACCAACTACTCCTGAAAATTGCAAACCCTTGTACACTCCCTACCCACTTCCAGGATTAATTTTTCTCCATAACATTTGCCAGTATATAAAATACCATCGACCTTAATTATTTGCTTTGTTTATCATCTCTCTTACTCCAAAGAGTTGAGTCAGTTGAGCGTCTGACTTTGGCTCAGGTCATGATCTCACAGTTTGTGGGTTTGAGTCCCAGGTCGGGCTCTGTGCTGACAGCTCAGAGCCTGGAGCCTGCTTCAGATTCTGTGTCTCCCTCTCTCTCTGCCCCTCCCCCGTTTGCATTTTCTCTCTTTCTCTCAAAAAAATAAAAATAAAAAACATTGAAAATAAAATCTCATGTGTATAAGAATTATAATTAATGGGACCTTTATGTACATAAGAAAATATGAGGAGAAATGATTTTTTTTACCCCTTTCTGGGGTAACTTAAGTTATGGACTACAAATTGCAGGAAGTGTTTCTCTCTGCCTTTTGCAAGCATTAAAATAACTTCCTTAGCTAATGATGTACGATACACTTCTGATTATGCATTGCATCGTAAACATTAGTGTATCTAAAACATTATTTATAATCCAGCAGTTCTGTGTATATCAGTGTCAAATAGTAAAGGAAGAATAGAAGCTTCTGGTATTCCCACTGCCTCTACTGCTCCTGGCACAGAATAATCACTCGATAAATATTGGTTGAAAAAATAAAAGAATGAATACAGAAATTCAAATACTTAGCAGTTTAAACAAAAATCTCCAAACATCAGGGTTAATCCAAATGTTGCTGAGCTGAAGTGCATGTTCATCTATTCACTCACAGACAGACCTGGACAACATGGCGCCCTCTACAATCAGTGTTTCACTTACGAGTGCTTGATTGTCCTAGTCGTCCATGCCCAGTGATTGCTGTTTGGCCAGAGTGAGGATTTCAGCTTATGGAATCAATTACACAATTTCATACCTGCCTTCAAATTAGTATTGACTTTTTTTTTTGAAATCCCTCTTTTATGGAGGCATAATTGACATGTAACATTATATTTGTTATTTCAAATGTACACCACCATGATTTGATACTGTTATATATTATGAAATGTTTCCCACCATAAGTCTAGGCTCCGTGCTTAGGTATAATTTTTTCCTTGTGGTGAGAATTTTTAATATCTACTCTCCTGGCAACTTTCAAATAGACAATGCAGTATTGTTGACTACAGTCACCATGCTGTATATTACACCCCCAAGACTTATTTATTTTAGAACCAGAAGTTTGTACCTTTTGACCCACTTCACCCATTTCCCCAATCCTTCAACCACCTGCCTCTGGCAACTACCATTCTGTCCTCTGAATCTATGAGTTTGGTTTTATTTTCTGAAGTCTTCAGTCTTGAAGAATTTCTTGTGTTTTGACCCAAAGGGTTTAGTCGCCCTTTGCCCAATTTACCAATGTCATCTTTTCCTCTAATGATTCATTTCACTCTTTCTATTGCCCATCATCTCCCTCAATAAAAGGAATCAAATCACTTGCCTAGAACCACGTGAGCGTAAGACTGACAGCCTGAGGCTTTTGCATGAGCCTAGCCCCATGATAACTCCTTGACAACCAGTACAAACCACACCTTGTAGGGTCAGCTTCTGGTCTTTCTCACATACTTTCTCCTCCACCTAGAATGCGATTTCTCAATCTAGTTTCTACACAGCTAGTAATGTCCATATTTACAAGCATGTCTCTAATTGTTCATCTATTTGACACACTGCAGATGTTTTATGATGTTAGTCATTTATTTTTTCATATGATTTGGGGTTCTTTTATTTAGGGGCTCTATCCTATATCAGTTGTGCCTTATAGTATTAATCATGGTCCACTATGAAACAGTCATTCAAATGTTGATTAACTGATCAATTCTTGGCAATCTTGTGTCTTTCTTGATGTCAGTTCTTTACAACATTGACCAGTCAGTGATTTCATTCCTGGCACTTATGCAGGGCACTGTGCTTATAGGCTCAATTACTGTAATCTGCACTTCTATTTCTAGACCATTCAAGATGGCTTTTGGCTACAAGTATTAGAAAATGCAGAGAATAGTCGTTTACATATTTTTTTGCTCCATTTAAGAAAAAGTCTGAAAATGGTGGAAGTTGGAGTTAACTCACTAACTCAGCGATAACAAGGCCAGCATTAAAAAAAAAATCTTGATCTTTCTGTAACAGATATAAAATGGCTACTAAAGCTATGGGCATCAAGTGCACGTTCAAGGGAAGAAGAAAGACAAAAAGGGAAGGGTGAAGCCAGTAATTCGGTCCTTTTTAAAAAGAAGCCAAAGCTTCCCTTTTTTATTATTTATTTTCGACAGAGACAGAGCATGAGTGGGGGAGGGGCAGAGAGAGAGAGGGAGACACAGAATCAGAAGCAGGCTCCAGGCTCTGAGCTGTCAGCACAGAACCCGACCTCACAGACCATGAGATCATGACCTGAGCCAAAGTCAGAAGCCCAACCGACTGAGCCACCCAAGCACCCCTTAAAGGCAAAGCTTTCTAAAAGGCATTCCTGACACCTGGTATGTTTCTCCACACTTTTCATTGGCCCCTGGAAGGGTGTGATCGTTAACGAGGTTGTTAATATATTGGGTTAATTAATTAACAGAATCTGCCACAAACTCCCTCGTGAATATGCTCTACGTACCAGTTTCTCTGGTCCTAAACCAAGCAGAAAACTGACATCAAATTATGTAAAAAAGAAACAAGGTTGTGAAGTGTTTGGGGTCAAGATGATGATATCCAATTCATTGCCCAGAAAACTTGGAAGATGAAATCTCTGCTAAATAAGGTTACATTTAGTTAATCAAGGAATGGGATGCAAGCAAACATTGTTGAACATGGACTATGTGCAAAGAAAAGGAAAAAGAGCCTAGAATTTGTCACGACCTTCTTTTCCTCCCATCTCAGGGAAATTCATCCTCAAGGAAGTAGGGAACTAACAAAGAAGGGCAGACAGATAATGCCCTGCTCTTGCTCATGGGAAGGTATAGAGCTGGCTCTATAAATAATGAGGAAGGGAGAACTTAGTATTAACAGATCATTAGGAGTGTTCAGAAACCAAAATCCTAAATCATTTGAATGTGAGTTTCAGATCCTTTCCAAAGTGAAGTAGCCAAACCTATGTAACAACTGTATTAATGAACTTTAAATGTATGCATAAGTACCTAATTGGGACCACTTAAATATGTTTTTATAACAGTCTATTTTAAAATTATTTTAGAAATATCAAAAAAAAACAAGCATAGGATAGATTTACAGGTTTATTTAATCAAATAATAGAATTTATTTCAATCCTGTTACTCTAGACTTTTGACAATTTGAATAATGGTTAGCCTGATGTTTATATTTGTACTACTCTGACTTTTTAGTAAGAATAAGAACTTTGGTGAGTTTAACCCACTAAAGGAAAAAAATAATTCTAGTTATCTTAAATGCCTGAACCAGCACCCAGAAAAGTTACTATAAATAATTACCTGCCATTATTGGGTATTTATTAACATCTCTTCTGTGAAAATGCATCTTGATAACCATACAAAAAAGCATTTTAAAAATAAAATACAAAATTACTAAGAGATATCATGTTTCACTAAGAGATATCATCCCTTACATTGCTATTAATAATGATATAATTTTACTACAGATAAATTGACTTAAATTTTACTTTTAATAAATATTCATAATAGAGATGCAGTTTTGAGGTTCTATTTGGAATAAATAAACCTGTTGTTCTTTGTTATGGTAAGTAGAAAACTACTATTTTTTCCATACTGCAATGATTAGAAGAATTAGAATGATGTATTTTTCATATTTAAACAAAAAATTAATTTATTCGACTTTACTCACATTTAAATTGTCAAATTTTTATCTTGTGTATGAACAGAGAGTTAGGATTCAGGGCCAACATTTAAATTCAATTTTTAGTTTATTTTAGGGCCTTAGATCAAACATTAGGTGGCACTATTGTCACAATGAAAAACTGCTACATTCACTCCCTTTTCTTCACTATCTAGAAGAATCTTCTTTTAAAATTCTCATTTTAGACCCCGCTATGGATTATTTTCACTTTTCCAGTGTGATTAAATGTATCTGCAATAAACATAAAAAAGATTAAAATTCATTGTCAACATCTGCTATTCACTAAGATGTGTGAACCATGAACACTTTTTAATGAAGTGTTCTCTGAATTCTAGAATTTAAAAGATATTTCCATACAGAAGAAATAGCTATTATGAATAAATACTATATTTTCTTTGTTTAAACATCTCTATTGCTTTAATGTAGAAATACCAAAATAGTATTTAAAATTCCTTTTCAGAAAATATTGCCTAAAGTTTTCCTGGATACCTAAATATCACAGATCAATTTGTTTTGTTTTGTTTTTAGTAATAGAAGAGAAAATTCTAGAACCTAATTTTAAATATGCAGTGAAAATAAAAAGGAATAAACAACCGGATAGCAAAAACATCAGTTCATATATTGTCTGTGTGTACACAAGAACATGGGGATAGATGGAAAAGGAGAAAAGCTATCAGTGGAAGGAAAGTTACTTAATTCTAAAAGGAGATTCCAAATTTTCAAGTAAAGTTACAAGAAAGAGAATGGGAGATAGAACACACTTCTTCTAGGCCAGCAGGACACTGCAGTAGGCTTACCAAATACCAAAGTGAGGATGAGCTTCTCTCTGCTTATTCTGAGTTCAGTTTTGTGAGTGGGGAAACCCAGCTGTTATTTGGAGACAATAGTTTTCAACTGTCTGTTGAAGGCTGCAGTTTAGTTCAGTGAATGAGAACACAGGTCCTGAGCAAATGTTCCTGCATCTGAACCCTGGTACATGGGCCCGTTATTGAACCTCTAACACTGGATTTTTCTCTTCTAAAAATGAGGGTAATGATATTGAGTTGATGTGAAAATCAAATTAGAAAATTTAGGGCACCTGGGTGGGTAGTCGGTTGAGTTTAACTCTTGATTTGGCTCAGGTCGTGATCTCATGGTTTGTGAGTTTGAGCCCCTGTCAGGCTTTGAGGTGACACTGTTGAGCCAGCTTGGGATTCTCTCTCTCCCTTTCTCTCTCTGCCTCTCCCTCCCTTCCTCCCTCTCTCCCTCTCTTCCTCAAAAATAAATAAATATACTGTAAAAAAAAAAAAAGAAAGAAAAAGAAAAATCAGGGGCACCTGGGTGGCTCAGTCAGTTGAGCATCTGACTTCAGCTCAGGTCATGATCTCGCAGTTGACGAGTTTGAGCCCCAGATCGGGCTCTGTGCTGACAGCTCAGAGCCTGGAGCCTGCTTCTGATTCTGTGTCTCCTTCTCTCTCTGCCTCTCCCCTGCTCATGCTCTGTCTCTCTCTGTCTCAAAAAATAAAGATAAACATTAAAAAAAAATTAAAAAAGAAGAAAATTCATGTAATACATAAACCCTGACACATTGTTAAATCTTAGTTGGAGGAGAGGCACTGATGGGGGTCTTGCATTTTTGTTGTTATTAACAGTCCTGGTGCTACAAAAGTGGTCCAACTTCCCTGCTGACTGAAGCTGTCTGATCCACACTGGGAGGGTAAGAGTTTACCTCATGCCAGGGGAGAGGCCCTGTGGATCCTCATTGTGAGGCAAAGTCAGGGATTCAAGAGCTTTAAGTCTATAGTCTGATGGCCGCCTCCACCAACCACAGGGCTGTGGAAAAATTACCTAATCTCTCTAAACATCAATCACTCCACTAGCAAAGTAGAAACGAAATTAGTAAGCCTGAACTCATAGGAGAATTAAGAGGACATCCATTTACACATATCGCTGTAATCAATGGAATAGAAAGAGCTCTGTAAACATTAGTTATTGCAACTATTATTATTACCACCACCGCTACAAATGGTCCACTCAAGATTTCTCAGTGTGTAAAAGCTTTTCCACCTTTCATTTTCTCCTACTTGGAAAATCATTTAAAAATCTCCAATGTACTTCTGCGTGGACTTCTCCACTGATCCTGGGAGAAAACAATTCATCAATATGAAAGGAATTTAGAAAATTCATTACAATCTCAGAAAAAAACATAAAAGAGCAGAGTTGTAAACATAGGTATATTGTGAATTGCAAATCCAAGTCACAATATGTCACTCTAATTGGCTGACTGCTCTATACAAAGAGCAAAGGCTACATTTTGACCACATTAAAATCCTCTCCCCTGTAAAACATATGCGCCAAATTAAAGAGAATATGACATGTATTTATTAACCTAATGCACCCATCGTATCTTATTAAACAATCTTGATTATAAATCTCCTTTCTGACTCATTATGCTATAAACTGCATGATGGTAATGTTTTCATTTTATTCCCAGCATTGATTTTGACATCTTCATGTGTAAGGTGCCAAGTAATCTTTGTTAAGGATGAACAAATAATTGAGATTGAAAACAAAACCAAAACAAAACCAATAAAAACCAAATCTCTGTCAATCAAATCATAGTGGAACAACGTTTTAAAATTTCTTTCCAGCATTTGCAACAGGAATCGCTTCTCTTCAAGTCTTGTCTGGCATCGCTATAATTTGTGGCCTTCAATGGCTGATATCCTGAGACTGTGTGAAGGGGCCAAGGAGAAGCCAGACAGATTGGTATCTATTGGGGCTGCTTACACTGTTCCTCTAAAGTCCCAAAGCTTCTTAATCTATCAATCTTCAGGACTTGCTAAATAATCCTAAACTGCCCCCCCAGAGAATTAGGAGAAGCATTAAGGAGACTTCAACCTTGCATTTTATATTGTAACCCTGACTGTTAACGTCTGTTCTTCTGATTTGTGTACTTACACTGAATGTTTCATCCTGTAGTTCAGCCTAGCAGGGATTTATTTTCATACACTTTCAATGTAAATAAAAGAGAGTCATTATAAAAGTTTTAATACTTTTCCCCAGATAAGCAGATTTACACTACCATGTGCCATGTGAATTTTAGGAACAATAATAGTTGCCTTTGAGTGAGGCCTCCTATGCTTCCGGCACTACGCTGCCTCCTAGAACTTATGCCATGCTTAATATATTCTGAAAGCCAGTTCTTACTACAAAGCAGGGAACTGAGCTTTAGAGGGGTTAAATAACTTCCCCGTGGTCACACAGCTAAGTAATCTGCAAGCTGCAATTTAAGTCCGAATACTTCTCTCTTTGAAACCTACACTTTGCTCTCATTTCACTCCTTTCCAGAAGTGTTTGCTGAAAGTAACAATTTCTCCAAAAGAGATCAGTTAACTAAGGTTAAGCAGGTTATAGATATGTGGCATCCTGGCTTTGGAGAAGGCCTGGCTAATAGAGTAAACAAAGGACAATTTCTGGAAGACAATAAGATATTCCACTGACCTGCTTAAGTGAGACAGTAACTTGTATTTACAAAGGTCGTACATGAGGAGTCACTCTAGTAGGTGGCATTGGTTCACAGTTGGTGAACGTTATGAATACATGTGGTATTGGTTCACTTAACTTCTATTCATTAAACACTCACATGTGTCAGGCACTGCGTGACGGACTTGCAGGCAGCAAGCCAAGTGAGACAGATTCTGGTGAGATGGGGCTTGCAGATGGGTGAGAAACTATGGACCTAAAGACTTGTGAAAACCAGGCTTGCAGGTGCTTTGCTCACAGTGAGAAGGAACATGTGGGTCTTGGTACTTCACATCGACAAGGATGGAAAATAACTAAACCTAGTGGAATAAAGTCTTGAACAATGTGATGAGACTCAAATAATGCCACCAGAGGAAAAAATTAATCAAAGTGAATGAAGTAGGTTATATTATTTTGACACCAACTCTCACAGCATGGGTCCTAGCAGGCTGAATGTTTTCCCCTCATTTATCCTCTGTTCTGCTCCTTCTTATATCAGCTTCATCGGTCAGGAAAGTAAGTGGTTGTTGTATCAATATATTTCGTATATTAAGGCCATCTGCCAGCTCAATTACTCCAATACATTCTCACAGTATGGGATTTCTCGGAGGAGTAATTCTATTGTAATGCTGCAGAAATTATATAAATGTCCTATGTCACCGAGAGGAAAGAAACATTCAGGATGACATTCGCTTGTAACATAAAGAGAGCCAAGTATTTCATTGTTGTGCACTGTTGCTACGACTTTTGAAACTTATTTTGATTTTGACATCTTAGAGCTAAATATTGAGGTTTGTTTAATTTAATTTAATTTTGATGAGATAATAAATACACATTGTTAAAATTAAAAAGGCACAATGATGCATGGAGCATTTAAAGGCAGTGCTACTTCGTGAGATAAACAGTGGTGGAATTCAGAAATAAATCTTCTGTTTGTGTCTCCATGGTTAATGTCATGCATGACCTTTACCTCCATAAACCTTAGTTTCCTCATCTCCAACAGGACAAAGATTAATCGGGAGTCTTGTGGTCAAGGTGCTAGTACCAAAAGAAGATTTATTTTGAATTACGGACCCACCTGATACTCTTCTTTGACATACCAGAAAAGTTTTCATTTCAAACATAGATTGTTAAAAACTACAAATGCAATTGAGAATAATTCTGTGACTTGATAGATAAAAAATTAAACTGTAAGAAGTTATAATTTTATAGCATAAAAGAGGATAGCATAAAAGAGGATATAGTAGAAATTCTCATGGAAAAGAATAAATGATGTAGAAAATGATCACTCCACATGAAGGAAAGAAAATGTGTTCAAAATGGATCAGGAGAATTTAATTAAAACATACAGAATTATTATTGCACATATGAAACCCTGGTAACTTTTACTGTTGGAGGCTATGAAAATCTTTTATATCAAAGATGATAAGTGTTCTTGAAACAAACAAATACTGGGTCTACTCAGAAAGCATATTTCTATTTTGTTCATGTTCAAGAAAATAAAATCTCCATGTTTAAATGTAGTCAATTGGTCTTATCTTTTTCTGTTATTAATTTGAGGTTTTAGCACAAGAATAAAAATGAGTTTAACAGGAATCTGGGTGTAGCAATTCTGTAGTGCTCATTCCACATTTTTGGCTGAGAATTTAGTATCTATCCTGGCTTTTAGGAATAAGTTTCAGTACAGTCCTGCAGGGAAGCGGGGATAAAAACAGATGACCTCTGATGCTCTCTCCCATAGCTGAGAATCTATTAGTTTTACATTCATTAAGCTGTTGGTATGTTCAAAGCACTTGGTCTGATTATTCCTTTTTCCTCCTGGGATGATGTTCTCTCTGGGAAGAGGTGAAAAAAATTAAATCCAAGTCAAGACCCTATTATTTTCCTCCTGAATTCTCTCCCTGCTCCAGTTTGCACCAGGCAGCAGAGAACATCTTGCACAAAATCCACTGAGCAAATTCTCTTTATTCCATGAACAAGAAAGTTGCTAAGAAGAAAGGACACACTTTTGCTTTCTTATCTTATTGAAGTACCCATCGTGAATTTATTCAGTTAATATTTATTTTTCGAGGGCCAACTCTGTGACTTCATAGGTTGAGTGATCATATTGCTTTGCATTGGGAAAAGGTCCAAATATGATTGGTGTGATCTGACTCCATGATTGTAGAAAACAACACATTCTTCCAAGCCATAGAATCTGTCTTCCCTGGCCATGCTTTAAATGCAGTTCCCTGTTTTATTAGACAATATAATGCATGACAAATTTTCTGAGAGGATTTCAGGAAAGTCTCCTTGGAAGTACTTAAATGAGTAAATACATGATTTTTTTTGTAAACTGTGATAAAATCTATAAAAAAGTAAATAAATAAAATATAAAATAACAAATTGCTATTATTTTTTAAATAGGTAAAAATCTAAAATTCTAAAATGTTTGCCATGTTTGAGTATGGTTTTAAGGGTAGAGGATCAACTCTGTGCACAAGTACCTGGGAGTGGGGAAAGAATATTCCAGGATGCCTAGAGAAGACTACTGTGCAGAGCCAGTTTGAATGAACTTAAGATTCCAAGAGTCCTAGATTTCTTCACCAAACACTGTGCCTTTGAAATCACCATCATTAGGGTTACTAAGGTGTTAGTCCAAGAAAAGCTTCCCAACTTTCCTTAAGTGATAGCACATAGAGAGTATAATGTTGTTTTGTGAGCAGAGCTTTATGAACAGGGCAGCTCAAGGACGGGACAACTTCTCCAGGAACTCTGGCCATTCCAGGCCCCTCCAAAGATGCAGACAAGCATTCATCAAACTTCCAACTCACTAGGAATACATTAGTGTCAGCCAGCAAAGTAAATAGAAAATATAGAAAACAAATTCTTTCTTTCCATCATCATAGTTCTGTTGCCATGTTAGGCTCTAAGATTAAAGAAGGGTGAGCTGGAAAACACAAAACTTCCAGTAATAGATGAAAATCACCTTCAATAGTGCTGGTACAGGCATCCCTCGTGGATATGGTAGCTAAAAAGCTCTGTGTATGTGAATGTGTGTTTGGTGTGCATGGGTGTATACATCTGTGTAGATTTCAGGTGTGTGCTTGAGTGCCTGCACGTACACACACACACACACGTACTGGAGCTATGAAATAGTGGAGAAGAATCCCAGTAAATGAAACCTTTGGTTCTTTGTGTCTCTGGCCAGTCCTGTTTTCTGTATCTATCTCTAGCACCACTACACTGAAGTTTCTCCAGAATCATACAAAGACATGAGAGCCATCCCTGAAGCTGAATCTGAGCAGGGTTTTGAAGGAGAGTATTAAAGTATAAACCATTTTATGAAAAGTTAAATGATATGGCAGACATATTCTAGAGGTAGAAACTTCTAGAGGTGAGCATGAAGGAAGGCAGCACTGACAGTAACTTACCCATGGCAGAAGTCAGTTTCAGTATTCATCAGTGAGGGCACTAGAGTTATTGAAGGTCCTGAATTACTACCTGAGATCCACCCAAGTATTAATCACTTCTTTGAAAATCCTAAAGTAACAACAGGCCCATGCAGGACTCTGAAGAAAATATACAGCATCTTCACATTTCAAGATGCCTTTTACAACAGAAGTTTTCAAGATCTTGGTTGAAGACAGATTTTTTTTTCCCTAGGCAGGCTGTGCTGCAAATTTTCTCAGCCTATTGGAATTTACTGCTCTTTTCACCTAAAATCACTGTAAATGTTGTGACATGTCTAAAAATGTGTCTGCCTCTCCCCTGTTTTATCTAGCCCCAAACTATTTATAATTTGACCATGCACTTTCAAAGAGTGCATTACTGTCTTCTATGCTAGGGTCCGTTCTTTATTTTTTATATGTGAAATAGCTTTTTTTTTGTTTTAACATGAGTGCAGTGCCATAGAAGGAGGTTCACTAATCTGTAGGTTAAATTCTTTTGGACATGGGCTGAGCACAGAAAAAAAAACAGAACTAGCTAACTAAATAAACTTCATTGGATCAAACAAATTTGGTTTCAAAAAAAGAATGGGCAAAGTAGATTTGTAATTGAAATTGTTATGCCAAATTAAAATACAATTGTGTTGAAACTGGCTCAATTTTGAGAGTGGAAAGGGAGAGTATTAATAATTATTCAAGGACAATAATTTAAATTGAGATTTGCCCAAAATGTAAAATATAGTCACCCTACTGATAGTCTTTATCTTTCTCTGCCCTTAGCTGTACAATCTGCGTGAATCACTTAACGCTGATGGGAATTAACCAGTGACAAAGAATATGAGCTCTGATTCCAGACTTAAAACTTAGTTGTACTACTGACTAGCTGTGTGAACAGAGGTTCCCAGGCAGAGTTGGGTGCACAGTCAATAACACAGAGTAGAGCAAAGGGAACTGGTACTAATAAGGAAGCACTTTCCTACATGGGTCTCATTATCATTACACACTGAATAAAAAGTTATGGAAAATGTCGCTAGAGTTGTATTCCAGCAGACAACAGGCAACTGACTTTTCTCCTAAAATTTCCTCACTCTCAGAAATTAAAAAAAGGGCTGATTGATGAACTGGCAAATTTCATGTCATTCTTCCCAACTTTGTACCTACCCACCCGTGTCAGCTGTATCCTAATTTCATCCAGTCCAGCTCAGGGAGAAAACCAACTATGATATACACATGTAACTCAAAGACATGTCTATATAATTTCCTTTTAATATAATGATAAGAATATAATATTTATAAATTTGTAAAACTTAGCATAGTGTTGAAAACCAGACAGATTTCTATCACTTTGTCCTAAGATTAATCTCATTTCTAAAGAGCAATAGTAATGTTTTTTATTTCTTTCTGATGGAATCATTTCATTGTTTTAAGTTGTGTGTTGGAAGAAAAACAAAGTTTGAAAGTTCTCCCCCCTCAAAATGGAGTTACATAACAGAGACATTAGGAGAAAGGAAATATGAATGACTTTTATTTTTAGGTCAAATTTTCCAATTAGGAAGTTACCATCCATTTCCAAGTTCTCCCTACTTTCATTAATGTGACAAGAAGTCTTAGGCCTTATCTGTGCATATCAGAAAAATAAGTTCTTGGATTCTATGCAGGCTAGGCTTAAAGTAGCCATTCAATCAAAAGGAAATGTGGCCTTTAGGTTTTAGTGCCTTGTAATGTTCTGTAAGAAGCCATAATCCACTTCACTAGATGAAAGAAGACAAATGGAGGCATTGTGTGTGTGTGTATGTGTGTGTGTGTGTACATAAACGTGTGTGTACAAATGTGTGTGTATCCCAAAGCAGCTTCCTTATACTTCTAGGTCATTGGTAGGAGAACCAAGTAACTGATACAGGCTACTTATGCAAAAATTTATCAGTCATGCAAAAAGCCACTGGGTCAAGAGCCCATGTTGGAAAATTATACAGAAAAATGAGAAAATAAAAATACCAAAGGTAATTAAATAAGAAAAAATCATGTTCTAATGCTTCTCTTTCCCCAAACAGTCACATAAAGTCTTAGCTTAAAAGGCTGATTGCTAAAAAAAAAAAAAAAAAAAAAAGAAAGAAAAAAAAGAAAAAAAAGCCTGATTGCTTTATTTAAAGTCCAGATTCCAGACACGAAATTCAACAGCTGATGTATAATACTTTTAAGCTTTGGAAGGAAAACTCAACTGGGCTTTACAGAGGGTTGGTAAAATGAATCATTCTCCAATATTGGTGAGTTCATGCCTTAACAAATTATCTAAAGAGTTATTCAACAAGCCATTTTTAAAGATAGCAAGAGAAATATAGATAGATAGAACACTAAAAAAATAAATCCTTGACTATGTGTACATGTAAAATATAAGGGGCACCTAGCTGGCTCAGTCAGAAGAGCATGTGATTGCTTAAGTAAATAAATAAATAAACTTATGTAAATACTTAAAAATAAAAAATAAAAAGCAGTGTACAATATAAGGAACAATAACTGAAAATCATTTCTGTTAACTTGAATGATGACATGAGAGTCATGCCTGAAGCTGAATCTGAGCAGAGTTTTGAAGCAGAGGAGTAAAGCATAGACCATTGTATGAAAGGCTAAATAAATGGAAGCCATATTAAGTTTCTAGAGGTAGAAACTTATAGAGAAAAGCATGAAGGAAGGCGGCACTGACAGTAACTCACCCATGGCAGAAGTCAGTTTCAGTATTCGTCAGTGAGGGCACTAGGGTCATGGGAGGCACCATTATAAACCTACACTACTATCTGGGATCCACCAGACATGCATCCTGTTTGTTTATTCAAGTGTTCCTGATAAGCAAGTGGTAAAATAAATTTATAAGCTGTGGAATCCTCTCAGCTTGTCAAGCCAGGCCCACAAAATGTGGCTAGTGTTACACAAAAATTTTGTACAGTCAACAATACGTTCATTCAAATATGAAAAGAAAAACGCAAGCTTAAGTCACAAATCAGTTAAACGGGCTATCTCTGTGACCAAACACCTGGTGTGAATCCCAGTTGTGCTATTTTCTAAGTATATTACCCTGGGAAAGTTATCTAACTGTGTGGAGGCTTAGATTTCCTCTACATAAGTTATTTTCAACTTGTTCTAAGATTAAATGATACTTACGCATAGAATTATTGACATAGAAAAGCATTTTGAGATCATCTAGTCCAACTCTTTATTTTAGGTCTAAGGTCCAGAGAACTAACTGTTGCTATCAAGACCATCATCGCCCAATTGGCAGAGCTGATTACTTACACTCCAGCCTTCTGCCTTCTGATACCTTAGCAAGTAGAACTCTTAGTTTAATTTCTGAAAGATTTATGTTAATACCTACCCAATACTTGGTTTTCCTATATGCTTTCCTGCAAAACATTTCCACGATATGGACTGTCAGGCAACCTAAATGGAGGAGCTCAAATATCAACACAACTTTAGTGAAAGTTAGTTGTATCTTTTGGTTATTTTGATCTGATAAAATCTCTCAGAAATAATATCAGTGGTTTCTGTTTTCCTAAACTGTAACTAGTGCTTCTGTGTAGTGCAGACTTTAGTAAGTACAATTACATGGTGTCTTCACATAAAAATCAATATAAGTAAATTCAAATAAATTTAAAGTTATTATAATGCAATATTCCATGAGTTATGTTTCTAAATTTTAAGATATTGAGCTTCAAAAGCCAATGATAGGACAAATCACATTGAAACAAAAGACATGTGACTGCAGAGTTCACTTATCTTGATGAGCACTGAGAAATGTATAGAATTATTGGGGGAAAGAAAGGCATGGCTGTTTTAAATTATCCACTCTCTCAAGTGATGTTTTTCAAATTAGCTACTATCGAAGCTGTTGTGAGAAAAAGATAATATAAACAAATTCATACAAAATTATAAATTATTGTCAGCTTAATCTATTATTCTTTCCAAAGATGACTGAATTTTGCCAGGCAAAAGCAAGCCTTTAGCAGAGCAAAAAGAACTAAAATGAGTGAGTTCTAAAAAGGAAGGCGTCAAAACCAGCAGATAGATCTTTCAACTCATGCTACAGAGTGACTGCCTCTTAATCCATAACATCAACCAATTAAAATCCATTTGTAGGGTGTATCAGAATCACCTGGAGATCCTATTAAAATACAGGTTGCTGTGTCCCACCCCAAGTTTCTGATTCAACTTTCTTAGGGGATGCTAACGCTGCTGGTCAGTCAATTGATCACACCTTGAGAAGCTTTGGCTTAGACTGGCCACCAATTCAAATGATAATATGATGGATTAGATAATACTAGTATTGATTTCTTAGGCAACTATGTATCACAGACACAATATGGGAATATAGGATCAGGAAGTTTCAGGATCAGCTGCGTAAGACTATGTGTAGGAAGCCTTCACTATGAGGAAGACTCATAGTCTTCCTATGAGTAGGAAGGTGGCTGGAGGCCATGGAAACTATAACATTTCCCAAAATGAATGGAATGTAGGAGCAAAGCATCATGTCAGACAGTAGATCTGAAATGAAAGTGTACCTAAGGAGTGGAAAGAAAACAGTTGTTCCAGCGCTGGGTAAAGCATCCAAAACTGAGCAAACAGAAGTACCAATGAGACATGATCCTATAACCTGAGCTATTAAACTACAGAATGTGAAGTGGCGACATGTCCACCGGGGGAGGACATAAAACCCTATTGCAACAGAAGCCACTTCTTCTCAAGCCCCATATCTAAAATCACTGTCTCTTTTCTTACTTTCTTGACCTAATAACCCCCTACCTCACCAACAAGCTCCAAGTTTGCTCTTTCCATATGAATTATATTCCTTTTTTTAATCATCTCAATACCTTAATTATTAACGTGTCCAAACCTCAGCACATTAATCTCTAGATAAAGCATAAGAGAGTGCAAGATCTTGACAAGAGCATGCCCCTTCCTCTGCCTGAAAGGGAAGTCAAGCAATGATTCTTGTTACAAGCCCCAAGGTGGCAAGCAGTGATACTGAGGATATCCGCTCAGGAGACTGAATCATCTGTGAGAACTGATCACCTCTTACTCTCTCTCTCTCTCTCTCTCTCTCACACACACACACACACACACGCATACTCACACCTTCTCCCTTTATCCAGAGCTCCAGAGAAAGCCATTATGAAGTTTCTGGGAGAGCAAGAATAGAATGCAGAATAAAGGACTAGTAATGGATCTGGGAGATGGAATTAAGAAACTTTTCCAGAGAGACCCAAGATTAACTAGCCTATGTGCTGGGAGGGTCTTCTTAAGTGCTTTGTGCTTATTAGAATATTAGATGTTTCCCATACTTTATCTTTACTTTCACAATATTCTTTAAAGTTAATCTCTTTCAGGTGTGTCTAGGCGGCTCAGTTGGTTAAACACCTGACTCTTGATTTTGGCTGAGGTCATGATCTCACAGTTTCATGGGTTCAAGCCCCATGTCAGGCTCTGCGCATTGACCACATGGAACCTGCTTGGGATTCTCCCTCTCTCTCTCTGTATTCTCTCTGTCTCTCTCAAAATAAATAAATAAACTTAAAAAATCTTTTTTAAAGATAATCTCTTTTATCACTATTTTATAGACAAAGAAACTAAGACTCGGAGAGAACTTGCTCTAGATCAGTAAATAATGGCAAATGTGGAATTAAACAGTATCTAATCTTGTTTCCTTAAAGAATTATCATGAATATTTAAAGTTGAAATCAATTATATGATTGAAATTTATAATAATTATTATAATTATTATTTTTCTGAAGGTAGAAGAATTAGAATGCCCCATAAACTCTATTTTCTAATGCCTTTCTGAAAAGTAATAAGTACTTCACAAGCATTACTTTAAATATTTTTATAAATCCTCACAAAAACCTTATGAAAGGTTGTGTTTTGCAATTTTAAGGATGAGAAAACTGAGTTATTAAGCACTTAGGAAAATCACCCATCCTAGTAGCAGGTAAAGTAGTCAAATCTAGGTCTATAGGACCCCAAACAGCAAGGTTTAACTGTTCCACATTTCAAATTCTCATATCTACTGAAAAATTATTTTATCTACTGATATCCCTAGAGATAAGATTCTGGCAAAAATAATTTTCTCCATGAGGACTTTATGCCAGGACTTGCTCTGTAGTGAGTATTCCTAAGATATCATTGTGATATGCTGACATGATAAAGGGTTCAGTGTCTCATTTCCACCAAAGAATTAATATGAAGATTCTTTTCATGGCTGATAAAACCCTTCATAGTTTTTCATGTGCTAGTCAACCCATACCCCATTTTGAAGGAATCTGCCCACCCATAAGCCCTTCCCCTTGCTACAGTTGACTGGATGAGAGATGTGTATTTGACCCAAAGACACCCAGTCTGTAGGCTTTCCAGGGTCCCTTACCTTGACTTCTAACAACCTGGACCAATCACATCCTTTTTTTTTTCCTTCTTAAATTTAAGAACAGAGAGACCATGTAAAACAGCAATGGGACAGACACAGAATACCTTATGAAGTAGTGGCATGGCTTGTGGCAAAGGCCAAAGCCCTAGAGACAAACTCAAAGGTAAAACTCTCCACAGGAAACACTGCATGATGAAATATTGTACATTTTGTGTTCTCCAGTGCATACTTTTGAAGCACTCAATGATATTTTCCCCATATTTATTAAGAAAATGAGTTTTAGGGATACCTGGGTGGCTCAGTTGGTTGGGTGTGTGACTCTTGATTTCAGCGCAGGTCATGATCCTGGGGCTGTGGGATAAAGCCCCACATTGGGCTCTGCACTGAGTGTGGAGCTGGCTTGGGATTCTCTCTCTTTCTTCTTCTGCCCCTCTCCTGCATTTGCATGTGCCCATTGCTTTCTCTGAAAGAAAGAAAGAAAGAAAGGGAAAAGAAAAGAAAAGAAGAAAACATAAAATGAGTTTTAGAGATCTTATAGAAGTTTTTAAACAGCTTTGGCATGTTTTCTTGGTTAGCAGCATTTAAGAATCTCTGTTAAATTAAAAAATAAATAAATGGTAACAAATACATATCACTGATAATATATACAGTTGTGATGGAAAATTCCTAAAAGTAAGTAAAGGAAAGATTTTGTTCCCAATATCCTATAATTAATATGAGTAATTTAATAATATATAATAGATTTTAAGTTATATATGTAATACATGCATTTGCCAGTCTCTGATTCTTTACATGGATTCAAGGTCAAAACTCCTTATGCTGACTTTCTCTCCAATGTGGTACAGAGGTAAGCCAAAGGATTCTTGAGTTAGTCCTGGGTTCAAATTATCTGCTGATACTTACCAACCAGGTATATGACTGCACATGAGAAACACTCACTCTAGGCAATATTTTGCTCTTTTGAAAAAGATAAGCCATATTGATTCATACTCAACCTTGTTGTCATTGTGTGAGTTAAAGCAGTACTATGAATTGTAGAATGTTCTTCTTTTAGAAGCCTTGTGTTTTATCATATAAAATATTGCTCCAATATATATCACTAAGGCTTAAGAGTCATTTGTATTATATACAGAGTGTGGCTTTAATAGTTTGTGAAAAAGTAGGTCTGATGTATACTTAGGACATCAGCTGTCATACCTGATTTATAAAGCCAATGTATACTTAGAGTGGACATTATCTAATGAACTTAGAGTATTCCTAGTGATACAGCAAGGGCTTTCAGAAATCACTTTTTACAAATTCAGTACATCTCCAGAAATCTGGTCAAAACCTACCAAATTTAAATTTTCTACTTGTCATGCTGATTTGGGTCTCATAAAATCTGTTGTTTTTTGGCTTTCCTAAGATCCCTGATCTGACTTCCAGACCTGTACACTTTCATACTTTTCTCATGAGTTCCTCATTCTTATAAAAAGAATATGAGGTAAATGATATTTACACTCTACTTGAAAACTTCAAGCATGAGTGTCCAGTCTCATGTTCCCCAAATGCAGCCAGGGGAAGCTGCTTTCACAACACTCTCAATGCTTCATTACCGAGCCAGATGTGGGTGACAGCAGCGTGCTCGTTGACAGTTCAAATGGCACATTTCTGAGGAGGGTTTAATTCAGGACTACAAGTGGACCGAGCTATGCAGACCTCTTCAGCACCCTTATTACGGGTTTCAATTTTGTTGCTGGTATTTTCCCCCTTTTTTAATAGGTGAGGCAGCTGACAACTGAATTAGTACACTCTCCTTAGTATGCCAGTGGCTCATGACAATAGCCTAAGGGGGAAGATATAGATAACTGAGAAGTTTTCTCACTGTTGTGATATATTTTTTCATATGGTTAATAAGGCAATTGAAATGACATTCTGTCACAGTAGTAGAATACCATGAGTGTGTGATTTCCCTTGTGCTGCCACTAGGAGGAGATGCATTTTGTTTAATACTCTTTTAAAAAAGAAATGGAAGAAGACAAGAAATATGCTTCAAGATGTGACAGTCTGCAAACTTGAATGTCCGCAACGTAATTAGACAGCAGGAGCACCTACTACTGATGGGATGGGGTTCTGTGCCAGGCTGGGCTTGCTCTGGTGATGAAAAGGTAAAGTCGAATCAATAAACAAAACTTTAAAATTTAAAATAGTTCTTTACTGAACAGCATTAGAAGGTAGAAAAGCTAAACAAATGTGACCTCTTCTCATTAAACAAAATCTTCTCCCCTCAATAAATGAGATTTTATAGATAGGAACATTCTAAGATCTTCCTTTGCCCTAAACCCTCTTACTAATAGAGGTCCACATCAGATATTAAAATGTACTTACTTTCCACAATGGATAAACACATGTGTATGTATGTATAATGGTATGAGTTGAGTTGTAGTTGACTAGTTGGTATAATACTACATTTGGAAACCACTTAATATAATTAATTATAATTTTGCAATTTCTATTTATATTTGGGAAACAGAGCTATATTCCTATGTCTTTGATACTTTCATTAGCCCTTGAAAAACTCACAGGCCCTTTTACATCTCCTAGATAAAACATCTTGAGAGAGATACTTTTTTTAAACCTTTTTTTAAAGTTTATTTATTTATTTTGAGACAGAGACAGCATGAGTGGGGGAGGGGCACAGAGAAAGAGAGAATCCCAAGCAGGCTCCATGCTGTCAGTGCAGAGCCCGATGTGATGCTCATTCTCTTGAACCATGAGATCATGGCCTGAGCCGAAATCAAGAGTCATACGCTCACCAAATGAGCCACCCAGGTGCCCAGAGAGATGTACTTTTCAGGATGGGTCTGTCCAAATGACAGATGAAAATTCTCAACTGTGGTGAACAAAATGGTTTCATGACAGTGTCTCATGAAACAATTTTAATATTTAGGCTGTGAGGACTATATTACCAAATATTGGTATCAACTATATACTATTTGGTAACAAGTTTTTATATAGGAAAGATTAATATATTATTAAATTAGCTATCAGTTAAAATCGCTGTTGGAATAGGGATGGACTAGTTACATAAGCAATAATCTAAAAAGAACCAAACTTATAAGAGTCAACTAAGAAAAGGATGGCTTGAGCAGGTTTGTTATCCACATGTGTGTTCAACTTTAGCTCTTCAATCTACTCGCCTCCACTAAGTATTCTGCCTAACGAGCCACTTGCAGACCTATGACAATAGACATGCATCACCTGCTGCTAACATAGCTCATGTACTTCACTTTTGAAATTTAATATTCTATAAAACAGATATGATTCTTCTCCAAAAAGTTGGATTTATTTTTTCATCCTGGTAAGGACCTCAGACTTCAGGAACCAGAGATCTAGTTCAAAAGCACATGCAACTTTTGTAAAAATTTCACAATTTTCAGCTTGTAATTAAATGTAGACTTCTGCCATCCTCACTCCAAAGGAGAAAACTAGGCACCATGAAATAGTGTGGTTTAACTGGAGTAACAGAACCGATTAAATGGTAGAGTTACAACTAACACACATTGACATTCAGACTCTACTTTCCATTGGCTCATGTCCCCAGTAGGTAGAGAAAGAAGGAATGCCCCCTATATTTAAACAATATGACCCCTTTTTTTCTACTTCCCATTCTTTAATTGGATTGATTTGTCCTCCAGATAAAATGGAATAAACTTCCTAACTCCTTAAAGAGAAAAGGTTAGAGATTCTTTCTGATTTCTGTGAGTTGTATATCAGTGTGATCTAAAGTAGCTGGCCCTGGGTTAAACTATTAATAGACCAGTTTTGTGGGCTGTGTAGATGATTAAGTTCAAATAATTCTTGGAGTACCTAGGTTGCTCAGTTAGTTAAGCATCCAGCTCTTGATTTCTACTCAGGTCATGATCTAACAGTTGGTAGGATTGAGTCCCAGGTGAGGCTCTGCACTGACAGAATGAAGCCTGCTTGGGATTCTCTCTCTCTCCCTCTCTCTCTGCCCACCCCCCACCCCAGGCAGACAGGCATTCTCTGTCTCTCTCTCTCTCTCTCTCTCTCTCTGTCAAAATAAATAAATAAACTTTAAAAATAAAAACAAGTCGTTCCTTATGGAAGTCAACATTTTGTGGAAACCTCATATAACAATTACTATAGGAAATAGTTAAGAAACTATGGAATTTCAAAGTAATGAATAGTTCACTGATTATATAACCTCAAATATCTATTACTGTTCAATAGAAATCTTTGTCATGTACCCTAGCTCCTTGGAATCCTGATGATTAACACATAGACTTGCTAGAATAAGAGATCAAGAAACTTATAACAGCTGGGACCTAAGAAAGGGTGTCTAGGCAAGGCAGCAATGCCTTGGGGAAAAAAAAAGTCCTAAATATTCAATTCAAGGAGCCCAGCAAGAACAGATGCTAAAGGGAAGTCTCAGCAATCTTCAATAGTTCCGTCCTTATCATTGGTCAGGAGGAAAAGCTTGCACTGGTGCTTCAAGGTCCCATATGTGACTATCAAACACTTTTTTTTTCACAGTCTAGCCAACTGGGAAATAGTTCCCGAGGGCTTCAGCTGATGGTGACTCAAGTCACACATTACCTCAGTGACATAGTACAGGAAAGAGGGTATATGGCAGGAGTTACACACATGATTATGGAGGGCCTTTCTCACACCTCTCAAATGGCTTCTGCTGCACTTTTGCATAAGCCAATTTGAAGAGGAGTTTGTATGTACAGGAGTGTCCCTGCTTACATTACAGGGCAGATCTGGAAAACACAAAGATATACTTAGGCATGGAATCATCTGCCTCAGATGACTCAGGCAGAGCTGGTTGCTGGTAACATGATACCTATCATGGTAAAATAGGTTTTAGAACAACTCATATCTCCTTAGTACAATAAATTCAGATTGATGATTTACAAAATACAAAAAACAAAATATGTCCTTCAAATAATATTGGACTATATCGTCCCAGTAAAAAATAGTATTCACTCTGTCGAGGTGCGCCAGCTTATGGGCAGCTTAGGAGGAAACTGGCTATAATCTTCACATTTGGTCAATTGAACTAGAATAATTCTTGCTGTCATTCTTAGGACAAGAATCTCTTACCCACATTTCAAGGCCAGAAAAACATGAATAAAGGAGAACTACCATTAGCTTTCCAAGGCACGAAGTTTTACAACACTGGAGGACAGGCCAAGGGCCAGGACTGCTTTCTCATATTAGGATGTCTGGAGTTCTATAAGGGGAGAGGATTGGAGGCATCAGATACTGGAAACTTTAAGATAGGCTAACAGAGGTAGAATGTAGAGAATGAACAAAAAGAGAAAAGTGGAAATCAGGTAGCATCCACTTACAAAAGAACTGTTTCAACCTCCACCAGAGTTCAGTGTGCATTTTTGAGAGGCTGAGAAATCCCTCATAGAGTGGAAATGAAGGAATCTTAGTTATTGTTATTATTATTATTTTTTTAGTACTTGATAAGGTTCACCTGTTTTTCTCAAACTCTATCTGAACCCCCAATCATCTACCCTACCCTGGCCCTTACCTGTACTGAGCCAATACTAGGTATTGGAATAGCTATTATGAATGCACATTTGATTATAGTATATCCACCACTGTCCATCGTAAACACTCTACTGTTACTCGTGAGCAATGTCTTTAATCTACCTATTCTATACCTATACCCACGCGTGAAATAAGCCTGGGTACTAAAGTAGTGGACCCAAATCTAAAAGGAGGAGACATGGAAAGAGAAGGAGTTCTCAGGAAATTAAGCGAGAGGAAGTTTGTCCTGGATAAGAGAATTTAGCAAGGGACTTGCCTCCCTTCCTCTCCAGACACACATCTCTATGAGACTTGTCCATTTTCCATTTTCTTGAGAAACTCTGAACTAAATGTCACAGAACTTTCTAATGGTCTTAAGATCCTACAGACCTGATTTCTGGAAATTGCCAATCCATTTTCTCCTTCTGAGAAGGATGCCTCGGGAAGTTATTTTCAACTCTTAAATTTTTCTTGGAACAAAAAGAATTAGCTTGCTGTTAAGAACAAAATCATTAAGTGTTCCACTCTCCCCTGTGCAGTACATAACCTAAGGATAGAACAAATTCTTGCCCTCAAGGATCTTACAATCTCTCAAAACACTGTGCATTAGCATTTTAATAGTACGATAATTCTGTGATGCTGTTGGAAATGCTTTACTTAAATGGGCACAACAGCTACATTTTATTCTAATGAAGATTCATTGGCAATATGGATTAGCATTTGACAGTGGAAAGTGGCTATTAACCTTGATATATGTGAATTCACCCACATATAGTGGCCAAGTCTCCACACGGAGTACATTTTCTAAGGTATAATAACATGGGGGTGGAGGGAGGGAGTGAGGAGAGACCATCTCCATGCTCTATTTATTATAGTTGGTCTGTTTGAAACTACAGCACAGTGGAAGGGTGGTTCCAGACCTCAGGCATAGGTGGAAGATTAAACTTGTCTGACCAGTGACTATGCTTCTTAAAACTCTTGCCTTTCAATATGAGAAAAAAGAAAATGGTTCTGCCCCTTACTATCTGGTAATTTTCTTTTTCATCATCCAGATATATGGCAATAAAAGCATCAACCTTATGTTGTTCTTCAATAATGATGATAATGCTAGTACTATTAATAATGGCTATGATTTATAGGGCTGTTAAAAATGCAGTTGAACTCTATTTGAGAGTCTGTTTAATTTTCATAACAACCCTAAAGTAAGTATTAATATTTCCCAAGTTTTTACAACATATAGCTATGGGTCCAGGATTCTTTCTTAGCTTTGAGTGAAACTCAACATTTCTGCTCTTTTCACATCACTGTGAAGTTAACATCAGTCCTAAATGCCTATCTCTCAGATAGGCAGTCTCTCATCTGCACAAACAGAGCCACACCTATACGCATACATATATAAGAACTTTACAAACAAAAATGCCAGTAAATCACAGAAAGCTCTCACTGCTTCAACCTCCCTAAAAACATTTGTATTACACAAAAGCATTTGAAAATCAAGATTACCAAGACTGTACATATATATCAAATGCCAAGGAATACAAGATTCCCCTTTCGGAGATGCTGACTCTGAGACATTGTGCCTCCCTGATTTATCCCAGATTTAGAAACAATGACAGCACTGGAGCAAAGCTCTTCCATTCTGGATTGCTGTATCTCCAGCCAAACCTTCCAACCCTCTCGACACTGTCTTCAAGTTTCAATGATGGAGTTCTTTTTGTTTGTTGTTTCTCTGCTTGTCTTTTTTTATTTTTACTTACTTTGATGTCTGTAATCCTACTGATCCACGCAGGTGACCAAACTTTCATCCGTAATCTGTAGCATTCAAATTAAAGGAATGGTTTATAGATTCTAGGATTTTCTGAGCACCTCACATAAATCCTTCCTAGGCCCCTCATGAACGGATAAAGCCAGGAGCAGAGGATGAAGTAAATTGATCCCAATCAATGTACCACAAAGCATCAAACTGCATTCACTGCCAGTCAACAAACAAACAAAGATCTATTCCTCCCCATTTTTAAAATGTATCTTGTTTTTTTATTATGTTTTACTTTTTTTTCCTAGTGCCACTTGATCACAAGTTAGTGTTTCCTAGCAGGGATAGATTCATGAGAGTAATTTGTCCTTCATTAGTTGGAAAACAGCTTTACATTTCCACAGAATTAAGTTTCTTGCTCCCTTCAACCGAACACTTCTGAAATGCTTACGCTCTGTTACATTAAGAACAAATATAATCTTTTTATATAGCAAAATTCTATATCCCTTTAAAGAAAACAGATAGAATGAAAATAAGTGTACTTTTTCCCAGTCACATTAAACAGAAAGGTTAAGCTCCTACTGACAGGAAAGATGTATTTGCAAGTGATTAGTTATATTTCTATCATAGTGCTTGTCTGTGTTCTTCCTTTGATGTTTAAACAAAGCTCTTGAACACGCTGGGTTGTATGCTCTGATGTTGATTTATAGGTAGAACTGAATTCCAAATACTAAGCCAGTAGGTAGGCTTTAATAAAAGGCACAGACTTTCCCCCTGCTGGTTAGTGTGTGACTAAGCGATATTGTTCCAGGGCCCCAATCTGTCAAGACAGGTGTAGAGTCGGGGAGTCCTTCAGGCATAAAAACCTGAGCTATCCACAGAGGGCCACATTCTGCTCCACAGGATTGCTGAGTTTTAAACCCTCAGAAGAAAAATAAACTGTGTGGTTTAGAAAAAAAACCCAAAACAAAACAAAAACTCTTTTCTGTTTAACAGCGATGTTGAACACCTTCATTTCGAAGTAAGCTATACTTAACAGGAAGAAGCTGAAGGTAATCAGGCTGTCAGATGGCAGATGAAATTCAGGCCAATCACTGCCAGTCCTAAAGCAAGGACATCAGAAAGAATGGTAGAGCATCTTCCACAGGCTTATCCATGCCTAACTGGCTGACATCTCTCAGTGTGCTGGAGGATGGGGATCCAGGCTGCATCACGGGTAGCTCAATGAAGCTATCTGCTTGAGCCACAAAAGGAGGAAGAATTAATTTAATAGAGATATTTAGTTAAATTAACAAAGGCATCCCCATCTGCCCAGGCCCGGGGAGGTATGAATTACTGTAGTCATAAAACGAGGGCCTGTTTAACACCTCACTCTGCCAACTTCATGATCTCAACACACATGAAATGCACAGGGCCACACCATCATCTGAAGAATGAAAGAGCAACTCACTACTCAGTATTGCTGGAAATGCTTCATTTCACCTGGATATTTTGCAATACAGTTTTCAAATAATGGATTGCAATTTCTTCTTTACAACCAGTCTATTTTGGGGACCCTCTGGATGCAAAATATAATGCACGTAGGCTCTTTGAGAGAATAGATCTTAAAAACAAGCATTCTAAAAGCACTAGCATGTACTGCTTTTATAAAAGGAATAAGTATATATGTTGTATAAAATATGTGAAAAATAGAAAATTTATTAAAAAAATGATACCACAGGCTAAAGTTAACCACCTTTGCATTTCCTTTCAATTCTTTTCATATAATTGGCATAGGAATACATCAGCTACATACATATGTATATATATAGTTGATATATATATTTATACATACACGTATATGTATAAATACATATCTACAACATAGGGTATAAAACCTTTTCTATAATTTTTTTCTACTTATCTTTTATCATATATACATTTCATGTAAAAAATAATTTACAGCTTAATTTTAGTGGTGAAAGTCTCTAATAATTGGAAGTTTAGATTTTTCTACAAACTTTATTATTATAAATATATCAAAAAATTTAAATATAGTACATTTAAAAACTTGCTTTGTGAATTAACGAATGCATAAAAATGGGCATCCTTTAGTACACACTCAGTTTTCTCAGCGCTCAATTGTGCCTTTATTTTTTTATTTATTTTTTTTTATGTAGGCTCCATGCCCAGTGTGGAGCCCAACGTAGGGTTTGAACTCATAATCCTGAGATCAAGACCTGAGCTGAATCAAGAGTTGGACACTTACCTGACTGAGATACCCAGACACCCCTCAGTTTTCCCTTTAAACATACTTAATATTTTTTTTTTAAATGCTGTTCCACTCACAATTAGGAATTATGAATTTGGACTTAGAAAGAAAAACTTTCTTTGTTCCTAATTTGCTCTAAGAAGTTATACCAAATTGCATATTAACTCATAATTTCCTTATATATTAACCATAAGAATGGGAAGAACTTGTATATACATTTGTCTCCACTTAAAGAGGAGAGAAAATACTATAAAGGGCTTAAGAATTATAGGACATACAAATAAAGTCTTCTTAAAAATTTATGTTAAATTCACATACCTCTAATCAACATACTTTTCATAATTTTTAGCTCAGTGTATATCTACACTTAGTTATTAATCCCACAATGATGAAATAAAAGCATTTGGTGTTTATGCCTACTATTCCATGCGTCAATATTTATGACCATTGGGTTAAGATTCCATTTGTCACCTGCTCACATGTGTTTTGATTCTTTATTAACTGAACTACTTAGTCATCTTTTAGAAAAATTTGTATCCTCTAATTCACGGGTCAGCAAACAATGGCTCACGGGCCAAACATGATTAGTTTCCTTCTTTTGTATGATCTTCAAGCCTAAAATATATTTTACTTTTTTAAAGTATTATAAAAAGATAAAGAAGAATATGCAACACTGACCATGCGTGGTTGACAAATCCTAAAATATTTACTCTCTGGCCCTTCAAAGAGAAAGAATGCTGACCCCCACTCTAATTTCACCTCCAATCAAGTCTAACACTAGATTTTTCCAAAGAGATTTTTAGAAATATCAATTTGCTGGTATTAATTGTGATGATGAGGTTGCTGTTGGTAGTAAAGGAAGATGGGTATGGTATTCTGTACTCAGCTAAGTTTAGGAAACCCTGAATTAAATGAAATTAATCCATTTTTCTTTTTATGGAATGACTTAGTTTTTAAATATGCTAATACGCATTCTGAATCTCCAAAAGTGAGAAGACTCTGTGACAAAATGCATTGTTTCTCAATCTTACTAGTGGGGATTTTTTATTTAATAGAGATAGTGCAAGGTAAAAATTTGCTTGGGCACATTCTGTGAAATAAGGAGGGAAAGAGATCAAAAGTAAAAGGAGTGCATGATAAATTTATTTTTAGCATAGTAATAAATTCTTATTATATTCATCCTATTCTTTTCTCAGGATAATTACACTAATACATTTTCAGGGTAATTGCCATATCTACACAGGAAAAATAAAAACATCCAATTCAAACTCATTCAGATTTTCCAGGGTCATTTTCTAACCTCAACTTTCTAATATTGATGATCAGAATTTAAGATGGGAAGCAGAAATATTTTTATGTTGAATTAGTGCTTGCTTGTTGAAAATAAGTGCTTGTTCTTGTCATTAGAAGACAGTTTCAACATACTGTTAGATGTAACATTTGATCTGTCTAGTTCAATTTTTCATTAGCAGCTCTGGAAGGGGAAGGACTAATTTAACAACACAGAAAATTTAATTACAAAAAAAGAAGGTAGCTGATGAAGTATTTACCTTTTCTAGTTCTCAGCTGTCTGCTATGTGGCTGCATCGTGGATGAATGTTTTCTATTTATCAGCTTTGTCTACATGTTATTGACTTTCAAAGCCCACACATACTATTGGACAGTTTTGCCGTAATTACCATGTTATATTTGTCCATCTAGGTATAAATACTGATGTGTTCATGTTCACATTTGGTTCTACCCCTGACACACACACCATCAGAACATTTTAGACAACCTGTAAAAATTTACAGTCAAAGCACACGCAAGACAACATGAAAACATTGTTCAATAATTTCCCGTACAGATTTTTAAAAACAGACTCTGTGCCTATTAACTCTTCATTTGTTAGTATCTGACATTACTCACGTCAGGGAGTAGGACTGAAGGATCTCTAGAATTTATTCTAGAACTATGATTATAGTATGCTTTTGGCTCCTGTTGTATATTATCAAACACTTTACATGGAACCTAGATTTCCATATATTCCTTTCCTTTCACAAACCTTCACATGCTCTGAAATCTCCTCCAATCCAAGTCTTCAAAAGAAAAACAAAAGAAGAAGCCAATTCCTATTTTATAGGGTAAGGAGATGGCATTTAACATCTCTTCTATTGCCCAACTATTTTAACCAGCCTTTTCACCTCACTGTTTTGATGTGGTCTCTATGATCTTTGATCATAAGGCACAAAAATTATTTTGCACAACTCCCAATATAGCTTCAAAGATGAAAAAGAAAGGTGGAAAAGAAAACTGAGTAACCAAAATTATCATTGAGTATATCTAGCAATTTAACAAATACATCATTGAAAAATGAAACTGTATTATTCAAACATCCTTTGTAACACCCCACTCAATGCTACACAACCACACTGAGTCAAGGCTCTTGTGATCTTGTAATTTATAATAAGAAATATATATGGGGCGCCTGGGTGGCTCAGTCAGTTAAGCGTCCGACTTCAGGTCATGATCTCACGGTCCGTGAGTTTGAGCCCCGCGTCGGGCTCTGTGCTGACGGCTCAGAGCCTGGAGCCTGTTTCAGATTCTCTGTCTCCCTCTCTCTGACCCTCCCCCGTTCATGCTCTCTCTCTGTCTCAAAAATAAATAAAGGTTAAAAAAATTAAAAAAAAAAGAAATATATATTTGGTCTTTGTTCCCATTTCTGGCACAGAGCTCCTGAAATTCTTGGAATTTCCTGAGTGATGAGAGAAACAAAGGTATCTTTTGTTAGGCCAATGAGGTAATACTTGTAAAGGCACCTAAGGATGGGAGCCAAGCCAGTATGTTATTGGAGGGTTGGGGATTTCAATCCCACTCCATCTCTGGGGAGGGAGTTGAGGGTAAAGATTGAATTCAATTGCCACTGGCCAGTAACTTAATCAATCATGCCTGTGTAATAAAGCCTTCACAGGGTTTGGAGAGTTTCTGGGTTGGAGAACACGTAGAGGTGCTGGGAGAGTGGCAGACTTGGGGAGGAGGATGGAAGCTCCACTCCCTTCCCCATATCTTGCCCTGTGTATCTTTTCCATCTGGCTGTTCCCTACTTATATTCTTTTATAATAAACCAGTAATCCAGTAAGTAAACAGACTTCGTGAGTTCTGCGAGCCTCTGTAGCAACTTTATCAAAGCCAAAGAGGGGGGGTCTTTGGAAACTCTGATTTAGAACTAGTCAGTCAGAAGCACAGACCCAGCCTGCAACTGGCTTCTGGAATGGAGGGTGGTCTTGAGGAACCAAGCCTTTACCCATGGACTCTGATGCTATGTTAGGGTAGACAGTGTTAGAATTGGGTTGAATTGTAGGGCATCTAACTGGTGTCCTGAACATTGATTGGTGGTATGGAGAGACAGCTCTCTCTCATGGTGAAATGGAGTACTCAGAACCCAAATGATACTGTAAAAAAAGATTAATAGATAAAACTATATAAACCCTGGACTTAATGTGCTCCTTAAATTATAACATTGTATTTTTGAAGTTCCACAAAGACCTAAACCATCTCTGGTTCTAATATTTTCAGTTTTAAAAGGGCTCACCAATTAAAAAGTGACTTGGTCATTGTTAATAATTTAGATCCTTCATCTCATTAACTAGGATAGCTTCAACTACAAGAGGCTACACTTATGTCCCTATTGATGAACGTTTCTTCTAGATTTATCTATCCAACTTAGTCACCTCAAATTCACATCCTAGCTCCTAGTTACCACCTGTGTGATCTCTTACAAAGTATCTTATCCTTTGAAATCTCAGTTGAAATTCTCCATATCTGTAAAGTAGGAGAGCCAATATTTCTTATTTCATAGATTACTTGGAAGACTGTGCCTGACATTCCTTTACTGCTTAATCTATGCTTTTTGGTGCTTTAGTTATCATCCACCATTTTCCCTTAGAACCCGCTCCTTCCCTTAAGATCCTTCTTCTGGTAAATACCCACATGATGTGTCCAATTACTCTATCCAGAAATTTAAGATTTGATTCTTTTGCTTCTTCATCTACCATTTCAATCTGTCAGCAAGCCTGATCCATCCCACATCTTACATGTAACTAGATTGCTTCCTCTCCTCTCCACTTCTATTACTACTGCAGACCCTTGTGATTTTCCCCAGGATTTCTCAACGGTACTCAAATTATTTTCCCAACTTCTGTCTCAGCTTTCTCCAGGACAACCTGTTTTTTTCAGTCAGATGTTGAAAGTTTTAACTGATCACCAGCTCCAAGCTTTTCACAGCTCCTTGTTGACTACAAAATAAAAACACAAACTCCAGCCTATCAAACAAGGCTTTGACAATCCAGCTATCTAGCTACAAATCTTCTTTGCCACCATATTACAGTAATGCCAATTCTGTATAATTTCTGTAACATACTATACTGTTCATTCATTAAGCATTGTAACTATTCCTTTTGTTAAAGAATACATTCAGTCCTCTCCACTTTTTATATTTCATGTCCCAGCTTAATTTTCTCCTTTTTACCAAACTATCAGTGACATCTTCAGTCTTGTGCTCTTTCTTATCACTCATAGAAAGTTAATTAATCTGCCCCTTGTGCAAAACTAAATTTCATTAATACACTTAGTATAGTGGCTATCACACCATTTAAAAGTGATATATTTTATGTCTATTTTTTCTGAATTCCTTGAAAACAGATATGTCCACAGAGTCTAGTTCACTACCTAATACACAGAAAGGAAACACAGTGCTATGTAGATGTGTTTAGTTTAAAAAGTTCTTAATAGTTCCACCTGTATGTATAGAGGATTTTTGTTCTTCTTGTTTTTTTGTAATAAAAATGCATTCTGGTATTAGACTTCTGATAAAATCATCTTTGTATGATACTCACTTACAATTTTAACTTCTTCTATTTAAATTTGGGTTATTCTTATACCTTTATTTTCTAATCCTGAACCAGATTCATTCCTTCCTCATGCTGTTTTATGACATCAGTCAAAACAGAGAGTATATGCTGTACTAGATAAGATCCATGAGCTCCATTTTTACAAGTGTATCAGCCAGGGTTCCACCAGCAAACAGAACCAGTATTATATATCTGTATATGTACAGAGATTTTTTTTTTTTTTTTTGCAAGAAATTGGCCTACATTATTGTGGGACAAGTTAGGCAAGTCCAAAATTCATAGGGCATGCTGTCAAGAAGGGGGAGCTGGAGCCTCTTGTTTATGGGCAGACACTGTAGTCCACAGGCAGAATTTCTTTTCCTTAGGGAAATCTCAGTTCTGTTCTTAAAGCCTTTCAACTGATTCGGTCAGGCCCACTCAAATTATCAAGGATAATCTCTATATAAAGTCAACTCATTATAAAAGTTAATCACATTTACAATACCGTTACTGCAACACTGTTTGAATAACTGGATGCTATAGCTTATTCAAGCTCACACATAAAACTGACCATCGCAATGGGGAATCCCTTTTTCAGAATGACATACATCAGAATTTCATTCCAAGACTTTTTAATAAAAGGAGAAATCCAAGTATAACTTGGATACTACCTAATAACTCCTAAAAACTCCTTAAAATCAATAACACTTATAGTTTAAAATCATAGAATAACACTATTCATTTCTATCTACCTTATAATTCCAAAGTTGATAACCAAATTTGCATTTTCATCAGATGTTCTTTTTTTTTTTAGTGTTCTTAGAAACATCATTGATTTTATTTATCATCAGGTCCTCTGTATAAGTTAGTGCACGACTACTTTCTTCTTCTGGATTAATAAAGTATGAAGCAAGTTTCTTGGGCCATTAACACCACAAAGTCAACATTGGTAGAAAGAAGGGGGATAAGCAGAAGATTTTGTAATTCTTAATTAAAGATACTACTAATTAAATGATGACTCCCTGCTTGGTCTCAACAAGTCAGAACAATGAAGGCACTGAATGCAAAAGAGACTGTCTGCCCCAAATAATAAAATATATTTAGAGAAAAGGAAGGTGTTACTTTTTCTCTCTTACTTTTTGCTTGGATTATATACTTATGTCATTTATACCAAATAATTCTGCTTAATATTATTGACACGTGTGTTGCAAACCCTTTTCTCAAAAATAGAGAGAAAATTTTGTTTTACGATTCTATAATTTTATTTGTGTTTCTACTTTTCATATTTGTGTTTCTACCATGTAGATGGTTCCACTCCAGTAATATTATTATTCAAAATTCTTTAGCTTAATGGGTGACATTGACTTTTTAATTTGTATTAGCTTACTATATAATTTTTACAAACTTCACTTAAATAATAAAACATACCTATTGCTCTATTAGTAAACCAAAGGCTTCTTATTCATTCCTAAATCCCAAATCAATCTTTTTTCTTATAATTTTAAAATTCAAAATTCAGAACTAGTATTTTCTGATTTCACTCTACTACCAGGGCAGTATTTTCCCTTGTCAATTCTGAAATATGAAATGAGAAATCTGCTTTTATTAATCTAGTTAGAGGAATAAACTTCAGACTTCTAAAACGCAGCACAGAAATTGAGTCAGGCAGGAAAAAAAAAATAATGAGAAAGTTAGGATGCCTTAGTGAGCAGGCAGAGTCATTTTATGTAGAGGTTTCCCTCAAGCAACTAAATCGAGCCCAAACAAGCCTATTTCTCTGAAACTTGCTTTACCCGCCATTCCGTCGCAAAATACATTGTAATAATATCATAAAACAGCTTGAGACGAAGAAGGATTCTGATTGACTGTTCAACATTCCAAAAGGGTAGATTAATATCTGTGAATCTCACAGCTGAAGCATTTTAATGCAAACTTGCAGTTTGTGGGAATTGAATCTGTCCGCCAAAATCATTTATTTATATATAGAAAATGGGGGGGAAATAGACATTTCATAATAGCAATGAGTCCAGGGGATGCTGTTATCATGAGCTAATCACATCCCATGGGCATGATAGCAGTCAGCTGTGTCCCCTGTCTTGTATTGCTCCAGAGGAATGATTATCTCATGATAATAACCCTTATCGTGGCTTAGTGGGTAATAAAAAAAATAACTTTCTTCCCAAGTTCTGGGTATTTATTTATCAGCTCACTTTTTCCCCGTTGAGTTCTGGTCATATGTTACTTCCTGCTTAGGAAACAAAAAGAAATTCGGTGTTCTGATATTTTCTGTTGGTGAAGTGCAAAAAAAAAAAAAAAAAAAAAAAGAATAAATAAATAAATAAATAAATAAATAAGAAAAAGAAAAAAAAATGTGACTGTATTGATCTGACTGTGAAAGAACAGCATTGCAGACAAGCTCTCATCTCCTGAGACCAGTGTGCGAAAGATCCATACTTGCATTGACATTTTATAGGATGTCTAGACTGGCTAATCCACTTTGGAGAAACAAATGTATTTTGTAGCATGGGAACAATAAGAGAAACAGATGCTTACACAACACCACACTTGTTTTTGTGCTGTAGAGCAACTATCCAATATCTACATTTAATTGGGACCCACACACCATGCAACTCAAAATATGATTGTTCCATTTAGACAAAAACCTCCTACCAATGACCCTCACACTGCCAAACTTCCAGGTATGCGACAGAGATTCAAGGTGGTGTCAGTCACAACAGCAGGGACACCGGAACTCTCCATCAGTATTTGCAGATGAGGGTATAAACGGAAATGGGGATGGGAATGCAAAGGCAAAGTCATGGAGACACAGAAGAACAAAAAGGAACTGGAGTCAAAGACAATAGGGAAGATGTGAAGTGGGAGAGAGATTTCACAACGCATTTCTACTTGTTTATTTGTTGCCTACATGATATTCTTCCAATTCCCTAACCTGCCATATTTGCTAATAAAAATATGTACCTCGTTTTTCATTTCAAAAAAATGTATCCTTAACACAGTGTTTTCTATGAAAAGCACACTATATATAAGATGTACCTTTTTTCAGATACTAAGACCAATATATATAGCATAGGCAATATTTAACATTAAAAAAATTAAAGATAAACCCAATGAAATAATATGAGCCCTGTTAAACACAGCATGAAAAAAATCAGATAAATAATAAATTTTGTGGAAAAATGTAAAATGCTATGTTAAAATTATTTGCTACACTTTAAAAACTTCTCAATTATTACTTCAGTAAAATATCAGCATATTATTACTCATGTTTTGCATGTATGACTGAAAATATGTTTACATAATACAAAAAACAAACCAGTGGCTTTCAATGCAAGATGGCATGATGGTGGTTTGTGCAGTCACATTTATTGTCTCTGTATACCTTCCAAACATCCCATAAAACTGATGAGGAGGAAAAGAACACTGAATTGAAAGAAACAAATAATTATGTTTATTTGGTTGGTCTAAAATGTGTTGGGTTAGTGAATTTAGAAGACACAGTGGGTGAAATTGGCGAGATCAGAGAGTGTTTACCTTGGGACCAAAAAAGAACTTTAAGCTGGAGTCCTTGGAAATGTAGGAAATCTGCATGAATTTCAGTTGTACTAACTGTATCAATATCTTCCTGGTCACCCAGTATGCAGACATTCCTCACATTGATGATTTTATAATGAGGTAAGCAATGTGTAAAAGCATAATGCTAATCAGGCATGAAAGACACACAATGTAACTAGCTCCATCCTACAGCGTATCAGAGGAAGATTTTTCAGCGGCCTGAAAATAGAAGAGGGATAAAATCAGAGGGGATAGAACTTATTTTTTAAAGAGATTCAGGAAGATAGTAGTGTGGCAGCATAGTCTTTCATTCTCACCAAATACACACAGAAACCTGACATAGCAGATATAAAAGGCCAAAACACAAAAGGACAATATTTAAAATAAAATTAAAATGGTGACGTTAAACTACCATCAGCCACATAATATAGCATCTCTGTACGTGAAGAAGGAAGTAATGGGGCAACAATTCACGACCTGAAGATAAGAGAACCACAAAATAGTCCGCAGGTATTGATTGAAAGGTCGCTTAGCCAACTAGAGAACAGCCGGAACTAAGTAGGATTTGCTCTCTCCTACAGAGGGTGAGTGCAAACTGTCCTTTGTGAGAACAAAAGGGACTGGAAAGGTCTAACCCTCTGAGCTCTTCAAGCTCACTAACCAGGGTTCTTCTAGAACAGAGTCTTACAGTGAGGAGGAACTTTTGGAAGTGGAATCAAAATGAATGAGAGAGAAGGAAGGGGATGGCCAAGATCAAAGTGGTGTAAGGGAACAGAGCCAGAAAATAAACAATGGAGATGGAGTCCTGTGAAGTTGGAAAAGTTTTCCTCCCCAGGCCTCATTTTAAAAACTAATATTTAAAAAATGTTTAAAATTAATGTTATCTAAAAATAAACAACAGAAACTGATTAAGATCAAATTCCATGCATATTTATTTTTAAATAAAAGAAGAAATAGAAGCAGAACAGTCCCATAGGAAACAAAATCACACCAGAAATACTTGCTTACAAGAGGACAAATGCTATTTCAAAACAACCTAAAAGAGACGAAGCAAATAATAATAATTATTAAAAAATGGCATGAATTGGATTAGAAAATTTTAAAAATGAGAGCATGGAACTAATGTAAGAATAAGAGACAAAGAGAGTTATCTCAGTAATTAAGAATAAACCATAAAGAACACATGAGCTAATAAATGCAACAGCTAATAAATGTAACACATAAAGGGAAATAGAAGGTGAAAAAAATTAAATTCAAAATTAATGAAAAAAAAGATACATGATAAACAGAATTTAAGAGAAAGTGACAGGGACACCTGGCTTCATTGGTGAAGCATGCAGCTTTGGCTCAGATCATGATCAACTGAGATTCAGGTAGATTTCCTACATTTCCAAGAACTCCAGCTTAAAACATGAGTAATAATATGCTGATATATATAGTATAGGCAATATTTAACATCTAAAAAAAAATTAAAGATAAATCCAATGAAATAATATGAGCCCTGTTAAACATAGCATGAAAAAAATCAGATAAATAATAAATTTTGTGGAAAAATGTCGAATGCCATGTTAAAATTATTTCCTACACTTTAAAAACTTCTGAATTATTATTTCAGTAAAATATCATTTCAGCAAAATATCTTTGAGAACCAAGAGTTTAGAGTGGAAGAAAGAAAATGCAGTAGGGGAAAAAAAGGAGGGGGGATGCAGTAGGGAAGAAGTTGGAAAAAAAAACGGATTGGAAGTATCAACATGAACTAAAAAGAGCTTCTTGGAGAAAAGGTTGATTTCTGGGGTGAGAAACAAATGTATATATTAAGCTTGGAACATTTTATTCTACCAGATGGTAAGGACACTTTGGGTGACTCTTAGAGAACTCAGGGATCAACTTAAAAAGGCTCCCACCAAATATGGGGAATTTTGAGCTTATTGGCAATATGATAAAAATTACAATGGATTAGGATCCATTATATCCATGGTCATATTAATATTTTAAAAATCAGTCACTTCTGGAGGATAATAAGGAACCAGTTTGTTCTCTTGATGTCTAGAAAATGAGAAATAATCAAGTGTCAATTTTCCCTTTCCTATCTTAACTATAACATAGGATAATCACATAGTAGCTGAGGATAAGTCTTTGTAAAATATTCCCACTAATGAAGGAAAAATAAATAACAGAATTAGAATATCATCATTTCTAATCCTTAATGAATAGATAGAGGCATTAGGCATCAATGGTTGCTAACATCATAAAAAGATGGAAAACCAGACCCCATGTCACTCCTACATTTTTTGCCAAATACCATCAATAGTTGTGCCAAAAACCATGAAGCTGAGTATGATCCAGTTTCTAGAACCCATAGCCAATTTATTTAAAATGCAAAAGCAAGCAAACAAGTTAAACTGTACAATGGGTGCATAATCAGCAAAATCCAGATTGTGGGAAAACACTAAAGGACAAATAGCAAATTAAATAAAGGGCTGGATAGGAAACCTAGAATGAAAAGAGAATTAAAAGACATCAAATTTAAAAAGAAATAAGCAAGATTATAGTGAATGGGGAGGCATATTTGGATGATAGGCTTCTTTTAAAATTTCACAGTAAATACTATGGGGCATAGGAACTGGTCTTCTGGGGTAGATTATAAGGTTCTATTACTTTATCTGATGATTTTATAGGGTGTTTACCTTAGAATAATTCATCAGATCATGTTTTTATCTGATGTATCTTCCTTAATCTGTGGTTTATTTTCCAATGAAAAATGTATTAAATAATTAAATACAAGACTGTATTCATCAATGTCAATAAAATGGAAATATTTCTTGAAAGACACATGTAACAAAAACCAACACAAGGAGAAAACGCATAGCTATTAAAGAATATATGCGATATATGCAACCATCCTTAGTATTAGCAAATCTAATCCAGCAATATAGACAAAAAGTTGTACACATAACCGTGACTCTTCATCACAGGAGTGCAAGGTCATATTAAAATTACAAAAAAATAATATGTTAACTAAAATATCAAAACCCTATAATGATCTCAATAGATACAGAATAATAATTTGACAAGATTTAACATCAACTGTTGAAACTCTCAGCATACTAGTATTGTGAAGGGACCTCCTTAATCTGTTAAACAATATTTACAAAAGACTTAAAGATTGGCCAAAGGGTGAAAATCAATAGGATATCCCACACCAAGATTGGAAAACAAGGGCAAAGATATCCCTTCTTGCCACTCATATTAAATATTTTATTGGAGTCCCTAGACAGCACAATAAGAAATGAAAATAAATAAAAGGCATATATATCGGAAAGTAGGATAAAAATGTCATTTTTTTTGCAGTTTGTATAAAATTCTAAGGACTCTCCAAAAATCTACTTGGTTTAATGAGTGCATTTAGCAACAAGCACATGATGCAAGGCCAATATATAAAAATCAATTATACTTGTATTATATTAGAAATACATAATTGTAAAATTAAATAAAAATACTTCCAATAATGTCAAAAGCTTAAAATACTTAGGAATGAATTTACAAAAACAAAGTCCGCAAAACTTCTAGACTAACAATTAGAAAAGATTGTTGAAAGAAAAAATTAAGACGTAAATATATAGAAAATACATGTTCATAGTCTAGAAATGTTATTAAGAATGCAATTCTTCAAATTGATCTAGAGTTTCAATACAATCCCTATCAAAACACCAGTAGTATACTGTCATAGAAATTGTTAAAGGGATTATAAAATTACTTATAAAAATACAAAGGACTTAGAATATCCAAAACCATTTTGAAAAACAAGAACAAAATTGCAGAATTTTCACTGTCAAATTTCAAGCCTTACTTGAAGCCTTACTTGATTGCCGTCTTGATAGACATATATATATCAATAGTGCAGAAAAGACAGTAGAGTCCAGAAATAAACTCATACATAAAAGTCAATTGTTTACAACACACATGCCAATGTATATAATGAAGAGAAAATCTTTTCTAACAAATGAAGCTAGAAAATCAGACTGGGAAAAAATAATAATCTTGATTTTATCTCACACCATACACAAAAACTAATTCAAAATCAATCCTAGAGCTACAGGTTAAAGCTAAAAATACAAGACTTTTAGAATAAAATTCAGGGAGAAATATTCATAAAATTGTATTGAGTGGAGTTATCTTACATACGACACATTGTACAAAGCACAAACCATAAGGTAAAAAATAACATATTTCACTTCATTAGAATTAAAATCTTCTGTACTTCAAAGACGCCATTAAGAAAATGAACAAACCAGAGAATGGGAGAAATATTGTCAATATGTGCATCAGTCAAAATACTGGTATTCAGAATAAAGAATTCCTATATTCAAAAATAAGATGAATAACCCAATTTATTTTAAATGGTCGAAATATTTGAACAAACAGGTATTTCACAGAAATGATGTAGAAATGACAAATAAGTATGTGAATTGATGGTCAACATCACTAGTAATCAGGCATAAGCAAATTAAACCACAGTGAAATATCATGACACAGCCAAGGCGGCGGGGGGGGGGGGGGGGCGATGGGAAAAATGGGTGATGGGCATTGAGGAGGGTAATTATTGGGATGAGCACTGTAAGTGCATTTTAAGTGATGAATCATGGGAATCTACTTCCAAAGCTAAGAGCACTCTGTGCACTCTGTATGTTAGCCAACTTGACAATATATTATATTAAATTTTTTTAAAAAAAATAAAGAGATAGGGCACCTGGGTGGCTCGGTCAGTTAAACATCAGACTTCAGCTCAGATTATGATCTCATGGTCTGTGAGCTCGAGCCCTGTGTCAGGCTCTGTGCTGACAGCTCAGAGCCTGGAGCCTGCTTCAGATTCTGTGTGTGTGTGTCTCTCTCTGCCCCTCCCCTGCACATGTTTTGTCTCTCTCTCTCAAAAAAATAAACATAACAAAAATTTTTTAAAAAACTAAAGAGAATGGACATTATCAAGTATTTATGAAGATGTGTAGCAACAGGATGTCTCATCAAAATAGGGAATGGTATAACAGCTTTTGAAAGTTTCTTACAAAGGTAAACATACAGTGACCATATAATCTAACAATTTCACTTATATATGTTCACCCTGAAATAAAAATATGTCTTGGCACAAAGACTTGCTCACAAACGTGTATAACGTCTTTATTCATAATAGCCCTAGACTGGACATATGTAAAATATTCATCAGTAAGGAAATGGATTAACAAATTATGATACATCCTTATAATGGAATCCTGCTCAGCAATAAAAAGCAATGAACTGCTGATGTACTCAACCACTTGGATGAATTTCAAAAACATTACGCTGAGGAAAAGAAGTCAGACAAAAAAATCTATGTACTGTATAATTCCATTTATATTGAACTTTTAAATAGGAAAAAATGAATCACTGGTGACAGAAAGCAGAACTCTGATGACCTGGGACCAGAAGTCAGGGACTAACTGCAAGTAGGTGTGAGGGAACTTTTGATAGTGATGGAAATATCTTATTCATTGTACAATCAAATATTGATTGTGGTGGTACTTACATAGGTGTATACATTGGTCAAAACTAAAAAGTATGCATTTTAAATGGGTACATTTCATTATGTATATGTCTATCTCAATAATTCTTAATTTAAAAAAATCAAGAGGCCAATCAACTAACAAGAACAACAACTACTACAATGTACCTGCACACCTGGTAACGCCTTTGGTATACAGTTATAGCTCTCAATATGGTCGTCATAATATAATAAGTGAGAATATGCCACCTCACCTCTTTTACCTGAAAGTCATTACTGGAAACTAAAGGATAGGGATAAGATCAAACTTATAGCTATTTAGGATTGTGATAGCGTTTAAGATTGTTTTGAGCTCTAAGGTATGTGGAAATATTCTGACTTTATTTCTTGCTTTGGTCTTTCTTGCCATGCCAAGAAAATTCTACCCAACTTAATAGGGGTCTTGAATAGAGGAAATAATGGGTGAACAATTAAATGAACAATTAAGAGTTATCAGATATTCAAGAAAAATTGTCACATTTTGAAGAAAAACAAGTAATTAAAAAAAAAGAAAAACTGATTCTGAACAAAAATAATCCCAATTGTAATGTTAAAATAATCTCAATTATCATCCTAAAACATGATTAGAAATATATTTCATTAATAAATGTACAACACTGTGCCATGTTAAATTCACAATCAGCTCACAAAGAAAAGCCAGTAGATATTTTAAAAAACAAATTTAAAAAATTTCTAATTGAAGGTTGAAATACAGTTAAAGGAATCACCCATATTTCATTCATTTATACATTCATCTATTTATTCAATATTTACTGGGTACGTACTTTGTGCTGGTGTGGATAATGCAGAGAACTACACAAACCATAACAATGTCCACACAGACCTTAAACTTCAATTTGCAAACAGAGAAACAGATGATTCATGTATAATATGATGTCAAGAAGTAATAAGTTCTGTGAAGGAAACCAAAGCACATAGGTAAAGGGCAGAGAACAACTGGAAAGTTTAGTCAAAGAAGGTCTTTCTGTGAACTAATATATATATATATATATATATATATATATATATATATATATAAAGCAGAATGAAGGAAAGTAATAAGGCATGCGAAGTCTGGGGAAAATGGTTTTCAATCCGTAATCACATCCAAAATCCCAAGAAGAGAGTAAGTGTGATGTACGGCTAACCCAACAAGAAAGTCTAGAACACAGCGAACTAAGGAGAAAATGATAGGAGAGGATGACAGAGAGGAAGGAAAGGGCCCTTTAAACTACTGGAAGGGCTTTGTACTTTCTTACCAGTGTGATGGGAAACCAATGGAGCATCCTGAACATAGAAGACCCACGGCTTGGTTTATATTTAAAGATAAGGTTCCCCGGTGGCTCAGTTGGTTGGGTGTCAGACCCTTGGTTCAGGTCATGATCTCACAGTTCATGAGATCAAGTCCCAAGTCAGGCTCTGTGCTGACAGCGAGGAGCCTGCCTGGGATTCTGTCTCTCTCATTCTCTCTGCCTCTCCCCAACTTGTGCTCACTCCCTCTCTCTCTCTCTCTCTCAAGATAAATGAGTAAACATTAAAAAAAAAAAAGGATGCCTGTGTATATAGAGTTGACAGTAGATATGCAATAGCTGAAGCATTAAAACCAATTAGGTGGCTATTACAGTAATCTTGATGAAAATGATGGTAACTAGTACTAGGGGGTTAGTAAGGAGATCAGTATGATGTAATTGGATAAATGATAAAGGCATTTTAAATATAGAGATTACTTGGATCAGATGTGGGATGTCAAGAAAAGGGAGACAATAACAATGAGTAATCCTTATTTTGCAAATTAAGTAATGAAGTAAAATTGATACCAATGATGTTAAGAGAAATTTTTGCTGGTGGAAATCATAGTTTTGTTTTGGATATGTAAAATAACTATTAGACGTTCAGGAGCCCAGTAAGAAGTTTATTTATAAGTGTAGAACTTACACAAATATATAAACAGAGAGAGAAATACATAGAGACAGAGACTCAATCCAAAAAGCCTACTACTTAACTCATAGAAATAGCGAAAGAAAATGAACCAAATTATGGTGAAAGCCATTAATGCCAATCAAGAGATATTTCAGACTTTCCACTTTCTATGGACATATTAGAATTTCACTTTCTGTCTTCCCTTTAGTGAGGTGGAGGATGTAACCAGCTCAGGCCAGTGTGTCATTGACAGAAAAGAAAGGAGTTAGAACCACACACTTAATTTCTCATGAAGACACCCAATGACCTCCTTTTTTTTCCTATGGGTTTAGCAACTGGCCAAGCTTATGATGGTGAGAACTCCAGCAGTCTTGTCCTGAGTGACAACAGCAAACACAGCCATGACAGACATGTAGCATCAGTAAGAATAAATCAGCAAGAACATGTTGTTTTAGAACACTGATTAGTGTTGCATGTTATGACAGAATGAGTTAATCTGTCCCAACTGATACAACTATTTCTCAAGGGAGAAGTAAGGAAAAAAGACATTTGTGGACCCAGACAGCCTCAGCTATTTTGCCTCCTTATGCATCTGTTCTTAAGACATTACTTGAGGGGCACCTGGGTGGCTCAGTCAGTTAAGCATATGACTCTTGATTCTGTTCAGGTCATGATCTAATAATGGTCGTGGGATAGAGCTCCACATGGGATTCATGCTGAGCATGGAGCCTGCTTAAAATTCTCTCTCTCTCCAACTCATGCAAGCTCTCTCTGTCTCTCAAAACAAACAAACAAACAACAGACATTACTGGAAAACATATTCCAGGAAAATAAGAGGGTAAAAGAAGAAAGAAGATGAGATGGAGTCTGGGAACATGTGACTCCACCCCCTCAAAATAAAGAAAGAAAGTCTCAGGATGGGCAGGAGAACAGAAGCCAAAAGAAACAAAAACTCTGACAAAAAAAGGATATTATAATAACAACTATTATTATATTTAAATGTATATATGAAGAGCTTGAAAATATAACAAAAAATGTGCTAAAAAATGAGGGGAGGGCTATATACACACTCTCTACTCATCAACACCCCCTCCCCACAAAAACTGAGCAAGTCAGAATTCAAGGATAACTCAAGGTGCTACACACTTTAAGAAGTCAGGCAATTTCAGAGACAAGGATTCACAAAATCTATCAGTAGGTAGAATGTGCAGGAAGTTGGAAGATACGGGTAGTAAGATAAAAATACAAATTTTAGAAAAGCTAAAATGTAGTCATCAAAATTTTTCATGTCCCGTTATAAATTATTTATAATTATTTACTCATTTTCTCACCACATCAAATCTATGAAACACGTTTTATTCCAATTCAACTTAAACAATGAGAAAACAGGTTTCTTGAGGAAGGTGTTCAAAGTCACACAGCTAGCAGCAAGTGTCAATGTTATTATGAGAACCCTAAAAGTCTAGTTAAATTTCAAATATTGTTCACCATGGAGTTAGAAAGACAACTAGACACTCCAGTAAAGGGGCAATTCCATGGCACAAAAACAGACACATAGACCAATGGAATAGAATAGAAATGCCAGAACTAGACCCACAAACGTATGGCCAACTAATCTTTGACAAAGCAGGAAAGAATATCCAATGGAAAAAAGACAGTCTCTTTAACAAATGGTGCTGGGAGAACCGGACAGCAACATGCAGAAGATTGAAACTAGACCACTTTCTCACACCATTCACAAAAATAAACTCAAAATGGATAAAGGACCTGAATGTGAGACAGAAACCATCAAAACCCTAGAGGAGAAAGCAGGAAAAGACCTCTCTGACCTCAGCCATAGCAATTTCTTACTTGACACATCCCCAAAGGCAAGGGAATTAAAAGCAAAAGTGAACTACTGGGACCTTATGAAGATAAAAAGCTTCTGCACAACAAAGGAAACAACCAACAAAACTAAAAGGCAACCAACGGAATGGGAAAAGTTATTTGCAAATGACACATCGGACAAAGGGCTAGTATCCAAAATCTATAAAGAGCTCATCAAACTCCACACCCGAAAAACAAATAACCCAGTGAAGAAATGGGCAGAAAACATGAATAGACACTTCTCTAAAGAAGACATCCGGATGGCCAACAGGCACATGAAAAGATGCTAAATGTCGCTCCTCATCAGGGAAATACAAATCAAAACCACACTCAGCTATCACCTCATGCCAGTCAGAGTGGCCAAAATGAACAAATCAGGAGACTATAGATGCTGGAGAGGATGTGGAGAAATGGGAACCCTCTTGCACTGTTGGTGGGAATGCAAATTGGTGCAGCCGCTCTGGAAAACAGTGTAGAGGTTCCTCAAAAAATTAAAAATAGACCTACCCTATGATCCAGCAATAGCACTGCTAAGAATTTACCCAAGGGATACAGGAGTACTGATGCATAGGGGCATTTGTACCCTAATGTTTATAGCAGCACTCTCAACAATAGCCAAATTATGGAAAGAGCCTCAATGTCCATCAACTGATGAATGGATAAAGAAATTGTGGTTTATATACACAATGGAATACTACGTGGCAATGAGAAAAAATGAAATATGGCCTTTTGTAGCAACGTGGATGGAACTGGAGAGTATGATGCTAAGTGAAATAAGCCGTACAGAGAAAGACAGATACCATATGGTTTCACTCTTATGTGGATCCTGAGAAACGTAACAGAAACCCATGGGGGAGGGGAAGGAAAAAAAAAAAGAGGTTAGAGTGGAAGAGAGCCAAAGCATAAGAGACTCTTAAAAAGTGAGAACAAACTGAGGGTTGATGGGGGGTGGGAGGGAGGGGAGGGTGGGTGATGGGTATTGAGGAGGGCACCTTTTGGGAGGAGCACTGGGTGTTGTATGGAAACCAATTTGACAATAAACTTTATATATTGGGAAAAAAAAGAAAAAAAAGAATAAGAATATAAATAAACATTAAGAAAGATAATATGACTGACCAAAATTAAATGGTGGAAATGGTGGAAGACAGAGAAAGAAAGAGAAGGAAAAGCTACCACGTGATATTCTATTTGTTCATAAAAGGCCCCATATATTCCTAAGGAAAATGGAGGCAGAGATATTCACATAAAGGTAAACATTAGAACCAAAATAACAAGTTTTTCTAATAATGAAAGACAAAAATTTAAAAATGTGGATGACATAGTGAATGTCTAATTGCTAAATGTTTATAGGCTTAACTCACCTACCTAAAAATACAATTTCAGATACACTGACAGCAAAATTAAACTTTATATCATATGCAAAAGTACCACCTGAAAACATGTTTTCTGACACAAAAATCAAAGAATGGAAACAAGAATAACAGGAAAAACAAAAAAGAAAACAGGGATAGCAACTTGATATCTGACCGAGTATAATTCAGCCTAAAAAGTATTAAATGAGGAAAAGAGCTCTATGTTACAGTTATATCATCACACTAAAGATAAAAGCGTTATGAATCTCTACATGGTATATCACATACCAACAACTTTCATAAAGTTCTACAGAAGATGTATTAAAAACGCACTAAAAAAGATTTTAATACGGTAAAACTATCTTAGTCCAAGATAGGTTGAGAAAAAAGTATTATGTGAGGATCTATAGTTCATATTTATTTGTATATAATTTGTTATATACCCTAATAATAAAGAATATAATTTCTCATCAAAAAAAAAAGGGGGCAATTCCAACAACAACAACAACAAACACTAAAGCAATTTTAAGCAATTTGGAGGGTATTGTAAAAAAGGGAAAAAATCTATTTTGTACAAAAGGAAAATGTTATAGTTAGAAATGTAGATAAGAAATAAGTACTCAATGGATATTACTGTGCTCTATGGTAAACACTTCACATACTTCTTGTAATATAACTTCTGGTTATTTGAGTTCAATTACAAAATTAAACCATAGATAAGCACCAAAATCTAAGTTGTCATTATGGAACAGAATTTAAATGGTAGCAGCCTACAGCCCTGAAGTTATGTGAACTGTTGTATGATACGGGTTGTATGGCAAATCAATAGGCAACGTGTACTATTCAAAGAATGTTACTAGGAAAATTGGTTGTGTACATGGAATAACAATAAGTCCAAATAAAACTGGATTCCCCAGAGATAAAGATCACAGGAATTAAACACTTAAGTATAAACAATCAAAACTTCAAAATATTTAGAACAAATGGAAAAGAACGTTATGACCCCATGTTAGAAAATTATTTCTTAGCCAAGGCACCAAAGCACAAACCATGAAGAAAAAAGGGCTAAATTTGATTACGTTATAATCAGAAACATTCACACACTAAACGATACTCTAAACAAAATTTTAAAAAGCCAGACAAAACAAAACCATCACAGAAACAAAGAGATTTTTCAAAGAGTCAGTATACAGAGTATATAAACAATTCCAACAAATCAATAAACATGCAGAATCCTGGACAAAGAATACAAACAAGAAAAAAGCATAAATTGCAATGAAAAAGGAAAAGAGTATTTTGGTTGCATTTGGCTTACATATTACATATAATAATGGCTGTCTGTATATGTATATTATAATAATGTCTGTGTTATCTATCTAGGCCTGTATGCATCTATATATGTTTATATGTAAGTATGTATATGTAAATGCATATGTACCTATATACATTTTATTTTAGAATGCTAAACAAAATTCCATTTCATCTTTCCTAAAGAAGTAAACAGCGAAAATGATTAAAATTCGGGGAAAGCATAACTTATGTTTTTATCTACAGGTCAGATACTTCAGACATGCTAAGTTTCACAACAGATATCTTCTCCTCCTGGAGACAAATTCTTCAAAAGTGAAGTGTGGTGGGCTCACCACTTCTGCTTTAACTTCTAATAATCATCTGAAAATAAAAACTGAAATTTAAATTAAAAAAATTGAAAAAAGTCTCTTTTTCGAAGTGCATAGGACACTATTTTGTTTGAGGTGTACATACACAATATGCCAAAGTTACATATTCAATATAACAACATGTAAATTGGGTGGGCTGGAGCAATTTCTCACTCTTCAAACATTTGTAGGTCAATTTTGAAGAAAAGTATCTCAATTTTCCTGATCTACACTATTATAGAAAATAATTATGGAGCCAGACCAACACTAAACCATCCTACACACTGATTGGAGGATTAACACAACAATCTGCACAACCTGAACCACAGAATTCAGCAGGTATGCGGCACAGAGAGGTGAATTTGGGTAGCGAGATGGTGCTGAGGATAGGGAACTGCTTTTGCAGGCAGAGAGAGGATGGGGACTGGGGAGGGGGTAGAATATGGGGAAATCACCCCTCCCCAAAAGCAGCTGGAGAGAAAGTGGAAAATAGGAAACAGCCACAGGGACTAAACTAAAAAGGGAGAAAGGAGAAAAAGAAAGGAGAGGATTTAAATTCCATTAAGACTGTAAACAAGGGGAGCACAAAGGCTGCAACTTCGCAGCTGGATACCTGGTGGTGCTCTGGTGGGAAGGGTGAATCCCCAGGAGTAGAGTGGGGTCTGGAAGGTTCTCAGACCACATGGGGAAGAGTGGTTCCACTGCTGGAAGGACATTTGGTAGAGACTGTTGAAGCCACCTGGTCCCAGCAGACCCTGGAAGGCGGCCACATTCGCTGGTGCTGGAACAAGGTCATTAAGGGTGAAGGCTGGTAACAGATGTGTGTTGTGATTTTCCATAATCCCTGAAACGCTGCTGCTACACTGTCTCACAAACTTTTTCTGGGGCAGGCTGGCAACTGGCCACAGTCTCGGGGTTCTGGCAGCAGCAGGGTCCAGCAAGCGTTCCCGGGTGCAGCTGGCATTTGGCCATTGCTCATTTGTCCATAGCTTGGTGAGACCCTCCCATAGAGGTGTGGAACAGGTCAAAGCCGCAGTCCTTCAGAGGTAAGGGACAGGGGAAAATGGCCGCATCTGAGATAAAACTTGGGAGAGAAGTACTGCTTGGGGCCTGATCATGAAGAGTGAAAAAGCGGGGAGTGGACGAAAGCTGAAGACAGAGGATGGGTGCGTGATTGCTGATCCGGAAGAACAGACTGGGTAGCTGGGTGGCACCATTTTCACCGCTCCTGCACATGCACGTTCACACCTATGAGCACCACAACAATCCACCCCAGTAGGATAGCAGCGCCATCTAGTGGAAAGTGGAGCTGTTACACTGAGGCCAGCCCAACTGGGCTAACTCCACTCTGATAGAACAAGTCTCACCGCCGGCTTAGTTTATGGCCTATAAAGCGCTACACAGACTGACTTCTAGGGGAAAACGAAACAATTTCAGTCCTACTTCAATCTCTTAGCAGGTTCATCTATTTAATTTTCTTTCTTTTTTTTCTTTTTCACTTTTACAATTATTTTCTTTTTCTTGAATACAGAAAGAGAAAAAATTCTTTTTTATTTTCAATTTTTATTAAAAATATTTTTCTTTTATTTTTTATTACTATATTTTTTACTTTTGTGTAAATTTTCAAATTCTATTTTACTTCCATCATTTTATTTTAGTCTACTTCAGTGGATTCACCTTTTAAAATTTTCAAACAATTTCCTTTTTATTTTTCTTTCTTTCTTTTTCTGTTTTTCTCTTTTTCGTTCCTTTCCTTTTTCTTGAATGCAGAAAAAGAGAAAACTTCATTTTTACTTTCAATTTCTATCAAAAATGTTTTCATTTAATTTTTTACTGTATTTTTTGCTTTTATGTAAATTTTTTCAAATTCTATTTTACTTCCATCATTTTAGTTTGGTCTACTACAATATATTCACTTTTTCAAATTTTCAAATGATTTCCTTTTTTTCTTTCTTTTTATCTTTTTTCTCTTTTTTGTTTTTCTTTTTTTTGAATGCAGAAAAAGAAAAAAATCATATTTATTTTTAATTTTTATTAAAATATTTTTAATTTTTTTCTACTGTATTCTTTACTTTTTGTATATTTTTTCAAATTATATTTTAAACCCATCATCTCATTTTAGTCTACTCAGTGTATTCATTTTTTTCAAAATCTCAAACTATTTCTTTTTTCTTTCCCCCCCATTTTTTTCTCTAATCTGTCAAACCACTTTCAACACCCAGACCAGAGCACACCTAAGATCTAGCATCATCTATCCGATTTGTGTGTGTGTGTGTGTGTGTTTATTTTTTAATTTTAATATTTTTTCAAGTTCCTTAATTTCAATTATTCTACCTCATTAATTCCTTTACTCCATTCAAAATGGCGAAACAAAGGATAAAACCCCAAAAGAAAGAGCACGAAGAAACGACAGCCAGGGATTTAACCAACACAGATACAAGCAAGATGTCTGAAACAGAATTTAGAATCACGATAATAATAATACTAGCTGGAGTCGAAAATAGATTAGAATCCCTTTCTGCAGGGATAAAAGAAGTAAAAAATAGCCAGAATGAAATTAAAAATGCTATAGCTGAGCTGCAATCATGGATGGATGCAGCAGCGGCAAGGATGGATGAGGCAGACAGAGAATCAGCAATATAGAGGACAAACTTACAGAGAATAATGAAGCAGAAAAAAAGAGAGAGATTAAGGCAAAAGAGCACTATTTAAGAATTAGAGAAATCAGTGACTCATTAAAAATGAACATCAGAATCATAGGGGTCCCAGAAGAGGAAGAGAGAGAAATAGGGGTAGAAGGGTTATGTGAGCAAATCATACCAGAAAACTTTCCTAACCTGGGGAAAGACACAGACATCAAAATCCAGGAAGCACAGAGGACCCCGATTAGATTCAACAAAAGCCGGCCATCAACAAGGCATATTGTAGTCAAATTCACAAAATACTCACACAAGGAGAGAATCATGAAAGCAGCAAGGGAAAAAAGTCCTTAACCTACAAGGGAAGCCAGATCAGGTTTGCAGCAGAACTATCCACAGAAACTTGGCAGGCCAGAAAGGAGTGGCAGAATATATTCAGTGTGCTGAATCAGAAAAATATGCAGCCAAGAATTCTTTATCCAGCAAGGCTGTCCTTCAAAATAGAAGGAGAAATAAAAAGTTTCCCAGACAAACAAAAATTAAAGGAGTTTGTGACCACTAAACCAGCCCTGCAAGAAATTTTAAGGGGGAATCTCTGAGGGGAGAAAAGATGAAAAAAAAAAATATATATATATATAATTACATAACATATATACATATACGTGTGTGTGTGTGTATAAATACCAAAAGCAAAATCTAAAGATGAGAAAGGACCAGAGAACACCACCAGAAACTCCAACTCTACAAGCATGATAATGGCAATAAATTCATATCTTTCAGTACTCACTCTAAATGTCAATGGACTCAGTGCTCCAATCAAAAGACATAGGGTAACAGAATGGATAAGAAAACAAGATTCAACTATATGCTGTTTACAAGAGACTCACTTTAGACCTAAAGGCATCTTCAGATTGAAAATAAGGGGATGGAGAACCATCTATCATGCTAATGGTTAACTTATATCAGACAATCTAGACTTTAAAATAAAGACTGTATCAAGAGATGCAGAAAGAAATAATATTATAATCAAGGGGTCTCCAAGAAGACCTAACAATTGTAAACATTTATGTGCCAAATGTGGCAGCACCCAAATATATAAATTGATTAATCACAAACATAAAGAAATTCATCGATAGTAATACCACAATAGTAGATTTCAACCCCACTCACAGCAATGGACAGATCATCTAATCAAAAAACCAATAAGGAAACAATGGCTTTGAATGACACACTGGACCAGATGGACTTAACAGATATATTCAGAACATTTCATCCTAAAGCAGCAGAGTATACATTCTGATCCAGTGCACATGGAACGTTCTCCAGAATGGACCATATTCTGGGACACAAATTAGCCCTTAACAAGTAGAAAAATACCGAGATCTTACCATGCACATTTTCAGACCACAACACTATGAAACTCTAGATGAACCACAATAAAAAATTTGGAAAGGTAACAAATACTTGGAGACTGAAAAACACCCTACTAAAGAATGAATGGGTTAACCAAGCAGTTAAAGAGGAAATTAAAAAGTATATGGAAGTCAATGAAAATGATAACACCACAACCCAAAACCTCTAGGACGCAGAAAAGGTGGTCATAAGAGGAAACTATATAGCAATCCAGGCCTTCCTAAAGAAGGAAGAAAGATCTCAGGTACACGACCTAACCTTATGCCTTAAGGAGCTGGAAAAAGAACAGCAAATAAAACCCCAAACCAGCAAAAGACCAGAAATAATAAAGATTAGATCATAAATCTATGCTATCAAAACCAAAAAAAAAAAAAAAAAAGAAAAATTAAAACAGATCAATGAAACCAGAAGCTGGTTCTTTGAAAAAATTAACAAAATTGATAAACCAGTAGCCAGTTTGATGAAAAAGAAAAAGGAAGAGACCCAAATAAATAAAATCAAGAATGAAAGAGAAGAGATCACAACCAACACAGCAGAAATAAAAACAATAATAAGAGAATATTATGAGCAATTATAGGCCAATAAAAAGGGCAATCTGGAAGAAATGGACAAATTCCTAGAAACATATAGACTACCAAAAGTGAAACAGGAAGAAATAGAAAATTTGAACAGACCCATAACCAGTAAGGAAATTGAATTAGTAATCCAAAATTTGCCAAAAAACAAGAGTCCAGGGCCAGATGGCTTTCCAGGGGGAATTCTACCAAACATTTAAGGAAGAGTTAACACCTATTCTCTTGAAACTGTTCCAAAACTAGAAATGGAAGGAAAACTTCCAAACTCTTTCTATGAAGCCGGTATTACCTTGATTCCAAAACCAGACATAGACCCCACTAAAAAGGAGAACTATAGACCAATTTCCCTGATGAACATGGATGCAAAAATCCTCAACAAGATATTAGCCAACCGGATCCAACAATACATTAAAAAAATTATTCACCATGACCAAGCAGGATTTATACCTGGGATGCAGGTATACCTGGGATGGTTCAGTATCTGCAATGTGAATCACAATCAATGTGATTCATCACATCAATAAAAGAAAGGACAAGAACCATATGATCCTCTCAATAGTTGCAGAGAAAGCATTTGACAAAATACAGCATCCTTTCTTCATAAAAACCCTCAAGAAAGTAGGGATAGAAGGAGCATACCTCGAGATCACAAAAACCATATATGAAAGACCAAACACTAATATCATCCTCAATGGGGAAAAACTGAGAGTTTCCCCCTAAGGTCAGGAACAAGACAGGGATGTCCACTCTCGCCTCTGTTATTCAACATAGTATTGGAAGTCTTAGCCTCGACAATCAAACACAAAGAAATGAAAGGTATCCAAATTGGCCAGGAAGAGGTCAAACTTTCACTCTTCACAGATGACATGATACTCTATATGGAAAACCCAAAAGATTCCACCGAAAAACTGCTACAACTGATACGTGAATTCAGCAAGTTGAAGGATACAAAATCAATTCACAGAAATCTGTTGCATTCCTATAAAGCAACAATGAAGCAACAGAAAGAGAAATCAAGGAATCAACCCCATTTACAATTGCACCAAAAACCATAAAATACCTAGGAATAAATCTAATCAAAGAGGTGAAAAATCTATACACTGAAAACTATAGAAAGCTTATGAAAGAAATTGAAGAAGACACAAAAAAAATGGAATAAGAAGATTCCATGCTCCTGGATAGGAAGAACAAATGTTGTTAAAATGTCAATACTACCCAAAGCAATCTACATATTCAATGCAATCCCTATCAAAGTAACACCAGCATTCTTCACAGAGCTAGAACAAATAATCCTAAAATTTTTATGGAACCAGAAAAGACCCTGAATAGCCAAAGCAATCTTGAAAAAGAAAACCAAAGCAGGAGGCATCACAATCCCAGACTTTAAGCTATACTATGAAGCTGTAATCATCAAGACAGTATGGTACTGGCACAATAACAGACACTCAGATCGATGGAACAGAATAGAGAACCCAGAAATGGACCCACAAATGTATGGCCAACTCATCTTTGACAAAGCAGGAAAGAATATCCACTTTAATAAATACAGTCTCTTCAGCAAGTGGTGCTGGGAAAACTGGACAGCGACATGCAGAAGAATGAACCTGGACCACTCTCTTACACCATACACAAAAATAAAATCAAAATGGGTGAAAGACCTAAATGTAAGACAGGAAGCCATCAAAATCCTTGAGGAGAAAGCAAGCAAAAACCTCTCTGATCTTGGCCGCAGCAACTTCTTACTCAACACATCTCTGGAGGCAAGGGAAACAAAAGCAGAAATGAACTACTGGCACCTCATCAAAAGAAAAAGCTTCTGCACAGCGAAGGAAACAATCAGCAAAACTAAAAGGCAACTGACAGAATGGGAGAAGATATTTGCAAACGACATATCAGATAAAGGGTTAGTATCCAAAATCTATAAAGAACTTCTCAAACTCAACACCCAGAACCAAATAATCCAGTGAAGAAATGGGCAAAAGACATCAATAGACACTTCTCCAAAGTAGACATCCAGATGGCGAACCGACACATGAAAAAATGTTCATCACTCATCAGGCAAATACAAATCAAAACCACAATGAGATACCACCTCACACCTGTCAGAATGGCTAACATTAACAACTCAGGCAATAACAGATGTTGGTGAGAATGCAGAGAAAGAGGACCTATTTGCACTGTTGGTGGGCATGGAAACTGGTGCAATCACTCTGGAAAACAGTATGGAGGTTCCTCAAAAAACTAAGAATAGAACTACCCTATGACCCAGCAATTGCACTACTAGGCATTTATCCACAAGATACAGGTATGCTGTTTTGAAGGGACACATGCACCCCCATGTTTATAGCAGCACTGTCAACAATAGCAAAAGTATGGAAAGAGCCCAAATGTCCAGCGATGGATGTACACACACACACACACACACACACACAATGGAGTATTACTCGGCAATGCAAGAATGGAATCTTGTCATTTGCAACTACGTGGATGGAACTGGAGATTATTATGCTAAGTGAAATTAGTCAGTCAAAGAAAGACAAAAATCATATGACTTCACTCATATGAGGACCTTAAAAGACAAAAAAAAAGATGAACATAAGGGAAGGGAAACAAAAATAATATAAAAACAGGTAGGGGGACAAAACAGAAGAGACTCATAAATATGGAGAACAAATTGAGGGTTACTGCAGGGGTTGTGGGAGGGGGATGGGCTAAATGCGTAAGGGGCACTAAGGAATCCACTCCTGAAATCATTTTTGCACTATATGCTAAGTTATTTGGGTGTAAATTTTAAAAAATAAAAAAAATTTAAAAAATTATCAGTGGTAGGAGGCACCTGGGTGACTCACCTGTTAAACGACTAACTCTTGATTTTGGCTCAGGTCATGATCTCGTGGTTCATGAGATCAAGCCCCGATAACATCACAGAGCCTGTTTGGGATTGTCTCTCTCCCTCTCTCCCCCTCCCCTACTCTCTTTCTCTCTCTTTCCAAATAAATAAATAAACTAACAAACTAACTAACTAACTAAAACAAATAAAATGACTATCAGTGGCGACAGGTTGTACTAGGGCAGTCAAAGTAGAGGAGCAAAGACATTTCAGCCAAGCTCTGTAAAAGTTCCATTGACTCCCAAAATTATGAAAAAGAGAAAAATCCTTCCTTCCAAAATATACCAGAAAGCATCTTCTACATAGGAATACTAAATGGATTCCCATTCTAATTGTTTTTATGCATAGCAACCAATCACTAGACTTATCAGGTTTCAGAAGTAATCCAAGTGACATGATCTAAAAAGGAGAACATTTATTTTGGTAACATTTTGCAATATTGTCCTTGGCCCCATAATTTTGTTGTTTTTTAATTGTTTAATTCTTTTTTAAAATAAACCCATGTGTTATTCATCTTTCCTATTTTGCATTCATCTTACAAAGACTCCAGGGAATAGAATGTTTTAGGAAAGAATTTTTGCCAAAGCTTCATCATATAATATGTCCATTTAAAAGACTTCACATCTTTCTAGGGCCACAGGGCCATTTTGTAAAGCATCTCCAAAATGAACATTAAATGGCAGGAGATGATTACCCTTTCAAGATTCTGGAAGTTGTTGTTGTTGCTGTTTTTCAAAACTGACTCAAATGGAAAAAGAAGAGAAGATGTAGAGAGAAAAGCAGGAGGTAGGGGAATAGAAAACAGCTGCTATTATACTATTTCCCAGGCACCATGCTAAATAACACAAAAATATATATATATACAATCCTCACACATATCCAGTGGCATAATTACAATTACACTGTATTTTACTATTCAGTAAACTGAGACAGAAAGTATAAATTGGTTGACAAAAATCAAATGTATAAACCTTAGAGGGAAGACCAAGACTTGGACACAGAAATGCCTGAAAATCCTGGGCACTTTTGTAAGGCTACAGACATGTGGAAAATGATGTTCACTTGGATACATGCATTTGTAGGGAATATAAGGTTTCCATAGAGAAAAAAATCAGCTCTAAGCCATGCTTAATTCTTAGTTTACTGATTATAATTTCAACATCACCCATTAACAAAGATGTATTTAAATACAAGATAACACAAATGACGTTATTATAAGGATTACTTTAAATCATCTTTAACTCAAGTGGGATAATTCCCACACTTTCGTATTTATGTCAATTTTTAGTCAAAAACTTGCTATACATTCATGTAGGAAAAAGAACTTGTGTGGCTTTATATTTTCTGTGGTTCCTTATCTGCATGAAAGGACTAGAAGTATAAATTTTATCCCAACTTACCAGTTTTCTGTGCTTGGATCTTCAGTTACACCCCAGGCAGTCACGTACAGATTCTGGTGGTGAACCAGCGCCTGTGGTGGCTATGGGCACAAGGTCAGAAGTCACACTACCAGCCCTGCTATTTACTAGGTTTGTGATTACAGGCAAAGAGCTTACCTTCTCTGTATTTCTCTTTCCTCATCTCCAAACTTGGAATAATAAAAGCACCTATATATCACAGATTGCTTCCCTGGGAAACAGACTGAGAGACGGATTTTTACCATGGAGGACATGTATATAAGGAATGAGTCTGGAATCCACACCTGTGAAAGGGTGCAGAGGGAGCACAACAGGCAGAGAAAGAAATGTGAAATCTAAGTACAGATTTTGACATCCCCACGGAGAGCTCTGGACCTAGATTGGTCATTCAGTAGAGTCCAGACTTGGGCTCAAAATGACCAGGGCTTTTCATGAGGGTATGAATCAGTCATTAGATGTGAGCTTTCTTGGAAAGCGCATGACCCTGTACAAGGCAGCTATCTATAGCTGAGGCAATCACTGTAGGAGCTGACTGCTAAAGACTCTGCCTAGTGCTCTCCTCTAAGCCTGGGTAACAAGTCCTCCCTTGAAAGGAGATCTGGGCTGCATATAACAGCACCTACCACACTACCTCACAGCATTGCTGTGGTTTAGATGAGAGAGTTACAGGGGGAGGGGGAGAGAAAGAGATAAAAATTCTCGGCTTAGAGTCAAGACTATGTAAACTGTTGGTTATTATTATTATTATTGAGCAAATAGGCAACCTTATGCAAAACATAGTGTTCATATGGAAGAAAAAGAGGATCCTAGGGAAAATTGGGGTGAATAGCAGTTACAGTGAACATTTATTATCATGAAATCCTTGGAAAACATTATACTTATTTGGGGGAATTAACACTCTCCCATTCCATCCACATAGTTCCAGAGGGTCTGTGAACCACTACGCCTCATACCTTCCTCCAGCCCCAGTAGACAGTAGGCATATGACTTACAGGGCCAGTAATGAAATTGCCTTCTAACCAGTCTGGTCTGGAATGGGGATGTGATATAAGCTGAGCCGTTCAAGTCCTAGTTTCAGAATATTCAATGTGGGAAGAAAAGGAAAATTCATTTCTCTCTAGCAATCAAAAAGCTTACAGATTTATGGACTCCATAATCTCACTGTAGTTAAACTCATACCCTGGGTCTTTGGAAGACATAACCATAATCACTCACCTGGCTGAGAACTGGTTAAAGTGAACATATAATCCAGGATGATGAAGACCAACATTCAAAGACTGAGAAGCTCTGGATGATTTGAACTGAACCTGCTGTGGTTCATTTTTCTTTGTGAAAGCTAGGATCAGAGCCTTCCACAAAGGATATTGCTCATAGGACCAGAAACCACACTGACAAGTTACCTGGAACATGAGCCTTCTCACATCTAAGATACAAATCCTTAAAACTCCCTAATATCTCCGTACCCTTCCCATCCCTCTGAGGGATCCTGCTTCTTTGCAGTTGCACTTGTAATGTGAGGTATTAACACTAGAGGTCTCTCCCTACTCATGAGCCCTTCTCTCTGCACATAGGGCTTTTCCTCCTACTCCTGCCTGCTGGGCTCACGTTCACCCTTGCCTGCAGCACCTGCACCAAATGTTAATTGTGCTAAGATTGGAAATACAAAATCTTGAAACTCCAAATTCTAGATCTGCTTCCTAGAACCATGCCACAGTGCATGAAAGGCATGCAAAAAGTACACTTCTCAAGAAGAAGCAGAAGCAGCAGAAGCAAGCAAGCAAGAAAGAAAGAAAGAAAGAAAGAAGAAAAAAGAAAAAAGAAAGAAAGAAAAATCTCTATTAATATAGTGCTACCCTTCCTTACCCACAACTGAAAATGAGCCAGTGAGACTGGCTAGATCCAGTGAGTCACCAAGGTCCTTTTACCTGCAGTCTACAAATCTAGAGTAACAACACCATGCTGAGTGACCACTTCAGAGCCTTATGCCTTAGATTTAGATGTCAACAGCACCGCCTTGTGGTGTGCTGAGAACAACCCATATGGTGGTGCACTAAGGCTTGGGCTCACCCAAATCACCACCACTTTGTAGGTATCATATTCTGACAGAGTGGAAGTCAAACCCAAGGAAAATAAAGATAAGGAGAGATTTTACCCATGGCCTAGACCAGAACATTTGGCCTCATCCCTCTACTTCAAGTGGTCTTCATTTGCCACTGTAAGGAGGGAGATGCCCCAAACCAAAAGAAATGCCAGGGTGTGTTGAGAGAAGGAAGGATAATTCCTGAGTTACACAAGCCAAATAACTCCCATACAGTTAACATCAACTCCTTGCCCTTTAAATTCCCTTGGACTTGATCCATCTTATTAGGTATTCCTCCTTCTTAGAGGGAGGGGTACTGGGAGGTCTTGAGCAGGATTGGGATGGAAAGCAGCCTGGACTTTCACATGGAAACCAACAGTCTTGTGTATCTGCACCTTTGTTTTACGCTTGCTTATGACTTGCTCAAAGATGGAATACGGAGTGGGTGCTGGGCATTGAAGAGGGCATCTTTTAGGATGAGCACTGGGTGTTGTATGGAAACCAATTTGACAATAAATTTCATATATTAAAATAAATAAATAAATAAATAAATAAATAAATATAAAAATTTTTTAAAAAGATGGAATACGAAGCTCAATAAATCAGAAAAATTTAAATTTAACTTAAGCTTAGCCTGCCTTTTCAAAACTTCTGCCACTATTACCACTTTTCCTCCCTAATGAATTAAGATTTGTTGAGCATGGTGCCCCAACGTGGAAGGCTAGTTTTGTGAAGATAAAGTAGAAATAGGTTTTTTTTAAGTTTATTTATTTATTTTGAGAGAGAGAGAGCATGAGTGGGGTAGGGACAGAAAGAGAGAGAGAGGAAGAGAGAATATTCCAAGCAGGTTCTACACTGACATGGTGCAGAGCCCAACGTGGGGCTTGAACTCATGAACTGTGAGATATGACCTGAGCCAAAATCTAGAGTCAGATGCTTAACTGACTGAGCTACCCAGGCACTCTTAAAGTACAAATATGTTTAACTTAACAAAGGACCTCCCAGAAATGTGGTAAGTAAAACGTTCACCAAAATAAGCAAAAAAAGCACTGTGCATTATTGACCTTACTGAAGATTCATTTCAAAGTAGCTGTTATTTAAATGCCAAGACTCCACATGCTTCAAATGTGATTCAATTTATAACTTAAGTTCACACAACTTTTCAGCACCACATAGACTACACTTAGTGAAATAAACCCACACTTAACTAAAAAGCAGAACTATAAATGTTGTAAACTTAATGCTTTCATGCTCATTATTTAGGAGGAACATTACTTTTATTCACTAAATAGGTCCCATTACATGACTTAAAATTTTTCTACTCAGGTTAGTTTTTAGCACTCATCAACAAAATATGCTCATTCTTATTGGAAATGGTCTGTGGCTGTAATATGAGAAATATTTGCTAGATGTGACAACGAACTTTCCGAAAGAAAGGCCTCTAAACCCTGGAACGGTTAATAGGATACCACAGTCTCTGTCTTGAAAGCTATAAAGAGTTGAATTCACTCCCATCAACAAATCTGCTACAAATACAGATCTTTGAGGGTTTACCACATAAACCCCAAAAACATTTTCTAGATGATTATTCTGAAACCTGTTTTGCATGCACTGTATGTGCGAGTAGGAGGAAGATAGATGTGCACATACATGTTCTTCCCTCTCACTGCAAAATCAGTGGCATGCTTTGCCACACTTTTTCAAGTGCAATCCTTCTGCTATTCACCAATGTTTCGCGCATGGTTCTACTCATAAAACAGTATTGCTTGCAAGGGATGTGCCATCACCCCTCTGGCCTAGAAGCCAGCCAGGCAACACACCTCTTGGATGCCCCATCCTCATTGTAATTCTGCCTGAGCTCTGCCTGCTCCCTCGCCTCTCCAAAGGTCAGCCTGAGGTCTGCACTCCACCGCTAATGGGTGCACGCAGCCTGCTCCTGTTCCTGCTGTGGCAGAGAAACTCAGTCCCTTTACATCTCTCTCTCCCTTGCTCTCTCCCTTCCTCCCTCCTTTCCCCTCTCCTGTGCTTGCTCTCTTTCTCTGCCTTGCAAATGACTCTGAGGAGCTAGGCTGGTGGATGATTTATATTAAGGAAAAAAAAAAAAGCACTCAATTTTTTTTTTTTTTTTGAACTGGGCTCCCTGAGAGCACTCAGGGCTGCCTCGTACTGTTCAACGCCTACCTGCTCAACTGCAGGGAAACAAGCTTCTGAAGGCTTTAATGGGATTTCGCCTGAGGCTGTTTTATTAAGATGTCGGCTTTTTCTGCTGCCTCTGCAGCTGACACCATTCACTGTCAGCTGTCCCCTCCCCTTCCCACCCCCACTGCCACCCCCCCAACAATGCACCAAATTATTCGCTTCATTTAGTGCTCATGGCTCAGTGTGGGCAAATTGGGAGACGGAGCCTTACTGGGCCAGATGAACCAAGCAGAGAGGTGAAAAGCCACTGTGCTACTTAACTGGGGGTTTAAGGGGAGCGGGAAGGCAAAAAAAAAAAAAAAAGACTAAATCAATGCCACTGGGGCACACTTCCATTCTATTAGGAAGAATCATATTCAGTACCAACATACCTATTTTAGAAGTGCATTCATGTTACTCATTTATATGGAGCCTTCGTTTGGGAAAGTCTGTATACAAATTACCTACAATTACCTACAATAGATAATGTGCATTGTATACATATTAGAAGGCAGTTTGGAAATTATGCCATTCATTTAACACACTGATTACAACAGAAAAATCAGAATAAACACTAATTCATTAATGAATATGCTGAATATATATGTGTATATAGATACATATATGTACGTATATACATATGTATATATGTATATGTATGTATATGTATATACATATGTATATACGTACATATATATATTGTTCAACCTTCTGGAGAGGACTTCACTACAAAATGGAAATTAACATTGGTAGTGGTGGTGGTGATAAAGATAGTGGGTTTGTGCATCTATGTGTGTGTTTAAGTATGCATGTGGGGAAAGTGTGTGTATGTGTGACTTATATTTGCAAGATGGAGAGAGTGTTTATAACCAAACAGTCTATTAATTACCTGCTACGTTTACAGCAGAAGTAAATTAAACACAGCTCAGTAGTAGTAGTGGTCAGGCTGTGGTATCAATGGTGACATCTAATTCATAGTAAGAAAAATTATGTTTCTATAGAACAGATCTATTAAGTGCTCAGGATGTTTTATGAGTAATTTATAATGAGGGATAACACAGGGAAACCTGCCATGACCCCATTTTATGGATGGAAAACCCAGTGGCATATTAGGAAGAGGCAACTGAGTCAAGACAAGACAGTAGTTCGGTATCAGATGCTGAGAAAACCATTGCATTCCATTTCCTTCGACTGACTTCCCCAATAACTTGGTGTAACAGGAATGCTTTCAGTTAGAAGTGATTCACTCACTCAACAAATATTTACTGAGTCCTGATTTTGCACCTTACGTGTACTATCCCGTGTTTGGCTTAAAGTGAAAAAAGGAAAGCAAAAATTACCATTATGTCTGCTCTCATGGAACTTCCAATTTGGTGGAGGAGACAGACATTGGTGAAGCAATCAAAAATCTGTTGGAAGGAAGAGATACAATTTAATGATAACCTTTTTCAGGAGGATTTGAGGCAGTTTGGAGAATCAGATTAGGCTTCACTGAGGAGGTGGTGGTGAATCTGATTTCAGAAGGATTAATAGGAGTCAACTAGGTGAAGCCATGTGTGTATGTGTGTGGCGGGGGTGGGCGGGGGATATACATGTACAGAGGCCCTCTGGCAGGAGTGAGATGATGCTTTTAAGGACATAATATGTGACAAAAGCACAAATATCAAGTAGGCTGGTAATTCAAAGTGCTCCTGGAGAGGTCAGGTTCAGAGTTCAAAGAGCTCAGGGGGCCTTTACACTGAAAGCATTGAAAAGTCTTATGCCATTGAAGGGTTTCTAAACTGTAGTGATTTTGTGTCTAAGTGGTGGGGGGCGGGGAGGTATAGTATAACCTGATTCTCATTAGTAAGAGGTCCCTCTCTCAGCATGGAGAAAAAACTGAAAGGGTGGGAGAGTGGTAGCACAAAGATATCTAAGGGAGTTTTGCAAAGGGCCAGAGAGACATAATGGCAGGTCGAACTTGGGTGATGACAGACAAGTTGAAGAGAGATGGAAAGATATGTGGCAGGTAAACCAGCAAACGCTAGTAACATGAGGGAGAGGGACAGAGATGTCAAGGATATTTTCCAGATTTCTGGTTTGCAAAATGAATGAATGGCATCCCCATTTACTAAGACAGAGGAACACTGGAGGGAGGACAGTTGTAGAGGAAGTAGTCCTTGAGTTTGGTTCTGGACATACTATATGAGCTACTGTTGAAATTTTAAGTTGCAAAGTACCATGTATGAAGGTGTCAATTAGCTGTTGTTATAGTTCACTGCTCAGAGGAGGGGTATAGCCTGGAGAAATGTGTGGCTTATCTGTGCATTGGTGAGAGTTGATACCAAGGGGAATTGGTAGCACTGATTACAAGGAATAGAAGAAAAACTAGGAATACCAGTATTTATTGGGTGGCTAAATGATATTAAACCTCAAAGAAGGGGAAACAGCCTGAGAAAGAAAGAAAGCTTTGAGAATGAGTGATGTCAAGAAATAAAATTTTTCAAAAACAAAGTGCTCAGCTGTTTCAGATAGATGTCAGGTGCAAGAAAGCCTAACATCCAACCACTAAATTGTGCAACATGGAGACCATTGTTGAGGGAACACTTCTAGATGCACAGGAACTGAAAGTCCAGCCTAAGAACAGTGACCACTCTCTCAGTATGCTCAGGATCATCCCAATTCATACCTATTGTCCCAATACAGGTACTAATACAACCTCGGTTACTTTCAAAACTTAGATGATACAATTTATGCGTACAAATTTTGTGTCTGAGTCCGTTCACATGTTTTTTTTACATTTTTCTATCCTTGAATTTCCCTTCTCTTAACCATAAGCAATCTCTATCAATTCTGCCTTACAGATCTAAAGCATGACCACTCTTCCATTTCTCCTGCCAATGCCCACGTCCAAATCACACCCATCTCCTGCCTGGATTTCAATAAACAGCCTTTCCTGGCTCCCTTCCAATCTATTCTTTATGTAACGCCACAGTTACTAATTTCATCATAAATCAGATCATTTCACTGTGAAAGAAAATGAAAGAAATGAATGATAACCTTCAAAAGCTTTCCACTGACCTTAACATAAAAATTGAACTCCTTAATACTGCCTATAATGTTTGCGATGATACTGTATTGCATTGATTGTATATCATGCTATATTGTATATCAATCTTGATTGTATATCAAGCTTCATATTATTTCATCTATCTAGTCTTCCTAAACAATAGCACATATAAGATATTCTAAGTGATGCACGCTTTCCCGATGTGTGTGTTGTTTCCTTGCCTAAAAATACTTAGTCCCCTCCTTACTTGGTGAGCTCCTTTTCATCTTTAAGGTGTAAGTCTGAAAGCCAAGATGGGTCCTATACATCCACAGTCTAAATTAATTCTCCCTGTTATTCTCTTATACAATGTTCTGTTCTTTTCTTTCACAGCAGCTTTCATAATGACAATGATAAGTTTATTTTTGTGTTCACATATTTTATATCTATCTTGCCAGTACATTCCAATCTCAGTGAAGAGAGGAATAATGCCTGTGTTTTCAATACTGTGCATCCTGATCACACTACTTATCCCACCTTCGGGTTCACAAAGTATGCGTCAGCAAATATTAATGGTGTCAAATGTGTGCTAAGCACTGTATTATTGTCCAAGTAAGGGTTTTCTGGGCTAATGACAATTCTAGAGTTAAAACTTCTCAAGTAAACACAGTTTTTCTATAAGTCATTCTTTGATTACCTAATAATGAGTTAAAGCTTATGGATCTCAGATAGAAAGGTAACTGATACATCCCATTTATGATGCTATAATTTGAACTTGGATGTCAAGGTTGTTTGTAAGGGAAGTGTGTGATTGTGTTTTAGGCACACATTTTTAAAAGATTGATGAGTGGTTTTTGCATACACACCCTTAATTTTCTTGGATACTGCTACTCCTGAATACCTTGCCCCCAAAATAACTCCTTGATTGTTCTCTACTTTCTCAGTCACTCCTAGTAAAGATCAGGAGCATAAATGACCATCTCTCTAGAATAATCTGAAGCAACTAGACACAGCCATGATACTGCTATAACAACTCTAATATCTACTGATGGAAGGCCCATCTTCCTCTGGCATGAGAAAGTATGGCTATCAGGAATATGTTTATATAATCCTTCATCAATATTGGGGGGAAGCACCAATATTGATTTCCTGATTTCCAACCGTTACCTTACCTCTAGATTAGGATCTTGTCTTTCTCTTTTTACTAGGTCATGGAGGTTGGAAGGCTAAAATAAACTTACTTGGGCTTTATCCATTCTTTTACTTTGTGCCCCTTGAAAGCTATACTCCTCTAGAAGGAAAGAACCTGCTCTAACTTTACCTGTGCAGTTAGAATATTCATTTGTAATCTGTCAAATATAAGTATTATAGGCCAGGTACTGAAAATTCAAAAACAACAGATGAAAAAGGCCAAAGTTCAAAGAAGAAAATAAGTAGAATATTCATGAACCACTTATAGGTAAATGATTCTCTAGATACTCACGAAAGCATACAATTAATGTGTATGCTTGTGTGCGTGTGTGTACACAAACACATAAAGCCTGGAGTCTCACAGGCTGATGTCCAAAACTAACCTATATGAATTGGAAATCCTCATCAATGGCCCATTTTTCTTTGTCCTATATTTTCCATCTCTGTGAATAATAGCTCTAACCACCCAGTTAGAAATATGGGTCAGAAATGTGGGTCAAATCCTAGATTTCTCCATCTGTCCCCTTCTTTCTATTTGAGTTAGTCCAGTTTCTTCAAGAAACAGATACCAAACAGGATTAAGTATGCAAGATATGAAGGGAAATACCCATGAGAAAATGTGAAAGGGATTGGGAGAATGGAAGACTTATGAGATCTACATGCAGCTATAAATGCAAATGAAGGAGACAAAGAGGGAAGGTGGGAAGGATGGAAGGAGGGAAGGAAGGAGAGAAAGAGGGAGAGAGGAAGGCATGGAAAGAAGGAGGGGTGGAATTAATTAGTTTGGGTGGAAGTTTCGTAGACTGTAGTACAGTTCTAAGTAAACTTTGGCAAGACAAGCAGGGAATCCTTGAGCCAAAGTCGCCCTATCAGAGGAGTCCTATATTTCTCAGGAATTAGCTGACTTATTACACTTAATGCACTTAGTTTGGAGCTGGGGCTCCAAATCCACGGGGCATGTGGTCTCAGTGAAACGCAGAGATGGACTTTAGTGTGTAGCAGCTAGGGCTCTTGTCAATTACACTCTCAGCAGTTGGCCATCTGGTAATCCTATCTCAGGGCTGCCACACAATCCTCACTGGAGTTACTTTAGTAATTTCTTCTCTCAACTAGACTACTGCTATAGTCTCATCTCTAATCTCCAGCCTCTAGTGTTGCCCACCCCCTAAATACACACATTTCTTTTCATAATAATTTATTCTCACTACAGCCAAAGTTTTGCTTTTGTCATTCTTTCTTTTACTGCAAATTTGAGCATATAATTACTCTGTTTACAAACCTCAATGGCTCCCCAGTACCCTCAAGACAAAATCTAAATGTCATATTTGTCTACAAAACATTTCATGACTTGACATTCCTCTTGTAGTCTTATTTTCCAAAGGAATACTTTTTATTTGGCACAGCTACTTCTGAATGACTCGCCATTACCAACACAAGTTATTCTCTCTTGTCTTTAAGCTTTGCAGATACTATTCAAGCTACTTGTAATGGCCTCCTCTATTTATTTAAAACTATCTTATTTGAGGTTTTGGCTGATATGTCATCTCCTCTAAGAAGTCTTCCCTACATCCCAAGGCAGGGTATCCTTATATGTGTTCTCATTGAACCCAGAGGTTCACCAAGCATGTTTTGCCCTGCATTGTGATTTCCTTTTTGACTGTCACACTCTCTCATCAGTAGCAAACACTGGAATATTTCCTCACCAATCTCAGTTTATGCACTAAATATCTGTTGGACGCATGAATAAATCAATCACATTTAACTGACATTATAATACAGAAAAAGGAGTAATTAAACTTTTGATAATGAAGATCAATATTAAAAGTTTGTGTTCAAATGAGCAGCAGAGAACTAGGACAGACTATTGTTACTCAGTGTTACAATGAAAAAAAAAAGAAAAGAAAAGAAAAGAAAAAGAAAAGAAAAGAAAAGAAAAGAAAAGAAAAGAAAAGAAAGTGTGACAGAGTTCCTAGTCTGAACTAGGAAAAATATGATAGAATATCTATGGCTGGATTTTCATACAAACTAAAACATCCTTCTCATGAAATTTCTCACTATTAGCCTTTTATCTCCTGAATTTGGTGAAAAATGTGTCAACTTACATGTGGTATGAAAATGAAACTCTTCTAGACCTTAAGGCATACATTTGGCTGCAAATGTCATATCGCATTTAAAGACTCCATATTTTTCAGGTTGAAAGAGGGGGTACCTAGGTGACAAGGTGACCTAATATTATGTCTCAGATAAAGGAAGACAAATTTTAAATATGATTACTCTTGGAAATTCAGAGATACCATAATTCCAAGTAGAATCTGTAGACTTTAATTTCTAAGCATGATGGCCATCACAGCAGCTATATTGAGAGCTACTATTATTTTTCTCCTCTCTCAAGTCTTTTTTCTACACTACTTAAAGTAACATTGTGGAAAATTCCATAACTATATCAACACTAAATTTGGCTATATCCAGAATACAATTTAGAGACTAGGCAGCTTTGTGACTCCTGGCCACCATATTTCTTCATGACTTCCTGATAATAATAGCAATAAATATTATTATGATAACAAGACAGCTAACTTTTGGGGTCATTCTAGATTTAAACTACACTCTCAGTTATCTGACATTTAGGCAATATTTTTTTTTATTTGACATTTGTTACTTGTACAGTATGATGATGAATACTGTCATAAGAAAGGCCATAAGATTATAAAAGATGATACAGTGTGTATCCTGTTCTTAAAGACAAATTAAGCAAGTTTTAGTTATGACACTTGCCACCTTCACAAAGGATAGAAACTAACTATAAAGGAAAAATAGACATTTTGGAATCAGATGGACTTGGTTGAAACTCAGTTTCATGAATTAAAAGCTTTATGCCCCTGATCATTTATTTAAGCTCTCTGACCCTTAGTTTTCAACAGCCATAACCTGGGTCATCCAGACAGCATAGATCAGGGCAAAGCTGACTTGCTGAGGCTTTCCTAGGTGGTGCAATCTAAGGGGCAAAGAGTGAGCAGAAAAGAAGTAGGAGTCAGGGAAAATGAAAGCAAGTACAAGATGGTACATTATCAATTTGCCCACATCTTCAGGGGAAAAAAAAAGTAACAGGCAGTTGCTTGGTCATTTGGGATGTCTTCCAGACAGGCTTTGTGGAAATATTGCATCTTGGAATATCCATCAGAAAAAAGAAAGGACAGAGATTTATCTTGTTGTTTTCTATCCCCTAAATCATTGAATTTCACCCAATTGGGCATTAATTTCTCCACTTACAGGTTGGCTTTCCTCCAGGTGGCCCCAAAGCACACTGATTCCTATGAGCCCAGAAGTGATAGGAAGGAACCATATTCTCTGTGAGTCCAGTGTGAATGGACGTGGACTCTGTGCAGCAAATGGTATATGTTGTTCTGGTACACAGGTATAGAAAATGACAGGAAATAATACTGACTGTCATAATGATGGTTATGACAGTGATAGCTATGGGCATTTTATCCATTCTTTCTTTCTTTCATCCTGACAAGAATTTATTATTCTAAATGTCAGGACTATTCTTGCTTGGGGGCTAAAATGATAAAGATTCAGATCCTGCTCCCCAAGAGCTTATAGACATGTGTGGGTGTTTGTGTGTGTATTTGTTTGTGTGCATGCATTCAGGTCATTAAGATACACAAAAAAATTACTGAGTAAACATTAACATGAGTGGTTTTATTTGTAAGGATAGAGTTGTCTCTTTTGGAAGTCAAAAACTGCCTATGATTCTTACTGTATCTTAGTTTCCAGTATTTCCCATTTCTTTGGAAAATGGAAGTGTTCCTGAATTTACCTCTTCTGGAGAAGAACCAACAGAAATAACTATAGAAAATACTATGTTTTCCATGTCTTTAGTGGGACTATTTCCTTTAGGATTTTGGTTTCCTTCTCAGTGATGAGTTAGCACTAAGTTCAGGGTCAAGGTGATTCAGAGCCTACACATTTTTTTTGTTTTGTTTTAAAGGTCCTGAAATTCATAATGCATATGAGATGAAGTTTCTGGAGGCTGTGAAAATGCCCAGTCTATAATCCTAAGGGTCTAGTGTTAATCAGGGAAATACAATATCAAGGAAAACTGTCTTACCTTTTCCTTTTTCTAGTCCGTCTTTATGTTTGACTATCATCCTTTGGCATGTGAATGTCATTGGACTTGACAGAGAGTTCAACAAAGATAGTTTCTATCATTAGAGTTAGATTACCCTTTAGAGAACCCAATATTCAAATATTCCCAAGAATAGTTTGGGAACCTTAGTTAAAACCAATCAACCATTGAGGGAAAAAAATTAAAAATTGCCTATGAGTCAACTTTTATCTGAAAAAGAGTAAGCAGAGGGGCAGTCAGCCTATTCTAGGCCAATTTACACCATACTTATGGAAAAATTCTGTAGTTATAATAAAGCAGTGATTGTGCCCCACTGTGTGTGTGTTCTACTTACTTACTTTCTTACTACTTTCTCTTATCTCCCTAACAGCTTGCCAGAGAAAAAGCATCAAGTGTTGAAATAAGGACAAACCTATAAGAAAATAACTTCTTGATATTTTTAGAAAAGTCTGTGCATTACATTTAAAACTCATTACTGGACTGAGACTTGAGAACAGACAGAATTTTCTAACTTTTTTTCACAAGCACTTTGGCTAATTTACAGATAGGAAGTAATGGAGACTGATAGAATTGTCTATTTTGTGTTCTAATTTTGAGGATTTTTCTTTCATTATTACTAGAGCCTGTTCTATCATGTAGTAAACAGATATTACCCCCAAACATTGTCAAGATCATTTCAGACGCGGAATTGGGTTGCAGCTAGATGAGAAAGAGTGGCATGATGGGCAGAGTTTCTCTGAAGCAGAGAGAAAGTGCAATAAATCCATGTGTTGAGAAACAGGATTAAAAAGGAAAGAATATGATTAAATTTAGGCACATTAACTTCAGCATATTTCTTTCTTTGTGGAATGCGGCTGTAAGTTAACAAGTTAGAATCCTCTGACTGCCTGTCATTCCTTGGTCAAGAGTTGATTGTTCATGGAGACATCGTCATCTGTTGGCCACTAAGGTATCAAGGAATGCCTGTAACAATTCTGCCTTAGGCTTTGAGAGAAAAACTACTTCTAATAGTAACTCATTAAAATGTTCTTCAGTTAACTGAAAGAGTTAAGGTCCTTCTTCAGCCCCTGACATTCAGAGAGAGAGTGTGGGGCCTAGGAATAATTGGGCCCTCTGAAAATTAGCCTTTCAATTCTATAGTGAATATATTTTAAATTACTTCAAGAGAAGGAGAACAAATTAGTCCACATAGAGGTTCATGTGAGATTTAAAATAGCTGTGGTTGCATACGGCTCTTACTACATAACTTTATGACTTTGGATAAGCTAATGAAGTTAAACAATATTATCATTAGCTTTAACAGCTGAAACTTGCATAGAAGTGGACATTGCTGGAATAGTCCTACGGCAGGAGTATTTTATTACCATTGTTTGTTTTGTGTTTTTTTTTTTCATCATGTCCCTTTAATTGATGATGGTTTCTATGCCAGAAGTTCTCCAATTACAAATGTATTATCTTTATATACTTTCTATGACAGATATGGTTGAGAGAGAGAGAGAGAGAGAAAAGTAATTCTAGGAGAACCTGGTATCCCCGGTAATGATGAAAATTAAAATATAAATATATTCATTAAAAAGGCATACTTAAAATTATAAGGTAGCATTTGTATAACACATTACTAAATGCTAGAGATATACAGAGTTTAGGCTGAATCTTTTGCCTGTATATTTTAATCCACCAAACACATCAAGCCATCACCATCACCTGTATACTGTAAACTCATGCATGCAAAGCCCTGTTCTACAATGGTGGTTCTAAATGACAGAGACTTTGGCAATGGTTGGAAATGTTTCTAACCATGACAACAAGGGGTGGGACATGTTACTGACCTGTATTGGGTAAAAGCCAAGAATACTATTAAATAAACATCATACAATGCACAAGACGGCACCCTAGAACGAAGAATTATTCAGTTCAAAACATCAGTAGTTCCTGTGTTGAGAAACTTATGTGCTATACTTAGATAATCAAAGTAATCAAAGTAATCCTTTTTTCCTCTCAAAGAGCAATAACATAGTAGGTGGAAACACAGAAACTGTGTAAATAAATGATTATACAAGGTGATATATAGACAGCGTATTGTTTTATGATAGAAGCAATACATGACAGGGGTGCCTGTGTGGCTCAGTCGGTTGAGCGACTGACTTCGGCTCAGGTCATGATCTAGCGGTCCGTGGATTCCAGCCCCATATCGGGCTCTGTGCTGACAGCTCGGAGCCTGGAGCCTGCTTCAGATTCTGTGTTTCTCTCTCTCTTCCCCTCCCCCACTCACGCTCTGTCTCTCTGTCAAAAATAAATAAACATTAAAAAAAATTTTAGAAGCAATACATGACCATGTTGCTGAGGAGGAAGTTGGGAAGGAGGAACACTCAGCCTGGAGAAGCTTACCCTGGTGAGGTCTTAATGAAAATCTAAGACTGATAAGTAAAGAGCAGGGCTTAAGGCCCACAGGACCAAGAAGCAGACATATCCTCAGGTATGAGGGACAGCAAGTCTACCAGGTAGCTACACTAGAGGACTAAATGAGTGGAAGGTGTGATTAAAAATAGAGGTGTCTGGGTGGCTCAGTTGGTTAAGCATCCAACTTTGGCTCAGGTCATGATATCACGGTTCATGGGTTTGAACCCCTCATCAGGTTCTGTGTTTACAGCTCAGGGCCTGGATCCTGCTTCAGATTCTGTGTCTCCTTCTCTCTCTGCCCCTCCCCTGCTCATGCTCTGTCTCTCTCTCTGTCTCTCAACAATAAATAAATGTTTAAAAAAATAAACAAAATTTGTGGTCTGTGGTCAAATCAAGAACATTCTACATTATCCAAAGAAATTTAATATCAGTCTATAAAACAATAGAGAACCATAGAACGTTTTAAACAGAAAAATAAAATACTACTAACTAGCTTTATGTTTCACAACTTCTTTATTTCTTTATTTTAGCATATCATACTAGTTCCCCAAAGTTGCATCTACTTTATCTTTCTTTAAAACCATTTTGGACACTTTCTATTTGCTCGGAATCATCTCAGCTGTATCAATGCCAAGCCTTTTAAAGGATCTGCAAATTTATTTCTTTCACCCTACATCCAAGCAAGCTATGTATCTTAGTTGTACTTGAAATATTGAAATATGAAATATTAGTCATACCTACTTGCTCTATTTTATCATATTCTACCTTATAACATAGTTATATATTTGTATTTGCTTTTGCATTCATACTAAATTCTTGAAGGGAGGGAGTAGGACTTATCCATCTTGGATATTTAAGAACTCAGTGTAAGTTTATTGACTGAACACCTGTGGGGATCCAGGAGAAAGTACACTTTGGAATTTTGGGAGATATGCAGCAGGAATTGTTCAATTAATTTTTGTATATATTTAATTTCTTTTTTTTGTAAATTCCAGTATTTGTGGTGATACTTAAGCATTAATAGTCAAGTAGTGTTAACTTTACATTACAGTTGATAGTAAGGGAAAGAAGGAAAAGGAAAAGAGGTAGAATTACCTGAAAAGTCACAGGCAAAGATACCACAAAGGTCTCAAGCAGTTGTGTGCAAAAATGAAAAACTGATTTTCCATTAAAAAAATTTAAGTCTTACATGGAAGCCTGATCAATAGAATGGATAGAAACAGAGTTGACTTATAAGAAAGAAGTGGTTCTTCTCTACTTCTTCCCACTATCCACTAAAACTCTAAGAACTTCTACCCATTTGTGTATGATTCAACTGTGAAGAGTTAAAAACCAGCTGACAGAGCTCCCAATAAGAGAACATTTTCATTTCAGTTGCATGCATGTTCCTAAAAAGATGTACACTATATTTTGTTTTCATATTGTTTCCTTACTTTGGTTGAAGACCCAATCTGAGGTCAATTTTACATATTATGAGTTCAGTTTTTCCTCTTAGGTAAAGAGACAGTGACATTCTTTCTTAACTAGAAAATTGAAAAGAGCAAGTAGCTCTGTTCCTCACTAAGAAGGTCAAATGAGTTCTATTGAAATGACCTTTTGTTTTGTTTTGTTTTGTTTTTTGGCCTAAGGAAATACCCAGCTTTCATGTATATTACATGAGTAGAAATTAGAGTCTTTCTGTGGGATTGCAGAGTTGTTGCCTTCACTATTTCTTGAAAAGGAGTGTTGATGGACCTTTGGAAAATCTGAATCAGATCCTCATGGTCACATGTGCTCTCAGACGTGTGCTGACTATTCTCCCGACAACACTACTTCCTCCTATTCAAAGACAGCTGGGATATAAGATGTTTATCTAAATGGATTGTCTTCTACTTCTAAACCCATTAGCATAGCACAGGTGAAAGGCCTGGGATAAAATACATTACTTGGGTAGGGAGATGCAGGACTCCCTAGAAGCCGGTCCTCATTTGTTTGATGTGTTTAAATTTCTAAAATTATGGAAAAGTAGCAGATTTTATTTGGGACTGAGACAGTGGAATCACAACTTTTGTTTTTCAATGTGCACGGTTTGCAGTGTGCTTTTTGCCTTTCCAACAGTTACTATTGTTTTATCCCTTTGGGAAAAGGGGACAGTAAAAAGCACGTTCCCACTGTATTTCTTCCTGAATCCATTGCAATCTACTTTTATGTAGTAATTACCAAAAGTGTGCAGGATCATGTAACAATGGAGGCATTGAGTGGAAATGAACCTTAGATGTCTCTAGCATTCCCTCCCTCTATCACTATTTAAAAGAGCTCTTGTGGGGTGCCTGGCTGGCTCAGTCCATACAGCACGTGACTCTTGATCTTGGAGTTGTAAATTTGAGCCCCACATTGGGTTTATAGATTACTTTCAAAAAATAAAATATTTAAAAATAAATAAATAAATAAATCAGATAAAGGAGATTCTGGTTCTTTGATTATAAGTGAGACTATGTTATCTCCTATCCCCAACTTCAAGAGATAATGCAATGAAAATAGGGAAAGAGAGGGATCAGGAAAAGTATTAGTGAATTTGACTTAATGCCTTTTGGTAGTCATTCATTTTTTTTCTTAAGTTGATTACCCTATCTGTGATTCATGCCATGCTAGTTTTAGTTATGAAAGATGAGACAGTGAGTGATCTTGTCCTTTTCAAAAACACACACACAGAATGCCTTCTCTTTGATTTCTTTAAAAACTGCATATGATTTTTCATCTGGTTCTTCCTCTCTTTCTTTCCCTTGGATTTTTTAGTAGTTTTATTTGTAATTTTGTTCAGGGACCTAGAAGAGAGGGAAGTAACATCAACCAAACTTCAGCACTATTTAAAGGCCTAGTTTGCTATAATCTTGTAGCAGTGTATATACATATTAAAATTCATTTCATCTCTAATCTCTTTCAATTAAAAAGACAGGGTTGCCTTCAGCTTTATGAAATTTATGATATGAAACACCTTAGATATGCTAAAACTGTTAAACTGAATTTTATTTAGTATTTTGATTATAAATTAGGGAAATGGTACATTAACTCCTTTCTGAGGCTAAGATTAAAAAGGCTCCATTTATTTGCAGTTGTTGTAGTGTTTTGCAACATATGTTATATTTATAATTGCCTTATTAAATCTTATACATTGTAAGTGATAATCATATTGCCCAGAGCTATAAAATCATCAAAATATATAATGGCATTTTAAGTTGTTGTATCTACAAATGGGAATTTTTATTTTTAGCTTTTTAATAATGTTTTCAGCTGAGTGTTGGGAACAATCATCAGCTATTCAGAAGGGAAATATTATTTCCACTAAGTATTTGGTAAGTGATATTAACGGGAAATCATAGTCAAGTCTCAGCCAGATAAGCATGGACATTATAGAACGATTCCATTGTAGAAATAAACTGCGAATGGGCCATGGTTTGATGGAGATGACACAAACAGATAAAATCAAGTTCATAGGGCTAGTTCAAGGACCACCATCTCTACTAGCAAAATCTCTTCTTTTCTTAACTACTTAATTAAGCTCATGAATCTGAATTGTTACACATCGATTGATGTCTCCTCCTTTCCTCTTGCCACTCCTCTCTTACTTCTTGAAGAAAATGTTCTCAAGGTTTTATCTTTGAAACTCATCTCCGTTTTCAGTTTTATCATCAATATAACTTTTCCATAGCACTATTCAAATGCAGAAGTGAATCTTAAATTAATAATTTACTTTTAGCCCAAATATCTCTCCCAAGTTCCAGAGAAGCATCAACAATGGTTGGTTGAACACATTCTCTTGGAATTTTTCCTGATGCCTTTCTTCTCTCTTCAAATTAATATGTCCAGAAACAAATTCATCATCTCCTCCAAATAAACTCCCTATTATAACCTATTAATTATTTCAAAAGTCTTCAGTTAACCAGTGCACAAAAGCAACTCCAGATTCAAAGGCAGGCAGGGATTTTAATTCAGACTCAGTATATAATTTCCTTCACTGAAGTGTACCACTAAGCCAGCCATCTAGCAATCAAAAACATAGACAAAATAAAGAACCTGAACAAAAAAGTCAATAACACAAGTAAGTGGGCACAGCCTCCAGTGCCTCTCTCTCTTTTAAATGGAAGCATGGTTAAATTCCGGTCTTCTGAGGATCCTGGACAAATTCATCAGATGGGGGAAGCATAGGACCAAAGTTTGCATTCCTTCATTTTGGTGGGCTAAAAGAGGTATCTTTTCCACAGTAAAGCTTGCAATTTATTTTTCTTATTTTATCACTGGGTTTCCTGGAATCTCGTCCAAGGCTTTTCCACCACAAGGACCGTCACCTTTCCTGGCTGTTGCTCCAGCTTATAGCTTTGAAATCTCTTTTGCTTCTTCCGTCTCTATTGTCTCCACATCCAATTAATTTCCGAGCCTTACTGATTCTGCTTCCACATTGACCAACCACCTTTCTGTCTTCTACTTTTATATCCCATCTCTCAAATTTAAATAATTAATATCACCAAATGCCAGAAGTAGTAAGCCTCATCAGACATATAAAAACATTACTCCAAAGATCAGCTTGTATGCCTAGAAAGGTATTGTTGTTAAAACTAGGTGTATATAAGCTGGCAGAGCATGGGAAAAGAAGAGCCCCACTGGTCCCTTAGCAACAGGATTTGTGTCTCTATATTTCCTAATACAGAGTAAGTGTTCATAAAATATTATTGAATTAAATTCAGATGTGTTTTGATTTATCTTCTGCAGGAATATTTCACTAATTGAGAATGTACTATAATAAATCCCATGGCTTCCTTAGTGAAAGATCATCACATAAGAAGTGTGGATTAATGGAGAAGAAATGGCATATTAAAATCTTTAAGTGTGAAAAACAGAATAAAACTTCACTTGTCGGATGAAATTTCTCATAATAGATCACAGTATACCTAAAACAGCCCAGACTAAATTGTAAATATTTACTGGAGTCTCAAATGACAAACAATCTTTATTTATAAATGTTCAGCATAGGAAAAATAAATAAAGCCATGAACTATGAATCTATCATTTCTATTCCACCCTCAGGCAGAGTCTAAGACCCAACCTAAGTATATCTCTGGAGTATGCAAAATTTGTCTTCATGATCCTATACAAGTATATTCTTCCCTATTTGATGCAATCAATACCCTGCTGAAGAAAAAGCAACAGAATAACTTCCCAGCATATATTTGTCAAAGAACACATCTGGAAAAGAGACTGGAAAGAGATGATGGATAAGACTGGGAAATGTGCAGTCTTGAAAGCTCAAAAATTTTGCATTTGAATGTGTCAGTATGCATACATTCACAAAGGCATTCAAATTACCAAACAAAAATTAGAACTGTAAAATTTAGCCTTCCCAAAGCTTGTTTTCAAAGATTTTGTCTTTTAAAAACATGATATGGGAAGCTCCCCGCCCCCCAACTAGAAAGAGCCATTATCCCCTATGAATCTTCAGTTTTGCTAGAACATTCTGCAAGGATTCTAGAGGAAAGGTGTGGGCATGTCTGGTTAAACTGGACCTTGGGCAAGCAGGGCTTGGGGAACAGTAGAGGAGAATCAGAAGGCCTGACCTAAAAATGCACTGCTCTTGCTTTCTATTAAATGAAGATGAGCAAAGCCTTCCGAATATTTGGGGAACTGAACTGGGGACAATGAGGTAGGTAATAGGAGAAACCCAAAACAAAATAGCAAAACAAACAAAGAAACAAACAAAAAAACCTAGGGATACTTGGGTGGCTCAGTTGGCTAAGCATCCAACTCTTGACTCGGTTGTGAGCTCAAGCCCCACCCACATTGTGCTCTGTGCTGGACATGAAGCCTACTTAAAAAAATAAATTATTAAAAACCTAAAAATAGGGGTTCCTGGGTGGCTCAGTTGGTTGTGTCCAACTCTTGCTTTCAGCTTAGTCATGATCTCACGGTTTCATGAGTTCAAGCCCCACATTGGCTCCAAGCTGACAGTTCAGAGCCTGCTTGGGATTCTCTGTCTCCCTTTCTCTCTCTGCCCCTCCCCCACTTGCACTATCTCTGTCTCTCTCAAAAAAATAATTAAACTTAAAAAATTAAAAAATAAATTAAAAAATAAAGCCTAGGCATAGCAAAAAAGCCCTGGATTAGAAGTCAGTTATCCTGGGTTTTATCACTGTTTCTACTAGTAATAAAATATCTCTCCAGGAATAACTTTCTTCCCTCTCAGGCCTTCAGTGTACGTATGTGTGAGGGCAAAAAAAAAAAAAAAAAATGGTGGAATTTTACCTTCAAGGTCCCTATGGAACCAACCTTCCAAGATTCCACAGCCTGATTTTTTCAAAAATTTTATTTATTTTGAGAGAGAGCAAGAGGAGAGTCACAGAGGGTGGGGGGGGGGGGGCGGTGGATAGAGAGAATCTCAAGCAGGCTCTGAGCTTTCAGTGCACAGCCTGACATGGGGCTCAATCCCACCAACCATGACCTGAGCCAAAATCAAGAGTCAGATGTTTAACCGGCTGAGCCACCCATGCACCCTTAGCCTGATGGTTTTCTAAGCCAGGGATGCTCTGGAATTCTGTCTTCATTCATATTGGGCTCTTTCTCCCAATATAATTGTCCTGGTTTCTTGGAAGACTTGAGGCTGGAGTGGAAACACAGACTGAAAGGAGAAACTTCTATCTACTGAGGAGGTGTTTACGTTCACTGTGAGATTCAAGGACTGTTAAGACAAGTCTTAGACCAGTTAAATAATCTATGTTCCATCCACACAAAGAAGTAAAAAGATAGGAAGAAGATCACTATATGTTGCTACAGCACATGTTCAAGCCTTATTATTAAGTTAAAAAAGCAAGGTACAGGAGAATGTGTAGTATGTTATCATTTTTGTTAGGAGGTAGGTATATGTATACATATTATGTTTTCAGAATGAAACGATGGAAGTAAATGAAAACTAATACAATGAAAGCTAGAGTTCTTTGAATGAATCTCGATTACAATTTTCAACTTGGAACAATTTAAATATTTCACATTTATTTTTAAATGTATTTAATCAAACAAAATTTATCTTGAATTAACAATAAATGGCCCTGACTGTATTTAAAATTAGAGGCAAATCTATACAGAAAATTATTTCAAGTGATTTAAAAAAATAGTAATTTGTCTATCCTAAGGACTATAAAGAGTGCACACCCACACATATGTAGTAATCCTTAATGCAGTCACTGGGTTATCGTAGTGATCTGGGATTTATTCTAATATAATTGAGAACTAAAGTTTTCAGAGTAAGTAAAAAGAAATGCAAACAAAACCAAAGCAATTAATGTATGAACTCATACTAATCGTAAATATATCTTGTGGGTCCTATATTCCAGCCTCAGGGTTATTTCTTTGGTTATATATTAAATTTTTATTTTAAACTCTAAGCAGAAATAATCTTTGCGTACAGATTTTAAGTAAATGTTGATATGGAAAGCAAACAAAGAGTTTAGAGTAAAAACAAACTTTGGTTTCAGACTTCACTGAATTTGAAACTGAGTTTTATTTGTAAACATTTACTTATTCATGTTGCTTCAACACTCCAAAACCTTGATTTCCTCAAAGTCAAGAATAAATTTTTTGATATCTACACAGAATTAACCTGGGAATCTAGGCTGACTTATTTGCCTTCTTTTGGAATAGGTAGTAGTGTGTTATTAGTGTAAAGACATTACAAAAATAACTTTAAGAACAATTTCTATTTAATAGGTTTCTTCCATGAAGACCCTAAAGAAAAATTCCTGCAGTGGCTTTAGGCATCTTTCTTTTTTTTTTTTTTTTTTTTTTTTTTAATTTTTTTTTCAACGTTTTTTATTTTTTTATTTTTGGGACAGAGAGAGACAGAGCATGAACGGGGGAGGGGCAGAGAGAGAGGGAGACACAGAATCGGAAACAGGCTCCAGGCTCCGAGCCATCAGCCCAGAGCCTGACGCGGGGCTCGAACTCACGGACCGTGAGTTCGTGACCTGGCTGAAGTCGGACGCTTAACTGACTGCGCCACCCAGGCGCCCCTTTAGGCATCTTTCTATGAGGAAGTGACCAAGTACCCAGGAGATGTAGATCCCAATAAAATGTATGAATTGATAGTTCAAATTGGGACAGGGGACACAAAGTATCTGAAATATATAAAAAAAAATCGTTTCCTTTCTTCAAAGAGAAATTTTGATTTTACCAAAGGAGTGCTCAGACTATTGAAATTCCTTCCTTCTTCAAAATTCTTTTCTTCCCATGGATTATTTCTCCTCTCAGGTTTGGCTCCTACCATTTCTTTTCTCATGCTTCATCTGTGTCCCTTCTGTACCGAATTATTTCCATTAGTAAAAACAACCATGGTCTATTATCTGTCTATAAAATCTATTTTTATTCCACCTAATTCCATCTGCTGATAGCTACTGGCCCATTTCTCCATGTTTTTCATAACAAAACTAATCAAAACATGTATTTTCTCCATCTCCACATACCCTTTTCTTATGCCCTCCAAACAGACTCCTATGCCCACAGATCTATAAAACTGCTTTCAAAGGTAACCAATAACTAGTAATTAATAACCTAACAACTCCAATGGTCAGGTTTCTTCCCTCTCTGTATTCCATCTTGAATCACTATTTCACACAGTCCTATTATCTCCTCCTTGCCAAACCTTAGGTCCTGTTGGAGGCAGAGTCCATTTTGGAGAAAGTTGATTTTATTTGATTAACACTGAGGTGCCATATAGGCTAGTGGCTTTCTTGCTTTCCCCACTTTTCATCTCTTCTACCACCTAGGTCCATGTGTCAAACATACAGACTTTCCATTTATCTAAGACCTATGCTTCCATCGAGTATTACTTTGATCCTATCCTCCTTTATGTGATTACCTTTGTCCTAGAATTGTGTTATTATTCATACTACTATCTACATGGCATTTATTATATGCTATCATGCATTGAGTTGTTTTTGAAACACATGTACTCTACCTATTATCTATATATCAATCAATCTATCTATAATCTATCTCTCTTCTATCGCTCCATCCATCCATCCTAAAGTTTCTTTGTACAGAAGTTTTATTCTTAACTTTTTGATTTTGTCCCATATGAATATGCACTTAACCCAAAACCATTTGTCAGAAAAAAGTAATTTTCCCTGATTGTACTATAGTGTCATATATGTCATAAATTAAGTGACTGAATTTATTGGGTCTGTTACTACACTGTTGAATTTGTTCCACTATTATAAATAATGCTGCAATAAAAACAGGAGTACATGTATCTTTTTGAATTAGTGTTTTCATTTCCTTCCTATAAATACCCAGTAGTAGAATTACTGGATCATACAGTATTTCTAATTTTAATTTTTTGAGGAACCTCCATGTTGTTTTCCACAGTGGCTGCACCAATTTACATGAGGATTCCTCTTTTTCTATATCCTCTCCAACACTTGTTATTTCTTCTCTTTTTTTGATACTAGCCATTCTGAGTGGTGTGAGGTGATATCTGACTATGGTTTTGATTTGTACTTCCCTGATGATTAGTGATGTTGAGCAACTTTTCATGTGCCTGTTGACCATTTGTTTTTGAAAAAAAATTTCTATTCAGGTCCTCAGCTCATTTTTTTAGTAGAATTATTTGGGGTGTTTTGTTTTTGTTTTTTGGTGTTGAGTTGCATGAGTCCTTCATACATTTTGGATATTGGTCTCTTATCAGATATATCATTTGCAAATATCTTCCCTCATTCAGTATGTTGCCTTTTAATATTGTTGATGGTTTCCTTTGCTGGGCAAAAGCTTTTAATTTCGGTGTAGTCCCAATAGTTTATTTTTGCTTTTGTTTCCTTGGCCCAAGAAGATATATCCATAAATATGTTGCTAAGACAGATGTCTAAGTGACTACTGCTTATGTTTTCTTTTAGGAGTTATATGGTTTCGGGTTTAACATTGCAGCATTATTTACAACATCCAAGATATGGATGCAACCTAAGTGTCCATTGATAGACGACTTGATAAAAAATGTGTATATATACATACACATATATGTTATCCACATATATACATATGTATTATATATAATATATATTATATAAAGTGGAATATTAGTCAGCAATATAAAGGAAATGTGATTTGCCATTTGTGACAACACAGATGGACTTAGAGGGTATTACACTAAGTGGATTGTCAGACAGAGAAGGGCAAATACCACATGATTTAATTTATATGTTGAATATAAAACAAAACAAAGCAAATGAACAAGCAAACAGAAAACAAAAACAGAGTCATAAATAGATAGACCAAAGTGGTTCTAGGGGAAGTATTTAGAGGAAAAAAGATTGGGGGATGCGTGTAATAGGTGAAGGCAATTAAGAAATACAAACTTACAATTATAAAACAAGTCACAAGGATGAAAAGTACAGCACAGGGGATATGGTCAGTAATATTGTAATAACACTGTATGATGACATGTGGTTACTACACTTGTGGTAAGCATTATGTAATGTATAGAATCATCAAATCACTGTGTTGTGCCCTGAAACTAATATAACAGGGTATGTCAATTATCCTTCAATAATAATCATTTTAAAAATAAATAAAAAGTAAAAGAATGGAAAAGATATATTATGTAAACATTAATAAAAAAGCAAAAAATACTATGTTAATATCATACAAAGCAGACTATAGAGAAGAGAAAATTACTAGACACAGATTTCATAATTATGAAAATACCAAGTCATGAGGAAAACATAGCCTTCCTGAATGTGTATGCACCAAGCAACAGAGTTTCAAAATGCATGGAACAAAATCTCACAAGCTAAAAGCAGTAGGCAAATTTACAATTATAGTTAGGGATTTTAATACCCCAGTCTCAGCGACTGATAGAACTACTAGAGAGAAAATAACCATTGATACAGAACTAATAGCACTATCAACCCAGAGAATCTAAATGAGTCTGAGAAAGCCTTATGGTAAATGATATATCTCTGTATCTTAATCGTGGTGATAGTCATACAAATTACACCTGTGATAAAACTGCATAAAGCAACACACACACACACACACACACACACACACAAACACACATACACAACAAATGAGTCCATAAGTAATTGACTAAAGAAATCTGAATAAGCCCTATAAATTGTACCAATGCGAATTTCTAGGCACTGATACTGTATTATAATCATGCAAGATTTTAGCATTGGAGAAAGTTAAGTGAAGGGCTCATGGACTCTTCCTATACATTTCCTTGAAACTTAGTGTAAATATACAATCATTTCAACATAAAAGGGTTTTTTTTTAAGACAGAAAAAAGTTAGTTGAGGAATATGTGCAGAATGGTACCAGAATCCAAATCCAGCTGGTGTCTCTCTAGGTTATACTACCTACTCAAATTCACTCAGAGAAAAGTGGGGTTCATGGAAAGTTCATTAGTCTTTCCAAAATCTTCCATCAATGGAAAATGGAATAATTATTCAAATATCCACACAACACAAAGAGGGAAAAATACTAATAGTAAATTTTTATTATTTATCCAAATATCTTTCACAAAGACATCTCAATTCTTCACCTGTGTCTGCTAGTGAAGATATTCATGAAATACTGATCCATTGACAATTAAACTTTTTAAAGCAAATAATAAAAATTCAAAATACTAGAAATCCAATAAGGCTGCCTTATAGATAATATGTCCTGAAAATCAACAAAGTCAGTTGATCTTTTGTCTTCAGATAGGATTGGCAGAAAGGTGTAACTTTTGTATAGCATGAAAGAAACAGAGCTTGCTTTAATCCTGCCAGGGTCATGTCCAGCTCTAGCCACATGCTCGGTTGAAAACATGTTCACAACCCTTATTTTAAAAATAAATAAATAAGATGATATCACAATGTTCCATAGTCCTCCTTTCTGTTTAGAAATCTTTCATACCTAAAATGTGGCTTTAACATTTTTTTGATGATAAACTTTATTCAATATTTTTAACAGCTATTTGGTGACAATATGTTCAGCCTTCCCTATTTAATATTTTTAATTTTATAAAATAAATCACTTGAGAGGAAATTCAGCTTAAAAATATCTAGACAAAAGTGACTCAAGCCTCAAACACTCCACAAGAATAAAGGCTGCACTAAAATCCCTGTAAATCAATCCATCCAATAATACAAAAATCTACACAGTAAATTGAATGGTGTTGCATAATCTATATAAAAGTTTCATTTGCAGCTACAAAATTTTCCCTTCTCTGTAATCTATAATCATTTTTAAAAGTCAGGCTAAAGATAATTCTACAATTTCATAAATTATCAAGCCATTTTAGGATGCATAATTAATTAGATTGTTCTGTGCCATATTTATGAGGGTTATTCATGCACAGTATGAGATAATCATAAATTATTTTGTTAACAAAATCTCGAGAGACTTTTTAAAGAGCTTTCCCTTGAGTAGCTTCCCTTGGTGTGACTGCTGTCTGATTTTTCCCCCTTTGGTTAAATCAGGAATGAGCTATTTATGACTTTGTAATTATAAAAGTAATCTGAAAAATACTGAGGCAATCCGCAAAGGAGGTGCAAAGCAATCTTAGGATTCAGAATTTTCAAATGTTTAATACAATTTAATGAAGAGAATGAAAGGGTATTTGTAGATGTGATGTCTATATTTATATTTAAGTTTGTCCATGAGTTGCAGCTGTATCTTGATCTGCATTTCTTGGCACAAAATTTATAAAAGCCCTGAGGTTTTTTATGATTTTTCTGAAGCAACTTTTAAAAAGCATAGGTCCAAGCAGAGTTCATGACCATAAATATGAGAAAGGAAAGGGAAGTTTTTTTCCTAAAAAATATAAGGCCAAAACACATCAAATGATATTTAATTGGGACTGGAAATACTCCAAGTTTGACTTTCAAAAAAAAAAAGCTTTGATTTACAATAGTTCATGTTGGGCTCATGTTGAGCCTGCCAAAAATCCAAGCTAGATCAGAGCCTTTTTTGAAATAAACACAAGCTTAATCTGCTGTAGGTATTTTCAAACTCCCACTGCTTTAGTTATAACATCATCTGTTACTGAATGATTTATAAATCACCCTCTATAGACAAATTTCTACAAGATGGAGGGTGAGATATTTTAACCTGAGGACATAAGGACACATCTAACTCATACATTAAAGCCACATTTAAAACAACTCTTCTTGGAAAGGAACAAAGACATTACCTGCCCACACTTTGTCAGGACTGTGATTGTATCTGAAAATGTACAGTACACAAAATGTTCCTTCCTTGTTCCTCAGTGATCAGTGAATAAATGCTCATTGTTATCATTACCCAGTGCCAGTGGAAGACTTACTACTTAGAGCCTGCATTGTGCCAGGCACTCTAACAAGGGCTTTCAGAGAACAATTCAGATTCTGGACTCAAGTCAGACCCGAGGGCTTGAATCCCAGCTCCCCCATTCAGCTGCTGTGGACCTTGGGCAAGTTACCTAACTTCTCTGTGCCTTATTTTCCCTTCTGACAAAATGGAGATCATAATAGTGCCTGCTTCTTAGGACTGTTGTGAAGAAGAAATAAGTTAATACACATAAATCCATTAGAACAGTGCCTGGCATGGAAGCATTTATTAAGTGTTAATTACTATTGCTCCTTTTATCATAATTTTACCCATTTTACAGAGGATAAGCCTGAAGTTAATTTTCCTAAGGTTATATGACATTTGAATACTGGCTTATCTGACACCATGGACTCTGTGCCTAATTACAATCTTGGATGGCCACTTAGAAGCATTGCTCATTCTTCCCCATGAAACAAAAAAATATTTTTTAAAATTAAGAATTTTCCTTTTTGCATTCTCTGATATTCATCCTTTAGTTAGTTTTGAACTTCAGCAGATCTATAAAGCAGTTGTGCCTATGAACTTTAGTGGAAGTTATAACCTACCCAATAATCTGTATAAATTTTCAGGGAATCATTGAAAATGGACACTAGTTTACAAGGTTCAGCTGTATTTATGGGAGCTGATATACCTCCCAACCTTTTGAAAATTTCTGTGTAATGTTAGTGCATCTAGATGAAAAGTGGTTGAATGACTAATAAAAGAGTAGCGACTCAAGGTAAAAACTTTTTGCAAATATCCAATTGTTAATTTTTTTAGGTCCACAAAAAATATCCACTGATTTCATTTGTAGAAATACCACTTTTATAACAATAGTACAGGTCTGAGACAGATGCTCAAGGTTCAAATCATCATTCCACCTGTATGATCTTAGGTAAGTATTTAGCTGAGCCTTTCATTTTACGTACCAGATACATTTCTGTAAAAATTAATTAGTGCTATAATGCTTCTAAAGCATTTATCACAGAACCTGAATATTTGCAAACACTCAGTCAATATCAGCTGCTAGTATCAGTGGGAGTGGTGGTATTGTTATTATTTACATCATGCTAACTAGTTTTCAGTCAGATTGTTTCTCTTCCCAAACACACTATGAACACGATACATAAAAAATAAATACAAATTTTTAAAAATTGGGACTTCTACAGTTCTTCAGAAGGCAAATTTATAAATTCTTTATATCAGTACATGGATAGAACTATAAGAGATTCTTTGCTAAAAACTACCATGTATCTGAAACAACAGGAAATGACTATGTTATAAAGCACAGCTAAAGTGCAATTAGTCAGAGAAAGACAAAAATCATATGACTTCACTCATATGAGGAATTTAAGAGACAAAACAGATGAACATAAGGGAAGGGAAACAAAAACAATATAAAAACAGGGAGGGCGACAAAACAGAAGAGACTCATAAATATGGAGAACAAACTGAGGGTTACTGGAGGGGTTGTGGGAAGCGGGATGGGCTAAATGGGTAAGGGGCACTAAGGAATCCACTCCTGAAATCATTGTTGCACTATATGATAACTAATTTGGATGTAAATTAAAAAAAAATAAAAATAAAATTAAAAATAAATAAATAAATAAATTTAATAACTACTAAATAAATAAATAAATAAAGCAAGCACAGCTATTTTTTCCACTCTACAGTTCAGCCCTGAGACCTTAAGCAGCTGGGTCTAATGTGGTTTCAGATCCAACCTGTAGCATCTGAGAACCTGTTTCGGGGAGGAGGGTCATAAGCAGTTCTGTACCCCTTCAGGGATTTTGTGATAGCAATGCAGTTGGAGACAGCCCTACAGAAACAGGCAAGGTAAGTGTCCCAAGACAAAATATGAAAAGTCCTGAAAAAGGAATGCAGAACAATTAAGTTATTTGCTATCTTGTTGGTGGCAATTGCTCTGTGCAATAATGGACTGAAATCTAATTATTATTATTAAGCAATTATATAGCACTTTATTTTTGCAAAGTGCTTTACAACAATTTTTTATTAGATATTCATCACAATAACCCTGTGAAGGAGGTCAGAATATCTCCAAGGAAGAAGAGATGAAGCTGTTTTTTTCCCCCTGATACATCTTACATTAAACTGCTCTAATTTTCCTAGTGCTAAATATAAAAGTTTTATGTTGTGATTTGTTTTGGTGCTCTAACACATGACCTGGTTTAATAATGTGCAATTTGCAATCACCCTGCTTCTTAACTGCCAGATGCAATATCTGAGAAAGTCCTGCACCCTCAGGGACAATACAAATAATCCTACAAATTAAAAATTTTGCGGAATAGATAATAAATGGCACAGAAATTCAGAAAAGAAATGGTTAATGGACTCTTGGAAACTGTTTAGTCAGAGCCAATGAAAACAAGGAACATTTGCATTGCTTTACAATTCTACAAACACTTTTAGTCAAAGTATATTAATTAACTTCTTGTTTAATTATCATAATTACTCTTAAGAAGTAAAAAAAATAGATGGCAGAAAATGGAATTTAACGAGGTGAATAACCAGCTCAAAGTAACACAACTAGGAGTTATAAAGTTGGTGGTTAACAGTCTTCTTAATCTAGACTAAGCTAGCCCCATTTAACCTATTGGTTTATTATAGGTGGTGTAATCAATTTACCTATTAATGTTGACAGGTTACAGAGAAGAGTAGAATTTCCCCCTTTGCAAAACTGTCCATGTAAACCAGCTTCCTGCATAAATCATCTCCCCCAAAGTGTGTTACTCCAGTTTATAGGAGTATGATTCACATTATACTTGGATATAGGTCCTAGGAGAATGAGAAATGATGGCCTTCTGGAATCCCGACGTTGTCACTGGTAGTTCAAGTAGCTGTCTATGTGCCACCAGTGCCACTGTATGTTTACCTGGACAATGTTTGGAATGATACAGAAAGCATCAGTTACCCTCTGAATAGTCAGAGTGCGTTGCTCTCCCGAACACCAAAGTGGAGCTGCCAGCAGATAAGGCAGCCTTGGGAAGAGAAGCTTTTTTTCAGTAGCTTAGAACAAAAATGGAGGTGTCTCTGTGAGACCATATATTACTGGCTGCATCAGGTAGGAATTCCTGGCCTCCTTTAATTGCTGTGTTCCCCTTATGAAGCACTGTGCTGCTACAGGATACACACATGGGAGACTTATCTAGACAGCACTGTGGACAGATGGACTCCAGACAGAGGGGAGCAGGTGTGAAGCCAAAAGAGGAAAGAAATAGGGAGTCTTGTTGGTACCCACAGGGACTTTGCCTAGCAGGAGGAAGAAATTCTGTACCCAGCAGCCAAGAGCCAAAGCAGACCCTAAGGGACCAATGCAATGGAAGAAGTTAAAGATCTGGGGCTGGGAGATAGCTGAGACCGAAACGCTGGGCCACTGCTCTTCCTCTTTGCATTATGCACAGAACTACGCGTTTGCACTCTGTTTACTCTCTTCTCTTGCCTTTCAATCTAAGTGCTCTTGCTGTTGTCATTCTGTAAAAGCAAGGTCTCAAGAAAACATCCAGTGGAAGGAGTATCTTAGATTTCTAAGGAAATCTTTTGGAAACAAAAAATTAAAACAATGTGACTCTTCTATTGGATGCAGAAATCTCTAACACAAACGTAAGTTTCTCTGATGTCAAGAAACATGACTCAGACTTTTCCATGCCGGGCATGATGAGGCAGATGCTTAATGTTGATTAACCTGTGGCCTGAACACAGACTTCAGGAAGCAGCAGAGCCAGTATATGTTGCCAGAGGTACTGACTTTGCAAGATTTCCCAGCCTCCTTTTTTTTTTTTTTTTTTGGAATTTTTATTTTTTGAAATTTTGTATTATTTTTTTAATATAATTTATTGTCAAATTGGCTAACATACAGTGTGTACAGTGTGCTCTTGGTTTTGGGGGCAGATTCCTGTGGTTCGTCGCCTACATACAACACCTAGTGCTCATCCCAACAAGTGCCCACCTCAATGCTCATCACCTATTTTCCCCTCCCCCCCACCATCAACCCTCAGTTTGTTCTCTGTCTTTAGGAGTCTCTTATGGTTTACCTCCCTCCTCCTCTGTAACTATTTTTCCCGTCCCCTTCCCCCATGGTCTTCTGTTGAGTTTCTCAAGTTCCACATATGAATGAAAATATATGATGTCTGTTTTTCTCTGACTGACTTATTTCATTTCGCATAATACCTTCCAGTTCCATCCACATTGCTGCAAATGGCATGATTTCATTCTTCCTCATTCCCAGCCTCCTTTTTAAAACATGCATGTTTTAAAGCAGCAGTCCCACAGTATATGCTCCCAAGTTTTTAAAAAGCTTGACTTCCTTCATGTCATACAAATATATTTTTTTGATTTTAATTATATAAGCAACCCAGAAAACAGACATTAGGATGTGGAGCCAATGATAAAGGAGAAACAAGGGTTTGTTTGCTGGTTTTCCTTTAAGAAAAGTAAAGCAAACCACACATAGCAAAAATTAACTTAGGGAACTTTAGTTATAAACTCTACACATACAAGTGTTTTTTTAAGTGGCTATTAAAAGTACTTTATGGTGCCATTTCTGAAACAAACAAACAATGCTTTTCTATATTACAATGTGTTAATACTAATGATGATTAAAGAGAAATAATCATATAAAATAATTACCATGACTATGTAAAGTCGCTCTGCCCAAGGGCAGATTCACGTTCCGAGAGGACCTCTTTTCCCCAAAGACTGTCAGATTTTCCAATTTCTCTATTAACAGCTTTGTCCATCTTTGTGGGAGAGATTTGGCCCAGCTTGGGGAAGCGAAGGGTATGGGGGATGGTTACACAGCTCTTTATTTTCTTGGTGAGAGGTGGAACACCTTCTGCCTTGTGCATACTCTTTGTGGAGATGGGCGATTAGACCCTTTACTCCCTGGAGCCTTGGGGCAGCTGTCAGAAGCTGAGCCCACCACAGGGCCTCAGAGCTGCATTTTGATTGTGCAGATGAAGGAAATTGCCTCAGTGCCTCACAGGAGTTGGGGACAGTGAGGTGGAGGCTAGATAATATGTAGCTTTTTCCTATAGCCTTTATAATTTGGCAAATCTGTTCTCAACTTTGTTTACCTCGGTCTGATCTCCGAAATGAGGAAAATTCAACTGAATAATAAAAATTCATCCCGCAGAACCTAGAATATGTAGTCAATTATGTGATACTTAGTCAAATGAGTTTCTTGACATTTTGTAGATAATGCATTCAGATATTAAGGAAATGAAGATAGATGCTGATTTATAAATATTCTGTGTATGTATGCATACACAGAGTTTTTAAATTATGTTGTCTCTTTCGTTATTCATCTTGTAAATATTTAAAATATATATGAAATACCAGAAGAATTTACCTAAGCACATAAATATTTTTGCCTCTATTTTTCCCAAATTATCTCTTTTATCTGTTATAACAACCAGAATGATTTTTTTGCATTCCAAGCCATGGAAAAATGTGTCACACAATTTAGGATTCAGAGTATTAACATCTGGTATTCTCAGCTAGCCTTTTAGCCCCTTGAAACCCCAGGATGTACTTTAATTTCTTTGTACTTCTAGCCAAATTATAGTCATAAATATGCACTTAAAATGCTTATTAATTTGGCTTCATACAGAAATGTGCCTATGTATACATTAGCAACTGTTGCCAGGTTGAATGAAACAAGATGCCACATTGCCAATCTTATGAATGGACTGTTCTCCTAAAAGCAATCCAAATCTGGATCCACAGGACCACCTGCAGACTCTTACCAGAACTAATCCAGACCATTGCTTCTGTTTCTCACTTTTCTCACTTCTTTTACTAATGTCTTACATTGGGAGAAGTTGGTTAAATAACTAGTTTGTGTTTTGACAAATTGAGACTTACAGAAGATATATTTAGCTAAGGACTCTTACAATATCACATGAGTTAAAGTTTGTCTTTAGGGAAAGTATATTTCCAACAAAGCTAGCCAAAGCAATTAATTTTAGAATTTTAGCTTCTCTCTATGGAGAAAACTAAGAAAAAATTGTGTCAAAGGACTTAATTCCATCAAATTACTCTTCTGTGGTACTTCTATAATGAGTGTGTTTGGTTGAAGAAATAAACACTTAATTGAGACAAAATACCAAAAAAAAAAAAGCAAAACCATGAGCTTAAATGCACTTATTACACTATTTTAGTGATTTTAGTTTGGGGAATATGACAAAATATATAGCAATTTCTAATTTGCATTCTCTGCCAGATAGCCACACCAGTGCCTGAGGATTCCTTTAACTGCCCCCAAGCTTTTAAAACACAGAGAACTCAATGAGGTCTCAGTAGTTCATTTTTGCTTTTGTTTCCCTTGCCTCCAGAGACGTGTTGAGTAAGAAGTTGCTGTGGCCAAGATCAAAGAGGCTTTTGCCTGCTTTCTCCTCAAAGATTTTGATGGCTTCCTGTCTTACATTTAGGTCTTTCATCCATTTTGAGTTTATTTTTGTGTGTGGTGTAAGAAAGTGGTCCAAGTTCATTCTTCTGCATGTCGCTGCCCAGTTTTCCCAGCACCACTTGCTAAAGACACTGTCTTTATTCCATTGGATATTCTTTCCTACTTTGTCAAAGATTAGTTGGCCATACATTTGTGGGTCCATTTCTGGGTTCTCTATTCTGTTCCATTGATCTGAATGTCTGTTCTTGTGCCAGTTCCATACTGTCTTGATGATTACAGCTTTGTAGTATAGCTTGAAGTCCGGGATTGTGATGCCTCCTGCTTTGGTTTTCTTTTTCAAGATTGCTTTGGCTATTCAGGGTCTTTTCTGGTTCCATAAAAATTTTAGGATTATTTGTTCTAGCTCTGTGAAGAATGCTGGTGTTACTTTGATAGGGACTTCACTGGATATGTAGATTGCTTGGGGTAGTATTGACATTTTAACAATATTTGTTCTTCCTATCCAGGAGCATGGAATCTTTTTCCATTTTTTGGGGGGGTCTTCTTCAATTTCTTTCATAAGCTTTCTATAGTTTTCAGTGTATAGATTTTTCACCTCTTTGGTTAGATTTATTCCTAGGTATTTTATGGATATTTGTGCAACTATAAATGGGATCGATTCCTTGATTTCTCTTTCTTTCACTTCATTGTTGCTGTATAGGAATGCAACCGATTTCTGTGCATTGATTTTATATCCTTCAACTTTGCTAAATTCATGAATCAGTTCTAGCAGTTTTTTTGTGGAATCATTTGGGTTTTCCATATAGAGTATCATGTCATCTGCGAAGAGTCAAAGTTTGATCTCCTCTTGGACGATTTGGATGCCTTTTATTTCTTCGTGTTGTCTGATTGCATAGGCTAAGACTTCCAATACTATGTTGAGTAACAGTGGCAAGAGTAGACAGTCCTGTCTTGTTCCTGACATTAAGGGGAAAGCTTTCAGTTTTTCCCCATTGAGGATGATATTAGTGTTGGGTCATTCATATATGACTTTTATTATCTTGAGGAATGATCCTTCTATCCCTACTTTGTTGAGGGTTTTTATCAAGAAAGGATGCTATATTTTGTCAAATGCTTTCTCTGCATCTATTGAGAGGATCATATGGTTCTTGTCCTTTCTTTTATTGATGTGATGAATCACATTAACTTTTTTGCAGATATTGAACCAGCCCTGAATCCCAGGTATAAATCCCACTTGGTCATGGTGAATAAATCAAAATAAAAAGCTTCTGCACAGTGAAGGAAACCATCGGCAAAACTAAAAGCAACCGACAGAATGGGAGAAGATATTTGCAAACAACATATCAGATAAAGGGTTAGTATCCAAAATCTATAAAGAACTTCTCAAACTCATCACCCAAAAAACAAATAATCCAGTGAATAAATGGGAAAAAGACATGCATAGACACTTCTCCAAAGAAGATATCCAGATGGCCAACGGACACATGAAAAAATGCTCAACATAACTCATCATCAGGGCAATACAAATAAAAACCACAATGAGATACCACCTCACACCTGTCAGAATGGCTAACATTAACAACACAGGCAACAACAGATGTCGGTGAGGATGAGGAAAAAGTGGATCTCTTTTGCATTGCTGGTGAAAATGCAAGCTGGTGCAGTCACTCTGGAAAACAGTATGAAGGTTCCTCAAAAAATTAAAAATAGAACTACCCTACAACCCAGCAATTTCACTACTAGGTATTTTTCCAAGGGATACAGGTATGACGTTTCGAAGGGACATATGCACCCGAATGATTATAGTAGCACTATCAACAATAGCCAACATATGGAAAAGAGGCCAAATGTCCATCAATTAATAAATGGATAAAGAAGATGTGGTATATATATACATATATGTGTGTGTGTGTGTGTGTGTGTGTATATACACACACACACACACACACACACACACACACAATGGAGTATTACTTGGCAATCAAAAAGAATGAAATCTTGCCATTTGCAACTACATGGATGGAACTGGAGGGTATTATGCTAAGCGAAATTAATCAGAGAAAGACAAACATCATATGACTTCACTCATATGAGGACTTTAAAAGACAAAAACATATGAACATAAGGGAAGAGAAACAAAAATAATATAAAAACAGGGAGGGGGACAAAACATAAGAGACTCTTAAATATGGAGAACAAACAGAGGGTTACTGGAGGGGTTGTGGGAGAGTGGATGGGCTAAATGGGTAAGGGGCATTAAGGAATCTACTCCTGAAATCATTGTTGAACTATATGCTAACTAATTTAGATGTAAATTTAGAAAAATAAAATAAAAATAAAAATAAACAATGGGGAAAGTAAAAATCACACACACACACACACACCCCAGAGAACTCAAAGGAAAAGACCTGAAGCGGAACTCAGAGAGGAGGTGGTGGCCATACTTGCCTCTCTCCTTACAACTCTTCCTTTTCAAATACTGTCAGAATAGAAGGTGCTAAAGCTCTCCTGACTTTCCTTATGCCTTTGTCCTCACATGAACCTGTGACCACATGGTGTCAGAAAGTAGTCAACAGGTTAAATATATTTTTCCTGGGGCACATAGGTGGCTCAGTCAGTTAAGTGTCTGACTTTGGCTCAGGCTGTGATCTTATGGTTCATGAGTTTGAGCCCCACATCGGGCTCTGTGCTGACAGTTTAGAGCCTGGAGCCTGCTTTGGATTCTGTGTCTCCCTCTCTCTCTGCCCCTCCCTCACTCGCACTCTGTCTCTCTCTCTTTCCCTCAAAAATAAATAAACATTTTTAAAATCTTTAAAAAAATAAATTAAATATATTTTTCGTTAAACAGTCTTTTTTCATGAAAGGGGCACATTATTGACTCATTTACTGCTGTCTACTGTTTCAATAAGCAAAACACACTCTGTAAGTGAAATGCAATGATTATAATATTTGTTTATACTATACTTTTTCAAAAAATTAAGGTAGCTGTAGAAATTTAAACTGATGATTAAACATTTACATTTGCACATTACATCTGCTCAAATATTTGCAGTGCATCAAAGCTCCCACTTGGGGCCCTTTATCAAGAAGGTACAGCATCATCATGCTTCCAATACAGATGGCAGGTGGGATAGACCTGGCGTTAGCTCAGTGTTCTTTCCTTCCATGGGACTCTTCCAGTTCCACTTCAATCTTCAGTCTGAAGCCAGTATCTCTAATGCCTTAAAATCCTTTATTATCCCAGTTTGGAGCACATAGTTGAAACTCTAGGTTTTGCCCAGAGATAAATCTGGAGGAAATTGGGAAGAAGGCCATGTGTCCCTAAGGCAATATCCCTCTTCTTCCACTGCCCTCTCTTCACCACTGATGATCACATGATCCCTTGGAACCTGCCACCTGCAACCCCCAACTCTTGCCCCACCTTAGGCATCCTGGGACCTGGTCTGCCCTCCTGCCCCAAGGCACTCTCACAATAATGACCAGTTAATAAATGGTAGCTGTGTGTCAGTCCCTGTGCTGGTGCATCACATAGTAGGGGCTATCTCATTTCCACAACAAACTGATGGGGCTGGCATTACTACCCGGGCATCTCAGATAAAGCAATGGGAATTCACAGAAGCTCAGTGGCTTCCAAACGATCACAGAGCTCAAGGGCGGTAATAAACCAATGTAAGCCCACAATTCCAGTTGGTAATGGAGTAATGAGACACTACCCCTCCACACTTTACAATGGAAAACTAAAACCACTAAGGGCAGGCAGTGTCATGGCAATGCAAGGGGCTCTTTTGCCATGCATTAAATTCTTCCTTGGACAATCCTAAACATATCAGAGACCCACTATATAAACCTGCCCTTTTATTTTTCTTCATTTTTGTAGGCCTGGGAGTGGAGGAGTGTGAGTCTGTCTTGGATGCATAGAAATACCGCAGACTGGCAGGATGGTGTTTGGGCAGTAGAAGGCTGCTTAGTTTAGGAATTAGACTACCCGGTTCAAAGATACTTGAGTTAGGGGTGCTGGTGGCTCAGTCGGTTAAGTGTTGAATTCTTGATTTCAGCTCAGGTCATGATCTCAAGGTTCGTGAGATGGAGGTTCATGAGATCGAGGTCCATGTCTGGCTCTGCACTGACAGTGTGGAGCTTGCTGGGGATTCTCTGTCTCTCCCCCTCTCTCTCTACCCCTCCCCAGCTTGCTTGCTCTCTCTCAAAATAACTAAATAAAAAAAGATACCAGAGACATTTAAATTAAAATGAGGTTGCTGGTGGCAAGCTGGGAGAAGGGATATTCCTCTTTCATCCTGTAGCCTTATGTCTGCTCAGAAACAAGGCAGGAAATGATTATATCCTGTTACAGTGTGTTCAGTCTAGAATCATGAACCGAGTAAATCAACAGTTCTGTAATTCGACTGTACAATGCTCATTAAGTAATTTAGTCCAGGTTCCTAAATCACTTCATCCATGGGCAAAAAGACTCACTCTCCAAGGATTTTGTAATGCTTTAAATGGAGTAACAAATATAAGGGCAACTAGTATAGTTACTAACTCAGAGCAACACTCAGCGCATGTTAGTGTTTTCCTTTCTTTCCTTTTCTCGTTCTTTCATCCCTCCCATTTGCTTTAAGGTGGATGAATGTGGGAGCATCCTAGGACAGAGGTCTTTGGTGCACCCCATTGCTTACAGGGTACAACCCCATCTAACTACCAGGCTGTCCAGAATTCCTAAGCAGTTAGAACCCCTTGTTCTCAGCTCATTCCAGTTCTGAGTAAAGTCATGAACAGGTGAACTTAGAGGGCAGAGCCTGCTCACTGGAAAGTGATTGAAGGGGCGTTCCAGCCATGACTAATTTATTTAGTATTCAAAAATCAGTAAAGATTCTTCAGTCACATCATTCTCCCAAATAAAAAGGAATAAAAATAAAGTAGAAACCTGTTTGATGCCTCAGGCATGTTCAGTGTGTTGTTCAGGTCAGTTCATTTCAATACTTAATCTGTGGCACTTCATTTAATGGAATCATTTAACACCCAAAAAGTAATTATAAAAATGAACAAATTTGGTTTCCTGGGGTTGGTATTTGACTTCGCAGAGCACTGAAGTCCTTACCGCTGGCTCAAGCTATGTTTGTCATGCAGTAAGCAATTAAACTAAATGAATCTGAAGATGGGTTATGAATGAGCTCTTACATCCCTCAGTCTTAACTTATTTATATTGTAATGGAACTTGATAATAAATAAAGGAATGATTCCAACAACATGGTCACTCACAATTAAGTAACATACCAGAATATTACCTTACAGATTATCAGAGCTCAAGGTAAAGTTACCAGAAGCTGGAACTAGAAGAAAACCAGGGGTCATCTAGTCTAGTCCATACTTGACATGTAAGAAAACTGTGGCTCAGAGAAGCTGAAGGGTTTGAATTAAGTCACACAGTCACTTAGCACAGCTCGTGTTTCAAATCACTTCTCTTCCAAACAAGTACGTTTTCTATTAAATTGTATCATTACTGGTTGATGTAGCTTATGATGATATGTATTTATTTTTGAAATGTGTTAATAGAGAATTTGTCGATTAGTTATTTTAAGTATACTAAGTACAAGATATCTGTCCAGATAATACACTCTCAGCCCCTATATAGATGACATAGATATAGATATAGTACATAGATATAGTACATATATCTATGTGCATATAGATATATAGATATATATCTAGGACCAGGGAGGTTGAAGTCAGGAAAGAACAAATAGTATATTAGCCCACATCCCTCTGTACCCTGTAGCTGTGGTTACTATCTTGGTTTAAATTTGTAAACTTTTCTGGATAATAAACTCAGAGAAAAAGACCTTTGGAGGCTGAACAGCAAATTAAACAAAGAGGAGATGTATTTGGAACGGTAAGCAAAGCCTATAATGAGCACTTATTCAAACAGGAAAACTCTACAAGTCATTCCAGTTTTGTCTTCATTTACATCCCCAAAGTGATTGATCAAGAAATATGGAGGACAAGTCCATTCTATGCAAAGCACTATGGTTACAAGTTTCAGAAATAAGAAGGACAAGTCACATTTTCTATCCAGTACATAATAAAGCAAGTTGGGGAGCACAATACATGCAGATAATGAGATAAATCAAAATAAAGACCACATAGAATTTCTAAATGTTTGGAAAGCAAAAAAAAAAAAAAAGTATTACAAATTACAAGAATTCATAATTAGATGCACTGTCAGAAAACACTATCTAGAGAAAAGTAGCAGAAATTCACATTGATTATACACATAGTAGGTTGTTTATATAAATCTACTTGATCTGAAACTCCTAAGAGACATTATTATATAAGAAATACATGAAGCATGACATTGCACTTAAATATAGGGACATGGGCAGAGCTTAGCTTAGCTCGTGCTTGGTAATTAAGAGAAACTTAATCAGTGTTGCTGTGGTAACTAGATAAACTATATGAATATATAATAGGTAGAATGAGTGTTCTCTTTCTCTTTTTTCTTCTTTCTTTTTTCTGTATATGGGCTTTATTTTTTTCTACATAAATACCAACTTTTTGCTTTTTTGTAGTGCATCTGGTATAAGATGGAAGCTGTATAGCCCAAAGTATAAGTTATCTCTGTTATGCAAAGAGTTCACAATAATCCATTATCTCAATATCAAATCCACATTCTCAGAAGAAATAGTACAATTAACCCAGTTTGAGTCATGTGCATAATTCTGGTCCCATCAATTATGAGCAGGGCAGGAACAGAACCACATAGTACAAAATATAGCCGCCCCAGACCAACTCTTGACTGAGAAATCAATTGTCAGATAGTAGAAAACCCTATGACTCAGCTTTTCTCTGACAACTGCTCTTTGAGCAGAGCATATAACTCACAAATTATCTAAATTATCAAAGTTATATAGCTTTCAAATGTCAAGGCAAAGAGTCAAGCCTAAGTCTCAATTCCAAGTATCCTGCAGTTAACCACTAGACTATATTACCTCTTGCAACAATTTGATTAAAATGTTTTCCTTTGATATACCATTTTAAGAATTAGTTTTTCTCAAAGATCTATTGCTTACAGTTATAAATACCAATATGGTAACTCTAAACTGTGTTAAAAGTTATTAAAGATGGAGAATTCATCGTTTGGGTTTATCCTGGGAACAACTTCAGAGCTCAAGCTGCAGTAGATAACATAAGAATGCTTAAAAGAAAATCTCCAAATGTCTTCACACTATGGAAAAGGCTTAGCTATATTAACAGCATCTCACTAACTTAAATAACAGAGAGAACACTGGTAATTTAAAAAGTAAGTTTTGAGAACCACCAGCATTATTTAAATTACTACAATTATACTGTTTATTAAATCACTGCAAATGTAAGAGTCGGTATAAACTTATGATAATAGCTTTCCAAAAATCAACTTTATCATTTTTTTTATTTTGAGATAGAGAGAGAGAGAGAGAGAGAGAGAGAGAGAGAAGCAGGGGAAAGGGGCAGAGGGAGACAGAGAGAATCTTAAGCACATTCCGTGCTTAGTGCAGAGCCCAAAGCGGGGCTCAATTCTGTGACCCTGGGATCATGACCTGAGCCAAAACCAAGAGTTGGACATTCAACTGACTGTGCCACACATGTTCTCCATAAAATAAATACAAATTATTACAAAAACTACTGCAGAAACATAGTTTAATTTAATAATATAATTTAGTATGACTTAACTAAAGTTAAGTCAATGCTTACTTTGTGAATATGCTTCCTACTACTGTGGCACAGACCATGTATTTACTCAAAGCATCTCACATCACTAATAACGCCAACGCTATCATGTGCCATGAGAAAAGCTGATTGACCCATACTCTTCTCTGTTTAAATTACTTTGGAACTCTCCCTGGTACCTGATGGCATATTGCTGTTTGGTCTTTACATGAGTAAACATCATTTACAGTTACAGTATACCCCATTTCTTTCCTCATTAGCCCAAACATGTGAGTGACTCCGCACTTGGATATGAGTTAGTCATCTAGATGAATCCAAAGTTGCTTATCCTACATTTCTTAAATTAACTCCTGAAAAGAAAATTTTCAAAACATTGTTGATTTTACTTCTGACGACTCATAGAAACATTGAATTTACACATAAATATAATGTAACTAAAAAATATACAATGCGACTAAAGTCATGAAATGAATACTCACTAAAGACATAGCCAGTCTTACTCCTATATGGTTGGCTACTGATTACATGAGCATTAGTGATTTGAGGTCAGTCTAAGACTGCTCTTTAAAAAAAAAAGCCTCTGCTGTCTCTCTCTGGGGCGTCTGGGTGGCTCAGTCGGTTAAACCTCCGACTTCAGCTCAGTTCATGATCTTGAGGTTCGTGGGTTCGAGCCCTGTGTCGGGCTCTGTGTTGACAGCTCAGAGCCTGGAGCCTGCTTCAGATTCTGTGTCTCCCTCTCTCTCTCTCTGCCTCTCTCTCTCTCTCTCAAAAATGAATAAACCTTTAAAAAAAAGAAAGCCTCTACTCTCACTTGTGTTACAGGGAATAAAATTCTCAAATCAGTTTCACTGTTCAAGGATTAAGTTATTCACTTCTAAAAATGTAGCTGAAGAGTCACTCAATCACTTCAAAGCTCCCAAGACTCCCATTCAGGAATGGCCAGCTCACTTTGCAAATAATTTCTATCATACAGGGAAGGGAACACTCATTGTAAAGCCACACTCTCAGTGCGCAATCTATCCTACCATCTCAGTGCTTAGGAAAATCGAAAAACAGACTCTTCTCGCTCTTTTCCTTTCTCTCTCTCTCTCTCTCTCTCTCTCTCTCACACACACACACACACACACACACGCACACACACGCATGCACACATGCACACACACACGCACATGTGCACACAAATAATGTGTACTTTACAAGCAAGGACACTATCATTTTATTGTGAAAGGAGAACTACATTAGTAATTGAAGCATAATGTGGAGACTAATTTCACCCATATCAACTACTAGGACTCTGATAAATTGAATACTAGTTAGTTAAGACTGGAGGCATCACTTTAGATGAATCATAGTAGGACAGCAGGTATGGGTAAGATAACAATGCTACTAGTTCATTCTCCTCCATTTCCTGTTTAACTAAACATCATTTTACATGCAGTTACTCAAGCCAGAAAGCCATCCTTTACTTCTCTTTATTTTTTTCCCTACCAGATGCAACATATTATCACTTTTTAAGCATTCCTGTCCCACAACCCAGGTTCATGTGGATTCTTAGCAGTAAATTCCTAATGGTAGCTCAATCACCAACACCCCACTGCAGCCACAATCCATTCTCCAAATTGCACCCAGAAAATTATTTCTAAATTCATCATATTCCTGCTCCCAGACCTTTAATATTACAAGTATTACATAGGATAAAGTGTGTATTAGTATGAATACATAGGATAAAGTATTAATAGACCTTGCACAGCACTCTATAAACTGGCACCTGGATATCTCTTCAGTTTCCCTTCTTGCTACTTTTATCTTCCATTCTAACACTTCTTTCAGGTACATTGCTTCATATCTAAAACTTCACACTCATCATTCCTCTGCCTGGGACACTCTCTCCAGCCTCTGCCTCTCCCCCAGTTGCATTTCCAAATTTTATCTAGTGTAGAATAATGTGGTTGAGTAGTACAGCGCCAGGCTCTAGAATGACTCTGGTCTGGAACCAAGTCTGTCTGGTCACTAACTCCATGTCCTGGAGCATATTTTCACCCTGCATATATTTTCATTAATATAGATAATAATATCACCTACTCTAGAGGGTTGTTTTACGTATTTGGCATGGAGCCGGACTCATACTAAGAAAGCAGTAATGGCTAGCTGAACACCAATCAAGGCGACAACAGTTCAGGCATTTCCTACTCCTCATTCAGGATTTACATGTCATTTACTTGTAAACCATTCTTGACGCATTTGCCTGATTCCAAGTGTGACTTTGTTAACTGTACTATAAATTCTTTTAATGCCATATATTTTGTCTATCATAGCATTTATTAACCGTATTTCAATGACTAGTTAACTTGTATGTCTCTCCCAACAAACAGTACATCATCAATCAGTCTGTTTCACTGGCTAAAAGTGCCTAGTATAGCACTCCTTTACAAAGTATTTGTTTTTTATTTGAATTAAGATCAAGCAGCATTCATCACAAACTTGGTCTGCTTTTGATCTATACCAATGGTCTGCATATAGCCTATTCAACTTTGATTTGTTCCATTTCATAGATTATCCTTCTCATTTGAGCCTGAGACTCTCACAGTTGAGATTTCATTCAAAAATAGGCACTAGCACAAGGTTTAGTGACCTCAATTCTACTATTTAAAAAATAACCCACATAAAAGAGGGGTGCCTGGGTGGCTCGGTCAGTTAAGCGTCCAACTTCAGCTCAGGTCTCACGGCTTGTGGGTTCAAGCCCCACGTCAGGCACTGTGCTGACAGCTCAGAGCCTGGAGCCTGCTTCAGATTCTGCGTCTCCCTCTCTGCCCCCTCCTCCACTTGTGCTCTGTCTCTATCCATCTCTCAAAAATGAATAACTGTTAAATTTTTTTTTAAATCACCAAATATAAGAAATGCAAGTAATAGTGGTTATGTTTCAATCCTATCATGTTCCAGATTCCAGACTCGGAATAGAAACATTTTTCCTGATAGCAAAAAGATTTTAAACTTAGATTTTTTACTTGTTTGTTTCTTTGTGAAGACTATTTCTTTCTAGAGCCTTCATCTTCTATTTATATGACTTCTAGACATTAGTCAGCTATCTAACTATTGTGGTTATTTTCTTACATTTCTTATCTTTCTATGTAAATAACAAACTTTGGAGAACACGGTGTGCCTTATTTTTGTTTGCTTCCTCCATAGACATAGAACAAAAAGCAATTCACTATTAAAAGTAACCAATAAATATGAAATGACTGGTGCCTACTGTCATTTTTAACAGACTTCCTATATTTTAATTTTTAAAAGATATGCTACTATCTCAACATTGTGTCAATTGAAACTGGTTAGTTACTCTCACTTTTCATTGAGTTGGCAAGAGAAATGGAGTGTGAGGATAAGGAAGAACCTGTTTCAGGTTCTTATTCCACTTACATCCTCTTCAGGCTTGGCAAATCTCCTATCTAAACACACTATGGCATTTTAAGTCAGGGTTTCCCACAGGAAGCATTATGCCTTCAAGAGAGGAAAGAAAAAATCGTCATGGCATGCCAAGCAGGATGTCACTTACACTCGATTGGCCACATCGTCAAGGTTCATTTCCATTAAGCTTTGTGTCAGTTCAGAAACTTTACACATGAGGCTGTGTGTAGCAGTCTACCACTGCTGACTGCCCTGGGGCTAGCCCACAGTCCCAATCTTGTCATTGGTTTTCCAGAATGCCTCTGTGAGAATTAGTTGCATATGCTGGCCAGACTTACCATTTGAGACAGGACTGTGGTTTGGTTGTATTTTTATAAACCACTCTCCTACTAAACATTTACCATCTTTGACATATTTAGATAGGAAAAGATGAGAACAAGAAGAGAGTGAAAATAGTCACAGATAATGGTAGATAGATAGTGGATAGATAGATGGATATAGATGGAATGGATGGATGACTTCTGACATTAATAATGGAAAACCAATGTGAGAAGGGTATTGCTTTCAATTTCTGTCCAATGCTCCTAAAATGTGTTATGAAATGTGCATAAAAAAGATATTCAGACTCTGTTTTTCAGTAGTGACCCTATCCAACTACCTGCAGCAACTTAAAACAGTAGGGAAAAAAAATGCTTTTAGCCCAGATTAACACTCAATAGTAGGGGGTAAATGAGGATGTGGATATAAACTGAGGGAGCATGGCTATGCCCTTTAATTTTTTGTTGGTGTAAACCCAAGAAGCTATATTGATTAATAGTATAAGAAAACTAGTTACTATTTATTAAAAATATTTTATTTAAAAATAAATATTTTTAATTATTTAAAAATATTTTATTTTATACTTACAAATTATTTTCTTTATTATTCCAAACTGCTTTAATCTATTGCTACATGAAGTCCTCTAAGTCATTAAATTACTTTTGTAAAACAGGATATTTTCACTGTAATATTTTATCTTCGAATCTTACTTTCTCATCTATATGTTTCAAACCACTTCATTCATTAGAGACTGGTATTAAAATGGCTTGTGATTTACATGCCATATGGGAGTATTAAAAATTTCCCCTCATAGAAACTATCTTATGCATACTAGTTTGTACAGTGACTAGATTTATGCCATTTGTGATTGATTCATTATCATAAAGACTGCTACCAATAAGTTTCATGTTATTATGAACCATAAACTTCATAAAGGGCAATACACTGATTCAATATGGGTCAACAGCATCATGTTGTGAATTTGTGACAGTTAAGAGGAGAAATGATGACATAGCACAAACAAGTTTTGATAGAGACTGAAAGAGAACAAGGAGGTTATGCATATATTTGCATATCTTTACTAACTTTCATTTTCGTTCTTCTACCCTCTGCGATTTTATGTAGGTTGTACTTGTAAACCACAATTTTGTCAGTAGTTTGTACAATATCAAGACAGATTTATAACAACAACAACAAAGCAACAAATGATGCCCAAAGCTAAAAGCAAACACTTTGGGAAGAGGGTAAGTGCATGTATTGTGCATATAAAACATAGAAGAGATTAGAGATCTATTTGCATTATGATATGTAGGCGTACTTTACTATGTATGACTTTATAAAGTGGATAAAAAGCCAGAGGAATATAATGAGCTGGGTGGTGACTCTGCTGTATTCTGCTCAGAATACCAACAGCCCTCCTTTACTATGGAAAATTCAACATAGATGAGGTCCATGCCACACCTCCCATCATAAAAAACTAAAGAGGGTGCAGATAGCTCTTTCCCAAACTTCCAGACAACTAATCTGGAGTCTGACTATACCCAGCCAATTTAACATTCCCACCAATTCTTTGAATCTTGGGGTAGTCATGGAAAGGCATTGGGTTTGTGAGAAATTATTCATAGAGACTATTGGCAGTAAGTACAAGGTAGCATAACCTTGGTTTTGTCTTCCTTTCTCTTAGCTCCTGCCAGTTGTCTGTGACATGTTCTCCAGCTGCTCAATCAATGCTGGGAGCTATTTTATGTTGATCCAATAAATTACATTTCTGCTGAAATTCCATAGACATGATACTCCTTCTTTGTAAGTATGCACTTAACAGATACCTAATTTTTAAATTTTTTTTAAGGTTTATTTATTTTTGAGACAGAGAGAGACAGAGTATGAACCGGGGAGGGTCAGAGAGAGAGGGAGACACAGAATCTGAAACAGGCTCCAGGCTCTGAGCCATCAGCACAGATGCCTGACGCGGGGCTTGAACTCATGAACCGCGAGATCATGACCTGAGCTGAAGTCGGACGCTTAACCAACTGGGCCACCCAGGCGCCCCTGGATACCTAATTTTTAAAAATTCTTTTTTTTCTCTATAGTTCTAATAAAATTCATTCAGGTAGAATTTAATTTTACCCTCTAGGAAATGTTTCAGAAAAGTATCAATGGCAAAAAAAAAAAAAAAAAAAAAAAGAAGAAGAAAAAAGAAAAGAAAAAGAAGTATCAGTGGCTTTCCCTGTGTTGCATTTTTCACTGCCCATTTTTTCCCTACTGCTTATTCAGAGCAAGAAATATGTTTTTTTTCCTATAACTCCAGTAAGATATTCTATCATACTTTACAAAAGCTCAAGGCCAGTCTTTAGTGTAACAATTTATGTGATTGTCTAATGACATGATTTTAGCGGTGCTCCAGCTTGCCATAAATGCCAACAGCTCACATCTATTTCTTTGAATCAAGTTATCACGTTTAAAAAAACAAACAAAAAAAAAAACATTCAAAACTGCAAATCTTCATAGGAAAAGCTATATCTGAATGAGTACTATAAGTTCATGTTATCCTGATCCAATTAACTAGAAAAAAAAGGAATCATTTTAAAAATCAATAGAAAATAACTAGAAATAAAAAAAGAAACTGAAATTTGGGTCACGAGAATATTCAGCGATTTAGCGGTGTTTTTCATAACTCAATTCATTTTCATGGATGGCTAGAAGAAAAGGAAGATTTATCTAAGTTTTGCTACATTATGAGGAAAGTCACTAGAGGGAGTGATGAGCTCTTAGTAGTAGTGTGTAAAAGCACCAGAGAATAGTTAGAATAATGGGGATGTAAGGCACTAGTACAGTATCTTGTAAAGAATGTTGCAGGTGTGATAACGTAGTTCATATGTACAGACTTGCACACCCTAGTCAATTTTTTTTCAAAGAGTCTTTGGTAGGAATATGCAACTCTATCTTCAGGGATGCTCTTGGGCTACTCTATTAAGCTGTAGGGCCTGGTTGTTAACATAACTTTACACTGTTGAGAGCGAGATTAGAAATTATTATGACATTCTGATGGTCTTATCTATTATATAGGACTACATGGAAAGAAACTTGCATTCCTTATCATAAAATGCATCATCTTTATCTTTCCCTAATGTGATAGGTAGCATTTATTATTTTTAAAATTTCTTTGACATACAAATGATAGACAAAGAGGAAGACATAAGCGATATATACTTGGTGCCAAGGGGTACGATTCCACTTAGATAGCATTTAGTACAAGTCCTATGTGCCATTAAGATACATACACACACACACACACACACACACACACACACACACACAATCAAAGTAACATAATTATATGAGATTGTTTGTGATATATCAGCCTCCCTATACCCACTGTGGAAAGTAGGACCTATATTTACCCTGAGAAGCTGTGAGGCTGCTGCTGCTCTAAGTAGGGAGGATAGTTTCCACTGAAGGCTACGAAATTGATAAAAAAAATTCACACTGCAAAATATTTTTTTCCCAATTATATTGACTTGTCACTCAAGTCCAAAACACACTGTTTATCTTGGGATTTTGAAGGGTGATAATTTGAGGGTTGCTTAAAACATGAAACACGAAATACAAGGTATTATCATTATTTTCTAATGTTCAGTGAAAACATAATTCTAGTATATGCTCCTCTGGGAGAGAAAAACCTATGTGTGATTGTGTGTAGTTGGAAAAGTAAAAATAAAGAAAACAAACAAAACATTAGTTCAGTTTCAGCATATGTTGACATTAACAAAACTATTTTTGTTCTATTATTGAAATATTTAATAGTCTCATGAAAAAAGCCTTTGTATTTTAATTGCGCTAACAATTTTATGAAACCTTTGGTCTGCCAGATTTTCTAACACCTTATTGTCTAGCTGAAGTGGGGTCCACACGGTGTTCTGGTTCAGTGAACCTACTGCTGGTGTTGCACATTTGTGCTTCTATAAATATGATGCTAAGTCCCTGTGTTAATATGAACAGTGTCCTTGATCAACAGGGAACTTACCTTATTTCACCCATTCCCTATTTTCACCATCTCAGACTACTTAGATTGCCTTAAAATCCTTTAGGCAGTTTCTCATCACCTGGTCTGTTACCTTCACAGCACCTATCACAATCTGTAACTCTGATGCCTCCTTTTTTCTTGCTTAATGTTTGTCATTATCACAGAAATGTAAACTTCTGGAGGAAAAAGTTTCCTCTGTTTTGTTTAGTGCTATAATGTCAGCATTTGACACATAGTGAGTGCTCAATAAATATTTGCAGAAATTAATACTGTCATCCCATTTTCCTGTGCTCTACATAGGGTGAGGCACTGAGTTACTTTTTTGCAAGCTCAAATCCAACCAGGTTTTGAGTCTGTTCAGTGATTATACTGCTAATGTTTTTCACAATGCTGATTTGTCTGAAATTAGTCTTCTTGTCATAAGCTCCATATCCAAGAGGCATGTGGTTAGTAAGCTTCCACTGACCCACAGTTTCCCCTCTGTCCACGGTCCTACCCTCATCTGGTAGTCTGTATGCTTTCTGTCTTATAGTTTCTCAGATTCTCTTTTGGAACTAAAGCCTGGCTCTATGCCACAGCTCACTTTCTGGGGGCTTGAAATTATAGCTAGCCTTCAGAATCCCATTTCTTTGCAGTCGGGTTGCTGTCTTCATTCAGAAAGAGAATTATGAAAATCAAATTTCTCTGTCTTCCTGGACTTCCATCCACAAAGAAATTTAAGTAGGTATTTTTATAGTTTCATATAAGAAATACTTTCTGGACTATAAGATGGTTTGAATAGTAAAACAGATTATTAGGCAGAGAAAAAGAAGCTATCTTTGGTGATCATTAAGTATCACAGCTCCTTTCCATTTTGAACAGTTTTAAGTATGCACTTCCCAGCTTGTTAGGGGTGAAATCAAGTCATCCTATTAGCTTACCCATGAATCTGTATGTCAAGTCCCAAAATGATCTAGGCTCGGTGCCTCCAGAATAATGGTGAGAAGTACTCATTTGGTTGATATTTTAGACACAGATATACTAGGCTCACAAGCAAAACTATGTTTTTTTTTAATTTTTTTTTAAATATGGAAATTTTTCTAATATTGGTTAGAAGATCTTCCCCTCACTCATATCTTCCCAATGAAAATCCCATCAGATGTGATTTTCTTTATAAGACAATTATATTTATTGGTAACAGAAGATAGAAGTCTTCTTTATCCATTACACTGTTTCTTATATCCCAAGACTTATTACTACCTGTACTCAGAAGCTCTGCTCCTAGCTATGCAATTACTAATTGGATGATTCTGAGCATTAATATCAAGTCTCTGTCTTCATAATTTCATCTAAGTTTCCCTCTTGGTTGGGTGGCAGAAGTGTCCAAGGAAGGCAAAGCAGTGGTTTACTTGTAGCCACTCCCTGCTTCCCTCAATAAGGCAGGTCTTAATAATCATGGCCCTTTTCCCGCTGAGCCTCAGAAATCTTTTGAGTATAGACATCAAGGTAGATGTTCTCCGTCAAATGGAATTCTATTATAGTTGTACAGCATAATCCATTCCTGAAAGATTGTGGTTCACCCTGGGCCCTTTGTCACCTAGACCTCCTTTTTAGGGAATGAGGCCAACAGGAAATAAAGGTACCAGTTGATATATTTCTGTGTTTTACTCTACTTATATTAAGGTAAAAAGCCAAAGCACAAAAGAAAGGATTGATTTATTTGAAGCACTATATACTGTTTAACTACTCAACCTAATTGCTATATAAATTCCTCCTAGGGTGTTTTCATTACAAGGAAATGGCTGAGATCTGTGAAGTGCAGCATAGGAATCATTTATTTTCTAGCAAGAGTGGGCAAAAATACATAAAGGATGTATCGGTGGAATTGAATCTTCTGAAACAAGGATTACTAAGATTGACAAATACCTTCTAAAACAGATTCTTCCATGTGTATTAAAGTTTAGTTGCAAGACTCTATTTACCAGAGTTGAGTAAACACAGAGCTAAATGATACTAGTGAACACTCACTGAGAAACAAAATGTACCAGGGCATCTGGGTGGCTCAGTCTGTTAAGCGATTGACTTTGGCTCACATCATGATCTCACAGTTCATGAGTTGGAGCCCCACATTGGATCCTCTCCCCCTCTCTCTGTCCCTCCCCTGCTCTCTTTCTGTCTCTCAAAAATAAGTAAACATTTAAAAAAGAAACAGAATGTGCTGACTGTGAAAAATATATGTGACTGTTGAATTCGCCTAATGTACACCTCTTAATTCCATATTATGTTGTAGATATCATGCTAGATACTAGCAATGGTATTATGTAATAGTAACATGACTATGCATAATATATTTACATAAAAACAGTTAAGACAATGAGAATCTGAATTTATGTGCATATGTATAAACATACACAGATACAGACAAACTAAAGGTCCAGGATTTTACAAATGAAGAGCCTTACAGAGTCCTGTCCTTCTTATGATACTAAAGAACCTAAAATGATCTGGTCTATGGTCACACATTTCACTTTTGGCAGCCCAGGGCAATCTCCCACACTGCAAGCTTTCTGTTTCTAAATTTCTGTATCAAAATTTCTCTAATTTAGATTTAATTTTAAAAACAACTTTGCGACTCCACTATTTACTTGGCACTGCACAAAGTGTTTTCAAATATTACAACCTGAATTTGTGTGTGTGTATACACACAAATGTGTGTGTATAATATACATACACACATAGATGTACAAATATACTTTATATATAATAATGTGTATAAATTGTTTCTGATTTACAGATAAAGAAATGCAATATTTATTATTTTTTAAATTAAACTAGAATAGTTCTCTGAATGCCTAAAAGTGTCAGATTCTGTGCTTGCTATCAGGGATACAACGATGAACATAATGTCTGCCAACAAAGAGCAAATGTTATAGAAGAGATACATAAAAGTAAAACTTAAAGATAGGGAAGTGTCAACTCAATTTGGCCTAGAGGTTTGGCGAAGTCAGGAAGAGAACAATTACTGAGCTGAGTCATATAAAATAATCCAACTTCAGAGTGATTGAGATGGATGTATACGTAAAATGACTTGAGTGACTAGATAGATGGTGGTACCATTAATAATACAAAGAATACAGGAGATGGGGCACCTGGATGGCTCAGTCCGTTAAGCATCTGACTCTTGATTTCGCCTCAAGTCATGATCTCCTGGTTCATGGGATCAGTCCCCACATTGGGCTCTGCTGCTGTCAACACAGAGCCTGCTTGGGATTCTCTTTCCCTCTCTCTCTCTCTGCCCCACCCCTGCTCATGTTCTCTCTCTCTCTCTCTCTCTGTCTCTCTCTGTCTCTCTCTCTCTGTCTCTGTCTCTCTCTGTCTTTCTCTCTCTCTCTCTCTCTCTCTCTCTCTCTCTATATATATATATATATATAAACATAAAAAATACAAATAACACAGAAGGCAGAGAGATTTGGGACTGATAAAATAGGGCTAGGGAAATGATTTGAGAAAATCATGGGTTAATTTGTGGATATATTGGGTTTGAGGTGCTTATGAAACATCAAATTGGATATATGCAGCAGACAGTTGGATAAATAAGACTGATTTTAAAGAATAGATCTGAATTGGAGATAGAATACCAGAAATTAAATTATGTGAAGGAATCTTATCATAGACATATATTTAGAAAGAGACAAAATTAAATTTCAATCAAGGTATTTGGTCTAAAAGTCCAGGATATTTCCAAAGAAAAGCTATTTAATATTACCTGCTATTCATTACTTACTATCCCATTCTAAGTAAGAATTTGAAATAATCAGAAATCCTATTTTAAAATAGGTATATGTATATGGGTATGTAGGTTGTGAGGTGTGTATGTGTCTATGTGTGTAAGTGTACTTATTTCTAATTGTCTTCTTCCAAGGGAATTCCTTGTTCAATACTAAAGAAGACTCCATTGCATGAAGGCTTACTTGAGGGTGCTTAAGGAGAAATTTTGTTCCATTTTAGAGAGAAGAAGAGAGCAAGAAGTCCATACAAGAGAGTTTCTGAATCAGTGGACTGAATTTTAGCATAAGTCTCAACTGTCAAATTTTATCGAAAATTTTTCAACAAGATTATTCCTGAACACCTTGCAGTAATAGGAGAAACATTCTTTCCACTTTATCCTTTCAGAGTTCTTACCAATATCTATTTGTTCATTCATTCATTTATTTTTTTATTTATTTGACATGCTTTTATTGAATATCTGTTGTATATCAGGCTCCATGCTAGGTGCTAGAAATAAAGTACTGCACAAGTCAGACATGCTTCCTGCCTTTATAACTTTCAGCCTTTTGAGGGGACATTATATACATATATAATGTATATATGTATGTAATGTATAATAGGTATATCATATACATATATGTAATTGTATTATTTATCAGTGTATAAGTTATCCCCAAATACAGTGACTGAAAACAAATAAATATGTATTATCTCATTTTATTTATGTATTAGTTTTATTTTTTTGTAGAATAAATAACTTTCTTTTTTTCTTTCTTTTATTTAAGGAACTAAATACTTAAATACATATGATTAAGCCAATGGTAAGCTGGTATGTTCTCACTCCCTGGAAATGCCTGTTAAAATAATTCTGTTTCCCAGAGAAAGCATAACAGTGCTGACTTGTGGAAGATATACTTTATAACTATATAGATTTGCTGTCAGCAAATGAAGAAACAAAAGAAAACAAAAATCTACTGGAATGGAGCACATTCTCAATACACAAGATAATATTGATTCTGTAAAACAAAATCAGGCTAATACAAGGATGGAAGCTGTCTAAGATGAGGAAAGACTATCCAGAAATTTTTTAATGTTTTACTTAACAATTGATATTGATTTGGCTATTGGATTCATCTGGAATTTGTTTTATTATGAAATGTATGGTATGAGGAGAGAATATAACTTGACTTTTGTATTGCACATAAAGATGCATTGTTCATATCCCACTTTGAGGAAGGACGTATTATCCCCAACTACTGGGGCAGACACCCTCCAGCTGTCAACCCTTTCAGGGTTTCCTCAGCTGCAGAGCGATGCCCTGTCCAAGGACACAGTCTTGTTTTATTTGTGAAGGGGGTAGGCAAATGTGGAACATGGTTAGAGTCTGGCTACTTTGGCCAACCCGACGCCAATTCTATAAAAGATCTTCATAAGAAATGCTCCAAACCTTCCCATGGAATTCGCCCAGGATTTATTGGACTTGCATAGAAAGTTGACTTCTCCTATTGCACAAATCCTGGTTTCTACTCCCCCCACTTTTTCCCCACTATTGGAAATAGTTGCTATTTTTTCCACTGAGATACTATCATCTAATATTTATTGCTCACAAAATTTCCATCTCAGCATCTGCTTCCCGAGAACCACACAATAATATTTGGTGCCAGGAATGTTCAAAAAAAATAAAGTGATATGATGTAATTTTTGCAGCTAAATAACTCACCACCCATCTGACAATGAAGTTACCATTACTGGTGATAGAACGTAGGAAGTCCCTGGATCAAGGTGGTAGTCCAACTGTTAAAATTCTCACTGGTGATGAGTTGGGATGGTATATCAGTGAAGGGAATGCTCAAACTGTTTTAAACACTGAAACATGTCAATATGTATGTGTGGGATGGGAACACTATGACTAAACACCACTTATACCTTAGAAAAACATAGTTCAAAGTTGTGGATGATAAGCAAGTAATTGAAGAACAAATATCGAAAGTCAGTGGGCTTTTCTGGTAGCTTACAAAGAGACCCTTGTAGCAGGAGGATAGAAAAAAAATGAGAATAAAGACCATGACTTAATAGAATGGTTTGGCTTTCTAAGGTTAAATGCCCTCAAAAGTAGTTCTGTTACATCAGAGTTCATGGCCCTGCGTGAAATACAACTGGTACTTGGACACTTTGGATAGGCACATCTGGGTGTATGTCTCTGAAAATTTTGTGTACTCAGAATCCTTTGAATCCTCTTAACCTGAAGAAGTTATCCACTCTTTGATGTTAAGAAGTAATCCTCCCCACCCCTTGCTGAAAGAAAATCCAGAGGTCTCTCTGCCACAAAAATAACACGTGCCTGCTCGCTTAGATCTACTCCATTTCCCCTTTTGGTCATTAAGCCTATAACGTGACCTAGCCAAGACATTCTGGGACTGATAGGAGAACAAGGATTCTACTTTAAAGGAGCAGCAAGACCTTGTCATCATGAGCCAATGGGACCCAGAGGAGTAAAGGAGGAGTAGATTTCCAGAGTGCTTGATCAAAAACTCTAGTACATAAAATTATATATATATATATATATATATATATATATATATATATATGAGTAAAAGTGTTTTGGAAGCACATTTCAGAGATAAAAGATTTAACATCCTGGCAAAGACTCTAATTAATGTTGCTAACTCACTATTAGGATGGCTCCAACAAGCATGAAAGAAAACCAATGGTTCATGCTATGCGAAGCTGAAATGCCAGAGTATCAAACTCTACCAACCAGTAGCATCAATTGCAACCTCTGTGCCATATGTGTTTTTTTACTGAGTAGATTAATATAGCTTCAGATTCCTTGTATGCTATCAGGTTGTTGATTTAATAAATGAGTACTTTCCTATTCCATTCAAAAAGAAGAAATTAGATATGTTTGCATTCACATGAAAAGAGAAATAATATACATATACTATTTTTCCCCAAAAGCTACATTAGTTATAGATCTCTGTCATAATTAGTCTAAAGAAATCTTGTCTGTCTTTATGCTTTCCATAAACAACATATTGATCCATCACATTGATCATATACTTATTAAGCTGGGTGAACAAAAGTTGCTATCAGTTAGAGAGACATGTGTGCTTCAGAAAGTAGAGATAAACCCTATGAACTACTCAGGGACTTGAAATATCAGTAAAATTTTTAAGAGTCCAGTGGTTACAGCCTTTATAAAGTTAAAGACCAATGGTTGAACTTTCCACATCCTACCATGATGAAGGAAACATAGACAATGTTAGACTGTCAGCTCCCAGGGGGACCTAGAACAAAAATGGGCACCCTACCAAGTTCAGGTTTAGGGCTAGCAATGATGTCATTGGGCCATATGATCCACAAGATCCTATGGTACCAAACCCCAGAAGATCCTATGGTATTAGTTATGTGAAAATATTCAAAGAAAGAATCACAATGCAGGTTTCTGAGATTCTGAAGAAAGTCTTTGTCATCTGCAATGGATATTAAGACACAATTTTAAAAACAGCATCTAGCATGCTATTGGACTCTGGTAGAGATAAAGCATCTGACCAGGAGACACCAACTGAATATCCATCTGAAATATCCTATCTTGAGCTGAGTTCTCTCAGTATTCCCAAGTCATAAAACTAGGCAGAGCAACCATCAACTAAATAAAGTAGTATACCAGATCAAATATTAGCATGTGTTATGGGCTGAACTGTGTTCTCCCAAAATTCATATGTTGAAGTCCTAATCCTCAGTATCTCAGAATGTGACTATATATGGAGATAAGACCTTTAAAGAGGTAATTAAGGTGAAATGAGGTTTTATGAGTGGGACCTAATTCAATATGACCCATGCCCTCCTAAGAAGAGAAGATTAGGACCCAGACACACACAGAAAGGGAAGACATGCAAAAACAGAAAAGGATGGTCATCTATAAGTCAAGCCAAAGAAAGAGATTCTCAAAAGCAACCAACCCTGCTGACATAACTATGAAAAAATTAACTTCTCTTGTGTAAGTCACCGAGTCTGCTGCATTCTGCACAGCAGCCCTAGCAAACTAATAGAGCATGAACAGAAGGCATAGGTAAACTGCTTGAGCATAGAGTCCAGACCCATGTGTCTCTCACTACTTTTAAACACTATAATGTCCTCCCTCATATCTGTGTCCATATGGCAAACCCTACACAACAGTTAATAGAGGGGGGGAAGCTGGACATATTTTGTTGTTCAAAAGAAGACTTTCACCTCCCTCCTATTAGATACCTCATTGTCATTCATGTAATTTGTGTCTTTTTGACAGTCATGTAAAATGTCTGACTCATACTTAGCTACAGGGAAGCAATAGAATATAGATAAGGATATACTCTTTGTGAATCAGATAGACCCAGGAATAGCTTCATGTCTAGACCCTGTCACTTACCACTCTGACTTTCAATTTCTTCATTTGTAGAACTGAGTTAGTTAATAAGAATAATTGCATTCTCAATTGTTCATAAGCATGAAATGAGATAGTGCATATAAATTGTTTCTCATAGTACTTGACACTATGACTTGGCAATTAATGATCATATTATTACTTTATAAATATATATAAATGATAATATTATCACTGTGTATGTCACACACACACACACACACACACACACACACACACACGTTTTCCCTGCTGTAAAATCCAGTAAAGAGCTTTACATTTTGTGACATAAATTTTATCTGGTGAAATAACAAAATTAGGCCCATTATTCTAGCCTGTCAAGATCTTTTTGACTTTATATTCTGTCATCTAACAAGCTCACAATTTCTTCCAACTTCATGTCAAACCCAAATTTGATAAATATGTCATCTTGATCCTTGAGAGAATAAATGATTATTTAGTAAGCAGGCCTATATGGCCATTTCTTTTTCTACCTATTGCATTTTCCAAATATAAATTGTTCAGTTTTATTAGCAAAAAATCACTATTAAGTTCCATAAAATATTTCCAGATTGATGTTATTTCCCCTATCATTTCTTTACTTTTCTTATTCTTAGACATTCAGAGATTTCTGTATTCCTATAGACCAAGTTCCAATTTTAGATGGAGGAACATTTTAGTGAACTGTGAACATTGTCTGCAGCCATGAGATAGACCAATGTTTGTCATTTTTCTATCCAACCTTACCTTTTAGTCTACCTTTTAAATGCCAGGTGGCAGGAATAGTCTATGAAAAGAGAAGGTAATGAAATTAACATTTTTTTCTTATGCTTAAACTACCCAGGGAACTTTCCTGGTAACCATAGTTCTATGACCAAATCATTACAGAAAAATAAATAGTGACATGGGTCAAAAGAATGTCAAGCAGCTTGAAAGCTAACTAAACAGCCCCTTACATCTCAAGGATTTCTGCGCACTTGGTCCCAGGCCTGTCAATCTGTAAAATTACTTATGCTTCAGTCTATGAGGTCAGAGTTAGGATTTCTCACACTATAATGCCAAATAGCCCAGAAAAGCCTGTAGCATTTGCATCACAAAATGTCTCTGAAAAGACCTGATGATTCATGTACAGACAAGAGGAAATAAATGGGACTTGCAATGATTAAATATTGAGATAGTTTTGAACCACTACCTATAATATACTAAAGTTTTTGTTCTCTTTTGTTTTGTTTCCTTTAAAGAAAGGCAGACTGCCGTGTGCAGCGCCTCATTTGGATGTGTCTGAAGTCTTGGAAACTTGACTACTTTACATTTTCCTGCAAATGGACCTTGAGAGCTTGTTTGGAGGTTCTAGCAGGGGAGCGCAGCTACTTGTATACCCTTGACCAAAGAGTAGTCGTCCTCTATCGGGGAAGTTTGTCCTCTTCCACTGAGCACGCAACTTCGGGAGGGACGCACATGGAGCGGTGAGGGAGAAAGGGGACACCCACCTGGCCAGCCAGATCAGCGGAATCAACCCTGGCGATCAGTGGGTGAAGGTGTCGCAGCCAGATCGGCCCTCACATCCAGTAAAGTTTATTTTTCTAATATATATATATATAATATATTATATATATATAATATATTATATATATATAAAGTCTTATTGATTGATTTTCAGAGAGAGAGACAGATAGTGTGAACGGAGGAGGGACAAAGAGAGAGACACAGAATCTGAAGCAGGCTCCAAGCTCTGATTCCAACAGCACAGAGCCCCATGTGGGGGCTCAAAACCAGGAGCCCCAAGATGATGACCTAGACTGAAGTTGGTCATTCAACCGACTGAGCCACCCCGTTGCCCCATAAAATTTATTTTTAAGCCTGAAAAGTCTTAGGGGTGCAAGCAGGCAAGCAATGGTCATATTAATAGTGTCTAAATATTTAATGGACCTACATCTTACCTTGCTTCTGCCTTTTATGAAGCATTTAGGTCACAGTTAAATTTGTTAGAAGCAGCAAAGGAGCTTGTCAATTATAGCACAGAAACCAAGGTAGAAATTTTTTCTGTTTCTGTGGATCTTATGGTACCAATATCAGGTTTTCCTCTAGAGTTTATGTAGGTTCAGAAAGGTTATAATTTTGTTTCCTTTTAACTGAAATTGGGCCTACCACTTAAAAAAATAATTGCACTAAATATTTTAAATATTTACTTATGAATCAGATTAAATGGCTTCTGTATATTTCAGTCTGGTTTATAAATTCATGTATTTCACTTAATTGTTGCCTGTTTATTAATCATATTTTTTTAAACATAAATCAGCTTAGAAAAAAAAATTTCTTGGCAGGAAACTAGAATGATTCAGAAAATCAAGGGATGATACCAGAAATTAACTGGTGAAGAAGGACATCCAGTTCTGTCCAAGTAATAAGGATTGGATGCAATCCCCTACCAGAAAGCAAACAACAAAATCATACCAGATGAATATAGAAAATAATAGTTTTCAAGGCAATGGATATTGGGCATCTTTTGAGAAATAGAAAGCACATGAGGTAAGCCCACTGGTTGCCCCAGATAATCAACATGCTGGGATTGGGATTCTAGGTTTCAGTACAGACAGAGGAAATGAGGCATAGACAGCAAAATCACTATGTTGAGGAAACAGTCTGGGAAAACCCAAACTATTCAAGTGTACAGGACAGAGTACTGGAGAGGAGAAAGCTGCAAGGAAAGAGAACTCTGGAGACCTTTGGGACATCTCTCTTCCACATTCAGCAAGATACTGATTGGTACGTGTGTATAAGAAAACCATCCAAGGTTGGAGAAGAATCCACTGAGATGATTAGACCAAACAGTGCCTGTCACTCACAAATGGCTGAGAATATTGCCTGTTCCCATCAGATTTAATGGATTCTGCTTAGGTTAATCTAGCTGCTGATATAATATTTCTCATTAATCATGAGGTATTAGGTAGAGTAACTCAGAAAAGTCCTTTCTCAGTAGTCAAGAATGTTTAGGCCTAGACTTAAATGCTTCTCTAGTTCCACCTAACAAATCTCAAAAGCAAGACCCCAAAGAATCAACCTATTTCCAAATAACTTAGCAAAGTCCCAAAACAAAGTTCACGATCATAGAGAGAAATACAAAAATATCCACCATTGATAAGGCAAAAATCACAATGTCTGGCATCCAAACAAAGATCATAGGCTTGCAAAGAATCAGGAAAATATAACGTATAATGAAGGCAAAACTTAATCAATCTATCAAAACTAAACTAGAACTGATATAGATATTAGAATTAGTAGATAAGACTATTAAAATATTTATTATAACTGTATTCTATGTGTTCAAAAATTAAATAGAAATATATAAATTATATAAAAGATTCAAATTACTGCAATATCTGTGGTGAAAAATATACTGGTTAGGATTGATTGCAAATTAGACAATGCAAGAAAAAATATTAGGAAAATTAAAGATATAGCAATATCAATTATTCAAAATGAAACACAAAGGAGAAGAAAGGAGTTAAAAAAGTGAAATGATTATCAGTGAGCTGTAGGGCAAACAACCAAAAAGAAACATGTAACTAGAGTCCTTGAAGGAGGGAAAGAGAGGGCAAGAGAAAAAATAGCTTTCAAATTTTTCAAATCTGATGAGAATTAAAAACCCATAAATCTAAGATGCTCAATAAATCCCACATACAAGAAATATGAAGAAGTTATTTCTACCTTCTGGCCTCTGAGAACACTGCTGCTATGAACATGCTTTTACATGTACTTGTTTGATGTATTATTTTCACATGAACATATGTTCATTAGGCAGAAATAGCCCAAATGTCCATCAGTGGCTGAATAAACTGATTTCTATACAATGAAATATTATTCACCCATAAAAATGAAATATAAATCTCCAAAATATTATGCTTAGTGGAAGAAGCCAGACACAAGAGGACAAATATTGTCTTATTTCCCTCATATATAATATCTAAGGTAGGTAAGCTCATAGAGACAAAAAGGATATTAGGGATTGCCAGAGGCTCAGACTCAGTACAGAGATAGAGCTGGGTATCAAGGAGAACTCCAACTAGGCCCTCAAATGTCCTCTGACATGTGTCTTGATTCTGCTTCTATCAGAAAGATAGCTCTACCTTTCACCACTGATATAATAATTCTCTTGACCAAGCATCCACTGTGTTCTATGAGTAATACATAATAAAAATTAGCTAATGATATCTCATTTATTTAGTAGCATTAGGAAACTAAGTATTCTACAGAAATGTGTTTTCTAGATAACTGAAGTTTAGGCACTCATTATTTTTAAACTTTAATCATCATGCACGAAAACCTCTTAGGTATCTACTTTCACTTTTTTTATATTAGTATTCCAAAATCAAAACAGTATATGCAATAAAAGCAGCTCAGGGTGATCATTGTGAATACATTATTGAAGAACCTCAGGACTATTAAAGTTTAAAGAACTATTGGCCCCAACACTAAATGGTCCCAAACTGAGTTGTTTTAAGTTCTCGGATCTTTCTTTATTTTATCTTTTGTTCTGAGCCATGATATTAGGCTCCCATGCATTCTTATTTGTTCATTTCTATGTGCACATTTAAACCATATACTCCTCTCTTGAGGTGCCTGGGTGGCTCATTGGTTAAGTGTCCAACTCTTGATTTCGGCTAAGGTCATGATCTCATGGTTTGTGGGCTCAAGCCCCACATTGGGCTCTATGCTGGCAGCACAGAGTCTGCTTGGGACTCTCTCTCTCTCTCTCTCTCTCTCTCTGTCCCCCTCTATCTCTGTCCCTCTTCCCACTTTCACTGTCTCTCTCAAAAAAAAAAAAAACCTAAACTAAACTAAACTAAAAACCAAAAACAATATACTCCTTTCATCCAATCACACACTGGCTGTGGTAAAGACACTACTGCAAAAGATTACTTTTATTTATTTGTTTGTTGTTTGTTTGTTTAAATTCAATTTAGTTGACATAAGGTGCAGTATTGGTTTCAGGAGTAGAACCCAGTAATTCATCATATACATACAAAACCCAGTGCTCACCCCAACAAGTGTCCTCCTTAATGCCCATCACCCATTTAGCCCATACCCCCACCCACTTCCCCTCCAGCAACCCTAAGTTTGTTCTCTGCATTTAAGAGTCTCTTATGGTTTGCCTCCCTCTCTGTTTTTATTTTATTTTTCCTTCCCTTCCCCTATGGTCATCTGTTTTGTTTCTTAAATTCCACATATGAGCAAAACCAAGATTACTTCTTTGGACTATGAAATCATAGTAAAGCTTTGATCCTAGGTAAATGAAAAGGTAAGGATAGAGATCCTAGAAAATCTACACCCATCTCAAAATTTTCTTCCTAGCAGCAGAAAATTGGCCTATTATGATTGATTTAGTGTTGATGAATTGTTTTATTATGGCATAGTACAGTTGGTATTTGAGTTGAACATAGTTGTATTTTACTGCGAGAGTCACCTAATTCTTCCCTGTGTCAATTTCTTTTTTTTTTTTTTAACATTTATTTATTTTTGAGACAGAGATAGACAGAGCATGAAAGGGGGAGGGTCAGAGAGAGGGAGACACAGAATCTGAAACAGGCTCCAGGCTCTGAGCTGTCAGCACAGAGCCCGACGTGGGGCTCGGACTCACGGACCGTGAGATCATGACCTGAGCCGAAGTCGGCCGTTTAATCAACTGAGCCACCCAGGCGCCCCACAATTTCTTTTTCTTTCTAATCCTCTAATGTGTCTTTCCCCCTTACATATAATGCTATTCAGAGGATTCCAATCACACAGTGTGAATATGATACATGATATAGGTATAAGGGTATCTATTCTGACTTACTTGTCCATTCCTTTTTTTAGGTAACAAATCATGTTACCACTTACTCATATAGAGAATGATAGCAGCAATATGCCTCTATAATGCCCTGGAGGTGAAATATTAATATATCTAAGAAATTAAATATTATTTATCTTCTTTGAAATATGTATGTTAATAAAATATTTAATCTACACAAAAAGATTCATGGAAAAAACATGATGTATCAGTCAGGTTTCAGTCAGAAGAGCAGATTAACTACGAGTTCATGAATTAAATAACTGGTAATAGGAGTTAGACCTTACATAATTATGGGAGAAGCTGGGACCTGAGGTCTAGAATGGGGTTTTCAGAAGGAGTAACTGTGAAGTCACAGTTCATGGAGAAGTCCTCTGTTTTTTTCCGTGTATCAACTTCCTCTGAAGTAGCAATAGGTGGTAGGCTGGGGTCCCCAGTTGGGAAGCAGAACCCAAAGTTAGACAGAAAAGATGGGTGTAGAATGAATGAGGGCAATAGCAAACTGAAACCCACAGGGCTCCTCCACATGTGTCTATCATCACATCTGAACATACAAAGAATTTCAGAGAGTAAAGGACACTATTTCAATTTAGAAGGTATGTTCCTCTTTTGTCCGACCCTAACTCAGGACCATACAGGAAAGGGGATTCTGAAAACAATTCCCAGATTAACCAAGTGGACACAGCACTAACCAACACTCATGACCCATCTAGAGGGATGATAGATGGTCTCGTTGCATGAGAGAATGTTCTATCAGTTCCATAATCCAAGATGATAATATACAAATCCTCTGGTGTTAGAGCAAACAAATCTCAATACTTCATTTCATAGAGAGTTTGGATTTTCACTAGACCACCAAACACAACAACAAACAAACAAAAACAAAAGCTAGTATGGAAATACCCTTCTTCAATGTCTCAGAGACTTAATTTAAATTGTCTATGATTTGCAAGACTAGAACAATCCCAAATCACTCTTTTATTTTTGGAGAACTCTCGTTCAAAATATTGTGTAAATTGACAGACAGTCTCAGCTTCTAATTTCTGTAATTAATATGAAATAAGCTCCCAGAAATGGAGACAACGGAGGCCTCCCTTTATCCTCTTCCTCTACTTGATGGAAGACCTAGTCATGCCCAAAGCTATCCATCATGAAATATGCCAATCACCATATACCAAGTGTCTCCTTTAAGCAGTTTGCTTTTCTAATAAAAAACACTTGAATTCTCTTGAATATGTTCTTATACTGCTTATGATAAAGATGAGGTGGTTGGGATTTACTTTTCCAAAGGTAGCCTTTATAAACAATAATGAAAACACTTGAGACATCTGCAGATCAGGAGACTGGACTCTACTGAGACAATGTGAGGAAAAGAGAATTGTGCATGTAATGATTTATTATTGATTCTGGTTCCTGTTGAGTTCACACTTGTAATTAAATCCAATGTTAGATGACTCAGAAAAATTATATTCATAACAGGGAATCTTGGTGAGGTTGAACCTGAGATTCAGATGTGTATTATTAGGCAATCCCTCTCTTCCACCTCTACTTCCCATCCTTCAAAAGAGTTCCTATCTATGCTCTGGCTTCTAAATCTCTTTACCTGGCATTTTTGAGACACCACATTCTTAATCCACATGATATATATGATCCCTTGGGAAAGAATTATACGACTTACTGTATTTGTCACTGAGACAGATGCCGACATGCCTAACACAGTGAGTGGGGAGTGAGGGAACTGGAGACTTAGAAGTCAAATATTAAGGAGATACAACACCTATTCCTAAATGAGTAAGGAATCTTCTTGGCAATAGTTGGATGATGCAGTAAAAAAGCCTAAATGTCAGAAAGAGCCACATTCCAGGCACACAGTAAAGTTATATTGGACAACCTGTTGATCTAACATCACCCTTCCTGGCCTCTATGCATCCAAGAAAGGAGAGGTCTGTGGGCGGGGGGGGGGGGGGGGGGGAGTGTCAAAACTTTAATAAAGGTCTAAGCAACAGTGTTATAGAAAATCTTATAAAAGATCTTAGCAAAGAAAAAGAAAGACTTATAAATACTAACCAGAGAGACAACTGAATGAGAACAAGGAGATCCAAACAATGGAAAGAGTGCCAGAGTGGTTAAAGTTCAAGCACGGGTGAGCATCATTCATAGGAAATATGATTAAAGCTTTAGCATCCCCAGAGCTATAAGACACGATCAGTAGAGGTATAAACCTGTGTCAATGGGCCTACAAACATCAGCTTTCAAAGGAGACAAGCAAGTGATACGGGTACTAAGGATCAGCAGAGAACCTGGTAGTAACAGGATTGAGCAGGAGTAAAAGCAGCAGGATGTATCAGGGAAACGTTAAAATTAACAGACAAGGAAATGGACAGAACAAAGTCTCACTCACTGGCTATACTTACATATGACACACCGAACCCATCCCTGGCCACGAATATTTAGAGAAATGACAGAGGAATGGAAAGGACTGTGTTGCCTCTTGGCAAAGGAAGGTATCATTAATCCAGAAAACTTTGACACAAACTGCAAAATGGTCTTATCCTTGGTATCAGACAGATAAATAGGAAGAAGTGATCATTTAGCAACCCATTTTAATATGACTGCAAGAAAGTCTCATAAGGTGACAAGGCCCTAAATGTAATAGTTACATTTGTGAAGGTACATAGGTATCTAGATTTATGACTTGAGTCCTGACAAACTACACATTTAGTTTAGTTGCTAAGCCTTTAGTAACTCTAGACCTTTAGCAAATTGATTTTGGAACAATAACTGAGACACAGGAAAACTTTTGTAGCCGACAAATACATGCTCAACATAACATCACCAATTGTTGGGGAAGGCGAATCAAAACCATAATGAGCTACCACCTCACACCTGTTCGGATGGCTGGTATCAAAAAGCCAAGAGAGAACAAATGCTGGTGAGAAAATGAAGAAAAGGGAATCCTCATGGACTGCTAGTGGGAATGTACATTGGTGCAGTCACTACAGAAAACAGTTCGGAGGTTGCTCACGAAATTAAAAAGAGTACTACCATATGACCTAGCAACCCTACTTGTGAGTATATTTCTGAATAATATGAAATCACTATCCTAAAGAGATATCTGCACTCTCATGCTCGTTGAAGTATTATTCACAATAGCTAAGACATGGGAACAACCTAAGTGTCCTCTGACAGATAAATGGGTAAAGAAAATGGGACACACACACACACACACACGCACACACTAGAATACTATTCTTCCATAAACAGAAAGAAATATGGATGGTCCTACAGGGCATTATGCTAAATGAGTTAAGTCAGACAGAGAAAGGCAAATATTGCATGATCTTATTTACCTGTAGAATTTTTAAAAGCCAAACTCATAGAAACAGAAGGGAAAACAGTTTTTGCCAGGGACTGAGAAGTGGGGTAAATGAGATGTTGGTCAAAGGGTAAAAACTCAGTTATAAGGTGAGTAAGTTTCAGTGATCTAAAGTACAGCATAGTTAATAATACTGCATTGTACTTATGCTTTTCAAAATTAGTGAGGTATACTTACACTAAAAAGATTCATTATTTATCTTAAATTCAGATTCAACTGGGTATCCTGTATTTTATCTGACAACTCCAGCCATGTAAAGATTTTAAATCTAGAAGATGTAGTAAAAAAAGACGATGGATTTTGGAATCAAATAGAGCTGTGTGTGAATCCCAACTCAACCACAAACTAAATGTATAATCCCTTCAAGTTACCTGAATGAACTCTGACTTTCCATATCTGCAAATGGTGATAACATCTCAGAGCACTGTTGTACAGAATAATTACATAAAGATAATGATAATAACTAAAAAATAATAATAGTACTGTTTTAACATTCTCAGCACAACTACAACAAAATGTCAATTATGTGAGGGAAGGATGTGTTAACTAACTTTATTGTGGTAAACATTTTATAACATATACCTGTATCAAATCATCACGTTGTACACTTTAAATTTATGCAATGTTGCATGTCAATTATATCTCAATAAAGTTAGAAAAAAAAACAGCCTTTGCCCCATCAACAGATCTGTATTCAGAAAAGGGATAGTTGATGCTAGACTTAAGCAGTGAACTCAAATGATACTGAAATTGATGTCCTCTTATGGTTTCTTCAAGACCCATTGGGTTTAAGTACTTAATCCACGTTGAGTTTATTTGTGTGTGTGGTGTAGGAAAGTGGTCCAGTTTCATTCTTTCGTATGTAGCTGTCCAGTTTTACCAGCACTATTTGTTAAAAAGACTGTCTTTCTCCCATCGCATATTCTTCCTTCCTTTGTCAAAGATTAATTGGCCACATAACCGTGGGTTTGTTTCTGGACTCTCTATCCAGCTCCATTGATCTCTGAGTCTATTTTTGTGCCAGTATCATACTGTTTTAATCACTACAGCTTTATAGTATAACTTGAAATCTAGAATTGTAATACCTCCAGCTTAGAAAGTGGTATTTAATTCTTCTATGCCAAACACAGAATTTTCAAAGCATCCTCAAAAAAATAGAGGTAAACTATGTCAGATGTAACAAAATATTTAGTATGAAAGTATCTCTTCTTCCCTAGTAAAGCATGCTGCTGGGCTCTCTAGGAGCCTGTATGCTTGGCCAGTAGTTCACATATGAACTTCTATACTGTGAAGACTGATGGCAACCACTGATGTGGTCCTAAAAATGGAGAAATAATTCATAGGATGATGTGTCAGTCCCATAAGAGACCTTGCATTAAAGAATGCCAAAGAGATGCTGGAAAGGCATATATATATGTGTGTGTGTGTGTGTGTGTGTGCACAAAGATTCCTTTTTCTCCACATCCTCACCAGCCATTCTAACAGGTGTGAGGTGATTATATATATATATATATATATATATATATATATATATATCCAGCTAATGGAAGGCCTGTGTGACTATTTTATAAGTCATCCGTAAGCCCTGGGGAGACAAAGCCTCCTTACATATGGCAGATTTATGAGAATATTCAAACAGAAATTTTAAAAAGTGGATTAATTCAGAACCACAAGAGGTTAAATTTCCCAAGACTTACCAGAGAAAATAAATAAAAACCAAGCCCCAGAAAGCTTTAGAGAAAAGTGTCACAGCTAAAAAGATGTCAGGCTAGGCTCAACCCTTAATTAATGACTCCCATTTATTTTTAGACAGAAAAAAAGCAAGGATGGTTGATAGTGTACTAGTGAGAGAACCAAATGTAAGAGGAGCCACTTTTGGGGCGCCTGGGTGGCTCAGTCGGTTAAGTGTCCAACTTCGTCTCAGGTCATGATCTCACAGTTTGTGAGTTCGAGCACCCCGTCGGGCTCTGTGCTGACAGCTCAGAGCCTGGAGCCTGCTTCGGATTCTGTGTCTCTTTCTCTCTCTGCCCCTCCCCAACTTGTGCTCTGTCTCTCTATGTCTCTCAAAAAATAAACAAATGTAAAAAAATTAACAAAAAAAAGAGGATCCACTTTTGAGAACAAGAAAGAAGACAAAACAGTGGTGAAAGTTTGGTACAACCAATGTCTCTAAAGGTAAGCAACTTTGGAAGCTGAACTGGTGACACAAAAGTAAAGTTATGTAAATCACACTAAATCTAGGCTGTTCATACTGTTTCTGGCATACTTGATTAATACTATTTGACTTATGGAAATCAAGTCCTCAACTCTGGAAAAGTAATAGCAGTCGAACTAAAGGACTCTCCCATCGCATATTCTCCTTCCATATGACTGCTTAGAATGGTATAGAACTTTGAAAGGGACTATAAAGTTTCCACATGAGGTGAGTAGAAGAGAGCATATTGTCTGGGCTGGAGCTAACACTTACAGATGCTGACATATGGAACAGATGACACTCCCACCCACAGAATCATATGTGTGTGTATGTATATGTAAGTTCACACATAAATGAGCCAAGCACACTTAAATGTTACAGAAAGCTCATAGAAAAGTTGAAACACACAAAGACACTTAAATGTTAGAGAAAGTTCAAAGATCTCCTAAGTGTCCCAGAATACTTGCATATATTATTTAGGTATCCAAAAATTCTCTGATTTACATATAAACCAAGAAGTCCATTTTCAGAAATTACTGCATTCATTCATTCCATACTTTAGTAAATTCCCTGCTATGAATCATCCTTCACCCTAATACATAGGTTGAAGCACTAACCCCCAATATAACTATATTTGGAAAGAGGGCTTTTAGGAAGTAATTAAAATTGAATGAGATGAAAAGAGTAGATTCCTAATCTTGACAGTATTGGTGGTCTTATAAGAACAGAAGGAGAAAAAAATCTCTCTCTTTCTCTCTCTATCTCTCTCACTCACACTGTGTGTGTGTGTGTGTGTGTGTGTGTGTGTGTGTGTGTGTGTGTATGTGTGTGAAACCATATCTGTCTCTTCTCTTCTCTTCTCTTCTCTTCTCTTCTCCTCTCCCTCTCTCTACCCTCCCTCAATGTACATGCACTGAGAAAAGGACACATGCACATACAGCAAGAGGCAGCTGTCTGCAAGTCAGGAGAAGAGACCTCACCAAAAGTCAACTGTGCTGACACTTTGATCTTGGACTTCCAGCCTCCAGAAGTGTGTAACAATCAATTTATGTTGTTTAAGCCACCTAGTCTATGGCATTTTGTTTGGCAGCCTAAACAGACTAAAACAATCACTGTGTTTAACAAGCTTACATTCCAGAAATAAAAAGGCAAGAAATACTTCAGCAAATCACGAAATACATGTATAATATGTCATATGACCATAAGCTCTGCAAAGAAAAAAGGAAGCAGAGAAAAAGGATGAAAAATAACAAGGAATGGTATTTGTATAAAATATCCACAAATGCCATTTTTAATAAGGTGAGAACTAAGTGGAGAGTGAAAGAAATTAAGTGGAAAAAAGCATGGAACAAGTTATGTCAACATCTGCGGAAGAACACTCCAGAAGGAAACCACAAGTGCAAAGAGTCTGAAGAGGAAGTATGATGCAGTTTTAAGGATGGTAAGGTGATTATTGTGGCTTAGTATGACAAAAGGAATAGAAGGAGATCTATTCAATAAAGCGGCTGAGGTCAACATCATTGAGGGCCTGGCAACTCATAGGTAGTACTTTGAATTTTATTTGAATGAGATTTGAAATTTTTGGAGGAATCATGTGATATGACAAACTTTAAATCACTCTGTAGCTGCTGCATGGAACACTGAAAGTAGAGAGGCAAGGAGGCAGGCAGAGAGAGCAGTTAGAAAGCTATTTTATTTCTCTGGGTAAAAAAAGTTGCTGGCTTCAATCAGTTTGATGGTATTCAATGGAGGTCCTAAGAAGCACTTGGATTCTGAGAATATTTCAAAGGAACATTCAAGAGGATGTGCTGAAAGATTAAGTATGAAGATGTAACTGAGGCCCAGAAATAAATACATTTATCTGGTTAACTGAGATAGGGGAGGAGGTCATGGAATAAAATGAGGTCAGAGTGTTTCCAGGGAACCATTTAATGTGAGAAAGGAGGCTATTATAGTGGACCATTTTCTGAAAGAATTTCTGGTATTTGAACTGAATCATTCTGCCTATGCAGTGAGAAGCTTTGTTTCACCACTTAGCTCCATTATCTACAGAAGTAATAGGGGAGAATTGGATATTGGGACAAATGAAAAAAAAGAAGATTGAGATAGAAGTACCAGAGAGAGCAGATACCCCAGGATCCAAGAATTACTTGGCAACACCTCTATGTGGGTATCAGAGTGGAATGTCAGCGATACTAATAATTCCAAAAAGTTAGAAGGTATTTAAGAAAAGTATATGGGATACGGGCTGTAGATAATATTAAAATTGGGAGTCAAGATGAGGCAGTGAGTGACATAAACAGAACATGAGACAGGGACAATATACTATCTAACAGTATCTAATAGCACAAATACCCCCAGGAATGATGGTAAACAGAAGAGGTGAAGTGGGGTTGGTGAGATACAACATAGCCTAAGTAGAAGTACTACTGAGCTTAAAGTAGTGAAAATTTGTATCAAGTCAGAGAGTGCTCACATTCCTACCCCCATTCTTGAGGACACATGGGGCAAACAAGTAGATGGTGAGAGCTAAGTAACTGACAATTGGATAATGAGTATCTCAAAACCATCGTCAGAGAGCACACTGGACAGAATTTAACATAAAACCCATATATTGATGAAACTAAAATGTTTTGATAAAAATCTGTGCATGACTTCAAGGTTTTGAAATATTTGGGAAGTGGTCCTAGAAGACATTAATCTTCCCTCTCATCAAGCTGATGGAGGATCATAGCTTCTTGTGAACATTTGAATCTCATTTTGAGAGAAGAAGAAGAAGAAGATAGCCATTAAGCAGATGGCTGGATAAACAGGAAAGATAGATAAATACTTAGAAGACTGTCAGGTCAACATATTGATAATGATATGATTGACAGTAATATATATAGATATCTCTATATAAATAATATAAAGGTATAACCTAATAGGTATAAATGTTCATTGTTAAGAACAGTATGTGTACATAAGTGTGTTCATGTGGATACATGCTTTGCTGCTTTCTGAGTTGTGCTATCCAATTTATGAAAACACACTACAGAAGACCCCACACTACCAAAAACCCTGGTGGCTCAAGTAATCTTGAGAAAGAAGAATAAAGCTGAAGGCATCACACATCCTGATTTCAAACTATATTATAATGCCTTAGCAATCAGAACAGTAAGATATTGGTATAAAAACAGACATAGAGATCAATGGAATGAAATAGAACCCAGAAATAAACCCACACATATATGGCCAATTTATAAGACAAAGGAGCCAAGAATATATTATGGGGAAAAGATAGTCTCTTCAATAAATGGTGTTGGAAAAACTACAGCAACATGCAAAAGAATGAACCTGAACCCCTATTTTATACTATTTACAGCAATCAACTCAAAATAGATTAAAGACTTGAACATAGACCTAAAACCATAAACTTCCTTGAAGAAAATATAAGGGATAATATCTTTTACATCAGTGTAGGCGATGATTTTTTAGATTTGACACCAACGCAAAGGCAACAAAAGCAAAAGTAAATAACTAGGACAACATCAAACTAAAAAACTTCTACATAGTAAAGTGAAACATCAACAAAATGAAAACTCAGTCTACTAAATGGAATAAAATATTTTCAAATCATATATTTGATAGAGTTAATATCCAATATATAAAGAACTCATAAAGCTCAATAGCAAAAAACAAATAAATCAATCTGATTAAATACTCAGAGAAATGAAATAGATATTTTTCTGAAAAAGACATATAAATGGCCAACAGGTACATGAAAAGATGATTGAGGGAGGAGCCAAGATGGTGGAACAGCGCGGAAGTGTTTTTTGTGTCTCACTTCCATGAAATACAGCCAGACCAACACTAAACCATCCTGCACACCTAGAAAACTGATCTGAGGATTAACACAACAATTTGCAAAACCTGAACCACAGAATTCAGCAAGTATGCAGTGCAAAGAGGTGAACTGGGGGAGAGAGAAGAAGTGGAAAAAAAGGAGTCGCTTTTGCATGTGGAGTGAGGACAGAGACACCGGGCAGGGGGGTAAGAATATGGGAAAAGCACCCCTAGCCTCCATAAGGCAGCTGGAGAGAAAGTGGAAAAGTGGAAACAGCCACAGGGACTGAACTAAAAAGGGAGAAAGGAGAAAGGAAAAAGGAGAAAGGAGAGGGTTTAAATCCCATTAAGACTATAAACAGGGGGAGTGCAGACTCTGAAACTCCACAGCTTGGTACCTGGTGGTGTTCTGGTGGGAAGGGTGAATCCCCAGGAGCAGAGTGGAGTCCAGGGTTTTTCAGGCCACACGGGGAGAGCTGGTTCCCCTGCTGGGAGGATACCTGGTAGAGAATGTGTGGGTCCCCCAAAGGCAAGGCCCCAGTCGACCCAGGAGAGCAACCACATTCACTGGTGCTGGAACAAGGTTGTTAAGGGTGAAGCCTGGTGCCAGCTGTGTGTTATGATTTTCCATAATCCCTGAAACGCTGCTGTTACACTATCTCGCAAACTTTTTCTAGGGAGGGCTGGCACCCGGCTGCAGTCTTTGGGCATCGGCAGCAGCACAGTCCTGCAAATATTCCTGGGTGTGGCTGCCACCCAGCCATTGTTTGGTGAGACCCTCCTGCAGAGGGGCAGAACAGGTCAAAGCCGCAGTCCCTCAGAAGTAAGGGGTCAGGAAAAACAGCCACATATGAGACAAAACTCAGGAGGGAGGTTCTGCCTGGGGCTTGGTCACGGAGTGTGTAAAGGTGGGGAGTGGACAGAAGCCAAAGACAAAGAACTGGTGTGCATTTGCTGACCGGGGAAACAGAGTTCCAATACTAGAGACTGGGTAGCTGGGTGACGCCATTTTCACCACTCTGGCACATGCACATATTCACCTACAAGAACCACAACAATCCACCCCAGTGAGCTAAGCAGCGACATCTACTGGAGAATAGAACCATTACATTAAGCCCCACCCAACTAGGCCAAACTTGCTCTTCAGGAACACAAGTCTCTCCACCTGCTTAGTTTATGGACTATAAAGAGCTTTATAGTTTGATTTCTTGGGGAAAATGAAGTAATTTCAGTCATATTTCAGTCTGTTTGCTGGTCCACAGATTCAATTTTCTTTTTTTTCTTTTTTCTCTTTTTCCTTCTTTTCTTTGTCTTTAATACAGAAAGAGAAAAAATTCATTTTTATTTTCAATTTTTATTAAACATACTTTTCTTTAATTTTTTCTACTATGTTTTTTACTTTTGTGTAAATTATTTCAAATTCAATTTTACTTCCATCATTTCATTTTAGTCTTTCAGTGTATTCATTTTTCAAATTTTCAAATGATTTCCTTTTCTCTTCTTTCCTTTTTTCTCTAATCTGTCAAGCCAGTTACAACACCCAGACCAAAACGCACCTAGGATCTAGCATCATTTATTCGATTGTGTGTGTGTGTGTGTGTGTGTGTGTTTAATTTTTTAATTTTAATATTTATTTAATTTAAACTTTTTTAATTTTAATTTTTTTACCTCATTAGTTTCTATTCTCTATTAAAAAATGACGAAACAAAGGAATTCACCCCAAAAGAAAGACCAGGGAGAAATGACAGCTGAGGACTTAACCAACACAGATACAAGCAAGATGTAAGAACCAGAATCGAGAATCACTGTAATAATAACACTAGCTGGAGCTGAAAATAGATTAGAATCTCTTTCTGTGGAGATAAAAGATGTAAATCTAGTTAGGATGAAATAAAAAATGCTATAACTGAGCAGCAATCTGAAATGGAGGCCAGGGCGGCCAGGATGGATGAGGCAGAACAGAGAATCAATAATATAGAGGACAGACTTTTGGAGAATAATGAAGCAGAAAAAAAGAGGTAGATAAGGTAAACGAGAACGATTTAAGAATTAGAGAAATCACTGACTCATTAAAAAGGAACATCAGAATCATAGGGGTCCCAGAGGAGAAAGAGGGAGAAATAGGGGTAGAAGGGTTATATGAGTAAATCATACCAGAAAACTTTCCTAACCTGGGAAAAGACACAGACATCAAAATTCAGGAAGCACAGAGGACTCACATTAGATTCAACAAAAACCAACCATCAACAAGGCACATCATAGTAAAATTCACAAAATACTCATTCAAGGAGAGAATCATGAAAGCAGCAAGAGAAAAAAAGTCCTTAACCTACAAGGGAAGACACATCAGGTTTGCAGCAGACCTATCCACAGAAACTTGGCAGGCCAAAAAGTAGTAGCAGGATTTATTCAATGTGCTGAATCAGAAAAATATGCAGCCAAGAATTCTTTATCCAGCAAGGCTGTCATTCAAAATAGAAGGAGAGGTAAAAAGTTTCCCAGACAAACAAAAATTAAAGGAGTTTGTGACCACTAAACCAGCCTTGCAAGTTTAGCCTTGCAAGGTTAAACTTTCAAGTTTCAGCCTTGAAAATTTAAGGGGGACTCTCTGAAAATAAATAAATAAATAAATAAATACCCAAAGCAACAAAGACTAGAAAGAACCAAAGAACACCACCAAAAATTTAAACTCTATAAGCAACATAATGGCAATAAATTCATATCTTTCAGTACTCACTCTAAACTTCAATGGACTACATGCTCCAATCTTAAGACACAGGGTAACAGAATGGATAAGAAAACAATATCCATCTATATGCTATTTACAAGAGACCCACTTTAGACCTAAGACACCTTCAGATTGAAAGTAAGGGGATGGAGAACCATCTATTATGCTACTGGTCAACAAAAGAAAGCCGGAGTAGCCATACTTATCAGACAATCTAGACTTTAAATAAAGACTGTATCAAGAGATGAAGAAGGGCATTATATCATAATTAAGGGGTCTATCCACCAATAGATCTAAAAATTGTAAACATTTATATGCCAAATGTGGAAGTACCCAAGTATATAAATCAATTGATCACAAACATAAAGAAACTCATTGATACTAATACCATAATAGTAGGAGACTTCAACACCCCACTCACAGCAATGGACAGATCATCTAATCAAAATATCAATAAAGAAACAATGGCTTTGAATGACACATTGGAACAGATGGACTTAACAGATATATTCAGAACATTTCATCCTAAAGCAGCAGAGTATACATTCTCCAGTGCACATGGAATGTTCTCCAGAATACAGCACATACTGGGACACCAATCATCCCTCAACAAGTACAAAAAGATTGAGATCATACCATGCATATCTCAGAACACAATGCTATGAAACTTGAAATCAACCATAACAAAAAATTTGGAAAGGCAACAAATACTTGGAGACTAAAGACCATCCTACTAAAGAATGAATAGGCTAACCAAGAAGTTAAACAGAAAATTAAAAAGTATATGGAAGCCACTGAAAATGATAATACCATAACCCCAAACCTCTGGAATACAGGAAAGGTGGTCATAAGAGGAAAGTATATAGCAATCCAGGCCTTCCAAAAGAAGGAAGAAAAATCTCAGATACACAATGTAACCTTACACCTTAGAGAACTAGAAAAAGAACAGAAAATAAAACCCCAAACCAGCAGAAGACAGGAAATAATAAAGATTAGAGCAAAAATTAATGTTATCAAAACCAAAAAAACCAAAAAACAAACAAAACAAAAAAACAAAAAAAAGTAGGACAGATCAATGAAACCAGAAGCTGGTTCTTTGAAAGAATTAACAAAATTGATAAACCACTAGCCAGTTTGATCACAAAGAAAAAGGAAAGGACCCAAATAAATAAAATCAAGAATGAAAGAGGAGAGATCACAACCACCACAGCAAAAATAAAAACAATAATAAGAGAATATTACACGCAATTATATGCCAATAAAATGGGCAATCTGGAAGAAACAGACAAATTCCTAGAAACATATACACTACCAATACTGAAGCAGGAAGAAATAGAACATTTGAACAGACCCATAACCAGTAAGGAAATCAAATTAGTAATCAAAAATCTCCCCCCCTTAAAAAAAAAAAAAAACAAGAGTCCAGTGCCAGATGACTTTCCAGGGGAATTCTACCAAACATTGAAGGAAGAGTTAACTTCTATTCTCTTGAAGGTGTTCCAAAAAGTAGAAATGGAAGGAAAACTTCCACACTCTTTCTATGAAGCCAGCATTAACTTGATTCCAAAACCAGAGACCTCACTAGAAAGGAGAACAATATACCAATTTCCCTGATGAAAACGGACGCAAAAATCCTCAACATGATATTAGCCAACCGGATCCAACAATGCATTAAAAAAATTATTCACCACAACCAAGCAGGATTTATACCTGGGATGCAGGGCTGGTTCAATATCCGCAAAACAATTAACGTGATTCATCACATCAATAAAAGAAAGGACAAGAACTATATGATCCTCTCAATAGATGCAGAGAAAGCATTTGACAAAATACAGCATCATTTCTTAATAAAAACCCTTAAGAAAGTAGGGATAGAAGGATCATACCTCAAGATTATAAAAGCCATATATGAAAGACCCAACTCTAATATCATCTCAATGGGGAAACTGAGAGCTTTCCCCCTAAGGTCAGGAACAAGAGGATGTCCACTCTTGCCACTGTTATTCAACATAGTATTGGAAGTCTTAGCCTCTGCACAAAGAAATAAAACGTATCCAAAATCAGCCAGGGGAGGTCAAACTTTCACTTTTCACAGATGACATGATACTCTATATGGAAAACCCAAAAGATTCCACCGAAAAACTGCTAGAACTGATATGTGAATTCAGCAAGTTGAAGGATATAAAATCAATGCACAGAAATCGGTTGCATTCCTATACAGCAACAATGAAGCAACAGAAAGAGAAATCAAGGAATCAATCCCATTTACAATTGCACCAAAAACCATATAGTACCTAGGAATAAATCTAACCAAAGAGGTGAAAATCTATACACTGAAAACTATAGAAAGTTTATGAAAGAAATCCAAGAAGAGACAAAAAAATGGAAAAAGATTTCATGCTCCTGGATAGGAAGAACAAATATTGTTAAAATATCGATACTATCCAAAGCAATCTACATATTCAATGCAATCCCTATCAAAGTAACACCAGCATTCTTCACAGAGCTAGAACAAACAATCCTAAAATTTGTATGGAACCACAAAAGACCTCAAGGAGCCAAAGCATTCTTGAAAAAGAAAACCGAAACAGGAGGCATCACAATCCCAGACTTCAAGCTATACTACAAAGCTGTAATCATCAAGACAGTATGGTACTGGCACAAAAACAGGCACTCAGATCAACGGAACACAGTAGAGAATTCAGAAATGGACCCACAAATGTATGACCAACTAATCTTTGACAAAGCAGGAAAGAATATCCAATGGAATAAAGACAGTCTCTTTAGCAAGTGGTGCTGGAAAACTGGACAGCGACATGCAGAAGAATGAACCTGGACCACTTTCTTACACAAAAATAAACTCAAAATGGATGAAAGACCTCAATGTAAGACAGGAAGCATCAAAATCCTTGAGAAGAAAGCAGGAAAAAACCTCTTTGATCTTGGCCGCAGCAACTTCCTACTCAACATGTGTCTGGTGGCAAGGGAAACAAAAGCAAAAATGAACTATTGGGACCTCATCATAATAAAAAGCTTCTGCACAGCAAAGGAAACAATCAGCAAAACTAAAAGGCAACCAACAGAATGGGAGAAGATATTTGCAAACGACATATCAGATATAGGGTTAATATCCAAAATCTATAAAGAACTTCTCAAACTCATCACCCAAAAAATAAATAATCCAGTGAAGAAATGGGCAAAAGACAAGAATAGACACTTCTCCAAAGTAGACATCCAGATGGCCAACCAACACATGAAAAAATGCTCAACATCACTCATCATTAGGGAAATACAAATCTAAACCACAATGAGATACCACCTCACACCTGTCAGAATGGCTAACATTAACAACTCAGGCAATAACAGATGTTGGTGAGGATGCGGAGAAAGAGGATCTCTTTTGCATTGCTGGTGGGAATGCAAACTGGTGCAGCCACTCTGGAAAACAGTATGGAGGTTCCACAAAAAATTAAAAATAGAACTACCCTATGACCCAGCAATTGCACTACTAGGTTTTTATCCAAGGGACACAGGTATGCTGTTTCGAAGGGACACATGCACCCCAATGTTTACAGCAGCACTATCAACAATAGCTAAAGTATGGAAAGAGCCCAAATGTACATCGATGGATGGATGGATAAAGAAAATGTGGTATATTTATACAATGGTGTATTACTCAGCAATCAAAAAGAATGAAATCTTGACATTTGCAACTATGTAGATGGAACTGGAGGGTATTATGCTAAACGAAATTAGTCAGTCAGAGAAAGACAAATATCATATGACTTAACTCACATGAGGACTTTAAGACATAGAACAGACGAATGTAAGGGAAGGGAAGCAAAAATAATATCAAAACAGGGAGGGGGACAAAACATAAGAGACTCTTAAATATGGAAAACAAACAGAGGGTTATTGGAGAGATTGTAAGGGATGGGCTAAATGGGTAAGGGGCATTAAGGAATCCATTCCTGAAATCACTGTTGCACTATTTGCTAACTAATATGGATGTAAATTTTAAAAATGAAATTAAAAAAATAAAAATAATAATAAATAAATAAATAGAAAAGATGCTCAACATCACTAGTCATCAGAGAAATGCAAATAAAATCCACAATGAAATATTACCTCACATCTCTTGAAATTGCTATTATCAAAAGAGAAGAGATAACAAGTGTTATGAAGGATTGAAGAAAAGGCAATCCTTGTACACTGCTGATGGGAATGTAAACCGATGAAGCAACTATGGGAAGCACTATGGAAGATCCTCAAAAAGTTAAAAATAGAACTACTATGTGATCCAGCAATTCCACCTCTGGGAATATACCCAAAGGAAACAAAATCACTACCTTGGAAATAAAATACACCACCCCCCCATGTCCACTGCATCATTATTTATAATAGCCAACACATTATGAAATAACCTAAGTGTCCAAGATCAGATGAACAGATAAGGAAAGTGTTGTGTGTGTGTGTGCATGTGTGTGCACACGTGGGCACCTGGCTGGCTCAGTAGAAAAGCCTGTGACTCCTGATCTCAGCATTGTGAGTTTAAGCCCCACATTGGGTGTAGAGCTTACTTTTAAAAAATTATTTGTATGTATTTATATCTGAAGGAAAAAAAGCCATAAAAAAGAAGGAAATCTGCCATTTGCAATAACATGGATGGACTTTGAAGGTATTATGCTAAGTAAAATGTGAGAGAGAGAAAGATAAATATTGTATTATATCACTTATCTGAACAAAAAAAACTAACAGCCATTGAAATTAGTTGGTGCGTACCAAATGTGGGGGTTGGAGTGGGTGAAATACGTGTCAGTGGTCAAAAGGTACACACTTCCAGTTACAAGATTAATAAATACTGGGGTGTAATGTACAGCATGGTGTCTACCATTAATAATACTCTATTGTGTATCTGAAAGTTGTTAAAAGAGTAGATCTTAAAGGTTTGCATCACAAAAATAAAGCATTGTGACAGTCTGAGATAACAGAGGTTGAATAGCCTTATGGTAATCATTTCATACTTTTTGTCATATTTGATGTATATTTGCTAATTATATCTCAATAAAAATGGAAAAATTTTAAATATACTATATTTGTCCTTGTTATTTGAGGTCTCAATCTTAAAGACCTATTCTTGTATCTGAATTGCCAGATCCTGTGTTTGACAGTATAAGAAAGGACTTTTCTCACTAAGTTATTAAAATAAGGTGGGGAGGACCATGTCTGCTTTCATTGGCACATTTGTAAATCTTTTTCCCTGCCACCATCCATAGAGAACACCAGGTATAAAACAAAAGTCCTGAGTAAATTAACTACTCTCGTTTTTGTTACACCTAGTGTTACTAGCTTTTATTTAGAAATTCTTTCACTTTGGGGGCACCTGGGTGGCTCAGTCAGTTAAGAGGTCAGCTTTGGCTCAGGTCATGAGTTCACGGTTTGTGAGTGGGTTTGAGTCCCACGTCGGGTTCTGTGCTGACAGCTCAGAGCCTGGAGCCTGCTTCAGATTATATGTCTCCCTCTCTCTCTGCCTCTCCCCCACTTGCACTCTGTCTCTATCTCTCTGAAAAATAAATAATAAAACATCTTTAAAAAAAGAAAGAAATTCTTTCACTATAGAATTCTTAGAAGTGAAAGAACTCCTAAAAATATTCTTTCTTAAAAATGTGGGAAAGAATGGAATTTGGAGAAAAGAAATAAGAGTGAAAATGAACTTGCAAACATTTTTTTTCTCAAAAAGGCCATAAAAAGTAGAATCCATGGTAGGTCATTAAAACAATTAGTGTTAGGCTTCAGGGGGGGGGTCTGCCAGGGCTCTGACTGCAGGAGAGTAAGAAGTAGACATTCCAGCCTGCTCTCATTCAGGTGACCTCATTAGCCCACATTCACTAAACAGGACCTTGAAAATCCTACCCCAAAGAATGAGATACTGTCTTCAAGTTCTGGCTTATGAAGGACAATATACCTTTACAGAATCTTGAGTTTTAACCCAGCTCCTGTTGATGGAGAAGAATTAGAGCAGAAGATATTCTGTTCCTGAGGTCTTAAGAAACAGAAGTGAAGATTTAGAAATACCGAATTATAATACATTCCAGTGCTGACGTCATGTTGAAAAGCAGAAGGCAAGAGAGGAGCATGTTCACTAAAAAGAAAAAAGGCAATAAATCATGTTTGCATTTTCCAAGACTTTATTTTCAGTAGTTTCTTGTTGAGTTCTATGTGCTTTTTTTTTTTTTTTTTTTGAAAAAGAAAGAATACATGCGAGAGTGGGAGGGGCAGGGGGAGAGAAGGAGGAGGGGGAAATCTTAAGCCGGCTTCAAGCCCTGCAAGAGCCCAATGCAGAGTTGGATGGTGAGATGTTGACCTCAGCCAAAATCAAGAGCCTGATGCTGAACCAACTGAGCCACCGAGTTATACACACTTTTACATTACAGTAGGCAGCAAGCATTCAAAAACTTATAGTAATTTTCATACATTGTGAAGCTATATTACAAGTTCATTTGGGGTTTATTTCATGAGGTATTCAGCATTTTGAATTTCTGTAACATTAACTCGTCTAAGGACTTAGTGAACTGAAGAAGTTAGCACTAAAGAAATAGTTTTTATTTTCTACATAATGCTAGATTTTCAGTTGGCAAATGAAAGTTTTTTCCCCATGATATCAAATGTTGTTTTCTTTTTAATTTTCAATTTTTTTCTTCAAAATTATGGACCAAATAAACTCAATCTTAACATTAGCTAGGTTGGCTTCAGTTAAAATTAAATAACTGAAGATTCTGAGAGCAATTTTAAACTCTTGTAGAAAAATATAGTTGCTGCATTTCTCTAGTTGCTCTCACTTCATTTTTGGCCATTTAAGTAAATATCATGGATAATTCAGAAAATAATATTTTGTCTTGAATTGTTGAAGTTATTGTGTTTAATAGTTAATTTTATGTGTCAACTTGACAGGGCTAAGGGATGCCCAGATAGCTGGTAAGATTTTATTTCTGGGTATGTTTGTCAAGGTGTCTCAGGAAGAGATTAGCATTTGTATCAATGTGAGTGAGCATCATATAATCTACTTAAGACCTGACTAGAAAAAAAGGTAGAGGAAGGCCAAATTCACTCTGTTTGAGCTGAGGGAAACATATTCTCCTGTCCTTGGACATGGCACTTCTGGTTCTCAGGGTCTTGAGTTCAGACCAAGAATTACACTATTGTTCTCCTTCTCTCATTCACCAACCCCCCAAATTCTCAGGCCTTGAATTATATCACCAGCTTTCTTGATTTTCCAACTTGCAGAGGGCAGACTGTGGGACTTCCTGGCTTCCCTAAGCATGTGATCAAATTCCTATAATAAATCTCCTCATACATTATCTATCTATCTATCTATCTATCTATCATCTATCTACTATCTATCATCTATCTATCTATCTATCTATCTATCTATCTATACCTTATTAATCTTGCTTCTCTACCTAATATATTGTGCATTGGAGAATTAAAATAGGATCAGAGCTGAATGGAAGCTTGCACACATTCAGGAGGTCCATTTCCCTGTCTTTAAAGACATGAACATCCACTTTCTCCACTATAGAGTGGAAGAGAAGGATAAGCTAATAAAATAAACATACTTGGATCACATCAATGATCCATTGATCAATGATCAATGTCCAATTAAGAATATAACTGCCAGAATGCAATCATAATAATAACTCTGGCTCTTCTGATACTGAGCAAAGACGAGGGAAGATGAGAGAGGGATGTTTAATAACAGGAATTTTCAAGATGCAATATCAAAAGAAATATTTTCAAGCCAAATGCCAAACAGGATGTGACTTTTCCTTTAAAATGTCTCTTTTATCAAAGCTGATACTTTGAATGTTACTTGTGAAGAAGAATATAGACCTAATAATAAGAATATGGAAACAAGTCTGGATGCTCAAATTAAAGACATACAAATAGCTACAATGTTAAATACCAAATATGATTATTTAGTAAAACATGCAACTAGAATTCAACAGAACACATACTTAAAAAATTAAAAAGTTGGGGGTGCCTGGGTAGCTCAGTCAGTTGAGTGTCTGACTCTGACTTCAGCTCAGATCATGATCCCAGGGTCATGGGATTGAATCCGATGTTGGGCTCTGTGCTGAGTGTGGAGCCTGCTTAAGATACTCTCTCTCTCTCTCTCTCTCTCTCTCTCTCTTTCTGTACCTCTCTCCCTCTCTCTCTCTCCCTTCCTCCCTCCCTCCCTCAAATAAACTTTTTAAAAAGCTAAATAATCAATTAAGTGACTTTTCAGTAAGTTCATGTGCAAAGATTGATAAACACAAATACTACAAAATCATTAAGTGACGACCCAATACAAAACCATGTGGGTGAAATTACATAAGAAGATGGGCAGAACCTATGATAAGAATCCAGAACGAAGGAAAACATATTCTTAGCCACTGTGACCAATGGTTATCACCAGCTTCTCACTGAGGAACTGAGAGTTAAGGCATGAAAGAACAGTGGATAAGAACTGGACCCCCACCTCCACCGCCATAGTGTTCAGGTTGCCTTCATCATCCTTTCTTAGAAGGAGGTGCTGGAACTGGCCTGTCATGGAAAGACTGCACAGTCTGGATATAGGCCTTGATGGCATGATTGCAATCCCTGTTGTACACCAAGATATCTTCGTTTCCCTGAGACTGGGCAGGTTTTTCCTCAAAACTTGCTGACTCCATGTCAAGATATATGACATGTATGTTTTGTAGACATGTGGAATAGTTAAAAATTGTCAGGTTACCATTTTAAAATAGCATTCTCAAGCAGCTTAACACATTAAGGAGTCTTTGCTCAAGATCATATAAGATCCCTCTGAATATAATTTTGTTATCTAAACTCACCATTTATATCTCCATAGCAGTTGCTATAACTCAATTGCTAATGCAAAGAATAATCTGATGAACAGACAAATACAATAATATCCATCCATAAATATGACTTTGAAAACCAAGGAACCATTTTGGAAGTTGGGGCCTGGTGAACTGGTAATAATTACATTGTTCAAAGCACAACAATCTACACACATTCTAATTTTACTTGTTTATGTTTCCTTTCTTTTATGCTTTAAGAATGTGCAGGATTTCAAGACTCAGATAAACTGCATCTGAATTTAACATGGCCCCCATTGTGCTTGACCTCTAACACAACTGTTTATATAGAACACATCATAAAAGCTATCAGATTTATGATCCTTCTTGTGATCAATCCAGAGGATTTGATACTTCTTCCTCTTTTCAGAGCTCTTGTCCCATTCATTAAGGGAAAACAAATTACACTTAGTTTGAAACTTTTCTTTTAAGCTCTCCTTTTGCTTCTTAGGTCCTAGAGAAAAGCTGAAGTTAATGCAAAATTAATATTAGCCTCCAGGACCTGCCAGTAAAGGTGAGTCCTGATATGGTTGCTAATGGCAAGCTGTTACATACTCTTCTGCAGCTTGCATGAATCAACAGAAGCTTAATACCTATCAGGTTGGAGTAAGTCAGGAAGAACACACCTACTCTACACAGAGCTGTCCTCTGCCTTTTGTGATGATTTCATGATCAATACGATACTGTGTCCACACTCAAGCTGCAGAGACCTAACCTTTGTTGGAATGCTCAGAGAATGATTGAAAATGAGAATGTCAAGAATGCCCTGTCTACTCTGAACTGATTTAGCTCTTGGTATCAGTGCTTACCTCTCTGTCTGCAGGCCACCCCTGTGGAAAAACGTGTCTGGAGCAAGAGATAACAGTACAGCTGGTCAACCCAGGTTTTTCTTTCTCTTTTGACCAACTTCTAACACAAGAAACAAATGAAGGAGCAAAAGGAAGAAAGGGAGAACTTTCTTATCTTGGGAAACATTAAGTGGCTCTTCTTGCCTAAAATAATGAAGTGGTTTCCTCCGACGACCTGACCCCACCTGTCTCTCTAGTAACCTCTTCATACCTCATCTTCACCATCCCATCAATGTGACTCCCATTGCCCACTGAATGTGCTCTGCTCTCCCCTACTCCAAGCCTTGTCTACTAAAAATGTTTACCTTTTACCTTGTATTGGTCCCTCTCTCCTTCTCTTTCTGTTCCCATCCTGCAATTCCCTCAGTCTTTCTACCGTCTTTTTTCTCTAGGTTTTTCTTTCTCTTTTGCTCGACTTCTAACACAAAACATCACTTATCCTCTGTTCATTAGTTATTCTGTAGAGTCCCCTGGTTCTCTGGGGCAGCACGAGGAGGAAAAAAAGGGATCCCTTTGATCTAATCTTACAGTGTAGTATATAATACCCAATCAAAATGTTCATACTGTAATCACATTTATTTTGTTATTTTTAGGTAGGTTTCATGCCCAGCATGGAGCCCAATGCGCTTGAACTCAAGACCCTAAGATCAAGACCTGATCTGAGATCAAGAGTCAGACACTTAACCAACTGAGCCACCTAGGCACCCTTTAAAATGTTCATACTATAAAAAGATAGACCCTCTCCGGGCTCCCTTTAGTATGATATTATTTTTTTAAGTGCCTATTACTCTCTCATAGTAAGTACATTATAAAATGCCCCCTATCTTTGGTAATTACCAGACACAAATGAGGGTAGAAAAGAAAAAAAAAATCACAATTTGTCTTATGCAGAGGTTCTGGTTCAAACTTTATAATTAGTCATTATTTAAGTACTTCATTCATCTATATAAACTTCCTATTATTGTGGCTACTAAGGTTTTTACTAGCTATGTTATATAATACTACTACCATCCTATCAGTCTATTTCAAAAATTTTTTAAAACAGCTTGTCAAAACAGAACCCCACTAAATATACCCCTTCAATATTTTTGAAATAAAAGTGGAATGCCTGGGTGGCTCAGTCAGTTGAGTGTCCAACTTTGGCTCAGGTCATGAGCACACAGTTCATGAGTCCAAACCCTGCATCAGGCTCACTACTGTCAGTGCAGAGTCTGCTTCAGATCCTCTGTCCCTCTCTCTCTCCACCTCTCCCCCACTTGTGCTCCCTCTCTCAAAAATAAATAAAACATTAAAAACCATAAAATGTTAAAAAAAAGAAATAAAAGTCATAATGATGGCTAACATTTTTTTGTTACTCTCCATTGACCAATGTTATACAGGAGGGATGGTTTGATTCTGGTATTGTGTCCAGTTAGTTATTCTTACCAATTGTCTGATTCAATTGATAAATTATTCGTGTTATTCTGTTTCTGAACAAATGAGCTGTCAAATATCTTCTTGGTGACTCTAATAAGGTATATATCTATATACACTAAAACCTTAGATTGCGAGTAACTTGTTTTGTGAGTGTTCCACAAGATAAGCAAACATTTCCAATAAGTTTTATTTTGATAAACAAGTGATGTCTTGCAATATGAGTAGTACATGACACTGAACATCACAAGATCACAACTGAGCCAATGGTTCTTGAAATTTGCTTTGATATACAAGTGCTTAGGATTACAGGCATATTTCTGGAAGAAATTATGCTTACAAATCAAGGTTTTACTGTATATGAGTATATGCATAGATATGTATATATCTGTCAAAATTGTGCTATATGAAGTTCTGGAGAGAGTAAAATATCTAGTGTCTCTATTGTGCAAGATGATTTCAAAACTCTCTATGCAGACTAATCATTGGGAATCCAAAGAAAATGAGAAGACAATATCACCAGATTAAAGATGTACATATATTTTCTATCATGCTTTTGTACCACTTGCAAAAAAACAAAAGGATCTTCTTCAATGAGACAATGAATTCATTTACACAAAAGACAAATAAAAAGACTGGAAAGAAGGAAAAAAGGCAAGTTGATGAGTGAAAGAAAGGAAGGGAAAAAACAGAGCTAGAAGGGAATGAAGGAAAAGAGCAAGAGGGAAGGAAGCAAGGAAGGGAAAGAAGAAACAAATGAAGGAGCAAAAGGAAGAAAGGGAAAACTTTCTTATCTTGGGAAACATTAAGTGGCTCTTCTTGCCTAAAATAATGAAGTGGTTTCCTCCAACGACCCGACCCCACCTGTCTCTCTAGCCGCCTCTTCATACCTCATCTTCACTATCCCATCATGTGACTCCCATTGCCCACTGAATGTGCTCTGCTCTCCCCTACTCCAAGCCTTGTACGTGCTAGTTTTTAGAATTGCTTTTCCCTCAACTACCACAGATTATCTTTGCCTATTTGTCCCAGGCATTGATGCTAAGTTTCATTTTCATAGTTACACTAAATAATTTTTAATAGATATGTTTTGGTGGAAATAGCAGCATCTTCACACATTACCAAGACCATGACCAAGAGTCTACCATATTATCTATCTAAAGACAAAATTAAAAAAGAGAGGAAGCATACCATCTTCTTTAACAATTTGAAAAGAGCAATAAAAAAGTGCATATGAACATTAACTCAGAGTATAAATTTTATAATACTATCTTGATTAAATAAACAAGGTTCAGGTTTGACTGCTTATCTTTCTGCAGGGGAAATAAAAATATTAAAAGACTATGAATTAAGTGTCAATAATACCTAAAGAGATAATAATCAATTTGGTATGTTGTCCTCAGAAACAAAGATAAGAGATTAATTCTGTACTCAAGTATTAGTGGAAAGCTCCACATGTTGTGGAGAGCACAACATGTAATAGAAGGTGTCAGTCTAATGGGCAGAAGAAGTAAATGCCTACAAGGTGTCAGGAAGGTAAAATTTGGGAGAGCTGACCCAGTGGGGATCAGGTGGGGTGGAAATCACCATCGAGCAGTGGTAACCACTCTCATAGCTCTGATGCTCAGAGATGCTTTCCCCTCTACAGACAGATTTTGTCAGTGTTTATTCATAGAATTTTTGGACAGGCTAGCACTTAGAAATCGAAGACAAATGCTATATCAGGAAAATAACTCAGTGAGCTCTTATAACCTGATGTCATTTAACATTCAGTTAAGCTAAAAATCCTCTTCTAGTCTGATTCCTTAGCTTCCAAACAATCTTTTGTGATTCAGATTTCAATGTAGGTCTAAGTGCAAGACAGAAAATATGCTGGCCATGCCAGCACAAGCAGACACACTTGCATTACAGTTATATGTTGTTGATATTTTGAACATATGTCTCAATCTAGTGATCTTAATTATGGGAATGCATATCAAAAATATATACCCACTTGCTGCAAAGCTGGCTTTAGACTGTGGCAAGTTCACAAAGTCTCTTAGGAGAGAGCCAAGGGAATTTTCCTGGTGACATCACTCTATTTAAGTTATGGTGACATCACTTTTATAATTTCTATTCTTAATTTATAAAGAAATTACAGAAAACATTAATGCATATATTAGGATGGGTTACTGAACAGGACTGCCATACTATCAACTAATTGAGAGAAGTTAGGTCATGATATGTTTGGTTGCATTAGAAGAAACAGAAAATGTCAGGAGCCAGGAAGTTCTGATAAAATAGGAGAGTGAGAAGAAATGTGTATGCGGACACTTATTGTAGCATGAAAAAACTAGTTGTCCTGGATGAGAAGTACCAAGCACAAAATTAAAATATTGAAAACAAATTGGTACAGTTATGAAGAAAAGCTCAGCTAATTCAAAATAGTGCCTAGAGGTAACCATTATCCTAAGTAATAAATACAAGTTACTTTCGTGTATTTTCCATTCTTGCCTCCTCTTCTTTTATTTCCTCCCCCTTTACCACATGGTTTTATCCTCAAAAAGTAAATATTTGCCCTTTGCTGTTAATACTTCACTTTTTACGGCACATGTGAGAGTGGCCCCACTGTATTACAAAATAAAATATCTCTTTGGGATTCCAGCAACACCTCAACTCAATCATATATGTCTAAAATAGAACAAATTCTCATATGTGGCCACCCACCTCTACCAGTAAACTTTTAGCTGTCCTTCATGCTTTTTGTCAGTGGATTCTTTTCTTTTTTTTTTTAATTTTTTAACTTTTATTTTTGAGAGAGCAGGAGACAGAGTGCAAGCAGGGGAGGGGCAGAGAACAAGGGAGGGAGACACAGAATCTGAAGCAGGCTCCAGGCTCTGAGCTGTCAGCACAGAGACTGATGCAGGGCTCAAACTCACAAACCATCAGATCATGACCTGAGCTGAAGCTGGGCGCTAAATGGATTGAGCCACCCAGGAGCCCCTCAGTGGATTATTTTCTAAGCAGTAGTCCAAGGTAGAAAAGAGAGGTTCATCCTATTCTCTCTCCTCTCCCTCAAGTTGCCAGTTTCTCAAAATTTGTTAATGCTCCTTCCTAATTATCTCTTGCATACCCCTCTCTTTTGCACTTCCTACCTTGCAGCAAGCTTTCATCATGCCTGGTCTGGAATATTTAAATTAGATGTCAATTGTATCCACCATCTCAAGGAAATTCTTGTTTTACTGAAATATAGTTGACACACATTTGTTTCAGGTGTACAACATAGTAATTTGACAACTCTACACTTGATGCTACACTCACAAGTGTAGCTACCATCTGTCACCATACAATGCTACCAAAATACCATTGACAAAAAAAAAATATATATATATATATATATATATAATTGCCTACATTCACTGTGTGTACTTTTCATCCTTATGTCTTATTCATTTCATAACTGAAAACCAGTACCTGCTCCCCTCTGGCACCTCTCAGTTTGTTATCTCTATCTATAGGTCCATTTCTGCTTTTGTTTGTCTTTTAGATGCCATATATAAGTGAAATCATATGGTATTTGTCTTTCTATCTGAATTATTTCACTAACCATAATACCCTCTTGATTCATCCATGTTGTCACAAATAGCAAGATCTCATTTTTTTTTAATGGCTGGGTTATATTCCATTGCATATGCAATGGGCACTTAGGTTATTTCCATAGCTTGGCTAGTGTAAGTAATGCTGAAATAAACATAAGGGTACATGTATCTTTTAGAATTAGTGTTTTTATTCTCTTTGGGTAAATACTCAGTAATGGAATTACTGGATCATATCATATTTCTATTTTCACTCTTTTGAGGAAACTCCATACTGTTTTCCATAGTGGCTGCATTAATTTACATTCCCACCAACAGTACAAAAAGGTTCCCCTTTCTCCACATTCTTCCCAACACTTGTTATTTCTGATAATTTCTACTCCAGCTTTTTCTGACATGTATAAGTTGATGATACCCTATTGTGGTTTTGATTTGTATTTCCCTGATAATTAGTGATGTTGAACATATTTTCATGTGTCTGTTGCCATGTGTATGTCTTCTTTGGAAAAATGTCTATTCAGGTCCTGTGCCCATTTTTTAATCCAGTGTGTGTGTGTGTGTGTGTGTGTGTGTGTGCGTGTTGAATTGTATAAGTTCTTCATATTTTTTGGGTATTAATCTCTTATCAGATATATCATTTACAAATATCTTCTCTGATTCAATAGGCTGCTTTTTCACTTTGTTGGTGGTTTCTTTTGTTGTGCAAAAGCTTTTTACTTTAGTATAGTTCCAATGTTTAGTTTTGCTTTTATTTCCTTTACTAATGGAGACCTATCTAGAAAAATGTTGCTGAAGCTGATGTCAAAGAGATACTGCCTAGTTTTCTGCTAGGGATTTTATGGTTTTATGGTCATATTTAGGTGTTTAATCCATTTGGAGATTATTTTTGTGTACGGTGTAAGAAAGTAGTCTAGTTTCATTCTTTTGCATGGGTTTATTTCTAGGCACTCTATTCTGTTTCATTGATCTATGTGTCTATTTCTGTACCAGTACTATAAAGTTTTGATTACTACATCTTTGTAGTACATCTTGAAATCTGGGATTGTGGTACCTCCAGCTTTGTCCTTTCTGAAGATTACTTTTGGCTATTCAGGGTCTTTTGTTGTTGCATACAAATTTTATGATTATTTGTTCCAGTTCTGCAGAAAATATTATTGGTATTTTGATACAGATTGCACTGAACCTGTAGATTGTCTTACGGACATTTTAACAGTTGGAATTCTTCCAATCTATGAGTATTGTCTGTCTTTCCATTTGTTCGTGTCATCTCCAATTTCTTTCATCAATGTTTTATAGTTTTCAGAGTACAGGTCTTTCATTTCCATGGTTGTTTATTCCTAGGTATTTAATCTTTTTGGTGCAATTGTAAATAGAATTGTTTTCTTAATTTTTCTTTCTACTACTTCATTATTAGTGTATAGGCATGCAACAGATTTCTGTGCATTAATTTTGTATCTTGCAACTTGCTGAATTCATTTCTTTAACAGTTTTTTCAGTGAAGTCTTCAAGGTTTTCTATATATACTATTATGACATCTGCAGACTGAGAATTACCTTCTTCCTTACCAAGTTGGGTGTCTTTTATTTCTTTTTCTGGTCTGATTGCTGTGGTGAGGACTTCCAGTACTATGTTGAATAAAAGTGGTGAGAGTGGACATCCTTGTCTTATCCCTGATGTTTAAAAAAAAGCTCTCTTTCACTATTGAGTATGTTGGCTGTGGGTTTATCATATATGGCCTTTATTATGTTGAGGTATATTCCCTCTAAACTCACTTTGTTGAAAGTTCGTTTTATCATGAATGGATATTAAATTTTCCAAAATGCTCTTTATGCATCTATGGAGATTATCTTATGATTTTTAGACTTCATCTTGTTAATATGGTGTATTCAAAGTGTTTGGTTTTGAAATACTGAACCATCCTTGTATCCCAGGAATAAATTCCACTTGATCATGGTGAATGGACTTTTTATTTTTTGTTTATTTACTTTACTTTTTTGTGAATGGTCTTTTTAATGTATTCTTGATTGCAGTTTGATAATATTTTGTTGAGGATATTTGCATCTGTGTTCATCAGAGATACTGGCTTATAGTTTTCTTTTTTTTAGTGACTTTGGTTTTGTTATCAAGTTAATGTTGGTCTTGCAGAATGTATTTGGAAGCTTTCCTTCCTCTTCTATTATTTGGAATAGTTTGAGGTGAATAGATATTAACTGTTCGTTAAATGTTTGGTAGAACTCACCTATGAATCCATCTGGTCCTGAACTTTTGTTTGTTGGGAGTTTTTTGATTACTGATTCAATTTCATTACAAAATTTTGGTCTATTTAAATTTTCTAATTATTCTTGTTTCAGTTTAAGGATATTGTATGTTTCTGAGAATTTATCCATTTCTTCTAAGTTGTTCAATTTGTTGGCCTATAATTTTTCATGGTAGTCTCTTATAATTCTATTTCTGTAGCACCAGTTGTTACTTCTCCTCTTTGATTTCTGATTTTATTCATTTGGGTGCTCCCTTATTTTTTCCTGATGAATTTGGCTGAAGATTTATCAATTTTGTTTATCTTTTCAAAGAACTAGCTCTTAGTTTCATTCAATAAAATTCATTTTAATGAAAGAGGCAAAGATACTCAAGATTCAACGAATGAATGATGAATAATTGATCCATGGTTTTATTTATTAATTCATTTAACAAACGCATCTGAGTGCCTACTTTGAATAGACATGATGCTGAGCAATAGGGATTTATCAGTGAAGGGACAATTTCTCTGCCCACAGGGAATGGAAATCTTACATAAGATAGGTACATGATAAATAAATAAAATAATTAGAGGCTAATATTTATAAAATAAATACAGGCTGACATAATAATTGAAAGTGGGGATGAGGCAAAAGGTAAAGGCAAGAGTAGTCTTCACAAACAATTTTGGGAAGTAATTTTAATTGAGCATTCTCCTCTTCACTGTAAGTATCTCTGGACCCCTCAGTTCTTAATACATCATTTTCCCGTCACATTTTGAGGGACATTAAAAAATTCATGCTATCTTCTGTATATCCAATCACATGTACATCCTGGCACCACAACACCAATGACATAAATACCTTTCCTCCATCAGAGTCTACATGCTGTGTGCCTTAGTTTAGTTTTGTCTTTCTGGGTTTTTTTTTTTGTTTGTTTGTTTTGTTTTTGCTGGAAAATAAACCTAGATTAATTTAGCACTAAGATAATTTCATGCAAGCATCCCAAGGACTGAAACTTAACTTCATAGTTTTCAATGTCATGGTCAAAGGAGCCTTTAGGTACCTGTGAGAATAAAATCTAATTGCTTCAAGGTACAGTGTTCACATCTATTCTCAAATAATTATCTACTGGCAACCTTTAATTCAATTTCACAGAATTGCATGTGTGGGCACTAGTTTTTCTGCTTAATAAGCAATATCTTAAATGTTAAGGTCAATATCTCAAATGTAAAAGTCATGTAAATATGTATTATTTTTAAAAAGCAAAGTAAGTTTTAATCATCCATTGTCTACAGAGAAAGGAAAAAAAATAAGAAGTTATCAACTAAAAAGGTCACTAGTCTGTTGTAACTTTTTAACTATCATCTACTGTGCAAGTTCAGTGTAGACTTGAATTAAAGTGAAGGGTTTTGGGGATTCAATAGCCTTAAAGATCAAAACATTTTTCCAAAATATAATATACAGGAGGTAAAAAAAAAAATACTCTCAGTACTTTCACTGTAACCTCTCCTTAATGTTAAAGGAAAAGGTAATATTTGACCAAGGAAGTTCAAGGGGCAAACTCATGTTAGAATGACTAGCTGTTAGAAGTTAACATCATTCCCTTTAATGCCTAAGTGGCTCTTTAACTCTCAGAAATTTAAGTGCTATATTTAGAAAAAGAAAGGAAAGAACTTTAAAAGGTGTTAACTTCATCTTGTGCCATGAAAGAGGAGATGTTTAATTAAGGCACTGGTAGTTCTTGGGTGGTTTTCAGTTTAGTTTTATACTTTTGAGATGAAAGGGTACATGTGAAATTATGTACAAAGCACCTTTTAGAAACTTTGGAAAGGTCAAGGAGAAAATAGCTGGATTTCAAAAGCTGAACTTTTCAAGGTTTTTCTCTGATTTTTCTAAAACAAGATAGCCTCCTCCTCCTCTTAATAGTTCTTCAAGGCCCTTTTGGTAGCCAAAATCTTTGTTCTTTTTTTTTTTAAGCAGCTTTGTAACAGAAGAACTAAAAATTAATTATGGCTATGGAACTTTTACACAGAAGAGTTTAAAAAGCACAGACGTAAAGAAGGGAAAAAGATGAGGGCCCATTTATCTTATATTGACAGGACTAGCTTCAAACGATGACCTTGAATCATAATCATCCTAATGAGCTCAAAATATTTCACTTTAACAAGTGAAACTATAATCAAATCAGTTTCTGAAAGCTCTACTAATGAGCATTTCCTTTGATGAAAACATGGTTCACTGTCTTAGTCTGCAGGAGGTGCACTACAGTAAGGGGCCAGCTCCTGACAACTCATTAGCTGACCTGGGGAGAGAGTAATTTGAATGCTTTTGATAAAAATTTCAAGGCTTTTTTTTAACTTAAATTACAATTTATGCACTTTTATAAATAGTATAATTTTTCTAAGTTGGGGGAAACTAGCAGGAAGACTTCAAAGCTGTGGAACAAAGTTTGTTTACTGCATTTGGTCTGTTTGTAGCCCCAGAACCAGAAAGGGGAAATATGTTTCATTAGCGACTGTTAACTTGCGTCCGATCTTTCTATTGTACTTTTACAGGCCGTGCTGGTATGGGTTGGCATGATGTGAAGTGAATTTTCCAAAACTACATTTTATAAGATTTAGGATTGAAAATTGGAAGTCACTTTCATTTACTATGAGCCCTAAGAATGTCTTCTGGAACAACTTTGTCCATCAAAACAAATGATTCACTTTACCCAAAAGCAGCAAAATAAGCTGAAATGAAAACAGAATTGGGAAATGTGGTTTACCTTTATTTTTTTACTACTTGTCAAGGATTCCCCCCTCCATTAAAATTATTCATCATTTTAACTACTCCTCTGCTCTATTCGGCATCAATAAATGATCTCTCTCCCTTTCTCTCTCTCTGCAGAGCAGACTTGCTGTCAAAGCAGAATATAAAACAGGAGAATAGTTCAGCTATTTTAAGTATCACTGGAAGACAGATCTTAGTTGCTTCAGAGGGCCAATTCCTGTCTCCTCCCTCCCCCCAAGCTTCCCTTTGCTATTGAGGGGTGTTTTACTTTCTTTCTATTTGTCATATTTTCTTCCTGTGTTCTGCTAGGCAAACCACTGAGATGGTTTGTGTCATAGGCACATGAGACACTGTTCTCAACTGTCAAGTGTCTAATTCTCTGTCTCTTTTTTTTCTTTCACTTCCTATCCCTCTTGACTTGGGTTGAAAAACAAATATTTTGAATATTTTGGAAGACAAGTTACTAAACAAAGTAGTACATCAAAAGAAAGAAGGGACTTTTATTTTACTTCTCCAAATTATCCCTTGCTTTTGCTAAATAGTTTTTATAAGATGTACAGCCATAAAAAAGCAAAAGTATTCATTTTGATCCGTGTGTGTGTGTGTGTGTGTGTGTGTAATATACACAGTCGATTTCAAGTCTCATTCACAGTACTTCTATAAAGTCACTGTAAACACTGAGTTACCAAATACTGGATCATTGCTTCTAGGAAAAATACAGAGTTATGTTCCTGTGAGTCTCTGGGCACAACATTTTCATCAACTGATGTTATATGTGTGTTTCTGCTTAATGACACCTTATTAACAGGTATTATTGATTCTTTAACATTGAACACATGGCCATATTAAAGAAAAATTATTCTGATATTTATTAAAATGGTAAGGAAGACTTCATTCAAGATTATTGCAATAGGGGTATTATAATTGAAGCAAGATAAGGGTCAACTCTGAATACAACATGGACAAGTGGAGATTTATAGCCAACAAGGAGAGTGAGAGGGTCAGTGAATAAAGAATTACTCAGAGGAGATATCAATGGTAGGGAGATTCTTACTAAACTGAACAATATGATTATTACTAAAGGGAGACCAAGGACATATACTGTAAAAGGTAGGAGATAAGGAACTTAGATATCAAAAATGATCAGATATCATGGTGGAGGGATTCTCTCCAACCTGACTTAGCAGGATTCTTTGCTAAGGAATAAGGATTCCTTATTAAGGAATAAGGAACAGGATTCTTTGCTAAGGGTAGGCAAAAGAAAGGGCAAGGGTCAAAGCCAAGGCCTACTCAGAGACAGGGTTCAAAGGAGCTTGACAAAAGTTTAGTCAAAAAATGAGTCTTTGTCAGCCAATAGCTCTGTAACTTATGCCTTAAAAAAGCTTATCTAACTTACATATTTCCTCAGTAAGATACATCACAGCCTTCTTGTACTTAAAAACATTAGAAAACTCTTCAGCACTAGACTTGGGCACCATTTTAACAGCAAAATCATTAACAAAAAGCACAAAAGTGTGAAAAATATGGCACTAAATAGACCTTGAAAGAATACTTGTTTGCAGTATGAGAGGTGGAACAAGAAGACAGAGTGTCACCCTGTTCTACCTCAGCTGGGAGTGAGTGCTTTGGAAAACCAAATATTTCACTGCTCTGCCCAAAACACATACCAATGACCATTAAAGCACATGAGTATGGATTTGGAGGTAACAAATAAATTTTAGCTAATCAAATAATTCACAAAGACAGAATCTGCAAGTAATGACTGACTATATGCACATACATACATGCATATATACATATATATATATATACACACACATACATATACATATACATACACACACACACACACACACACACACACATATATATATAGAGAGAGAGAGAGACAAAGACAGAGACAGAGAGAGAGAAAAAAGGAGAGATCTAAAGAATGTTAGAATGTTAGTCCATTTTTAAAAAGATTTTATTTATTTATTTTGAAAGAGAGAGAGTATAAGCAGGGGAGGGGCAGAGAGAGAGGGAGGCAGAGAGGATCCTAAGCAGGCTCTGCACTGTCAGTACAGAGCCCAACACAAGGATAGATCCCACGAACTTTGAGATCATGAACTGAGCTTAAATCAAGAGTCAGTTGCTTAACTGACTGAGCCACCCAGGCACTCCTGTTAGTCTGTTTAATTAAATAGTATCAAAGTTTGAAAAAACAGTAAGGTTTGGATTCTGCATAACCTTTTTATTGGGGAAAGGAGGGGAGTACCACTTCCGGAATGCTAGAAAATTCAACCCAACATAAATTAAGTAGGTAATTAAGTTGCAATTATAAATTGATGATAGACTACATTCACCTCACAATTCCATAATTGATTTAAGATTATACTAATTTGACAAAAATCTAACTTTTGAAATCAAACTAATCTTGTTGTCTTTGCTAATAAGTTCCTGTGATTTTAGTTAATATTACAGGTTCAGTAAAGTAAAAATTAGCATATGCCTCAAAGTTGACACTGGATGTTTAAAGATTCTAAAGAATGTAGACTCTTAATTGTGATGATCTGAGACCCTGAAATTAGATACTGCTCCAGAACTTAGGAGGGCATCTCCCCCACCTGCTTTCTGGGTCATCTCTGAACAAGACTATCTCATTCTTTCTTCAGTCTCAGGATTTAGCCTCCTTTGCTTAGTCTCTCCCTATTAGTATGAAGCTGGGGAGGGGTTCCTCTCTTAGCCTGTTTTTCTGATGAGAGGTAGTAGAACTAGCCCCTCTTTTGGAAAATAAGATACCCAGGTCACACAGAAGTTAACTCTTTCTAACAGACCCACCATGGCACATCTAGAGCGGTAGGGCCAGCTACCCAGATGCCCACACCCTAGACATGTCCCTTTTTCCTCTGTAAACAAGATCTTCCCATAAGGCTCTAGACTATATAGGAGCTGCTCCCAACTGGTCCAATAAAACTTATACCCTAAGTTTCTGATTCCACAATACCGGTGAAGTTCTGCCATCCCATGCATTTTCCAAGTTCCTCAATTCTCAGATTCCTCCATGGAAGCATGTTAGACAGGTTTTCTCCTCTGCTAGCTTTGCTCTGAATAACTTCATGAAACCTGAGGAAAACTACAGAATTCCACACCTCCTTTCCTGACAGGATGTGCTCTGGTATTAGCAACTTACATTTTCCCTCCCAAGGGAAAGATGGCCTAAACTCACTCACTAGAGGTAAGTGGAAATAATTCATGTCTCCAAGGAAGAGGAAGATGGAACAGAATTCCTGTTGGAGCCTGTGGTCACTTTCTTTGTACCTTTGTCCAGATTTGTCTATCACTTAACTCAGAGCAGAAAGTTCAACTATGTGGGTGTGGAGCAAGAGGGGTACAGGGAGGCTGAGTACACAGTCTCTTTTTTGCTAAAAGCCCTGAGGAAATCTTGGGTTTGAAGATTATAAACTATGGTACCTCTTTTGGAATACATGGTGATTCTGTTAGTATTTTGTGGAAATTAAACAGAAAGAATTTATGCTTATCTTAGACATTTTAATGATATTTTTCTCATTTTTTAATTTATAAAAGGAGACCCTCCTGTTAATAATATAATGATTTTTTAAAGAAACATATCAATAAATAGCTCATATACTTACTACTCTTACTATAAATAAATATGCCTTCTCCTCTATGATAAAAAGTTCATGTGTCATGAGTAGATATTTAAATTGTTACACTAAATTCAATTTTATAGCCATTTTAAAGTTTATCATAAAAGTCACTCTGTAGGAAAAATAATGCACTTTAGAAAAAATCATTTTTATGGCAAGCTTTCTAAGAGTATGCAAACAGTTGTTTCATTGAAATATGTTGTATTTAGATATCTTTCAGCATAAATTACTCATTTATTACTATTCACTTATCTTTCAGGTCTGTATTTCACAGTCTTCAATAATCCCAATGGCATCGCATATATTCCTTCTCTTCATTTTACTGCATGCTTCATTACTGAGTGTCCAAATTAATTTGGGGCATTTCTTGGTTGTATAAATCATGTGACAACATACAGAGATGTTACTTATATCACTTTCCCTACTAAGTGGCATACTGTTTTCACACAAAGTAGCAGCAGTCCAAGAATCTCACTTATTCCACAACCATAAGTCAATTTCACAAAGTAATTTGCCAACCAGATGCCAAGGTTCTAGATCTTTAGCGTGAAGAGACTCAATTCCGAGATACAAAAACCACTTAAATTCCTAATTTATTGTTTCTGCATTATTGTTTTGGTTTTTAGTTTTTAAATTGAATAACATGATTCCTATATCACAGGTTTTTTTTTAATTTTTAAATGAAATATCATGATAACGATTCCAGGTTAAAGTTATATCTGCTCTTATTACAAAATCTTCAGAAAATACAGCAACTACAAAGAAACTATAATAGGCACTGTTATTAACACTCTTAGTAATCATTATGAGTGATAACTTACCACTATTGCCGGCAATTATGCACTCAGTATTCTCAAGCATCTGTCTTCAAATGGTTACAGTGTTTCTGTTAAATAAACTGTTATTATTAATGCTGGTCCAAAAATATGTACATTTTAGATCTTGATAATTTTGCCAACTGCCTTTCCAAAGTGGTGGTATCGATTTATAGTTCCACTAAAATTGTTCAAAGCTGTAGCTTCTGTATTTCCTTGTCAGCATTGGGTGTCATCAGGTATTTTAATAATTGCTGAGCTAATTAACTGAAGAATGTTGGGTTTTTTGCTCTTTTAATTTTCACTCAATTATTGTAAGTGAAGGCAGAAAATAGTTTTCACTATCTGAAAATTTAAGCAAGATAGCTTTGGGAATGGGACCCAAAATAGGTGTCCACTAAAAGTTTTTTTTGAGAAAATGAGTGTTTGATTATGTATGAATTTTAGTTTCCATATAAATACTTTAAAAGAAAAGAATGTTTGGTTTTATTCTTCAGATTCCTTCATGGAAAGAGGTTGAACATCTGTTGTCCAAACTCCCAGTTCCGAATCCAAGGATCCAGTCCGGACGTTTGTCAGCCTTGTCTATGTATATCTACAGTTTGATAAGTTTACAGGCATTGCCTTTTGTCCTAAACTCATATAAACAGAGAAATTAAATTGTCACTGTCCTCTGTATTTTTACATTCCATGTACCTTTTAATATGTACATTATTTTCATACTAATAATCCAATTACTAAAATATAAGCTGACAGTAAGATAGCCCAGTAGTAAAAATTTAACACCAGTGAAATCTTGCTTATAAAATGTGTTACAAAGGAATATTATTCCGTGAGATGCTTGATTTCTTTCTGTATTACAGCATTAGTATGGAGAACGGAGAACAAAGTGCTCCCATTGGCACTGTCCTAGTCCTTCGCAGTTTAATGCAATCCTTTCAGTTTATACATCATTCTTTGGCCACAATCCACCAGAAACTTCAGGTACATACGTTAGCGATCACACATAAATTAGGCAGCACACAAAGGCTCACATTTACGGCGTGCCTTGATGTTCTAACACCCAACAGGTATTAACCCAGAGGCACATGATAAAGGAAGTCAAAATAAATAAAAATTCATACATTTAAGCCAACACACACACACACACACACACACACACACACACACACATGCACGCATGCACAAACACATACACACACACTCATGCACACATATCAATGTAAAATGACTGGCATAAACTTTAAATTGAAAAAATATCAACACACACTTTTTGTGTATATGGTTAAAGCTATGATTTTAAAATAAATCTCAAGTTGACTTTTAATGAACGAAGGGATGATCATTGTTTTTAATTCTTAAAAATTACAGAATTTTATCTTGTAAAGTTTTCCTTAATATCTAGAATAATTTTAAAGATTTTCATTGAGGTTCCCTTCATTAAATATATTTAAAAATTGGATCACTATTTTTATCAGTCCAGTTTTTTCAGATATCTTGATACCCAGGAAAGAGTAGGTATTATTGAGAAGCCAAGGGAGACTATGGCTTCCTTAATAAGTTGGTTCCCTTCATGGAATATTTTTAGCTTTTCTTCCATTTTGCTGGTAATCAAAACCAAAATATAATAGAGAATGGAGACCACTCATATGACAACTAACATATAAATTAAAAGTCAAATATTAGGACAGAAAAACTATGTGCATTATGTATAAAAAAGTGAAAGAATTCTTAATATTTAAATAAATTGTATTCAATGTTTTGAAAATAAGACAATCCATTAGAAAAACAGGCAAAGGACATGAATGGGAATTCACAAAAGAACAAACACAAGAAAAAGCACAGGTGAATAATAAACACACTAAATGATGCTTAACTTCACTATTAATAGAAATCAAAACAAAATGCCCTGTTTCATCCATCAGATTGGAAACTATAAAAATAATGATAGGGGTGCTTGGGTAGCTCAGTCGGTTAAGCATCTGACTGGAGCTCAGGTCATGATCTTAGAGTTAGTGAGTTCAAGTCCCACATCAGGCACCCTGCTGACAGCTTGGAGCCTGGAGCCTGCTTCGGATTCTGTGTCTCCCTCTTTCTCTGCCCCTCTCCCACTTTCACTCTCTTTGTCTCTCAAACATTAAAAAAAATAAAATAAAATAAATAATGATAAAACTCTCGTCATATTTTCTCTTATTGATCACGTGGAGATACATGGAATTGCTTATACACTGCTGGTGGAAGTCTAACTTTACAATCTTTGTTAAGATTAATTTCATAAAATAACTCAAAAGCTTAAATCATTCATACCTCATTGCTCTAGCAATTAAATTGGCAATTCTAGCAATTAGGACTAAAAAAATAAATACTATTTGCAAAAGGCTAGGTACTATACTCAAGCTCATAATCAATATGATGAAAAAGAAAAACACCTAAATATTTATCAATATGATTTTGAGTAATAAAGAAACCCTAAGCAATATAAACGAGTAAACCATGTCTCATTTCACTGATAGGAAAAGATATATTCAAAACATAAGCTTCAGAAAACTATATACAGTATGATCCCTTTAGTGTAAAAAAAAAAAAAAAACTTGTACACGTATATATTTCTATTCCTTTTTGTCTATCTGTCTGTGTGACCTTGTATGTGCACAGACAATTTTTTAAGGAATATGTAGAAGAAAGTGTTAACAATAGTTATATCAGCCATGTGGTAATTAATAGGACAAGGATCCTAAGGGGGAAGAGAATTTTTAATTTTTATTTAATACCCTCCAAATTGTTTTTCAGTTTTTTTTATTGAGCACTATTCATTTACAATAAAAATTCCTATTTTCTTATTTTATTTCATTTACTTTTAGAGAGAGAGTGTGTGAGTGTGGGAGAGGGGTAGAGGGAGGGAAAGAGAGAGAGAGAGAGAGGTGGAGAGAGAGACAGAGAGAGAGAGAGAGAGAGAGAGAATCTCAAGCAGGCTCCATGCTCAGTGCAGAGCCCCACGCAGGGTCAATCCCACAACCCTCAGATCATGACCTGAGTTGAAGTCAAGAGTTGGGCACTCAACCAATTGAGCTATCCAGGTGCCCCCCAAAACTTCTATTAAAAAAAAAAATTTTATGCAGTGATCACTTATTCTTCCCCACTCCACATCATTTTCAAGGTGTCTTATTCTTTTTTCTGCCACAGCTGTAAGAAGATACCTAATTCCTTAACTTCTAACCTATTGGATCTACTTCTCTATAGAACTGTATCGTATTAACATCTCTCTTCAAGAAAGGAAAGCATTTAAAATTTGAACTTTCACTAGGCCTTATCATTTTCTTCCTCAGGTTAGATGAGCCCAATTTCTTAAACACTGTGGTTTCCAATCTCTTCAACATTCTAGTCAGCCTCTAGGTATAATCCACCTTTTCAGCAACTCTTAACACGCAGCCTACAAAACTGAATATAATATTCAAGACACGGTCTGAGCAGTTCAGATTATAGTGAAACTATTACCACCCTTGAACTTGACTCTCTACCTCTATTAATGCAGCTTAAGAATGCATTAACTTTTTAAAACATCTGTTAACACCATATTGGCTCATATTGAGCAGGTAGTCAAATAAAACCACAGGAATTTCTGCCATAAATTTCTCTATCCTGTAAATGTGCAATAAACATGAGTTTACAATAACCCAATAAATTTTCATTTTATTAGTTTCAGCCTATAGTTCCTACCTGGTAATGATGTTTCTTGGGCACACAACTATCATCTAAACTAACAGACACCCTTTCTAGCTTTGCGTTCCCTGCAAGAGTGCTAAGCCTTTCTTCTCCCATTGTTCTAACCATTGATCAGATTGCTGAACAAGAGATAGGCAAGTAGGGAATCCCAGTTCCAGAGATCTCCACAGAGTTTGGCATGAGCCCATTACCAGTTACTCTTTGGATAATTGCTCAATTACTTACGAATTAGTGGATTGCTCCCATTTTTTTCCTTCAGAATATTAAGAGAATCATCATGGAATGCGTTGCACAGATATAGATAACATTTTTGTGACATTTCTCAGCAACCATTCTACGATTTGCATACATGATACACTGTTAGGCACCAAGGAATAGAAATTTGTTTCAATTCAATTTCACAAAGCACAATTTCAATGAGAACTGTATTATTTTTTCAATTATATTTAAATAAATAAATTTTAAGTGTATGTTTTTCACATGTAAACTTTATGAGAAACAATCATTTTTGTGATTGACAGTGGCATATAGTAGTTCAAAGAGCAGATCCTAGAATCAAAGCTACTCAGGTTCAAAACCTCAGTTCTACTACTCAGTATTTTGTAATGTTGGGCAAACTATCCAAATACGCTGTGCCTTTATTGCCTTATCCATAAAATGGTGATAGCGGTATCTCTGTCAAAGGAATTAAATGAATTAACAGATACAAAGAATTAGGAAAAAACCCTGGCACATAGTAAGCTGTAAGTGTAACTACTACTATTATTATTATTATGACATCTTCAAAGGAGAAAAATGGGATTGTATTAACTGTAAAGCAACAATTCTGACACGTTGCTATTTTTCTTAGATTATTTAGCTCTATGCCTTACACAGAAAGCATTTATTACTGATTCCTAAGACTTCTTATACTTCCAAAGTCCCTATTTCAATGAAGCAGCATATAGATATCTACCATTATTATTATCCTTGAAGTTGAAATGATTGCTGGACTACTCTCGTAAATTCTCATAAGAAATTTATAAGGTCACTGTCTGATTGGTACAAGAATCTGTCTAGGGCTCTGAATATTCAAGGTCAAGTGGAAACCTAAACACATACACCGATGTATTTTCCACAGCTCCCTCTATGCTGGTCCCCATACCAGTGCTAACACTACAATTTAGGACCGGAAAAGAAAGCACGGGTCGCACCCTTCTAGCAAAGTTAATGGCCTCTCTTCATTGTACAATTTTTCTAGGAGAATATGTCTGGATACTATCCTCTAACACACCTTATTACTTGGCACAACTTCCATTGGCTCTGGTCTTTACTTTCAGCCATCCCACTCCAAACACTTGGGAATTCTTTCTTTATTTTTTTTTAGTTTATCTATTTATTTAGATCGTGAACAAGTGGGAGAATGGCATACACAGAGAGAGAAAGAATCCTAAGCAGTCTCTGCACTGGTGCTCAGTCGCACAAACCATGAAATCTTAACCTGAGCCAAAGTCAAGAGTCATACACTTAACCAACTGAACCATCCAGTCACCCCTACACTTGACAATTCTAATATTTGTCTCATTTCCTAGTTTATCTTATCTGGGACATAAGACTTTCTTTTTGTCCCTTTCTTAAATTCCTGACAATCTCTTCATGTCACATCAAACCCAATACCAGTTAACTTAATTCTGAACACTCCACTCCTTGGGATGGCTAGCTGAATTTAGGCAGAGTGGAAAAATGAACCTAATAACAATGTGTCAGGAAAAAGGCTCTTTCTTACCCTTAGGCAATAAGGAAAAGAAGTCAAAAGTAAGAATAGATGTTACTCTGACAGTGTTACCTATTACTACATTTATTCATCAAATAATCATTGAGCAGTAAACACCATGATAGATGGTAGAAGTGCAAACCTAACTATAATTTAATGCCAACTCACAAGGAAATTAAATATAGTAAATGAGGTGCCAGCAATCAATGATATTACAGTGTGATAAGTGCCATAAAAATGGAGAGGACAAGTCCATAATTGCAAAACTAATATGTCCTGGGTTTAGGTTCTTTCAAAATACCTTTATTTATAGAAGCAAATGTCTTGATTCTGCAGTGGACAGACAAATCAGTTCAAAGGAACCAAATCTATTCTCTAATCTAAAGCTGTGGCCCCCAAAGTGTGTTCCCCAGGCCAAGGGCTTCTGCATCATCTGCGAGTTTATTAAAAATGCAAAATCCCAGGCCCACCCCAGAATTACTGAATCAGAATCTGAAAGTTAATTATATCACTTAGTGGCTGGTGAACACATCGTGATTTAAGAAGCACTGTTCTTTTTTTTTTTTCTTTTTAAGTTTATGTATTTATTTTGAGGGAGGGTGGCAGAGAGAGAGGGAGAGAGAGAGAATCCCAAGGAGGCTCCAAGCTGTCAGTGCGAAGCCTGATGCAGGGCTCAAACCCACAAACTGTGAGATCATGACCTTAGCTGAAATCAAGAGTTGGACGTTTAAATGACTGAACCACCAGGTGCCCCGAGAGGCACTGTTCTAAAGCAAATCTTGGCTCACAGAAGAAGTGGCTAAGGTCTGACCCTTATCCGTGCATGCTATAGGAGAGTGAGTGGGTAGCTCTTTGGGAATAGGGAAGATGCTAGTTCATCTAATGCCGAACATGCAGTACCTACTAAATAAGTGTTTGCTGTTTGAATATATGAGTGGATAACTAAAGGAATGAATACAAGCATTAATGAGTGATATTCTTAATACCTTTGTGAGCACAAAAGAAGAGAAGGAAAAGAAAGTAAAGTAATAACAAAAGGAAAGTAACCAAGCATGTTAAGTCAGACATTTTAAGTAACATTTTGACTATTGCCAATTAAATTAAGGGCAAAAAACATTCAAGCAGAAGGTATTCCAGGGATAAGTCCATTTGAATCTGAATTTTAGTTTAATTATACTTTTTAGCACAGGGAAAGTGAAATTTTCACTAACATATTTGGGCTCTATCATCTTTATATTTAACTAATTTAAAAATATAAATTTTAGCTAGAATAAGACCTGGTTATTGTTAATTTCCTAGTCACATAAATCAGAAGCATAGGATTTAAGGTAATAAATGATAATACTCAATTTGTGTTAATATTGCATATCAACAAATACACACATATTAGAAAACCATAAAATCGTAAAGAGCCCCATTGAATTGATACATGCTAATGGAAGGGGCAATTCATGCTAGGATGAAGCAAAGAATAAATTGTAAAGTGTTTATTTTATACACTAAAAAATAGAATGAGAAGAAGTATGAGGCTTTTGATAATAAAGAGAAATTATACCAGAAAACATAGGGGAAAAATTAGAATTAATCGTGTGATCCTAATGAAAAGATATATAACCTTTTAGAGGCACAGTGGCCATTGAAACTCTGATTTTATATATACACACATTAGTATGAACATGGCAACTGAATCTTTAGACAAAGGTTATTCCATGTCCCTAAAACACAAAATTTAAACTTTCCCTGAAAGATAATTGTTTAATTACCTGTACCAAAAATTAGTTAAACTATGTCCCTAGTTTTAGAGCAACATGAAAATGGCCAAGATACTTGATATCATCAACCTCAAAAATATCTCAAAATAAACATGTAAAATAGCCTATATATTAACAGCAGATATAAATGTATTTCTAGTTTGTCAGCTGTCTAATATATTTCAAGTAATCCCCAACAGCACCTGTATTCTTGAACCTTTGGTATAACCTAAGAGGAATGTCGTCTATCTTCAGAAACCATTGGACTGAAAGATATAGAGGGACTAGATTTGTTCTATATGTCTTTAGTCAACAATGTACAAGAAGCAAGATTTTACTCAGAAATCATCATGATACACTGAAGTGCATTCATCCACTGACTTTGGACAAAATAAACACTACGTTTTCTTCATATTCTTGGATTATTTATCACATTTAGAACATCACAATGAAAATTTTGCACACCAATTCCAGGTTAAAAAAAAAAACATAGTTTGCCTCCACTTTGTGTGCCACATCAAAGCACAGTTTTTATTTATTAAAATTGCATTATTTCTCTAACCTTGGTTTCCATAATTTCTTTTGATTACAGTGCTTGACAGCATGATAAACTATGGGCCACTACCTCATTGTGCTCTCCTTCTCTCCCCTTGTTCCTGTTGTGAATTAAGGTGGGTACTTCATAGTAGATACAAATGGATCATTCCGTATCTAACAGATGCTTTAGAAAGCTCATGGAAGGCATGTATCCTTTTTGGTGGGTTGGGAGGAGCGGTCAGATTCTGAAATACTCTCGAGAAGAAGGGAAAAAAAAAACCTTTTAGTCATTAGATTTAAAAAAACTAAGCAAAGAACTTCTATAAAAAGACTTTCAAAATGCTTAATTTCTGGCTCTATGAAATTCTGCAATTTCTGGATCAGTTGCATATCTTTATACATGACGGAAACTAAACATGTTCCCTGTTGTTGCTCCTCCTCCTCCTCCTCCCCCTCCTCCTCTTCCTTCTCCCTCCTCCTTCTTTTTGAAAGATGATTGATAAAAATCAAAGAAAGGAAGAAGAGGGAAAATAGAGGTCTCTTTCTCTATCTCATTCTGTCTCTTTAAAACAAAAACAAAACAAAAAAACTATTACCAGGTAATAAATGTCACTGTTCATCATGAAGTTGGTGAGGCAGTGGAAGAGGGAGATTTGTAAATTATGTAGAGCCTAATTTGGCCTATTGAGAGTCTCCATTCACATAAAACTCATGTCAAGATTACAATAGGGGTGCCTGGGTGGCTCAGTCGGTTGAGCGTCCGACTTCGGATCAGGTCATGATCCCCCGGCCTGTTGGTTCAAGCCCCACGTCAGCCTCTGTGCTGATAACTCAGAGCCTGGAGCCTGCTTCTGATTCTGTGTCTCCCTCTCTCTCTGCCCCTCCCCCTCTCATGCTCTGTCTCTCTCTCTGTCAAAAATAAATGAACATTAAAAAAAATTATTTAAAAAGGATTCCAATAGATAATATATTTAGCATGTGAGTAGTATTGACAGGAAACTTCCAACATACCATAATTACTGGTATTAAAAGTTTTGTAGGTGCCTGTATGCCATATGTATACTTGCTTTAGTGCAACACTTCATACTTTCTCACTCTAATAGTGATTATTCAAAATCTTGAATCACAAAGGATGGTTACCTAGTTGCCCTTTCAACAAGAGAAGTCAGACAGTGAAGCATTCTGGCTTATAGATAGACAACAATGCTTCATTTGAATGCTCATAAGCACAAGTAGGTCAGGAACCAATTATCTAAGGTATTTTTGTGAGTGTGACAGCCAACTCAAGCTGGAACTTGAGGAACCCTTATGCAACCATTGTTGATTTCATATCTCAGTACCAAAAAAAGCCATTTTGAGAAAAATTCCATTTCAATTTTAATGTGCCTTCAGGACGAAGACAATCCACCGTTAGACTTGCAAAAATTTTGAAAATTATAAACATAAGTACATAGGATAATTTTTAGATATTGTTTTCAATTCCCAGCCCCCTTTCCCTAGCAGTAAATAACACTATTCTACATTCCTAATTTTTAAGTGTCCTTTAATGGTTGTCAACAAGAGCCAAAAAGTAGGTAAACAAAAGACAGAAAGTAGAAGAAAAGAAAAAGGCTAGTGAAGCTAAAGCAATGTAGTCAAATGACAAGGACACTGGACTCTAGGACAAATGAAGGAAATGGGTATTGTGATGAGGTTCTCAGTACCAAAAGTATTCACACTGATCTGGAAAAGCAAATTATCTTATTTATTGTAATGTTTATTACATTTATTAAGAAACATGTATATCTTCATAAGTTTCACGATGGCATGGTATAATGGAAAAAATTCATAGACACTATCCTTATGAAGAGAGTCAGATGAGTTTGGCTACTCACTGTATTGCCTTAAGAAAATTATTTCACCTTTCTGGGCTTCATTTTATTCATTTGCACAATGAACTAGTAAAACTTAATTCATATGATTCTGCTGAAAACCAAATCAAGCAGTATACATAAATCTTCTAACATAGTATTGGCCTCATTGTAGATGCTTGACAAATATCAGTAGCCTCTTAGTCCCTTTACTTCTCCTTATATTTATTAATCCTTTCTTGTCTGCTAAGGTTGCTCAGACTTTGTGGAAAAAAATTATTTTTGTCTGCATTAGGCTTCCAAGCTTGGCAGAACTAAGGATTCCTCACTGTGGTGTTATCTGTCTGCTTAAGGAATCTCTGAGAATATAGATAAATAAACTGCTTATGTTTTGCATCAATCAAGCTGCCATTAGGGAAGAATGAAGTTGGGGGAAAATTCATTGTGAGGAGTATCCCTTAGGGAGACACGAATCCACATCCTAGCTGTTGCAGCTGGTCAAGTAAAAACCCAGAGTTGATCTGTAACCTAATAGATATAGGAACTCCAGTCAAATACCTTTTTGAAAATATCCTATTCTCAAACATCCCTGCTCTCAACAGCTACGTGTTTATGCAAGAACAAAACTTATGTAAATATTAATCCCAGCTCCATGTTTCCCTTACTGATGGTTGAAGAGTTTAAAAGGGAGAAGAGTGCAATTCCAACATTTTTTTTTCTAATTAAAATACATTTTAAATATCCACCAACAGTCACATAGCTCCACTGACACTAGTCATTAGTTGGACAATCTTAATGTTGTTGGTTGTTGATTTTCAGTTCAATGACTGTACCATACAGGGGTCTTTGATCACACAGAAACATACATGTGGTTCACTGACCCTAATCCATAATGTGTGCCTTCCTAGAAGTCACTCGTGAACTGAAGAGGAAAATATAAAAATTTCAATATAAACAGAAAGTAACTCACCTTTGAGTAAGTCCAAAAGAATATGCCTCATTTTGGATTCTTTTATTTTTTGCAAGATTTAAATTATGCATTTATTAACTAGTATATATAGAAGATGCAAGAGATAATGCAAGTTTAATTTTTCCAAACCCTAGGACAAAATAATTATAAACTTTACTATCTCTCTAATAGGACTTTCGAAAAAACAGATGACATGTAATTTTTTTACCAGTAGACTTAAACTAAAAATCATTCTTGACTCAGTTCTCAAATTTTTGAAGAGTAGACTGTAATTTCTGTAGAGACATTTAACTTATTCATAACAATCTTGACGTGACATAATCAATAGGTTCTAGAAACTATCCAAATGTCTAAAATTTAGGCAGCTGACTTTATATGAAGCTGCTCTGTTTTAGAGATATAACATTTATAATCCAGCTTGCTCAGCCATCATCCACTATAATCAGAAATAAAACTAACATCTTTCCTATAAGATCTTTGGTTACAAATAATGAGGCTTTGGGGCTTTGACAAACACAGTTCCTTTACTATATTTTTAAAAAAATCAGGGTCTGTGATTAGGTGTTCTCTTATTCAAAAATACTACATTTGCAAACTGCAGTATACTACTGAGAAAATGACACAATTTAATAATAAAAAAAAAAAAGATAGAGGTGCCAGACGACCTCACTATTATCATCACATTTGGTTTTATGTAATATTTTGTGCAATCATTAAAAACAAGATAACAGTAATATTTTAGCCATCTCAATACCTAGAAGATTTCTATTCCTTTGGCTAGGAACGTTTTCCTTGGATGATTGGCTGACAATATCCAAAGGATAATTTTAGGTCCTGAAGAATTAAACACAGGTCTATTTTTATGAGGTGGGACGGATTGGAAACCGTTCTTTCTGCTTGTTTCAGTGAAATTGGAAATGAAAAGAATGTGTGTCATATGAGGGACAAGTGTCATGAAGCCCATCTGAATTATATTTCATGCCCCTCTTTATAGCCTAATGTTCAACTATATCCATTTTCCTGGCAGTATTGCAACCATCAAAAACATGTTATTGACACTTATATCTCATATATAAATCAAATCAGGCAGACAAAGCAAAGAAGGTGGTTTCAGAGAGATTGGATGATGGAGTCGAATAATGTATTTGTTTTTCACCTCTAGGATATCACTTTAATACTATCCTGAAACAATGGCACAAAATCATTCCAATTAAATGATCTTAAAATAAGACATAAAGCAAATTCAGGTGATCTCATTCTGTCTGGTGTGTCAAGAGTTGACAGCACAAAATTGAGCAGAAATAGTTTAAATTTAGCAGTCTTCACATATGTGTACAAGGACTGAGAGCAGAAATTGGATTTGCTTCAGTGGAGTCAATTAAGAAAGACTCAACAAGGAAGGGTTGAAGTGCATTGACAGGGCGCTGGGAATTCTGTGAATATTGACTGGCACTGGCTTGGGTACAAATTAAGGAAGGCATTCTGGTTTGTGACATTAATTTTCTTCAACTGAAAAATTACACTAATAGATAAATGATTATATAAATAATAATAATGATAATGATAAAAGACAAATGTAACGAAAAGACACATTCACTACTGATCAGCTACCAAACAGCCATGTCAGTTTTGCTCTTATATTTAAGGACTCTTGTCATATAGTTTATTTCTGACAATTCTTCTGTTGGGACTCCAGTCATCACACCTCATTCCATTTCATGGTTTTGCTCACATAATATTTACTCAGCTCTGAAGAACTGAGAGGTATCTGAGAATAAAGCAGTTTTTTTCTTTATCATATCTATGGCAAATTATTGAGACTACTCTGGCTTACTCAATGTGTCATTCACTTCTCTTGCCTTTCTTATCAGCTCTGAGGTTTGAAATGTTAGATAGGAGTCATTTGTGAAGTGTTTACCATGAAATGAAAGGCAGTGAGAAGTTGTAGTGGGAGAATATGCTAATCAAAACAAATCAACACCCAAGTCTGCTGTTTGGTGCTTAGTTCATTAAAAACTGATAGATTAGGAAAGACTTCCCAAAAAGAAAAATGTCAAACAAATTTTCATTTTAAGGAATTATGGGAGTTTAGAGTAACTTCGTATTCTACAGTCTTTGGTGGGAGACAAATATAAGTAAAACTAAAAGTGAAGCAAATTGTATACTCTTTCCCTGTGCCCTATTTTTCTTGCCCCCCCATAAAGAACATATTTAAAACAACACATTGGTAAGAATCTTGTCTTGCAGTAATTGGTATCTCATCTCTGAAGCAAAATAACATTTTTGAGATTTTCTTTTGCCTTTCTTTCTTTGTTTTATACAACTGGAATCCATGCCTTAAATTTATAAAGAAGGTCAATATTCCAGTCACTTGTGTATCAAATTTAAAAAAAAGCAAGTATAGGTTAATGAAAAATACTAACAGGAAGCTACAAAGCTTGGGAACTAGGTGGACACAGTGTATTTAAGAATCTATTAAGTGTTGCACTTTATTGTTGTAAATACCCAATCTAACAAATTTCCAGTACCCAGGGGGGAAAAATATTTATTTATCCTGAAGAAATATTTTTAAATGTTTAAATTTTAGGCTCTGTTTATACAATTCAGAAAACCATGATCTGTATTCAGGACTTTGTCCTAAATTTGTGCTCTTTATACCCAACACTTTACTTCAATAATCAGAAGCAAACTCTCCTCAAAACAAAGCTAAATTCCTTAAGGTTGTAAAACCTTATGTCTCCCATTGGATGACTCAGGGGTGTGATTTTGTAACTGAACAAACTGGAAGTGGGAACTAGAAACACAGGAAAGAAAGCTTTTTTTCTCCATTTGTGGAGAACTTCATGGTCTCTAGCCTATATTCCTCTCTGCCAACTTCAACATTCTCTCCTTCTGCTTCCAAACATCAGACCAGAACAATGGCTGCTCCGGCTGTACACTTCAAGTGGCCAATCCAACTGACAAGAGCAGGGTGGCAATATCAAATGACTCTAGCTATTAGGCCCTGACAAAGTAAGTAGAGTAGAGAGAGAGAGAGAACATGGCTTCAAATCAGCCCAGCTGCTTTTTACCTCAAGGTAATTTCAGACTCTGTATTGCCAGAACTTCATTTTTCAAGAAAAGCAAGAACACTATTCTTTTATATGTGTGTCAAATTACCCAGTCATAAAATGCTGGCAATTTTTAAATAACACAGTTCAGACTAAACTACACAAGTCCGTGCGCCAACAGATACTAGCTGAAAATTGGAAATGTAGCTAAGGAAAACACTAGACAAAAGCATTAGTCGTGGGAGACTACAGCTGTGCCCAGAGGCAGGGCATCAAAGTAGGGTAAGTGGGGAAGAAATACTTGGGACTTCCTGTCTTCCATAGTCTCGTCTGCTAGAACTTTCCATTAGCTAAATCTAAGAGGACTACTGAGCAAGGGAACCTAGGTGATATAAAATGGCCTCCTGTGGCAAGGAGTAGAGCAGAGAAAGATAAACAAAGAACCTGGAAGATCAAACAAAAATATTCTGCACATTTTAGTAGACTCTTTATCATGACTTTCAGGACAGCACATCTTTTTATGGATAGATGGATGGATGGCAAAATGGATTAATGGTGGCATGAGCAGATTAAGAACTTGGACACTGAATGCAGTCTTTCCAGATTCATATTGCAGCTACTCTACTTTAATGTGTCTTGGATAGGCTCCTGAATGTGTAAAAAGAGAATAATGAGAGCATCTACATAATAGGATTGTTTTAAATTTTAAATTACAAAATGTGTGTAAATTTCTTGGACCTATGGTTGACAGATCATAGTATTTGTTAATTATTAGTAATTATAGTCATTTGCTCTACTTCACTTTACCAAATTATTCTGATGGGCTGGCTTATTGGCCCAGCATAGAGTCACATTTAAAATAGAATCAAAGGTACTGACCAGATGAACCTGCCAGGTATGAGTCCCAAAAGAGGTAAACATAAGAGATACTTTTCTCGTAATAACCATCTGCATTGTTGCCAGCAAAGTTGTGACACATTGGGTAGGTAATGTATTTGGTCATCTTCTCGTAATTCAAGCTCTACATTTTTAGAACTTTAAGAGTTTAAGAATAATTAGGTAAACCACTAGTTTGTGTGTCTAGCTAAATAGAAATATACTTGAATGGACTGGAAAGTTTTCCATACATAAACATCATCAATTTGAATCCCATAAACTTTTGCATACTTTGTTTTTGCCCCACCACTATGAGAGAAGACAGAATTCTTAAAACAAAACCAAGGAGAGTGAATGGGTAGCCCAGTTGGTTACGCTTCTGACTCTTGCTTTCAGCTCAGATCATTATCTCACCATTGTGAGGTCTCGCCCCACGTCAGGCTCTGCTCTGAGCATGGAGCCTGCTTGAGATTTTCTCTCTCTCTCTTTATCTTTCTGCCCTCTTCCCATGTGCATGCATACACTCATAAATAAATAAATAAATAAATAAAGCCAAGGAAAAGAAAAAGAAAAAGAATAAAATCAGCTCATTATTTCTCAAAGAACATCTTTGGCACATGGATACCAAGAAATTATTTCTTCTTCCTCAAGCTTATGTTCGCAAGATTAATATCCTCATATTTCAGACAGTCAACACTAGAAGATTTATTAGAACCTGAGCTAAGACTAAACTAGTTATTGAAGGTATGGTCACTTGAACCAAGGAGACCAATGGGGCCATGAACAAGATATTGCCCTAAAGGTCAAGATCCCTGTGACTTCAACTGACTAAGATAAAATAAGGTATTATGAGTCAAGAGCTTTGTCTTTATTGACACAAGAAGCTAAAGAGGAAGGACAGAAAATGGTGCTCAGCTTATTATAGCATCTCAAATACTGAACCATCTGCAGATTATTGATGGGTATTTAGGGCACAGTACAAAAAAAACTAAAAACTTTCCATTCAGTAGTGTTCTCCAAGGCATGAATGTGCAAATATAATGGCACAAAAATAAACTGAAGACAAAAGAGAAACAGTAGCAGGACTAACAAGAGACAGGGGTAAGAATCCTATAATTGTTTTTTTAGTGATTAAAAAATTAATACATGATTTACTCATAGTGTTGACTGGATCTTCTCAATTCCATTTTGTATTAAATCTATTGGTAAATAATTCTACTCAAGTATACTACAGTGTGGAAAGCACAAAGCAGACCTACTGACTATTCTCTCCTACAAATCTCAGATCTCCAGTTCCACAGAAGTGAATCATATAGCTTGATTTTGAAAATGGATGTTTTTATAAATAGCTATTGCCAGATAAAATGAGTCTTATATTTTTATTTCTATCAGAGCAGCTAATTTAGTGTTTCTTAATGCTGACTGGACATTAGAATTGCCTGGATAGCAAAATGACACCAGAGTTTTACTCCCGATCAATTAAAGAAAAATCTCTGGTGACAAAATTCAGGAAATGGTATTTTTAAAAATGTCCTCATATGACTACAATGTACAGCCTAGGTGAATATACTTCTAGACTTCTGAGTCACACACAATTCTTTGAGACATCTAGTTCTGGCCCCACAATATGTTTAAGACACAATAAAAGAGAACAGCCTTCAATGTAGTTTTGCTTCTAGATTTATAACTAAGGGCAGATGATTTTTTATAGTGATTTAGAGAGCAAATTTTAATGGAAGATATGTACTTTAAAAATAAGAGAACTCTACTAGATATGAATTGATTTTTGAACCATAGAACTTAAAAGCTAGAAGTGAAAAAGTATATCTAGTTAGAAACAATAGAACATCATGAATAGAAGCCATTTCAAAATTCCTTGGTTCACTGCTTCCCTACCCTACCATTACATATTAAAAAAAAAATGAGAACACTGAGGCCCAGTAAAGGAAGGTAAGGAGACTAAACTCATGAAATCCGTCACAAAAGAGATAGAGTCCAAGTCTCTTGACACTAAAGCCAGTGTTCTTACTCCTACTTTACATCTTATATCACAAACTTCAAAATAAACATGATGGTTTCATATTTTGATGCGGAGGTGATGATACTGGGTTTTTCTATTGTCATTTTGATTACACTGGGAACGGTGTTTCCCAGAATCTCTTTCCCTATGTGGGTCTAGATTAAAGTTGGCCAAAAGGGAGGTTGTGTGAGGCTATGTAGGCTTGAGTGAAGCAGCTGATATTAGTCTAAAGATTTAGGGGTCAGATGCAATGACAAACTGATGCATAAGTACTAGAATATTCTGCCTTACCTTGCTCCTCACTTCATATCCAGCTTTCTTCTTAACTTCTGGCCTTGTTGACCAATAGCAATCATAAGCATATCACCAGACACTTAGTTGTGAACTCAGTAGGTACAAGGAGCCACCAACTCTTTGTTGAATTTTCCATGGGTTCCCCTTCCTAGTCTCACTCTGGCAGCAAGCTGACTTGTCGACCTATCCCAATGCTCCAGGAGTGCTGGTTAACATTTTTTAGATCTTTTAACTTTTATTTGTGGACCCTTGCATCTCTAGTGCCTTCCACAAAAGTGTAGTATCCTATAATAAGTCTCTTATTCTATTATTCTCCTATTGGTTCCGCTTTCATGAGTGAATCCTGACTGGGTCGAGGGGAAGGGGGTAATAAAATAGGACTTTCAACTTCTACAGTGTGGTTATAAACCCAAGGTGATGGTGATAATATTCATTCTCAAAATGCTCAAAATTTACAAAGTGACTCTTTATAGTTTGTAATTAATTCCTGTTTTATAAAGGAAAAAAGGCATGTTCAATTCAGAAATAAAGCAGCCTCAATTCAGAGGAATGAAGGCAACTCTCCTGAATCACTACTGCCTATGGCTGCCACCCCAGGCTCCTCCGACTCCCCTACAGACAGTCCTCCGGTGAACACTGACACTGTTGGCAAATTCTGCTAATTATACAAGTCACTTTTGAAATATTCATTTGGATTACTTTACAGACATGGATATTAATGGCTTGCTAGCTTTGAAAAAAAAGAAAAGAGTTTCTTTGATCTTAGAGAGTTGGGTCCTGTGCTCTGGTAAAGAAAAGTGGACTGGAGAGAAGGGAATCGGAACATTTCCTAGTCATCGAAGTAATGATGGTAAAGGGGGTTTTCTTTGATTTCGGTGGTTATACTTAAAGGTACAGAGCAAGTAGTCACAATCATGGTTTCAGGAGCCATTCAAAAAACCACATGAAGCTACAAATGTCTAAATCTGATCAACTCAATATGGTTTCATTCTCAATACCTAGATTGAGAAATGCAGAACAGTTACAACACAAACAATTTTGGAAGTCCTTGGGCACTGTACAAAAAGCATTGAGTAGAAACTGGAACTATTCATATGTTATCAGATCAGGGGTATTTAGTAGTGAATTAGTACAGAATGGGAGTCTATAGTTAATTAGAAAAACACTAATAACACTATAGTTCTTCAATATCAATATGCAAAGTTACCATCACCTTGCCGTGTTTGCTAAGAGTGAAGTTTCCTGGGCTTTACTGTCTGGATGTTCTGATTCAGTAGATATATGATTAGACCTGTATTAGTTACCATGCTACATTAGAATCTACTCCCAAACTTAGCAGTATAAAACAGCAAATATTCATTATCTCACACAGTTTCTGAGGTCAGAAATCTAGCGGTGACTTGGCAGGGTGGCTCAGGCATAGGGTCTTTCATAAGGCTACAGTGATATTGTCAGCTGGGACTTTATCACTGAAGAATTGCATGGACCCAGAGGAGCTCTTTCCAAGATATCCTACTCATGTGGCTGTTGTCAGGTAGCCTCAGTCCTCATTAGTTATTCCCAGAAGGCTTTAGTTCCTTATCACATGTGGTTTTACAGAGCTTTTCTACATGGCAGCTGGCTTTTGCCAAAGCAAGATATCCAAGAGAGAGAGGCTAAGTGACAAAGATGGGACCCATAGTGCCTTTTATATCCAATTCTCAGAAGTGACCTATCATCACTTCTACTGTATTCTATTAAATATGACCAGTTCATATGAATACTAGGAAATAAGGATCACTGGGGGCCATCTTTGAAGCTGCCTTCCACAGGCACTATAGTATACAGTAGTAAGCATCTAAGAAGATTCATTTGCATGTGGTTTGTAGAGCACCGTTTAATAAAAGGATGTTCTATAAAGCATGGTAATTTTTAAAAAGTGCACAATTAACTCATCATCAATCAATTCATTAATTCAATAAATATACATTATTTTCCTCAGAAAATTTATCCTAGAGAATGTTTATAACTGGGATAAGAAGTCTTTAAAATTTGGCTGAACCCATCCCTAAAATTTGGTTAAAGGCATGAATGGAATGGAAGAAAGACACTGAGGTTGATATAAACTCCCACCTGGTAATGCTGAAGCATCCTTATTAAGGCAAGCAATGATTTGGTAAGTGACTGAAATATTGAAGACTTTCAAGAAAGTATTTCTGAGTACTGTGCCAGTCACCTGAAAGTACAGTCCCTGATACAAAAGGGCTTCTAGAAAAGTAATGGGGGTTTTGCAGGAGTTATGATTGCCAACGCAAGCATAGTTCCCCAACCTATTCCAATTAACAAAACCTGTATCAGTGAGGAGAAAGAAGCGTCCAAACTTGGCAAGAAAAAGATACCCAGAACAATTGGAAAAATACCCACTAGGTCTCTGGAAACTGGTAGAGTTGGAAGCTTACCGTATGAGATAAAAGTTGGCTTGCCAGATAAAGGACTCCTACGAGGTTTTAAGGGATAGAATTTAAGTTCAAGATTTTGGTACTTCACTTGGTTCAGGTCTGTGTGCTCATATTTGGTGATGCCTCAAATCCTTCACATTAAACACTGATAACAGGGATTAGAAACTCTAGTCTAACAGAAAGATACAAGGAAGGAGTCTTCAGCTTTTGCCAAAAGCTGTTTTCTCAGAAGCTTACCACTTGTCAATGTAAGCAGGCCAATCAGAAAGACATTCCAGCAATAAATTTGGACTGACAAAACCCTCTCGACTACATGCTCATCAGCATCAAATTCGTGGCAACAAGCAACAAATGGTTAATGGCTGTATACTGTTTATTGTAATTTTCGGGCTTCCTACATATCCAGATCAGCAAACATCAAGGATGCTCACGATCTTTTCCAATACCCTCAAACACAGAGCCTGAAAGAGGTCCCAATTAAGCACTCATATGTGGAATTTAAGAAACAAAACAAATAAGCAAAGGGAAAAAATAAGAGAGGGAGAGAGAGACACACACACATAAATCAAGAAACAGACTCTTAATTGTAGAGAACAAACTGATGGTTACCAGAAGGAAGGGTGGGAGGTGAGGGATGAGTTAAATAGGTGATGGGGATTAGGGAGGACACTTGTGATGAGCACACGGTGTTGTATGGGAGTGTTGAATTACTATATTGTACACCTGAAAATAATACAACACTGCATTATTATCAGGAATTAAAATAAAAACTGTTTAAAAAGCATTCACGGGGCGCCTGGGTGGCGCAGTCGGTTAAGCGTCCGACTTCAGCCAGGTCACGATCTCACGGTCCGTGAGTTCAAGCCCCGCGTCAGGCTCTGGGCTGATGGCTCAGAGCCTGGAGCCTGTTTCAGATTCTGTGTCTCCCTCTCTCTCTGCCCCTCCCCCGTTCATGCTCTGTCTCTCTCTGTCCCAAAAATAAATAAACGTTGAAAAAAAAAAATTTAAAAAAAAAAAAAAAAAAAAAAAAAAAGCATTCACTTAGACATTTAGAACTTCCAGGACGTGGGACACAGGTCCTTCATAACTTAATAAAAAAAATTCATGGCAGTCTCCCAAAGACCATACCTACAGTGGTTTTAGATAAATCTGCATGCCACGTCAGGGTAGTTGTTGAGGACTTGGGCAAAGTACAATATGCAGACACCAAGGTTAAGGGATTAGCAAATAAAAAATCTGAACACTGATTGTGGGTTACCAAAGCCTCTTCCTCAGGAAACCAGTAATTGAATTAAAGATTGACTTAAGCCAAAGCTAATGAATATGGTATTGATAGATAATGGGGGAAAAAGCGTCTTTGCTCTATTAGTACCAAGGCTTCATTCTGGGAATCCTAGCTGCTGTCAATGTCCATTTAGGGAAGGAAAGAAGCCAAGAACTGTATGAATCTGAAGCAGAGTAATAACATAAAATGTCAGTTCGTTTGAAATATATAATGGATGACTAACCATCAGAGGCTCACAAATATTTACCCAGATCAGGTACTGCTCAAACTATAAGCATACATTGGGCAAATTTAAAATAATCTTCATAAGGAGGGACCAGGAAATGGTCAACAAACACGCATCATTCTTCAGAGATCTGTGTGTGTATGTTGAAACGACTCTAAATCTTGACTACACAGTTGTGTGTAGATAAAAACCAGGCTCTTTATACTAACATGCAGTGTCATAACTGTAGCTGGCTGAATGAAGATAATAGTTAACACATCACATTGTAAAATTCTACTCACGGCAGTGCTTCCCTTGCTGTTGCCTTCTCTGACAGCCAAGATCTCCCATGTGATATTCTAAGGTAGGTGCTTTGGCTCACATTCTTAGCCACCTGATTTTTCATACTGATTTCTGAACATTTTGGAAATTATGGTGACAAATGAACATTGAAAGTTTTCTAGGTTGCCGCCCACCCCTAGACTTTAGGCAGTATTCTTTTTTCCCCTATTGATCTTTAAAAACAGAAACTCAAAAATGTAACAATTTAAAATTGAAAGAAAGCTTGATTTCATAAAGTACAACCATGCTTCTAAGCCTTGAATCCCATTCTTCTCCTCTAATCATCCATTTGCTATATGATTAGCCATCATTTTGGAGAGCCCAGTTTCCCAAAAAAGATAATGTCATCTTTAGAAAGTTCTTATACTGAGGCAAAATCATTTTCCTGAAACTTTTTAGCACTGTTTTTTATCTCTGAAATCATACATAAGATGAACTTTCACATGTTTTGTGGTAGCAATCACATTTTCATTGCATCTTTGTTTTCCTGAGCTAGACATTTGCAATTTTTTCAAGGTATAGATATAGATTTAGATATAGATATAGATATAGATATAGATATAGATATAGATATATAGATATATATTAAGTCTTGTCTGGATCTGTTCGATCTACCTCTCCTGTGTTGCACGTTTCTGTCATATTCTTAATGTTCAGTACTTAGACCCAAAGACATATTTTCCAGGTGTGAGTTGCCACTCTTAATTGGATAGAAATTTTTACTTCCTTAATTGAATTAAGTGCCTTCTCAATTTAGTCTGAGTTTGCAATCTTTGCTGACACCATGTCAATTGCATACACAAAATAACTGTCTTATAAAACCCCTAAGCCTGTCTTTAAAATGAGTTCCTCCTTTTGCTTATGTGTTTTAATTTTTAGATGCACATGTACATATAAGTGTTATCAGTAAACTTTCTATTGTTATATAGCCATTACTCAGATCTTTCAAAAAAATTTTTATTCACAATCTTTCTTCCATCCTGCCAACTATTCTTCCTACTTTTGTGTACTCATAAATGTAATTGACATCTCTTCTCTATCTGGACATTACTGAAATGTGGACTAGGAATCTAATGGACTTTCAGCTTGACCTTTAATCTTTTATAAAACAAAAATGTTTATTTATTTATTTATTTTGAGATGGGGAGGGGCAGAGAGAGATGGAGAGAGAGAATCCCAAGCAGGCTCCATGCTGTCAGTGAAGAGCCCAGCATAGGGCTTTATCTCACAAACCATGGGATCGTGCCCTGAGCAGAAATCAAAATTGGAGGCTTACATACAGAGAAAGACAGATACCATATGTTTTCACTCTTATGTGGATTCTGAGAAACTGAACAGAAACCCATGGGGGAGGGGAAGGAAAAAAAAAGAGGTTAGAGTGGGAGAGAGCCAAAGCATAAGAGACTCTTAAAAACTGAGAACAAGCTGAGGGTTGATGGGGGGGTGGGAGGGAAAGGAGGGTGGGTGATGGGTATTGAGGAGGGCACCTTTTGGGATGAGCACTGGGTGTTGTATGGAAACCAATTTGACAATAAATTTCATATATTGAAAAAATAAATAAATAAATAAATAAACAAACAAAAAACAAAAAACAAAATTGGAGGCTTAACAGACTGAGCCATCCAGGTGCCCCAACCTTTAACCTTAATACATTTCTCTAATGATCTAGAGGTACTAGTATTTTGTTCATTTAATCCTATGAACTTTCTTTGAGATACACATTATTATTTCAGTTTTACAGAATAAAAAACAGTTAGAACAGTGATATATCTGTCCAAGGCAAGAACGTGATGAAGCCAGCTCCTACCTAGTTATAAAAGCCAATTGTCCACATTTCTCCTCAACTCTACATTAAGTGACATCATGTTGCTAGCTTGAAATTGGCCATGTTAGGATTATGTAATCAAGGAAAGCATGCATTTCAAACTTTTTATTTCCCCTAAAGAGTCACTAGTTAGATATTTATCACACCACTGGTCAAAACACACATTCAGTAAGAAGCAGAATCAGGTCTTGAACTAATGTCTTACTTCTTATCCTACTTTCCAGGGTCTTTATAATATATTACACTATATTTTTGTAATCAGATCTTAATAGTGAGTAACAGATGGGGACAATGAATTATATGAGAAGCTGGCTTTGCTCAGGTGCTATTAAAAGAGAAAACTTTTAGAGATACGGAGATATTGAGAGTTATTGGATAAAAACCTCCCCTATTTTATATTTTGCTCTTTTTTTTCTATTAACACATTGCCATACTGACAATCATTTTTCATTCATTATCAAGTATTAATCTTGAAATACTTTTCCGTTTATTTCTTTGGGCCAGACCTTTTACCCAGGCACTTGTGTACATTGAATTTCAATTTATCTCGTAGATTCAATCCCAAATCCCTTTAGTTCTCTGTTTCTCTTCAGTTATTTCAGAATGAAATTACATTTGTCATACTCCAAAAAGTAGCAAAGATTTGCCCAGTGGAAAACAAAGTAGAAAGTTCTTAGAATCAATTGGCATGGCATGAAAAACATTGATGCTGACTCTTTTGGACAAGGTGTTCTCCACGGTATGTCTTATAGAAGTGAAAATGTGGCGGGAGACACTACAAAGAGGTGTTTTACATGCTGGGAAGAAATTCTGACAAGTAAAACTTTTTTAAGGTAATCATAGCTCTAATTTTCCAACTTGACAACAGAGCATCTACGTTTTGTAAAGCCTGGGGAGAATGGGACCAAAAAATAAAATACTTTCTTCTTGTTGTCTTAAAAAAAATGTCTTCCAGGGGAAAACAAAAAGTAGTTCTCACCTTTGAATGCCTATTTTCTCCTCCTCCTCCTCCTCCTGATCCTCTCTCCTGTGCTACAGAGCTATTCTCCATTTGACAGCTATCAGCCATATGACAACACTGTTTTTCATAGCAATGTGCAGACTTTGTTTCCACTGGAGAGGCCCAGTAGGCACAATTTTGGACCTGTTATTAAAGGCAAACTAATGTTCCCCAAAGATTTTCAAAACACTTCATGCCAGAATGTGGTATTTTAAAGCATTCCCATTTCCCATAATTGAATGCATGCGGCACAGCAAGAGGAAGAACATTTAGCAAATACAAGAATTAATACAATTTAGTCTAGAGGGTCTCATAGGATATGTATGGATTTCATGCATAATTTTATAAAAGGTAAGGCTGTACCAATGATTCAGAACTCAGCCTAAAGACCACTGACCCAAGAAAGAAAGTAAAACAGGGAAGGTATTTGAAAGGGAACAAAGCATCCTATTAATATTCATCTTGTATTTAAATTGACTACAGTTTTCATCATTGGGAATATGTGCCCTGTTATAATTTCTTGGGATGCCTGATCAAGTCATTAGTAGAACTCTGTCAGATTTCTGCATAAAATAGAAATAACCCTGCCTTCAAAATAAGTTCTCAAATACTGAATGTGCATTAAAAATATACTACTAATAGTGCATGAGATCTTCAAATGATTATGATTATGTCATAAAAATATCAGAATATAGAGACCCTATTAGATTATCATGTTAATCATATAGAAAGTCACTCCCTCTAATCATTTAAATTTAGATTTAATTTGTTACACAGCAACATTTGAAAGAGTTTTTAAAACAGCAAGTCAGTAAACATCCAATCTTGATATCAGTAATGTTAACATACAGATTCAGAGGATGCACCTGTTTAAAATAGGATTTAGATTAAAAGGAGCTTTCATTATAATGGTCCTTTTTAATCCACTCTCCAAATCAAAACTGCTAGTTTCTGTTCATGTGTCCTCAAAAATAGCCATCAGTACTAGTCTTTATAGTAAAGTTGTATTAATGTTTCTTTGCATGCCAACCACATGTCACACAGCTAAGAATAAAGAAAACAATCATAGTATTTTAAAGTTGACAAGAATTTGGTACAATATTTTATAGCAAAATAGTGTTCCATATGTTTTTTATCTCATTAATCTTTTCATATGAACATACAACCCACTGGTTATGAAAGCTTCTTTAGGATTGAGGCTGAGGAGGCTATGACTCAAATTTTCCAACTTAGAACTCCGTTAAAAAGAAATAATATGGAAGCACCTGGGTGGCTCAGTCAGTTGAGCATCCAACTCGATTTCGGCTCAGGTCATGATCCCAGGATTGTGGGATCAAGCCCCACATCAGGCTCTGTGCTGAATATTGAGCCTGCTTGAGATTCTCTCTCTCTCTCTCTCTCTCTCTCTCTCTCTAATTAAAAGAGAGAGAGAGATAATAGGAACTACATGTTTCTAGGAATGTATATATGAGTAGAGACATAGGTAAAAATATCCTGTTGCTAACCATTCCTTTTCACCTCCTTACACCAACTAGCTTTACTTCCCTTTGATGGCAAAAGGAACAGGAAAATCTGTTTACATCATCAGGGTGCTAAAGTCACTCCCAGCACAATTGAACTGTCCTCTGTGAGCAGTACTTAAAAGTGGAAAAAACAAAGAAACTTGAATCTGTTTGCAATGTTGTTTTTTTTTTTTTTAAACAAAATCAGACAAAATAAAAACACCAACCAGCCACCTGTAGGCAGGAAAAATAAGAGCTCTATAGAATCTCACAAGCTGTCAAATACACAAGTTTAAATTCACCTATTTATAAAAAGCAAAACTCCCTTCTTTGTATTCTAGCTGTACTACCCCCCAGTATCATCCCATCTTCCTAGTTCTACAGAGATGCCTACTTCAAGGAACAAATTCTGCTTGGCAAATGGCTTCCTTATACAGCAGAATTTATGACATGTTGAGTGGTTTGGAGTTCTGGACCACCCTTATTGCCTGAGCTGCTTTATAGTTACCTTTATTACACATGTTTGAAAACCTTCTTTTGCTTCAAAAGTGATACAAATCATCCACATATTGTTTTTCTATCTTACCTGATAGACCACTTGACATTAAAATGCCCAAGTGGGTATTCAGGCTTTGAAAATATATTGTTTGTTATTTATAGGGGGTTTTCTGTTTGTTTTTTCTTTGTTTGATTGGTTAATTCCATGATCTTTTCATTGACTAATATTCTTTTGATGTAAGTTTATTTCTTAAGATAGTTGTCCGTTCATTTGAATGTGGTCATAGTAATATATTTTTGGCATCAAATGTACTACTCATCTTTTTACTACCTAAATATAGAGACAGGCAGAAGAGAAAGAACTGGAAAGAAGAAAATCGAGAACCATTCTCATGGGAATCCCAAGCCACTTAATTATTTTTATCTAGGGATATTCACTAGCTACACATAGTTCAGATGCAGATGATAGTAGAGGCTTCTAGTCTCTGAATGAGCAAGATTTTCTTCTACTTTCATATAGAAAGAGTGTAACACACTAAGACAGTTGAAAAAACAAGAATATTTAGGATCCCTAACTTTTAATTCTAGTCAACAAATTTAATTTTTGTTACAATTTTTTTTCAGTTATTTATCTTTCTCTAATACTGAATTTTGAGTGTAAAGTATTAAGTTAATATAGGCTGGGAAATTCCTGAAACTAAGTATGGTGCATTTATAGTTCTCAGATTAACTGGATGTGAGTTAATACTAATTAAGATATGCAATACTAGACACCGGGGTCTCTGCCTTCATGCACAATTCCATAGCCATCATAGACAAAATAGTGTAGTTTAAGCGTGTAAATTAGTACATATATTTCTACTAATACTAATTCTTTCATTTACCAAATATGTGATCTCACACAAGCTATTAACTTTTTCTCAGTCCCAATTTCCTCATTTGTTGTTCAGATGATGACATGAGATAATGCATATACATATATAACCAGGGTGCCTGGCACAAGTAAGTCCCCAGTTGTTGGGGTAGCCATGAAAATGTACACCCAGATTTTCTCTCACAGGATGTGTCACTGACGGACAGTCCCAGCTGCTCCTTCCAGATCCACTGAGTATGCACCAGTGTGACACTTCCAGACAGCTGCTCCAATGACTGAACACTGCAATGATGCTAATGAAGGCCATTCTCACAAAACATGGAGTTCCTTTAATGGTTGAATTTGGCTTGAGTACTCTCCAACAGCCTAGCTAAAAATCTGGAACTGTCCTGCAATTTGAGATGCCCCCCACCTAAACCTTCTTCCTGTCCTGTCTCCTTCAGAGATGTGACCTACACTGTGATCTGAAGACCCTCCTTTCCTTCACCACTCCCTCGTCTTTATTTTTCACCGCTATTTCTTTCAGTAAATATCTTGCACCCTTTCATCCTATCTTGACAGAAGCTTACCCAAAAACCTAACTTAGCACCAGTAGCTATTGTATTCTTCTCCATGTTTATCACCTTTGATTCTATGTGCTTTCATTTCAGAAAAAAAAAATGTAATCTTTTCTAAACCAAAAAATCCAACTTCTTTCTTCTTCCCTATACAGATGAACATCAGAAAATATTGGTTTTTGTGTCAGTTGTTCCATTAACTTGTTTGATCTTGAAAGAACCATTTATTTGCTAGGACTTTCTGTCTCCTCAGCTACAGAAGGGGATCATCTGATTTCTAATATCTTTGCAGATTTAAAATTCAGTTTTTCTATGATCTGTTATGGACTAGTTGCTGAAATGATACAAAGAGTCAAGTGCTGTTCCTAGGTCCCAGAAGCTCACCATCTACCAGCGAGATGTGTCAGATACACATAAATAACTAGACCACTTTTTTATTGTGTATCTTTAAATATGAGTAAATAGTCCCCTGGAGACATGGCTGGCTCTGTGTTTATTCCACTGCCCTTTGGGGAAGCAATGAGAAGGTTTCCATAAAATAACAAATGTATGACTTCTCTAAGGAACAAATATATGAACATTTGCATCATCATAGTAATTCATTGGTTGTTTGGTGGTAAAATGATAAGAAGGGCTGTCTGAGAGTGGATGAAAAACAAGAGATAAGTTTATTGTAATATTTTAGAGAAAAGAACTCTAGAGGAACACAGAAGAACTCTGTACGTGCAGTCCTTTTCCTAAGGGATGAACTCTGCTACGAAAGTTAATGATTCTCAGCTCCTGTTTGCATAAATACAAGCATCTCAGGACAATCTGTCTCATGGGAAATTTTATAAACATTTCTTTCATCTGATTTTAAATTTTTGTATTTCAAATCAATCATTCTTTACTTCTATTTTATAAAATATCATTATTATAAAAGTAAAATAAACTAAGATGAAATTTGGAAAACAAATATATAAAGAAGAAAATAGAGATCACTATATCTTACCATTTGGTAATTGTTAAACAGTCTAGTGTATTCTACTCCCAATGTTTTATTCTATGCTCACATAATCTAAAATAGACACTACTCAGTATAGTTTTGCATATTTTTTCACTTTAAATTGATATCTGTACACACTCCCTTAATCACAATGTCATCAAAATATGCCCATAGTTGCATGTTATCATTTGTGTGTGTAGTATATGTGCCAATTCCCCTATTTTTGAATAGCTAAATTGTTCCCCATTTGGGCCTTTACCAATGATACTGTGTCTTGGATGAAAATTTGCTTTCCTCCAAGTACAGGCACACTCAGCAATCCATTCGTCAGAAACCAACCACTGTGGCCCTTTCCGGAAACACCTGTTTGCAGCAGTACTGGGAACCAGACACAAGAGCAACCACTCTACAGACTGAACAGCAGTCAGTGAGGTGTCTGGAAGAAGCTCATTCATTTTATTTATTTATTTATTTATTTATTTATTTATTTATGAAGGTATAATAAAGGCATGCAAAGAGGTCAGAGTCTCCTTGTAAAGGCAGAAACCAAAATATAAAGAGAAAGTAACTAAACTGAATCTAGGAACAGCAGTCATGAGGTAGTGAGAGAATAAAGATTCAGACAAGAGTCAGAAGCATCAATAAACAGCAACTTAACTGAGGTGACAATTTCTTAAAGGACAGTGCAATAGGCACATGCTACTTAGGATGGGGCAAGATGAAATTCCTGGGGATATTTCAACATGTCCCAAATGACTCCCTCCCCCTGCCCTTTATTCCAAATTTCATGCCACTCACACTTAGACCTGGCTGAACAAGTTTTTCTGTTTCCCTTATTTACCCTTGTAGCTTTACAACAAACCCATAACACCTGGAGCTCAACTTGCATCTGTTCATTATGAAGTAAAAGAGCCTAAGTTATATACACCACTACAATAAAACTCGAGTATATACTCTTGTCACATGTGTGATTATATCCTTAGGATGATTCTGGAAATAGAATATATTGGTCAAAGTACAATAATATTTTTAAGGATTTTGCATAATATCAAACTGCTCTCCCGAAATAATTTACTAATGTGCACTGCATGAAGAGAGGATCCCAGCGTCCCCCATCATCACTGTATATAATTTTTAAAACATTTGTCAATTTAAAAATCTAAAATAGTGTCTCAGAATATTACTGTAAATTCCTTTGACCATCAGAGAGGCTAAACCTTTTAAATGTTTATTGGCTATTTGCATTTCTTTTGTTGTGAAATATTATTTGCTATGGGTCCAGACTCAATTATTACTTATTCTTAACTAGTGATAAGATTCTTTCCCCGTGACAGAATCAACCAGATCATATTTGAAACTTCAAGTGTTTGTTCTTGAAGATTGTCATATATATGATAGATTTATTTCCCCCTCCCTTTGCTTTTATCTGAATAGTTTTGGGGATAGAGAAAAGCATGAATAAGACTGTTATCATGGATTTGATCCCCAAGTGAACTAATTAGTGTCTTTATGTTCTATGGCCACTTAATGCACTTATTTTCAGGTCAGTTCATTATAATGGTACCAGGGGAGGGAGTGAGGATGGTTTAATGCAAATCCTCCTTCACAGATAAAAGAGAAGAAGCAAAGCACTCCTAGTTGGTGTAAAGGTAAGAGTCTTAGAGCCCTGCTTGGTCTCCCCTACCTTTCCTTCCATATTTTACTCCATGGTGCCTCTGTAAAATCCTAGTTTTCCATGAAGCACAATATGAAAATCAATGGAGTTATAATATTAATGAAAGATATAATAATTTTATATATGAGTATTTGAGGCTCAGAAATATAAAGTAATCATTTCTTGGCCTTTTGGCTAAGATCAAGTGTAGAAGTATAAAGCAAGGTAGTAATGACCGCTGAATTCCCAGTATGTTATTGCTGCTTTGATCACATAGAATAGCATAGAAGAAAGTTTTTCTAAATTAAAAGGGGGAACCACATATATAAAGGATACTTAGATCAAAAAAGGTAAAATTAGGGGCGCCTGGGTGGCGCAGTCGGTTAAGCGTCCGACTTCAGCCAGGTCACGATCTCGTGGTCCGTGAGTTCGAGCCCCGCGACGATCTCGCGGTCCGTGAGTTCGAGCCCCGCGTCAGGCTCTGGGCTGATGGCTCGGAGCCTGGAGCCTGTTTCCGATTCTGTGTCTCCCTCTCTCTCTGACCCTCCCCCGTTCATGCTCTGTCTCTCTCTGTCCCAAAAATAAATAAAAAACGTTGAAAAAAAAAATTTAAAAAAAAAAAAAGGTAAAATTAATTTTCATAATGATCCCCTCATTCTGGTGTAGTCTGCGTAAGAAGAGAAAAGGCAGTGATAATCCACAGCCATTATTTAAACAGCCTAGTATAAAATATGAAATACAGCCACTTTCACATTTGACTACGTTCACTTATTCTGTGCTCCTTTACATCGTCGGAAAGATCAAGCATTCTCAAAAGAATAGCAATTTTCCTCTGTCATTAAAATGCACCTTTATTGACTAAGTAATTTATTTAGACTGATAGAATAGCTATATACCTATGCCCAACAAACAAAATGACTCCCAAACTTAAGAGATCACGGGTTTAGAATAGGATGTGATCAAGGACTCTTTTTTAGTAAGCAGGCCAGCCCTAGGCAAAATAACAGTGTTGTCTATTCAACAACTCCCTATTCCCTTCTGTTTCTATCTCTTCTCTCCTCAAGCCCCTTTCCTCTTGAGTTTTTGAGCCCCTGCTGTGGTATACAGACAGGCTCACCATCAAGGGGCCAGGCCTAAAGACATAGTCCTTTCCTAACTTCCCCACTCATGTCTAAAACATATTTTTTTCTGTGACTCCTTCTCTTGGGAATATAGGAAACAGTATTTAGTTAGCTAAACTCAACAACTGAATCCATTTCTAATAAAGACCTTGATAAAAATTATTGTATCTTCTCATCAAGATATTATTCCTTCCTTCAATCATTCATTCAATCAGCATTTGTTGATTGCCTTTCATGTTCTAGATGACACTAATGTGATGATTGCCAAAACAATAGTCTCTGCCCTCCCAGATTATACAGTCAAACAGAGGATGCAGGCAAGTAAACAGGTGGTTTTAAGATGGAATGATAAGATTAAATTTGGAAAAGTTTAGGTGTTATAGAAACATATCTACAAAACTAACATAGCACAAAACTTAAGGATTAGCAAAATCATTCTAGAATAAGTATACCTAGGAGGGATGCCTGGGTAGCTCAGTCAGTTAAGCATCCGACTCTCAGTTTCAGCTCAGGTCATGATCTCATGGTTTCATGGGTTCGAACCCCAGGTTGGGCTCTGCACTGACAGTGCGGAGCCTGCTTGAAATTCTCTCTCTCCCTCTCTCTACCCCTCCCCTGCTCACACTGTTTCTGTTTCTCTCAAAATAAATAAATAAAACTTAAAAAAATATTTTAGAATAAGTATACCTAGAAAAGAAAGTTCAGAGTTGTGGTTAGGAATTCAATGTTGTTGTTGTTGTTGTTTTTAAATGTTTATTTATTTATGAGAGAGAGAGAGCATGAATGAGTCAGTTGCAGAGAGAGAGAGGGACACAGAGGATCCGAATCAGATAGATGCAGGGCTTGAACTCACAAACTGTGAGATCATGACCTGAGCCAAAGTCAGACACTTGACCAACTAAGCCACCCAGGCACCCTGATGAGTTCAAACAAAGTCTTAAAGCCAGGCCTCCCGAGTTCAAATCCAAGCCTGTCACCTATGAGTCATGTGATCTCCAACAAGGGAGTCCATGTCTTTGAGCCTCATTACCTCTCTATAAAATGAAGATAATTGTAGCCGCACTAAATTCACTGTCGCAAAGATAAAAACAAGAATACACACCACTGCTTAGAAGAAAGTGAAATGAAACAGTACACACAACTGGCATATGACATATGCAGCAGTATAAATTACTGTTATTACATTAAGGCCATAAAGATGAGGGGCACCCGGGTGGCTCGGTTGGTTAAGCGTCCAACTCTTAATCTCAGCTCAGGTCTTGATTTGGGGTTGTTAGCTCAAGCCCTGCACTGAGCTCCACAATGGGAGTGGAGCCTACTTAAAAAAAGAAAAAAAAAAAAAACCATAAAAATGAGTAGGATTTAGGTGAGCTAAGGAAAATGAGATAAGAGAGATAGACAAAGGGAAGAGCACATGTCAACCTTAGCAACAGAAAGCAGGATTTGCTGACAAATTAAAGTAGGTTAGGGTGGTAATTTCTGCTTCTAGCTGAGATGGAATAAAGAGGATTTACCTTCCCATTTTAAACAATTAAATACTGGAAAATAGATGAAACATTTTCTAGTCATTAGACAGTAGGCAGCACTGGACACTGACCCAGAGAAAGGAAAACAAGTAAGATGCAAGTCCCCACCTCACTGCTTTGAGAGACTTTCCAGATCACAATATCTGATAAGGCAAGCCAAATGGATCACGGCAGACTCCCTGAGTTGCAGAGGCAAAATATGGAATTCTGGGAGGCCAAGGTGGCTACAATTTCAGAGCAAAGTACTGTAGAACAGAAAACTACACAGACAAAACTCTGTAGACCTTCATTGTGTCCCCTGATTACTTAACTGCACATAAAAACGAGGAAACTACTGAGACTGGAGAAAGAATCATAAGATGGAAACAGATGAAACCATCACTGGAGTTCATACAGGGTAAGAAAGAGTTTCTGTCCCCAGCAGCCAGAGTGGTTAGCCCTCCTCACACACACTGTGCAGAATCCAGGAGGGTGTTGCCTCATTAGTGGGGCTAAAGGAGCCCTGGACTCCAAGCTGTCTTATCCTTCCTAGCAAAGCTCACAAACAAGTCTCAATAGGATCAACCTTAGCTGCATCCCAGAACAAAACCCGAACTATTAAAAGAATTGAAGAACTAATCCAGCAAGCAACAATATAAGACTCCGGATGTCTGGCAACCAATCAGAAATTAACAGGCAGATGAAAAGGAGCAGGAAAATATTACTCGTAAACAGGAGACAACCACTTAATAGAAACACACAAGAATTAATACATTATAAAATTAAACAGAGTTTAAAAGAGCTATCATAAACGTATGCCATACATTCCAGAACGTAGAGGACAATGTCAGCCTAACAAGGCAAGAAATGAAAGATATTTTTTTAAAAAAAACGAATGCCTAGAGATGAAAAATACAATACTTAGAAAAAATATCAATGGATGAAAATAACAGCAGATTAGACACTACAGGAAAAAGAAAACAATGATCTTTAAAACTTAGCAATAGATATTATCCAGAATGAAACACACAGAGGAAAAGAGATGGAAGTTGCTAAGTGTAGCTTTGGCAGAGACATCAAGGGAAAGAGCAACGGAGGAGAGCTGGACAAGGAATAGAAGCCAACTCATAGAGGAAAGAATAAGCCCCATTAATGAGCTTACAGTTAAGGTGTGAGCCAAAGGGAATGTTTCACTAAGGAATTTCAGCATGGAGGGTTCTGAGCAAAGGTGTATTTGGGCAGAGGGGTTCCTCTGTGGCCCTTTACAAGTTACCATTTCAAAAAACATTCCCTAAACATTCATCAAGAGTTGCAAGAATAAGTACACTGTGGCATATTCACATAATGGAATACAGTAGGAAAAATGAAAATTCTGTAACTAAATACGGCAAAATGAGTGAATGTATCAACATAATGTTCAGCAAAAGAAGCCAGTTTCAAAAGAGCACAAATTGTGTATATACCGACCCCAAACAGGCAGATTAGTCTACAGTGTTTCACTTCAGAATGGGCGTACCCTTGGAGGCAGTGATAGGAAGGGGGCTCAGGGGGGCAGTTTCTGGGGTCCTGGTAATGTTACATTGCTCAACCTAACTCACCATTATGTGGAGGAAATTGTTCATGAAAACTCATTGGCCGACACTTCTCTGATACAGGACTCTTCTGTGTGCATATTTCTCCACATGAACCTGTTTTTGAAGGGTATCACTAAGGTTGGCTGTGAGTTGAGTCTGACGAGGAGCAGCTAGGAGTGGCAGAGGTGCAAATGGATAATTCAAAGATCAGAAAGTATTTAGACTAACGTGGCAGTACTGATGGCAGTGGTAGTGGTGCTTTGTTTTGCTTTATTTTGTTTTTCCCAGTCAGAATCTACAGCCTCCAGAAACCTGAGCTGTAGGATTTGCACTTAGGGCTCCCTCAGTCAAGTCCCTAATGCCACAGGTCAGGCAGTTCCCCGAGGCATTCTCACAGGGGCTCTGGTGGGTTCTGTTTTTATTCACTCTGTTGATAAAATTCTCAGAGCCCAGGACACAAAGAAGCTTCAAGTGCATGATAACTTCGGCAAATGCTTCATCTTATTCCTTCTCTTCCCGTTTTGCTTACAGTCGGGCATATCCTAAAGGTATGTGAACTTTCTTTTACAGAGCGTTTATTGTGTGTCATAGAGCACAGTCCCTTGATATGAGAAGAGAATAACTAACTTATTTATTAGCATTTGAAGGAAAGTTTTGACAGTTATTTGAAACTTGATTGTAAATGCTATTGAATTATGACTATTTTTCTTTCTCTTTCGAATATCAGGCTTCATCCTACATATATATATATATATATATATATATATATATATATATATATATACATATATATATATATATATTAGTTAAATAGTAGCAATGCAACAACTGAAATATCTCTTCTATTAGCAAGGATACACTTCTTTCCCTACATTCTGTCTCCTCACTGTACTATCCTCCTAGGATGCACTTATAATTTTTAAAATCACCAAATATGACTAATAGCCAAAAACATAAACGTGGGGGCACCTTGGTGGCTCAGTCAGCAACCGACTTTGGCTCAGGTCATGATCTCATAGTTCATGAGTTCAAGCCCCGCATCGGGCTCTATGCTGACAGCTCAGAGCCTGGAGCCCACATCAAGTTCTGTATCTCCCTCTCTCTCTGCCCCTCCTCTGCTCATGCTCTGTCTTCATCTCTCTCTCAAAAATAAATAAACATTAAAAAACCCCAAAACATAAACATGTATATAGATATTAGACATAGATGCAAAGATGATTAAGATGGTTAAGTAGTTAGTAGATGATATAGATAGGTGTCTATATATATATGATAGATATATATCTATGATGATATAGATATATCTAGATAACATAGGTATCTCTCTCTCTCTCTCTCTCTCTCTATATATATATATATATATGTGATAGCATAGTCTATATATATATATATATACACACATATATACATACATATATATATACACATATATATACATCTATACATATATATATACATACATATATATATATATATATATATATATATATATATATATATGATAGCCTAGCAAAGAATGGTATACCTATTTTTCTTCAGAAGAGTTACTCCAGAAGTCTTTTAACATAAATCTTGTGGGGCACCTGGGTGGCTCACTCGGTTAAGCATCCAACTTTGGCTCAGGTCATGATCTCATGGTTCATGAGTTTGAGCCCCCGGTAGGGCTCTGTGCTGACAGTTCAGAGCCTGGAGGCTGCTTTGGACTCTGTGTCTCCCTCTCTCTCTGCCCCTCCCCTGCTCATGCTCTCTCTCTCTGTCTCTCAAACCTAATAAACATTAACAAATATTAAAATAAAGTAAAATAAATCTTGTAACCAAATGCTCATTTTCTTTAAAATGTTTAGACTTGGGGCACCTGGGTGGCTTAATCGGTTAAGCATCTGACTTCAGCTCAGGTCATGATCTCGCAGTTTGTGAGTTCGAGCCCCGCATCAGGCTCTGTGCTGACAGCTTAGAGCCTGGAGCCTGCTTCGGATTCTGTGTCTCCCCCCCCCCCCCTGCCCCATCCCTGCTCATGCTCTGTATCTCTCTGTCTCCCAATAGTAAATAAATGTTTAATAAAAAATATTTAGACTTTACCCAAGTTTGCACAAACATCTCCAGTAAAAGCCTGATGCTGTGTATACATGCCAATACCAAAGTCCACAAATGAAACAAAGTTGCCAGAACTTGATCACTGGCATCCCTATATAGTTTGGAAGGTTCAAGCGCTCAAATACCTTGTTGCTAATAAATATATGTATATATGAATATACACATTATATATAAAATATGTTATATATATGGCATACATTTATATATTATATATTATATTATAATTATATATATAATATATATAATGTTTGGATTTATACCTCTTAAAAGTAATAGTAAAGGGCACAGTGTTACTTTGTTGTATGGCTGACTTGCAAAGGACAAGCACACAGGGATCACACAAGGACACACCCCTTTGCAGATGCCTATTGGCACAGGCTGTGTGAGCCATCAAAGCTTTGTCAAAAATCTGTTCTCCAGTCCTCCTTAAGAAGACTTTTTCCTAGACTGTGCATGGGAGGTAGCTTCTAGACTCACAGCTCATCTCCTATTGTATGCCACACCCATCATTCAAGGCCCAGCTGGTTTCCCTTTTCCTCTGGCTCTCAGAAGCATTCCTCAGTTTATAGATCTAAGCCCACAAATATTACTCTTTCCTTTGAATCCATAATCCCTTCAACTTTTAGAACCAGAAGAAATTAAGATGATTTGAACCTAATAAAATGCCTAATGTAGGATAGGTATTCAATTTATGGTTAGCAAATGATTATTAAGGAAATTATCTCATTCAGTCTTTTCATGCTATAACTGAGAACCAACTGTATTTTAATTGACTTGCTGAAGCTCACTGTGGTAAAAAAAAAAAAAAAAAAAAAAAGTCTTAAAAATCAGATCACTGGATTCTTAAGCCAGGGTTGTTTTAGCCTGATCATGAGTCATTTCTGCCCCTAATGAGGTTTTGCCTTCCCCATTGCTTTGGTTACTTAGCATAAGTCCTAAAAGAATGTCATCAGATTTCATAATCTCATTTAATATCCCTAACAGGCTACAATTTTCCAAAGGGTGAAAGTATATCTACATATCTGTGTTATAATCAGAAAATTCATGGTTACCTTCGGGGTGTGTGTGTGTGTGTGTGTGTGTGTACACACATGTATAGTCACCATGGACAAAACTGAATTTATAGTAGGGAACACATGAACCTTCTCCCAGACAAAGACCCTTGTTTAGTTGGAGCCCAGAAAAATCTTCCTCAGGAGCCAGGAAGTTTAATGATTTTTACTCCCTCTCAAGAGGACTAGCAATAAGCAGAAGATTACCAAAGCTGATATAAAATATAAAAATGACGAATGTGCATTTACAAAGTTTGCATGACCCAAAAGTGCAAAGTTACTTTATGTGAGCCATGTTTAGGACTGGTAAGGAAAACTTGAACAAGGTACATTTAGCTTGGTCACAAAAATATATAACATCTTATAATATGTTTATGCTACATTATTAGGTGTGGTAATACCTGATTGGACATCTGGGTCTTTCCTCAATGTCTGCTATATTTTATCATATATGTTCCCTTTTTAATAGCATAGGTGTTGTGAGAAGCTTCCCTGCTACTATACCTAAATATTTATTTGCTTGGCCCAAAACACTGCCCTGCAAAGAAATATAGCCAACAGCTCCAGAATCATCAATTTTCTGGACTACTAGTATGCCATTTGCATAAGAAAAGATCATAATAAGGATGCTGTGAGGCCTAATCTCCTCACCTGCAGGTTTAGACTTCTCAGACTCTGGTAATATGGGAGACAAGAAAACAGTCTGCAACAGCACTCCGCTTGCTTCTTCTTTCTTTCTCAGAAATCAAAACAATAACAAGCCAAAATGTTATTAAAAATCCAAATCTTGGAAGGTAGTGTGAAGTTAAAAAGAGCATTTTTGCTTTGCCCCTGGGCAAGTAGAATGTGTTCCTGCTGTTACAGGGCTACCTTCGAGACTTTCCACCTGGGAATATTTGACAATCTGAGCACAATTAGAGGCCAAGAATCCATTCTTGTCCCCAGGAAGAGGGATGTTCAGCTTCTAGCTGTATTTTTAAGCATTGCACAGATCTGGAATGACAAAAGTGTACACTTGAAGAGCCTTGATCATCAAGGTGGCCCACCCTGTAAGATATCCGCCAAACTGTAAACCTGTGCATGGTATAATACTAAAAAACTGAAATAAATGTCTCTTAACAGCAGGAAGAAATTCCCAGAAAATCTCTGTTGAGAGCCCTTGACAACTACATCCTAGGAACAAGAATGAACAATTAGCCACATCTCACTAACGTACAATTCTCAAGCCTTAACCCAGGCAGCCCATAGTTGGATAAAAGTGATCAGATTCCCATTCTAACTGCCTGGTAAAAGAAAGGGAAAATCCTCTCTGATGGACGATAACGTTATCTGGAGCTTTTTTAACACAGTAAAGGTGCAATAAAACCTCGAGGCATACAGGACTATCTGGCAGATAACCAAGATAATAATAGATAATAAAACAGATACAGTTATTGGAATTAGCAAAGAACTTTTAAAATATGATTAATTTGTTCATGAAAATAGGAAAAATGATGGGCAAAATCAGACTAAAGTTATAAAATTTCAGTTAGAATTATAACCTATAAAAAATCAAATGGACCTGTTAGAATAAAAAAAAATAGAATATCTGACCTGAATGAAAATCCAGAACAGAAGATCGTTTGCAACAGAATTAGCAAACTAAAAGAATGATCCATAGAAAACACTTGTACTAAAACAGAACAGAATATATTAGACTTGTAGGACACATACAAATAATATAACATGTGCTTAAAGAGTGTAATGGGAAGAAAAGAGAAAAAAACAATATTTAAAAAGTAATGGTTAAGTATTTTACAATACTGATAAAAAATCAATTTCCAGGTCCAAGAAGTTCTACAAATTCCAAAACTCAAAGAAAACCAAACCTAAACATATCACAAACCATTGAAAACTAAGTAACATCTTAAAAGCATCTAGAGTAAAGATACATTATCTTCAAAGGAACAGCAAGACTAACAGGTGTCTTCTCAACAAACACAAGGAAATCTAGAGGGTCATTAAGTAACTTCTTTAAAAATGCTGAAAGGAAATAATATGATGGTCTTTTGGGGTGAAGAGTTATTAATAACATGTTTTACTCATAAATAATATTCGAAAATGAGATGTACAACAAATATTTTGGAAAAGACATAGAAAACTTATTAGTCGGGTTCTTAGCTCCTAGCAGAGGTATGTGGAATAGACATGGGTATAATAAATACTTGTCTAAATGCAGAGTCCAAAACCTTAGGGAAGCTTGAGAGCAAAAATTAGAAAACTTAAAAAGAGGTATAGTAATGAGATGCCAAACTCATCTCAGCCCTAGAGAGGAAGCTGCAAGTATAGATGTTTCTTTTCCAAGATGAGGCAGATGTGGTCTCTCTATAAATGAATCAGGTGTTCCTAAATGGTACAGTTCTCTGACTCATGTGCCAGGTCAAGTGAGCCTCTGCAGGGCATAAGTATATATGTGGTGTGTGTGTGTGCATGCGTGTGTGTGTGTGTGTGTGTGTGTGTGTGTGTGTATACATATACATAAATTCCTTTATCCTTCAGCTCCAAACTTTTCTTTTTTGCACTCTCCTGCATGATGCTAGGGCTGGGATTTTGTAAACTACACTTGGCTTTTGCCAGCTGGCTTTCTGTTAAGGTCTTCTCATGGAGATTGCAAGGCTGGCGGAGGAAGAGGAGACTCTCCATTTCTGTTTTGGTTGCTATTACTGCCAGCATTGCCTCAGCAACAGGGCTCTACTCCAGCAGTGACAGTGCTTTCCAGCTTCCAGCTCCTTCCAGCTCTCCGGAAAAAGGCTTCCTGTGCCCTCAGCAGGGGGTAGCACACCCTCCTTAAAGGTCTGAGTATCAGCTCTTCAGAGCCACTTCTTCAGGCTTCTAGGTGCCAATATGCCCAACCTCTTCACATACACACACTACAAATACACAGATGCACACAAGGGAAAGCGCCCCTTACTTAATTCACAAAAACATTTTGGTGACAATAATTTTTCGAAGTGCCTATCTGGTCACAGTAAGGCAGAACGATACTTCAGTTTCATGTGTTTTTAAATCTTTTTTTTTCAAAGTTTTTTAATGTTTATTTATTTCTGGCAGAGAGACGGACAGAGCACAAGCAGGGGAAGAACGGAGAGATTGAGAGACACAATCCGAAGCAGGCTCCAGGCTCTGAGCTGTCAGCACAGAGCCCGACACAGAGCTAGAACCCACAAACCACGAGATCACGACCAGAGCCAAAGTCGGACGCCCAACCAACTGAGCCACCCAGGCATACCCAGCTTCATGTGTTTTTAAAACAAACAACAGTGATCTACCTACATGGTTTTGTTTTATTTTTTAATGCTTAATCATAAACAATAACTCCTCAAATAGAAAAGTAAAGGAAGTATACAAAATACCTGTTAAGGAAAAAAAATGCAAGATACAAATGTTAAGAGTTGGTCATCATCTTTGGAAGACGGAACTATAGATAACCTTTTCTTCGTGTATTTTAAATTTTTAAAAGCCCACAATTATGAAAACAATGCCCATTTTAAACTACTTTAATTGTGTTGCTAATGTGATAGCAATCAATATTTGGGCAGCTTTAATGTCTCATGAATTCCCTACCTAGATGCACTCACTATTTTTACTGCCTTTTTCCTGATTTGTTTTTTTAGGAAACAAATGTACCTTGAGTACCAGACAGAAGCCTGATAAAAAGAGCTGCATTTGCTACTGTGCACCTGTATGTCCATACTGCTGGTTTACAGCTTGTGTCCGTCTGGTTGGTTCAATATTTTTAAGGACATTACTTCTCAGCAGTTTGAGCCTTTGTTCCTCTCATTTCCCTGATTGGTAAAAAGCACAGATGTGATTGTCAGAAGCTTTTTGCCTAATCCCTATTAAGATGGGATGTTAGGCTTTGCTAGTAAAATATCTCCTTTATCAACTGTGATTATAAATTACTATCAGTAATAATTATCAACATTTCTATCACCTTACTAACAGAGCATTAATCATAATAAAAACTTGGAGTACTGATAAAGCATCCTCAAGGGGGTAAAAGAGAACAGTAAAGTCTTGATTAATTTGGTCAGTGGCCTTTTGTTCTTTCCCCCATACCAATTTTTACCCCTCAACCCATTCAATGTACTTTTAGAAAAAGATCCGATAGGGGGCGCCAGAGTGGCTCAATTGGTTAAGCTTCAGACTCTTGCTTTGGGCTCAGGTCATGATCTCACACTTTGTGAGATCGAGCCCTGTGTCGGGCTCTGTGCTGACAGCATGGAACCTGCTTGGGATTCTCTCTCTCTCCCTCTCCCTCTCTCTCCCATGCTCGTGCTCTCTCTCTCTCAAAACGAATATATCAACTTAAAAAAAAAAGAAAAAGAAAAAGATCTGATAGAATCACTCACATTAAGATATGTATCACTGCTGTGACCTAAATCTTTCTCTTTTTTTCCAACAGGGTTACAAATTTCCCAACAATTAGATTTGCTAGAAATTTTGGAATTTGTGTGTATGTTGCTTTTACTGATATTTTATCATACCCTAGTTTTCAAAAGTCTCATACAATTTATGATTATTAACTAATTTATGATTAAATAAAGATATTTAGACATCATTCAGACTTCGGAGATTTTTTTGCATCTTCAGTGTCCTATCTCCACCATGATGTTCTCTGGTCCTTCTCCACCATGAGGTCTCTGTATAGGAAGAATAAATTGTATGACCTCATGGCATTGGGGGAAAGGAGGTGTTTACCTCATGTATAAAACCTGGTGACCCTTGAGGGATAACTGGTCTGATCTCTGGGCATCTTCCAGAGTGGGCTGCCATTATTGACAGATAATAGTATGTACAGTCTTGTCTCTCACTGGACTCTCCATTTTCCACTGCTGAAGATTCCCGCCTTGCAGGCCATCTTGCCTTCTGTCCTAAAATAGCCTACCTCAGCCTCTGCTTTGGCATTATCTCCCTTTCACCACAGCTTTCCCCATGGCAAACACTCCTTACCCACATGAGAATTAGCAGAAATCTTGGAATTTTAAACTTGAACTCTCCATAGCAAGGCAATTCCAACTTCTTATCTAAGGTGAACTGTCCATTGTTGATGCTGTACAACTCCAAACAGTCACCTTCCTTCAGAGCTCCAAAGTGGGGGAAGGCTACAGCTTTTCATGTCCATAGCACATGTCACTCCTGGTCTGAATCTGCTACACGTTTGACCATCTAACGTCTTCTTCTGCCTCTTCTCTTAATCCCTCCACCCTCTGTGTGCAAGGGTTGAACTTCTTTCAATTATTTTCTCTTTCTCTTTTTTCCTAAATTCTACCTCAGGTAATATGTGAAAAAATTTGCTGTCTAGAATTCAAGTTGGCTTTTAATGTGTTGAAGAAGATAGTATAGCAAATTGTACATTGAATGTCAGAAAATGAAAATTAAATCTGTCTTTTTTCAGGGGCACCTGGGTGGCTCAGTTGATTAAGTGATTGGCTTTTGATTTCATCTCAGGTCATAATCCCAAGGTTGTGGGATCTAGACCCAGGATGAGCCCCACATTGGGCTCCATGCTAAGTGTGGTGCCTGCTTAAGATTCTCTCTTTCTCTCCCTCTACCCCTCTCCCCTGCTAGTGTTCCCTGTCTCTAAAAAATAAAAAGATAAAAACTTAAAACCTTTCTCTTTCCATTTCTGTTGTAATACCCCAAATCTAATTTCTGAAATAGAGGGCTGTCTTGACCTGACTATAAATACGCTATGTGCAACAATGCAAAAGAGAAAAGCACATCAATATTTTATCAAAGTATTTCACATACACACCTAACACTTACATCTCCTTTTCTGATGACTGTAAAGATAAGGTTGGAAGGAGCACCTGGGTGGCTCAGTCGGTTAAGCATCCTACTTCAGCTCAGGTCATGATTTCGTGGTTTGTGGGTTTGAGCCCCGTGTCAGGCTCTGGAGCCTGGAGCCTGCTTTGGAATCTGTGTCTCCCTCTCTCTCTGCCCCTCCTCTACTCATGCTCTGTCTCTGTCTCTCCCTCTCAAAGATAAATAAACATTTAAAAAAAATTTTTTTTAAAAAGGTTGGATAAAGTTCCCATTTGGAAGGGAAGGTGTGAACCATTTCCTATATTTCCTAAAGTTATCTTCCAAAAGATGAATAGCACTTTCAAGGTATAGAAATATGACAGTCATGTTATATTAGGTAATCTTAAATCATGTTCCTGTTTTACATTGTTCAATGGACTTTCATGAAAACTTAAATATACCTAGATTAGGAATAAATCCAATAAATAAATTCCCTTATTTTATCCAGCTATAGGTATAAAACTTACAAGTGGGCATTTCCTAAAACTTTCTTCTGGCATCCAATAAACTGAAGTTAAATTAAGCGAGAGATAATAATTATTTTGTATTATCTGATTATCTACTCCTAGAGGGTAAGAATAAGAATTATGCTATTGATTCATTAGTGAATAATCAAGCAGTTTACTTGGCTCTTTGATGAAAAATATTGATACAAATTATGTTTATAAAGAGACAGATTAGTGCAGCTAGAATTCTTTTTGCAGTTTTGACTATCTACTCTTATGGCTCCTCTTTCCTTATTCTGCCTGGTTCTTCTATTCTTTGTTCCCTCACTAGCTATCTTTCACATTCTTTCTCCTGAGAGTTTTTCTCTCAGCTTTTTAGCGACCCAATAAACTTGTGAAAATAAGAGAAAAGTATAGCAAGCTTTAGCAATGCTAAAGGACTATACTGAGCAGTTCCAGGAAAGACTCTAAACTTGCATGATATGCCACTAAATATAATGAAATCCCAGAAGCAAACAGAATGGTTATATATAAACACAGCCATAACCTCTCCTCTTACATGTAAGTTACATTTGCGGTGTTGAAGAACTCCAGGGTGAGCTGAATGTGCAACACGTGGGGTTAGCCCTGAAGACATTAGTGAATTCTCAGGTGGTGCAGAACACCTTCAGTTTGTGTGCACTGAACTGCAGGGCAAAGATGATAGCATTTGTCTGTCTGTGTTTTTCTAAGGTGGCCCCTCAAAGTGTTATTGAGGTATCCACTGCCCCTGAGCCTTCAAGGCAAACAACTGACAAGTTTCTGAAAGTCCCAGTCCTAACAAGCTCTGGGAAGGTACTTAAAACAAAATTCACACAAAAAAAGTTGCCTTAGAAGTGACTTCTGAGTGTTTTTTGGGGAAAACACACAGGGCATTGATAGGAGAGGTCTGAGAATTGAAATGTGATGGATGTAGAGTTTTGTAATATAACTTATCTCTATAGTACATGGGTCTGATATCTACAAGTGTACGTCCCTTGAAACAGAGACAAATACACAGCCAAGTTAATCAAAATCTGATATTGAATTGGTAGCAAGTATCTAAGTTCTGCCTCTTTCCCCTCATTCATCTCATCCACGTGTGTGTTTCAAAAATGAAGCATTGAAATGCACCCTCGGTCTAACAAGGAAAGAAAAAGAAGCTAATCAGTTTAGCTATTCAAAACAGCCCTTGCTTTATGTCCCTGGTCTAGAGCTGTACTCTAATAAACTGTGCTACCGTAAGTGGCAGGAGATCAGGCAGACCTGAGTTTCTGCCCCTACTCATCCATTTACTAGATGAGCACCTCCAGCTTCAACTTTCTCTTCTTGAAACTGATGAATCTATTACCTATTTCTAAAGGCCACTGAGAGTATACAAACAAATACACACACAGTGCCTAGCATATTTTTGGCCCTCAGTAACAGAGATGTTATCATAGTTTATTTTCTCCTCTATGATTAAAAAAAATAAGCCATTAAATTTATCCTGTAGATTTTTAAATAAGTATTATTCTCTCACTCTTAATCCTGAGGGCACTCAACAGAAAAACAAAGATAAAGTGTTAAAAATATATCCAATAAGTTTGCATAATAAAATTCATCTTATTGCACATAGGACTGATGTCTGCTCTACATTTCAAGAGCTCTTCCCCCAACAAAATTCAAATCAAAATTGGGTCATATCTATTCAGTGATGCTCCGTGGATATTTAGACTACATGGTTTTGCAGCCAAAGGGCTTTGGAACTGAATTCCTAGTCATATTCCACACAGTTAATCCCAGTGGGAAATGCAACTGCAAACTTCGCTCAGTTCAACTTAGAGTTAAAATGAGATCTGCGTGGGAGGCAGTGCAGCTTGGAACATTCACGTACAATACAGGATGCATCTTTAACGCAAGGAAAGGGCTCATTGGGAGCAGAAGGCATGAAAGCTTGAAATACCAGAACTGATGTTGGGAGCAAAGCTTCCCAGTGAAAGGAGAGCTGATTTACTTTTGCAGAAAGATACCAAGGGAAGAGTACATCCCAATTTGCCCTTGAATTGGAAAGCACGTTGATTGCTTGTACACCACTGCTAACTCTTAAATTCATTACCAGTTAGATTTTGGATTACCTTCGGAAGCATCTCTGACAGATTGTAACAATTGGATCAAGCATTGTTTTATTAAACCGATATTAATTAAACATTTTCACCTTTTAGTGGGGCTTTTTAGATCCTGATTAGCCATGACAGATCATTATTTTCAGCAGAACATGGTCAAGATCCAGCAATGAGCACTGAGATGTAATCAGGCACCAATGTATGCTGGAATTAATAATTATACTAAATTGGCTGTAATGAATAATTTATGGTGTAAATTCTTATGCAATTTGCTATGGTAACATACAAGAAGATATCTGCTGTATTTTAACAAAGCATAAGTTTCCAGGAATAAAATAATGAATAAAATAATAGGGAGCCCACTTCAGGAGGAAAAGGCTTAGAGATGGATAAAGTGCAAAAAAGTAAAACATGGAATGATGCCATTGTCATTGTCATCGTTAATTAACATTCATTATTCATCCAGAGGTACAGAGCCTGCAAATGAAGCCTTTCCAGGCTGTAGAGAATTAACTCCTTGCCCTTCAAATGTTGAGACAAAATAGGCAAAGTCTGTACTTATTGTATAAGGTACTGCAGAGGATGCTGCTTGCTTTGGTTTGTTGGTTGTTTCCTGGGTGAGTAAAAACACACTCAGACTTTCATTGACTCTATTCTATCTTAACAGTAAACAAAATTAAAGAGGTGCTTTACAGGAGGAAAGTGTTGCTAAAACGGGTTGTTGTCAACCATGGGTTCTTTGAAGAAACGAGGCCTTGAACCTAGTAAGTACCCAGTAACAATCACAATACCACCAAGTACTGATTATGTTCCTGTATCTAGCACTTTATGAATATGCTCTTTCAATACTAAAATCAATCTTATGCACGTGGTAGATGAGGAAACTTAGGCTGTAAGCAGTCGGGCTTGTTCAGTCAGTTAAAAAATTAGTAAAGCCATAGTTCCAGAGTATTATAAAGTCTACAGAGTTTGTAAAATGTTTCAGTGGCTCAATATTTTGAAAAAATTGGTTGAGTTGAATCAAAACTGCTATCTCTGGTATATGACTATTTGGTTTATAGTCTTGGATTTTAAAAATCAGATTAAAATCCACCTATATTCACTTTTTCTGTTTGTTTCTTGAATTTTGACAAGATTGATGTGATCCCTCATTTAATAAAAAGGGATGCAATTACTGTACATTTGTGGTCATTGCTACTTTAAGTACACACTCAACTAGCTTATTGGGTAGATAATCTCTCATATTAGTTTTTGTATGCATTTATTTTTAAGGTTTCCTTTTGTGTTCATTGTTCCATATCTAAGCCTAACCAGAAGAAAAAGAAAGAAATATTTCATCTTAGTGAGAAGAATTCAAATCAACGGAGTCTGCAGTTTCAGATAATGGAATCATTCATTACTAACTTTACACAAAAGCACGCTATCATCTATTTCATATAAATAACAACAAATACTAGCTTGTGGCCAGACAGTGACTTGCATTTTACATGCATTATGTCATCTAATATGTACTATACTCCTGAGAATGTATTAACTATTATTGTCTCTACTTTAATGGAAACTGGCTCTTAGAAAGACTGACACATTTGCCCAGTGTTAGCACTGAAAGTAAGTGATGAGGCTGAATATAACTTCAGGTCAATCTGTCTTCAGAATTCACAATGTTACTAATTATAGTCCCTTTCCAAACTAGTGTCAGAAGGCCCTGCCTTATCTTTGGTGACTTTCTTCACACAAACCAAACCATCTTCCCGCTGGATGAGTAATGTCCTCAATTCAGAACTGCATTTATTTGACAGTTTATATCTAACTAAGAGCAATTACCTTTGGGAGCTGTTATCACTCACTTTTACCTTAGTGTGAATAGGGAGGTGAAGGCAGCATTAGGACAGGAGGGCAAATGAAAATAAAAGTAAAATGCTCTTGGTTGTGTGTGTGTGGGTGGGGGGGAGGTGTTTATGTGTTTCTCGGGATGAAGGATACAATGTATGTCTCAAACAAAAGTCAAGTTTCCTGCTTGCTGTTGCCCACACTCCCAATTTTCACCTTGAGATCAATCTAGGTTACAGCTGAGTGTGCAAACCCCAAGTACCCTAAGCTGAGTAGCTGTCTCCAAGACTCTAACCCTCCCCCCAACGAACTATTGCAATATCTGAGTTTCAATGCAATGACCTACCCAATCCACTGGTCATTGAAGTCCAATCAGTACTGAGCTCTCCTAGGTTTACTAATACTCTACCAGAGGACAGAAAAAAGAAGGTAAAATGAGGGTGGGAATTCTCTTCTTAGAACTTCCCTCTTTGAAGGGAAGAGTCAGGTTGTGTTTTCATATAGGGTCTCTGTTTTCAAACTTACTTCTTTTTTCTTAAAGACTGCACGTAATGACTGTGCAGTAAGGCTCATCCGCAATGGTGATGACGACAATGGTGGTAATAACCCTGCGATTCCCTGGAATACGGTGTCCTAAGAAGATGAAAGCACCGGGGCAAATTTCATACGAATAGAATCCTAAAGAAGATGCCACTCCTCACTTCTTACTCAGCTACACAAGTACATGTCCTCTTTCAAAATGAAATGTTTTCTCAAGCAGCCATAAGAAATTCCACAGAAACAAACAACAGAAAATGAAACTGTTTTTCCCCTCTTCAAATATGTTTGACTTAGCAGCACTAGGACTTTCAAAGAAGATTAGTATTACCAATAAATCACTGTGCTCACAGATGCGGAGCAAGACAGAACACAGGGCTGCCGAGGCATATATTACGACAATAGATGCCTTAGCAACAGTTTTAACTGTTCTGCAACAGATTGTGCCCTAAAGCAGTAAATACCCCGCACACAGGAGGTTATTTAGCATTTGCTTTTTCTAAGTAAATAAGTAGGGAGACAGACAGACAGATACACAGAACTTCATCACCCTCATTTTTTGTTGTTCTCAGGTTTGTGAAAAATGGAATTGGTAAAGATTAGGTAACACAAAGCTCTTAAGATTGATACAAGTCCCAAAGCCGTCATGTTCCCCTACCATTTAGAGTATACTGAACAAAAGGCATTCTTACTGAAGCTCAAGCTGGGACTATGAGCACCAGTGTCAGCGCTTGCTCAATCTGCAGAGACCTGAGAAACTGGATGTTTCTTTTCTCCTCTTGAATGTGAGCTTCCATCTATCTCATATTCTGACATTTGATGAAGTCCACCTACCAGACATGCTTCTAGTATTTCTACCCAGAAACTAAGAGAAATGTAGATAAAGTGAAACACTATACAGCCCCAGGTGGAGCCATTGCAAACTGAAATGAAAAGCCCAAGAAACCATCAAGTTGCATTAGTGGCGGTGGGATCACTCACTGATGTCCTAACTAATACATTCTTGCTACATGGTTTCTCTACATCCTGAATGCAGAGGGTGAGTACCCACTTCACTTCCTCCTGCTTAGTCCACCAGGGGTGACCTGTCTGACCTAGGAGTACAACTTCAAAAGCATTTCTTTGGCCCTCTGTACTTCTCACTAACTCCCCAAATACAGCATGCAGATTAGACCCACCAAACCAGACTGAATAAACTTACGAGGTTTGGGAGTTTGACATTAATGGTGTTGCTGTCTCTATTATGTCTACACCCCACCCCCCAACAATATAAGAAGAATATCTCTCTTTCTGTCTCTCTCTCTCTCTTTCATTGTAAGACAAGCTAAAATACACGTGCCTCAACTTTTCAATGAAAATAATAATGGGAGCCATGTTACGGTTTTGTTGTGAAAATTAACTGATAATAACTTGAAAGAGAGATACAGTTACCACTTATTCTCTAAGGATATTTTTCCGAGAAAAGAGAGTTTATTGTACCTTCTGAAATGCCTAGAAATCTCAGCACAGGCCAGAGTCATCCTCCTTTATATTGATTCTCCTGCTCTTGCCTTTGCTTCTTCCATGGGCTTAGCCCTCTACACACCATAGCTGAGGTAATTTATGAAATTTGAATGTGAGCTAAAAGCCAAAGAAGAAAACTCAGCTCTTGTCTACTATGCTCCAGATCTTAGACCTGTTTCTGACTCAGGTAGAGGAAATATTCCCCATAACCACCATGGCTCACCAGAGGACTGCTTCAAGTCCCAGCCCAAGTGCTAGGTTTTCTAGCCTTTTCTTCTCTGTATAGTTCCTTCGAGAACCTCAGCACATGACATGTGATTACAATAAGGGAAAATCCCATGTTTCGGTGACCCTGCATCTTAGCTATTGATCTAGATGTCAATCTTTTCCACCCTTAAAATCTGTCATTATTCTGGCGGGCTGAAGATGCATGCAGGGAGATTGGCTGTGGGATAAGACATCGAGGGATAAAGCTCCAAATGAAGAAATAAAGGGTCTGAGATTGAGAGAGTTTGAGAAAGGGCCTCAGTGTTCAGAATTCAGACTCATGGTTTTACTAGAAATAGGATTCACTGAGGCTTATGGCGGGGGGGGGGGGGGGGGGTGTGGTCTCCTGGAGACAATGGTAACCTGTCTTTGCCTTCAGGAGAGAAGACATGTTTGTCTCAAATCAGAGAGTGACAGAGAGCTGTCAGAGTTGTTAGAAACAAGAACAAACCAAGAAGGTGAAGGTAAAAAAGAAATGTGGCTGGACGTGGATAAAGAGAAGGTAGAGTCTATGTCACATATTTGGGAATTCCAGCAGATTTCATAGATAGGACCATTCACTCTGGGGTACTCAAAGGATGCCGATGTATTTGGGACACATCATGAATAGGTATCATTTTAGTTCAACATAAATTAAGTTCAAGTGGCCCCAAGGGTCCATGGTGTTTCCTCCACAGGGAAGAGACCCCTGACCACACTCCTTGAATTTCAGGACTTGTTGCTTCTAATTCATTTTGATACACAAATGAGTAGATATCAACCCGCAGCTTATTTGCTATTGATGTAGGACATGTGAAATGTTTTAAGAAAGCAAAAAGGTAAAATCCAAGTTTAGCCAATTGCTGAATACTATCCCAAGTTTGTCTCACTAAAACTGAAAAACCAACAAGTTTGAGAAAGAACTTGCTAAGTATTCACAGTAAAAATCATTGCCTTCAGATGCTGCGAATTTTAATAATTGAAACTGTCATTATGTTTGACCCATAAAGAGTAACCTTGATGGTTATTTGTTATGTATTCAGTTTTGTCTGCCTTAGCTTAAGCTTAAATATTAATGGAAAAAAGAAAACCTACAAAATCCCTCAAGCTGCACTGTAGGACTCCAACGCTTTTAGCTGGTGGCAATGAATATAAACATCATTTCTGTGCTAATTTTTAAAGACAGCAACAAACACTGAAGCAAATAATTTAAAGAATGCTGGATAGAATATCTGACAATTTGCATATGCAAAACATATTGCTTAGATTCTGGGAGTCTCCTTTCTAGGATAAACATTTTTAAGAATGTGGGAGATAATGTATAAAACACAAGGAGGGGCTTTCTTGGTTGTGTTGGAGAAGAAAAGGTGTGGTATTAATGGTGACTGTTAAGAGTTCTCATTCAGGTTACTAGAGCCTGGCTTGCCTTAAGTGGCAATATAACATAGTGATTAAGAGTACAGTCTTCATCGACAGATTTTCCAAGCTTAAATCTCAGCTCTATGAATTACTAATGGTGTGATATTGAGCAAGTTAAAATCTCTATACCTTAACTATTCAATGAGAATGAAAATGGTAGTTACATTGCAGGTTTGTTGTAACAAATAATATAAACCTTGACAAAGTACTTGGAACATGATAAATGTTCAATCTCTGTTAGCTATGATTATAGCTTAAGAAGGTCTTAAGAAGGATGGCTGAAGGGCACTCCATTAGACATCCTTGACTCCACAAATAAAGACCTATACTTCTGGAAAAAAATTAAGTTTAAAATAGAAAATCCTTTAAAAAAATTGAAGTTACTCCAAACATTTAATAGATAGTTATTAAGCAACAAATCTGAGATTATACTATGGAATCTGTGATGTTGGTAATATTAAGGAGCTTTCAAAGCATTTGAGGATATACAGTTGACCCTTCAACAATGCAGGTGTTAGGGGCACTGACTCTCTTTCTGGTTGAAATCTACATATAGCTCTTGACTCTCTGAAAACCTAACTACTAATAGCTTATTGTTGGCTGGAAGCCCTACTGATAAGACATTAACACAGATTTTATATGCTATATGTATTATATACTGTATTCTTACAATAAAGGAAGCCAGAGAAAAGAAAATGTTACTAAGAATATCATAAGGGAGGCGCCTGGCTGGCTCAGTTGGTAGAGCATGCAACTCTTGATCTTGGGGTTGTGGGTTCAAGCCCCACATTGGGTATAGAGATAACTTTAAAAAAATAAAATCTTAAAAAAAGTCATAAGAAAGAAAATTCATTTACAGTACTGTACTGTATTTATGAAAACAATCTGAATATAAGGAGACTCTTGCAGTTCAAACCCATCTTGTTCAAGGGTCAACTGTGTAATTAAGTCATCAAACGTTTATTGAGTGGCAATTAATGGAAAATGAATATCAATTGATTTGTGGGCATTTTTCATTTAGCAATTCTTCTTAATCCTTACAGCTCAGGCTCTTTAGGTAGGTCAGATCTTGGTAAATAAGTAAATTAACAGATAATTGCAATATGATATGATCAATGCAATAATGGGGCTCTATTAAAGGCACAATGGTGATAAGAAGCAAGGAGTAACAACTTATTTCATTTTGTTATATTAGGTAAGGCTTTAGAAGAAAAGCAGAATCCTTGAAATAGTTAAGGAACTACCAGATTAATCAAAAAGCAATATGTGCGAAGACGTAACATAAAACCATCATGGTGTAATGGTGTGCCTGGATGCTAGAATATGTGGGAGTCGGGAAGGGAGAGGAGGCTGGAGGATCTTTTGAATTCAGTGTATACCATGGTCTGCTCAGGTTATGGAGCAGTAGATAATCTTCTCATAACTGCATTTTAGAAAGATTACAAAGAGGAGAACATATTCCAATTAAACTCCCAGAGCTGGACACAATACTGGATTCATTTACATAATTTGAAAAATTAAAAATGTTCCTAAACTGACTTATTGAAGGTCAAAGGCCAAAAAGTGGCAGGCAATTCAGCTATTGACAGAACTGGGACTTGATCAGGAAAGGAGAAACAGAATGAAGAAACCAAGAAATAATTTTATGCAGGAACTCTGACTTATTACTAAAAGAATCATTGTATTTCTCATCATTTGTACCTCTTTTTACTGGTATTCTTCTGCACCAATTTCCCACTCTGCCTTTATATTTGGCCTGCACAAGTAAAGATTAGTGTAACAATAATAATATCCTATTTATTGCCTACTTATTATGTTCAACTACAGATAGTTTCTACTATTTCATTTAATACTCATAACAAACCTCACAATACTTTGTTATCTTGATGTTATGGAGGAGGAGACTGAAATTTACAAAGGGCTAAGTGATTTGTCTAAGCCACATTGTTAAGGAGTGGCATGATTTGTATGGGAACTCAAGTCTTTCTGATAGCATGGCACAGCTCATGAATTCCATACTATAAACTCTCATTTAAAGATACTCCTAGGTTAAGACTTTCATCTTGGAAAATCCATTAAGCCTTGGCAGAGAGAGTCCTATGGAGAGATTAATGCCTCTGTAATCAAATTGGACAAATAAAAAAATCCATATGAACAAAGGACAAATAGAATTTGGGGCCAACGTCTCACTGTATATCCATCTGTCTCATAACCTCTAAGTTGCACCAACTGACCCATGATTCCTGAGGTCCAGAGACTCCTGGATAAGGACCAGGAAAAACAGAAACAGAATATTCATGTTGGGAAATTAATCAGAGCCAATGGAAGACGTTGAGATTATGATGGCACCATGGTCTAAACATTTTTCAGGGTTTTTTGGTTTGGTTTGGTTATTCTAATGCTTTGTAACTCTCTTAGCAAGCCAAATAACAAAGATTTAATCATTCTTTTATGAACACAGGACTTGCAATACTTCAAAATAAGACCTTGCATAGATTTCAGCAACTTTAGAAATACTACAAAATAAATATAATTTCAGAGAAAACAGATATTTCTCTAATTCTTCTCATATTCCTCTGCTTTAATGTATCTTGGAAGAAAAGTATTCCAGACTTGAGAACAGAGCAGAATGTCAGATAATCAAGTACATAGTAGAGAAGCACTTTCAATTATGCCTCTAAAAGGAAAAATTCCTCTTTCTTTCCTCCAGATGTATCGAGCATTTTGACTTCTAGTTTTTATTGACTGTAGTTGGTTATACGGACAAAATAAAATAGACAAATATTAAATTAACATATTTTGGCTGACGATGACTAAAGTTGGGTACTCAGGACTAGTATTTCCTTCAAATTCTGATCCTATTCTATACAATGACAGGTGTAAGCACTGTCTGAATGTTCTATGACAGTCTCATATTCACACCATAGTTAAACCTGAAGTTGTTAAGTGTCCCTTCACAAATTATTTATTCTCCTGACTTGAGAGTTGGTATTTCCATTAATGGTTCCACCATTCCTCCAGTCACCCAAACTTATAAACTTCAAAATCTTTTTGGACAAGTTTTGTTTTGTTTTTGCTTGTTTGTTTGTTTTTCCTTCTGTGTGGCTTTTTTATTATAGACCTTTATATACCTTGTTTGTTACCCATCTTTATTTCAAACAAAAGACATGGAGCATCCATAAATCTACTTTGCAGGAAGGGAGGTTAAAAGGAATAAAAATTAATACATAAAGCTTAGTTAACTGCTTAATATACTACAAGCACTTGAAAATATTTTTTTAAAAAAATAAGTGATAAATCAAAATTTTATTTTTATGCAAATATATTTTGTAAAATAATATTTGCATGAAAATATTTTCTTTGACTTGCCATTCTACCCTAGAGTCTCAAGTGCCTAGTGGAGTATTCTATTTGGGCGGGTATATTTGCTGGCAATATTCTGGAAATACCTGAAATATCTTAATGATAGAGACAAAGACATTTTTTTTATCTAAGTTACATAAATAATTGCCTCTCTTATCCCTTTTGATTTATGGAGTGTAAATGTGAATCCTAGACTCTTCCTTTTATGTCACTCTAGGATCCAGTTACATATTCAGTCCATACCCTCAATACCCAACTTTCTCTTATTAACTTTGATGGGTCATATGGTCAACTGTGGCTTTGTTTTTATATTTATTAAAAAAAAACTAGATCTGAGAATAGATAATTTAATCTATTCTTTTACTTATAGTCATCTTGCCATAGAAAGAAGTTAGGGTGATTAAATAATTTATTGAAATTTTTAAATTATTTTGTTATTATTATTTTTTTTTTAATTTGAGAGAGAGAGAGCACATGCCATAGGGGGAGAAGACCAGAGGGGAGGAGAAGGAGAGGGAGAGAGAGAGAGATTATCACAAGCAGGCTCCACACTCAGTGCAGAAACCAACACAGGGCTCAATCCCACAACCCTGGGATCATGATCAGAGCCAAAACCAAGAATCAGATGCTCAACTGACTGAGCCACCCAGGCACCCCAAGAATTCACTGCAATCAATTTTTAAATAATTTCATGATCATATTATCTAATTTGGGTGACTTTTTACACACTGACCAAGAAAAGAAGTATAAAAATATCTAAGAAAAGGAAACTAATAGTAGATTGTAGTTACAGTGGAGCTTTACAAAGATGGGGGAAAAAATCTTATCTCACAGGTAGACAAAGCCGCTAGTTCAAGGAAGGAAAAATGGAATTTGAAGATTATTGTATTTTGTTACAACTGAAAAAAGCTTCAATGATCCCCAGAAACAACCTATCTTTCTGTGAAGTGCTCTGATTTCAAGGGGATTTCTACTCAGGATTTCATTACTGTTTCTCTGGGCAATCTTACTTAAGTCACACAATTTCTTCTTCACATGTTAATTTTGTCATCCGAAGAGAAAAACTGATAATAACTCTTTCTTAGTCACCTCAGAGAACACATTAGAGTATTAATTATATGGTTTCCTTAAGTAGTTTTTTGCTCATAGAGAAAAATCCCCCACAAAGAAGAGGACTTGAAATATTGAGTATAAATACCATATAAATGCTGCAGCATTTGAAACCACTCTAACAATAATTTAAAGAAGCAATGCCATCTACATAATGGGTCAATAGTATTTGAGAAACAAACAAAAAGGTGGGGAGGGCAGAATGCTTCTTAGTTCAATTCTGTTGAAAAGTTGACTCATTTCTTCCTGTCTGTCATAGGACAAAAATGTGAAAGGCTGAGAATTACATGCAAAACTGAGAAGAATTGAATCTGAGATGTCTGATTTTGATTTGGCTAGCCCATGCTGCTGTACAAAAATAGCCCTGGGCATTAATCTGTCAGGTCCATTATTATGCCTATTTCTGAGATTTATACATTGGTTTATGGTAGCAATAGACATTTATTGAGTGCTGATCACCTGCCAAGCTTGGTGCTGTACCCCTTAGTAGCAACGGTCCCAACCCAGTGGGTTTTCAATCTAATAAGACAGGCAAGGCAATTAAGACACAGACTCAGAGGAAGAAAATGACTAATGCATGCAGAGGAGTCGGAACAGCTTTCCTTTCCTTTGCTACACCTTGTGTAGCCCACCGTGGTGTCTTTGTTCAAGGAAGCTAAAGAAGTATTTTATAGACCAAGAGGGTGCGAAGATGGATGTCAGCAGCATGCTCAGATCACCTGTTCTCTTTGGATTTTTTGACATTGATGTGAGTAGTAGATTTTCAGATGTTTTACTGGTCTAATTCAATTCCTTGTGTGAGTTATTTTCCTATCCTCTTTGTTTTCTCATATCTCATTTTATTCTCCTGCGTATATAGCCATCATTACCATCTTTCTCCACCACAATTATTTAATGTCTCCCTTTGAAATGCCTTAATGGTTGATCCCCTTCCCTCATTCTGGGTGGTGGAGCATCTTCATCAAAAAACATTGTCAAGACTCTCCATACACTTGATAATGAACTCAGTAAATTAAACAGGTATGATCCCTGGTCCCCAACTCACATAAAATGTAATACAAAAATATACTGAACCATTCACAGGATGGTCATATAGTCTTGACAGTTATCATTGAACAAATGAATTCATTAAATATTATGCTTATAAAGGTTTAAGTAAGTTCAAAGGATCTGTAAGTGAAAACAGAAATATGGATATTACATATTCTTTATAGGGTGAAAATGATAGTAATTAGATCCTGTTCTTAATTATTAGGACATATTATATTATTCTACATGATTGGTACATGAGCATATAAATTCAAGCTGCTTTATATTAAAGTATAAACTTCAGTATGAAAACTTTCTTCACTGGCTGAAGATTGTTACTAATATTTCAACCAAGGTAAACCTGTCTTTCGGTTCAAAAACAAAGATAGCTTTTATAAATGCATTTCAGTAGTGTTATTTTTTTTCATAAGGCCAAATTTATGCATTGTCATTCTTTTTTAACATTAAAGTAACCTTTTTCCAAAAGACAGCCTCTTTAACAAATGGTTCTGGGAGAACTGGACAGCAACATTCAGAAGAAAGAAACTGGACCACTTTCTTACACCATACACAAAAATAAGCTCAAAATGGATGAAAGACCTAAATGTGAGACAAAAAAAACATCAAAACCCTAGAAGAGAAAACAGGCAACAACCTCTTTGACCTCAGCTGCAGCAACTTATTACTTGACACATCTCCGAAGGCAAGGGAAATAAAAGCAAAAATGAACTATTGGGACTTCATCAAGATAAAAAGCTTCTGCACTGTAAAGGAAACAATCAACAAAACTAAAAGGCAACTGATGGAATGGGAGAAGATATCTGCAAATGACATATCAGATAAAGGGTTAGTATACAAAATCTATAAAGAATTTACCAAAGTCAACACCCAAAAAACAAATAATCCAGTGAAAAATGGGCAGAAAACATGAAGAGATACTTTTCCAAAGAAGACATCCAGACGGCCAACCAACCCATGAAAAGATGCTCGATATCGCTCATCATCAGGGAAATACAAATCAAAACCACATTGAGATACCACCTCACACCAGTCAGAGTGGCTAAGATTAACAACTCAGGAAACAACAGATGTTGGCAAGGATGTGGAGAAATGGGAACCCTCTTGCACTGTTGGTGGGAACACAAACTCCTGCAGCCACTGTGGATAAAAGTATGGAGGTTCCCCCAAAAATTCAAAATAGAATTACCCTACGACCCAGCAATAGCCCTAGTAGGAATGTATCTAAAAGATACAGGAGTGCTGATTCCTAGGGGCAAATGTACCCCAATGTTTACAGCAGCGCTATCAACAATAGCCAAATTATGGAAAGAGCCCAAATGTCCATCAACAGATGAATGGATAAAGAAGATGTTACTTATATATACAATGGAATACTGCTCGGTAATGAGAAAGAATGAAATCCTGCCATTTGCAGCAACGTGGATGGAACTGAAGGGTATTATGCTAAGTGAAATAAGTCAGTCAGAGAAAGATAAATATGATATGTTTTCACTCATATATGGAATTTGAGCCTTAACAGATGACCATGGGGGAAGGGAAGGGGAAAGTAGTTTCAAACAGAGAGGAAGGCAAACCATAAGAGACTCTTAAATACAGAGAACAAACTAAGGGTTGATGATGGGGGTGGGGGAGAGGGAGAAGTAGGTGAAAGGCACTGAGGAGGGCATTTGTTGGGATGAGCACTGGGTGTTGTATGTAAGCGATGAATCATGGAATCTACTCCTGATATCAAGAGCACCCTGTATACACTGTATGTTAGCTAACTTGGCAATAAATTATATTTAAAAATAAATAAATGAATAAAGTAACCTTTTCCAAAATAGATAGTGATTTCTAAAAAAGTTCTCACTTGGCAACATAAAGTGTTTGCCAGCCCATATTGTTCCTTCCCTTTTCTTTTTTATTTTCATTTCAGTGTAGTTAACATACAGTGTATATTAGTTTCAGGTGTACAATATAATGATTAAACAGTTCCATATATTATCCAGTGCTTATTAAGATAAACGTACTCTTAATACCCTACATGTATTTCACTCATCTCCCCACTCACCTCCCTCTGGTAACCATCTTATTGTTCTCTAACAGTAATTTTATTTTTAAAGAGATTATAACCATCGGCCCACACAAAGAAAACACTAATATCTCAAAACATTTCAAACCAGCAGCCAGTGTAGGAAAACATAGACTCTTGGGAGAGCAACTGAATAATCCATTAAGTTCCAGACTACTAAATGAGTTCCCAGGGATTACAGGACACTTACATTCTCTGCTATATCCCAAATATAAGATACTACACTCTGCACTACTACAGAACTGTGAAGAAAAAGTTCTTTCCCTCAAAGGACTTATAGTCAAACTGGGGGGGGGGGGGGGGATAAAACTAAACATATCAAAAATAACCTGAAGTCTACATTAATGATAAATCACTGAGACCAATGTGTAAGTACCACAACAGTAAGTACCACAACAGTGAATGAGAGGTTGTGCTTTTGGTAGTCTCCAAAGCAATCCAAAACCTTGATGGGGCTTTTCCGTTTTAAATTTAATTTAATTTTAGACCTCAGGTGCATAAACAAGAATTGGTCTTGAAATACAGTCATCATTGGTCCATGCACAGGCTGCTTCTATTTAATGGATTGAGAATTAATATGTGATAGAAAAAATCAAGGGTCTTTTGCAAGCAAGTCAAAGAGGGATTTAGGGACAAGAGTGATTTATGGCCTATTAAAGCATTTTTTAATTGCATCTCTACTTAAACTATCTTTGTTCTTGAAGGCTACTATTAGACCATATTGCTCATAAGTACCCATGGCAAGTTTGCACAGACAACCAAAAGGAAGAAACATATTTGCAAGAGACTGACACAGACAGACATATGGACAGACATACACACACACACACACACACACCACTAAATTTTCGGTTATTGACAAGGTAGCTAATTACAGCTCTTCATTTATATGTGATGCTAAATCTCTCTCATGGTGTCCTTGTCCTTAACTATGTAATGCAGGGTTCTAATTTTATTCTTCTTCAGCTAGAAGTTGTTGTTCTTCAACTCACTACTCAGAAAGTGATGTGGTTTTAACTTGTAAGCATTCACTCAAGGAGAAAGCATTGTATTGTGAGAGGTAAGCAACTCAGGGACTAATGTGAGATGCACGTTTTGCTGATATTAGTTCAAGGCTGCCATGGCCTCTGGAGGCCTGTCCCACGTGGTGATAATTAACTTTTAATGTAAGCCTGGAGGGCAAAACACTTAAGAGTTATCCAGTTTTCTCCAACAGAATGAATAGGTAAATGCTAACATATGTTTATCAATAGCTGATGTACTTAGCTATTATTATAAGAAAAAAAAAGCCTCACTTGCCAACATGTTTGTTCTCCTATTTCTCTCAATCCAGTATTATAGACAATTGGGTGGCTAATCTTTAGAAATGAGTAGTGAGGTCATTGAATCTTAGAGATTAGATGGATAACAGCAAGTATGAGTCATGCCTGCTGCCACTCCCATTTCTATGTTATTTTTGGCTGCAATTACTAATTCATTACAGAAATTTTTTATTGTCTCTGCTTTAGAAGCTTTCTTCTTCTTCTTCTTCTTCTTCTTCTTCTTCTTCTTCTTCTTCTTCTTCTAATTCTTCTTCTTCTTCTTCCTCCTCCTCCTCCTCTTCTGATGCTTATTTACCTTGAGAGAAATAAAGTGAATGAATAGGGGGAGGGGCAGAAAGAGAGGATCCGAGGCAGCATCCGTGCTATCAGAGCAGAGCCCAATGCAGGGCTTGATCCGTGAACCAGGAGATCATGACCTGAACCAAAATCAAGAGCCTAACACTTAATTGACTGAGCCACCAGGTTCCCCTAGAAGCCTTCTTAATAAAGCATTTAGAGTAGAAACTTATGTTCAGTGCAACATATTTGTTATGCCAGTATTAGACTATAAATTCCCTAAGTACTGGAACAATGGCTTTTTTTGCATCATTTGTTGGTTTATCCAGAAATTAACTCATCTCATTGAAGATGCTCAGTAATACTTCTTAAACAAATAAAATACAGACAATTTAAATAAGCATTTTGCCTAACCCATATACATAGATGAAATCTAATAGATTGAGAGGAGAGAGAGAGAGAAAGAGAGAAAGAGATACATACATACATACATACATACATACATACATACACATATTATAATTCAGGAAACTAATCTTCATATACTAAATAATGTTTTTAACAAGTTAGATGGAATTTAGGAATTCAGTCTCCTATGCAGTTGCTTAGATTTTTCCTTTCTAAAGTACCTTTATATCAAAGAAAATGTAAGAGTAAACTTTGTAAAATTAAATGAGGAGAGCATTTCTATTTCATTTCCTGGTGAAACTCAGAACTGTTTGAAAATTGACTATCATCTGTGTTTTTATTTTCTACATCACACATCATTAATATGACTTAACACTGCATACATGAGTGGGGATAAATATACATTATATAGTGATGAAAATCCTTAATGTTCATGATCAAACAACCTGTAGAAAGTTCTGGACATCTAATATATGACCCACCGGAGATATTTAGCCAAATAGTATTTCACACAAATTGCTAGCATGCATGAAGTAATAAATTAACATTGAATCTACTTATAAACAATTTCCATAAGATAGCACCTATGGGACATTTAAAAATGAAAAACTGCAGGGCACCTGGATGGCTCAGTCAGTTAAGTATCCAACTCTTCGTTTCTGCTCAGGTCATGATCTCACAGTTTGTGGGTTCCAGTCCCACACCGGGCTCTGTGCTGATAGTGTGGAGCCTGCTTGGGATTTTCTCTCACCCTTTCTCTATGCCCCTCCCCTCCTCTCTCTCAAAAATAAATTTAAAAAAATTTAATGAAAAGCTGGGTGCTGAACTCCATGTCCAATTCGATTCTCAAAATGTGCCAAGTCAAGACTACATGACTGGAAAGTCTAGAAATGTAAATGACTATACAAGAATCTTCCAGCTCTACTAGGACATTCCAGAGTGGTTAACTGTCACATTCAATGCCACTCTCACAAGTTTCTGAGGGGTCTATGTTTATTCCAAAAGGGTTATAAATATACCCTCTTCCAGAAGTCAACTACCTTTCCTCTTGGGCAAGAACTCTAAGCTCTGCTTCCTTTGGTTGAAAGGGCACAGGCATGTCATTACTTCTCTGACCTTAGAAGACAGAAGAAACCCAGAAGAATAATCAACTTTCCAGCTGAAATCTTGAAATCTGTACACAGAAAACTATTATGCATGTGTTCTTGCAATAATTTGATAGATGGTTTCTAAGAAATATTGACTTTTTTATTTCGATACGGTTACATCAAGAAATACTAGCCATGTAACATAATTTACAATCATGTGGCTGAACCCCAAATGTTGATCTTTCTATAGAGAGATAAAGTCCAGTAAGTATGTTGGGGAGAAAAATGATTGGTTAGAAGTAAAACTGACAATGAAATATAATAGTCCAAGTTATATTTCAAGTTATATTTTGCAAATAAGGACACATAAAAATCATAGAAATAATACATTTGTACCAAAAACAAAACAAAAAGTGAAAAACAGACCAGTTGACATTCTACTGGCATTTATAAGATATAATGAAAAGTAACCTCAAGTTTATACAATAATTGTGATTTTAGAAGCTAATATGATTTGCACACCCTTGGGAAAAGAAAAACTAGCATTGATGTTATCACCAAGAAAGCATTATTTAGAATTAAATGAGATAGTCAAAGCCCCTAAAACACTCCCTATATTACCTTGAATGTGGCAGTAAAAGGTAAGAGTCACAATGGCTGAATTTTTACATGGAATAGCCTGCTGTAGACCACTCAGAAGGAGAGGAAACAAAACAAGAGTACATTTGAGTTTCGTATAGCTAAATTCACACACATTTGTCTAGGACTTTCTGTGCAACCAGATCTGCTTAGCTTACGGAGCCTCCCTGTAAACTGAGGAACATTAGTTAACATTGCTACCTGAAGAAACAGTGGACTGGGAAGGCAGGGTCTTGCTCTCTTGGTTGTCTATTTGAGTCTGCTTTGGATTGGTCCAATCTGGGAATTTTTCTCTTAGATTGTTTTCTTAATCCTTAAGAATGCCCAAAAGACTGTGACCCACCTATAAAAGGTACATAACAGGGACTTTTTCATGCAACATTTATGAGTTTCTCCAGATCTTCATACCCCAAATTGGACCTCTTAAAATATCAAGTTACCCAAAACTGGCATCTTCTGAATAATATGTTCCATCATTTATTCTTGCAACACAAATGTTTTCAGCATGTACAGGAAAGCAGGCACTCCATTAGATGAGGGTAAAGGATGGAGTAGTTCATAATCATTGGTATGATGAAACAAAATAATAATCCTAGCTATGACTTACTAAGTACTTACTATATGCAGGCTAAATGCTTTATAAGCATTAGATAAGCAAGAGATTTGCAGTAACACTTTAGAGGAAGGTACTACTGTCCCAATTTCACAGGTAAGGAAACTGAGACAGGAAGAGCATAATTTATGACTGAGTTTGAATTTGAGGCACTGTCCTAAATCCCACAAAGCTATTAAACATCACATGGTGTACATACCATACTGTCTTTCTAAAAGACACGCTAATCTGAATGCCAAAACACATCTGGCTGCAAGTTTTTCAAATAATGAACTTGGGACCTGTGGCACTTCTGAGAAAATCACATCTATCAGTCAGTGTTTAGACAGGGAAGCAGAGTAACTTTCAATGCAAAGGAATAGGGGAATTATTAAAATAATTAGACCTTACATAATGGTGGGTGTTGCTGGCAGAACAAAGGTCTGGAAGGTGGAGTTACTGTTTCAGGGAAAGAGGCACTACCCAGTCCTCCTAAAACTCTCTGTTCATTTTGAGAAAGAGAAGCTCACTGAGGTCTATAGGACGTGCCTCTGGGTAGATATGTTTCTGTGGGTCTAAAGGCAACCGTCAGGTTGCAGAAAGAAAATGCTGCTGGCAGCATAGAAAAAATAGACAAGCTACAAGCCACCATGTACTTCTTCATCCATCCATCTGAGAGCAAAGACCTTCTGGAAATAATGACTCATGCTCCACTTCTGACTCCTAAATCTTGAGCAAATCCTTCCTTGGTCAATTCCTACCTGAAATCCTACCGGAAGCATAATTCCCAGCTTGACCAAGCTGGCGATAGAACAACTCAGAACAACTCAGCATGAGAACTAACAGTGTGCTGTCAGTGAAGTGAGTTCTTCAAGGTCAGGGTCAGATCCTACCTTTATTTAGAATGTTAATATATATTTTTTTCATCATGGACTTCTTGCAGTAATTTTGATTTTTTTTAATATTGGGTTAAAATATTATTTATTTACATTCCTGAATTTTGTGGTGTTCCCTTAAGTTGTATGCCTGACATGGGTGCCTTATTTGTCTCACACTGGCTCTGCCCATGCCAGTTAGTCATGATTCCCTGACAGGTGGGATGACTCCAACCTTTGTTCTTGTGCCTTTAGCATTCCAGCCTGTATTGCGATATTATATTTATGCATTACCTTTTATCACAGAACATGAAAGCATTAAGAAGTGCCCTAGGGGAACATATGCAATCTATATTACTCCTATCTGCCCTTATGTGTACTAGCAACCTGATTTTTCCTTTATATGGCAATCAATCATCCCATTCAGTAGAATATTGGATCACTAGTATGAGGTCAGGTAGTAGTCTTAGCTTCCAATGTAATGGGACCATTACTATATTCTCTCTTGGAATTCAAGACAACTAAACATGAACCCAAGATTATAAGGACAGGAAGCAAAAATTTTACTAGTGGACAATTAAATGTAACAGTGAGAGAAGCCATTTCCATTTCTATCCCTGAATCTCAAAGCCATGATTCCTACCTGTGAAAGAAAGAGTATCATATCCGTTACTGATTCATTTTGAAGGACATTTTCCCAGTTCTAAAAAATGTTGCCATCTAGCTGGTGCCATAACTGAGCCTTAATAAAAGCTATTCCACTATTTCATAAAGACATCTGTTTTAAGGTATTGGGAAACATGTTACCATGACCAGTGAATGCCATGAACAGACTTAATTGATTATAAAATCAGTTCTTGGTCAAAAGCAATGCTGTACAGAAATCTATGATAATAAATAAGTCATTCTGTCTCTCCATGAATGGAGCAGAAGCCTTGTTTTGGGGGATGGCAAATCCATAATAAGATGAAAGCACTGCCCCTATCTGATGGAAGTAGGCCAAAGTACCCTAACCACCATTAAGGAGGTGCCTATCCCTTCCTTCCAGAAAATTCTGCATCTATTATATTTTCTGACTACAAAGACCTTCAAAGGGTAATGGCTGCTGCCTTATTTACATCTCTCAAAACTAATTCCTTTGGCGAATTCTAACTGGAACTTCACAGGAAAGAGACGCCCAGAAAACACAGACCCAGTTTGACCAATTCTGCAACAGAACAATCTAGCACATCAGGAAAGATTATTTGAACAATCTTAAGGATGGTTGGGATTTAGCAAGAGAGGACATGATGATAGAACCTTCATATTGGCAAAGGTATAGAAACAGAAAAACACAGGTTGTTTGGGAAATGACAAGTGTTAAGTTTAGTTAAAACTTAAGATATTTAGAGGCGGTAGGAGCAATAGCTGAAAGTGCGAGTGTTGTTTGGTAACAACCAGAGAATTCTGAATCTCAGGCTAAGGTAACTGGATTTTATTTAGCAGCTAAAGGGTGGCAGAAGAACTTTTGAGCAGAGTAATACAACAGTGAAAGTAATATTTTACAGATGAATCCTGATATGCTAGCTTTGAATGTACGGCTTGAATTGAAGAAAACCAAGTATGGAGGGGTAAACATGCTAGGTTTATGTTATAATTGTTCAGGTTAAAGTATTAAGGGTCCAAGACAGAGAGAGCAGTCTATTTTTTTTTCCCTCTTCCATTCATGGGCAAAATCATCCAACTGATGCCTCCATCTTTTTCTTCCTAGCACATATTTTCCCTGTCATTTTCATCATTAAGTAAAATTCTAATACTTTCTTCTCATCAAAAGTTATTGTCCATAAATTATCTTAAATTAATTCCTAATATATAGATGAATAACATCCTGGTGCCTTAAGCAGAAGTGCTTCTGTTTCTTAAAGGTTTTTTGAATCACAAACACCTTTAGGAATTTAGTGAAAACTAAGAGTTTTCTCTTAAAAGGAATGAATGGTTACACTGAAATATAAAATATCACCAATAATTTTAGTGAATTTGTACCTATATGGACTCCTATACATAAATCCTTAGAGAGACCATGATCTTGAGGTCAATACCCATATGTCCCCAAAAAGGTCATTCTTTTGGCATTTAAGCATCACTGTGCAAATGAGGTGTTTTTTTTTTTTTTGACAGAAGAGCTTTCAAGTGCCTCTGAAATCATAGTGCATAGACACCAACTTACATTTTGCCTATGAGAAATTCCACAGAACACAGAAGTAGCTGGGCATGAAGAAAATAAGAGCTTTCTGCTTTCTTCCTTCTTTGCAGATTGAAAACACACTAGCAATTTTTCAAGAGCTCTGTTGTAGTTACCATAAAAAAACTGTACACATAGGAATAAAAATGAAGATGAATTTATTCTTCACTTCTATGTAAGTCTCAATTCTAGCCAAGCCACATGGCTGTGGAAGGAGGGAGGCATGCAGAAGAGCAGGGAAATGCTTCTTCTTTGGGAGGGAGTCCAATACGACTGCCTATTGTGCTTTGTCCATGTGATCCTAATACCAGACCCAACATGAGCAAAGAGCATGCTGTGAGCTACTGTCAGGGGTGGCATGAGAGAAGCATTGATGGTCCACCATTCCCTCTTTTGACCTCAAGTACACATTTGAGCTCTGGCTGGGCAAAGTTTGAGTACAATGCTATCATGAAGCTATATTATAGTTATAAAATAAGTTATGGAATATGTATTACTATGTAGACCAAGTTGTCTTTACTAGCACGGAACACTGTTTATAGGCAGTCAGGACCCAGCAACACAACTTTTCCTGCTTTCTGGCAACCTCTCTTTACACTATGAGGACCATTTGGTGACATTCAATTGAAATGTAAAAGAGCCACTTACTTCATGAGGGTTCAGAAAGGAGAGTGTTATGAACTGAATGCCCCCTCCCTCAAAAATTCATAGCTGAAATCAAATCCCCAACATGCTAGTATTTGGAGGTAAGGTCTTTAGGAGGTAATAAATCATGAGAGTGGAAACCCTCATGAATGAGATTAGTGCCCTTAAGAGAAGAGGCCAGACAATCAGGTTTCATTTTCTTTCCGTCATGTGAGGATACAATGAGAAGTCAGAAGTCATAGACCAGGAGAAAGACCCTCCCAGAGCCAAACCTTGCTGGAAACTTGATTTGGAACTTCCAGCCACCACAACTGTGAGATACAAATTTCTGTTGCTTATAAGCCACCTGGTCTACGGTACTTTATTATAGTAGACTGAAGCCAGACAAAGAGCAAAGAAAAATTGAATAATCTTTACTAAATGCCAAATTCACGGTCATACTATTCCAAGTATAGTCCATGAACCAGCAGAATCAGCATCACTTAGGAATTTATTAGAAATGCATAATCTTGGGCCCCACCCCAGGCATACTGAACTGCAAACCACATATTAACAAGATTCCCAGGCCATGCTGAATTAGGATACACCCTAAATTAGCTGCAACAAGACTAAAAACACAATGGCTTAAACAACACAGGGATTCATGCTTCTCTCACTGAACAGTCCAAGGGAGGGAGCAGGCTAAGGCAGATAAGGAGGCGCTGCAGCACACAAAACCCAGCTTCCAGCTCTGGATCTAAGGTATTTGCAGCTGTTTTTGCCATGTTCTGTCCAGGGGGGAGGAGAAAAGCCAACAGAAATGCAGACTCATGTCTTTCTTTTCATCGTATGAATAGAAGTGCCACAATTTATGTCCAGACCTCACTAACATGGTTACACCCACCACAATGTAAACATAAGGCAGTTTTAGGCCAATTGAGGTGTGCCCCTCTAACCTCAAGAGTCCCATTGTTTTAAAAAAGTAAAATCAATATCAGTAGGTAGTCAGCAGTGTCCACCACACCTTTACAAGCCAGGCCCTTCGCTATCTGACCTTGACAAGCCTATGAAGAAGACAGTGTGAATCTCACTTTTCACGGATATTATCACTATCAGAACTAAGACAAAATATAATAGGTCTGGCCTTGTATCATCCCAGAGCAGCATAAGAGGAAATAGACTAGTCTGGTTTATACAGCTGAAGACACTATGATACTATTATTGATACTATGATATGTCTTATCTCTGAGTTCTAGGATTAAGGATATCTCCTTCACAGCTTAAAATTCTACTTTTTAAAATACGACATAAAGTTAAGAAAGTCTACCTTCCCTACAGTTTCATCATCTCTCATCCCAGTAGCCACCAGTGTTTCCAGGAAGCTGTATGATTGCCAACATGGGAGTTCTTCCCTTAATGTTTGCCTGGAACTATATCTTGATGTCTCCTGGTAAGCCATTGGTTCTTAAAACACCGAGTTCAAATTCATCATACCTAGGCACTTGTTTAAATCTTCCTTTTTGCCAGACCAATCAATTGAGCAAATGAACACCAAAATCACTCTCTCCAAACTACTGTGTGCCTGGCACCCACTAGGTGCTTTAAACATTTGATGAAGGAATGAAAGCCTGGAACCTCAGATTCTCTCTGTGACAGTGATTCTCTGTCATTAGCTTGCATCAAGATCACTTGCAAGGCATATTAAAAGGCAGTTTCTGGGGTGCCTGGTGGCTCATTCAGTTAAGCCTTGGACTCTTGATTTCAGCTTAAGTCATGATCTTGTGATCCTGGGATTGAGTCCCGTGTTGGGCTCTGCCCTGACAGGGTAGAGCCTGCTTGGGATTGCCTTTGCTCCCTCTGCCCCTGGTTTTGAGAACCATTATTGTAGTATTAAATGAAGTTCATCTTATCACCAGAAGAATATGTTAATAGATGAAACACAGAGATTGACAAAGGATGATTAGCACTGCCTTATCTTAGAAAAACCAAAGTCTATATCCTTATACAGGACACCCATATTTATCTGAATATTTTGCCATATGTCTTGGATATCTATAATTAACATGGGGATCAAATATACGTAAGGTGCATGTAGCTGGATCACACAGAGTTCCCACTAAATTATACCTATCATTATTTTCACAGTTGTTTATACAAAACAATTAGCAGTATAGATCATCTGAATTATAGTCAGCAGAAACCTTATTTCAAGGTATAACTTACACATCAACCACTCTCACTAAAAGATTCATAAGTAAATATACTTTCTTTCAGAATTATGTTCTATAAGCCATAATAATTTATTTAACCCCACTATATACATATCAGTCACTATGAAGTATAGCTTCATTATTTTATTTTATTTTTTATTTTTTTAAAGTTTATTTACTTATTTTGACAAAGAGAGAGAAAGGAGAGAGAGTGCACTCACACACCTAAGCAGGGGAGGGGCAGGAGAGATGGAGAGAGAGAAAATCCCAGGCAGGCTCCACACTGTCAGCACAGAGCCCCACATGGGCCTCGATCTCATGGACCGAACCGAGAGATCATGACCTGAGCCAAAACCAAGAGTTGGCCGCTCAACTGACTGAGCCACCCAAGCTCTCCCTCATTATTTTATTTTGAATGCGATAAAATATCTGGTCATATGTTAATTGTAAGATCTTTATCACTGAATTCCTTTTAGAGCCACCATGTCAGACAATAGAAGCCTCTCTTAATTGCAATAATCAATTTTCAGACTTCGAGTTTAAACTTTAGAATTTAAAAAGTTCTAGCTATTGAAATAAATATTTAAGTAAAATTCATGAACTATGCTTAAACAGTTTTACATGTAATTCTACTTTATAGGTGCTTTATAATCACTTTTTATCAGAGCCTCTTAAAAACAGTTCTATAAAATAGGTCAGTAATATGTTCATAATTTTGCAAATGCAGATGTTAAGAGACCTGCCTAAAGTTATACTGCACACTGGTAGTAGTTTGCAGATCAGAGTTTTCAGACCCTGACATTCTGTTCTCTAAACACCAACCCACACCATCTCACTACACTGTAAATTACTGATCTGAAACCACACTGCTACCTTAATGAGCAGAGGGTGTTATAAAACTTTATGGATTTACTGGGGCGCCTGGGTGGCGTAGTCGGTTAAGCGTCCGACTTCAGCCAGGTCACGATCTCGCGGCCCGTGAGTTCGAGCCCCGCGTCAGGCTCTGGGCTGATGGCTCGGAGCCTGGAGCCTGTTTCCGATTCTGTGTCTCCCTCTCTCTCTGCCCCTCCCCCATTCATGCTCTGTCTCTCTCTGTCCCAAAAATAAATAAAAAACGTTGAAAAAAAAAATAAATAAAAAATAAATAAAAAAAAACTTTATGGATTTACTGATTCTGACCTAGTTTAGATTAATAATGCTTTATATTTTTATAACACTTTATCGTGTCCAAAGACATTTTATATAATTTGCTTCTTTCAGCTGAGCACCCACACAAGGGAGTAACCATATTCCCTGAAGAGAAACTCTGCTCAAGATAAGAGACAAGACAAAAGTCCAGTTCTCATGATTCATTCTTTCCACTTCTCTACTGATGCTTCTAGTTTATTCCAAGAACACGATGTTCAGTAATACATAGAAAATTATCCAGTGTCAAGTTAAAGAAAAACGAGTGCTAACATTTCAAGTGTATTATATCACTTACCAATTGAGTGAGTTCCTTAAATTCTCTGAGCCTTAATTTGCTCATCGCTAAAACAGTGTATAATAATGCCTCTTTCATAAGGTCATTGGGAGTACGAGCAAGGTGACATATGTGAATGAATAGTGCCCAGTACATAGTAAATGTTCAGTAAATTGAAGCAATTATCACAAAAGATGAGGACGTCGATTTCATGGGTGAAAAAGTATCAAATTGTACTACATTTAGTAAAGCTGTATAACATGGTGCATGCATATTTGAGTGAATTTGATTACTGATTCTGACCCTATTATCCCATAACCTTGGGTAAGTTATTTAACACATCTTTGTATTCAATTTCCTCACCTGTAAGAATAATATGAAGTCAGAATAACTACTTCATATGGTTTTAGGAGAATAAACATTGAATAATATGTGTAAAGCAATTGAACCATGCATGATACAGCATTTGCTTATTAAATATATTGCTTTTCTTGTTCTTCTGAATTACAGGGTGGGACACTCCATCAATGGTTACCAGCAAATTTATGGCTGTTGCCTCACTTTTTTTTTTTAACAGCTTTGAGATACAATTAAAATACCATACAACTTATCCATTTAGGTGTACAATTTGATGGGTTTTGTTTATTCACAGAGTTGTGCAACAATCAACACAATCTAAATTTAGAATATTTTCATCTCACCTAAAGAAAACTCATTAGCATTTCCCATTCTCTTCCTCACTCCCTCCTTTCCAAGTTCAACTAATGATTAATCTACTTCCTGCTTCTATATATTTGCTTGTTATAGAAATGTATATAACTATATGAAAGTAGGCACATAACATATATGGTATTTTGTTCCTGGCTCCTTTCACTTCAGTGTTTCCAAGGTTCATCCATGTGAGTACTTCTTTTTTTTTATTTCTCCCCACACAAAATTCATTGTATGGAGATTCTATATTTTCTTACCCATTCATCAGTGGATACTCAAGTGATTTATACCTTTTACATATTATAAATCATTCTGCTATAATAAGTACTTATATGTTTATAATTACAATGTTTTCTAGATGAAACAACCCTTTTATCCTTATAGAATATCGCTTTTTATCTCTAGTAACAGGTTTTTTTATTATTAATTTTCTCTCACACTGCCACAGGCACTCCAACTCTTATGGTTACTATTTGCATGGTGTATCTTTTCCCATTCTTTTACTCTCAGCTTAGTTGTATGTTTAAATCTAAGGTGTGTCTCTTGTAAACAGCATAAGATTGGATCCTGATTTTTTTTTAATTAACATTTATTTTGAGGGGGAGAGAGAGAGAGAGCACAAGCACAGAAGGGGCAGAGAGAGAAACAGACAGAGAATCCCAAGCAGGTTCTATACTGTCAGGGCAGAGCCTGACATGTGCTCTATCTCACCAACCATGAGATCATGACCTGAGCTGCAATCAAGAGACAGACGCTTAACCAATTAAGCCACCCAGATAACTCTGGATCCTGATTTATTTATTTTTTTTAATTTTTAATGTTTTTATTATTTTGAGAGAGAGAGAGACAGAATGCGAGTGGGGGAGGGGCAGAGAGAGAGGGAAACACAGAATCTAAAGCAGGCTCCAGGCTCTGAGCTGTCAGCACAGAGCCCAAGGCGGGCCTTGAACCCACAAACCATGAGGTCATGACCTGAGCTGAAGTCGGGCGCTTAACCGACTGAGCCACCCAGGTGCCCCTGGATCCTGAATTTTTTAAATCAGTCTTATAATCTCTCCTAATTGAATTGTTTAATCCATTTATAGTTAGTGTTATTATTTATATAGTTGGATTTACCACTGCCATTTTGCTTTTATTCCTATGTGTCTGATGTCTAAAAAGACATCAAAATGTTTCTGTTTTTCTTTTACTGCTTTCTTTTACATTAAGTGAATATTTGGTAGTGTAAAATTTTAGTTACTTTAATGACCATTAATGATATTTATTTTCTGAGTTATTTTCTTGATGGCTGCTCTAGTGTTTAAAATGTTCATCTACTTACACTATCTTTACACTAACTTCATTTCAGAAAGATTTAGAAATTTTAGTTTCTCTAGTTTCCTAGTTTCTCTTCCCTCTTTTGTGCTATCATTGTTATACACACTGCATCAACATCTATGAAAAATTCAAAAGTAAATTTTTATTATTATGTACTATAGTAATGCCTTTTTAAATGTTTTAAGTTTATTTATTTATTTTGAGAGAAAGAGAGAGCATGTGAGCAGGAGAGGGGCAGAGAGAGAGAGAGAGAGAGAGAGAGAGAGAGACAAAGAGAGACAAAGAGAATCCCAAGCATTTTCTGTGCTGCCAACACAGAGCCAGATCTGCGGTTTGAACTCACAAAACCATGACATCATGACTTGAGCCAAAATCAAGAGTTGGATGCTTAACCAACTAAGACAACAGGTGCCCCAATAATGTATTTTTAAAAAGCTAAAAACAGGGGTGCCTGGGTGGCTCAGTCGGTTAAGCGTCCGACGTCAGCTCAGGTCATGATCTCGCGGTCCGTAGGTTTGAGCCCCGCGCCGGGCTCTGGGCTGACAGCTCAGAGCCTGGAGCCTGCTTCCGATTCTGTGTCTCCCTCTCTCTCTGCCCCTCCCCCGTTCATGCTCTGTCTCTCTCTGTCTCAAAAATAAATAAACGTTAAAAAATAAATAAATAAATAAATAGACAAACAGCTAAAAACAGAAAGTAGAGCAATAACATTTATTAAATTACCAGAAATTACCATTTCTAGTTCTCTTAATTTTAATTTATGGATACTTTTAGTGTCATTTTCTTACTACAGAAAGCTTTATTTGTTGCTACCTGCCTCTTTTGTCATGTTATTCCAAAAATAATACATTCATATATATCATAAGCCCCACATTTTATTACATTGTTTTTTAAATAAATGAAAAGAAGTAATCGAATTAGTGTACCTTTTATAATTACTACAGGGGCACCTGGGTGGCTCAGTCAGTTAAGCACCTGACTTCGGCTCAGGTCATGATCTCACCGTTTGTGAGTTCGAGACCCGCATCAGGCTCTTTGCTGACAGCTCAGAGCCTGGAGCCTGCTTTGCATTCTGTGTGTGTCTCTCTCTCTGCCCCTCCCCCACTCATGCTCTGTCTCTCTCTGTCTCTCAAAAATAAATAAATGTGTAAAGAAATGTATAATTACTACATAATAACTTTTCCAGAGCTCTTCATTTTTTTTTTTATGTGGATTTATTTGAAGTACCGTGTGGTCACTTGCTTTCAGCCTGAAGAGCTTTAGTATTTCTTGCAAGATAGGTCTGCTAGAAACAAATTCTCCAGAGGGAAAAGAACAGTATATACAAATGGCAGCTACAATGTATTATCTAAAATGTCCATTTTCAACAACAAAAATGAGATACACAGAGAAATGGGAAAATGTGACCCATTCAGAGGAAAAATAAAAATCAGGCAATAAAAATTGCCTCTGAAAGAACCAGATGTTGGACTTACCAGCCAAAGACTTCAAAGCAGCTATTATAAATATGCTCAAAGAACTAATGGAAAAAATTTATGAAGAATTATAGAAACTTTGATGACAAAATCTTATCTAAGAAAATATTAGAAAAAAAAATTTTTTAAATGGAAATTCTGGAGTTTAAGTCCAATTACTGAAATGAAAAACTCACTTAGGAGTACAAAAGTATATTTGAGCATGCAGAAGAATATGAATAGAGATCAATGGAGATCATACAATATAAAGAACATAGAGAAGAAATAACTAAGAAATATGTACAGGACCTCCAAGAAGTGTGATTCACCATAATATACCAACAAGTATGCACTGAGAATACCAGGAGAGAAGAAAGAGAAAGAAGAAAACAATTCAAAAAAATTATAGATAAAGACTTCCCAAATTTGATTAAAAGATACATTAGTCTACATATCCAAAACCTCAGTAAACTCCAATTCAATAATTCAGTCCAATTCTGGATAAACACAGAGATCCATACTCAAACCCAGCATAGAATGCTGGAACACAATGGAAAAAAGAAAATCTTGAAAAGAGAAAAAGTGATTCATCATATATGAAGAAGACTCCCAATAACAGAACAGCCGGCTTTTATTTAGAAACAATGGTGAACAAAGGAAGTGGTAAGACATATATGAGATCCTGGGGTAGGGGTGGGAAACTAGTAACCATCTTTCAACAATCTTTCAAAAATAAAGGAGAAATAATAGAGTAAAAAGATTGATTTTTACCTAGTATGCCAGGCACTGTATTTCTTTAGTCATAACTTTTATTAATTCCATTAGAAACATATTTAGAAATAGACTGTCTCTGTTGTTGCCTATTTTGTACTTTGCTGATTTGCTATTTCAATTATATTATTTAAAAACTTACTCCTTTGTCTATTTTTTTTCAATTTTATCTGCCAATATCTGAACCAAATTAAGTAATAAGGCATATGTATTTAAATCATACCACATATGAAGACAGGATTGGGCACCATGGTTAATCAGGATCTGTAAATACATGGGGTTTACAAATGGGAACTATGTATATGTATATGTATATGTATATGTATATGTATATGATTCTTCATATAGCTTTATATACAATAAACGCTTCTTCATATAGCTTTATATACAATTAGGGAAGACATTATAACAAACTGAACCATTTACATAGTTCATGATAGTTAATTTTGGACAGATATTTTTCTTCCTTGGCCTTTACCAAACAAAATACAGGACAAATGATTAAAGATGAACATGTGAGAGAAGTTGAATTCTAGATTACCTAGAGAAAAGAGCAAATCCAATGAGTTTTAGAAGCCACAGAAATTCGGATGGTTCATATACAGTCCTGTCTACAAGGAGGGTGATAGAGTATGGTCCTCTCCAATTTATAAGGATAAGACTTTTCCCTTTCAATTCTTTTATGGTTATGTTATTCAAAAATGATAATAAGAAGCAGTATAGCCTATATATAACCTGGAGGATATTTGTTTTATTGCAAACGTCCTCAACATTTCATCAGATCATGAGCTCTACATGGCAGAATATATGCCATGTTATATTCTTTGAACCTGTGCCACAATTTTTGACATAATTCCAAACATGTAGTTGGTATCTAATTTACTTTTCCTGAAATGAACATATTAACTTAAAATATAGGGTGAGAGGTATGTTTTAATTTGGAAACACTCAAATCTTAGATCATGGAATTTCAAAGCCGCTTCTCCTCACAGTCCAGAATTCCTTAAGAATGTTCCATAGAACACTTTATACCCACTCCTTTAAAAAAAATGGGGAGGGGGGGGAGACTCTACATTCAAATAAGCCATAAAATTTAAGTATCTCTCTTAGCTATTCATGGTTTTGGCCCAAAATGTCACTGAAATGGCCTCAAATGAAGAAATCAATTGAACTGTTTTCTCCAAGCCGTTCCAAAAAAATTATTTTGATGCTGGAAACTCTTTTGCAAGGAATTCCTATTAACATTTCACATAAATTCTGTAGCATCTCCTTTAAGAAAGGCTGTCAAGCATCTATTTCTGAAATACATGGCTGTACTGTTTAATCTAGCCCTATGCAGTCCAGAAGAATCTAGAAGGGCATGAAGAATTTCTGGCTAGTGATTTGCATAAGCTTATGTTGTCAAAGCTTTCTCCTTCAAGGACACCAAATGATCACATAGTCCTGGTTTGGCTGCCCAGTGGTGGAACTCACACCACAGATTTCTGTGCTGCATTAAGCCAATTCGGTCTCTCTTCTCCTACTATAGTTAAGAAGACTTGTTGGCTTTTTTCCACATTCTGCTCCCATTCACAGATGAGCATTAGAGAGAATTTGGAAATGGAAGGCCTTTATGTCTGCTGTGAACAGGGTCAATTCAGTGTGGCAGCTGTGAGCTGGTGACATAGACTTATATTGACACAACCCACTTTTTTGCTGCAGAATCACAAAGTGAAAGCACCCGGGGCTCTTCTGCCGTTTTCAATAAGATACGAATTTTTCTCTTCCTTGTATTAAGCAGAGATCTGTCATCTTGACTTGTACACTAAATGGTCCATTCTGACTGCCTTGTTTGTGTCCAATCCCAGCCAGAATCCAGAAACATGTGTTAACATTCGGCATGTTTGGGGGCTAGTTGGAAGGGCCTGAGGCAAGACTCCCTGATGCCTGCTGGAGGCTAGTCAATAATCATTAGCCCTTCAAGTGGTGGATGCCCAACATAAACTGTATTTATTTATTTAAAAAAATCTTTACTTTAAGCCACAGGGAAAGGCATTTTAGAGAAGGCAGTTTCCCAGCAGTTACTAGATTGTAATAAAGACACAGTTATGGGGGGGGGGGGGGCAGAGAGGGGGCACTGTTCTCACCAGAAAGCATGGGAAGTCATCAAAATAAATTAATTACGCTGGATACAGCAATACTACTTAGAATCTTCGCAGTTATTTTTTCATAGCCAACCTTCCGAAGTTCATCTCTTGCACCAAAGTAAGATCTCTTTGCAAAGGGGAATCGCCAGTATGCAAAATAGTGCATCAAGCTCTTCTATGTAAAAAGCACTCCATTGGTTAAATTAAAAATTAAATAATAGCACTGACTTAGTGCTTTCATTCTAAAAGAGTCAAACTGAGGATATTGCAATTAATAAAAGACTATATAGAAACACAGCCAACTTTTTAAATAATGGCCATATCTAAGTTAAATAAGGTATCTTTTATACAGCACAACTTTTTTCTTTATTTCAGTAGTAGAAAATGAGAATGTTTATTACACATTGGAGCTTATTGGATAAGAAATGATGTATTTATTGGTGTTTTTTACCCCTTTTAAAATCACTCTCCAAATTCTTGCTTGAACCCTATACTACACCCTCTGTAAGACAGGTAAGCCCATCAAATGAGCTCTGGAGAACATTCACATTCATGCATGCTTTAATTAAACAAAAACTTAGTGATTCTCTATTTGAACCCAGCTCTGTACCAGGAAAATTCTTCCTAATATTTAGAGGCTGCCACTTTCAACCAATAAAGATAACTAGGAATGTAGTTATTGGAATAATTTTTCCAAAGCGTAAATAAATATTAAGAATCTCAAATGTAGGGGGACGTGGGTGGCTCAGTTAGTTAAGTGCCTGACTCTTGATTCTGACACAGGTCATGATCTCATGTTCCGTGAGATGGAGTCCCATGTCGGGTTCTGTGCAGAGCCTGCTTGACATTCTCTGTGTCTTTCTCTTTTCTCCTTTGCTCTCTCTATCTCTCTCTCTGTTCCATCCCTCTCTATCTCTCTCTCAAAATAAATAAATAAACTTTAAAAAAAGGAATCATTTCTGTGACCATTCTTTAAAAAAAAATCTAAGCCCATTAAATTGTTGACTTTTATTTATATAATTTATGCACAATATTGCATCAACTTTAAAGCCGAAATATAAATTATTATTCATTTTTTCTGGCTTATTTTTTAGGCCTTTACTCAAATAACATTTCCACTTGAAGCTTTGCCTAAAAGGCATCCCCTATAGAACTGAGTTTCTCCTTGGACTTAAATCGAGAAGAGGCCAACAAAGGAAATAAGGCAAATACAAAATAAAAAGATCCAGAGGGGAGACCACAAGTACTCAGGATGGGGGCAGAGAGTCAGAACTGTCACTGGGCTGAAGCCAGGGTAGAGCCAAGCACCATGCAAAATAAAAGAGCCTTGGAGGAGAGCCGTAATACATCCAATCGGAATCCACGTGAAGCATCAATACGGAAGGCAGAAAGATGGAAGAGAGCCACAAAACAAGGCAGAAACAAGGATTATCTGAACAAGGGAATTGGGACCTAAAGGAATGGAGTGGGAATACCACAAATGGACTCAATGGGACTTTGGTGGGAAGCTCTCAGTTCCTTCTGGTGGTATCACTAGGTTATTAAGAATGCTGAACTGATAATCAGAAATAGAGGTAAATCACAGGCACGGAAGGCATAAAACTTGGATGTGAATATTACTTCCAATTTCCACTAATTATTATTTATACTACTTTAGACAAATTGCCTAACCTCATTCCGAATCCTAGTGTTCTTTATCTAGAAAATGGTAATCCCCCTTACCTCACTCTCTGTGATAGGATTAAAAAGCAATGTATGTAAGATGCAAAACACAGTGATTAGGATATGTAAGTATGCAGTGAATGGTTAGCTGGTTTTGTTAGCATTTTTAATTTGATACTAATAATATCATAGAAGAGCTTTTATTTCCTGTAGACATCTCTGGCAAAGTCAGAAGAAAATAATAATACTAAAGCCCATCGTCAAGTCAGAGCTGAGCATAGCTTTTCATTTCATTCACTCGCATTTTCTTTTCTCTCCCGAGTTGTGAAAATACAAAATGATGCTCAGGGTCAATGTAGTATGGACACACACATATGTAGGAAAACATAGTAGGAATCATCAGAGAATACAATGTGTGGTGTATCAGGAAGCGCTGGACCTGTATCCTAAGGTCATGATGATAAAACGAGAAACTATCCAGAATCTATAAGCCCACAATATTTGGGGGTAATTTCAATGCAATCTCCACTGTATTTAAATCACTGGTGCTGGATTCATAGTTAAACCTGACATATGAAGGCAAAATGAGACATTAAAACCCTCTGTGCTCTATTTAATTCACTTCAACTCTAGCTCATCTCTGGGCAGAAACTCTACTTTTCTTGATTGGTATTACAGATCTGACATTCTAGGTCTTCTTATTTCTTTTTTTTTTTACCAGTGTGTTTCTTTGAAAGGTATTATAATCAGTCATGAATTAGAGTTATTTGTCTTACTCCCCTTAGCAGAGTGGTTTGCATAGAATAAACCACAATTTTGATTGGATGAGTTAATAGTTTGTAGATAGCAGGATCCATCTCTTATTCTTTTTTATATCACCCTTTATACGGAGTCTGACATATAAAAAAGTGTGAAAACTATGAATTTGAATTACATGATGATTGAATTGCTGCTGGTTTTACTTTCTGGCACTTTAACTTTTATTTGATATCAAGATTCCTATAATGAAGTCCCATATTTTCATCACTACACTGAGTTCCTCCTCCAAACATATCCGGATCTAGTATGGCCTTTCTTATTTTGGTGACAAATTCCAAGTATATCAGGAAAGTATAATTAAAAACTCTTCCTTTCATAAACTGTGACATAATTTGCAAGCCAATCAGTCTTTCTAAGTTGGAGTGAATAGCTCTTCTGCGATCCTAAAAAGTAACTTTTTTTTTTTTTCTGTAGCTCTTTATAAACACACCACACACTGAGACACACACACAGCATACTACCTGAACTATGGAGCAAGAAGTCATAACCCTAAATCGACCTGGGCCAATTAGAGTGCTGATAATACAGATATGTTCTGTTGATCCACTCTCTCAAGGAGTTTTTTAGGAAAAACTAAATTGCAGCACATTTATAATTCAGCGTTATTTTCTCAGATTAGAATTGTTTCCCCTTATATGTCAGAATGGGATTGCTAACAGAATAGAGTAAAGCAATCAAACCTTTCTCATGGACACCACACAGAAACCCTGCTGGGGACAAACCCAGTTGAAAACTACAGCATCAGTCTGGGGGAAAACCCCTTCACAAAACTATTTCCAGAAGCCAGGATGTGGAAAGAGAGAAAACTGTTAAAAAAAAATATTTTGCAACCACATCAAAACATAAAGCAATGGTTCCACTTAGAGGGGTCCTCTTAGTTTGTAATAGCAATTCCAGTTCCATTATGCCAAATAAATTAGAATTAAATGGGGAGTAATAAAAGTAGAGGCACAAAGTCAAGGTTAATGTTGAAGTAGTGCCCGGAGGCCCTAAAGAGTGTGAGCATGAAGAGAGATGTTGAAGGAAAGAGGCAACAAATGCTTCCAATGTAACAGCATGGGTGTCTCATGGACAAGGATTGGAGGAAGGTGTGTAGGAGTAGAATCTTTGTTCAAACCATTCAGGTCTATGAAGCTTCTGCAGGGCTTTCAATATCCACAGGTGGACCAGAACAGGTCTCCAACTCAAGCTAGGTTCACATCTTCTGACTTTTCCCCAGGGAACTATCCTTCTACTGTCTTTGTTTGCTCCTGACTTTGGTTCTTTTTCTTTCCCTGCCACTTCTTGTCTCTTCAGGTCTACATCCAATCAGTTTTTCTCAATATGACCCAGACATTCTGTCCCAGATAGGCCACCTGCTGAAATGGCCCTCTCGCTCAACCCTCTCCTCCTCTCTGTCTTATGGACCAGATTGCTAAAAAGAGGAAGGAAGAAAGAAAGAAAGAAAGAAAGAAAGAAAGAAAGAAAGAAAGAAAGAAAGAAAGAAAGAAAGAAGGAAGGAAGGAAAGAGAAAGAATGAAGCAGAAAAGAACTGCTCCCTGGAATATTTACCATCCAGCTGCTGAGGCTTACTTTTTGGTTTTCTCATCTTAAAGTCATTTGTGGAAACCCACTTTGTGTGGATAGTTTTCAACTTTCCTTTGATATGGGTCAGAACCCCATACTAAATAGCCAAACATTCCAAATATTCCCTCTTCCAACCATGTCCACAAAACCAAAATCAAGTAATAGTACAAATTGGAATGAACAAAGGTAATGATGGTGATGCCTTTATTCTTACCTGAAGTTATCCAATCAATACATAGTCATTTCTCTCATCTTACTTAGTTGTGCTGCCCTAGTTCCTTCATCACAACATTAAAAAGGACTCTTCCTCCTGATTCTCCACAGGAAGCCAGAGGATCAACATTACAACTCACATTTTAAACTGACTTAGTATTTCCAAGAAGCTTTATATAAACAACATTTTTAGATTTTTTCTCTTTTCTCTATTTTTTTGTAAGATTGGGCAACTTTTAGAGGTTTGGTTTCAACAATTCTAAATATCAAAATGTTTATCAAAATACTTGTTTACCATTTAATTTTAAAATTCTCTGATTATAACATTTATCTCCATTCAGTGTGATACACAATGCATTATACACAATGCATAACTGTTGGGAAAATAAGGAAGAACCACAGACTTGATAGTGTGTTATAATAGTAAGAGCCTGCATTTTAGAACTGAATACTTCTTATTTATTATTTCAGCTGATAAAGCACCAAGTCCTGATTATAAAAAGTTAATTAGGCCAGAACACGGTCAGTGAAAGAATCTGGAAACAAGGGAAATAGTAAGAGCCTGAAAATCTACACAAAGTGCATGAAAGGATGGAAGTCTTATAGACCACTGATTCCTTGTCTGGAAAGCTGAAGAGAGAGACTTATCTGAAGCTATCACATGAAATAAGTGCACAAAATTTATTCTATGGATAGGGTGAGATTTTGTGTTACTTATCAATTTATCAAAGATTAAAAAAACATAAAAAAATATTAATATATACAAGCTACTGGTTGAGAGATCATGGGCCCAATGGAAAAAACATAAAACAATGCTGTTTCTGTTAAAATTCTGGAAATGTCCAGCTAGGCTGGACTTACAGCTAGGCTGTAATTGATCCCCAGAGTAAGGGCAGGCAAAGGTGATAGTTATGCCAATGGACTCCAACAGATACTGCCAGGAAGTTGATATTAGTTCAGGTAACTTCACACTTTTCACACTGTTGATAAACTTTACCTTATGAGTCACTGTCAGTTTGTCATATTAGCTTTTCAGAATCCTTCTATTCTGAAAGTTTTATATGTGAAGAAGCAGTGCATAAGCTTTTATCCAACCACCTATGAGCCATCACTGCGACTATCCGGCTTGAAACTATAATCTTGAAGGTCAATGGTTTGTTTTCCCATCTCTTGAGATGTTAAACAGAAGACACAAAAAATGTGAACTTTAACTAACATGGAAAACTTCCTTTTTATATATTATGTTTTTAATGCTGTAATATGGGGATAATATTTCTCAGCATAAGAGCAGTTACATGGAAAAATACTTTCTCTCTAGCTTTATTTCATAATGGGCTGGGATAGGAGCTGATGACATACACTAAGCATGATTTAGTATTGACAGATTTTATTCACAAGCTAAAATGACTAATGGTGGTAGTAGTGATTTAAGCAGAAAGAACCCGCTAATCACCTAAGCAGAAGGAAACAGTGGTCTAAGCAGAAGGAAACACTGAAGCAAAGAATTCCCCCTGAAATTCTGTGAAGGCAAACTGTATTCTTAATTTGATAGGGAAAAGTAAAGAAAATGTATTGAATTACAATTCTAAGCTATTGGTAGAAACATGGTTTTTACTGTAATGTTCCAATACTAAGAAATATGCTTACCACATGATGAATAGTTACTGTCTCAAGAAACAAAGTTTCCAAAGGCAATTCAAGAGTGTGCCTAAATAAATAAAATTACAAATAGATTCAAGAGAAAAATAATAAATGTAAAAAAAAAAAAAAGAAAAAAACCTCTTTTCACAACTTTTAATTAGAGCAGAATGAAACTTGGCGGCTTCATCTGGGACACTTCAGAAAAGGAGGTCAGTGCCCTAGGATGAACCCAGTCCCTGACTGACAGGTCAGAGTGTTTTTGCTTAATTAAACCCATGGAGGGAAGTCCTCTTTGGGTTTATAGGAAGGATATAGTAGAAGTATAAGAATGCCTTTCCTCACTGTGCTTGTGTGAAAGGCTGCATTACATCCACTGCATGTAAGACATCCCCATTTCCACACCCCCAGGCACATGCTCTTACTAGGGGCCAAATATGGAGAGAATCTGGCAGAAGGCATTGCTTGAGTCTGTTCCTGTTACCCTGATAATTTTCTTTTTTGCATTACTTGTAAAGCATCAGTTTTAGCTTTGAGAGCACACAGCCCACCCACTGAGGCAAAGTGTTCTTTTCTTGATGAAGCATATGCCTGAATCTTGGAAAGAATGTAAGAAGACGTGAAAAAGCTCCACAGTTAACAAAATAAAGAATTATTTAACATTGTAAGACAAAATTTAGCCTTTTGAATACTGAAAGTTAAAATCTACATCTACATGACACCCAAAGAAGGATGCTCCACAGCTTTTCACTTTTTCATTGATTCTGTCCATTCATTCATTGAGACATGCATGCAAGTAATTTTACTGTCAACCTACTAAACTCTAGGCTTGTGTTGGTCTTTAGAGAGTAAGTGGAAAAGAAAGACAAAGTCCTCGTTCACATGCATCTTATATTCATGGAAGGCCTGCCATTGAAAAATCATGTCTCATGTAAGCTTCAGGTTAGGTTAGGTTAGGTCCTATGCACAGACATTCAATCTTTAGAATCTACAGTCACTTGGGTCCATTCAATGTGAGACTTAGGGTGTAAGTTTTAGACAATGTTGATGATGAGGCCATGTGGGCTGTAGAGAATAAGAGCCAGAATGAGGAGGCCCAGCCCTCCTCTGACCTGGTGAAACTCTCACCCCACTGGCTGCAGAATGCATAAAATGGTCACTGCCTGATTTACCGCCTGATTTATCCTTTGCCTTGTATCATGTGATTAAATCCATTACCCATGATTACTAAACACACATGACTGTTAACGACCATCCTTACAAATATCACATTCTTGCTGAGTCACTTGTACTGGGGCTCCTAGATACTGACATTTTACAATCAAGAAAATGTATGGGAAACAGACAAATAAAATGAGAAGATAATTATAGATCCATCAAAGTGTTAACAGAAGAACACAAATAGGTTAATGGCAGAGAAAGCAAAGGGAAATAGTTACTTTATAGTTTTCTTTTAATGTTTTATTTATTTATTTTGAGAGAGAGTCAGAGACAGCATGTACAGGGGAGGGGCAGAGAGAATCCCAAGCAGGCTCCATGCTGCCAGCTTGGAGCCTGACTCGGGGCTCAAACTCACGAATCACGAGACCACTGCCAGAGCTAAAATCAAGAGTTGGACACTTAACCTACTAAGCTCCAACAGCTACTTTAATTAGAGTAAACAGAATGGTGTCTCAGAAAAGGTGACATTGAAACTATGAAGGATGATAATAAGCCTGACAAGAGAAAAGCCAGTGAGATCATTCCTTTTAGAGGAAACAGCCGGTAAGAACATACCTAAAGCAATAAAGAGTGCAATGGTCCTAAGAATAGAAAGCAGGCTAGAGTAGCACGGATAAATTAAGAGAAAGTGGTGTAAGAAGATGTTGAAACATTAGGCAAGGACCAAATTATTCCAAGCTTTACAGGCTGTGCTGACATCAATCAGATGATGCTTTGGGTTTATCTGCCAGGTTCTTGTTTATAGCTAATTCAGATAGAGAACAATGGGATGAAGTTCTAAAGGATCAAATAGAGCTAAGTAATGACTTAGCAAAAATTAAGATGTGTATTAAATATTTAAATGGAAGCCAAGCCACCGATAATTATTCTCCTGAGAACTGTCCTCATTATGTGAGAATCCTATGAGGTTTTTTATTGAGCAAAAAATACAGGTTTGTGTTAAGGATTTAACAATTCAATTATAAATGAGTATAATTAAATAATGTTGGTGTTCTATCAAACTTATTAGCCAATAATAATTTCTATAATACAATAGGAACTTAGATAAAATTAAATTGTATTTCCAATCTTAGTAATAGTATAAAACAATATACTACATTTGGCTTCTGGACATTTTTCATTCTTCATGAAATTATCTTAAAATGGAGTCCATAGGCAGAAGATGGTTTCCTCTCTGAAAACCAGCCATCAAACTTGAACATTGTTCTGTTAGACTATTAAAACAAAGAGAATATTGGAGCAAAATACAGGAGTCAACATTTGTTGGAACAAAAAACAATTAAAAGGTACCTATCAGCTAAAGGCTGTCAAACAAAGTTTGCTAGACAACTGGAAGATAGATGTCAACACTTGGGACCCAAAGTAAGGCAAAGACGAAGATTGTCATCTAGTTAAAAATGAGGAAATGTTTTGGTTTGGGTTCTTCAGTGGAAACCAGGCAGATAAACATGCATTGAATTATATTTGTGAGTCATTATTATTCTGTGAGAAGAGTTCTGGTTTTATAGGATCTCAAATAGCACTCACATCATAAACATTAGATTCATGCTTGAAGATTGACCACCTTCTTGATTATCTGTAACCCACCCTTCAGCAGAGATACTTTTCTAGCTCACTCTCCTCGTAATCAGTTAGCTGATGGTCAGGCAATGAAGATTACTATTAATATTTGCCTTAGGCAAATAATCAGAAGACATTTCTCCTTTTAAAATACTAAATATCACTCAACCATTATGAAATATAAATGATTTCTGGATTATCTCAAACCAAAAACTCGTTACAGAGCTTGACCTACCATAGGATCTTCTCATCTAAAAATAGCTTCTCAAGAGGAAGTTATTTCTTTTTTCTTTCATTTTATTGGACCACTGTATCTCTGAGATACAGTTGAAGCATTCGTAATTAGAATATGCATGGTTTAAATCTAAATCCCCTCAAAGGTACTCAACAAACACATTCTTTTTTCTAGCTGTTTAATTCCAGATGGTTGTTGTTGTTTTCTGGATATACATGCACTAAGACACACTGGACTGACTAAAAATGTGTTGAGTACAATTGCCTATAGACTGAGATATCAGAGACCCAGGGATGCCTGAGCAATTCAGTCAGTGAAGCATCCGACTTTGGCTCAGGTCATGATTTTGCAGTGAGTTCAAGCTTCATGTTGAGCTCTATGCTGACAACTCAGAACCTGGAGCCTGCTTCAGATTCTGTGTCTCCCGCTTTCTCTGCCCCTCCCCTGCTCATGCTCTCTCTCTGCCTCAAAAATAAATAAAACCATTTAAAAAATAAAAAAAAAGAATTCTGGGCTCTAAAACTGAAGAAAATATATAACTCCTTTCTGACTTAAATACTTTAATTTTATAAAACTGGGTGTAGAACTACCCTACGACCCAGCAACTTCACTACTAGGCATTTATCCATGGGATACAGGTGAGCTATTTCAAAGGGACACATGCACCCCCATGTTTATAGCAGCACTATCAACAATAGCCAAAGTATGGAAAGAGCCCAAATGCCCATCGATGGATGAATGAATAAAGAAGATGTGGTATATACACAATGGAGTATTACTTGGCAATCAAAAAGAATGAAATCTTGCCATTTGCACACGGATGGAACTGGAGAGTATTATGCTAAGTGAAATTAGTCAGTGAAAGACAAAAATCATATGACTTCACTCATATGAGGACTTTAAGAGACAAACAGATGAACATGAGGGAAGGGAAACAAAAATAATATAAATACAGGGAGGGGGACAAAACAGAAGAGACTCATAAATATGGAGAACATACTGAGGGTTACTGGAGGGGTTGTGGGAGGGGGGGATGGGCTAAATGGGGAAGGGGCACTAAGGAATCTACTCCTGAAATCATTGTTGCACTATAAGCTAACTAATTTGGATGTAAATTTTTAAAAATTAAAAAAAAAATTTTAAAAACTGGGTGAGATCCTTGGTCTTGCAAAACTAGTTTTCTCTTTAGAAAATGTATAAAATTAGAAACAAGCTTCCACAAGTATTATGAGGCTCCAACAAGGTAATGTCCAACAAAGGACATTACTTTAGTAACATACTTCACTCATGTTAAGTGCTCAATGAATGGTCATATATTAAAACAAACAAATGAATAAGTAAATATTATTCAACAGGAAAACCATGTCTACCCTGTGCTTTCTAGGTCATTCCTTTGAATCTGCAATTTTCCCATCCAAACAGATATTTTTTTCAAAAGTCTTAACACATAAAAAGTTTATTTCTATACACAATAGGCAATCAGCAAATGATACACAATCAACATATAAAGGTAGTTGGATATCTAATAGAAGACAAAATGCTTTGTTTATTCGTAATTGAGGGGAAATAATCATTACCCACAATTAAGATATAAAGTCAATCCATTTGATTAACCATGGCTTTAATTTCTTGATAGCTTATGATCTGGTCTATTGCACAGGCAGACTACAAGACTTTCTAAATTATTTTATAGGACTTTTGAGTCTTTTCTTTATTCTGTCACAAGGAAGTGTGAATTCCTCACTTCTCTTTAGGTTATGCCTACAAAAATAATGCTAAGTGACTTCCAAAAATTATTTCTTTTCATGTGACAAGTCAGTAGATGTGAGCCCACAGCTACAGTTCTGCCCCACGATGACAACTGAGTTTGGGTCTGCTTCAGGGTCATCTTCAGGCTAAAGCAACAACCCTTAAGTGTGATGTGTCCATTCTTGTGTCCAAGGGAAAGAACCAAAAGATCTGGGAGAAAACTGCAGATGCCTGTTAAATCTTCATCTCAGATATGACCATTGAGTGAAACATATCATCTTTATACCACGTGGTCAAGTACAAAGTCAGTGAGGCACAGACCTATATTCTTCCCACACATGTTACGTGACAATGGGTAGAGATCTATAATAACTTTTTATCAGAGGAGAAAGTGATGGAACAGTGCTAAATATGCTTCATAGAAAGTTTGATTCAAACAAAGTTTCCCTACTTATAAACATACTTTGAATAAAATACAAACCAAGTGCAAATCTTCAAGAAGGCAGGTAAAATATCTGAAGACATTTTTTGAATGACTGTACATAGTAAGGACTTAATGTCTCTGTCCATGTTACTTGAAAGTGTATTTGATAGAAGAATAAATCTGTAAATCTCAGTGATTTCTTAATGGAAACACATGAAGAGAGCATTAAGCACACATGAAGATGAAGCCATAGGGCATCACCGATTCATTTTGTCTTTCTGATAAGATCTTCCCTTTATAAATAAAGGGAAATAGTTTTAGAAAAGAAGATGAAAACCAATCAAACATAAAACCATATTCAAACCCAATCAAAGAGGATAATCTCCCAGGAAGGACAGTGGATTGATATGCTGGCAAGATGAATCAAACAACATCCAAAGCGGAGAACCAACCCTGAGATTTGACAATCAATGAATCACTGGACACCTAATCAGCCAGTCTCCTTAGAACATCATGAACTAAAGGCAAATCGATAGCAGTCGATCATATTATGATCTTGCTAAAATGGTGAATGACGAGTGAAGACCAGGCAGTCGAAAACTTTCTACAATATTGCTTTGGGCAATAAAATGTAAGAAATCCAAGGAGGCAATCATGAGGTTAGAAATGCAAGAAATAAGGCCAGTCTCTGACAGTTAACATGTTTAATATAAATGGGATATCTGACCTGAAGGAAAGTGCTATGAACTATAAGCCACTCGGGTGCCTGGAGACCTTGAGGTAATACCTACCAGAGATGCCCCCAAAGAGGCATTCCAGAGTTTCTTGTGTTGGAGAAATGTCTTGTAATATTTCCTTGGCAAGTCTCAACAGGCTAACAGGAAAGTCAATCTAGAGATGGTTGAGTACCTCAAGCCCCGAGTTTCCAGCAACTAATGATATGAGAGAAGGCAGTCACCATTCCACCTCATGGATGCTGGTGAGAAACAGGGCAACATGGAATCTTTTTTACTAGGCAGAACTTTTTTTTTAATTTTTTTTTAACGTTTATTTATTTTTGAGACAGAGACAGAGCATAAACGGGGGAGGGTCAGAGAGAGAGGGAGACACAGAATCCGAAACAGGCTCCAGGCTCTGAGCGGTCAGCACAGAGCCCGACGCGGGGCTCGAACTCATGGACCGCGAGATCATGACCTGAGCCGAAGTCGGCCGCTTAACCGACTGAGCCACCGAGGCGCCCCGAACTTTTTCTTTTTTAAGTTAGGTAGTAGGGCAAGAGGTGATGAATGGATAGGTAGATAAATAGATAGATAGTTAGAGTTTTGTGCACCCTTTACCTTTTCATTCTAACTCAGTAAACAGGAGCAGTTTTGCTCCCCCAGGAAATGTTTGTCAATGTCTGGAGATATTTTTTATTCTCACAGCTGCATAGATGCTACTAGCACCTGGTGGGTAAAGGCCAAGAATATTGCTAAACATCTTACAGTGAACAGTATTATTTCCCACAACAAACAATTATTTGACTCAAAATGTAAATTGGTCTGAGACTAAGAGCCCTGATCTACCTGAAGCTTGAACTCCTCTGAGGACACTACTTACTCTGTGATGCTCTCAAGTTCTGCTTCTACCAGAAGGTCTGTTTGCTGTTCCCTTTGTATACGAAATTCTTCCCTTTTTCTTCCTCATAATCTGCTTCTTCACATCCATCAGGTTGAGGGCAGATACCACCTTCTCAAATGAAGCCTTCTCTCATATTACAGGCCCCTCCAGTGCCTGCTTTGTTTATCAATATTTGCCACATCACATGATTTATTTTGTTTCTTACCTATCTTCCCATATTAGAATATGAACTATGTCTTTCTTTTTCTCCCACTAATATACGAGTAGCATTTACAATAATGCCAGGCACATATAATAAATTCATAGATGTTTATCAGTCCATCTTGTATGGATATCTTTATCCAGACTCTTTGCAAAGGTCTTAGATGGGTACCCGGAATTCTAATACAAGTGTCTAGGAAGGGGCTCTTGGGTGGCTGAGTCGGTTAAGTGTCCAACTTCGGCTCAGGCCATGATCTCACAGCTCGTAAGTTCGAACCCCGTGTCAGGCTCTGTGCTGACATCTCAGAGCTTGGAGCCCACTTCAGATTCTGTGTCTCCCTCTCTCTCTGCCCTTTTACCGCTCATGCTGTATCTCTCTCTCTCTCTTTCAAAAATAAACATTAAAAAAAAGTGTCCAGGAAGACAGAACTAGAACGTAATGGTAAATTAATAAGCCTAAATCTAATCAACTCCTTGGATTATCTTTATCACTAGCATGGAATATAAAAGATACTCAAAGAGGAAAAAATGTGATCATAAGGCTATAGTAATTCAATATTGAGAGAGGAGGGAAGGAAGAAAGAAGGGGAGGGAGAGAGAAAGAGCATTGCTGTGTACGGCAGCTATGGATATAGTCATTTGAGAGATATGTATACCCTGCTGAGGGGTATGAATGACTCACCAGACCTCATCACAGTGGGGTTGGGAATTTATGAGTTTTAACCTCATTTTGCTTGGATTCTATTTTTACTAAAGAAGTAACCTTCTGTTCAGTAACTCAGCTTTCAGTTACTCAAATATTGGAAAAGGATTGCTTTAAAGGATAGGCAAAAATGATTTGGTCCCCAAAAAAGTGACCCAGGCAGTTAGAAAGACCTAGGAAACTTGCATATTCTAACTAAGCCACAGTTCCCCCCTCCCTTCCTGTATATACTAGTATCTACTGTATGGAGAAACCATAAGATTTGGTAGCAAGTATTTTAGTGTATATTTAGTGTATATTAGTGTATTTGTGTTTGGGTTTTGTGTTTTTGTTTTTGTTTTTGGCTATCATGATGATAAAGATAACTTACCCTTCAGTCTCTTTTTACCTTAGTCAATGTGGGTGACTTTCTCTGAATTTGACTAGCAGCAGAAGTCCTGACATGAGTGAAGTTTTAAAACTTCCAGGATGATGGAGGGCACCTGGGTGGCTCACTAGGTTGAGCGTCCAACTTCAGGTCAGGTCATGATCTCACAGTTCATGAGTTCAAGCCCCACATAAGGCTGTGCACAGCCCACTTCAGATCCTCTGTCCATCTTCTCTGTCCTCCCCCCACTGTGCTCTCTCAAAAGTAAAAAGAATAATGATAAAATTAAAACACCATTTAAAAACAATTTAAATAAAACTTCAAGGATAATGGAGATGCCACCAAGGTAGTTTTGTCTTTCAAAGCTCAACCAAAGACGGCCAGTCATTTTGCTGGTCTTGTATGGTAGACATCACCAGCACACACCAACATCTGGTTTCCCTCTCCTTCTTGTTACCCAGTAAATCACTCTTCCCATCCGTCTTGAAGTTAGGTGGGGTCACGTGACTAGTCCTAGCCAATGGTAGAGAGTGGGAACTCTGATATGTGTCACTTAGAAGGTGAAACATAGAAGAGAAACTCCACCCACTCTTTCTCTTCCCACTTCAGGTGACTGCTGAGCTGCAGGTTGAACTGGCATTACTTTCATCAGTGTGTCTCTTGAACGTATGAATGGAGTAGAATCCCCCAGTAGCATATAATTGGCATGAGTAAAACATAACTCTTGGTAAGCCTCTAAGATTTGGGGATTGTTTTCACAGTATAGACATATGTTGTCTGTATAACTTGCCTTGCCCAACTATACTAAAATAAATAGAAAAATTTAGAACCAATGCCTAGCGGAGGCTGGAGCAATTGTGACCCCTCCCTGTTGGGAAAAGGAGAGCAGAGAATGTCTGTAGGGGAGGAGAGACATGCCCACATGCACACATGCATGTTTACAATATGATTAGATGGGTTGCATATGAATGGATAACCAGAGATCTAAAGTGTGGCAGGGCAGGACTTACCATGTATGCACGTGTGTGCATGCTCTAGAAAATAAAAACTCTGAATTAAATGCATCCAGCTTTTCTAGTACTTCAATTTCAATAACTCTTTATTCTATAGAGTGCTATATTCCTTGAACTATGAACTTTCAGGGGATTTACTATAGCAGGCTCTTTGAGGAGTACACTGTTGGCTTCACATAGTAGGGGTGACCCATACTTCAGCACAGTACGTGCTTAACTAAATTGTCTCTAGAAAGTCAGAGAAGGCATGAAAGCAGATAGGTGGTGACTAAAAATGCAACACATCATATGCAATTCACTGGCTCTGAATGAGTACATGGGGTTGTTCCCTAGGACCAAACACTTGCTTAGAGGCACCCTCACCATCATACATACCACTAAAGATAGCAGTACTCGCATATCTGTGCAATGGAGTGCAGTGAATGGGATATGATTTCATCAGGGTCCATGGATAAGAACTTTTGTCTACAGATAATCAGCCTAACCAGAAATCAAATTTAATTTCTCCTTTCTCTGGGCTAATCTAAAAATAAGGAATGAATGTGAAGAGATCCAAAAGAAAATGCTACTTAATTTTGCAAGTTAGAGAAGGCAGAAAGCAGAGAGTAAGAGAGTATTATGGCAGAGTTAAAATCTTATATTCTGTATCTCTCTCTTTCTCTCTCTCTCTCTCCTTTTTCACCCCCATGTTAATCTAGTTTAAAACTAAGAACTAGAAACATAAGAACACAGCATATGATTTACCATGAATCATGGCCAATGCATACAATCTCCCAACTATTGTTTAGTAATTTATATTATTGTTTCTAAAATTGAATTGTGTCACTCAAAGAATAAATCCTCCCTTGGATTCCATGACATAGAGAAAATTGTGTCTACTAGGAATGATAGTTGATATGATAACACTTGTTTTTGTAACTCCTAGTATTTTGTAGGATTTTTCAAATAGAAATAAAGAAGGTGATAATTTTTGCTAAAAATTTCAGATGCAAATATAACTTGCTCCAAGTCAATAAGCATAGTCACTTAAATGATAAACATTTGTCTAAATAGAATCTACTCTTTAAAAAGTCTACTCTTAAAAAGTCTTAAAACTGACTATTATCTATAAATTAACATTCCCCTTTTTTCTACCTTTTCCTCATTTTACTCCATCTTCTAAACTTAACTCCAATATAATCTACTCCTATCTATATTTTGATCATGTTCAGCTGTGATTACAGAATATCAACAATAATGGATTAAAAGGTGTACATTATTTCCTTATGCAAAAGACACAGATTTTTACAAGCTTCAGACTCAAGAAATTACTCAAACCAAAAGCAGATGTTTGCCAGAATATAAATAATAATTTACCATTTTTTAATTATTCATTTACTTCAAGCCAAGGTCTTAAATTCATTAAACTCTAATCATTACAAAAACCCTACAAGGTGGCTGCTGTGACTTCTACTTTGTAAATTAGGAAAATGAGGCTAATTTGCCCATTTATTAGCCACTGAAACATTCAATTTTTCACAATTAAAAATTGCACTTTTAATTCTTCAATTTTCATTTGTCTACTGCCATTTATGCATTTATTTATTTATTTATTTATTTATTTATTTATTTATTTATTTATTTATTTTACTTGCTACATATTTAAACTCAACTTTCCTGGTCCACAGAAAAGGTTATATCTTTATAAAGAGTTATGTTTTTTAAAACAATTTTTTAAAAGACAGCTACAGGAAAAAGTGAAAGAGTTGGCTAAATGAATTATCAGTAGAATCCACTTACAAATGGGCATTTTATCTTTTGCTTTCATTTCCTCTCCCTGCTTGTATCCCACACTCCTGTATAATTTAGAATTGTTGACAGAGATCAACATCTGTGTGTCTTAATGTATCTTCTTTTTTCTGATGTCTCTAGTCTTCCCTATAAATCTACCCCATTAAACTCTGGAATCTTTTAACAAAAGGGCAATGCCTAATTCATCTTTATTTTCTCAGTGACTAACAACATGCCTAAGCACTTAGTAGATGGTCCCTAAGGTAAGATAGGTTCCTATCTTAGGTCCCTAAGGTTCACTTAGGTAAGATAATCCATCATTTTAATACTTTTTTGTGTTGGAGATAGTTTCTCCAAGAGGGTTTCAACAACTAACTCCCCTCTTTGCTACCCAAGGTCTGAATAATATGAAAGACAAAGACACCATTATTACAGACAAGGGCAAGAATGGAGAGTGACCTTTAGTGTGAAATCCCAATGGCCTCATAAGTGAATCCCAGAATTAAGGAAGAATTGTTCATCCTAGGGCACAGGCAAGATTGGGCCCAAGCTGACTACGTATTCCCACTCCCAACTGCAGGGGAACAAAGGGAAAGAGAGAAAAGAAAGATGGAGCAGAGCCACACAAGCCCAGCTCTTGCTCCCAATACTACCAGCCCAACAATCCTCCTCATCTCTCAAGTATAAAATGAACAGTGAGTTGGAGAGAGACTTGCAGTTACAAAGCTCTCCTTGAACAGAAAAGAAACACATCAGGAATGGAGAGATGTTCCCAAATAATATGACATGGCTTTCATCAGCACCTCAAAATTGTATGTTACCTTGAAAGTTAAATGATAAATTGCAGGATCTACTTTATTAACTAATGTTGACAGGATGGCTCCCCAGAAAAAGAGAAAGTTACGCACAGCAAAGTAGCAGTACTTAATAGAAATGGCAGCTATAAGACAGAAGTAAGGCCATTTCCCAATCTGCATTCAAGGATACACACACACACACCCCTGGAACCAAAATTGGCTGTGTGTAGGAGGTGGAGAAAAATAAAAATGATGAGGTCCTCCTCACCACCTCCCTTGGGGGGTAACTATAGGAGTTTCCTGGAGAAGGTGCCAAAACAACTGAGCGAGTCTCAGCTGGCTGTGTCAGAAGTAGTTGGGCAGACTTCTGAGAGCTTATCCAGTAGCTTTACAGCAAGCCTTAAAATCAGAGCACCACATCTGTGTGAACAGAAAAACCTGGGAGCTGACATTACCTTTACATGGTTATTTGGAGTGCATCATTAGGGAAAGACATATTTTAAAGATCACATGGAGGTATTCTTGGATTTTAAATAAGCACTGCAGTACCGTGATTTGAAATGTCTACAGATTGTTTCAGTAGCTGCTTCATAGCCTTAAAGTCTAAATAAAGAATCCATCAGAAGCTACTCTATAATAACTAGCATTTATTTATGATGACCACTAACCTGACATTGAATCTTTAAGGCACTCTTTCAAGAATTTGAAGGAACTTAGAAAACAAAAACAGACCACAAAGAGGAAGGAAGGAAGGAAGGATGGAAGGAAGGGAGGGAGAGATGGATAGAGGGAGGATAGAGGAAGGAAGGAAGGAAGGAAGGAAGGAAGGAAGGAAGGAAGGAAGGAAACACTGGAGAGTCAGAAAATCCAATAATCTGGTAGAGGGAAGGATAGAGGGAAGGAAGGAAGGAAGGAAGGAAGGAAGGAAGGAAGGAAGGAAGGAAGGGAGGGAGGAAACACTGGAGAGTCAGAAAATCCAATAATCTGGTACCGGTTGCCTCATTAATTACCTGTGTAACCCTGGCATGTTTCCATTTCTGTAGACACCATGGTAAGGAATTAAAGCAGAAAGGACTCTCAGGGATAAACTATTCACATATTCTCATCTTATACAAGATGTCCCCGGGACCTCAGGGGAAAGTATCTGCCCGGTGACATGCAGTGAGTCAATGGCAGAGCTAGGATTGAATCCAGATATTTTTCACTCCTAGTTTGGTTCTTTTCCTCTAAATATCTCCATGTTATTTTTAGCTCTAAAATTCTGTGATTATAATAACTTCCTTTATGGAACTTTGCATCCCTAAAATATGGTTAGACCATATCTTCTTACTCCTCCTTACCACTCCACTTTACAGATGTGAAGGCAGAAGCTCTGAGCGTAGGAATCATTACTACATACTAAGAAGTGCAGTTTGGTCATTCTGAGAACGAAGACACACAGCTCATAATGTTCCACTTTGCACATGCCCCAAGAGAGTTAGACTTCCTCTCAGAATAACTTACAGAGTGAGCTAACCTTGAACTGAAATCTGTATGCATTTACCCAGCCTCCTATCTGTATGCTTCTTGTCAACATAGACCAAAAAGAGAATCCAGGAGACTGTCTCTCAAAGATGAATGCATGGCTGTCTTTTAAATAGAAAAGCAAAGGCTCCAAGAAAGTTTTACAAGTGTTCATATTCTCAATGTCTGACCTAGTTCCTGACAAATAAATATTAGCAAGTGCTTAAAATATTCTTCAGAATTCCAGGGGACTTATTATCCCTATTTTATAGCACCTGTATTTTAGAATTCCTTTTCAAAGTGAGGGCAATTCCAATGTGGGTTTATTCTTATTGTAACGAACTTCTGAACTGAACTGCTAATTTCCCATACAGATGGGAATTAAGCCCCATTCTAGCACCTCAAGGAGTGTTTATAACATCTGGCGGTCCTCTACACTGGAAGAAAGGAGAGTTCTCCCTGAATTAATTAAGCCCTACATATCCCTGTTAGTTCATTGGTTCTAATGAACATACATCAGTACTTAAAAGCGTCTTTTTCAATAATGATGGCTAAGTACTGCAAAGATGATTTTCTTCTGAAGCCTGAGACTGGGGCTAGGAAGTGCCTGGGCACTGACACATCGCTATTTGACAATTCCATTATCCTTCTTTTGGTTTCTGTTGACCAGGACAAAGCAGCAGATGCTAGAAATGGCCCCTCCACTCTTCACCTGTGCAAGATTGCCCTGCCTCTTCTAATCTCAGATACAGACTCCAAGGTTCTCCCTCAGCATACAGCTTCTTCACACAGGATGCTGAATTATCTAGTGTGCCTTCTTGCATCCCCTGTGGGGTCAGGGTTCCCCTCTCCACTTCCAGTTCAGCAATCCTTGTCATCTTTGTAACACTTAGCAAAAGATAACAGATTAAGCCAAGTGCAGAGATAATGAAATATAAATTAGTAGGTTTTCTAGCCTTTATCCACAGCCCTGTCAGAGTGTATTATCTGATAGATGGAGTTCAGAGCAAGTCAGTTAAATTTTCCCTTATCAGAAACTGAGTGTGAAGTGTGGTAATGTTGCTAAGTGCAGAACAAAAATCTCTCTCTTTTGCATCCCATGACTGCTCCAGGCAACATTCTTGGAAACCTCTGACTAGGAAGCAAGAGAAGACCCTGAGATATATACAGTGTGACAAGCCAGGAGGCTATGCTTCTCCGGTAACCGTCCTATGAACGGCAGTCGCCTGTGGCTGTGACATTACCACACTTTGCTCAGCTTCAGAAAGGGAAATTTAACTGACGACTGCTATGAACTGAAGCCACAGCCTAAACCAGATAATACACCCTGACAATACTGTCAGGCAAAAAAGGCTGTGTTCCCATTGATTTCAGCGCATTAGAGACATATTACCCTGAGCAGTGTGTGTTCGAGGGTATATTGTGCACACTGTGGGAATATCAAAGGGAATGCACACTGATTTAGGCAGAAGCAGGCCTCCAAGAGGAGAATCTCCGAGTGGTCTGCCAGAAACATGCAGCATTTGGCAAAGTGGAGAAGGCGATGCTATTGACAGTAATTAAAACTTGGTTCTCCATCTGTATCAACTGTTGCCTGCTGGGTTTATTTGAGGGAGGAAACCAGTTCAAGTACACCAAGAACAGCACTGAACTCTCCTTTCTCTTTTTCTACAGAAAGGTAGCAGATACACCATAAAACATGCAGAAGATGGGCATGTGAAAATTATTCAAATCATGCCAAAGTTGACTAAGTTTTGCACTTCCTTCAGTTTGGAGATATAAAACCCTGGAGAACGTTCTTTTTTTTTTGCGACTATCATGTATCAGCACCTTTTACAAAACAATATTGCCACATTCCATTCGAATAAATCAACATTCTTCTTTCAGCTAATGTGACAAAATATGAACACTTCACAGTATAATGTGAAGGCAAAAGGAATTGGAAGGAAGAATTTTCTAATTTATATTTTTAAATTTATAGAAATATCTCAAAAATTTTTAAAATTTAAAGTAGCTCTTAATAGTTTGTTTGTGCCCTGTATGGATCAGAAGGTCAAATAAGGAAAAAAGGCTGCAGAAAGAATATATCGTTACTTCTCATAAACTCAAAAATTAAATTCTAAAGTAATCGTGAAACTCAGACTCAAAAGATTATTTTATTAACACTTTAAGTGTTAAATAATCTCAAATTCAAATTTCCGCACCTTTCTTTAATTATATATTTTTATTTTAAAATCTTCCAAAGTACTGCTCTTAGGATCATTTATCTCTATCATAACTCTAACACTCCTAACACTTTTCACTACTGAAATCTTTTATTAATTTATATACAGTCAGGGTTTTGGACTTCTGTGGCTCACTGCTTTGTTTTGTTTTGTTTGTTTGTTTGTTTTTTACTGTAGCCTACTGACATAGGTGATAATCAACATGAATATCATCCTCAATCTTAATTATACTTAGTACTACACAATAATGAATTCTTTTACACTAAATGATCTATATGGTAAATTAATGATTCACTGTTATCATTGGCTACATGTGAATATCTAGAAACACACACACACACACACACACACACACCGAAAAAAGCTGCTAACTCATGATCAAAGAGGGTGATTTGTAATTCAAAAGCCTCAGTTTTGAGCCATCATTTTTTTTTAATTACAATAATGGGTTAGTAGTTTGGGAAAGGAGAAAAAGTGGTGAAAAAAGAGATTAAAATGTGCTCAAGTCCATTCAAAACTGGTTCTCCCACCATTAGAAAATGCCAGGGGTGCCTGAGAGGCTCAGTTAGTTGAGCATCCGAATGTTGATTTCGGCTCACCCGCGTTGGATTCCACAGTGAGCACGGAGCCTGCCTGAGATTTTCTCTCTCCCTCTCCCTCTGTCCCTCCCCCAATTATGTGTCTATGTATGCGCTCGCGCTCTCGTTCTCTCTCTCTCTCTCTTTCGCTCTCACTCTAAAAAAAGAATGGCATCAATAACAAGATGATCACCCTCTCCTTTGTGTCTTCTTTTCAATATTTTAAGTACCAATATATTTGAACTCATCTTGACACCTTTTATTCTGTTTTTCTATTGCTTTCCCCCCACTCTTTCTCTCTATGGTTAGACTGACAAAATGTTCTTTCTTCTTAATTGGTATAGAAATTTGCTCCTCCTTTACAAGTTTTGATGGTTACCACTACCTTTTGAACAAATTCATTAAAATGTTATTAACATCAAGGTAATACCTATAAACTTCCTTTCCCCCTCCAAGAATGTCCATAGCTGCTCAATTCTGGCTCAAACACCTTCCAGATATAGATCTTGGATTTTATTTTCCAGCTTTACTTTTGATTTGGGGATAAATATGTTGGCATAGGGGAAAGGCTTACTCTTGTGTGTGTGTGTGCATGTGTGTGTATAGTTATTGCGGATTAGTAAAGTATATCCTCCAGTAATCCTGATAGAAAAAATCTGAAAATGATAAAATTCTTAAATTCATCAATATCAAAAATGTCCTTTTTTTAACCCTCAAAATTGATGCAGCTTTGACTGGGTAGAGGATTCTAGGGGTAAAATATTTTTCCTGCAGAACTTTCAAAATATTGTAGCATTTACTTTTAGTACCTCAGCTGTTCATTAATAAATCTGTTGTTAATCTCACTCTCTTTTCTTGATCCTCTATACATGACTTTTTTCTTCCAGAAGGGAGTCTTTATAATTTTCCCTCCAAATTTTTACAGTTGAGTTAATAGTTTTTTGGTTACAAATTATGCTTAAAGCATTGGGTCCAATGTTAAGTATATCTTTGGAAATCATTTATAAATTCAGTAAATGTTTATATGTACATACCATTTGCCCACCACTATAGGATATAATGTCAAACACGACAAACATAGCTCCATTCTGGTTATGCTCACAGTTAACCTGGGAATGACACACATTAAATTACTGACAGACAGTAAATCTGTAAGCTTGCATATAATTACACTTTTGATAAGGGCTACAAAGGAAAGAAAAATATGTGATGAGTGTAAAACGGTATAGGCAGGACTGGGTGGGGATCGAGGTTAAGTCAGAGAAAGCTTCCCCAAAGAAATAGTAAGTAATGCTGTGCCTGAAATGTGAGAAATTGGGAAGGTAGTTAGGTATGAGGAAGAAAAAGTGAGACCTATAACATTTAACCTTGTCCAATAGTAGTGAAATGATGTAATTATATAAAAACCTAGACAAAATCATAATTCTTAAGTAAAAATCACCATTTATTCAAGCTATTATTTAAAATATGCTTCATATGCTAAAATTCCACAAATGGTTTTATACTAAGGCCTTTTCTGTAGGACACTACCAAAAAGTTGAAAAATAGATGATCTGGTGCTTTAAACCAATATAATTACTAAATCATAACACAGCACAGTGGACTTGGTGATTTGTACTGTACAAAACAACTTCTCAAGCCATAAAGGATCTTTTGTTGATCACCTTATATGACAGCCTAGGGGACATAATAGTATTAATGTTCCTTTCCTACTTGTAAGGCTGGCAAATTTAAGGCTATGACTCACTTCTCAATAGAAAAAACACTTTTTTAAAAAAAAGACTAATGAAGAAAGAGCAAGGGAAAGACTCTTAGCTGCTCTGCAGCCTAAATTTGGGGGATCAGACTAGATAATTTTGCTAGAATCTCTTTGATTCTGTAATTCAAACTCTTGGAGCTGGGAAGTTAGAATCCATTCTGTCATGAAGTTTACTAGTGTTATTTCTTCCCTGTGCTGTGAAGTCACATTCCTAGAGGTAGAACTGTACAGCGTTGGAAAACTAGGACAGTGGGGAATATAATGAGGAATATAATGAGGTGACTCTATGGGGCTGCAAATTCCAGAATTTCCCGAGCATATCCATACACTAATCAAATGTCACAGTTTAAACAAGATTCAGTGGCAAGCCAGCACAGAGCACTAGGTCAGAGAGTCAGTTATTTCCTTTACACCATCCCTGTGACTTTCTCTGTGTAGTAGAATCAAGTAGGTCACAAAGCAGGGAATTGGTGAATTTGGCTTTCTCTGCTCCTTCACTAGACATAACCAGAGGAGTCTTGAGGCAAAAACCAATAGCAAAGTGATGACAAAAACATGTAATTGTGATAGAATTAATCTGTTATTACTGTTATTCAGCCTATATGAGCAACTCTTAGAGTTTCTAGAAAGTCATATAATTTTAAAATATTAAAGAATCATAATAATTGGTGCCCCGTTGAAAACCAGTTTTCCCTTCTCCTTTTAATAAGGAGAAAAGTGGTAGGAGCAAACCCTTCAATTTGTTCCATCTGTTATATTCATGTGACTGTGTTTCTTTATTCCTTTTTTTCCACAGATCAACAAGATAAATCTAACTGCCTCGCTGTAAAAAAGGATGAAAGAGGCTCCACTGTGAACTGAAGTTTGAGTTGAGATGCCTTATACTGGCTGGTGTTCTGAAATTAGCATGAAACAGCACCAGAGGAAACAGAGGGATTCTTCAGTGTTGTACAAAGGACCCTGTGAACTTTCCAAATGCCTGAGATCTCATTACTGACAACATTTTTTTGCCCTCCAAGTTTTCACGTGGTGACCTTATGGCTTCCATAGGAGCGCAGATGCAGATTTCCTCTCCAGTGAAATGGCACGAACAGAGTGAAAAACGCAGTCTTTAAGAAGACAAGCTGTGCGCCACCGACATAATTAGGAAAGCTGCTTCCGAGGCAAGCAGTGGACATCTAATGAGCTAGCGAGGATAAGGTAGAAAATGAGAGCGTGGCTATGTAGTGGAGGCACTGTTTGAATTTTCCTTTAGGTGGGCTGAAAAACAAAATATTAAGCCTGCTAAAGCCCTTCCAGAGTTTGGGGATTCAAAGCTCTAAGGAAGCTTACGCCACTGTAGAAAGGGAAGAGAGACAAGAGAGTGTTCTGCCTGTAGTTACTGTGTCTGATTACTACTCTTTTGACCCAAATTCACTTTAAGGCAGCATCAGCGTTAGCAGGGAAGAGTCATAGAAAATGTTTTTAATGATTTCAATCTAGAACACAGGATTTTAAGCAGGCCATGTGACATACTCTGACAAAAGTCCAAGGAAGAGTTTAAATACAACTACCTGGCTTTAAGAGTAACCATTATAAAACAAAGGACTCTTAGCCATTATATTTTAGAGCCCCTATAAAAAGGAATGAACTCTGAGTAGCTGTATGACTTTAGACAAGTTGCCAAACTTCTCTGACCCTCCAGTTTCTCATCTACATAAAGGCAAAAATAGTTGTCTCTATTTCAAAGAAATTTTCCATGAGAATTAACTAAAATAATGCATGCAAAAAACTGAAGAGTACCATCCCATAAAAATGAGTATTAGCTATTTTTGTCATTGATATCAGAAATGATGAGGATCTAAACTAACACAGTGGGAGCAGCAATAGAGGGAAACATGATGACATTTGAGAAATATTTAGGTAGTAAAATCAGGAAAATCTGGAGGCTTATTGACAATGCATGTTAACAGAGAAGACGGAATCAAGGATAATTCCCAGAATTTAACATGGACAGCTGACTGGATGAAAGATCATTAATTGAAATGGAGACTACCAAAGACACTGAAAGTTGAATGGGGACCATGATGAAGACAACTGGCTGGGAAATCCTGAGGTTCCCCCCATGGATTATTCCAGGACAGGACAACAAAGTGCTTGGTCTTAGAAGACAAAGAACTCTTAAAGGAGACAAAATCGAATTGGTACCAGAATCATGTGGAAAATCTCGAGCATTTAGTGAAATGGAAACAATGGATTAAAGAGGGTCAAAGAGAGAATGATTTAACTAAAGACAGGAAAAAAAATAATTGAGAGAAAGAGAGAGAGAGAGAGAGAGAGAGAGAGAGAGAGAACAACACGTAAGAAACCCAGAGGGCAGAAGGGGGTTTAGTGGCTAAAACCAGGGCAAGATAGAGGAAGTAATATAAAATGGGACTAAAGATGAAACCAGGAAGGCCATAATATTCTGAATTTTGCTCAAAGGCAATAAGGAGACCATTGAATAATCTCAGGCAGGGGTATGGTCTAATCAAATTTGGTCATTAGGAAGACAATTTAAAAAAAAGCTGTGGATAAAAAGCTGTGGATAATAGGTTAGAAAGGAATATGCCTGGAGTCAGATTTACCATTTTGGAGGCAATGATAGCAATGGAGTAGGAGGTAAGGGAGATAAAGATAGGACAAGATTATGGCTCTGCAGTAGTTAAGTAAATAGACCCAAGACATTTAGAAGGCTAGTAATACAGAGGAGCTAAGGATGAAGTGAAAACCTGATGTAAGATTAGACATCTAGGCAGACTGTAATGAGCAAAAGAGGAGAGAATAGGCTTGTTGGGAAGATAAATAGTTCCATTTTAGGTGTGCTGTGGTTTTTAATTCCTTTTAAACATCAGATAGAAGATGTTGGCAGATGTCGTCACAGATTTCTGTCTCAGGAGAGAAAACTGTATTGGAAATATAGATCTGAGAGCCAATAGCCCATAAATTGTATTTGGAGTCACAGTAGAAAACAAGGAACTATGTAGAGTGGCAAAAGAAAGTGGCCCAGGAAAGAACTTGAAGAGTGGTAATGTGAAGAGCACAAGAGGAGGCTCCTGAAAGTAGGCTATGAAGGAATGACCATCAATGTAGGAAGAATGCCTCAATAGGTCACATCATGATGACACCAAGAAAGGAACACTTCTGGAAGAAAGTGACTGGGTGATTAGCAGGATAAAATAACTCAAAGAAGTCAAGCAATTTGAGGAATATCCATGGGATCTAAAAATGAAGTCACCAGGACCCTTGGAAAGAGAAAATCAATGAAGTAGTGGAAGAATTATAGCTTGGCCTGTGTTGATTTCATATCTTCAGTTGTAAATCTGGGTGACTAGGCTAGCAACAATTTCAGATAGTGACCTCTTTTCAATAATACATCCCTGCCTAGGAGAGGTAAATTATAGCATGGGTCTTCAAAGATGAGGAAGAGAGTGATCTAAAGAAACAGGAGTATAAAGTGAAAAGACACCAAGGAAAGGGAGCAAGGTGAGAAAGTCACTTCGCAAAGATTCTGAGAGGTGTATTCTTATGTTTATGTATTGTGATCTCTGTGGATACTTGTTCCTTGAACATGAATGAGCCTTTCCTCATACTTTTAGCCACCCATCTGTTTCTACTTGGAATGATCTTCCCATTTCTCTCAGCTAAACTGTCTTAGTCTTCTCAAGCTGAAATAGATGTCCTTTCAAATAATAAAAATAGTAGCTAACTCTTCTCTTTGTTTATTATGTCAGCAAGGTTCTATGTGCTTTACAGGCATTAACTCAAGGCCATATAAGGTAGATACTGTTACTAAAATAAATGTGAACACTGTGGTATAGAGAATTTAAGAATTTAAGCTTATCAAGTGGTAGATTTGGAATTAAACCCAGAGTCTCTGGCTCTAGACTGTGTTTATAACCATAACAGATATTGTCTCTCTACAGAAATCATCATAAAGATGAAGTTATTTATCAGTTAGCAATTACACTTGACATTTCTTATTAGTTATTAAAACCAACACATTAAGTTAAGTGCTTGACCATTCTGCATTAAGAAAACTCTGGCTAACCGGATTGATTCATAAGCCTGTTTGCAGACTTGCTAGGACTGGAGCAAACTGGGAAGAATTCTTGCAACTGTGCAGAAGGGACCAAGAGTGAATGAAATTAAACCCTGTGATAACACAACCCAAGATCTCTCTCATTTGTCATGCTTGCATCGCCAATTTTTGAATGTATGCCCATGAAGACACATGATTTTTTAATGTGCATGATCAAAAAGGAGGAACCTCCTTTTTTTCTATATCCAATGAGCATATGTACACTATGACATCTTTATCCTTAAATCCCTTATTCTTAAATATGCCCAACCTCAACCCTTTGGGAAGGTGGATTTGTTGCCTGCCCTCCAGTCTCTTATTTAGTTACTTCTCAGAGTAAACTCTTCCCTGCTACTTACTGATGTCTCAGTGATTGCCTTTGCTGTGTGCTGGGCATAAACCTGGGTTCAGTTACATTATTTTCACCACATATATACATTAGATATTTTGTCACTGCAACTAAATTGTGAACTTCCTTAAAGGAAAAAAATGTAGTGAATGTTTGTTAGGTTTTGATGATCCAGCATCCAATCATTTTCTTCTGGTAAAAGGACCCAAAGTTTCCCTTAGGGAAAATATTCTACCTCATTTTCCACACATTCTCTCCACACATTTCCACCCCTGCACGACCTGACCCAAATTCTTGAAACACTGGTTGGTTTAAGAGCAGATGCCACGTTAGTCCACAGTGAATTACAGAATGTGTGGGAAGAACTTCCACAGAGTCTTACCTACTGGACTTAAACCTTGAAGGATTTGAGCTTGAAGCTTTCAAAGGAGTTACATGGAGCTTAAGAACAAGACAGAGAAGAAGGATAATCTGAGAGAAATATGGGGAAAGAAAAATAATTTTCCCTCTACACTTCTAGGTTCTTAGCAATAGCCCCTATAATAAAAGACAGGAGAAAAACAGAGGTTTCATAACACATATTCCTCCCTTATACATAGGAATGACCCAGGGAAACTGAGTGACTCCCCAAAATGGCCCAATCCACCACTTTAAATACCATCTCCAGCTAAAGACAAAAGAAGATATTTGGGGGTAGGTAACCATTTATGGGAGGTTTCTAAGTAAAGCACAGTAAAAGAGGGTAAGGTTATTAATGCAGATTTAAGTCTCTGCTTTCTCCATTGATAATAGTTTCTAGAGATTTTGAGTCAAACTTCTCTTCTTGGTATAGAGAGGGACACACAAATGGGGATTGTCCTTATAAATGTAAATGTCTCTTATAAAAGGGTAACTTCTACTCCATTTTCAGAGCATTTTTTGTGTGTACTCTTTCTTAAGGTGCTTGAGTGACTCAGTTGGCTAAGCATCTGACTCAGATTTAAGCTCATATCATGATCTCACAGTTCATGAGTTTGAAGCCCTGAGTCAGGCTCCGCACCGTCAGTGCTTGGGATTCTTTCTCTTCCTCTCTTTCTGACCCTCCCTGTATCTCTCTCCCTCTACCCACGCTCTCTCTCTCCCTCTCTCAAAATAAATAAATAAATTAACTTTAAAAACTATATATAACCAACTCAATGTCAACTATACTTCAATTATTAAATAATGAAAAAATAATAATAATGACCAACTCAAGATTATCCTTATTACAAAGGGATATATTTTGGGTGGCAAATTATGCTCCCCTTCAGAAGCAAGAAATTATAAGGAAGGATGAAAAAATGGAAAAACAAGGAAGGGTGGAAAAGATGAAAAGAGAGAAGGACAAGAAAAAGGAAAGGAAAGTAAGAATTGCAAAGGGGAAGAAAATTACTTTGCATATCTACAAAAGTTCCTGTCCGTGAGCTAGTCATTTTCATATAGGTTATCCCATTTAATATCTATAAAAAACTTGCAAGGCTATAAACAAATGGAATGACTAGGGTTCAACCTTAACCCTAACTACTTTTTTTTTGCTTTATTTACTGTTTATGCAGTTCTTATGAGGTATGAAATTAATACAATATTTTGAGCACATTTTAAATATTCAGTGTGCAAAATGAATGTGGTGGATACTGAAAATGATGATGATGTACTGATATGATATACTCGTGGACATAGTGTTGTAAAATTTTATTCTGAAGATAAAATATCTAGTTTAGTATATTAGAAATATAGTAACTAAAGTGAGCTCTAAGGAGAAACTAAATTTTTTTAAATAGTATCTTTAATTCCTAATGATTGTTACCATATTCCATTGTCATTTAGATTATCCCTAAAAACCTAGGGAATAGATTTTTTTTAATTTTTTTTATTTTTTTTAATGTTTATTTATTTTTGAGAAAGAGTGAGACAGAGCATGAATGGAGGAGGGTCAGAGAGAGAGGGAGACACAGAATCCGAAGCAGGCTCCAGGCTCCAAGCTGTCAGCACAGAGCCTGACGCGGGGCTCGAACTCACGGACTGTGAGATCATGACCTGAGCCGAAGTTGGACGCCCAACCGACTGAGCCACCCAGGCGCCCTGGGAATAGATTTTTTTATACTAGACAAAGATTAATAAATACTAATTAGATTTATTTTACCAATTGTTTAGCTTTAGGAAAGTGAAAATTGGAGACTATGAATAAAGTAGTATACAATAAAGGGATCAACAGAAAACAGATTGATACATTGATATTATAAAAGTTTTTTTATAGAGCTCAAGCCTAACAAATTCACATTCCCATTTATTAGCACATTTATGTTTCCAGGAGGCTGGTCAGGGTACACATTATACTTTCCATTCTAATAAAATTTATAGAAATTTATATCTAATAAAATTTATGTTTCACAAAGTTTTTTCTGTCATTGAGAAAAGGTTTTACAGATGACCCAATAGAAGAGACCATGTTCCGGTTGCCTGGGTGGCTCAGTCGGTTAAGCATCTGACTTCAGCTCAGGTCATGATCTCGAGGTTTGGGAGTTCGGGCCCCATGTGAGGTTCTGTGCTGACACCTCCGAGCCTGAAGCCTGCTTCAGATTCTGTCTCTCTCTCTCTCTCTCTCTCTCTGCCCCTTCCCCACTTACATTCCCTCTCTCTCTCTCTCTCAAAAATAAATAAACATTTAAAAAAGAGAGAGAGAAACCTTTTTCACGTTCTGAAAACCCTGTATTTCAAAGGCATGTTTAATGTAGATTCTCTGGGAATATGTGTCAAGATCAGGTCTTGGAATCTCCCTGGATGTGTAATTTGGCAAATATATTGGTAATATATTGTAATGTAGCAAATATAGTAGCAAATCCAGGAGTTCAGGCTCAGCTGTGGTCCCATAAGCTCCACATTCCTAGGTACTAAAAACTAAGGCCAAATAGTTGATGTGTAATGTTATAAATGACCAGTATTTCACTTGCCAGGAAAAAAAAAATGGTATTCATTTTATACTTCAACTTCCTATAGTGGCAGAAATGACTATAGCTGTCATCTCTTGATTTTGTCTCTCCAGGACCCCTCCCCCCTACTTTGTCTAGTACTAGAGAACTTTTTGTCTGTAGAAAGCCTACTCTGCATGGTGCAGGCAAGACTGATCCTTCTCTCACTCCAGGGGCAATGATGACACACTGACCCATCAGAAAAATCCAGTTGACCAAACACAGTGAGCCAAACTAAGCCCAACAAAATCTTCTTGATATTTTTGCCAAAGATAGTGGTCATTGGCTCACTTGCAAAGAGGATTTATGCTGAAGAAAGACACAGTGTGAGTTTTGCAGACACCCTCTGAATAGCTTGATCTAGACTAAGCTGACTCCAGCTGCACCCCTGAATTTTCCAGTTACGTGAGCCAAAACTTTGCTCACTGTAACTTGCAGTCAAAAAGTGTCCTGGCTGAAACAGGCAGAACGAGTTGAATGACAGTTAATTTTCTAAGGACTGAAGAACTTTACAAATAGGGTCTTTAACGTACCATCTCAAATATCCATGTCTTATTAATTAGAAATTATGCAATAAAAATATCTCTATGACCTACAGACTTCTCTTAAAAGGCACTGGCTAGGACATTAGTTGAAGAGACATTTTAACTTGTATAGAGATTTCCGGGTTGGAGATTGCTACAGAAAAATTATACACGTTTTAAAAAGAAACTAAGGGGGGGCGCCTGGGTGGCTCAGTCGGTTGAGTGTCCGACTTCGGTCAGGTCACGATATCATGGTCTGTGAGTTCAAGCCCCACGTCGGGCTCTGTGCTGACAGCTCAGAGCCTGGAACCTGCTTCGGATTCTGTGTCTCCTTCTCTCTCTGCCCCTCCTCCTCTCATGCTCTGTCTCTCTCTGTCTCAGAAATAAATAAACATTAAAAATAAAATTAAAAAATAAATAAATAAAAAAAATAAAAAGAAACTAAGGTTTTAATTTGCATTAAAAAATTTAAGAATTTTTTATTGCTTCCAAAATAATTAAGAAATATATCTACACATTGGCAAAATTTTGCAAATTCAACTTACATTGTGGGTGCATGCAACAATGTTCTTTAATTATTTATATAACCGACCTCTGGCTTCTGTCTCTCACTCCTCCCTACTTGGCTGTCAAAATGGAGAAAAATGTGTTTCCCACTTCTGCTGTGATTTGCTTGCTCCTCCTTGAGATAACCAGCAAGGACTCACTGAAGGTTTATGTGGGGGGTTTTGATTGTTGTTGTTGTTTTTTTAACTTTTCCTTCAAATTAAACATGAAGAGCATCAAGAGATCTTTTAAAACTCTCTTAGGTTACATCTCATCTTACTTTACATTATAATGAAGTCTATAGAATCCATATCAAAGTCTATAGAAGTCCATATCAAAACAATTCAAGCAATGTGGATAAGGCAAATGTTTTTAGAGGTTCACTATTGCTTTCAGGAGGATTTCTAAATTCCTCAGTCTTTAAATTAGGTTTGGCCATCTAAGGTATTGGACCATTGGAAATGTTTCAATGTCAACTGAATTAAATAATCATGAACTGAGTCTTATTTATGTGCTAAAACGGAATCTAGGATTAGAAACTAATTGAAATACAGTCCCTAAATACAAAAAGTCCCAAATACAAAAAGGATCTAGTGTGGAAGGAATGTAGACATGCAAACCACAATTTACAATACAGGGTGGTAGGAATTTTAACAGGAATGTGCACAGCAGAAATCAGAAGATGGTCAACTCTCTTTACAAGAATTAGGGAAAGATAACCTTGGGTTGATCTTTAGACTGAGGAGAAATTCAGTAGGGTGAGGGCATTCCTAGCAGGGAAAGAATATGTCAGAGGCTTAAAGTCATGACCTAGCATAATTTGTTTTGAGTTGCAAACAGTTGGTATTGCCACAAAGTGATGCTCCTTGAGAACTAACTAGAGACAAGACTGGAGAGAAAGTCAGAGTCCAGGTAAGAAAGAATCCTTACATTATGTAGCATTTGGGGACTTTATTCTTTGGAAATGGAGAAATGAGACTAATAGTCAAGGTTAAATATATATGGAAGGCTGTTTTTTTCTTTCCAGCATGGATTGTTCTATTGAAATTTAGAAACATACTACTTATTCCCAATGATAACATTGATTCAAGCTTATAGTTCATCTGTACAATAACATGCTATAGGCAAAATTACAACTCATTATATAAATCAAACTCACAAATGTGTACATGATAATATGATGAGTTAAAAGAGAAAGTTTTAACACATTTTGCATTGAATCCTAGTTCTGTTCCAGTGTTCCTTTAGGTGGTAATATTTTTGAGGTGATACTGAAAGGATTTTTTTTTACTTTTTTCTCCAATTTCTTAACTTAAAAACATGAGCAGGCACTATTCTTCATAGAGCAAAGAATTTTCATTTTTGCAAAACATTTTGAAGCTAGATTCTGCCCTCAAATACTTTGATCAGTGGTGTAGAAAGATAGCTATCACAGCCATTAAAAAGTACACTACAAAGTATTAAGTGATTCATGAGTGGTATACAAAATAGGCTAATTTGGTGTCACCACTAGTATGTCGAGAAAAGCCAGAAATCTGGGAGTTATTTTCAACTCTTTCTCTCCATGTCTCTCCCTTCCACATTCAAACATCTACTAAGTCAAGCCAATTACATCTACAAAATGTTTATCGTTTAGTCATCTGTTCTCTTTATCACCATGACTGCCATCTAGCTTAAGTATTCACTACCTCATCACAGAAATAACACCTTCTGCTCCCCTTCCAACAGTCTTGTCCTGATCAAAGTCATCCTTCACATACTTGACAAAATGAATGGCATACAACACAAGACTGACCACTGCACTCCCCTGTTTAAAGTCCTGTGTGGTCACACTATCCACTGTTAGCACCAGAAACAAGACAGTTCATGCCTTGGTCTCTGAATTCTTCTCTAGATTCATGTTCACCAATCTCTGCTGATACCACATGTGTCAGTAGACCCTTTCTGCTGGTAACTTCCAATCACACCAGGTTATTTCTTACCTCTGTGTCTTTGCTCCCATTATCACCTATGCCCAGCCTAACTCAAGCTGGGCTTTGTGCCTCTCCTTGTTTTTTATTAAAATATCCTGTCTCCGGCTCTACTGCTATAGCAATAGGCGCATTTCAGCACCTAGCACAAAACCTGGCTCCCAGTAAGTTCTCAAAGTATTCAAAAAATAAATGAATAGATGGAATTAACACACTGGATTAGCTTATATAAGTATGGGCAGATAGTAAACCCTTCACTCATACAGTGAGACTTCAGTTGTTGCTAAAGATTGGTGAAAAGACAGACAGGCAAAGAAAGATAATTCCAAATAAGATGGGTGAGATGTAGTTTTTACTAAAGCCTCCAGGTTGAAAGGCACAGACATGTTCAGAGGAGTCTCCCTATAACTGGAGTTGAAGAATTTATTCAGATGGAAAAGTTGGGTTGGAGCCCTATAGAGTTAACACTAAAGAGTAACACACTAAATTAATTTTGAGTCCCTAATGGGATGTGGCCAAAATAAAATAAAATAATAAAAGCTACTATATCTTGATAGTTCCAAAATAGAGAGCAGTGGAAATACAATGAGCAAAATGTTTATATACCTTTTCAGAAAAAGCTTAGACTGGAGTTGAAGTAATGAAAATAGGAAGAAAATGTTATAGATGACATTAAGAAATAATTTGTAGAATTTGCTGGCTAATTAAATACAAGGAGCTCAGGAGAAGAAGCATAGAGGATGATTTGAAAAGTTTAAAACTGGGAAAGAAAATGCTACTATTTTTAAAGAAGAGGGACCTCTAAACGTAAACCAATATTAGGGAGTCAATAGAGAGGTTTAGTTTTTTCCCATGTTAAAATTAAGGTGACTGTGAAATATCCAAGTGGAAATAGTAGTAAGCTGCTAGAAATATGTACCTAGACCTTTAAGAGCAGGCCAGGATCGATGGTACTAAGTTAAAAAAATTACATACATAAAAGCAAAATAAGATACTTCACACCCATGGGGATGACTACAGTAAAAGAGAGAAAAACTATATATTGGTGAAGATGTGTTCAAACTGGATCTCTACTGAACTGCTGTGGGAATGTAAAATGGAGCAGCCACTTGGAAAACAGTTGGGAGTTTTCTTCAAAAGCAAAACAAAAACTTACCATTCCACATATAGAAAGCTATCCAAGAAAAATGAAAACATATTCCCACACAAAGATTTGAATGCTCATAGCTGAATTATTCACAGTAAGCCAAAACTGGAAAACCCAAAATGTCCATCGACTGGCTAGTAGATAAACAAATGGGACACCTGTATAATGAAATACTACTCAATAAGAGAAAGAAACAAACAATCCGTACATGGATGAACCTCAAAAACATTATTCAAAGTGAATGAAGCAAACACAAAGGGCTCCCTGATTGCCTGATCCCATTTATACAAAATGCCCAAAACAGGTAAGTTTATACAAATACAAAGCAGGTCAGTTTTTGCCTTGAACTGTGGGTAGGAGCAGGAATTAACCACAGATGGGCAAGAGAGCACTTTTTGGGGTGATGGAAATGTACTAAAACTTGATTGTGGCAATGATTGCACAATTCTATAAATTTACTAAAAATCACTGAATTGTACATTTACAATGAATGAATGTTAGGGTGTATAAATTATATTTCAATAAAGTTGTTAAAGGTCATATTCTTGAAAATGGTGCCTGAAGTCCAAGAGCTTGCTGTCATCTCAAGAGTAGAGGGAAGAGTTCAGAACCAAGAGCTACATTTGGGGGATTTTCATTTGAAAAATAGGAAGAAGATGACCTAATGATGAAAATGAAAAGTAGACTGAGAAGTAAGGAGAGAAAAAGGACTATGGAGTTTAAAAATCTATGGGAGAAAGTTATTTTAAGAAGAAAGTTCTGTCCAAAAACATTAAATACTACAGAGAGATCAAGTAGCATGGGAACTAAGGAAAACACATTGGATTTGGCAGTTAAAATCTAATTGGTGAAGTTTGATTCAAGAAGCTAGAAAAATAAAGATAAAAGCAAAAAAACTTAATTAGGAAAAGAAAAATGTACAGTGATAAATAAATTCAAGAGCTTGTTCTTAGAAAAGACCAACAACATAAATTGATTTTAAAGTAAAAGATCCAAGTTCATAAACAAAAGAAGAAAAAGAATATTCAACAAACCCAGAGAAACAACTGAAAATTCTCTGGTTGTTCCAATAAAATATAAAACTAACATGCTAAATGAAATTTAAAATATCAAAACCACAGTTAAATTTCCAGAAAAAATACAAATTTTCAAAGCTGACTTAACATATAATTTCAAAATCATGAATACACAATTATTATGTAAGACAAGAAAGCCATTTTTCAACTGCCTCCAGAAACAAAATGGGCCAAGACCATTTCTCCAGAATATTCCACCAATTCCAGAATTCAGATATTGTGTGACCTTGAGACATTTACTTAACTTCTCCAAGCATCAGTTGATATAACTTAGTAATGAATTACTGACAGAAATTAAAGTTCATCTCAAGCCATCTTTAAGAGACTTGTGTTGAAATTTGCAATTGGCTGGCTTCATTTGTGGGGAGATGAAGACTAACAATAAACTAGGCTTTGTTTTTTTATAAAATATACTCTATCAAAAAGATGCTTTCTGAAAATTACAGTTCTAGTATTTACTAGTTGTATAACTATATGCAAGTTACTTAATTTCTTTGAGGTACAGTTTCTTTAAATGCAAAATGAGAATAATAAGACCTTCCTTAAGACATTGTTGTTAGACACATTGTTGATACATACACACAAACACACACAAACACCTTGTAGAGTGCCTAGCTTATAGCAGGCATTCAAGAAATGGTATTAAATCACATTTTGTACCTTCTAAATTTATCCACATAGTTATTATGCAAATATTGTTAGCTGTGTTTGCTTATTTAGAATAAAATAGACATAAAATACACTTGTACTTCACAATAGAAATGTCCCTGACAGCCTATTTACAAAATAATTGTTTACAAACTTTGTTTATCAATTTGTCATGTATGTTAAATAACCTTGCCATTCATATGAATAAATCTGAGCAAAAGTTACATCCTAATGAGTAAAGAGACACTCTGTCTGCAAATTATTCTTACATATTTCAGGGATAAAAGTGTGTGTGTGTGTATGTTTGCATTTGGGGAACCTCAGTAAAGTATATTTAGGAATTCTTTGCAATTTTTCTGCGACTCTAAAAATATCTTTTAAAAACTTAGTCCCTATATACCTATTACATAAAAACTAAATGTTTCCTATCTTGGCATTCCTTAAAGAAAAATGGTACATGTCTTCTAAGCATCAAAGGAGTCAGGTACAGAAATATTTGAATTTAGGGTAAGAAGGTCCAACATTGACTAAACTATTGGTTTTGTGGCCAGTAACCAGAGGTTCCTTAAGGTACTGGGGAAATTAACCTTCCGCCTCTCTATGAGAGTCCTTGCAGAAATTCTACAGCTCACCTGTCTTGTGGGTCAGATGTACTGTGGGTCAAATTCCCTATGGTGGAATAGAGGTTTCTGAGAATACACCAAAGGAAACCTTTGTGTGTGTGTGTGTCTTCATATATCCTAAAATGCCCACTTATACATTTACTCTTAGATCTTGAATGGGAAATGCAAAACACTGCTGGAAATTAAATCTGGTGAGAAAGCCCTCTACCTTGATTCTTTTTCTTTCCTCTCCCTTCATCTCTTGCTCTCTTTAGGTTATTTGCGTGCAGTCTAGATCCTACCATCCCATTGTATTACTCTTTATGCCATTTTCACGGTTTTTAGTGAGCCAGTTGGTTTCTGTTTCTCTTTCCACAGAAGCAAACTAAGTTTGAAAATCAAATCAGAATTAATAAGGATTAGAAGTCAACGTTATCAAATACAAAATGAAAGAGAGGGAAAAGTAGATGAAATTTAACAGTATTTATAAATAGGAAGGAGTGGGAAAATAGCAGAGAAATGAGAAAGACAGATAAATTATGTCTGTCTCACCACATCCATCCCTCTTCCATATGTTGTATATCACCTCCAGCAATTCACCACACTCCAGTTCCAAGACAGCGGGAGGCAAAGGATTTCCTTAGAGACCACGGCTCAGCACTGCTTCTCACCTCTTTTTCGCAGGCCCACACTCAGAAAAACAAAAACACTCAACAATAACCAAAAGTTCACATTGGACTTCTTGTTTCTCCTCCAAGCCTGGTTTCTAGGCAGATTTTTTTGTAGCCTATGGAAATGTTTTAGCGTTAATTTGGCCATGGTTTCTTTCACACTTCCTTACTAAAGTACTAAAAAAGGGAATTCACAGAAATTCATGGAGTGCCATCAGCGATATTTTCACACGTGTTAAAGAAATGAATATGATAATAGATTTCAGACTAAGTTCTTCAACTTATTTAGTTCACGAGGTGTGATAAATTAGTCATAGTCCAAGTGTGTATAGCAAACAAAAAAAAATTGAATTTTTACCATGTAGGTCTCAAATTTGAATCATATAATTGACCCTGTAGCCATGTAAACCTCCCTATTTTTTCCATATGCAATTCTATCTTCAACTTCCAGCTCCAACACCTATTTTATTGTGGCTACTTAAGATATGCATATGTTCAATTTCATGGCATTAGAATCTGAAGCAGGCCCAGGCTCTGAGCTGTCAGCACAGAGCCCGGAGCTGGGCTTGAACCCACGAGCCGTAAGATCATAACCTGAGCTGAAGTCAGATGCCTAACAGACTGAGCCACCCAGGCGTCCTGAGAACATATACTTTCAAAGGACACAGGTCAAACCAAATAATTTGATCTAAATGTGCAGGTCTAATATGTACTGGAAAACACATTTATGCTATTTATAGTTAATAAAACTTATATTCTGTGTCTCCCTCTCTCTCTGCCCCTCCCCCACTCACACTGTCTCTCTCTCTCTCTCTCTCTCTCAAACATTAAAAAAAATATATAGATATAGATGATATAGATATAGATACATATACAGACACATACATGTATATGTATATGTGTGTATATGCATATATATGTGTGTGTGTGTGTGTGTATATATATATATATATACACATACATATATATATGTGTGTGTGTGTATATATATATATATACACATATATATATGTGTATATATATATATATATATATATATATTCTCCTCTCTGGAGTATAAGTCTGAGGGCAAGCCTGCCATAGAATTAGTCTTCTGAGCGGGTCAATCTCAAAAGGACATTATGTGCCAAGAACAACTGAAATTATATTTAAATAAAAAGAACAGGGGTGCCTGGGTGGCTCAGTAAGTTAAGCATCCAACTCTTGAATTCGGCTCTTGTCATGATCTCACGGTTCATAAGTTTGAGTCCTGCATCAGGCTCCACGCTGTCAGTCTGCTTAGGGTTCCCTCTCTCCCTCTCTTTCTGTCCCTCCCCTGCTTACTCTCTCTTTCTCGCAAAATAAATAAACTTAAAAAAATCATAATAAAATAAAAACTATTTTAATAAAATAATAATAAATATAAATTAAATAAATAAATAAATAATAAAATAAAATAAACTGAACTTATTGAATGTAATCAGAGGCTTTCAAAAAATAAATACATTTCTTTAAAGATCAAGGAATCCTACTCATGCAAGATGGACATATTTATCACCTCAAAGTGCCATGCAAGATAAATACCACAGATTGGGTGGCTAGAGCAACAGAAATTCATTTTCTCAGAGTTCTGGAAGCTGGAAGTCCAAGATCAGGGTGCCAACACAGACGGGTTCTGGTGAGCATTGTCTTTCTAGCTTTCAGATAGCACTTCTCACTGTGTCCTCACATATGAGCAGAAAGAAAGAGCAAGCATTCTGATATCTCTTCTTATAAGGGCACTAGTCCTACCACAAGAGCCCACTCTCATGACCTCATCTAAACCTAATTTCCCAAAGGTCACATCTACAAATATCATTACAATGGAGGTTAGGGTCTCAACGTATAAATTTGGGGGGACACAACTCAGCCCATAACAATAAGCAGAATTAACCATGCCTTGGCAGCCCCATTATAATTCCGACACATCCTGTACTCAGTGGAATGTGGAAACCCATGTCTCTTTTACACTTTGCTGCTGCTGAGCCCCTTACTCTCATCCACTATTTTGGCAGTGAACTAGAGTTAATAGTATAGACCATTATAATAATCGGTATTCATTGTTTTGTATCTGATCCATTACTCCAGGATTTTCATACCATTGGGGTTAGGGGGCCTTCCTAGATTTGTGTTATCTTCCCACCTAATAAACTTGCTTTACACGTGGCCATCTGATTAAATAACTAAAATGATAAATACAAAAGGGAAGAGAGGAGAATGTTAGGGTATGGCCATGAAACTTGCCTTATGTGTTATATAAACCCATCATCCATATCATTTGGTTCTGTCATTTAATAAGTCCGCCTAGTTGTAATCATGTACATTTTATGTTTTATCTAATCTATAAGAAAATTGTTAGGTATTTTGTAAAATACTTTCAAAATACCAAGTACACTATGTTGACATCATTTTTTGGACTCCTCATTCCAGTAACCCTGATAAAATTGTGACATGAGATAGACGGGCACATTTTGCTCTTAGTAAATTAATGTTGATTCCATTGTTCGGTATTCCTTCTAACTGTGTGAATTTTTCCTCAGTTAACTCTAGTCTGCACTGGCATGTAGTTCACCTTGACTTTCTACAACATTTAGGCTTCAGTGAAGGATTCTATACTGGAAATGTAGTTCATATTTTCTTTTTCTGTATTTAGATTTAACTCATTGTGTTTATTTCCATGATATGTTTTTACAGGTAACTTCTGCATTGCTTGAAACTAGGTTTAGCACATAAGAAGCTCTTCCAAAAGTGCTTATTATATGAATGACTGAGGGGCGCCTGGGTGGCTCAGTCAGTTAAGCATCTGACTCTTGATCTCAGCTCAGGTCATGATCCCAAGGTCATAGGACTGAGCCCTGCAGTGGGGTCTATGCCGAATGTGGAGCCTGCTTAATATTCTCCCTCGTTCTCTCCCTCTGCCCCCTCCCCCACTCATACTCTCTCTCTCTCTCTCTCAAAAAATAAAATAAAGTTAGAGTCATTTCATTTAAAAAAAATGAATGACTAAATAGCATTCCCTCATGGGGCAACTATGGGAAGTTAGTCGTTATGGGAAAAGCAAATGGCAAAGGCATTTTGAGTAAGTTATAGGAATTCAGAAAGCAGAGTAAAATGAGAATTGGGGACACAGCACAGACAAACTAAAAAACATATAGGAAGAAACAAGGGGAATATTCAGAAGAGCATAGAGGAAGACAGATGACACTGGTTCAGTTATAATTTGGGAATCATTAAAGGGTTGGTGGAAAGTGGCCAAGGGCAGCTTGACCCAACATGGGCCACTATGGCATGAACATTATTTTTAGTTAAAAGTAATCAAAACTCATCAGATGCAAGAAAAGCTCTCTTCCTGGTCCTCAACTGCCTAAACTTGGAAAGGAGAGCCTATACCAGGAAGAGAACCATTAACAGACTCCCCTTTACCTAAGAAACTTAACTTCACAATAGGGTGAAACCTTTGTTTTTCAAAACATTTCCTTTCACCCTCTACTAATGGCCTTCCTCTTCTTTGTATCCTTAGACCCTACTCCTCTTCTCACCTCTCATAAGCTTCATGTTAGCTCATTGTCTTTAAAATTTCATCATGTCTGTGTGGATTCTCCATATGTATACTATTAAATTTGATTTTCTCCTGTTAATCTGTCTCATGTCAATCTGATTCTAAGTCTAGCTAGAAGGACCTTGAAGGGCAGAGGAAGGTCTTCCTCCCCTACAGAAGCAAAAAAGACCAAGGGTACAAATTAAATAGGGTATAGAAAGTCTGTTAAGGGAAAGACAAACAAGTGGCAAAATAATTTTTTAACATTCCAGAAAGCAAATACAAAAGAGATATAATATCATGGTGAATTATGTCAGTAGTTGTCTGATAATGGGGCACTTGGGTGGCTCAGTCAATTAAGCATCTGAGTCTTGGTTTCAGCTCAGGTCATGATCTCATGGTTTGTGGGATAAAGCCCCACATGGGGTTCTATGGTGACAGTCCAGAGTCTGCTTGAGATTCTCTCTCCCTCTCTCTCTCTGCCCCTCCCCCACACGTGTGCACGTGCTCCCTTTCTCTCTCATTGTCTCTCAAATAAATAAACTTAAGAAAAAAAAAGCACTGTCTGATGAGGTTATTATTCTGAGCAAATTTAAAACCATAGGATGACAAGGGTCAAGGGTGACAAGGGTGATGTAATTTCACCCATAACTTGACACCTACCCTTTACTTCAGCTACAGTATTTCTATTTGCTTGTCTTTTTAAACTTATTTTTTTCCCATTTAAGGTTTTGTGGGAAAACAAATTCTGCAAACAGAAATGTCTGTAAGCCATTGATTTATGTAAGTGCATAACCCAATTACATTCTATTCAAAAGTGATACCATAAACAAAAATTCAGGATTTTAAATTTTAAAAGTAAAGAAATTATGCTTAAAGCACATATGCTATATAGAACAAACTACAAATCCAATTGGATAATATCTTTCCTCTGTCTAGGCTTCACTGGATGTTACTATTATGAATGCCATGGAATTCACTCATTACATGAAACATTTTTAAGGATTTGTTCATGTGAGACAACAGGCTTCCATAGAGTTACCCCAAACTGAAAGTTATCCCACTGTCTGGGCTTAACTTGTCATTTAACCTTTCAGTAAAAAGACTTTAACCCAACTAGCTAATGTCTAAGGACTTTCTTGATTTCCTGGTTTTTTCTAGTTACCACTGGTTTCTTTTTCCTGTGTCATTCAAAAGTTTAGTTTCACTTTATCTTGTTCCTCTTCTGCATTACTTCAAATCACAGACAACGTTCTCCTGGTTTCTCTCATTTCTCCAAAATATGCCTAATACAAGACTGTACCTGTACAGCCTAATTTACTGAAGGTTTTTGGCAACAAGTGCAATAATTACATAAGCAATATTTTAAAAATCTTAAAATTGGTTATCAGACACCATTCTACATTCTACTGGGCATTTCCTCCCATGAGTAATTTCTCATTAATCATGGCCAACTTTGAATATAACTTTCTACATCCTGCTCCTATCTCTACCAGACAGCCTCCAACTTAACTGTTCTGGTTCATTTCTTGTGCAGAGCAATTCAGCTCTCCATTCCACCACCCCAAATAATGTTTCACTCACATTTGCATACTCAGAAATTCATAAAGATGATTTGCTAAACAAAAGGTTGTTGACTTTACATTTCTACCATTTAACAGTAAAGCACCTGAGGGCTCTTTGAAATTGTTTTTCAAATTCTTGGGAAATTTCCCACCAGCAAGATTTTACATGTCCTGAGTTTTATATTATTTTTCCAGCAAATCAACTATGACAACCACAGACACATGCGAAACACAAAAACAAACAACAAAAACAAACCCCCGATATCACAGTTGTTCCCTAATCACCAAAAACCCATTTTACTAATAAGCTTTATTAATGGTTCAGCCATATCATCAATCTGATGAGAATACATAAAGCACAGTTTCAAAAATAACTCTTCTATTACCTGATAGAGTTCACTTTTGATCACTTTCCTGAAGGTAGGGGTTTGGGGAACCCACCTTTGGAAGTGGGGGAAATCCACCAGCTTAATTTCTAGTCACCAAAGAAACATGATTCACTCTTCCCTCTGTGGGCTTTGTTGCCACTTGGATTTATGGTGACAATATTTCCTGGGCCTCTAGATTTCTGCCTGAGACTGAAGTTGCACAGACGGCCATTTACATTTCTTTAGAAGACTTTTTAAATCTGTAGCTCTAACAACTGCTTTTGAGCAAAGGGAAATTAGCTAACTTTGAAGATCAAAGTCTTGCATTTTGTGTTTCTTCCTTACCATTGCTATACTATGTATGGCTGACACAGCCTGAAGATACAGCATGATATGCCATATGTGTTTAGGGGTGGGGAACAAATCAACCTGAAGGAACTGAGAGTCACCTTCAATATAACAATTTGTGTACAACTATTGGTTTTCTTTCTCCTTTTCTTCAAGAGCCAGAAGGTGGCATCTGACTACTTATTTTAATATTTGAGTTTATTTCATTAAAATATATTATGCTTAAATAAAGGACTTAAACTTAGTTTTATTATTAACTATAAGATTAACTACAGCAAATTAACTCTCTGGAGGAAAAAATAAATAAACCAAAGCAAAAAATATGGAAAGGCAATAAGGCCATCTATAATCACATCCAAAGAGTAGATCAGAATTGTCTTCAAATGATTGTGGCCTAAATATTTTATACAGATTTTAACAGTGATTTTTGAACTGTTTAAACAGTGGTAAAACTATTAAAATGAGAGGTTTAAACAGATACACATTATCTTCCAAATTACTTTAACTTAGGTTTAAATTTCAGAGATCTAGTTAGACTTTAGATCTAGAAATGGAGAGAAATGCAAGAAAATGACTCTTCAACCTGGAAGACCCAGTATCTTTTCTTTCCCTCTTCTCCTATGATTTTGTTCACTGAGACTTATTGGTTACAATATTAGTAAAACTGAGGAATGAAGAACAAAATATAAAGCATAGACAAATGTTATTAAAGATAGCGTTCCTCTCTTTGTAACTTCATTGCACGTCTATATATTTTTTCATTCACTGAAAAAATAATTTTTGTTACTATTCTGTACAAACTCTGTGTTAAGCATGTTGGATATAAAGAAGAACAAGCCTTGGTTCCTGTCCTCAAGTCACCCACAACATAGCCTGGAAGCTGGCACAAAGAGATCATCAAAATGCAGTATGGTGAGGGCGATGACAGACGAATGCAAAACTGTGACAAAAGCTCAGAGTGAGGCATTTTCTGAGGATCACTGTAAGAGCAAGTAGAAGAGTCCAGTAAGACTTCCTAAAGAAGGGTGCCTGAATGGACTCTCCTAACATTAGCAGGAATTCTGCAAAGGCAGTTTGGTTAAGAGAATGTAATGGCATTCTAGACAAGGGACAATAGGGGAAAGAGTGGGGGTGAAGATGGCAGGTGCCAAATTACAGGGTTGCTTATATGCTACATTAAAGAGTTTGATATTTACCCTGTCAGAGTTAGTTCTCCATTGAAGGATTATACAGCAATAGGTGGCATGGTCAAATGTGAGTTTTTAAGAGATCACTCTGGTGGCAGGATGAAGAATGAATCACAGCAGGATATGCCTGGAGAGGGGCAGATGAGGTAAAAATCTACTGCATGAGAGGATGAGGGTTAACCCAAAGAGCATTATAAGGACAAAGAGAACAGAACCTATCCCAGAGCTGTTTAGGTGGGGAAATTGGCAAGATTCCATGTAAGAAGGGTGGTATGGTATCCAAGAAGGGTGGGGTCAGTAGCAACTTCCTGATTTCTTGTGTGGCTGCTGGATAGAAAATAATACTATCAAATAAGATAGAGAGTATAGGAGGAAGGAAAAGTTATAAGAGGAAACAATTTAGAAATACTGAGATTGAAGTGCCCATAAGGCATCCAGGTAGAGGTATCTAGTTTGTAAATGAATAGGAAACCGTAGAAGTTCAGATTAGCACCATCAATTTGGCAGTCTTTAGTCAAGTTTATGGATGTGAGAATGGCCAATATCTCTCAGACAGATCATGACCAGGAAATCTAGGGCTGTAGGAAAACCCACGGCAAATTCCAAACTTTAGGACGAGGGCAGAAGGAGTTCCCAGGACAGAAACCAAGAAGCCAATGTCCATTTTTCAAAATGATCCATATGACTGAAATAGCGTGTTTACTGATAACCCTAATAGCCTGCATTTTCCTCTAAAAATGGCAATGCGGATGGCAGATATTTAAGTGCTGAGGGTGTAGACACCACAAATTGGAACTTTTAGTTCTCTTGGAATATTTCTCTGCCTGAATTTTTATTTCTAAATATAAATTCTAACGAAGGGTTGCTGATAGTCTTCTTTCAGATAAAGGTTTCCTCTTCAAACATTTACATATTTTTTCTCGTTTGAAACACTTAGTAAAAAGAATTTCTTGAAGAGTGGCAGTGAAGAATTGGAAGGAGAACTTTGAGAGCTTGACTGCAATAGAGCAAAATAAGACAACAGGTTTATTACCAGATGAAGAAAAATAATAAACAAGTTGCTCCCTGCTTTATTAGTCAGGGGTTAGCTATGTATAAAAGACCATATTGCAAAATTCTACACACAAAGACAAGCTGAACAGTTTTCCTTTGGAAAATCAATTATATGTTTCTAGTACTTTTTCCCCCCACAGTTAAATCTCTGTTCCTGTCCTTGTCATTTCACATTTGATATTCCAAAACCCATTCCTCACCACCTGTCTTAGCTCTCTTTTCAATCTGTCCAAAATCTTCTAGTTCAATCATGTTTAAAATCTCTTCTTTAACCAGAGTACTTTCTTCCATAAGATTACTTTTCAATGTAATCATTATGTCTAAATCAACATTTCCTGTGAGCCCTTGGGGGACATTCTAGTAATATCTTCTTAGCCTCAAAATAAGTACCTGTACCTAAGAACATATATTTTTAATTGTAACAAATGGCAATATATTATGCTATGCACAATTAAAAGAAACAAAAAGAGTAACACCTTTTATGTCCATGGTTGCTAAAATTTTAAGGCCTTTTATCTTGTTTATTTTATTACCTTCTATCCTTTGATAGATGTTATTTTCCTTTTAAGATGGAAGAAACAAAGACCCAGAGAGTTTAGACATCTTATACAAACTTACTCAAGGTCAAAATGAACACCTGAACTCCGTTTTCCCAACCACTTTCCCCATGCTTTCACTACTAAAGTAAAATAATATGCTTAATACTCCCTAGTATTAATGCCAGTAAAAAAAGGAGGGGGGCAATATTACTGGTGCCTACCATACATCTGTCAGGTAACTAAGTTACACAATTATCCCTCTTACCCTTCTCAACAACTCATCTTTTCTTTGTAACGAGGACACAGACAGTATAAGAGCCAGTAATATTACTTATTATGTAAGTAATAAAGTAGTATAAATTATTACACAAGGAATAGATAAATCATTTGAAACGATGTTTCTGACCCCAAAGTCTGTGCTTTTTCCACTTAAGTGCACTATCTCACACGTAAAAAGCTTCCAGTCCATCTCTATCTCTTACATCTCCACAGTAGACTTTCGTTGAGTGGCTGTTATGCTACCTATATATTCCAGGCAAGGTGACAGTGTTACTGAAAGAAGAAAAGTGCCAGCAGCCCTGACCTTGAGAAGCTCCCAGTCTGGGAGGGAACACAGACAAGTGAACACAGCAAAAAAGTAGAGATTTTTCCTTTGTGACAAGGAGGGAGGGGAGGGAATGAAAGCAGTTTTGTCCAGAAGAATGTAAGATAAAACAAAAATGTAAAAAGCTGGTGATTGTTCAGGAACAAAACTCTGAAGCCAGTGATTCCCAAATTTCATTTTGTGATATTTGAGGATATTTTACTATAAACATGGGTAACCTATACTTCTCAAAGAAAATAAGGACAAATTTTAATCTACGTAACAAACCATCAGTGGCAGAGGGATATTAAGCATAAAAGTAAATAAATAGTAATAATATCTCTTCCTTAATATGGTCAGGAAGCATTGTACTTCAAAGGATGAAATACAGCATGGTGAAAATTCTGAATGCACACCTGATAAGATCTATCTGCCTGTTTAGAAAATGTTCATTGATGATAGCAGCAAAAAGAAAGTTTTGTGTGCTTGGAAATGAACACCGAAATGTTAAATAAACTGCAAACAGAAAGCAGAATTGTGTTGTGTTTAAAATATCTACTAGCCCTCATTTTAACCAGCATAAAAAATTACACAGCTTATATATCATTTTCCCCTACTATTGACCCTCCTGCTGCTAAATTATTTCCGTCTATCTAAGGGGCAAGAGTTTTACATAAACAGAATTCCATGAAAGTTATCCTATTATTCTTACCGAATTCAATTATCAATAACTGTTTATTAAGGACCTACTATGAGCCAGGCACTTAATAGAAGTTTCCTTGAAAAATGGGCAAGATCTTGGAAACAACGACATCCCTGAACACAGAAACTATGTCCCATTCATTGTGCATTACTTTATTACACATTAAATAAAGTCACATTTGTAATAGGTTTCAGTGAGTATTTATCAAGTGTGGATTTAGGGAGTCTTTTTCTTGGTAAATTCAAAATCCATTTGAAACATATGGGTTCATTATTTCAATCCAAATTCATCTTTTTCAAGTTTAAATGAATTGGTTTTGAAACATGAATTTAGAAAGGCAAAAAGACTAATCAAAGATGCTCCTAAGACTTCTCGCCCCTGGAGAAACATATGGATGTTATTTAAAATCAATTCGGAAAAAAAGACAGGTTGAAATTTCTTATTTAAATCAAAGCTTGTCTTTGCAGCGTTACATCCTGCATGATTATTAGAAGATGAGTATCAGACAGAGTTCACTTTAGCAATCAACACAAACTGACTCTGGCTAATGTAAGCAAGTAAAAGGATTTTTAAAAAGGTGTTGGGGAGCTCCCAGATTTGAATTACAGTAATCTCCCCTTATGCATGGGGGATATGTTCTGAGATCCCCCCACCAATGGATGCCTGAGACTGAAGATAGAACCGAACTCTGTATGTACTACCTTTTTCCTATACATACAAACCTACAATAAAGTTTAACTTAAACATTAGACACAGTAAGAGATAATGACAATAATGAATAATAAAAATAGAACAGTTGTAACATATACTCAATAAAAGTTATGTGAATATAGTCTCTCTCTCTCTGAAAATGTCTTATTGTCCTGTACTCACCCTGCTTCTTGTAATGATGTGAGGTAATAAAATACCTACGCAATGAGATGAAGTACAGGATGCAGGCATTGCGACACAGCGTTAGGCTCCTATTGACCTTCTGACAATACTTCAGAAGGAAGACCAACTGCCCAGACTGCCTGGACTGTAGGTAACTGAAGCCATGCAAACCCAAACTGCGGATAAGGAAGACTGGAGAAGACCGAGAACCAAGCAGCAGCAACACAGCCAGAACTGTTAACCTTAACAATAAAACTGCCAGGCATGTTACCAGCAAAAATGGATTTATTTGGGAAGACCAAAGAACTGCAATACAGGAAATGCAAGTAAAGGCAAAACAATAGGCAAGGTCGGGAACAAATGAAAGGGAGGCTTCCTTAAAAAAGAAGGAATCCAAGTGGCTGCTTTAAACAGGACTAAACAGGGAGTCCAAAGTATAGTGGTTTTTCGTTGGCTGAGTTTTTATTGGTTGGGCTGTTGTCATGGGAAGAGAAAAACTTTCTTCTTCCTGCTGGGATGGTAAAGTAGTAGCTAAAGTATCTAAAGTAAAGTAAGTAAAGTAAAGTAGCTAAAGTTTCTGTGGTCTTTAATTGACAAGTGGTGGGGTGAGAGAGCTCCCCCTGCTGGCCTCCTGGCTGCATTTTAAATGAGGTTTCCTTTGGTTAATTTTCACAAAACTACAGCCAAAATCCAACCTGTTGCTATCACCACTAATTTCTCAACCTTACATCTCACTGTCCCACATTGTTGACAGTGGATACTGTGTGTCACCACTTTCCCCTGGCACATCCAAGGACTTTCTACTGCCCTCCCTCCCTGGCATCATTTGCTTTTGATTTAAGTTCCAGAGTGAGTGGTCTGATTACTGAGTGGTCTGATTGATCTAGTAGCCAAGATCACAACATATTACACTCAAAAAATGGAAGAAGACTCAGATGCTGTACAGAAAGTTTTAAAGATAAATATCAGCAACAAGATGATTTTAACATTTGACGCTGAGAAAATTGCCCTACATTCTTCACTGCTTATTCTGATTTTGTCCAATTTTTCCATTTATATTTTCTTTCATAAGTCTATAAGGTGCCTTCTCTTACAGAATTTAAAGTCACATCCCCATCCCTTAAGACTTGAATATATCTGTATTAGATACGATCAGATTCATCTGCATTAGATAAAAAGCCTTTAAAACAGCCCTGGATTAAATAAAATAGATTTTCTATCCCTCAAAAAATGATTTTGGAAATCAACTACCCAGAATTGTTATGATGGCTTATTAATTATAATGAGATCAAGACCTTCTTCTTCCATTACACCATCAAGGTCACCTCTTAGTCTAAAATAGCTGCCAGAACTCCAACCATCACATCTGTGTTATAAGCCAGCAAAGTGAAAAAGTAGAAGGGTGAAAATGATATTTGCCTCTTCCCCAGTAAGGAACTCTCTTAGAAGTCACACACAAAACTTTTGCTTACATCCCATTGCCCATAACTTAGTCACTGGTTTATACCTAGCTGCTAGAGAACTTGAGGAGCAATGTCCTCAGACTAAAACTTGAGATTCTGATACTACTGAAGATGGGATGAGTAACTGATGCGGAGAGAGGGTGTATATACAATTATCTCAAGCAATTCATTTTTACTGTGCTCCCAATATCCCATATGTGGTGCTTTGGGGATGCACACAATTCTTTAAAAGTAGGCCTTTCTGGGGAGCCTGGGTGGCTCAGGTGGTTAAGTGTTCGACTTCGGCTCAGGTCATGATCTCGCAGTTCGTTAGTTTGAGCCCCGCATCAGGGTCTGTGCTGACAGCTCAGAGCCTGGAGCCTCCTTCGGTTTCTGTCTGTCTCTGCCCCTCTCCCCACTTGTACTCTCTCTCTCTCTCTCTCTCTCTCTCTCGAAAATAAATAAAATGTTTAAAAAATATTTTTAGGCCTTTCTACTACATATTCATTGTTTGCCTCCCCAGGTGCTATTTCCTACTCTTTGAAAACTACTAGATTGTTTTAGGGAATTTTTGTTCCTTCAGTCTCAGCCATATGGTTAACTATACTCGACCCTCCATTCCAGTGCTGTGTAGCCCATCACCTGATCCTAATATTTCAGCCCATAACTGGTATCTTATCGGTACTAATTTCACTCAATAAAAAACAAGAAGTTTGGTGGTAGAGGTTTCTGGAAGAAAAATCAGCCAGGTGATAAGTAATTTGTGTTTATGTACAATATGCCAACTATCATTCTAGGCACTTCGAATATAGCAGGGCGTGGATTCAGGTGCAGACAACAGAAACTATTCTAGACAGTTTAAGCAGAAAGGCATTACATAGAGGCTGCTTACAAAATCATTGGAGGAGCTGAAGAAGCCAAACCAAGTCTCAGTCTTTAGAAATGATTCTCAGAAAATTCACCAGAAAAGAAGCAGCCTAACATAGTTACTTACCTTGTTACCAGAAAGCTGGGTAAGCAGAAAGCTACTCGTTCAATTGCTAACTCCAGTATCATTTCCAGGCTGTTGGCCCCAAGATCACATCACCTCAACTAAAATTCAAACCCCATTTCCTGTTTCTTGACACTCCTGAGACAAAAACTGAATTCTGGAAACTCTAACAACATTGATGAAGAAAGAGCAAACAAACAAAATCTCCACAATTGTGCTTACCTACAGAACTAGATGAAGCAAAAAGTGGAGACTGGCTTCTTCCTACCTTGCAAATCTTACATCAGTGGCTCTGTTGGCAGAAATGTATCATCTGAAATGGGGTCTAGAAACTGTCTTAAACTTCCCAGGCTCAAAAACAAAGGAAAGTATATTACACACGAATGGGAATGGAGTTTTTGCATCCAGTATGCTAGAGCTGTCACACACAGCCAACAAGATAGATGGAATCTCTATCTTGCACAATAGTTGAGTAAGTGAAGAGCTTATGCCCTCATAAGGAGCCTCCCCTCTCCTTTGAGTGTTAAATGAATAAACAAGACGGCCATTAGACTGAGGTGGCCCTAATACCCTAGGAGCCTATGTAAAAAACTAAAATCTAAAGCCATAAATTTCAAGGCTATGAAATTGAAACTCTAAGGACAACCAATCATAAATAACCAACTAGGCATTAAGCTATAGCCAATCAATAACTTCCTTATTTCACTCCCACCTTTTCTTTATAAAAGTGTCTCCCTGGGCTCTCACCTGTTCAGCACTCCTGACCACTTCTGGTTTGGTGCTGCCTAATGCAAATTAATTTTTCCTCAAATAAACTCTTAAAATTTTTAATACGTGTCAGTTCATGCTTTTAACAGGCAGTCGCAACCAGCATGGGTCTAAATTCTGGATAGCGTCGTGAGTATAGGGGAGGATCTAACTTCTCTTAGCCATTTAACTATCTTAACAACTGGATGGAAGACAACCTAAAAATGTCACTGATCAATGAAGAGTAGAGCCAAGGAACTCATTGAGAAATATATAACTGAAGCTCTGATGATATCAGGAACCTCTAGATTAAGCAACAGCTTTTGTTTTCCTTGAACTTCTCTGTGAGCTAACAGAATCCTCAGCTCTTTGTTTTTGGATAAGCCATTTTGATTTGTATTTTCCACCTTTTGGAAATGATTCTTAATCATATAGAGTTGAGAACCAGGAATGGGGTATCGAAAGAGAATTTTAACAGACAGCATTGGCTAAATTGAAGTAGGGAAAAAAAGTAATGAAGATCCTGTTACCTAGAGCTAAGAAACTGGCACCCTTTGCTATATGAAAACTGGCAGCTGTTGGAGCTTTATGCTCAGACCATGTATCTACTGAGGCTGAAGCACTGAAGGATTCAGTAGGAAATATTCAAGATACGAGTGTGTTGGCTGCTTATGACCTTTTTTTTTTTTTTTTTTGCCATCATATATTAACAATTTACTATGCACCAGGCATTTTTCTAACAGTTTACTTCTATTAGCTCATTTAACACTCATAATAACTGAAGACACTGTAACCAGATTCAAGGAGTTTTCCTCTTGGGGTGCATTAAATCGAACGCAACCTAAGAAACTACTGAAAGCAACAAACTTTCATTACTTGTTACAAGTAAGGAGACAGGGAGATCGCTCTCAAAACACTGTCTCCCCTTGGAGTTGGTAAAGAAGGCTTTTATTCAGCGTATTGGTGTTGGGGACCAGGAACTTGCATACACATTAAGGAACTTATACACATTCTATTACTTTGGTAATAGATACTTTGGTTCAATTGTGCATGCCTAGCATGTCAACATGCTAGGGCATATATCGTATATTCAAAAAAAATTGTGGAAAACCCTGACTTTAGTATTATAACGAGCTAAAGGTAACTTCGGATAAACTTGGGGGGCTTGTATGCAGATCCTCAGCTCCGAACCAGCTCAAACTGGCTCAAAAAAGGGGCTACCAAGTGAAATACCTAGCCAGGGGTATCAGGTGAAACACCTAGAAGGCTTTAGGGTGGGAATTTTTGGTTGTGCAAAACAAAACATAGACTTTCCCTGTCCCTTCCCCTTCCTACCTTCTGCTGATAGCTTTTAGCCCTCTGATATGAGCAACTTCCCGTTACATCCTACTAACAACACAGCTACAATTATTATCTCCATTTTATTGATGAAAAGACCAAAGCAGTCTTCTGTAAGTATCTATAGAAAAGACAATAATGTGGTCCAGAAAAAAAAAAAAAAAAAAAGATTCACAGATCTCTCAGTGGTTGTTTTGGTCTGCTCCAAGCAATCAAAATTGACTGGAAGTTTACTTTGCAACTGGTAGAAAAAACTGAATTATCAGCCCAAGCTAAAATCAGTTGCAATAAAAATCATAGGGAAGCGATATTAGCATGTGATAAGATTGGGGCCTTAAACAAATCCTAATGCCTAGACACCTCCCAAGAAAACTCTTGTTCATTTCTAAATACAAAAGGGACCATCCCCTTTCATTGCAAAGATGCAGATAAATGACCCCCCCCCACCCCCCAACTATCAACCTATTGCTCTGAATTGCTCCCAAAAAGAGAACAGGGAAAGGGCATTAAACCAACACCTATTTCTGGTGAATAAACTGATGCCAGGTTATATGCTCAAAGACCATTATCTAATAACATTTCTGGTTTTGTTCACTATCCTTTGATGTTTAATAAAAGGAGTTTAAAGTCTGCTTAAAATTCAATTAAAGTATTAAGGAAATAGTTTGAAGACAAACCTGCAACCAATTAGTGAGAAATTAAGGATGTTGATGGCTGTACCCCCAAGGGGTGCTGTGTGAAGCTCTAAAGGTAAATACCACTCAAACGCCTACACAAGAGGTGATCACAGTGACAATGGGTGAGAGAGATTCTTCCGGGGAGGAGCCAAGATGGCAGAACAGCATGCAAGTTTTCTGTGTGTCTCAAGTCCATGAAATACAGCCAGACCAACACTAAACCATCCTGCACACCTAGAAAACTGATCTGAGGATTAACACAACAATCTGCACAACCTGAACCACAGAATTCAGCAGGTACGCGGCATGGAGAGGTAAACTTGGGGAGACACAAGCCACGGAGGGCAGGGAGCCGCTTTTGTGTGCAGAGAGAGGACAGAGACGGGGAGAATACGGGAAAAGCGCCCCTCCCCAAAAGCAGCTGGAGAGAAAGTGGAAAATTGGAAACAGCCACAGGAACTGAACTAAGGAGAAAGGAGAAAGGAGAGGGTTTAAATTCCATTAAGACTGTAAACAAGGGGAGCACATAGTCTGAAAGTCTGCAGCTCAATACCTGGCAGTGCTCTGGTGGGAAGGGTGAATCCCCAGGAGCAGAGTGGGGTCTGGGAGGTTCTTGGGGCACATGGGAGAAGCCGTTCCACTGCTGGAAGGGCATTTTGTAGAGACTGTGAGGCCACCTGGGCCTAGCAGACCCCAGAGAACAGCCACATTCACTGGTGCTGGAACAAGGTCATTGGGAGTGAAGCCTGGTGCCAGATGTGTGTTGTGATTTTCCATAATCCCTGAAACGCTGCTGCTACACTGTCTCGCAAACTTTTTCTGGGGCGGGCTGGCACCGGCTGCAGTCCAGGGGCACCGGCAGCAGCAGGGCCCAGCAAGCGTCCCTGGGTGCAGCCGACATTCGGCCCATCGCTCGGTGAGACCCTCCACAGAGGGGCGGAACAGATCAAAGCCGCAGTCCCTCAGAAGTAAGGAGCCAGGGAACGCAGCTGCATCTGAAACAAAACTCGGGAGGGAAGTGCTGCGGGGGGGGCTTGGTCACAGACAGTAGAAGCGGGGAGCGGATGGAAGCCAAAGACGAAGGATGGGTGTGTGATTGCTGATTGGGAAGAACAGAGTTCTGATACTAGAGACTGGGTACCTGGGTAACGCCATTTTCACCACTCCCACGCATGCACATACACACCAACAAGCACCAAAACAATCCACCCCAGTAGGCTAGCAGCACCATCTAGTGGAGAACAGAGCCATTACACTAAGCCCCACCCAACTGGGCCAACCTTGCTCTTCAAGAACACAAGTCTCACTGCCAGCTTAGTTTATGGACTATAAAGTGCTTCATAGTTTGACTTCTAGGGGAAAAGGAAGTAATTTCAGTCATATTTCAGTGTGTTAGCCGGTATATCTATTCAATTTTCTTTCTTTCTTCCTTTTTTTTCTTTTTTGTTTCTTTTATTTTTTGTTAATACAGAAAGGGAAAAAATTCACTTTTATTTTCTATATGAAATAAAATATTTTTAAATTTTTTCTACTATATTTTTTACTTTTGTGTAATTTTTTTCAAACTCTATTTTACTTCCATCATTTCATTTTGGCTTACTTTAGTATATTCATTTTCTCAAATTTTCAAACAATTTCCTTCTTTTTTCCCCCTTTTTTTCTATAATCTATCAAGCCACTTTAACATCCAGACCAAAACACACCTAGGATCTAGCATCATTTATTCGATTTTGTGTGTGTGTGTGTTTATTTTTTTAATTTTAATATTTTTTATTTTTAATTTTTTTATTTTAATTTTTTCTACCTCAATAGTTCCTTTTCTCCCTTCAAAATGATGAAACAAAGGAATTCACCCAAAAGAAAGAGCAGGAAGAAACAACAGCCAGGGACTTCACCAACACAGATACAAGCAAGATGTCTGAACCAGAGTTGAGAATCATGATAATAAGAAGACTAGCTGGAGTCTAAAATAAATTACAGTCCCTTTCTGCAGAGATACAAGAAGTAAAAGCTAGTCAGGATGAAATAAAAAATGCTATAACTGAGCTGCAATCTCAAATAGATGCCATGGTGGCAAGGATGGATGAGGCAGAACAGAGAATCAGCAATATAGAGGACAAACTTATGGAGAATACTGAAGCAGAAAAAAGGAGAGAGATTAAGGCAAAAAAGCACAATTTAAGAATTAGAGAAATCAGTGACTCATTAAAAAGGAACAATATCAGAATCATATGGGTCCCAGAAGAGGAAGAGAGAGAAATAGGGATAGAAGGGTTATGTGAGCAAATTATAGCAGAAAACTTTCCTAACCTCGGGAAAGATGCAGACATCAAAATCCAGGAAGCACAGAGGACTCACATTAGATTCAACAAAAACCACCATCAGCAAGGCGTATCATAGTCAAATTCACAAAATGCTCATTCAAGGAGAGAATCATGAAAGCAGCAAGAGAAAAAAAGTCCTTAACCTACAAGGGAAGACACATCAGGTTTGCAGCAGACCTATCCACAGAAACTTGGCAGGCCAAAAAGTAGTAGCAGGATTTATTCAATGTGCTGAATCAGAAAAATATGCAGCCAAGAATTCTTTATCCAGCAAGGCTGTCATTCAAAATAGAAGGACAAATAAATGTTTCCCAGGCAAACAAAAATTAAAGTAATTTGTGACCTCTAAACAAGCCCTTCAAGAAATATTAAGGGGGACTCTCTGAGGGGAGAAAAGATGAAAAAATACATACATACATACATACATACATACATACCAAAAGCAACAAAGATTAGAAAGGACAAGAGAACACCACCAGAAACCCCAACTCTACAAGCAACATAATGGCAATAAATTCATATCTTTCAGAACTCACTCTAAACATCAATGGACTCAATGCTCCTATCAAAACACATAAGATAACTGAATGGATAAGAAACCAAGATCCATCTATATGCTGTTTACAAGAGATCCACTTTAGACCTAAAGACACCTTCAGATTGGAAGTAAGGGGATGGAGAACCAGGTATCATGCTAATAGTCAACAAAAGAAAGCCAGAGTAGTCATACTTATATCAGACAATTTAGACTTTAAAATAAAGACTGTATCAAGAGATGAGCAAGGGCATTATATCATAATTAAGAGGTCTACCCACCAAAAAGACCTAACAATTTTAAACATTTATGTGCCAAATGTGGCAGCACCCAAATATATAAATCACTTGATCACAAATATGAAGAAACTCATTGATAGTAATACCATAATAGTAGGTAACTTCAACCCCCCACTCACAGCAATGGACAGATCATCTAATCAAAAAATCAACAAGGAAACAATGGCTTTGAATGATACACAGGACCAGATGGATTTAACAGATATATTCAGAACATTTTATCCTAAAGCAGCAGAATATACATTCTTCTCCAGCGCACATGGAACGTTCTCCAGAATAGACCATATACTGGGACACAAATCTACCCTCAGCAAGTACAAAAACATTGGAATCATACCGTGCATATTTTCAGACCACAATGCTATGAAACTCAAAATCAACCACAAGAAAAAATTTGGAAAGGTAACAAATACTTGGAGACTAAAGAACATCCTACTAAAGAATGAATGGGCCAAATAAGAAGTGAAAGAGGAAACTAAAAAGTATATGGAAGCCAATGAAAATGATAATACCACAACCCAAAACCTCTGGATGCAGCAACCCAAAACCTCTGGGTCATAAGAGGAAAGTATATAGCAATTCAGGCCTTCCTAAAGAAGGAAGAAAGATCTCAGATACACAACCTAACCTTACACCTTAAAGAGCTGGAAAAAGAGCAGCAAATAAAACCCAAAACCAGCAGAAGACCAGAAATAAAGATTAGAGCAGAAATCAATGCTATCAAAACCAAAAAACCAGTAGAACAGATCAATGAAACCAGAAGCTGGTTCTTTGAAAACATTAACAAAATTGATAAACCACTAACCAGTTTGATCAAAAAGAAAAACGAAAGGACCCAAATAAATAAAATCAAGAATGAAAGAGGAGAGATCACAACCAACACAGCAGAAATAAAAACAATAATAACAGAATATTACGAGCAATTATATGCAATAAAATGGGCAATCTGGAAAAAAATAGACAAATTCCTAGAAACATATACAGTACCAAAACTGAAACAGGAAGAAATAGAAAATTTGAACAGACCCATTACCAGTAAGGAAATTGAATTAGAAATCAGAAATCTCCCAAAAAACAAGAGTCTAGGGCCAGATGGCTTTCCAGGCAAATTCTACCAAACATTTAAGGTAGAGTTGACACCTATTCTCTTGAAGCTGTTCCAAAAACTAGAAATAGAATGAAAACTTCCATACTCTTTCTGTGAAGCCAGCATTACCTTGATTCCAAAACCAGACATAGACCCCACTAAAAAGGAGAACTATAGACCAATTTCCCTGATGAATACGGATGCAAAAATCCTCAACAAGATATCACCCAGCCGTATCCAATAATACATTAAAAAAAAATTATTCACCATGACCAAGTGGGATTTATACCTGGGATGCAGGGCTGGTTCATATCTGTAAAACAATCAACGTGATTCATCACATCAATAAAAGAAAGGACAAGAACCACGTGATCTTCTCAATAGATGCAGAAAAGCATTTGACAAAATACAGCATCCTTTCTTGATAAAAAACCTCAAGAAAGTAGGGATGGAAGGACCAGACCTCAAGATCATAAAAGCCATACATGAAAGACCCAACACAAATATCATCCTCAATGGGGAAAAACTGAGAGCTTTCCTCCTAAGGTCAGGAACAAGACAGGGATGTCCCCTCTCATCACTGTTATTCAACATAGTATTGTAAGTCTTAACCTCAGCAATCAGACAACACAAAGAAATAAAAGGCATCCAAATTGGCCAGGAGGAAGTCAAACCTTCACTCATTGCAGGTGACATGATACTCTATAGGGAAAACCCAAAAGAGTCCACCAAAAAACTGCTAGAACTGACCCATGAATTCAGCAAAGTCACAGGATATAAAAGCAATGCACAGAAATCGGTTGCATTTCTATACACCAACAATGAAGCAACAGAAAGAGAAATCAAGGAATCAATCCCATTTATAATTGCACCAAAAGCCATAAAATACTTAGGAATAAATCTAACCAAAGAGGTGAAAAACCTATACACTGAAAACTATAGAACGCTTATGAAAGAAATTGAAGAAGACACACAAAAAATGGAAAGATCCCATGCTCCTGGATAGGAAGAACAAATATTGTTAAAATGTCAATACTCCCCAAATCAATCTACATATTCAGTACAATCCCTATCAAAATAACACCAGGATTCTTCACAGAGCTAGAACAAACAATCCTAAAATTTGTATGGAACCAGAAAGACCCCGAATAGCCAAAGCAATCTTGAAAAAAAATCAAGGGCCGCCTGGGTGGCTCAGTCGGTTGAGCGACAGACTTCGGCTCAGGTCATGGTCTCATGGTTTGTGAGTTCAAGCCCCGTGTCTGGCTCTGTGCTGACAGCTCAAAGCCTGGAGCCTGCTTCTGATTCTGTGTCTCCCTCTCTGTCTTCCCCTCCCCCACTCATGCTCTGTCTCTCTCTGTCTCAGAAATAAATAAACATTTAAAAAAAATTAAGAAATCAAAGCAGTAGGCAGTACAATCCCGGATTTCAAGCTGTATTACAAAGCTGTAATCATCAAGACAGTATGGTACTGGCACAAAAACAGACATTCAGATCAATAGAACAGAATAGAGAACCCAGAAATGGACCCACAAACTCATAGTCAACTAATCTTTGACAAAGCAGGAAAGAATATCCAAAGGAATAAAGACAGTCCCTTCAGCAAATGGTGTTGGGAAAACTGGACAGCAACATACAGGAAAATGAACCTAGACCATTTCCTTACACCATACACAAAAATAAACTCAAAATGGATGAAAGGCCTAAACATAAGACAGGAAGCCATCAAAATCCTTGAGGAGAAAGCAGGCGAAAACCTCTTTGACCTCGGTCGCAACAACTTCTTACTCAACACGTCTCCAGAGGCAAGGGAAACAAAAGCAAAAATGAACTATTGGGACCTCATCAAAATAAAAAGCTTCTGCAAAGCGAAGGAAACCATCAACAAAACTAAAAGGCAACTGACAGAATGGGAGAAGATATTTGCAAACGACATATCAGATAAAGGGTTAGTATCCAAAATCTATAAAGAACTTCTCAAACTCAACACCCAAAAAACAAATAATCCAGTGAAGAAATGGTCAAAGGACATGAATAGACACCTCTCCAAAGAAGACATCCAGATGGCCAACAGACACATGGAAAAAATGCTCAACATCACTCATCATCAGGCAAATACAAATAAAAGCCACAATGAGATACCACCTCACACCTGCCAGAAGGGCTAACATTAACAATTCAGGCAACAACAGATGTTGGCGAGGATTCGGAGAAAGAGGATCTCTTTAGCACTGCTGGTGGGAATGCAAACTGGTGCAGCCACTCTGGGAACCAGTATGGAGGTTCCTCAAAAACTAAAAATAGAACTACCCTATGACCCAGCAATTGCACTACTAGGTACTTATCCAAGGATACAGGTGTGCTGTTTCAAAGGGACATATGCATGCCCATGTTTATAGCAGCACTATCAACAATAGCCAAAGAATGGAAAGAGCCCAAATGCCCATCCATGGGCGAATGGGTAAAGAAGATGTGGTATATATATATACAATGCAGTATTACTTGGCAATCAAAAAGAAGGAAATCTTGCCATTTGCAACCACATGGATGGAACTGGAGGGTATTATGCTAAGCAAAATTAGTCAGTCAGAGAAAGACAAATATCCTATGACTTCACTCATATGAGGACTTTAAGGGACAAAACAGATTAACATAAGGGAAGGAAAGCAAAAATAATATAAAAACAGGGAGGGAGAAAAAACACAAGAGACTCTTAAATATGGAGAACAAACAGAGGGTTGCTGGTTGCACTATATGCTAACTAATTTGGATGTAAATTTAAAAATATATAAAATTAAAAAGAGAGAGAGAGAGAGATACTTCTTGGCGGGTTTAGAAGCACCAGAGAGCTCATTGAGAATTTACTCCCAGGTCAAGGAGTTTATGCTGTGCAGGCCTAGCAAGAAACATGCATGTTACAGACCATGATTAATATACATATTTTTATGCATTATCCTCCATTTTATATTGATTGCATTGTAAGAAGTTAAGTTTCCAAGCTAAATTTGGTCAGATCATCACACTACAGAAAGTTAGATTTGAACAAAGTCGAGAATATGGCCCACTACTAGAGTAGCAGTCAAGAAACTACAGTGTGTGTACCAGATCTGCCCACACCTTCTCCCACTGCTTGCATTATAAATAAAATTGTACTGAAACAGCCACACTCATTTGTTTATGAATTATCTACAGCTGCACTACAACAGCTCACACAGCTAGGTAATTGTCACAGTGTTATTACCTGCAAATGTATTTAAGATCTGGCATAAATTTATATATACATGTTTGCCTACCACTAACCTAGAGAACCCTAGTTTTGGATCTGGATGGTAAGACGTGACTTTTTTGGAAGTAGTACAACCACACACACCTTTAATGATTCCCTAGAAGGACTCACAAAACCCAGAACTAATGTTTATTACAGTAAAAGGAAACAAAGCAAGATCAGCAAAGGAGACAAGACCTTTGAATGGAGCCTGTCAGGAGCTAGGTACAGGTTTCTTTTTTTCTTTTTTTCTTCCTTTTTTAAGTTTATTTATTTATTTATTTTTGAGAAAGAGAGAGAGAGAGAGAGTGTGGGGGCACAAGTGGGGGAGGGGCAGAGAAAGAAATTATCCCAAGCCCGCTGCACGCTGTCAGCTCAGAGCTCCATATGGAGCTTGATCTCATGAACTGTGAGGTCATGACCTGAGCTGAAATCAAGAGTCGGACGCTTAACCAGATGGAGCCACCCATGCACCCCTACACACAGGTTTCCAAAGCCCTCCTTCAAGGAATCACACAGGGTGCACTGTTCCTCCAAGAAAGAATGTGGCACAAGCCAAGTATTTCTGACCAAGGAGGCCCTCTTGACTAAGAGAACAGGACTTTTATCGGGACTGGGTATGTAGGCTCACTTCCCTGCCATGATTTCTGAAACGAAGAGCCCTAGAAGGAAACCATTATCCACCAGATGTCTGCACACGCTGTCTTAACAAGTTGCTAAAGCATGGCTGGGTGCCCCAGATGTACAAAACGGCCTCACTCATTAGTAACAGAGGGAGAACCCCCGAGGGTGGTCCCCAGGAGTTGGCCGAGAGCCAGGCACACAGCAGGCCCTCCAGAAGACAGGCTAGTGCTGAACCACCAAGCCCACTCAGGGATGCAGATCTGGATGGTCTCCCTGGAGGGCAGGTGGATCAAGCACATCTGACATAGGCCTCGGCATCCCTTCACGGGAAGAGGAATGTATATGGATGTGGGGTAGTCAACTGACAACCAGCAGATGCCAGCCTCCCCAGCATTTTTCCTCTAAACCAAACCTGAATTTCTTTCAGAGAACCACTTCTCAGCCAGAATTTACCTGTGGGATAGACCGACCTTCAGTTTCTGGGTCAGACCCTAATAGTGTATCCCACTCATGTGGCCATTCAAAGGCTGTCATGTGATCACATTTATTGCAAGAAGAGCCTTTTATAGGAAAGTTCTAGTTGGGTTTCTACTCTTCTATGGGAATTATTTTTTCAAATACCCTCTTTTCTGTGTTGTTTAGTCTGGGATTGTATAACTTGGATGCTTTTCAGGCACTTTTGCTGCTGTTAATACAATTTGTATGATATCCAAATTCAAAAGAAGATAACAGCAAAACTGAGTAATGCAGAGAAAGAGAGCTGGAAACTACCCCTACCCCTTATGACCCTAAATCAAGCAGCTCCTCTGATGCTGGTATGCCTCTGGGTTTTCTATTAGCTTTGCCAAAAAACAAAAACAAAACCTGTATTTCTGTTTAAGCTGATCTGAGCTCTGTCACTGACAATAAACACTTCTGACTGATACAGTATTATAATTCTGGTTGTACAAGTAGGAAAGTTATTCATAGAAAAGCCAAATAATTGGTCTATAGTAGTAGCTAGAAGAAATGGCAGAGCCAAGATTCAAGAACAGTTCTCCTTGTGACCAATATCGATACATTTTCCTCCCAGTTCATGTAGCCGTCTGACTAGAAGTTTCTTGGTGAACTCATCCTGCATCCTCCCACCAGCATGCACATGAGCTGTACCACACATTCACGTACTACAATGGGATTTGTTGTGGCATCTCTGGGTTTGTGGCTGTCGATCCCTACAAACTGGGAATATATGAGCCTTTATGTGAAAACAGAGTAGGGACCAAACTGGCCAGTCCTTTCATTTTGTGTTCTCCTCCTCCTTAACCACTTCATACACTATATTCCATTTTTCGTAAATCATATATGGAGGGAAACAGTTATCTTTATTATTCCGAGATTCCTGAGGAACTCCAGATCTTAGGTTCAAAAGTTACATCCAAATAGAAACAGTTGCCTTTAGCTTCTAGTAGAAACCATCTCAAATGATTTTACTAGGCTTGTCTATAATTGTATTTATCAAATATTCATGCTTATGTATAATCTCAATTACATTCATACAGCAAAAAAACCACTACGTATGTCCCCAGAAAGAAAAAGGTGAAGTATAACTGTGGGGGAAAAATCTTTTCAAATATTCTCTCACTGTGAGCCTATTACAAGTGCAAAAAGATTAAAGATACAGTATAAAGGTGTATATCTAAATGACTACAAATAACTGTTTAACTGGAGCTGCCTAGGGTACATCAGTAGCCCCTAAATGATCAAAGGCTATTGCTGCAGGCAAGGTCCGAAACCACCTGCTTATATAAAGAACTTTAGATGACAGGACTGATACTATGCATGTATATTGATACTTCTTGAAACAACGATTAAAAAAAATTATCTGTCTAAAACTGACAGAAGGCAAACAGATTGAGAGTTAAGTTTGTAATTCTGCCACCAACTCATCCTTAGCCTTGTGTAGAGATGTGACAATTTCTTAGGATATTTCAAAAATGTCCTATCCTGGTACTGTTATTTACAGGAAAAAGAAAATGCAGGTGATACTGGAACTTAAATGGGCATCCTTTCACTTACCCTGTACAACCCTAAGCAAAATTGCAAAATTGGATAGCTTTATCTTATCTCCCATGTCCGCCTTAAGTAATATCTTGTATGAAAAGGGCCATAAACTGGCTATACTATTACTGCACATTTTTTTATGCAAGGAAATTTGTATCTGTATAGAGGGAAATTTGTGTTACGCAGACTTAATAACCCACATATATTTGTATAGATAGAAACATATAACTTTTGTTTTAATGATATATTAGTAAATATAATATACAATTATGTATTACATATATAAAAATACAAATATTATATATTTTGTATAATATATAATTGTAACAAAAGTTATATAAAACAATTCTTACTCGCACATTATGTAATGCACTGTGAACTTTTTTATTCCATTCTATCATTTTTCATCTTTTTAAAAAATGTTTATTTATTTTTGAGAGAGAGAGAGAGAGAGAGAAAGACTGAAGGGGGGAGGGGCAGAGAGAGGGAGAGAGAGTGAATCCCAAGCAGGGTCTGGGCTGTCAATTCAAAGTCCATCGCAGGGCTCGATCTCACAAACCATGAGATCGTGACGCGAGCTGAAATACGGAGTTGGCCGCTTAACTGACTGAGCCACCCAGGCGCCCCTCCTTTTGCATCTTTTTCAAATGCAGGTCGCAACTTGACATTAAATTGTTTTCAAATCTGCTGATAAGTTATGACTCACAAATTAAAAAGCAATAATTTATAGTAAAGGATACATATCCATCAATGTCCCAAATTCCTAATTCTCTTATTTATATGGCAACAAACATAAGAACCCATTGAAAGGGTTGCTTAATAAAATATCAGACATCAATGAGGACACAGGAATGCTTACTTGAAAATTTGGGAGATTCTTCCAAGATAGTTTTGTCTTCTTGTCAAGCTCACAGTAAGACCACCTATTGCAGCCTCCTTTACAGGTGGTATGGCCAGGATAGAAATAATATATGCCACTTCCAAACCTGCTCATAAGTCTTCTCATGCACAGTCCCTATCCTCCACCCTCTGACATGAGGCAGATAAGCAAAGTGGTCTTGAAAGACAGAAGTTGAAATGGCAAAACCACAAGATGGAAGGAGCCTGGAGACCTTAATCACTGCTCAGGAAAGACCTGTCCGTCAACCATAGACATCAGTGTTGGACTTCATATGAGACCAAGAAACTTTATTGGATTAAACCCCAAAGATCTGGGGTTTGTCTAGGGTTTGTAGAGTTCACTATACTGTTCCTGACACATACTCTATAATTTTAGAAAGTACGAAGAATAACCTTCTAATGGGACACAACAGAAGGTCTTCACCTTCAAAAGTAACTACATGCTATGAAGCATCCACAACACAAGAAGGAAGAGGCACCTGTGTCTTCATCAGAAATAATGCTGTCTATACCCAGATTTCCTCTTAAATCAACTCTTCTAAGTCTACTTTTCAGTTTTTCTTTTTTTAAAGTTTGTTCATTTATTTTGAGAGAGACCGAGAGAGACCACACATGAGCAGGGGAGGGGCAGAGAGAGAGGGAGAGAGAATCCCAAGTAGGCTCTGCATTGACACAACTCACAAACTGAAATCATGACCTGAGCTGAGATCAAGTCGGATGCTTAACTGACTGAGCCACGCAGGCAGGCGCCCCAGTTTTTCTTTTTTTTTGGGGGGGGGGGGGGAATGTTAGTTTATTTATTTTGAGAGAAAGAGACAGCATGAGCAGGGGAGGGGAAGAAAGAGAGGGAGAGAGAGAATCCCAAGCAGGCTTCACACTGTCAGTGCAGAGCCTGATGAGGGGCTCCATCTCAAAAATCATGAGATCATGACCTGAGCCAAAATCAAGAGTTGGACGCTTAACCAACTGAGCCACCCAGGCACCCCTAAAATAATGCAGACTATACCCAGATTCCTTCCTATATCAAGTCTTCTAAGTCTACTTTTCAGGTTTTTTTCATGGTCTTCTCATTTCCACAACTTTACTATACACTCTTATATAAACTCCTCAGATACCTTTATCCTAATCCCAGACTTTCTTCCATATTCCAAATCCAAACTCCTTAAAATACATCAGCAGTGATAAACACATTTAGACACAAATGAGGTAACAAAAGTAAGTAAAAGGAGGATAGTCCACTTGCAGCATAGGTCACATATATGCCAAAATCAGATATATATTCATCTAATACATGATGGTGCTCTCTCACTCTCGCTCTCTCTCTTTCTCTCTCCCCCACTCTCTCCCTCTCATCTTCCCTTCCTTTCCAGATCTAATCTCACATACTCATTAAGCAGCCTCCTCTTTCATTTGAATTTCTTTCTTTTCTTTGTGGGAAGAGAGTATGTTTCCAAACCCATTAGTGGGTTTGGCTGTCATGAGTCAGTTTGCCCAGTGCCTGACTTTCTTGGACAAATATATCCCTGAAAACCCAAGTCTGTAGTACAGAGAGACCAGATGTGTAGGACAAGGTAACATTTTCACACCCTATACCACTCTTACACAACCAGCTGTGCAGTACATGGGAGGTTATCAAAGCCTCAATTGACAGAATGATTATCCAAATACCTCTCAAAGTCCAAGGACACATCTCACAGCTGTATTGGCCATGGGGATAATTTGTCTAATAAAGAAGTGCAGTGGAACTTTCTTTTCAAGGGTCTCTGTGCAAAGTCATAGTATTATTAAAAATAGGAAATCACTGTCATACAGAAAATCCCAAAGACTTAAAAGAAATTTTAAAAATAGCAAATGTGAGTTGGGCATTTAGACTTACAAAAAAAAATATGTTCTCTCATGTATATTTTATCTTCATCTCGTATTTCATAGGAATTTTTATTGGCAGAAATAAATACATTGGATGAGGGCGAGACTCATATGTATCTAATCCACTCATATTTACAGCAAATTCCAACAAAAGTCTGAATCTTTAAGAAATGCAAAGCTATGGTTAATTTAACTTCTACTTAATTCCACATTAATGAGAAATTTTGTTTTGTTTGAGCACTTGTCAAAAATGTTCCTAACACAGTTCAATTTTCAATGGAAGGAAGTAAGAACAGAATAGACAGAACAGATTACTTCTCAAATGACTGAGGATTTTGCATACTCTGGACTTAAAATGTTAATATTTCGCCCTATTTGACTTGGACTTGTTATTTTTTTAGGAAATAAAACATCACAGGGTTAGTTGAAGCAGCTTTTGTCTCCTCAGATATAATTCATAGTTGGAAGAGCATGTGTCTCCTGGCAAAACATGTCTTTATATCCTATGATGTTCTTGGTAACCATAAATCATGTAACTTTTTGTGTCTTCTAAAGTTACAAAAATGATACTTGGGGTTTTTTATTTATCTGACAATCTGTTTTTAAATATGTGTTTCATCTGTTTATTTCTTATGATTTTTGATGGATTTGGATTTATACTTAACCATTTTATGCTTTCTCTTTTCTATAATTTCTTTGCCTATTTTTCTTTCCTGCCTTGTATGAGATGAAACAAATTTTTATTGCCCTTTTTTCCTTCTGTTGATTTAGAACATATATTTAATATTTCTATTCTTAATTGGTATAACTGACTTAAAGTTAACCAGCATCACTACCAAGGTCCAGTGTTCTCTATTTGTTTTCCTTCTTACAGGAATACATTTTTTTTTTAGTACTTCTTTTGCCGAGATTCAATACACAGTAAATTGTCTTTGTTCGTCTTTGATAAATATTTTACTTCTGTCCTAAATAATAGCTTTGAAGGGTAAAAATTTCCACACTATATGTTACTTTCTCTTTGTATTTTAAATATACTATTCTTTCATGTTCTGGTTATTAGCTTTGTAAGAGAGAAATGTACATTTAGCTGAAGATTTTTTTGTAGGTGAGTCATCTTTTCTATTGGCCCTTATAATTTCTGCTGTACTTGGTATTTCAGTGTTTTTCAAATTTCTAGTGATGTATGCAATGGTCTTTGAATACACTGCTTTAGACTGGATGTATTCTTTGTCCTGGGATCTGGATTCGCAGTAATTCATGGAAATTCTCAAATATTATCTCTTAGCATTGCCCCCCCCCCCATTTTCTATGTTCATCTTCTGGAAAATCTATTGGACATTTGTAGGAATTTGTTACCCTACCCACTGTTACATAATGTCTTTCTCATATATCCCATTTATTAATCTTTTTTCCCTACAATCCCAAGGACTTCCTTAAATCTGGTTTTCAGTACACTAATAGACTTCAGATTAATCTATCTATCTTGCATATTGCCTTTCTGGATTTTTTTTAATCTGCCAGTTCTTTGTTTATAGTGTTCTCTTATTTCATTGTGGCTTATGTGTGTGGCTTATATGTTCTTTATATGCCTTATCATTTTAAACACACAACATACATTTTTCTAGGGTTTCACCTTCTTAATCTTGAGAAAAATATAACTCTTGTTTAGTAAGGACACTTACTTTTTCTCCTGTGGAATATTTCCTAATGTATTTGATAATCTTTTGGTATGATATAATCTGCAATCAAGTTTTGTTGTTGTTGTTGTTGTTTGTTTGTTTTCTTTCATTTTTGCTGTTGTTGTCTTTGTTGGGGGTGGGAAGTACTGCTTGGTCTGATTAGGAAAAGTGTTCCCTACAGAGACATTCTGCATTTACTTTCACCAAATGTCCAGGAACACCACCAGAAGATGGCTAGTTTTTATGTTAATTTCTCAGCTTGGATTTCAATACGCCTTTGTATTATTAAGCTATAGGTTCTTTCGCTGTTTTGGTTTTCCCCTTGTGGGAGATTTTTTTCCCAATCATACTCCCAAACAGGAACAAGCTTGAGAAAGGTAGAATTTTCTAGTCTCCATTTCACAGAGCATTTTCCAGTTTGTACAGTTTGGTGTCATCTCATGACTTGGCACAGGCCCTGAGCCATAGCATCTACAATAGCTTCCGTGGCCCTAGCTGCAGCTATTAAAGCCAATTTCCTGCCATTACACGCATCCCTAAACTTTTACTCAGCTGTTAAGCATCAACTTGCATTTTTACTGCTATGGCTTTGAGATTTTGGTTGTTATCTTTTCTCTTTGGTAGGTAGGAATTTTCCTTCTGTTCTTTTAAATTTGCAGGGAAATTAATGTTTTGGTCATATATATATATATATATATATATATATATATGACCAAAAAAATGATAATTTGGACTTAATCAAAATTTGAACCTTCTGTTCATCCAAAGACAGTATTAAGAAAATGAAAATTAAACAACAAGCTGGGAGAAAATATACTCACTGCATATCTCTAAGAGCTTATATTCAGAACATATAAAAATCTCCTGCAAAATACTAACTTTTAAAAATTACAATATAAATATATATATATATATTAATGTTTATTTATTTTTGAGAGAGACAAAGAGAGAATGAGAGAGAGAGAGAGAGAGAGACATCATGAGTGGGGAGGGGCAGAGAGAGAGGGAGACACATAAACTGAGGCAGGCTCCAGGCTCTGAGCTGTCAGCATGGAGCCCAACACAGGGCTAGAACCCACAAACTGCAAGACCATGACCCGAGTCAAAGTTGGACACTTAACCAACTTAGCCACTGAGGCACCCCTGTTTTGGTTATATTTTTACACAGCATTTCTATGTGCTTGTAGTTGAATGTAGCTCTATATGAATAGAGGCTACCATGAGGCTAAAAAAAGTTTGTCTTCTTTTTCCAATTAGTGAAGTATCATAGAAAGTTTTCGCTAATAAAGGTTTCTGGTTTAGTGAATTACACATAATTTGGAATTTTATTCTCATAAATACATAGAGGTAAAAATAGATCTAGTAGATTGACATACTGAATTTTGTGGGCTAACTAACCATAACAGAAAAAAAAATGATAATTTGGACATAATCAAAATTTGAACCTTCTGTTCATCCAAAGACAGTATTAAGAAAATGAAAATTAAACAACAAGCTGGGAGAAAATATACTCACTGCATATCTCTAAGAGCTTATATTCAGAACATATAAAAATCTCCTGCAAAATACTAACTTTTAAAAATTACAATATAAATGAGCAAAAGTCAAGACTACATACTTCACAAAAGAAAATATGTGAATGGCTATTAAGCACAAAAAGGACTCAACATCATTATTCCTTAGAGAAATGAAAATATTAAATCCACAACCAAATACCACTTCATAGCTACTGGGTTGGCTAAAACTCAAAAATCGATACCATCACCAAATGTTGGTGAGAATGGAAGGTACCAGAAAGTCTCCAAAACTCTGGGTGGGAGTGTGAATGTTATAACCACTTTGGAAATGGCTCATATTTTCTCATATTAACTGTATACCTCATGACTGAGTAATCCCACTCTTAAGTATTTGACCAACAGAAATGAAAACATACCCACCAAAGGATGAATACAAGAGTGTTCCTTACAGCTTTATTTCTAATAGTAAATATATGTAAACAACTTAAATGTTCAGCAACAGGAGAATGGATAAACAAATTGGGTTATATTTATACAGTGCAATACCATTCAGCTCATAAAAATGAGTAAACTATTGATACACACAATAATGTGCATGACTGAAAATATCATGTTGAAAGAAAATGAACGCAATAGAGATGAATCATATGAAGTTAGAAAACAGGCAAAACTAATTTATAATGATTTAAAAAAACACAACAAATGTTACCTCTACAGGTGGGATGGTAGAAACTGTGAGAGAGCACTAGAGGATTTACTGGATAAGGAAAATGTTCTACACCTGACAGGAAAGTTGGGTTATGTTAGAATACACATCTGATAAACCATATTAAGTTGTTCACTTAAAATTCTGTTTGTGAATTCTAGCTAAGGTAAAAAACAAACAAACAAATAAACAAAAACATTAAACCAATGGGTAATAAAATATTAAGTGCAGATATTTTAAAATATTGTCAACAAGAATAAACAAAAAATGCTTTACTCTGAAATCCTTTTTCTGGTTCTACCCTGGCCGGTCTGAATGCTTTTTGGGAGCTTTATCTAGGTTGGAATTTCTGTATTGTTTATTATGTCTTCTAAAAGACAGCATAAAACTTTCTCACTATTCTCATGAATAGTTAATTAAAGAAGTAACCCTAAAAGAATTACATAACCACACAGCTATTTCACTCTTCTCAGTAAATGCCATTAAATAAAATGTTTACGTTGCTAATGCTTCGGGCTTCAACTTAGTGGCTGAAACCAAGACGTTTTCACCATCAACTATAAAGATTATGAAGGTGAACTAAGAGGCAATTCTGTTGCCGATGTGTAAGGCAGAACCAAACACAGCTTGTCCATCTGTAGCTCCCAAGTCTCTGTACCGCCGTCAGGAAGAACAGTGTGGGGTTTGTCAATAAATTCAGCACACTTGACATGGATAGTTAGGACACACAGGGAGTGGGGATTTACAGCATGCTGCCATTTTTACACAAAGAGTTTCTCGTATCCCTCCAAAGTCAATGGGAGAGTAATAGGAGCATGCTCCCTGAGGAATTGGTTCTTTTGCACACTGTCATAGCAGATGGAGCAGGAGTTTCAACTACTTCACCTCTAAAAACTGAGTGAGGAGTCTTTGAGAGGCCTTACCGCATGCAAGAGAGAGTGATGGGTAAGGAAAAGAACCAAGAAAAGAGAAGAGAGCAGACAGGTCATAAGACTTGGTGATGTCATGATCTCCAGTTAAATCAAAGATTTTGAAAACTTTCCTTAAAAACTTGAGAACTATTGGAGTGTCTGGGTGACTCAGTTGGTTACGCATCTGACTCAGGTCATGATCTCACAGTTCAGTTCGTGAAATCGAGCCCCATGCCGGCTCAGTGCTGACAGCACAGAACCTGCTAGAGATTTCCTCTCTCTCTCTCTCTCTTTCTCTCTCTCTCCCTTCCTCCCTCCCTCTCTCTCATTCTCTCTTTCCCTCTCCCTCTCTCTCTCTCTCTCTCAAAAATAAATAACTTTTAAAAAACCTTGGTTATTCTCTCTAATGCAAAGGAAAAGTGACCATCTTGTTTTGACTTGGTTTGATTTGTTTTTACAGCCTCCCATTACATAAAATACAAGGAAAATAAGGTAGTAATAATAGTCTACCCTCCTCTGTCCTAATAATAGAGTTTGGCAGTCTGAGTTCATTTCTAATTCAAAAGACAGAGATGGAAAATAAACATAGTTATGTGCTCGCTTTGTCTTCCTGGGGTTACATTACCTCTTTTCCTCATTTTTCCTATTGCCACCTCAGGGTAAGTGACCTTGGATTCTCACCTGAATTTCTGAAAATGCCTCCTAATTTGTCTTTCTGCTTCTACTTTTGTGCCTTTTGATACATTCACCATCCAGTTTTCAGCAGTATCTCATTAAAACACACATTAGAGGGCACCTGGGTGGCTCAGTCAGTTATGCATCTGATTTGTGGTTTTGGTCTTGTAATTCATGAGTTTGAGACCCACGTCAGGATCCATGCTGACAGTCTGGAACCTGCTTGGGATTATCTCTCTCTCCCTCTCTCCCTGCTGCTCACTCCCCTGCTCCTGCGCTCGCTCGCTCGCTCTCTCTCTCTCTCTCTCAAAATAAATAAGTAAAGTAAAACACACACACACACACACACACACACACACACACACACACATATTGTATGGTGTAACTTGCCGTAGGAACACCTCTTAGAGCTTTCTGATTGCTCCAGACCCCTTTCTAAGCCCATAACAATTTAGCAGGCACTATTCTGCATATCTCCCTTGTAAATAGAATGGTAAGTCTTGGAGGTATTAGGTTTAGATGGGTATCCCTTGATATCAGAGAGGCAATCCCTATCTAAGGTATATAGGAGTGACCAATTCTAGCCAATCAGCATAAGATGAAGTCTGCTGTCGGGCTTCCGGGAAATCTTATCCCCCCCGAATTGAAGAAGGAAGAGAAGCTGGAGGAGAAGAATGAAATGGGGTGGGGGGAGCAAAAAGGAGTCAAACAGAAAATTCTTCTCCGTGACTGTTTGCTATTTCTTGCTTCTGAAATAAACTGTTTAAATATATTGCACAGAAAGACACTGAAGCCATCCTGCAACCATGAAGTTAAAGTGAAAAGAATTGCAGAAATACACTTAATGCTCTGATACTGAGTTGCTTGGAAAAACAAAATAAATAAACAACAACAACAAAAACCCTTCATAATCATGATTCTTGTCTCTCTCTCTCCATCACATTAAATTGAATCCCGAATCATGAGGCATCTTTTATTCACCATGAATACGTGAATTTCTTTCCCATCTTTTGTCAGGGCTATTATCAGGCTGCAACATAAAATTGTACAAGGTGTATATTGAAACTATAAGAGGCTTAACTTGTTTCACCTATTTGTCTATTTATTATAGTAATTATCTAACAACGTCTTGAGGACGGGACACCATTTTCTACATCACACAAAAAACCATTTGGGGTACAGCTGCCTTGGGACTTTCTATTCCCTCTGATGGAAAGAAACACTTCCCTTGAAGTATATTTGACTAGTTCTTTTTTATCCTTCAGCTTTCCATGGAGACATCAGTTCATTAGAGAGGTTGTCCCTGGGAAGTCTATGTAAAATCATACTCCATCACTCTCTAACATAGCTTAGTGATGTTTCCTCAGAACCCTTATCAATATCTGAAATCACTTTGTTTAGTAGATCTTTTTCTACTACTCGTAAAAGCTCTAAGAAAATAACTAAATCTGTCTTTTTACTGTTAGATCACAAGCACCTAGCCCAATACCTGGCATAAAAAGGGAACTCAACATTTGTTGAATGCCTGGATGGAATACAGAAGGAAAGCAGCAAGGCAGGAGGACAAGGACAGGAAGGCAGGCAGAGAGGGAGGAAAGAAGAAAGGGTTTTCCTGAACTGAGGCATGCCAGTAATTTGTAATTACCAACTGTGAATTAAAATCAAGTCAGAGAACGTCTGGGTGGCTCAGTCAAGCGTCCAACTCTTGATTTTGTCTCAGATCACGATCTCACAGGGGTTAGATCAAACACGGTGTCAGGCTCTGCACTGGGCATGGAGCCTACTTGGGATTCTCTCTCCCTCTTCCTCTGGCTCTCCCGTGCTCACACTCTCTCCCTCTCTCTCTCTCTGTCTCTCTCTCCCTCTCTCGAAATTAAATAAATAAATAAATAAATAAATAAATAAATAAATAATCAATTCAGAATGAGCAGCTCTGGCTCTGGGGGCGCCTGGGTGGCTCAGTCAGTTAAGCGGCTGACTTCGGCTCAGGTCACGATCTCGCGGTCTGTGAGTTCGAGCTCCGCGTCAGGCTCTGTGCTGACAGCTCAGAGCCTGGAGCCTGCTTCCGATTCTGTGTCTCCCTCTCTCTCTGCCCCTCCCCTGCTCATGCTCTGTCTCTCTCTGTCTCAAAAATAAATAAAAACATTTAAAAAAAACTGAAAAAAAAAAAAGAATGAGCAGCTCTCTGGTGGTTATGATTAATTAATCATATCAATTATATGACTCATATATATAATTGTAACATAATTACAGTATATACATTTTATATAATTATATGTTACTATCTATAATATGTAACATTATTAAGTAATTATAATGTAAATTAATATATACATTATTCTATGTGAAGGTGAAAATGAGAGAATATATCCTGCTCAATATACCATGAGAGAACATATGAGTAGAAAGTCTGCTTATGTCTACATAAAGGGATCCTCCAACTAGTGCTCCCTAGAAAAATGCACTCTGGCAGTGTCTCACGGGGAAGAAATAATAATTTCAGGAAGGGCTCAGAGCACAGAGTTAGTTACTACCAAAAGCAAATCAGCGCAAGTTAAGTGTTGTTTAAATTTAACAAGAAAGTAAAAAGGGGAAAGATGGGTGGGGCCAAATTAGCAGCAGAACAAATTAAGGGTTATATTCAAAGAGCAAATGAGCTGGATCCCATTGGACAACTGCAGCAGCCAAAATTTATTGTCCAATGATACAAATAGGCAGCGCTTACCTTATCCCAGCCTATGAACCTGAACGTTTTGTTTCTCTTTCTCATAATTTTGACCCACAGCATTCTTGATCTTGGCTTCTCACCACTGCAGGCCTCTTGACGTTGACATCTGACAAGCTTTGTCAGTGTCATCTTGTGCTCTGATGATGATAGAAAAAGACCTGATGGGGTCTGCATCTGTGAGCTTTGTGACAACCAATGAACTATGTATGTGTCATTGGTCTTGTCTCAGTTTTTCTTACTTCTAAAAGATACACATGAAGATATTCTCTCTAAATTCCATTTCTAATCTTTCCAAAGATAAGGATGTCATGTTTGGTGGGCAATTCCAACAATCAACAGATTTATTTCCCTAAAGAAAATTATGTGCCACTTATGGCAAATAGCAAGGACTGACTTGTATATGTAGTTTTTGGAATCACAAGGCAAATACTTTCCTTTAAAATTCCTTTTTGGGGTGCCTGGGTGGCTCAGTCAGCTAAGCATCCGACTTTGGCTCCGGTCATGATCTCACGGTCCGTGAGTTTGAGCCCCGCGTCAGGCTCTGTACTGACAGCTTGGAGCCTGGAGCCTGCTTCGGATTCTGTGTCTCCCTCTCTCTCTGACCCTCCCCATTCATGCTCTGTCTCTCTCTGTCTAAAAAATAAATAAACATTAAAAAAATTTTTTTTTAATTAAAAAAATAAAAAATAAAATTCCTTTTTTAATTACATAGAAAGTGGGCATGAAATATCTTTATTAGAGTTGATTTCAGTGTATGATTGAACCTAAAAATGAGGTTGCTTCAGAGAACTCAAAAGATTCAGAGATTGTCTACTCTTCTAAATTAAATTTGCTCCATAAAAATGTGCTTTTTATTCTCGCCTCTGCATCTACCCCATTAATTTATTCTGTTGATTCTATTCACAAAATATGCACAGAATCTATCACTACAGCTGCCCCCTTCCTGGTCCAGGCCGTCAGCTCTCAGCAGGTCCACGGCCACCACAGCCAACTGACCTCCTCGCTCTCACTCCTTGCTGCAGAAAATAACAGTAGCAAAAGTGAATTTGTAAGTGTGCCATCCTGTTGAGTAAAATCCTTCACAACTTCCCTCTGTCCTTCAAAGACAAACAGAATGTCTGCATGACCTTGCCCTTCACCACCTCTGCAGCCTCCTCTTCACCTCACTCATCAATTCTTTTCCCGTTCCAGAGAGGAAACACCTCCAACTCTGACCCTTTGAGGAGGACATAAGACTCAGCTCTGAGGTCTTCAAAACTCCTCCCCCATGCCATCTCCAATGACCCAATGCTTTTTCGACCCTCTACCTTTAGGACAGATTTAAGATTCAGAGGGGATTTAAGACCACCTGCATGGAGGATGTCTCAAAACTCCCTTTGATCCAGCACATATCACTTTAGTGTCTAAACTAAAACTGCCACTTCAGCATCTCATCACTAAACTTCCAGATACATCAGCTCTTTCTTTTATCAGCTGGGAATAATAGTGTCTGCCCTTTAGTATCATCATAGGTACTGAGAGAGAGACAGACAGACAGACAGACAGAGTGCATGTGTGTGTGTGTGTGCACGCGCGGTGTATGTGCGGGTGTGTATGTGCGTTTACATCAAACATAATGCCTAGCACAAAGTAAACACTCATTGATTGTGTATGTGGTCCTGGGAATATAATGATATATCATTGCCCTTGTTACATTTTTAACTACTGTCAGATCCAAGTTCAGCCCTCCTCTCCTCATCTGTGTCTGAGTGAGGCCAATCATTCAGTGTACCTAAAGGAAAGGAAAGAAAATAGGCTAAGGAAGAGATCATGAGTAAAGAAATTTTCAAAGCAGACTGTTTAAATGACTTTTCTTTTTTCTTTTTTGTTCTATTTTTTTGAAAAACAAGTTTCAAAAATATTCCTAAAATTGGTATATGCTTTATCTTTTCTTCCTGGTCTACTACTCAGCTTTAGGTTGTGGGTTTTGTTTTGTTTTGTTTTCATCAGAGTATTGGGAAAAAAAAAACCTGAAACATTGTTGCCATTTGAGAAATATTAGTTCTCTCAAAAGAGATCTGTACATCTAAGTATACACAATTATCCTTTCCAAAAAGAAAAAAAAAAAAGACACCAACTATCTTGCCCAATTCTCAAAGCAATTATGAATTCACTTGAATTTATCCCTTGATCAGTCCCTTGTATGATATTGAAAATACATTCCACTCTGAATTAATTCCTTCAGCCAATATTTATTGTTTATTTGTCAGTAGACTATTTGGTCCTCAAGGGACCAACACTTTCTACCCTGTTTTCTCATCCTCACCTTCCTGATATCATGAAGCACAATAGGGAGGTCTGCCTAATGGACATTCAAAAACATTTTGATTTAACACTGCAAACAGAGATGTGAAAAAAAAGTCCAATAAAATCTACCTCTTTTTTTTTACCTGCTTTTGGTATATTTCATGACATAATACCTTCCATTTTTAGAATATTTTAATTTTTTAAATTCATATATATCAAGAAATTAAATTTACTTTTAAAAAATTGAGATACTTTCTTTTGTTAAGTGTCTAAATAATTTTTGAAATAATTCAGAGGCAAAAAGGAATAAATATAATCTTATAAGAGCATTTTTATATAAAAAATAGATGCTAGTACACATAATTAATTATAAAAGTATCTATCGCTCCATTTCCTTTTTGTATCCCACTTAAAGACTTTTTTTTTTCAAGTTTTTTTTTTTTTAATTCTGGTTAGTTAACATACAGTGTAACATTAGTTTCAGGTGTAGAATCTAGTGATATATCACTTACATAAAACACCCAGGGCTCATCATAACAAGTGCCCTTAATACCCATAAACCATTTAATTCTTCTCTCCACCCACCTCCCCTACAGTAACCCTCAGGTTTTCAATTTAAAGTCTTCTACCTAAATACATATCATGTAATAATTTAATCACTTCTCTAGAAAAAAAGAAAAATATTTCAGGCTAATGTCATCACTAATAAAACATTGCCCATCCTACAGGTGAATCTTGAGTTAATAAAGGTAAACTTCTCAGGTATTAATTTTCCCAAAGTTAATAAGGATAATTTTTTTCTAGTTTATTAAAGATCGGACCTAACACACAGGTACTACAGTCTTTTTTTTTTTTTAACATGTATTCATGTTTGAGAGTGAGAGACACAAAGGGTGAGCAGGAGAGGGGCAGAGAGAGAGGGAGACACAGAATCTGAAGCAGGCTCCAGGCTCTAAGCTGTCAGCACAGAGCCCGAAGTGGGGCTGGAACTCACAGACCGCAAGATCATGACCTGAGCTGAAGTTGGACGCTTAACCAACTGAGCCACCCAGGTGCCCCCACAGGTGTTACTATCTTAACATAGTCCATCCAAAATAAAATATCAAATATCATCACATTGAAGACTCCCTGACCCTATGACCAGATGTTAGTTCAAAATTCATACTATGTTGTACCTCTACTCTATTGCTTAATCCATTTCCTTGAAGTACAATTATGGAATTATCTTGCCTTCCTCTTCCCCACCTTCCACCCCTATTGTAACTCACAAGGCAGGAATTTATGTCTTCTAATTTTTATATTACCCTTCCCAAAGTCTTAAATTATGCACTTAAACCAGTAGATTCTTAGTAACTTTCATTGAATTGAAATGTATGCAAGCCATGCATTTTTCAACACACCTGCAAAACTACCTATTTTTATAAAATTGGTCATGAAAATTATCTTGTGCTCAAGTAAATGGGAACATTTTTTTTAAATCTAGTATCCATTCTAAAAGTCAGGAGTTAATAGGTAGTACTGGCTACCACTGACAGTTTTTCATCCATCATTTGTGTCCCCTTTTCTTTCAAGAGGCATCTGTACCTACCACATCCCTTTGAGATGGGATGATGTGAGACAAAAGCAAATGCCTATTGTCAATACCTCAAACTCCAAACACCACCTATGGTGTTTGACTGACATGACATATGCCTTTAACAAGAGCTGTCTTACAGAGACTACAGGAAGGAGACAGGCAGGCAGACTTCAGACAGCTGCTTAAAGTGACTGGCATTCTTCTTTTGACAGTTTCATTTGACTCTAGCTCAAGTCAACTTATCTTCCTACTCCAAGTAGGTTTCTAATTTACAAGTGCCTAGCATCTTAGGAAAAGAAGGGAGAGGAAAAGAAACATTAGCAGGGCTTAGGAAAGCAGAGTAGTTGAGTGCTTCAGTTTTGTCTAGAAGCAACACTGAGAGCTTGCATTTTCACTTTGGATCCATATAGGAGAGGTGGAGTTTTTGATGCCCATGTGAGGTTGACTGCTGTTGTTTTTGTCTAAGATCCATTTCCCATTTTCTTTTAATAATAGCACCTTTGTTTTCCTTTGAATAAATGACCCTCCCCCAACCTCACCCTGTCTCTGGGAGTGAACACATAACCCTCTTGTAGCCTATCAGTTTATTCCATTCTCCACCAGTAAGGAAGCATCCATCTGAAAGTAAGGGGAAACCAACTGAAAGTGATAAATTAGAGTTAAAAAACCAATTCCAGGTTATTACAGTAGCTTCACAATTCCAACCTCGGGCTGGATGTCCTTAAGATTGTTAGCTTTTGCCTCATAGTCCTATGACTGCACCTATAAGCAATAAATGGGGGAAGAGTATATGCCAGGGTGAAATGAGAAACACAGCCTTGACTCATCTCTCCTTTTATCAGGGAGAGAACCCTTTCCCAGAAATCCCCCAGAATACCACTTCCATCTCAATAGCTACAACTGGGTCATGTGGCCATCTTTAGTTGCAATAAAGAATAGAAATTCAAATATATGGCTTATTCAGCTTTAATAGTAGGAGGGACGTGAAGAGCTCAAGAGAAACACTTTGGGGGTACCATCTGATGTTCTCTGCAATCTTCCTTCAGCCAGGGTGATTATGTCAAGGATGGATGTAGAAGCCAAGACAGGCCAATGGAACTATGATATGAGTTCTCTTAACTGATCTGTATTTAATCAACTTTCTGCTTTAACTAATACTCTTCATGCCTTCAATAAAACATAGTGAACTCACAACCATACACACCAAATGTGGTCTGTCTAGTTTAACAATTTATTATCAAGAGCCATCAATGTTTCTTCTCAAATTTATTGTAATCATAAAATGTAATCATTAAATATTGAATACACTAATGAAACATAAGGGGGGAAAAAGGTATGTGTTATTTTTATGAGAAGTTGAATGCTTTTGAAAGGAAAACTAGATCAAAGAAACTCCTATAGAATTGCAAACAGGTGAGACACCATCATCAAGTGATGGGGGAAATTATAAAAATCCATAAAGTTTCTGTGATCCAGCTGTGTCACATGTTTATGCTTCACTTTAAATATATTTACATTAAAATCATAGATGTTTCATTAAAAGATTTATGAAAAAATGAAAACATGGAGCTCTCATCAGGAACTGAAAACAAAACATACTGCATTCAATAATTATAAGCAAACAGATACCATATATTAGTTTCTTATTGTTGAAAATAATTATCACAACTCAGCAACTTAAAACAACACAAATTCATTCTCTCTTGGTTCTAGAGGTTAAAAGTCTAAATCAGGGTGTGGTCTTCAGTTGGCAGGATTTTATTTCTTTTACCACCTTCAGAGGAGGAATCTGTTTCCTTGCCTTTTCAGTTTCTAGAAGTCATCTACATTCCTTGGCTTATGGCCCCTTCCTCACATCACTCAACTACTTCCTGGTTCTATTCTTTCTTCCCTCTTATAAGGACTGTTGCGATTACACTTGTTGCAATTACACTTGACCCACCTTAATAATCTAGGGTAACCCCCCATCTTAAGGTCTTTAACTTCATCACATATGCAAACTCCCTTTTACCACATATGATAACATAATTCACAAGTTCTGGGAATTGAGATATGGAAATCTTTTGGAGGGCCATTATTTAGTGTGTAACATTATCTTCTTTATTTACGCCAGTTTGGATTAATTTTCCATATATCTCAACCAAAATATTGCTGGATAATGCATATAAGCTTAAGTGGATGAATCAGGAGGCATCAAGAATAAGGACTTATGAAAATATAGTAAGGACAAGGAAAAGAAGAACAAAAGAACATATAAGACATGAATAATGGAAAGGTGTAATCTATTTAAAAAGGGTATGATCATGGAAGAAAACATAGATAAATATCACTGAGTAAAAAAGGATTCCCATCAGGAATTGGAGATAATGGGTAAAAGGAGAGAGAGAAGAGAAAAGAGTTTCAGCATACTATAAAGAAAAAAAAAATGAAACAATAAATTAACTGTATTTAAGTCAATAAAGGTCTTATTTTAAGAAGTAAAGATGCATTTTTAGTGTAACTTTTTAAGTGTTTATTTATTTTGAGAGAGAGAGAGAAAGCGTGAGTGGGGGAGAAGCAGAGAAGGGAGGGGACAGAGAGAATTCCAAGCAGGCTCCACACTGTCAGCACAGAGTCTAACTCAGGGCTTGATCTCGAATAAAATGTGAGATCATGACCTGAGCCAAAATCAAGTCAGATGCTTAACTGACTGAGCCACCCAGGTGTCCCTGGAGGGACATTCTAAAGCTACAGTCATAACCAAGTGCAATATTGCAGTAAAAATGGGCCTTATTGAAGTCAAATTTTCTCTTTCCACAAACTACATCTTTCTCTCCTTTGTTCTGCAAGGAGAATAATGATCCTGGTTAAGTCAAAGAAGTTTCAAACTTAGGGAGAGGTCCTTAGTTGGCAGAAAGTTTCTCACCAAATAATTGAAGACCACACAAGGAGATAAGTTCCAACTTAACTGATGGATACAAATTTCATTTATTAATTAGTAGCTATTTATCATCTAACATATGAAGACTATCAGGGGGAAGAGTTACCTTCTCCCTTCCTTCTAGGAGTTAGAGGCAATCTGAGAGCTAAAACAGCAGATCTGGAGAATTTTACTCCTCCTCCTCAGAGCAGGTAATACATTAACACACATTAGTTGAACGCACAGACAGAAGTTCTTCCATATCTCCCACGTCCGTTGTACTATGTGTTCAGAAATCACTTTGAGACAAAAAAAATGATGAGAGGAAGAATTACTTCAAAAAAAAAACGAAAAACAATTCATGTACTAGGACTTGAGTAAGACACAGGGCACTAACCTCACTCGCATGCTGACCATTTAACTTACTAGTGCTCTTAATACAGTAAGGATGTATCTCTTGCTCATGTCACGGCTCCAGGCAGTTTTTTGGGAATGGAACTCTTTTCCATGCAATCATCCCTCCATGTCTCTGCTATCTTGCAGGATTCCAGCTTCCTCACAGGTCCTCTGCATCTGGCCAGCAGCCAGGAAAGTGTGAAGGATGGTGTCAGAAGATTTAGCAGTCTAGCCTGGCCTGGTCATGGCACACCAGCAGTTCCTCCCATATGCCAATCACCAGAACATGGTGAACCCATGGTCACCCAGACCTCAGTGCAATAGGTAAAAGAGCAGTCCACCTTCACAGTCCCTTCCTGGTTGAGAGAGACTCGTGCTGAGTCTGGATTAATCCTACACAGAAGCACCAAAGCACCACACCCTTTTCTTCTAAGTACATCCTACCTATATAACTGCCTGTGGAGCACAGAGCCTTGGTACAAAATGAGAATGGTGTTTTCATGACAGTCAAGCTCCATCTGTTCTGAAACAGAGAGACATAATTTCTTATTCCTAACCCAATGCCACTCACAAATCCTTAAATAAAGAATATAAAAGCCTATATGATGGGAGAGGCAAAATGACCTTTAAATCCTTTGGTTGATGAGATCACTCCAGGTAAAATCACTAACAGCAATGACAAAACCCAAGTTACTTTCTGTATGAACTTATGAATAACCTCTGCTTTTGTTCATTCTTTCAGGGATGCCACCCCCCAGGCATGATGCTAGGCTCTAGAATACAATGGTAAACAAGACTATTGCAGGCTCCGCAACAGAGCTTAAGGTCTAGTGTGAAAGACAGACGAAAAATGCAAAAAGTAATAATAATAAGTAATAATAGGGACAAGTTTGACAATTTCATATGCTTCCTTTTTGACCTTGGTCATCTCACTCACTCTTAAAAATTCCAATTAGCATAAGCAGTCAAGTCCACATCAATTTTCCCATATATTTCATTCCTGGTCATGGCATTGTCAATTCCATCTGCTTGCTAAATGATTAGATATGTATGTGCATAGTCTGTCAATAACAGAATAACTATCAAAAATGGATCCAGTCATTTCCCCAGACAAATTGAGGATTCTCATGCCATTTCTCGCATCTCAGTTAATTACATTAACTCCCTTCTAGATCTGTATACCTATAAGTTTATGGCTGTTAACTCTCTTAAAGCTATCCCTTGATCATTTCTCAAATGTGTGTTATTCCCCATGAAGACCAAACAAAACTAAACAAAAGAAGTTAATCCCAAATTTATTCCCTGTCCTTGGAAACTAATTTGAAAATGTTTTTCTTGCTAATCAGAGAACTTGCTGCATTTTCTTTGCACATGGTGGAAAGCAAAGTAATATTAGTTTACATAGGTTTGTCGTGTTGGAACCATAATACCCCTATGTCCTTTTGCAGGGATTATTTAATACACACACACACACACACACACACACACACACACACACACGTACACATGCACACATGAATATATCCCACATTTTACTCAAGTATTTATTATCCTCTTCTGTTTGGGCACCATATCTAAATCTGACCTTATATCTTAACTTTGAAGAACTGAAAAGTAAGAATACATGAAAGTCAAAGCAAGTAGTTGGCTGATATATGTTTTAAAATCCATTTTATTATTGCTTTCTTAAAGTTGTCAAAGTACAATCTTGAACTTAGCAGGCATAGTAGTTATCAGGCAAAGGAGCTGGCATATCTTCCATTCTTGTTCAGATGCTAGCTTGCTATAATTTTCTGAAATCCACAGGGGATGTTTTGGAGAGAAGCTGTGAGACAGCTAATCAGAAAAAGATATTCTAATGTTTAGTTATATTACAGTGTAGCAGAGGCTCCTGGGGGATATGGCAGAAGCCCCATTGGTTGATTCATTTTAACAGAGTTGAATAAAGCAGGGAAAACAACTATCAGAGGAAATCTCACACTGGTAATTCTTGAAATGAGCTCAAACATGTGTTTCCTAATTTCTGTGATGCTATATATTTTTAAGAATTCACCTTTATTTTACTTTCTCTCCCTTTCTTATTTGTTTAGTTTTATATTCCATATCCACCAGCATCTGAGACTTATTTCATTTCTACTATGAGCACTGAAACATGACAAAGGGAACAGGGACATTCAGAAGACACCAGTTAAATAATTCAAGTTAAATTCCTTAATTATCCCTATTTGCTTTCTAGGTGTAAATAGATGCCATGTATATATTGGGCATTGCTTTTGGAACATTACAAACCAGAAAGGTTGCCGTAGCAACCTCAGCTACCAATAACCTTCATGAGAAATGAATTCCCAATGGGCATGGAGTCCTTGGCAGTTTACACAGCACTTTTAAGCTATAAATGCACTTGTTATTTATTACAATGATGTAATTAAGTGGGACTGCTAATATTACCCTTATTTCCAAATGACAAAACTTTAACTAAAAGAGGTTAAAGACTTGTCCATATTCATGTTAACAGGAAAGTGGCAGGCTCAGAACTCAAAGCCATGTCTCATGATCATAAGAATCATATATTTTTCAGAGTCAGTATAATTATTGGAAATAATAACATACTATATTTACAGTAAATCATTTTTAAATTTTGGACTCTAGAATGAGCTGGCTGGACATTCTCCTATTGTTAAGGTAAATGTCAGGTGTGGAGCCCATGAGTTTGGGAGTACAAGCTCTGATTTGGAGTACAAGTGATGGCTCTGATTTGAGCAATTAGCCATGGTGATCACACTGACAGATAATCCTTTCAGATTCAGTGATCCAAGCCTTGGATCACCTTGTCAATTTACTCTAGTTCAGTCTCTGAGAAAAGGAAAAAGCAACTTCCCCTTCAATATGGAGGCATGAAATGACGAAATATTACTGGAAGAATGAATATGTAAGGGAAGATAATTGTTCCACGTACAAATTAAGAATCATGGTTCACAGTATAATCAATCAATCAATACCTGTAAATCAGTGGTTCTCAACTGGGTGTTGTTTTGCCCCTCCTCCCACCCAGGGGACATTTGGCAATGTCTGGAGACATTTTTGGCTGTCACAACTGGAGGATGCTACCTGCATCAGGTAAGTAGACGCCAAGGATGCTGTTAAGTATCTCACGATACACAGGACAGCTCCCACAACAAAGAATTATTTGAACTAAAATGCCTATAGTGGGGCTGTTAAGATATCTTGCCATATATAATGCAAATAGATTCTGATGCATTTATTTATCCTATAAAAATGATTCTTGGGGCACCTGGGTGGTTCAGTTAAGTGTCCAGCTCTTGATTTCAGCTCAGGTCATGATCTCACATTCATGAAATCAAGCCCCACGATGGTCTCCACACTGGGTGTAGAGCCCCGCTTAAGATTCTTTCTCTCTCGAGCCAAAGCATAAGAGACTCTTAAAAACTGAGAACAAACTGAGGGTTGATGGGGGGTGGGAGGGAGGGGAGGGTGAGTGATAGGTATTGAGGAGGGCACCTTTTGGGATGAGCACTGGGTGTTGTATGGAAACCAATTTGACAATAAATTTCATATATTGAAAAATTAAAAAAATAAAAATAAATAAAAAGATTCTTTCTCTCTCTCCCTCTGCCTCTCTCCTTTGTTTGCTCTCTCAAAAAAAAAGTGAGCCTTGCAATTGGTTTTTCTAAAATTTCTAAAATTTATGATTAAACACTTTTTTTTATTTTTTAAGATTTTACTAAGTATTACGTGGCCATGAGAGAAAAATTAGAAAATAAGAGTAAAGAAAAAAAATCAACCTTAAATCCCACATCCTAGTGGTCAATACTATTAACTTTCTGGTTTTGTCTTATAGACTTTATCTCACACAAGTATTCACATATTTACTGACACTCTGGGACAAATATACAATCATGTTATACTTTCCTATAATTTACCAATATATTATGAATAATTCCCTATGTCAGGAAATCATGATTTATCTCATTATTTTTAATGACAGACTAGTATTCGATTTAGGAATGTAACAAATTATATTAACTAACTTTTATCAGATATTTACATTAGGTCCATTTTTCTTGTTATAAACAACATTGTCATTAATATCCTTATACACAAATTTTGCTGTGTATGTCTGTTTATTTTTAGCATATGGTAGAAAATGATTTTTAGGTCAAGGTCAATCACAGATTTCTGTGATTTTATTTGAGATACTTCTCTAAAATTTATAATACAAAGGTTACACAGATTCACAAATTCATAATTAAGTCCAGTGTAAACCCACTTAATGACATGTGAAAAAATCATTCCTTCAATTTCTGTGCCAAAAAAAACAGATTTCATGATGGTCATATATATATTGATGAATGTTCTAAATTCACATTCTTCAGCAATACATAATCATCAATTTGTGGAGGTAAATAAAGAGGTTGCTAAATTGCCATAATCCTCAATTTGTGGTCAATAAAGTAAAGAAGGCTGACTTCTGTATAGGTGTCCATTTAGATACTTTTATAAAAGGAGAGACATGCGTGAAATTAGGAATTCAGTAGAACTCATAGCAGAAATTAAATAGAATATAATCATCTCAAAGCCCTAGAAAATATTGAGAATTGTGCTGCATTCCCTATTGTTTATAGGATGGGGTTATGAGATTTTTTTAATTATAAAAGGGAAATATATCCCTTCTATGCTGGAAGATAGAGGAACACCCAGACCACTGGCATCTGGATTATACATAAAAACATTTTCAAAGAGAGGAAAAGAATACAAGGAAATTATCCAGGCTCATGAGTTACTTTGTGTATTCCAAAACCAGAGGGAAAATGCCACTGTGGCAGGAAGCAAAAATGTTCTGCTATCCCCCCCACCACCACCACATACAATTTGATGCTTTTTTTGTTGAGTATTAGAAAAATATTTATGAAATGCAATTTAATACATTTGCTAAAAATTAACACAAAGATGGATTTTCAGCTAATTAACGTACTCTCAAAAAAAGGCAGTGGGGAAATGCTTGTTAATGTTTAAGCCATAAGATACACAAAAATGCAGGCAATATTTCATCGTGACACCCAGGAGACCCATGTGTGACACAATATAGAGTCTATGTGTATCTCACTCTCCACAGGAACTAATTTTGAAGCACCAGAATGCTGCGAATTGGCTGTAAAACAATGTTGAAGAAACTCAACATAGAACAGAAGGCACACTTTCCTTAGGAAGAATGCTGATAAAATTTTAATGAACTAACATGTTGTCATGGGGATTTGTTGCTATTCATTAATTCATTGTGCTGTTCCTCTATAGTTTTGCTGAAGTTGAGTGACAAATTGTCAAGTCGCTGTTCTGGTGGTTTACACTGCCTCATTGATACCCTAAATTCAGGGGGTAAATTCTCTCAGAGACTTACCCCATTGCACGTGGGGTAACACGTTTTTTAGCGTCATGTACACTCAACTGTATTTCAAATGAAACTCCATCTCTAGGGTAGGCCTTTGACTCTGCAGAACAGTGAAAATAATCACAGAATGACTGACAGTGCTGGTCACAGATGGAGACTACCATAGGAGCCAGGGCTAGGGAAGGCTCTACCACACAAAATCGTCAACTGGCCGCCTATGAATTAGGGTAAAAGTCTCAGAAGAAAAGAATAATTCAATCATAAAATCATAGAGAGCCAGCGTTTGGAGGCTGTTCAGTCTGTTTCATTTTGCAAATGAGAAACTGAGGAGGCCCACAGAGATAAAGCCTGGCCAAGGATGTGAATGGCAAAGCAAGGATTAGAAACTAAGTATTTTGACTTATATCAATTTTCCTATCATGCTGCCTCCCTGGTTTCTTCTCTTGTTCTTTTCACTCCCAATAGCTTTCATATTTTCTCCTTGAAATTACTTTTAAAGGCACAATAATGTGAAATAATATCCCTGGGGTATAGGAACACAGACAGAGGTGGTCTACCATTAAGTTTTCGTACTGTTTTTTAATGCACACAAATTCTATGCTATAAATGATCCATATTTGTGTTAATAGAATTTTCTAAGTCTTTGAGTAAAGGATGTTCACAGAAGATTTGGAAAAGTTGTGCAATATTTTATACACCTCCGGGCTGCATACCTACTCTGTAATAATCAGGTGAGGATAGTAGGCCAAAAGCAGGCAGAGCAAAGATTCTGATGTGAGGAAAGTCTGTGTCCTCATCATGGTCATTATTAAACAATATTGATATGATGTGATTACTGCTTCTGTGTCTGGGTGGAGGCCAGCTGAAAGAAACCACACCATTCTGTGAGGGCAGTGACATTGAGAAGCAGCCAGAGAGGAAGAAAAAACAAAACCCAGCCTGGCACCAAATATTCATTTGGTATTTGCAGACAGCCAAAGATCAGTGGATGGAGAGTTTCGGTTTTCTTTTTTTTTTTTTTTTTTAATGCTGTTCTTCTCCCCCACTGCCAATTGTTTGAGGATATTAGTTTTATGTAACTGTGTTAACTTCCCACTTTTGCAAGACACTGAGAGGACTCAAATTTATAATATGCAAGGTTTTTCTTTTGAATTTAAAAACTCACTATCAAACTTCACTAACATCATTTTTTATTCTAAATCCTTGTTACTCAATGTACCTATTGGACCATCAGCATCACCTGAGATCTGCCAGAAATACAGAATCTCAGGACCTAGCCTAGACTTACGGAATCTGCCTTTTAGTAAGATCCCCAAATGACTCATTAAAGTTGAAGCAGCTCTGGACTACATTACATAATACCAATGTAGCATCCTTACACGTGGAGCTAATAAGACATAGAACACATAACACAAAGACACTTACTAGGATCTCTCTTCTCTGCTGCTCCCAGCAGGCAAGAATAATTGCTACTATATTACATTGTACTTTTCTAAAAAAAAAAAAAGTTTGTATTGCTACAAAGAAAAGCTTTTTTAACCAGGTATTATGTACCTAATGAAAATATTTGCTATTCTTGACTTCCTCACAAGAAATGCAATGCTTGTTAAATCTGAATACATTTTTATTTGCTAATGGCTGTATTCCAGTAATAGCAGCAGCTGACATTCACTGGAGGCTCTCTATGTGCCAGGCACTGCATGAAGGAGATGATGCACATTTCCTAATTGAATCCTCTCCACAACTCAAAGAGGTGGGCAATCATTTGGGCAATCCTTCACTTTACAGAAGGAGAAATTAAAGCACAGAGTCTGTCTGAGAATATAGTATATTTTACATGAAGTAACAGTGGAATCTGAACCCACAAACGTGGAATCTGCCATCCACCATATTAGTTTTTGATTAAGCCACTAGCACAGAGAAATAATACCTAGATTAAAACATAAATATTTCTGAGGCGCCTGGGTGGCTCAGTGGGTTAAGCATCGCATGACTCCTGGACTTCAGCTGGGGTCATGATATGGTTTATGAGTTGGAGCTCAGCATCAGGTTCTGTGCTGACAGAGCCTACTTTGGATTCTGTCTCCCTCTCTCTCTGCCCCTCCCTCACTTGCTCTCTATCTCTCCCAAAATAAATAAAAATAAACTTTTAAAAAACATTTTTTTAATGTTTATTTATTTTTGAGAGAGAGCAAGAGAGCATGAGAAGGGGAGGGACAGACAGAAAGGAAGACACAGAATCTGAAGCAGGTTCCAGGTTCCGAGTGGTCAGCATAGAACCCCATATGGAGCTTGAACTGATGAACCCTTAGATCATGACCTGGGCCAAAGTTGCCTGTTAACTCACTGAGCCACCCAGGTGCCCCTAAATAAAAATAAACTTTAAAAAAATATAAATATTTCTTCTAATGTCCCCAATGCTATTTTTCAGCCATGACATGTTTCTGTTTTATCAGAAAACCTAACAAATAACTAATAATTACTAATCAACTACACCTGCAGTAGCCTAAAAAGAAGAAATTAACAATATATTAAGGAGCTATGGAAATTTCTAATGCTAATTATTCACTTTATTTTTTTTTAATTTCTTTAAAGATTATATTTTTTGCTTGCTTATTTATTTATTTATTTATGTATTTATTTATAATATGAAATTCATTGTCAAATTGGTTTCCATACAACACCCAGCACTCATCCCAACAGGTGCCCTCCTCATTTCATTTTTAAGTAGTCTCTCCACCCAGAAGGTGGCTCAAACTCACAATGGGAAATCAAAAGCCACATGCTCCACACACTGAGCCAGACAAGAGCCTCTTTTTTTTTTTAAGAGCTAATCATTAACTTTAAATAAGATTTGAAGTCCTCCCAGATGATCAAACTTATTGATACTCCTTGACTTATAATTTTACCTGAAACAAACCCATCCTAAAATGAAAATCAGAAATAAGTCTAAACTAAATCAGAAATAAGAGTTATCCCTTGCAATCACTTTATATCCTTTCCAATTTAACTAATATGAAACTCAACATTAGAGACTTACTTAAGTGAATTATGCTATATTCATATATTAAAATATAACAGTGTCAAAATTTTATTTTCAAATATTTTTTTTATAATATGGGAACATATGCATTAAATAAAAAAAAGTTGGGTACAACTTTATCGATATAATGTGATCTTTTTTCTGATATATATATTCTAAACGAATATACATATGAATGTCTACATTATGTTTGTGTTTTTCTTTCTTCTTTATTTTTGGGAACTGTCCAAAATAAGCATGATTTTATAAGTAACTTTATAATTTTCAAACCAGGAAAAATAAGTTCTGTAGTCATTAAATCCCAAGAGCCAGTATGAATATTTATTGGAATTTCACAAAATGTATTTAAATTTCAAACTTTTTGCATTTTATGAAGCAGGAATTTTGACTCATTCAATATTTTCCTAAGTAAAGACATACAGGTAAAAAGTCTCATTTGGATACAGCAATAAAACATGTATTTGAAAATCGATCCCAGGCTCGCATTGGTTAATCATGGTCTGCCACTTAGTTTATGTACGCATAATATTTGAATTGATATATACACAGATATTTGAACTGATACATGCATAAAACACAGACTGCAAACTAGAGCAGAATCAAAAGCCATGTAGACGTTGGCTGATGTCACTCAAGAGTTCCACCGGGCCCTATTCAAGAGCAGTTACAGATTTACAGCCTCATTATCATTTTCTCATTTTAAGATAGATACCATTGTCACTTAAAAGTCCCTTCTATTTCTTTTTTTAAACTATTAATGATCAAGAATTGTTCAAAAATACGTTTCCCTTTGAAATTCTTGGATTTGTATGCATTTTTGTGATACATAAGGCACAATTTCACACCCCATATTTATGTTCATTTCCATATTAATGGGACTCCGAGTAACTTTCAAAATTATTTCCATGAGCACACACATAATCCCCAGGCGCATATTTTTTTTCCTAAAGACCTTACAGTAAACATGAAGCAGGTGAGAAAACAAAACTCACTAACAATCAAATTAAGTTCAGGTGATCTAGCCATTTTCTATATAGAATTATGTTCCAGAACCGTATGCTAGGAAAACTTATACAAGCAGCCAAATCCTTGCTTTTTAAATTTAGACACAAAAGAATGTCCAAAGCAATGGATGACATTTCATCATGTGATTCTCATAATTAATTTGTTACGAGCTCCCACAAATAAAATAAATGTTGAATGATGCAGACTTATGTTGTCAAAAGCATCCCTCTCTCATTCCTGCCTCTCTGGCTCCTGACATTATTTCTTGGTTATTGGTTGACAGTTCAGTGCCTTGAGTGTTGCTCTCGCTGTAGGGTTAGCAGGATAATTGACAAACCATAGGGATCGGATCCCTGGATTAGGATGACCGGACTGTCAAAACAACCATGACATACTCTCACATCAGCTTCGACTGCAAGTCAAGGCTGTGAGGGAAACATTCACCCTGGCAGGGCCAGATGGGAAGTGTTTAGTTTATAATATTTCCCACTGCAAAGTATACTTCAGCAAGGAACAGGAACAATGTAATATCATTTTTAAAACAGAATTTACAAAAAGATATAATTCAACGAAAAAATCCACCAAAGTCACAGTTAATTCAAGCATTAATGTGAAATAAACATTCCAGAGGCTTATTTCACTTATATGATGTATCCTTCGGATTATATAAAATGTCTTTAGCTTTTATTAGAAGAATGACATGTATTTGGGAAAACTCTATCTGTACTGATAGAATGTATTTATGAAACATTATGTATGTATGTATTATGTATGCACAAAATCAAAGGGGAGTGTGGTGAAAATCCGGTTTTATGCTGTATGTATAATTTTGTCTAAAAACTATCTTGTAAACTTTAAATCAAACTGATGCATGCGTGTAATTCATATTAATAAGTAGTACACCACAAGTTATGATATCAATTAGGGGTTATATAATGTTTCATCTTAAGGGGCACAGTTAAAAAAAATGTTTCAAAAACTCTAACTAAATTTGCCACTTTAAACATTGTCTCTAGACTTTCAGAATCCTATCATAGATCTTTGAAATGACAGCTCAAGTGACATCTATTTATAATGCAGACATATTCTCTGTATGAAAACATAGATTGCAAAACCGTTAAGGGGAAATTAAAATGCAAATACAAAAAAGGGTTATTTACTTAGTTCTGTGCCAGCTAACACATGGGACATGGACACCTAGGATTAGAAAGATCCAATTATTTTTAAAATATAAAACTTAAAGAACTTATTCATGCACCACTTGGGTCTTGGAATATGATCAAAATAGTTTTGGAATAGTTAATCAGTATTTTTCCATCAGAGTCAAATTTTTCAAAACATTAAAAAGAAAAAGCAAGAAGTATGAGTGAATATTATTTACCGACAGACACTTCAGTTTAACAAATACTGAAACGTTCAAAAACAAGGATTGGAATAAGATGACATTAAACTATCCATTTTTATCTTGTAAAACTGAGATTTTTTTTGAAAGGATCATTAACATTTGTGAATAAGGGAAAAAACATGAAATTTTATTAGTCCCAACCAAGCCGGTTTTATGCTTCCAGTACTATGCATCAAAATATCATTCTGGAACAAACTGAAGCATCCTCACATTTTTATGCATATTTCACTTGCTTAAGAAAAAGAAATGGAGCCTAGAGTTGGAAGTAATATGGCAAATAGGATGTTCTGAAGGATACAGCAAATTTTCAAAAATGTGTAACTGATAAATGCAATCTTAAAAACTACAAGCAATGCAAAGCACTGTTTCACATGGGAGAGTAACCCATAGGTTCCTGCACCTCCAAGTGATCTTGTGCAGTGTGAGTTAAAAGAGGAAATGAATGTAAATTAATCTTCATGCTGTTACCATGAATTAGGCAGGGCAGGCATTAACACCATTGTTTTGAGGCAAGGAAATGTGAGGTTAAATGACACCGGTATGTGGCAGAGCTAGGACATGAACCCAGTTTGTGTAACATACTTAGCTCCTTTTCCTAATACATAATAAAGAGGTGCCCCCCCCCCAACAGAAACAGAGAAACACAATTCTTTTCTTATTGCCATTTTTCCTATGTAGGCATGGCTTTTGTTCCATATATGAACTGTATTAAGACACTTCCAATAAATTATCGAAGAGCCAAATTCTCTCTCTTCTACTTCAAAGAGAGGCATAAACCAATTTATTTGGTGACAGTAATAGTAAATTTAAAGAATATCCCAACAGTTACTTTGAGTTGTGATCTTTGTCATGTAGGTAAGAAAGCAACCAATGTACAACTTCACTGTGCCATCTACTGCTTCCCCATTTTAGAGATGAGCACTAGACGTTCACAACTTGTTCAAGATGATCCCAAGGTCACATAATTATAACAGAAAAAAGCTATGAGGAGTCTTTCTGTTAAATCAGCCTGCTTGTCCATGAAATTCACAACATTTTTATCATTATCACATTATCATTATAATATTGTCTATGATGGGGTTCCAAATGTTTAAAGTGTTGGATCAATAAAAGTCCTAAACCTTGATTAAGGTATTCTTCATCCCTAGGCAACACTAATATACATATATATATAGTTTTTAAGATTGCATTTATCAGTTACACATTTTTGAAAATTTGCTGTATCCTTCAGAACATCCTATTTGCCATATTACTTCCAACTCTAGGCTCCATTTCTTTTTCTTACATATATGGTAAGATTTATTTATTTAGAGAGAGAGAGAAAGAGAGGGAGGGAGGGAGAGACAGTGCAACCACGGGGAAGGGCAGAGAGAGAAGAAAAGTCCCATGCAGGCTCGGTGCTGTCAGCACAAAGCCCCATGCAGGGCTCAAACTCATGAACACTGAGATCATGACTTGAGCCAAAATCAAGAGTTGGAAGTTTAATCAAATGAGCCACACAGGTGCCCCGCAACACTGTATTTTAATCACTTAAGAACAATTAAGCAGTTATTCAGCTTTTTACATTCTTCAGTACCTACCTATGGTTAAGAGTTCACACCTATGTTACTTCTAGTGTGTGCCCAACACACACATATTCAGTAGGGTTACTTTACATTCTTTCCTTTAGTTAATCATATGGCTGAGAATTTTTTTTATTACACTATGAAAATTGTCTTAATTAGTAGGATATTCCAAAATCAAAATTCAGTAGCCACCAACAAATATAAAAATTGAAGTTATTACAACAAGGTATAAAATTCATGATCATACAGTGGTTTTTTTTGCTCGGGCAAGTAACCGATTTCATTGGAAGAGGGAGTTTTGATATGTGTGGATATAGTAAATGAAATTGTTGTTCACACTGACTAAAATTCTTTCCAGTTAAGTAAAAAGAAAATGTACAAAACTAATTCAAATGAACATACCATGAATATGGCACTAATACAGAAAATAAAGTAAGAATTTTGATAGCTTGAACAACAAAAAGGAAATTATTTTCCTTTGCTATTGAAAAACTCTTTTAAGGAGCACCTGGGTGGCTCAGTCAGTTAAGTATCCAACTCTTGATCTCGGCTCAGGTCATGATCTCAAAGTTCATGGGATCAAGCCCCACATTGGGCTACGCACTAACAGCATGGAGCCTGCTTGGAATTCTCTCTCTACCCCTCCCCCACTCATGCTCATGCTCTCTCTCAAAATAAATAATAAACATAAAAAAAGAAAACTCTCTTCAGCTATTTATATAGTTCTGAACTTGATCTCTGCCACAATAGTTTCAGAGGGCAAAAAGATTGGGAAGAGGAAGAAACCCGAGGAAGGAAATTATAAAGCAGTTAAGGTACCAAGATGTTGATAAAAAGAGGAAAAAACAAAAGATAAATTACATATTTAAATCTAGAAAAGTACCCTAAAGATGAAAATCAATCTCTTAATTTAAAGCAACTGTTAAATCCCTTAACAAAAAGTCCACAGAGGGGCGCCTGGGTGGCTGAGTCAGTTAAGCATCTGACTCTTGATCTCAGCTCAGTTCTTGATCTCAGGGTTGTGAGTTCAAGCCCCACATTGGGCTCTGTGCATAGCATGAAGCCTACTTTAAAAAAAAAAAAAAGTCCACAGAGATTGAAGGACTTCTATACAATGAGAATTTGTAACAATATAATTTTAAGCTGGCAAGAACCAGGTATCTAGATTCATTTCTCACCACCACCACCACTACCCCCAACCCAGAGAAGAGTAGAAAAGAGCAGTGGAAAAATACAACTCCAGCATGGTGGAAAATGTGGACTGTTCAGAAAAGATTATGAGAATGGCCCACATCCTCTCTCTCCAGCTCTTCATCCCTATTTCCTGTTCCTTCCTGTTCCTCCAGTGAAGTACTGCAGAGGGGGAAGAGTGAATGGAAGGGGCAGAGGAATGGCGGGGGGAGAAAATGGTGTCTAAGGATGGAGTTTGAACACCACAGGGACCCATTGGCTTCATGTAGTCCTAGGCAGAACCTACACACTGTAAATTTATACACTGCATACACATAAATACATACAGTTGACCTTCGAACAACACAAGGGTTAGGGGCACCAATTCCCCCACCACCAGTAGAAAAAGCTGCATATAATTTTGGACTCACGCAAAACTTTACTACTAAAAGCCTAACTACTAAGTCTTACCAATAACATAAACAGTTGATTACCACATACATATTTTGTTATATACTGTATTCTTACAATAAAAATAAGCTAGAGAAAAAATACAAGAAAATCATGGGGCACCAGGATGGCTCAGTCAGTTGAGTGTCCAACTCTTGATTTTGGTTCAGGTCATGATCTCATGGGTTAGTGAGTTCAAGCCCTGCATCAGGCTCTACACTGACAGTGCAGAGCCTGCTTGGAATTCTCTCTCTCTACTTCTCTCTCTTCCCCTCCCTACTCTCTCTCTCTCAGAATAAATAAACTTTTTTTAAAAAAAGAAAATCATAAGGAAGAGAAAATATATTTACAGTACTGTATTTATAGAAAAATCTGTGTAACAGTGGACCCATGCAGTTCAAACCCATATTAATAGTTCCAGAGTCAACTATATAGATAGATAGATATCTATATCTACACATTCATGTGTATAAACATAAATGTACATACACACATATCCTTTTTAGGAACACACACACACATACACACATCCATCCCTTTTAGAGAAAATTATTTACTCAGATGCTATTATTATCATTTAAGGATATTATCCCTTGGGTGTAAAACAAATATTATGTTACCAAAGCAGGTATACATACAAAACATTTAGAATATCTCAAGTTGTTTTTTTATGTGTATTTTTAAAAGAGTCCTAGGCAAAAAATTCAAATAAGCTTCAACTTTTACAGCCTGGGAACCAATATAGAGTCAGAAAGTTAGCACTAAAATGCCTGAGGGGGCAAACAGTTGTTTAATGAGGACAAATGGAATAAAATTAAAATGCAGCCTAATAAAATAACTTCTAAATGTAACGTTAGCTCAGTCATGTGGCTCAAATATTTTTGCTCAAAGGTACATAAATGTAATCTTGGTAAAATAAAAATATAAAATGAAAGAAAAGAAGAAAAACAGTAAAGAATCCCTAGCCATCAATTATAGAAATAAGGGAATAGAAAAATATAAATAAGATTATAACAAAAAGATTATTATTGTAATATCTCCCCAACCTAATGAAAGTTTGTCATGCAAAATCATGATGTTTAAGATCCCAAAGATGTCTGGGTATAAGCCTCACATGGAAAAAATACAACTCTCATTTGTGAAGTGAGCTTCAATGTAGAAATCTTTTTAATGGTTCATTGGCTTCAAGGCTGATTAGAATTCTCTAAACCAAAGCCCTACAATTATTGTTTGGTATTAATTAGTTGAGATATGCACAAAGCTAAGCCCCAGTAGTCTTTAAATGTCACTGAGTGTCCGAGAAAGCCAAGAATATCTTACCATCTTAAGATGGTAAGATTATTATTATTATTCAGTTATTATTCAGATATTATTTGGATATTCAGTTCAGTCCAAACTGGCCTCTGGAATACCAAAGAAAAGCCCAGAAAAGCCAAAGAATTCAAAAGACCCTGGTCACACACATCAATCAGCATTTAGGCATATTAGGTATTTTTTTTATTTTGTTTAATGTTTATTCATTTTTGAGAGACAGAGAGAGACAGAGTATGAGCAGGGGAGGGGCAGAGAGAGAGGGAGACACAGAACATGAAGAGGGCTCCAGGCTCCAAGCTGTCAGCACAGAGCCTGATGCAGGGCTCGAACCTACAAACAGCAAGATGATGACCTGAGCCGAAGTCGCCCAATCGACTGAACCACCCAGGTGCCCCTATTTGTATATTTTTAAATCATATTATATAACCACTCCTAAGGAAATACTTGCTAATAGTTTTGTAAAAGAGCCATTGCAATTTGGGACATTTAATTGAAGGGCTAAGCCCAGCCTCTCTGTCATAGTCAGTTGGTGAGACCGTCTAGAGGAAAGCCTATGCCTTCCCCTACTCAGTACACACATTTGCCAGGGTCTTGCAGCCTGCATTTAGAACACTTCATGAGGTCAAGAAAGATGTGCGATTGTTCTACACACCCATGTCATAGTCCAGTGGTGGTACCATGGGTCTGACAGCACAGTCCTGGGAAAGTATCCAGATATCTCCCACACCTACCAGGCATGGCCTCTCCTTCTGCCAGCAGCTACTACTCATTAATGTCACAGCTATTTCCTGACCACAAATGGCACACTCATAGCCCATTTCTCTGAGATGTATGTGTCAACCCAGCTTTGAACAGTTTCTTATCACCCTAAACTCCAAGTGGCCACCAATCTTAATGAACTTAGAGTCTGTATATTCACATGTGTGGTTTTCAAAAAATATTTTTGACAAATAAACAAATCAAGTTGTAAAAATCCCTATAGGATAACTACTGTACAAAAACACATAAATAAAGAAAAATTAAAAACCAAAGAAAGAGAGAGGAATGGAACCAGGGAAGATTCACAGGAAAATTTCAAATTATAATGTTTCTTTTCTTAAAAAAAAAAAAAAAAATCAAACATCTCCTTCCAGGAAGATAGAGTAGACATACACATTCCTCCTACTAAGTACAACTAAAACCTCTCTACATTACATATATTAAAATAAAAAAGAAGGGGTGCCTAGGTGGCTCCCAGTTGAGCATCTGACTTCAGCTTCAGGTCATGATCTCATGGTCTGCGAGTTCAAGCCCCATGTCAGGCTCGGTGCTGACAGCTCAGAGCCTGGAGCCTACTTCAAATTCTGTGTCTCCCTCTCTCTCTGCCCCTCCCCTAGGCACGCTCTGTCTCTCTCTCTCAAAAATAAATAAACATTAAATTTTTTTAAAAAATAAAATAAAATAAAATAAAAATGAAATGAAAAAGAAGACTCTGAAAGATGGGAAGATTAAGACTACTTAGGGACTTCAGAACCCCCAAAAGGACAAGGTGATGAGACCTGTTTTCTTTTTATCTCTTATATCCCAGACTTAGAGCCAAAGATGCTGATACTTGAAAATTGCCAAAGGATGCAGATCAAAAAAACAAAACAAAACAAAACAAAACAAAAGCAGTCTCTCTCTAGCCAAAGGAGCAGGAAGAAGGAAGCCTATCAGAACAGAAAACTTTTAGACATCAACCACATTACTGCACCTAAATACCACAGGGGAAAAAAAAAAAAAAAAAAAAAAAAAAAACCCTGTGGCCCCACTTACACCAAGGCGAGCAAAGGACAAGTGGAGAATGTAGACTTTTACCCTCACCAGGCTATCTGAGGTATACCAAAGCTCCCCTCAGCACACACACATACTACCCCAATAAGGTGATGTCACAGAAGACTGAGCAGGGAGCTGGGACTTCCATCCACACTGAGCCAGTAAGGAGACACCCCCCTCAATTTTAGTGGAGACCAAGTGGGCATCCCAGACTTCCACTCTCATCCAATATTAACCAGACACTCCATTCTGCATGGCTGAGTGGCGTCAGGGGCCTAGTAAAGAGTCAAGATTTTCACCACCACCCAGCAGTAATGAGCCAACCCTCTGTGATATCAGCAGGGCTGTGTGATGAGTAATATGTATAAGAGGCATTCCTATCTTTGTCAGTCAGGATGGTTATCAGTAGAGGGCCAGTAAGGCAAACAGAAACTCAGCCTACCCAGGAACACTGAGGAGCCCTCCCCTGGTCCCTCTCCCTCTGGGTCAAAGGAAGCCTAGTCGAGAAACTGAAGGTCCATTCTTAAATATCAATACCATGGCAGCACCCTCTGTCATTCCCCTGCCAGAGCAGTGTGACTGGGAGGTAGCTAAAACAAAAGGTTGAATTAAGATCCAGAGTCTTACAATATTCTAACTGTCCACGTGTCAAATAAAAGTTATTCATCATACCAAGAACCAAGAAGATCTCAACTTAAATGTAAAAAGATAATCAATAGATGCCAAAATCAAGATGAAGGAGGTATAAGATATATTTGATAAAGATTTAAAACAACCATCAAGAAAAGGCTTGGACAAGCCATTATGAACGTGTGTGGAACAAAAATTACAAAGTCTCAAGTTAAAAAGAGAGAGAAGGGAAAGATAGAAGAACCAAACGGAAATATTAGAACTGAAAAATACAACAGCTGGAATTTTAGAAAACAACTCAATGGATGGACTTAATAGCAGCATTGAAGGGACAGAGAAAAGAATCAGTGATCTTGAAGATAAAACATAAAAATAAAAAATAAACCAATCTGAACAACAAAGAAAATATACTTTAAAAAAAGCAGAGCTTCATGCACTCGTGGGAGTATAATAAAAGATCTAACATCTGTGTCATTGGAGTCCAAAGAGGGCAGGTAAAGAAGTACTCAGAGAAATAATGGCTGTAAATTTCCAAAACTTGGCAAAAGACATAAAGTTACAGATTCAACTAAGCAAACCCCAAATGGGATCAGCCCAAAGAAATCCACACCAAAACACATCACAATCAAACTTCTCAAAACTAAGGGCAAAGAAAATATCTTAAAAGCAGTGAGAGAGAAATAACACCTTAATTTGCGGGGGCGGGGGGGGGGGAACAATTTGAACAACAGTAGATTTTTCATCTGACATCACAGAGGCCAGAAACAAGTGTATATTTTTCAAGTACTGAAAGAAAAAACAACAACTGTGAACTCAAAATTTTATATTTAGAGAAAATATCTGTCAGGAATGAAGGTGAAACCAATACTTGAGCCCCAACATATCAACAACTATATTAAATGTAAATTGCCTGAGTATCCCCACTAAAAGACAGAGACTGGCAGAATGGACTAAAAGCATCAGCCAATTCTATGTGTACACAAAAAGGTAAGTTGAAAGTAAAAGACAGGGAAAAGATAAATTATGCAAACACTAATCAAAGCAAAACAGGAGTGGCATATTACTAATGAAAGAAGTCAAGCTGAGAAAGTTATATGCTATGATTCCAACTAACATTCTGGAAAAGGCAAAACAAGGGAGACAGTGAGAACATCAGGGATTGCCAGGGGTTTGGGAGAGGGGAGAGATGAATAGGTGGAACACAAAGGAATTGGAGGACCATGAAAGTACTCTCATACCATAATGATAGACACGTGTCCAAACCTGTTACACAGTTGACCAAACCAACAGCGAACCGTAAGGTAAACTACAGACTGGGTGCTTATGATGCGTCAGTGCAGCCTCATCCGTGGTAACAAGCATACCGTTCTGGGGGGGGATGTGGATGATACGGGAGGCTCTGTGCGTGCAGAGCACAGCATATATGGGAAATCTCTGTACTTTCAGTTTTGCTGTCTGTGAATTCTAAACTGCTCTAAAAATAATTACGTTTCAAAAAGAAGGATATGGAAAGGCAAAGGAAACTTAATGGTCAAAGAATTTTGAAAAAAAGAAGAATAGGGGCGCCTGGGTGGCTTGGTCGGTTAAGCGTCCGACTTCGGCTCAGGTCATGATCTCACGTCCGTGAGTTCGAGCCCCGTGTCAGGCTCTGTGCTGACCGCTCAAAGCCTGGAAACTGTTTCAGATTCTGTGTCTCCCTCTCTCTCTGCCCCTCCCCTGTTCATGCTCTGTCTCTCTCTGTCTCAAAAATAAATAAACGTTAAAAAAAAAAAAAAGAAAGAAAAGAAAAAAGAAGAATAAAGAGGAATCAAACTACCTGACTTCAAGACTTCCTGTATAGCTGCTCTAATCAAAACTATGATACTGGTGAAGGGACAGGCACACTGTTCAATGGAACAGAATGGAGAATGCAGAGACAGGGCCACACAAATGCGCCCAGCTGAGGTTTGACAAAGGTGCAAAAGCAATGCAATAGGAAGAATATCTCTCTCAACAAACAGTGCTGGAGAAACTGAACATTCGGGGGGGGGGGGGGGGGAAAAAGAAAAGGAGAATGTCTACCTAAATATCACATCTTACATAAAAAATAGTTCAAAATGGATCACAGACTTAAAGGTAAGATTAAAATTATTAACTTTTAGGGGCGCCTCGGTGGCTCAGTCGGTTAAGCCTCCGACTTCGGCTCAGGTCATGATCTCGTGGTTCATGAGTCCAAGCCCTGTGTCAGGCTCTGTGCTGACAGCTCAGAGCCTGGAGCCTGCTTTGGATTCTGTGTCTCTGTCTCTCTCTGCTCCTCCCCCACTTGTGCTCTGTCTCTGTCTATCAAAAATAAATAAAATGCAAAAAATTATTAACTTTTAGGGGAAACTATAGAAGAAAGTCGTTGACATCCACAGATAGGCAAAGATTTCTTAGACTTGATACCAAAAGCACAATCCATAAAAGAAAACTACCGATAAATAAACTGGATTTCATCAAAACTTTAAACTTTGTTCTGTGAAAGACCATTTTAAGAAGATGAAAGGACTGACAGAAAAGATTTGCAAATCACATAGCCAACAAAGGACTCTATATATATAAAAATAAAAATACAATTAGAAAATGGGCAAAAGATATGAACAGACATTTCACAGAAGATCTGAAGACATTTGTTTTCATTAGCCATTAGGGAAATGCAAATTTAAAACATATGGAATATTACTACACACCCATCAGAATGTCTAAAATAAAAAATAGTGACAATACCAAATGCTGGTGAGGATAGAAATAAACCAGTTCCATAACAAATTGCTGGTGGAAGTTAAAATGATACAGCTACTCTGGAAAACACTGTGGCAGTTTCTTTCAAATATACACGTGCATGTATGTGCGACTCCCATAGAACCCAGGAATTATACTCCTGGGCATTTACTCCAAACACGTGAAAAGTTACCTTCACACAAAAAGCTGTTCACAAATGTTCAACGTAGGTTTATGACTAATAGCCAAAAAACCAGAACCAACTCAGATGTCCTTCAGTGGAGGAAATTTAAACAAACTGTGATACCTCCATCCCACTGAATACTTTTCAACAATAAAAAAGAATGAGTTATTGAAACACACAATAACTTGGATGAATAGCTAGAGAAAAAGCTAATCCCAAAGGCTGCATACTGTAGGAGTCCACCTGTAGAATATTCTTGAAATGACAAAATTGTAGCCAAAGAGATACATTAGTGGTCACCAGGGGTTAAAGACGAGGAGGGGAATTGGTGAGGGTAAAGCAGGTGTGACCATAATAAAAACCAACATGATAGATCCTCATGATAATAGAAATGTTTTGTTTCTTGACTGTAGAAATGTCAATACACTATTTGTGATATTGTACTATATAGTTTTGCAGGATATTACCATAGGGGAAAAATGGACAAAGGGTACATGGATGTCTCTCTATTATTTCTCACAAGTGCATGTGAATCTATAATTATCTCAGGGCGCCTGGGTGGCTCAGGTGGTTAGGTGTCCAACTTCAGCTCAGGTCATGATCTCACAGTTTATGGATTTGAGCCTCTCATCGGGCTCACTGCTGTTTAGCACAGAGCCCACTTCAGATCCTCTGTCCCTCCCCAGCTCACACTCTCCTTCTTTGTCTCTCAAAAACTAATAAACATTTTTTTTAATTTAATAAAAAATATATAATCATCTCAAAATGAGTTTACTTTAAAGATATGAAGCAAATTATGAGATAGTTTGACATAATTTTATTTTTTAATGTTAGATTTATGCCATTTCTCAATGATTTTCACCTTGTGTAACTCATAAAGATACATATATATTTTTCAATTGTGTATCACTCTTGTACTTTAATTAAGTGAGATAATAAACTCTCAAAAGCTTTTTGAAGCATAAAATCCCACTTAAACATGAGTCTTTCCCAAATGGCATATACTTTAGATATATCATCTCACTGTATAATCAAAAGCCAAATGATACAGTACTTCTCTTCACATCCACTGTGTAAATGAGGAAGACAGGAGTTGGAAAAATTGGTGTCATTGATAAATTCTTTATAATTAGTTAATAAACAAACTTGGAGCAGAACCCCACTTTTATAGAATCTGTATTTAGAGTTGCCATCAGCAGAGTAGAATGAGAATAGGATACTTTGCTGATGGGGATGTAAAATGGTACAGCTCCTTTGGAAACCACTTTGGCAATTTCTTAAAAACAAAAACAAAAAACTAAGGAAACTACCAAAGAACTGGAGAGTAAATGTGAAAGAGTTGACAAAGCAGATAAGAGCCATTCTGTGTCTGGTGGAGATATGAAAAAAATAGAAGAAAGCTAAGGCAAGAGGTCAGTCATGAGCATCTGTAAGGGAAATGGATGTTGGGGATGTGAAAGCATCCAAGTAGATCTAAGGAAAATCTGAAGCCGTGAATAATGTACCCTTCCTGAACATGGCATACAGAAGGCAGCAAACATCTTTGAGAAGGCAGGAAGGAGGCATGATGCTACAGTCAACATGGCAGCAGGTGGTAACTTACAAATAAGTGAGGTAGTTCCTTAGGTGGTTGCTCAGAGCCTTGCAGAATCTTGAGACTCCAGAGTGATGTAGAAGAAGTAGCCTAAAGAGGGGCATGGAGGCTCTCGGAGAATCAGAGTCCTAAAACACGTCCTGGATCAAGATGGATCACAAGCTAGCTCTCAGAAACCTTACAACCAGAGATTAAGACAGTGGCCACGTGCTTTAGTAACAAAGGTTGGAGCAATGTCCAAGAGAAGTGAGTGACATCATCCACCTACCACTGAATACCAGTTCCAGAAGTCCAGAGACAAGACCAAACCAACCATTCCAAACTGGCAGCACCATACCTGAGGCCAAAGAAGAGAGCGAAGATGTACATAGGTGCATGCCGATGGAATCATGGTGAATTAACATTTCCCTGCACCAGACACCATTCTGGGGAGGAGGACAGGAAAGGAAGTTTCCCTTAGAGAAGAAAAACCCTCAGTATGTGTTAGCTTTGAACTGACTGAGGGGTTACTCAAATGAATCTAAATATTTACCCGAAAGATACTGTTTTAAGTAAAAAAAAAAAAAAAAAAAAAAAAGTAAAGTCATTTTTGTTTGTAAAAAGTAACTTTTCATCCCCCATGAGGTGCATGGGTCTCCAAAGCAAAACAACAAATCCAAAAAACAAACCAACATTATTTCCAAAACATTTTGTGAGATACTTTGCTGAGCCAAGGATCAGCTACACATATTTGTGATACACGGTTTCTCCCCTTGTGATATGTTTCAAGTGACAACCCTGCATGACATTAAAGTTTTAGGAGGAGAATCAAAACAAGGCAAAAGCTGTTTGATGTTCTCTGAGGACGGCAAGTCCTAATTGCAAGTAGCACCATGCTACAAGTGGGAAGGGACGTAGACTTAATCTCTTCCTCACACTTGTCCGGGTAAGCCATCTTGGATTTTTTAAAAGTAAAGAAAATAACATAACCTAACAAAATAATTTTTACTATCACCTAATTTATAGATATCACTCTTTATTTTTTTAAAATTTTTTTTTTAACGTTTATTTATTTTTGAGACAGAGAGAGACAGAGCATGAACGGGTGAGGGGCAGAGAGAGAGGGAGACACAGAATGGGAAGCAGGCTCCAGGCTCTGAGCCATCAGCCCAGAGCCCGACACGGGGCTCGAACTCACAGACCATGAGATCATGTCCTGAGCTGAAGTCGGATGCTTAACCGACTGAGCCACCCAGGCACCCCTAGATATCACTCTTTAAAAGAATCCCTTCCTAGTCCTTGGAACGCTAAGGAGTTTCTCCACCTGTATGTTTGTTTACATTTTGGATACACACAAAAGCCTCAGGGGGCATATAGGAAAACCGGCCAGAGTGATCTATCTTCCCTGACTCAGATCTGACTCAGGCAAATGACTTTTTTTTTTTAAGATTATTTATTTATTTTGAGAGATAGAGAGAGCAAGCAGGGGAGGGGCAGAGAGTGTGTGTGTGTGAGAGAGAATCCCCAATGTAGGACTCAAACTCACAAACTGTGACATCATGACCTGAGCCAAAATCAAGAGCTGGCCACTTAACTCACTGAGCCACCCAGGTACCCCAAGCAAATGACATTTGACAGCAGTAATTATTGTAACCATTTCCCTTTAAGTAACACAGTTTAACAAAGCCTATTTGCCATGAACATTTGGATGCAGATACTTAGATGTAAGGTATCTAAAGATGGAAATACAACTTTTTAGACCACAAATTCTGTGTCCAACAGATAATTCTGCCCCACCCCCTCATCTTCGTATACCCCTCACCCACCAATAACTCCAGAATGTATTTGCAATTCTCAAAACTTCCTTCTAAGATCTAGACTGATCTCCTTATTTGATACTTCGGCTCAGATGACTCTCAAGCATCTTAAGTTTAAAATGTTCAGAATTGAATTCTTCCCTCTTTCTCCACAAAATGACCTCCAGTGTTCTCTATCTCTGACTATCCAGGTGCTCATCCCAGAAACCCAGGAGCCATACTTGACACTTTCCTCCCCTTCGCATACTCCTATGCATTATCAAGTTACAGCCATTTCATTCTCAGATTAGATCTTAAATCTGCCCAGTTCTCTCCACTTCCACTATCACCATCCTGGTGTAGGTCACCATCAAACTGGACTCATACTACCCTCATATCAGGTCTGCCTCATACCATTCCTGTCTACCTCCAATCCATTCTCCATACTATGAAAGTAATCTCTTAAATATACTATCACTCTCCTACTCAAACTCCTAAATGGATTCTCACTGATCTAACCTCCTTTCCTTTACCTTTGAGACCTTTCATGATCTGGCCCTATTACTTCTTTACCATCTTGTTCCTCATTCACTCTCACCTACTTCACCAGACATGCTGGCCTTCTTTAAGTCCCCCAAAGGTCCTAGAGTGTTCCCTCTCAGGACCTGTGCAGAGACTTTTTTTCACCTAATTCTTTATCAACTTCCATGTTGCAGTCTAAACTCTCCTTTATAAAGAGGGTCTCCCCTGACCCTCCTTTCTAAATAAGTGGTCCATTGTACTCTCTTAATGCTAATCTTTTTTTTTTCCTTTATAGCAAGAATTCCTCAGTGTGTAATTACTTGCTTCTGTGCTTATTAAAGTCTCTCCTGCTAGCTGTAAGTTCCGTAAGAGTAGGGACACTATTTTGTATACTATTGCAATTCTAGAAATCTAGCACAAAGAAGTTTCTCAGTAAATATCTAATGAATAAATGAATGAATTAATAATAAATTCAGGAGTTGTTTGTCACCTGAGAGATGAATAGCAACATGAGTTTAAAAGGACAAATTAAATAATCAAGTAAATAGACAAAAAGTTTTCTACCTGTTGGAGATCATCAAGAGGATGTAACTGTCAGTTGGCTCAGGAACTGGATCCAGGTGTGGAGCTTCCTCACACACCTCCCTTGTCCTTAAAACGTGTGTTCCTCTTGCCTCCCCACAACCCACCTGGAGAAGCTGCCACAAGGGTAGAGCCTTGAGGTAGTAATGTTTCGTTGAGATTTTCGGGACAGTACACATGACTGAACCCAGTTAAGTTTCCTTGTTGTTGGTTCCAAACCTCCTCCAGAAGCTTCCCGAGAATAATCTCAAACTGGCCATGTTGCCCAAAAGGCAGGGAGACAAAGAAGAAAGAGAAAAGATAATTTATAAACAGAGGACAGGGAGACACAGAAGAAAGAGAAAACAGGGTGCCTGGGTGGCTCAGTCAGTTAAGTGTCCAACTGCAGCTCAGGTCATGATCTCACGGTTTGTGAGTTTGAGCCCTGTCCCCGTCTCTCTCTCAAAAATAAATTTTAAAAAAAGAAATAAACAAGAGAACTTACAAATGAGGCTTGTCTTGAGCCACCACGAGAGGAGTAGATCTCCACACCTTTCCACCAGAATCATAAATGTTTAAACAGAGGCTTTAATTTTTTTTTAGTGTTTATTTGTTTTTGAGAGAGAGAGAGAGAGAGAGAAGCAGACAGAAGGTCTGAAGCAGGCTCTGTGCTGACAGCAGAGTCCGATGTGGGGCTCAAACTAACAAATCCTGAGACCATGACCTGAGCCGAAGTCAGCTGATTACCTACTGAGCCACCCAGGTGCCCCTAAACAGAGGCTTTAACTGGGCTCAGCCACATATACCACCCAGATGTCTCAACATCACATCACAATCTCAAGACTATGTCTTGGGGCAGCTTCTGGGAGTGGGAAAGGCAAATGAAGTGCACATTCTAAGGATGGGGAGAGGTAGTAAAAGAGCCTCTGATCACTCAGGTCGAGCTCTGGGGTCATCTGGTGGTCACGTTCTCTCAATGACCTCCTCCAACACTTAACCTCTTAAAACTACCAATCTAAAGTGGTCTGCCTTTTTCTTCAGTTTCCCCCGTCCTTGTGTACAGGGGACAATTTGTGAACAAACTGCACTGAAATTAAGGAAACCAATACATATATCCAGCTCCTATAAAACCTAACTGAAATTGGGGGCACGTGGCTGGCTCAGTCGGTTAAGTACTCGACTTCGGCTTAGGTCATGATCTCACAGCTTGTGGGTTCAAGCCCCGTGTCAGACTCTGTGCTGACAGCTTGGAGCCTGGAGCCTGCTTCAGATTCTGTGTGTGTGTATCTCTCTCTCTCTTTCTCTCTCTGTCTCTCTCTCTCTCTCACTCTGCCCTCCCCTGCTAGCACTCTGTCTCTCTCTCAAGAATAAATAAATATTTTTAAAAACCTTTTTAAAAACCTAGCTGAAACTCAATCAGTGATGTTTATAAATGAATAAAAGACCAATGACCCATTTACAAGATGTCCAAATATATGCATGTTTGAGGAAACTGATTTCCATGATCAGTGCAAATTTGGTTAATCTGGTAACACATGTTAACATATTGGTAGTCAAGTATGTTATATGTCAATGTTGAGTATGTATATTGCTTTTGTTACAGCTTATAAAACATGTAAAAAATAAATTTCAAATCAGTCTTCCACAGAGTCCCTTATAGGGATCCCATAGAGTAAAAGGTGAAATTCATGCTCAGATACCAACATGTTTCTCTAGAGGTAAAAATAGTTGTGATAAAACTTCCTCTCATAAATTACTGGCAGTACGCTATTGGAGAGAAGAGTTAAAACATTGGTGAGTATAATAAATCTTACGTCAACATTTATATTTCACTGTGGTGGATATTGATAGTAAAGCTGTGCTAAAAAGTAAAATCATTTTTAAAACTGAACCAATTAGAAAGCAATAGATCATTTCCTTAAAAAAGAAGACTGTATTCTTATTCATAGAAATGTTTTCATTAGTAGAAAAAGAATCAACATTTTAGTGCGCAAAATGATGATAATTTTGCCCTAATCCCACTATTTAGCCAATTTAAATCTCCTCTGATTAAAGATAATTCCAGCATTTTAAAGATCAAAGCTTCTCTGCTGGTTGATTAGTTTCTAGGTCCTAATTTTACACTCTTAGTCAAACCATACAGTCTTAAAAAAAAAAAAATCTAAATTTGAAAAAGCAGGAATATTACCTCTCCCAACAAAAAGAAAATAATTGTCCTTACATGAGATCACTCTTCCAGAAAGTGATAAATGCCAGTCAAAGTACACATCAATTATCCCCCTCCATTCTCTGTAGCTGAAACTCCCCACTTTTCTTGGCCAGGAACCCTTATATTGAACACAAAGCTATAAAAGTGATGCTATTTCCATGAAAGCCTCTCCAAACCCCAGAATATGTAATAAATATCCATCCTTCTATCACCCCACATTTCAAAATATATAATTATAATTCATGAGCTATTATTTCAAAATAGTCCTTCAAAATCCTTAATTCTTTAAATGAGAAAACAGATTACTTCCTTTAAATAACAATTATTTTTTCTTATCCTTAACTAACAGAAACTGAAGTTCAAAGAGTTTAGCAAATTGTGCAGAACTCTTTAACCTAGATTGTTATTTGGCTCTAAAAAGCCATGCTTTATTTTACTCTATTACTAGATGCCTCCTAAAATATTACCTGACCCTTCTTTTCCCAAGTACAAGGACACAGCCTCCTCTAATTGTCCATATAAAACCTATATACCTTCTTTAACTGAGTCAACTTCTTTATTACAGTCTTTACAATTCCTTTACAGAATTAGTCAAACATACAGTTAACACCTAGATATGCATAGTCTACTGAGATCGGTGGCATCTGTTCACAAAGGGCAAAATCCATGTTACTAACCTTGCACAGCATCCACGACAAAGAGATTGGTGCTTATCAAGCTCTTTTTGATGTGATTGACAATTCTAGGACCTCCTAGAAGATTTAAGAAAGACAGCATTTGGTGCTTCCACAAATTCTGACATGTGAGGGGATTCACGGACTCCAAACCAATTCTGAAACTCCATGATACCAATTCAATTTCTTACGATGTGAATATTCTCAAGTTTCCTTCTTTTTTCTTTACAGTGAAAGTTTTAGGAAGTTTATATGAATTAATAAAAATCCTGAGCTCTATGAAGCCAATCTAGCTTTGAACATGCTTTTATTGATCTTTCAGGTAAATCTACTGTGAATGTTATGAGCCAAACCCAGATCACCAACTTCAAACAGAATTGGAGTTACCTGTAGAGAGTTATGCTGGCAGACAGGCTTTTACTAAAGCCAGCAGAGCAGAGGTGAGGATAAAAAAAAAAAAAAAAAAAGTTGCTTAATTAACATTTTAGATATGTTGTAGGTTGAGTGATTTAAGGCAGCTTATTAAATTCTCCCTGATGCATCCTAGAGGATATCAGTTTTCTTTCTTTTCTATATTAGAGATGTAATCAATTTGTTTCTAATATCTAAACACATTAGCATAGGGAAGGTTTTTAATAAGCTGGGATTCTTTTTAGATTCATTCTGATCAGTCAGTTATCTTGCTTGAAGATACCAATTTTACTAGGGCCAATGCAATGGGAAAATATTTTCTCAACTCTCACTTCTTGGAAATAGCATTTCTCTAACACTAAAGGAAATATTTTCATTCCCAATTTTGCATGTGGATAAAAGAAACAATAACATGATTACTCATCCCTACCATCTCCAAAATTCATACTCATATCTATTTGGTACATGTTTCCATATATCAAAATGGATTCAACTCATAAGTCTTGGGACTCTAGAGGCATAACCCTGTCATATGGCCTTTTTCTTTGGCCTACACCTAATTTTAAATCTGCACCCATCAAATAAGCCATGAAGTTCCTTGTAAGATCCATATGAAGAAAACTTTGACAACCATGCTAGGTCACAACACCCCAGTGAAAATCTCAGCCCAGCGATATACATCAGCATGGTTAAGCACAGAGCCTTAAATACAGAGTACCTGGATATGGAACCTGTCTCCACTGCAAATTGGAGTATAACTTGGGCAATTGCCTTTATCCCCCTCTGTCTGAGTTTCCTCATTCGGTAAAATGCAGATTACGATAGTAACAATTTCATAGTTGTTTTGTTTTTTCTTAAAGAAAAAGAACAGCCACATCCAGGTCCTGAAGAGAAAAACTCCTTATTAACTCTGCCGCTAACATTTGTGCCTGTCAACTCAACCAAATGAATGGCCGGGAAGATTTTTGCTATCTCATTACAAGCTAAATTCTAGCCGCTCAATATAAAAATAGACAGAGTATCAATAAAATTCATATTTTCAAAAGAATTAAACATTATCATAGCAAGCCTTGCTGCTTCTACTTTTACTCCCTCTCCATATTTTTATAGAACATATCCTACACCTTGTGCCACTTCTTCTGTAGTTACTTTCATGTTTCTCTAAAAGAGAAAAACTCTGCTCAAAATGGAAACCATATATCCACGAAAGCATGATAATACCTAAAAAAAAAATGGCTTAATAACTTCAAATATCCCATGAATGCTCAAAAGTTGCATCATATTATAAATATTTTTTAATCACTTGTTGGTTTGAAGCGGGATCCAAATAAGGCCCACATATGGCAATTAAATATTAATCTATTAAGCCTCCTTTAATCTATGATTTTCTTTCTCCATCTCATTTATATTCTATTTGTTGACAAAATTAGGTACTCATTTTGTAGATTTTTCTACAATCCGGATTTTTCTGAGTGCATCCTGTGAAGCTTTTCTTGTGTTTGTTTTTAAATATGTTCCCCTGATTTCTGTATTTCTTGTGAATTTGTAGTTGAACCTAAACACTTAGATTTAGGAGTGATATCTTTGGGTATTTCCTAGTAGCTGGTATGTTGCTCCATTGGGGGCTTGTACCAACTAGTTGTCTCTCTTCTTATGATGGATGTTAACTACCATTAATGTGCAGTACACAGATCCATTAATTCATTAGGAGTTATAAAACACTGATATTTTAGTTCTATTTCTTCATTTATTAGATAATAAACTTCTATAAAGGTAATGTCCCCTTATCTACCATTTACTTGTGCAGTAGTACAGTTGTATGTATATAAAAGGCAAAATAAATGCTCTATTCTATCCTTTGTTTTATTACCTTTCAAATTAGTCCATCCTTTAATGATGACTGTTTCTTCGTTAATATATACTAAAAACTCATAGATTGAAACATATTTGATGTACTTAATTCTATCGAAGTTATTACCCTTATTTATACTCAAATTGTCCCCTGTTTGGCCAGAGGAAACCTTTCAAGTTGTCTCTTGAGTCTTTTTACACAAAGCTAGTAGTCTTTGACAGTTCCCTTTGGTATCCGCTGCAATAAAATATCGAGGTTCATCTTGTACATTTCTACTTCAGACCTAGAATCACCCGTATCTCTAAAGAGTTCTTGTTTCTTTCAATAGGAAAAAGTATAGCTGACAGAATACTCTACCATATTTTCTCTCCCTTTCCCTATCTGTGCTGCTATGTTTGTATATATATACATGTTTGTATGTGTATACATATGTATATATCTGTATGTGTGTGTATACATATATCTATACCATTTAAAAGCTGAAAAATTATGGATGGCACTTTATCCTTAAATATTTTAGCACACATCTCCTAAAGAACCAAAAGTCACTTTGACCTAAGAAAATTGTTATTCTATGATAACATTTAATATTTAGTCCATATTTTAATTTCTCCAATTCTCCAAATTTTAATTTTGTAACTGTTTTCTTTTGAGCAGAACCAGGATCCAGTCTAGATTTTCACACTGCATTTTATTATATCTGTTTAGTCTCTTATAATCTACAATAGCCTCACTCTTTTTGGTTTGTTTTCATGCTTTCAAGACATAAGATAGTTCTCCTGTAGAATGTTCCACCTTTTGGATTTTGGGGTTGCTTAATCATGGCATTCCATTTCTTTCAAATATTGACTCTTCAAAAAAATTCTCACCTTGAGAAATTTCAGTTAGCCATATACCTAAAACCTTTCCTGGAGCAATATTGATTTTCTCTGTGTAGAAAGTAAATTTGAATTATAGGAATGTTGTACTTTATTGATATAGTATTATTTTCTCTTTTTATCAGGTGCAAGGTGTTCTAAAATCCATGATTCCTGAATATATACTAGATTATCATAAGAAACTTCATGGGAAAAAGAATATTCTACTTGACCATTTAGATAGTTTACCCTTGTGAATGTCTACCCCTTATCTGACTATGATCAGTGACAAAATTCTTGGTAGATATTACAAAGAAGGAGGTACAGTAGAAGTCCAGCAACCAGACTCTCCTCTATTATCAAACTGTCTCTAATATTTTAACATATATAATGATTATTTTTGGTTAAATATGCCTTCCTTCCCAGGAAACTCTCCCTAGTGGGTCTCTGAGCTTCCTTCCCTCCTTATATTATGAAAAAGAGAAAGAACCTGATTTTAAGTTGCTCAGATATTTGCATTTTTTTCATGATCCCTTGAGCATGTTTTCCCAATCATTCCTGATAAGAATTACTCAAGAAGCTGCTTAAATTTACAGATTACTGGCATCCACCTCAAGGGAGGGACCCAGAAAGGAATATTTTGAACAAATTTCCTAGGTGATGCCTATAGGCAAGTCTGGGAAATATGTCCCTTGTGTGTATCTGCTAAAGAAAAAAAAAAAAACCCTCTGGTATAACACAGGGGTTCTAATCCCAAGTTCTTAAATCATATCACCTGAGTTCATAGCTCAACTACACTCCTTACCAGCAGAGACAATGAATGAGTTAGCCTCTGGGCCTCTGTTCTGACTCCATATAATGATGAAAAGAATACTGCCTACCTGATAGGTGAAAATCAAGCATTATAGTCATATTAAGTACATAGTGCGACAATCTCAATAAATGTTCATCATTAATTATTATTAATAACATTGCATTATAGGTATATGAGACCTGAAAGTTAAAATTTTTATGCATGAATTCTTCATGCTTTAATAGTATATACACTAAAGAAACTTGGATTTCAGGAAAACTCTTTTTCTCCTATTTAAGATTTTAAAACAGTTTAGCCTCCTTTTTCTCTCTTAAAGGAAAACATTGAGAGGGCCGCTCTGGTTCCAGTTGCCAAACTATCTTCCTAGGAGAAGACGCGACTATAGTTTTGCTTGGGTTTAGCATTTATAACATTAGTCATAATTTGCCTCAAGAGCTTCATTCCTTTCTAAAATGGCATACCCTTTGCCCACGTGACTGGTCACATTTTGATGGTATTTTACCCCGTTAAAAATATATATCTATCCCATGATAGAGAAAATCATCTCTAAAGTTATGAAGAACAAGATCTGCCACAGAAACAGTGAGGATCTACAAAAAACCCTAAGGAAAAAAGGATTGGCTCCCACAAGCCACTTCTCCAAAAGTAAGGAAACTTCAAGAACACCACAAAAGTACACAGTGAATGGAGTATTATCAACCAGAACATGGCAATATCAAAAGGTCATTTTATTCTTCTATTAGAACTGTTATAGTTCATCCTCCCCATTTAATTTGTATATTTTAGATCAGAAAGAAAGGATACTGTTATCTCTTGCCTTCATCATAATGTGACTATTACAGACTATTTCACTTATAATCAGATGAATAGAGAAATTTTTCTAAAACTTAAATTTTATTTTTCATGGATCTCTTGGAATTTAGCCTCAGAGGCCTCAAAGTACATATGTATTACCAGGGGATCTTGTTAAAATGTAAATTCTTATCTTGTTGGTCTGGAGTGGAGCCCTCTTAGGCTGCTCTGGGGATAGCACATGAAAACTGACCTTTAAAGAGTGGTTATCTTTCCATGATGGACAGACTATAGATAAACAAAACCAAGTTTGACCCTTGACAATTACTTCACTTCTACCAAGAATAGGAGTCCATCTGGGGGGAGGGAACTCAGAATGTAGCTAAGTTTATTTTGCTTTGTTTTTTAGGGGTAATCTACTGAGAATGCACAGGAAATCTCTACTCCTTGGCATAGGACTAGAGCATCTTACTGCTTATCTCAAATCATGAGTCGAAAGAGACATGAGAGATGAGCATTCAGACTTTGCCCACGAGTCTATATGGGATCTGTCTGCAATCTCATACAGTGTAGAACTTGAAACCTTGAGCTGAGACACAGAAATAAAACCCATTCAGAATTGGGCAATTGTCTTGGCAGGCAAAAGGAACTTGCATAATTACATAAATGATTCTGTACAACCAGAGCAATCTAAAAGGAACTTTAAACTGTTCAAAAAGCTAAAGGAAGGAATAAAATCCAGAAAACAGGTAATTAAGAAAAAATACTTGGGCACCTGGGTGGCTCAGTCGGTTAAGCGTCCGGCTTCGGCTCAGGTCATGATCTCATGATCTGTGAGTTCAAGCTACGTGTCAGGCTCTGTGCTGACAGCTCAGAGCCTGGAGCCTGCTTCAGATTCTGTGTCTCCCTCTCTCTCTGCCCCTCCCCCATTCATGCTCTGTCTCTCTCTCTCTCTCTCTCTCTCTCTCTCAAAAATGAATAAACATTAAAAAATATTAAAAGAAAAGAAAAAAGACTGATATTTAAGAATCAAATAACAACTCAAGAAATGAAAAAATGCAGTAGAAATGAAAAGGTAGCATTTTTGTCTTTGTAAAATGGAAGTTGCTAGAGTAGCTTTACATTTGATAGGAATGATCCAGAGACAGGAAGAGACTAGTTATGCAGCGGACAGGAAAAGCTGAGCATGCAGAACCCTGAAGTATATAAAAGCAGATGGACTGCAGAACAAAGAGGAAAGACCTATCTTTGAAAGGAAAAGCTTCCCTAATGTAAGGAACAAGAGAGAGGAATGAGGAAATGTGTGAGGACACATGAGGTTTGTGGATTCTGTGGTAGAAAATAAAGGGGTTCCCACTGAATGGCTTCCTTTTTCCCAGAAAGTATGGCACACAGTTTGTGATAAGAATGAACAGAAGAGATGTGTGATGACCAAGGAGACTAAAGAAGGAATAAAATAGTATGCGCAGCAAGTAAGAAATACAACATTCTGGATAAACAGTAGGATTACAGGAAATTGTTGAATGATCCTGTGAGGTTTCTGAAAATAAGCTAATATAAAATGAATGTTATCAGCTCAAATGTATGAGTCTCTCTAGGAATTTTCTGTTTTCTTGAGGCACGGAGAAGGTAAATGTTTGGTTCAATTCAGGTTGGAATTCACTGGTGAGCACCAACGAAGGGAAAACTAAAATTAGAGGTGAAAAAATGTTCAAGGTAGTGAATATCATGAGGGAGCAACATTTCAGCTAGACAAAGAGACAAGTGAAGAGAGGAAGGTGTGAAAAGAAGACTGGTGGAATCAGTGGGACTGGTGGATCCATGAGGTTATAGGATATTGGCAGTAGTGGACAGTAAATCAAAATGGCTGGAAGGATAAGAGGCAGAAGAAAGTAGGGGGATTGAAATCAGTATTCAGAGATGGGGTGCTGCTGGTGCCAACAAAGTCCAATCTCAGTGGCCCAGGCCAGTGGGTTGGATTGTTCATCTCTTGGATATTGAAGCCAATGAGAATGATCAGGAACTAGAAGAGGAGAGGACTGAGCCAAGAACACAAATGAAATGAATGACCAGGGAGCTAGTAGATGACACCACTGAAGAAGGCAAGGCCATTAGCAAACTATTACCAATTAAACCTCAAATTAAAAAAAAAAAGTATCAAAGGAGTAGAAATGGACAAAGAAGGAAGAAGAAACAAGTAGTGAGGATGATGTTTTTCCAAACTCTTAGCCTTCTGATGTACTTAGGATGTGAAAGAAAAACCAATCTCCATGTGAGAGGTGGCAAAGAAACAGAATCTTCAGAAGAAAGGCAAGATGAAGGGAATGTTCCAAGGAATTCATGATGAAGTGGATTTTTTTTTTTGTTTTTAAATCATATCTCAGGAAATCCAGAAGGCAAAGTGGAAAGGATTAGTAGGAATGAGTGAAATATTCATTCCATTTGGAAGATGTAAAGAGCATTTTGTGAACGAGTTAAGACATTAAGAATTACTTAAGAATAATGCTGCTCCAGGTGTGAAGCATCAGTCCATGAACTGCAGAATAGTGAGGCATAGATAGAAAGAAACAAAGGGCCAGGGTTTCTAGGGCAGTGTGGGACATTCAAGAATCTCTAAAAAACAGATATCTAGGTGAAAGGTAAGAAAGTATTTCAATATTTTAAAAACAAACACTGTTACTGGGCACATATATTTTTACTGATTGATTTATTTTTTATTTTATGAGTTGTTCCTTTTTTAAAAATTTCTGAATGAATGGAACAAAATCCAAACTATTTACAGAATTTCCTAAAATTGACACAACATTAAGGACCAATAGCATCAATGCCAGAGTTACTGTTATTAGCCAGAAAGACCAATTCTAAAAGCAAATAACAGCCCAACTCCTCATACCTCAGTAGTCAGAAGCAGATTCTTCTTGAACTAAAATGGTGGGAGGGTAAAAAATGGTAGGAGAGGATCGTTGTACAATCCAAGTCACCATGTTGAACAAACATTGATTCCTTTTATGAAGGCTGCTTCACTTCTCATTGAATGTCCCAGAGAAGCTATCTCATGTAGGTCAATGATTCTGATACTTTACAGACAGGAAAGTTCCAGAAATTTTTAAGGATAAATTCTGAAATACCTATGAGTAAATAGAGCTGAATACATTTTTTAATCTACAGTTTCACTGTCTTAGTCAAAACAGGATTTTTAAGTGATCATTTTAAATTAATTTTTTATTAGGAACTTTAACAACTTTGAAAGTGGAATAAATGCTTATTTTCTAATAATAAAAGTGAATTTTGACAAAAGAAAAAAAAGTAAGCATGCCATATATTAACTATATCATTGGGTGACATATTGTTTTGTCTTATCTTTTGTATTCTCAAATTGTCTATAATATACATGACTTACCATAAAAAAATCAAAAATTTCATTATTAAAAGGAATAGAAGATGATTCTCATTTTCCCTCTTTACAGACTTGTTTACTCCTATCTTTAAGCTCACATGCAGGGATTAAATCTATGTTCTCTTCAGTGCCTAGTAATGTTGGATCTAATTAAATTTTAGCTCATTTAAAAAACAAAAACAAAAACTGTGGTCTTTAATGATCTCTTTTCTTTGCTAGGAATGAAGTAATCAGTCTTCTATAGCTATGCATAGGTAAACACAAAAAAATGTCTCCTCAAATGTGACATTAAATTATTACAACAAAAAAATTTAAGTATAATTTTAAGCCCACTCTCATATCTCACCAAATATGTATCTCACCAAAGATACAAAATATTTATCTTCCCTTTATCTGTACTGCTCAGTAAAATCCTGTTTGCTGGTGGTATGTGTGTGCGTGTGCATGTATGTGTGTATGTGTGTGTGTGTGTGTGTGTGTGTGTGTTTTGCTCACATATTTCATGCTCATAAATGTACCAATGGATCAAAAATTTTTAAACCTCTTCAGTAGATAGAGAGCATGATTTTTGTTTTATGATACAAGGGGAAAGTCCTTAGGGGAAAATGTTAAGAGAATACTTTTGGCAAAAGATTAACATAGAACAATTCATTTTAAGCCAAGTTAGATTTGAACATCTTTCAAACTTTTAACATAGTATTTTAAATAAAACAAAGCTATTTTTACCTTTAGCAGGTTATTTAATGGTTTTTTTTTACTTCAGTTTCTTCATCAATAAAATGGGAATAACAAAAATAGTCTTACCTACTATTCCAGTATTCATGAAGGAGTGTTAGGACAATAAAAGATAGATACCAAAACTCTTTGGGAAAAAAAAATAGTATTTATCATTATCATCATTTATAAAACTGGGAAGGAACTTTCCCAGTCCCCAATTTTAGATGAAAAGTCTGAGATGTTAGAAGTGAAATGACTTGCTTAACTTCAGATGACTCCCGGCAATTCTAGGCCAACTTTTAAAAGAGCTAATGGGGGTGCCTGGGTGGCTAGTCAGTTAAATGCCAGACTCTTGGTTTCTGTTCAGGTCATGATTTCACAGTTGTGGGTTCAAGCCCCATGTGAGACTCTGTGCTGATGGTGTGGAGCCTGGTGGGCATTCTCTCTTCCTCTCTCTGCCCCTCCCCTGCTCGTGCATTCTCTCTCTCTCAAAATAAATAAATAAACTTAAAAAGAATTTTTTTTAAAGAGTTAATGAAAACCAAAGCTCTTTTTAAAATAAAATCATTTGGAGCACCTGGGTGGCTCGGTCAGTTGAGTGTCTGACTCTTGAATTTGGCTCAGGTCATGATTCCAGGGTCATCGGATCAAGGCTCGTGTGGGGCTCTGTGCTGAGCCTGGAGCCTGATTAAGATTCTATCTCTCCCTCCCTCTCTCTCTCTTTCCTTCTGTCCCTCTCTCTCCCCTGCTTGTATGCTCTCTCTCTCTCTAAAAATAAAAATAAAATAAACTTAAAATTAAGTAAATAAATAAATAATAAAATTTAAATCATTCGTGAAATATACTAAGGGGATGTGCTAACATACATTCATGTGCTCACACTTGTAAACACCAAATTCAAAAGCTGTGTGATGATAACTTCATAATAATAAGGGAAAGTTATCTTTTATTAGAATTCTATAGCAGCCAATGGATCAATCAAATGTGAAAAATCAATACAGATACCTTTAATATGTAAGGACTCAGAAAATGCTTTCCATTCAACATTTCCTAATAAGGCATCTCTTAATAAGAGAAATGAGAGTATGATAAAAATGTAATGATACTCTGAAATATAATAATATATACTATTATATTCAAACACATATATTCAAATATAATAATAGAATAAAAAACTAGGCATATAGAAACTCTAAGGGAAAAAAGGCTGAATGAAAAAGAAAATATATTCATGGCACAATTTTTGCTTTTGTAGTCATCATTAAGAAACAGATAAGAATAAACATTGTTGGATTGTCAAATCAGACTCTCAAGGAACAAGGAGATCTTATCTAGTATTAAATGTAGTGTTAATTGAAAGAATATAGATAACTGTAAGACACAGAGGTGCATGGAGAAGTCTGGAACCACCAAAAAGTTTTCCCAGTTCCTTCCCAACAATGTTAGGACATGTCCTGGCCCAAATTTAACATATAAGATCTCAGAGTAATGCATCACTTACTCAAAGGGAGCCCTTTCCATCATAAAATGACTCCTTCTTATACTCTGATCATGACACATCCAACATTAACATTTTCCAATAAGTCATGGGTCATAAATCTATAAATTCTAACTCTCCCTTCAGAATGGGTTACTTCTCCCTTTCTCCCCTCTGACCCCCTCCACTTTTCCCTTCTCCATCACTGTGTCCCCAGAGTAGGAAGGATAGCATACAAACCCAATGCTAACCTATTTCCTCTGCACTAGTCATAATAATATAAACAATATCATTGATTTTTCAACTTTTAGAAACAACCTATAACAAATCATAAGATACTTAATTTTGGTTTATGAATACAATTTAACATAATCAACCTTGACATATAAGAATAAAGTAGACAAAAGTTTGGGTTAGAATGGTAGATGAAAGAGGAAGGAAATGTTTACAAGTGCTACTATCTTTACCTTCAAAGTAGAGAACCAAGGAATACTGTCTATAATTTACCAAATAAGAAATGAAGATGTAAGCATATTACTTAAAATTACAAAGACAATGAGTAAAGGAACTAAAATTTTAACATAATTATATTGAGTGAGAGGTATGCCATTACTGTTAAGTGAGTTAAGACTCAACATATGTCTAAAATTAATAATCTAAAGCTCATAGACACAATAGTGTTTTGCAATATGGATATATACCTGTGGGAAGACAAAGGAATTGAAAAGGTGTCCACTTTTCCGAAGGCCACTATGGAGCAAGAACCTTATGCTTTTCCTTATAAGTTACACCCTATATGATCTTTTGTAACCATGTGTGGGAATTATTTTTGTACTACTTTGATAACTTTTTTTTAATTACTAAAATAAAGACACAAATGTTCCAGTCTGGTAACATTGGGATCTACATTGGTGCTAGAGCATTAAAAAGGAGGTGTACTTGATTAAGGCTAGTTCCAAGATCACAGATTTTGCATCACAGATTCAGTCAGGAAAATTTCCCCAAAGACAAGGTGAACATCGGGGTTAAAAGCTAAGACTCTACAGCCCCACTATCCCTTCCTACACTGTGACTCTTCCTGGATCAGAAATGACTATTGTCTATTGTCTTGCAATGTTCATTCCCCATTCCATTAAGAAGAGTGCTATTGAGTTTTATAAAGGAACATGCCCCTTAGCTACAGAGAATTCCCAACACCCCTTGCAACTAAGTGTGGCCATGTGATTTTGTTCTGTCAGGGAGATATGAACAGAATTAATGTTTGTCCCTTCCAGGTTGTACCCTTTAAAGAAATGAACTTCCTTTGTCTTCTCTATGTTCCCTGGATCCAGGGATGGAAGCCATGTTTTTAGAAGGACAATGACTCTACCAGGCTTAGACTACCTAACTCTGTTATGTGAGAGAGAAATACACTTCTAAATTGTTTAATGTAAGCTACTGTATTTTTGTATCTCCCTTATAGCAGCTTAGATTGTATGCTAACTAATGCCTTTCACCTTCACTGCAGGCCTTATATTCCATTCAGTTTGTGTAGATTTTTCTCTCCTGAGTTACTCTGTCTAGTGTCAAGTTCTACTTGCCTATTGACAGACCCACATATAATTCTATCAGTATCCACAGATATACTTGTTTCAAATACATGTATTGTTATGTAGGTTTCCAATTCAATTTTGGTCAAACACTTCCCCTGATTTCCATATTTATGTTAAAAGCATCATGCCTTTAATAAATCACTTTTATTTGAAAACTTTCAAAAACTTTAAAAGCTTAACACTTTTTCAAACTGAATTGCATGGCCCACCCATGTAATGTATACAGTATCCCTTGTTTTTACTTGATTTTCTTTCTTTTTCCAGTTCAATAAGCTAGACAAAAAATTATAAGAGGCTTAGTTTCTTAAAAGAGTACATGGACCTCAATTTGGATTTTCCAGTAAGTGTCTAACTTGTCGCTTCCCCTTGATCTTTAATATTGGGATTCTGGCTTTTCTGAGTACACCTGTGTTGAACTACCACTTGATGTGCATTCATTCTCACCTCAGTTTCATTGGTACAGGCTTCTAATCCATTTTTGTACTGCAATTGTTGTCCTTGGTTGCAGAAATGCTGTCTATCAACTGACTTTTCCTTCATAGCTTATCTAATTTTCTTATTGATTAAATAAAACTAGAGAATTTCTGAATCGAGACTTCTCTTAAATATGCAGATCTAATGTCCTTTGTAAGTCTTGTAGCATTTGCCAAGTTATCTATTAAAATACTTTTCATTTAGGGGTGCCTGGGTGGCTCAGTCGGTTAAGCACCCAACTTCAGCTCAGGTCATGATATCACCGTTTGTGAGTTCAAGCCCTGTATTGGGCTCTGTGCTGACAGCTCAGAGCCTGGAGCCTGCTTCAGATTCTTTGTCTCCCTCTCTCTCTCTCCTGCTTGTGCAGGATTCTGTCCCTCTCCTGTTTGTGATGCTCTCACTCTCTATCTCCCTAACAGAAATAATAAATGAATAAACTTTAAAAATATATATACTAAAAAACTAAAACAAAATACTTTTCATTGAAAGGTGTGGAATACCAAAGTAAAAAATACTCATACCAATATAAGAGTGGGTATTTATTACCAACTCATATAACAAAAATATTGACAGTTTTAGGATTGATTCAGTGACTCCATATGTTATCAAGTACCCAGGATCGTCTATCCATCTGCTCTGCTACACTCAAGAAGTCAATGATCTCTCCTCTTGGTTGCAGAAAGTATGCAGCTGTTCTAAGTATTACATCCTTACACAAGGTATGTACAAAACCAATCAGGGAAGACAAAGGCTCCCATTCATATACCTTACCTTTTTCCCTTTATCGAGGAGGAATATTCTTCCAGAAAACTCCAGCATAATTTCCTTCATGCATCACAGACAAGTTCTAGCTCACGTGGTCTTTCTTAGCTGGAAGAAAATTCAGAAAATCAGTATCTGGTATTTTCTAGCTCTCTCCCTAGTTGTTGTGTTTGGCCAGTGGGAGAAAACAGAGGAGATGGCTCTGGAGTAGGTAACCATCAGTGTAAGCTACTATATAGTAAAAAAATAAATGGTGCAAAAAGGAAATTCAGGATGGTTCCAAAAAACAAGAGCTTTCTTAGGAACTTCTTTCCAACTTGTCTCAGGACCCTTACTATATGAATTGAAGAAATGGATTTTTTTTCTCACTAATAAAGTTGTAAAACAGAACATATAGTTTCATTGTATTATTTTCTGTAACCAATTAGAGAAAATTAATAGATTAATCTGAATGCATGGCTTCAGTTTTTGATAACATTTTATTATAAATTCCATATAGATCAGGAACATGATTATTTAAGGGATGTTAAAGATAGAACTATATTATTTTGCTTTTGTTTTTGTTTTTTGCTATGCACCATAACTCCTCTCATATTGAAAATTCTATTAAAATGCAATTTGCTATATGTAGCTTTTAGAATCCCATGAGTCTCTGTTAAAGAAATTAATCACCAATTCTATGCAAATCCAAAGGCAATAAATCACAATGTTACATAAGCATAGCACTTTTTTCCTCCCTTCCTATCACACTCTAAGTTGAAACAACAGCACAAAGTTTTTTTTCAGCCACTAGTATACTGAAAACAAAAAGAAAACAGCTAGTTGAAGGAGAAAACATTTGTTGATCCATCTATCTGCAAATGCCAACCCAGGATAGTGCCTAATTTCAAAAGTTCTGTTACATTTCCTTGCATTGGTACTTACTTTGTAGTTAGAAAGAGATATAAAATAAAGGGGAAAGTGACACACAAAAAAAGAATTATGAAAAGAAATTCTAGTTTATAAAGTATTATGTCCATCATCTGGAACTTAATGCTCTGAGGAAAAGCTGCTGTCAGACTCCAGCATGACCAGATTACAGGGAGGGTAAAGTTTAAGAGCGCAGGCTGAAGAAAATGCAGCCTTCTCCCTTACTGCAGTCACAGAAGCTGGAATTGCCGCTCTTGAGAACGTCATGTCCACATGAAAACGACACCAGCAAACCTTCATCCCAACAGCAGGTGGTAGGCAGCAGGGCTTGAATTCCTGATAGACCACAAAAAGCTACTGATCCTTGCGGAAAACTCTGAGACGCATTCTAATTCAACTCATCGAGCTTAAATTTTAAGCATTTTTTTTTCCCTCTGAGCAGCAGGAACAGATGAACTCTCAAGAAATAAAGATCTCATTTTCATGGAAATCATCTCCCAAGAACGAGAGAAAAAAATAAAGAAAATGTATGAGGTAGGCTTGGGATTGCTGTAAAAGACAACAGGTGTCAGGGTTTTCCATAAGGACTTAACTATTCCTCGAGGTATATTTTAATGACTTTCGAACAGTTGACATAGTTTATTTTCCCTTTGGAGTAAACGGGATTCTGGTAACCAAGTGCAATATAATCAGCTTAGAAAAACAAAGTTTAGCAACATAACTACCAAACGTGCAAGACTACTCCATGCCTAAGGTTAAAATGTCAACAGGACTTATGGACACTGGGCAAGGACAAAGCCTAACTGGTATGTGGTTCCTAGTAATGGGCCTGACTTTCTTTCTAAGTACTCTTGTGATACACCCATACTTCTGATCAGATAATAAAAATGTAATAAAACTTCAGAGGGCCTCAATCTATGACTCACCAGAAGCACTGGAGAGCTCTTCAAAATGTACACACTAGGACCCCAACCCCAGGATTATTGATTCAGAAGGTCTGAGTGCAGCCCCAGGCAACTGTATTTAAAATGCTGCAAGGGGATCTGCTGGGCACCAAAGGTTGCAAATCACTGAAATACCCACTAACTTAACACAGAGCTGCCAGAAGTATTTATATTCCGATCTCAAATATGGGATTGATAGGAAAGTTTGATATAAAACAGGAGACATTCATGAGCTTATTAAAAGCTTATTGTTCTGTCTCTTCCAGCCCCCAGCTCCATTAATCTGCAAGCTTCACAGAGACAGAGATTATGTTCACCTTTGCACTCCCAACAACAAATCTGGTTGCTGGTACATGCTAAGCATTCTGCAAATGCTTGTGGAACAAATAATGAATCTTGCATGCAATGAATTCCCATATATTCTTCTTAGCATTTTCAAGGAAATGACGGATATGTGAATTTGCGGTACCAAATATTCAACCCCTCATTTTTACTGAAAAAGGAAAGCAACAAAAATAGAAGCTTTAACACTAGAACAATGACAATGTTTCAACATTTTATGATCACAAATTTGGGGGCAGCTTAATGAAGGGGTCCCATAAAGAATGTTTCCAGGGGCACCTGGGTGGCTCAGTCAGTTAAGCATCTGACTTTGGCTCAGGTCATGATCTCATGGTTTGTAAGTTTGAGCCCTGAGTCGGGCTCTGTGCTGATAGTGTGGAGCCTGGAGCCTACTTCAGATTCTGTGTCTCCCTCTCTCTCTGCCCCTCCCCAGCTCACATTCTCTCTCCCTCCCTCTCTCTCTCTCTCTCTTTCTCTCTCTCTCTCTCTCTCTCTCTCAAAATAATAAACACTAAAAAACAAAATTTAAAAAAAAAGAATGTTTCCAGACCAGAAAGGCCTCAGTGAACTGTTCACAAGGATAAATATGTTGCATTTCTTTCTTTCTTTCTTTCTTTCTTTCTTTCTTTCTTTCTTTCTTTCAGTTTTTTAGTTTACATCCAAGTTAGTTAGCATATAGTGCAACAATGATTTCAGTAGATTCCTTAATGCCCCTGACCCATTTAGCCCATCCCCCCCCCACAACCCATCCAAGTAACCCTCTGTTTGTTCTCCACATTTAAGTCTCTTATGTTTTTCCCCTTCCCTGTGTTTATATTATCTTTGCTTCCCTTCCCTTATGTTCATCTGTTTTGTATCTTAAAGTCCTCATATGAGTGGAGTCATATGATATTTATCTTTCTCCGACTAATTTCGCTTAGCATAATACCCTTTAGTTCCATCCATGTAGTTGCAAACGGCAAGATTTCATTTTTTTTTTGATTGCCGATACATATATTTAGACATACTCTATTAGGGTGCAGCATCTGTAGCTTAGAAAGGTGGATGTATTCACTTGTATCTTGTTAACAGTGATGAGCATCACTTTTGCCTTCTATAACCAGGAAGTTATGTAAGTACAGCTCTGGAGGCTTCCTAAAATCTTCTGGGCCTGTTTCTTTTCACACTCCCCTTAGCTATGTACCTCTACAGATTTGTTAGACTTCTCTGAAGAATTTGCTAGGATATATAGTAGCTTGAATATTTTTGTGCATGTCAACAAACTAGATCTATGTATATCATCAACTACATTCACCTCCTTGAGAATCTGAGGAATTGTATAGGCTCTGTGATGGGGGAAAAATGAACTTAGAAGAAAAAGCTCCTGTCCAATTCTAGAAGTTCACTGTCATCCTGAAGTCCATCCACAAATCTTCTAAGGATGATTGAAACCATGGTGAGAAACCATGCAAATGAGTGAGTAAAACTTGGCAACCTATCTTTGACAAATGCTACATTAAACACAGACACATGTTTTAAATACATATACACAGGTCATTGCCACCCTTATTTCTAAATCATCTCTCTCTAATCATTCCAAACAAAATGCCAATTTCCACAATTAAAACTTCAGACTCTCTCCTCATCCATACTTTTTGACTTCCTTCCTTCCCACATGACCTAAAACAAGGAGAAGCTTGGCACCTCATTCACCAGGTTACCAACCCATGTACATTAATTTACTAATGCATCCTACACAACTGCCGGAAGACTCAGTCATACAGCATTAACTAATCACAGCGACCACTCTTAGGATTACACTCCACAACAAGAACACTTCCCTGCATCTGTATACAGCACTAGGTTATTCACTGCATAGACAAATTAAGAAGAAAAAGGGGGCTTCCAGGATTGCATTTCTTCCATCTCCAATTTCATTTTCAATATTTGTGTTTGTGTGATTGACAATAATTTACTTTTTTAACATTAGCACGCAATTGTTCAGGTACTGAGTGGCACCTCAGCTTTACAGGTATCCTTTCTCCTTCAGAAGGTAATTGTATCAGCCAAGCAGTCAGTGGAGCTCAGCATTGTGGAGAATCTCGTGGGGGCTGCACCTCCAATGTGCAGATAAAAGGCATTGAAAAAGCGGATACCACCATTTAAGCTCAGTGTGAGCCCATTAAACTCATCCAGTTTATGAGGTTCATTCCTGCAGTGACTAAAAAATAAAATATGCATTTTTTAGGAGGATAATAAACTTTTTCAAGTTCCCAGGGCAACATTTATTGCACTGGAACAGTCATTTTACAAAATGGCACTTTAATGACCCCAAAAGTTTCGCACACAGGAAAAAACTTTAACGTATTCTCCCTATGGTCTGGAAGATAAAACACCATATCAATGAAAATCTCTGGACAAATTCTAATGTGTGTAAATGTGACTAAAAGTTAGGGCTATATTACAGATTGCTTTATGAGACAGTTAAGTGAAGTTTAATTAGCCATTACTAACTTTACCATGATACACATAACATCATACACACACACACACACACACACACACACACACACAGATTCTCCAATATTTCTGAATACTACAAATATATTAAAAAGGTATTTTTATGTTTTTATTTTTTTTTATTTTATAATTTATTTATTTATTTTTTAACTTACATCCAAGTTAGTCAGCATATAGTACAACAATGATTTCAGCAGAAGATTCCTTAATGCCCCTTAACCATTTAGCCCACCGCCCCCTGACACAACCCCTCCAGCAACCCTCTGTTTGTTCTCTATATTTAAGAGTCTTTTCTGTTTTGTCCCCCTCCCTGTTTTTATATTATTTTTGCTTCCCTTCCCTTATGTTCATCTGTTTTGTATCTTAAAGTCCTCATATGAGTGAAGTCATATATGTGTCTTTGACTAATTTTGCTTAGCATAATACACTCTAGTTCCATCCACATAGTTGCAAATGGCAAGATTTCATTCGTAAAAAGTATATTTTTATTTTTATTTTTTTTTTAATTTTTTTTAACATTTATTTATTTTTGAGACAGAGAGAGACAGAGTATGAACGGGGGAGGGTCAGAGAGAGGGAGACACAGAATCTGAAACAGGCTCCAGGCTCTGAGCTGTCAGCACAGAGCCCGATGCAGGGCTTGAACTCATTGACCGTGATATCATGACCTGAGCCGAAGTCGGCCGGTTAACCGACTGAGCCACCCAGGCACCCCTGGGTGCCCCTGTATATTTTTAAATACACAGAGCTAATGAAGAATAGAAACCAGCATTTTATTTTAAATGCTATTGATTCATTTTTAAACAAACCTGGTTCATTTTAGAACATATGGAAAAGTTACATTTTTTAATGGCTCAAACCATCCTATAATATGGGTGTGGCATAGCACATTTAACAAGTTTACTCCCACTAATAGATCAGTAGATTATTTTTAGTATTTGGCTACTGCAAAAAATATTAATGAAGTTTTCTTGATTATCCTTGAACATGCACTTTTAGACATAAGTACAGGTATACCCATAAGATAAATTCTCTGATGTGGAGCTGTTAGGTCAAGTGATTTTAATCTTGACTTTAAGGTCTATTTTGAAATTTCTCTTGAGATACGATATAGCAATTTATACCTCCAGCAATAATGCATGAGAGTACCTATTTCTTCACTCCTTATATTCAGTATATTATCAAACATTTTGGTGTCTATCAGTAGATCAAGTGAAAACATGATATTTTGACAGAGATTTAATTAATCTTACTCTCATTAAATATGAGCTTGAGTGCCTTTTGCTTTATATATATTTTTTCATTGACTTAGAAAGATTTTATATATTAAAGCAGAGCTTTCAAATATGTTACAATATTCCTCTACTCTGCAATTTGTATTTTAACTTTTTTCATTTATTTTTTGAACAGGAAGAAGTTATGGTTTCTGTATTTTAATTTACATTCTCTTTTTTTATAAGACCTCTGGGTTTTTGGTCTTGACTAGAAAGGTATTTTCATTTGAGATGAATATTAAAACCAAAACCAAAACTAAAACACCTCTCCTGTATTTCTGAAGGTGAGGATGTCTTTATATCTATATAAACAGTGTCTCTATAGCAAAATGTTAAATTTACTTTAATCATTAGTATTCTGTGAGTACTCTTCACAGAGATGGTAGAGGTTGATAAAAACAAATGATAACTTTTTAATATAATTCTTCATAAGACTGAGTCCAAATTAAAATTTTACAATGGAATCACAGATTCATTGTCCCAAGACCCAATGACAAATATCATGTTCATTTCCCATTATTGATGGGAAGTCTTCGGAGATGTTTTAATCAAGAAATACTGATAAGAGCAGAAGTTTTACATCTAAATCCACAGAAATGAATATTCTTTCTGGAGTTTTGGTAACAAACTCTCTAATTACCAACTGAACAATAAAAGTACATTCAAGTATCTGAATTAATTCATTCAACAAAATTTTATCGAGCAGATACTGTGTACCAGGCTTCTTGCCAGGCACTTAGGATACACAAATTAATAAAAACAGCAAGATTCCTACCATCATGAGATTGGGAATACTAATGTAAATGTCTGTTCACTAACTGGAGCTCTGAAAATCACTTCCATGAAGAAACATGAAGGTAAGACCATGATACTTTCAAGTAATTCAAAACACAATTTCTCTTCTCCAAGGAGAATCTTTTATATCTCTAAACTTCTAAATTCCTCATAGATTTCTTTACAGGCCACATCTGTGATGGAACTTAGAGCGTCCATAGATTCAAAGTACATGATATATGTTGAGAAGAGTGAGTCTTTTTAGGTCTTTCCTAACTGAAGATTTTGAGAACTGTTCAGAACATTTGGAAGCTGGTAATCAGCATTTTACTCCTGTTTTTACAATATTAAAGCAACTTGCATGTGAAACAGCAATAAGAGATAAATGTGTGGTAATGCTCTTAGCACAGTGCTGGACACACAGAACTACTCTGTCCATACTAAGAGATTATTCAGTTGAGCACAGGAAATAAAGCCATATTTCCCATTCAATCTCCAGAGAGAATTCTTTGATCAAATGACCCACCTCTCTAGAGAACAGCTTCTTACAGCCCTATTTGGGCCCTGGTATGGATTTGCAAATTAACTGGAAAGACCATTAGAAAACATTTCTGTTTAAAGTGCTAAATGGACTGCAACTTTCAAAACTACCCGGCCTGCCAAATTGTGATTTAAAGTGAAATTGGCATGAGCAGACATTTCCACATCAGCCTGTAGCACATCTGGTCCAGACCAAACAAACAGAAGATTTATTCTGTCAGGGAGATCATTTAGCATTCCTTTTCATGCTTCAGAAGGAGCCTGTACCTGTCACTCACCAAAGCGCTCGGCTTTTGGTGGCTAGGCTCTGTTGCTCTCCCGGACTAGCCTTGATCTAACACTTCTAAGGAGGCTCATGTGCACCGCTCCACCTGGGAGCCCAGTACCCATGCCAAGTTCATTTCCATAGTCTTATAGAAACCTCCTGGAGGATTTCAAACATCTGCTCATAAGTAAAGAAACATTGTCTTGAGCTCTAACAATAATATAAAGGGCAACTGAACCTTCTTTTGCAAATAAAGCAGAGCTGATAAATGATCTTATTTCACAGGACTGGGGGCAAGTTTCTTTGTGTCTTTCTGAATTCAAATCCTTAAAATGAATGTCGTCAATCACGGGAAAAATTTAATGTGTCCAGAGCTTTTTAACATTAACTTAAGAGGTATAGAGTCAGGACTCTATATAAACAGAACCAAAAAGCAAACAAACAAACAAACAAAACTACATTATTTGGCTGACCTTAAATGAACATATTTATAAAAGCTGTGTCATTATTCCTAAAACGTATTGTTATTCTCTCTCTGTCTCTCTGGCTGTAGCCTGGGAGCCAAGTCTAACACTCTTGCTGTGTGAGCCACATAGCCACTTTCTTCTCTGGAATGTTAATCTGCCTCTGTTGGGAATCAGCAACCCCAGGAGGATCACTTCCTGGCTTGTCTCATCAGAAATACTATTCTTTTTTTTCCCCAACCCTGGAGTACTGTGAATACTCAGAAGGGATAGATGTACCACCATTGAGATTCCCCTGATTTCCTTATGATGCTAGCTTATGTGAATATGAAAGATTTGGTTTCAACCTAAACAAAAACTGGAAAAGGAAGAGGCAAATATTTTGCTGGTGTGCACGTTCTTTCTGATTTCTAGTTAAAATGTACCTCTGTTTCCTCTTCTGAGAAATGCATAGGTTAGGCAAAATGTCTCCCAATGTTCTTCCAGTCGTGACATAATTATTATGAATTCCTTGTGGTTCTTTTGTCCCTGAGGAACTCATTTAATTCATAAACACCATTACATTGCTTTCATACTGACAAGTGATCTAGGTCTAGGCAAACATAGGGCAAGTTTATCACATAAGCACAGAAAAGGTATTTGCCTTACCTAAAAATGTAACAAAAGGAAATATTTTGAAAAATCTGGGGGCTTCCAAGGCAATTTTAAAAGTGTACATCAGACAAAACACATCATTTATACAAATATTTTCATCCTGTTGGTTTGTTACAGTACGAAGATAGTATGAAGAATGAATTACATCTATACTTGCTTCATGTCTGTCCCTCCTATCGAGGCGTTAATAAACATGACACCATAAGTACTGCATTGTTAATACTCAGCTTGGTCTATGGAGCTTAGAAAATGCTCTTCTCAAATTCACACAGAACATTCTTAAATAGGTTACATTCTAGATATTGCATTTGTCAATGAAAAATGTATTATCTATACCAAAATCCAGTTTCTTTGGAAGAAAACAACAAAATTAGTGTTCCATAACAACAAAACTAGTTTCGACCAATCTGGAAATATATTCTGTTATAGAATGCTAATAATTTCTCAGTATATCTGAACATTTTATCCACTTGGAAATTGTCAAGTGGGGGGAAAATGTATATGATATTCAGTACTTACATACTTCACTTTGGTTAGATTTATTTATATTCTTATTCTTATATTCTTATTGAAGATATAAAATTAACATTGAGGTGTTTGTACATTTTCACCACAGTAAGTTATAGGGAACAAAGGTTTTATCCTTCCATGGAAAACCTGGAGAACTTCAAAATAAGAGATGATCTTTTTTATTAAAAATAGCTATTATCATGAATAATAAGCATCTAAAGGGACCTGGCTTATGCATAAAATGAATTAGAAAGTTACTTCCTTTTTCCAGTTTTTATTGTTTTACAGGTTGCATTTGGAGACAAAGAAAGGAAGCTCAAAGTAGACAAGAAGTAACTTCAGGTCAATAGGACAATGGGACTGGTTAATAGGTTGAAGAGAAAAAAATAAATCTACTTACAAAATATAAAAATTCAATTCATATAAAAAATCACAGGTGACTAATAAACTGTGGTTCAATGAGATCATCCAATGTCTTTTGAATGTTGGCACTGTCTAACCAGATACAACTAATCAATCAAAGAACAAAGGAAAAGTAACCAATCTTGGTCATCAAACTAATGAGTTATGTATATAGCAGAAAAAAGTAGCAAAGACAACATTGGTCAGAATATGTGATAAATTCAATTTCATTGAACAAGAACTCTCAGAATGGAGCACTTAGAAACTTGTAGGAACATACTTGAGACTTATTGTTATTATTTTGAGTTTACAGTTCTAAATTTTTAACATATTCTATTTGCATCTAATTATCACATAACTGATCATTTTTCATAGATCTCATATTTACAAATGTGCCTACTTGCTAAAATGTATTTGTAACCCCAAAATCAATCGGTTCTCACAACTGCATTCATGGTCGTTTGCAAACATGGCACAGTGACAGCAATTTTGAATCTTCTGACTCACCCAGCCTGCTTTCTTGTTTTAGCACTCAGACTGCAAACAAGTGTCCTGTTCATAGTATATTTACTGCCACATTTTTTTTTTTTGCATTTTTGTGCTTGTTGGGGGGATTTCACTGTTTAAAATGGCCCTCAACCATAGCACTGAAGAGTTATCTGGTGTTCCTAAGCACAAGGAGCCTGTGATACTCCCCATGGATGAAACATATGTATTAGAGGAGCTTCATTCAGACATGAGTTATAGTACCATTGGCCACATTCCATGTCAATAAATCAACAATAGATATTACATAAAATGTCTTTAAACAGAATCACATAAAATAAAGTTAGGTATTGATTAGTTCACCAAATGTGAGCAGAGGCTCACAGGAACCTAACCCTGTTATTTCCCCTAGGAGCAATGGTTCAGTATTTGCTAATTCAGTGTTTGTAGTGACTTATAGAACATAATTACTGCTAATAATGAGAATATGTATACACACACACATATATATATGTATATTATATTTGTGTGGGGGGGGGGGGTGTAGGTTTTGCCTTTAAAATAAAACAAGATCCAGAAGTTATCACAATTGAAAACCTCTTAAAATGTCTACTAACTGAGAAAATATTGTAGGGGAAAAGCAAAAATAACATTGGGTTTTAATTGTGTATAATATTTTTAGCCATTGAAATTTCCATAAGGAATTTTAGCACATGCAGTTAATTTGCATGAGAGGCAGCTGGAGCATATTGGCTCTTTCAAAGCCACTATGATTTATCAGCTCAATAATGCATGAGCTTAGACAAAGTTATACAACCGTCTGTATTTTTAACAAGGTGATGGAGTAAGAAATTTGCTAAAACAGCCATTCCAGACCCAGGTGACTAAAAGGAGGTTAGATCATTTACACAAACTGGAACACAATTTTATCAGTCCTGTTCTATTTTGGGTCTCAGACTTTTTTTTTTTCCAAACAAAATATTTTTTTTTGGAACAAGTGCCAGACTGACAGACAGACAGTCTGAGACACTGAAGTCAAGGATTCGTATAGGCTATTAGTATAATTTGGAAAGAGTCAATTAAAATCTCCACGAAAGTGAGCTCTGGAATTAGATTCATCCTGTATAGGCAGCATCTGAGGAAGAATAAACAATTTATTTCTGTTTATTCAGTAAAATGTATGACATTTATTAATTAAAACTTAAATCTCACTAGGCAAAAATAGCTTATTGGAAATGTCTCCTTTTTAGAGTCGAGTTTATGTCTCATGTTAAGGTTTGAGGCCCATGTTGCCAAATGCCACTAAGAAGCTATTGTTGTAGTAGAGGTGTTCATTAGAAAACCTCCCATAGGGACTCTGAGGTCAATGGCAGCAGTGTGGAAAATCTAGAGAAAATTACGAATTCAAACTGTAAATGAAAAATTATTCGATAGGACAACATATAATGACCATTGGTATAAAAAAGAGAGATGAACTATTTGAAGATTCCAAGTTTTTAACCTAGGCGACTAGCTGTATTTGTTTTAGAGCTGCTGTAAAACTTGGAATTTATCCGTTAGAACTCATTTTAGGCACTCACATCTAGACTATAAACTTTAGTTTATAGTGGCTCAGCCGGTTAATCATCTGACTTTGGCTCAGGTTATGATCTCACCATGTGTGAGTTTGAGCCCCACGTCAGGCTCTGTGCTGACAGCTCAGAGCCTGAAGCCTCTTTCAGATTCTGTGTCTCCAACTCTCTCTGCCCCTCACCCACTCATACTCTGTCTATCTCTCTCTCAAATATAAAATAAAGACATTAAGAAAATTATAGACTATAAACTTTAATATGTAATATGCTGATTTTATAAGACAGCAATTCTCTACTCTAGATACTCCCACCCTTTTTTCCCTGTTAATATATATATATATATATATATATATATATATATATATATATATATATATGAAAAAGGAAAATAAGAGATAAATTTTATGAGAAATACTAGCACCCAGTCATCTTATCTGCTAGAACATCTTGGGTTAGCAGGTTGAAACAAGAAATCGGTCCTACCGCCTCACCAAGTATGTTGACACAGGGCTAAGAATTACAGCAGGTCTCTCACCATAAAAGGTCACTGAAGTTTAAGAATAAATCAAGCTTCCAGTTATAAAGTTACCATGTTTCATTTAGGTTAATCTTACTTCAAATACCAAGTCAGGAGACTGAAAGGGAAACCAGATATTTATTACATTGCAGCCCTAAGACTAACTGGAGAAAACTTCCTCCTTAGGAAGGCAGCCACACTGTCAGAGCTGAGAGTTAGTAAGACATATTAACTATGACCTTGCAACGATAACCCCTCATATTATAGATGGGAAACTTCAGACCCAAAGTTGTAAACTGAATCAGGGCAGGAATGAAAATAGGAACAAGTCCTCTAAGTCACACATTCTCAAAATTGAATGACCTCTTTCAGTGATCAACCATTCTCTAGACCAGCAGCTCTCAAACTTTTCTGTGCATCAGAATTACCTGGAAGGCTTATTAAAACACAGACTGCTGGCTCCACCCCCAGAACTTCTCATCCCATAGGCCTGGGATGGGACCAGAGAACTGTTATTTTGACAAGCTCCCTGGTGATGAAGACACTGCTGGACTGGGGAACACACTCTGCTCTATAGACCTTCTAGTCTAATAAATCTTCCCACTCCAACAAATCCCCTTTCAGGGGGAAAAAGTGGACCCTCCCCTGAAATACCAGTACAATGATCCAAAAAGAGCATTTGATCTGAGATACTGGGATAGTAGGGGCCTATAATCACACAGATAGAACAATTCTACCTATTCAGAAACTAAAGTATTCTTCACTAGACAGGTATGATATGGCTATGCTGAAATGATTGCTGAGCTAGAGATCATTTGCTTCCCATCCCAGTGTGAAAATTTCCTGGCCTTTGAGCAAAGTGGATCATTAGGATTTGTCTTAATGCAACTAAAGGTTACATTATGCAGCTTTTTCCCTCCCCAAATTGAAATAATAATATAACAATTATATTGTGACAATATCGAGTATCTAAAGTCTAGGTACAGAATTTAGCAAACAGATATATACACAGAAAACATCATCAATAGATAATAGAGAAGAGGGAGTAAAATAGGGGGAACTGAATTCCACTGGAATAGAATACAAATACAAAAAACAACTGTACAACCACTATGTACAAAGCACTGTACAAAGAGGAAAGATGCTGAGAAAGGCCTAGCCCTACTCTCAAAAACTTTGAAGTAATTGACATTTGAAAGATATTAAATAGATGCTGAACATAATATTATGTATATTATATATATTTATGTGTATGTATACACACATTACACTGGGCAAATTTAAACAAGTCTCTCAGAATGAATATTGAAAGACTTTTTAACAAATACAACATTTCCAGAAAGAAACAACAGTGACAAATCTAATGCACTGTAATCATGACGAATTTGAATCATAGATATCACAGAGCACCAAAGGAGGATCAGTATCTCTGCATAAAACACAACAAAAATAGATTAGAAACTGTTGCAGACTTTATTGACTGTTTTGAACATTCTAGTTTTTATCTACTTATATACCTACATCATCAGAAACTTGATATTTGGTCATTAATACTTAGAACCATACAATTGTCTGTTTACAGATCCCAAACTTCACAGTTAATAATCAAATACAATCATCAACCTTTACATTTTACTTTATTTTATTTTTTTTATTAGAGAAAGTGGGAGAGAGAGAGAGCAGGGAAGAAGAGCAGAGGGAGAGAAAAAGAGAGGGAGAATCCCAAGCAAGCTCCATGCTCAGTGTGGAGCCTGACATGGGGCTTGATCCCACAACCCTGGGATCATGACCTGAGCTGAAATCAAAAGTCCAACGCTCAACTGACTGAGCCACCCAGGCGCCCCCTATGTTTTACTTTAAAACATATTTATGGAATCATATAAGAAGCATATAGAATCCAATTTTTAATCCACTCTTTAACAATTAAGTTAAAACACAATGATCCAGTTGGTTAAAATGACATCAAAGAATCTGACATCGTATGCCTTTCATTTAATGGAAGTGCACTGTGAGTGCAATGGTGTCTCCTGACATACATACGTGGATCTGTTGATAATACTATAGAAACAGACATAATTTCTTCCTGAGGTTGGAATCTGCCAGGGCCTTCTCTGCCTGTCATGTGGAAGAACTGTGATGTTGAATATATTTGTAAGAGCAAGAAAGCAATTCAGCATATACAGAAAAAAAAAATTGCAAGCCAACTGTCAAAAGGAAAAACATGCCTTATGCACCAGTCACTAAAGGACCTATCAGTGTAACAAAAACGGTATCATCTATGAATGACAACAGTTTTAAATGTAGGATAAAATGGAATTTTGTACAAATGTACTGCAAGGAATTCTCTGAGTGCCAAAAAACAAAAACAAAAAAAAGCAAATTGAAAGGAAGGAAGGGTCTATCTAATAAGGGTTGCTTGTGTCAACAGAGATCTTGGTGAATACCTCAGCACTCACTTCTCCAGAAATAATTCCCTAATCAGCATGTCTGAGCTGTCCTTTTTCCAGAGCTAGTCCTGTATCTTCAGCTGGATTTCACTGAAATTTTTACCCAGCCTCAAACTCAAAGCAAAAGTATTCCTTATGTTTCCCTTACCTAAACTGTCCATGACTTATAAGCATTAGTAAGCCTGAGTCACCTGGGTTGAAACACAGTGGCAGATAAATGACAACGGATATCTCTTAACCATGTATTGTTTTCTTTTACAATAGTTTGAAAAGAGAATCCTTGATCACTGTGGAATACTAGCTGAGTTCCTTGGCATGGAATTCAGGGGCTCTTCCAATGATCTAATACCAACATACCTTCCTCCCCTCTCCTTGTATTCTACAGAAAATTTGTGCTCTGGCCAAAATATCTTTTCACTGTCTTCCTTAATTCCATGAACCTTTCCTTGTTTATGGCATGACCCCTTGCCCGTAACGTCTATCTTCACTCTATTCTGAGAATTTCCTTGTTCAATAACATAAAACCCTGCAGGTAAAACAAAAGAAATCCAAATGAAAGACTCCTAGTGACTGAAGTCATGAAGAGCTCATTGGTGACTTTTGCCAGACCCGTTTTAGTAGCATTTCAGAAGGAAGAGCTAGAAGGCAGGTTGAGAAGTGAGTGGAAGACTGGCATGTAAAGATGGCAAGTACAGCTCAGAAACATAATGAGGGACAGGAGGGAGGAAAAGGGGGTAGCAAGTAGACAAGAGCATAGGTTGCAGAAGGATATCTTTTCTTTTTCAAAATTGAAAACAATTGAGCATATTTAAAGGCTGACTCAAAAGGAGCAATATAGGAGAAATTGGAGACACAGGAATAAGGTCATAGATGGACCAAACACCTGAAAAGGTATGAACGGATTAGAGTTAGAACATTCATGAGGGGGTCAGTCTCAGGAATATACACATTTTCCATTATTTCATATGATGAAGACAAGATAAATATAGGTAAATATAACTGTCAGGGGCAGTGGGGGGGGGGGCAGGTGGAAGAACGGGAGAGTCTGTTTAGGGGAATATCTAACTAGTAGATAAATATGTTCTGGAGACCTAATACACAGTATAGTGATTATAGAAAACAAAACTGTATTAAAAACATCAAACTTGCTAAGAGACTAGATCTTAACTGTTCCCAACACTAGAAGGAATGTTAATTATATGATGGTATAGAGATACTGCTAACACAACAATGGCAATCAGACTACAATATAAATGTAGCAAGTCAATAGGTTGTACACCTTAAACTTACACAGTGTTGTATGTCAAATATAACTCTAAAAAATAATTAATTACTGTAAGTTGAAGACGTTAAGAAACTCCCCTACATGGTTATTTTTACTGTTGTTGATGCATTTTTTGTTAGTGGTGGTGGTGGTGTGGTTTTGTTTCTTTAGCAGTGTTGAAAGCAAAAAGAAGGCAGAGGGATCCGTGCCCTTTGGAGAACAGGGAAGATTTCAAAATTTAGCTGTGGGAAATTAGTGAGGCAGTGCTTCAAGAACCTATAGAGAACTTCTTAGGCAGTGACAAGGGCCCAACAGATATTGGAGACCATGTATTTATATTTGAAGGTTATTCTCCAGCAATACTCAGAAAACTTAGCACTCCATCCAAACAGAGAAGCTGGAGAGGTGGTCAGTAGGATCCATCTAGGAATGGATTTTTAGAATGATAAAAGAGAACGGAGTTGAGAAATTTGGTAAGCATTAGAAGCAATGATCCTAAGTCAAAAATAAAATAATACAAGACTGCAGAGAGTTGATCAAACAAACAAAAACTTAAGATATTAACCACATAAAATATAAGGTGTAATGTGACGAAAGAATTGAGACAGCTGGAAATATATGGCATGTCATCAGAGAATTGGAAGTCTATAATACGTTTTCAGAAATAAGAGTTCCAAGTCCTAAAAAGGTCCAGTCTCTGAGTTACTATTGCCAAATCTTATTCTATCCTCACTTTTTAAGAAGGACCCACTATTTGGTTGTTGTTTCTCTGAAAACTTCCTCCTAATACATCTGGGCCCCTCATAGAATATGGAATAAGATAGGTATTTACCACATTCTTTCCACTGTTGGATCCTACACAAAACCTGGATGCCTCCTTCAAAATCTGAGGGAGAATCTCATTCTTTCACAAAGCATGGGCATTACACATAGTCAGAGAAAAAACAGGTTACTGGTTTCCAGTCCTCACATACCATTAATTTTCTTTTAATGTCTCAAAACCTGCTCTCCTGAGACTCTTCTTAAAGGACAGCACCTCCTTTGTCTCTTCACTGAGTCACTCCCCAATTTCACTGACAACTCTGATGCCAAATTTACTCTACCCTAAAATTGAATATCTGGATGATATCCTGAGTGTTTAGTGTCCATATGGATGCTTCTACCTACATATTAGGTAGATCCTCAGTTATTTCTAAGACCAACAAGTCCTGTGGATCAAACAAAGGTGAGTATATTAAACTTACTGTAGTATGGGAAAACACTACTTTGGTGGAGTCCTAAATGCTTCCAAAAAGAAGGAAGAAATTAAAGGGTGTTTGTAAAATTTGGGGATCTAGGGTCAAATGATTGAAGATGGATCTTTCAAGAGGTCTTAGCTTAGACTCGACAAAGTTCGTGACATAATAGGAAGGGTCTTGAAGCAAGTCTTGATGAGCTGATTGTTGTCCTTATAAATGTGCTCTCAGTCCAGGTAAGAAATCTAGTGTCCTGTTTAGATAGCTATTTTCCCAGGTAAGCACAATGTCTACCGAGATAAATTGGTATACAGAGAATATTCTGAAGCAGAGTGAAGTTATTTATCAGTATGCAGTCTGATCTTTCTGGCTACCAATTTTTAAGTGCAAACAGTTATGTTGACACAGAGGATCTCAGTTTACAGAGATGACCAAAAGGGGAAAAGATCCTGCTTGAATGATTTCCTCAGGACAAAATTATTCCTTGTGAGGAGTAAGAAATTATAGCATCAGATCTAACACATTATTTAGATCTTGAACATGAGTTTGTAATTGGATCTCAAACTAAAGTCAGTTCTCTAGAAATTAAAGGACAACAGACTTGATATAATTATTCTAAATGACCCAAGACCATCAGCTCTTAGTTATTCTTGCAGACAAACATCTCCCCTATGGAAGGAAACCATTTCCAAGGTGAAGTTCTCATAAAAGCTCTTCTTCCTGTCCATCACAACTCCCTGGCAACTTGGACTCTGTAGCTCTAATACAGGAAGATTTCTCAGCAAATCTGCCTTCCTTCTTTTGATTCTTTTCTTTTCTTTTCTTTTCTTTTTTTTTTTTTTGAAAGTTGGCATGAATCTGTTCTCTAACCAGCCCTTCCCTGGAGCCATTTCTCTTACTCTTTCTTTTCTCCTTCCTCAGTTGGTATGAGATGTTTGCCTCCTCCTTTACACTCAACGGCCACATTCTAAAAGTATTTCATCCTCTTGGCTTTCATAATGGAAATGTTAAATTTTCCATGGAGGATGTGCCCTGGGGGGGAGTTTTGCTCACACCCTAGAATGGATGTCAGTTAATATTTAGACACAATTAATTAATGGTAAACCCTAAGGCAAACTTTGCTGTTAGGAAAATCAGACCATATCCCCAATTGAATGAAAGGCTGCTTTCCTGACCAAGTCAGCAGATGTTCTATTATCAACAAAGACTGACATCACAAGGTGGTGGATGGGGACATAGATTAATTAAGAATACTTAAAATGTATGGCTGAAATAGCATCAGAGTTTCTTAAGCTAAGTTGCTGAAGTTTCCCTATCTCCTGAATTTCTCTTCTGCTACATTTCTCCTCCTTTCTACCACATCCCAGGTTTCAATTCAAGAAGCTATCAGGTTTCAAGATTTCTAAAAAGCTCTTTGAGTCACAGTGAGGTCTTCTCAGACCTTTTTCATATAATTCAGCCTACATTGATTTGAAGTTTTTATTGCCACCATATACACTGAGAACTTTTTAAGATACTCATGTTCATATTTTCACCTCAGTATGTACACAAGGCTGGATATGGTTGAATATAATGATTGAAGGGCTTATCTTGACATTGTAAATATCATGAAAATATACATGATGTAGAATATACTATTCACAAGGTAGTAAATACTAGAATTTACTCAATCCAAGAATTTGTAATTCTTCTTCATTTTAGATCAAGTCCATGAAATGTGTTTGTCTTCTGATAACTTATTCAATATTTTGTGAATGCCTCTTGTGTACTAGCAACTTTGCAAGAAGAAAAAATAAATTCAGAAAGGACCCACTGGTAGGAAAATATGCAGAGTGTGTTGGGAAGGGAACACACTTCTTCCCCCTCCAGATATGGAAGGAGCCCACATCTAGCCTAATCCACACTTTTCTTTCATTCATGTCCAGCTTGAGAAGACAAACTGGACATGGATGGCTATCCCCCTTCCTAGTCCCTTTACCTTATAAGTTTTGGGATCTGCTGGAAGTTCTCTCACATTGTGCCACACCTAGGAGAGTTGGCACATGGCAGGATTTGCTTTTTCTAGGGTGTTTTTTACTAAGAAGTTAATTGTCTAGTTTTTGAGTTCAGTATCAGGGGCCCCATATGCTACTGCCCATTTTGAGCTTTATCAAAATAAATACATTTTATATCCCACTCACTTTATTGTTTGATCTTAATTGGTTCATAACTCAAGGGAGAAGAGGGGTACAATTTAATTGATCAACACTTAGACCTCAATAAAGTAGGGAAATAACTATGTAAAGATTTAAGTTTCAAAGAACTAAGAGAAATACAGAAAGGAAAGCAAATAACTCTAACTGGAACACCAGCAGTTGCAGAAAGAGAAAATCAAGGAAGATTTCTTTAGATTATAAACTCAAGGATGACAGGGGTCTTGTCTGTTTGGGCTCATACTCTCTTCCCAGAATATAGCCATAGAGAATGAATTAATGAGAAAGGTCAAGACTTCCATGATTAGGATTAGGAATATGGGATGGACAAGAAGAGAGACATGGGAATCTCTCAGCAGAGGAGGAAAAACTGATAAGTGGGCAGGGATAAGAAATATACATTTCTCTAAGACTGAATATACCAAAATGTTCTCTTAATCAAAATTTGCCATCAGAATGAAAGCATAGAGTGTCTTTAATATAGAAAATGTACTTACCTTGTTATAGTATTTTTTTTCCTCACAGCAGCCTACTAGGACATCTTTGTTATTTACACATTTAAGTAAGATAACGGATAAAGAATAAGACTATCTGTATACTGTAGAATAAGAAGTTAAAGATTTATTTATTCTGATTTTTTATAATACATTCTGAATGTGGCTGAAATCCTTAAGCAGCCTTCCTACCACTCAACCAATTGCTTTAATGAACTATGAACTTTCAGTCTACAATATTTGTATTGATATAACCACTAAGAGGTATGATTAGAAGCAGGTTTGATGCCAAACTTTGTAGCTGTGTTTTTAAAGATACAGGCATACTCCATTTTATTGCACTTTACTGCACTTCACAGATACTGGGTTGGGGGGGGGTTGTTTTTTGGTTTTTTTGTTTTGTTTTGTTTTGTTTACAAATTGAAGGTTTATGGAGGCAATCCTGCCTCCAGCAAGTCTATCAACACCATTTTTCCAACAGCATTTGGTAAGTTTGTGTCTCTGTGTCACATTTCAGTAATTCTTGTAGCATTTCAAACTTCGTCATTATTATTATATGTTATAGTGATCTTTGATCAGTGATAACTCACTGAAAGCTAATATGATGACTGGCGTCTTTTAACAATATTTTTAAATTAAGGTATGTACTTTGTTTTTAAAACATAACACTATTGCACACTATTTTTTTAAGGAAGTAAAAGAAGATAGGGACTATGGGGTATTGGACTGTATTTAAATTGTTTTATGTTTATTTGTTTTTGAGAGAGAGAGACAGAGATAGAGACAGCATGAGCGGAAGAGGGGCAGAGACAGAGGGAAACAAGAATCCGACGCAGAGCTTGAACACATGAACCTTGAGATCATGACCTGAGCTGAAGTCAGACACTAAGCCACCCAGTTTCCCCAAGACATAACATTATTGCATACTTTAACAGATGACAGTAAGGTATAAACATAACTTTTGCATGCACTCAGAAACCCAAACAATGCATGTGACTCACTTCATTGTGATACTTCCTCTCCTGTGGTGGTCTGTAACCAAACCCACAGTATCTCCAGGATATGCTTGTATTGGGTATACTAAATTACAGTTCTTTCCAGAGGCACTTCCTCATCTGTCTTCATTTCAAAATGTGGTGTCTATCTCTCCTGCCCCAATTCCTCTTAATTTTACAGTCAGCAAACCACTCAGGTGAGGAACTGCCCACTGAGAATCCTACCAAGTTAGGGTACAGCATGGCACCCCTTGAGATAACAGCAAGCCCTGTTTTGTTCTATAGAGTTACAGGCAACAAGGCTTTGAAATTAGGATCAACAAAAACTTTGTTTGTTACCCTTTTTTAAAAAAAAATTGTTTTCTTGTTTTGTGTGTGTGTGTATGTTTTTAAAGAATAAGAAATGAACTCTCTGAAGAACAAAGGAAGCAGCAACTCCAGATGTATTTTAAGCCTAAGGAAAGTTAGAAGCCAGAAGAGAATATGAGTGGCAGGACATATACAGTCGACCTTTAAAGGTTTGATTTCTGTTTTAAGTTCTGCAAACGCCCCCGGCTTTCCCCCACATAAAATAAAAAAACCTGACTTATGTTCAAATGTGGCCTTCGCCCTTCACCCTAACACCAAACACCACGAGGAAAAAAAATTAGGGGTGGGAAGGCAACATGTCTATAAAGATATGAATATCCATCCCCCGTACCAGCTGAATCAAAGATGAAGCTCTGAGATTTGAGCCTGGTGGAGAATCACGATGTAGTACGATGATTCTTAAGCATGGGGGTCACACTCAGAAAGTGCTTTGCAGCAGTGCTGGCGAAGAACCTGAAACCCATCTCCTCTTCTGACCATCCTTCCCGAATCACCTACCAAGAGCCTGCATTTGACCCTGGATGCAAGTCCCCGCAAGGCAAAATCACTTTGATCTGTGATCTTTGTTTCATCTGAAGTTTACATCCTGGGATCATTAACACTCTGGCTATGTCCACACCAGCATTATTAAGCAATGCAGAATTGAAGAAGTTATCTGGCGAATCAGCCCCACTCCCCCTCCCAAAAAAAAAAAAAAAACAAAAAAACTCCATGAGACAAATCTACTTTAGCCTAAAATATTTAAAAAATGAAGAAAAAATGACCTTGCTATTAGCTGAAAAGTATACATAATTGATTCAATTTTCTATTTTACTTTGGAATGGACTGAGTTTTATTCTCTGCTCAGTTACAATTTAGTTCATTACTATTAAAGACCATTAAGAGGATGGTTCAGAACAATTTCTGCCAAGTTCAGTATTATTTTTTTGCTAATGGTCATTGTGGTGAGAATGGTTTAAGAAAGTAGGAATGAGTGTGGATTCTCGCTTACAATTCAAAATCCTGATATAAAATATTTTGAAGCCTATTAAAATTATGAAATTCAAACAGTCCCATGGGTTTGTATGCTTAATAGTTACCTTTTTTTTAATCAAGGAGGAAGACAACACATCAGGAAAAAAATTGTAAAAGCCTGTATAGGCAATGCACAAATCAAGTAACACAAATGGCTGATAAGTGTTCAACTCACCACTGAGATTTAAAATATTAAATTAAAATGAGATACAGTAGCAAAACTTACCAGATTGGCAGAGACAAAAAATAAAGAAAAAAGAACATACCAAGGCTTCTCCACTTTCACATGCAACTCGCAATTCAAGGTGAAAACACCTACAACCTTTCTGAAAGCCAATCAGTAAGCTACAGTGGAAGTTTCAACAATGTGCACATCCTTATTCCCTACAATAGCACTTCCAAGGTTTATTCCCAATGAAGTATGAAGGATGGATACAAGCTTCCATCCTTAGCTTCAGGGAATAAACATTATATCCAAAAATAAGAATTGGTTAAGTAATTTGTGTTAAACTCACATAATAAAACACCATGCAACCCTGAAAAATAATGCCTCTATGTTTTAGGTAAAAGTAAATTTAATGATATGGAAAAAAGGTATTTATCACATAACATACTGAATACAAAGCCATTTTACAAATTAATACATAAAAATAATCTCTGCTGTGTTTTTTGAAAAGGTATATATCGCCAAAATGTTACCAGGGGTTGCTTTGGTTGTAGAATTTTACATATTTTTAGTTTTTGATAACTAAAAGGCACATAATATAATTTCTTCTTAATTTACATTGAACAGTTCACAAGGAAGTAAAGATGCACAGGTCATCTACAGCAGCGAGCAGAGAACTAAAATCATGAGCTCCATATCACTAAGTAAACCAAGATTATTTGGTTAAAAGCTATATGAACATAACCCCAAATAACTTAAGAAAAATACAAAATGAAGGCATTCTCTGTTAGCTGCCTATTTTGGTCTTCAAGATATAATTTACAAAATTTTACACTTCTTATTGGAATGCTTTAGTCAAAATATGACTGACAGGGAGTTCAGCTTAATTGTTCAGGAACAAGAGCTCAAGTCTCCTCACATGAGTATTGGATTTCAATGCCATCCTACACTGGATAGTTCTTCAGTAATCATTTCTAAACATTAATGGAATTCCATTTACTTTCCTAAGTAAAAGATGTCATATAAATTCATAAAGATGATAATGACATGCTGTTATAAAAGAAAAACATGTTTTTATTTATAATTCTCTTTCCCAGTGGTATTTTCTGTACTCTAAACAGAAGTGGAGGTTTTGCCTGAATTATCAGGATATTGCCACACTTCCGATCTTTGTTTTGCTAGGAAATATCTGACATATGGGGCTTGCCCAAGGTTGTTTAAAAATGAAAAAAATGCCATGAGGGGAATACAGACATTCTGACTAATTCAAATGTACCTCTCATTATTTATTCATTCATTCATTCATCCACCCATGCCAACCCAGTTGAGTTTGTACAATCCATTTCTCCCCTACTGGGATCTTCTCTTCTTCTGACCACATTTCACAGACCTGCTTCAATACAGATAGCTGTCTTCCACTCTCTTCCTTCCTCAAAGTTGACATGTCTTTAATTTCATAAGATCAGATCTTTAGTCTTTTAATAAACAGATTTTAAATCATACACTAACTCCCTATAGTTGACAATGCCCACCTGAAATGATTGTTAAGGATTCTGAAGAACAGAGCAAAAGGATTCTGACTGTATCCCAATTAACTTGGAAACACTCTCATGACTGATTAGTAATGTCTGCCATTCATAAAATTGAGGGGAGGGACAGAGAGAAATAGTTTTCATTTTCAAGGAGTACATTTCTAGTTTGATCCTTCACTCCCCTCTGTCTCTTCCTTACTGTTGGGGACACAGCTACCCTGCAATAGACTTGCCCCATCAGCGTCTTGGACCTGAAACATTCACCTATGTGGAAGCTTGGTGAGAGCTGTCATGGAGCCCCATATTCTTCTTCCTAATTAGGAGAAACTTTTCCTCTGTTCTGAGTACTCAACCCAGTACAACTCAGTACAATCCATTACAACCCAATACAACTCAATACACATGAATGTCCTTGTACTACATAAGCTTGTGGGCCATAAAGAACCCGGCCAGTCCAACCAGTCCATCTGCCTCCAGAGGAGGAGAACCGGGTCTTTGCCAGCAACATCAGAGTGTTATGTACAGTCCACTACCTTGAGTGGCCATCAGAGAGACCTTTTAGCCATATTACAGACACTGATCTTGCTGCATTTCTTCATTCTCTGAGTAGCCTACTCTTCTGACCAGTGCCTTGTGTGTTGAGTTCTCTGCAGGGATCTGAAGCCTACATGAGGCAGTGGGTAGAGAGGTCTGTGGGCTCCTACTGCTAACAGTTGGCTGTGTTCTGATCTTTGCTGTCTTCCAGTGGTGGGGGAGTCCTCACTTGGGGTTGGTACTTGGGTCTTCTGGCTCAGCACCTACCATAACTAATTATCAATATTTCTTTCTTTTTTTTTTTTAATCTACTGTAAAGCCTGTCCTGGCATCTTTCAATATGACAAAACCACCCCTTTCTAATATTCTACCATATTTCAGTTCTCTCCTTAAGTCTTAATCCCTCCATTCCATTATATATGGAGCATTAACTAAGTGCCCAACTCAGTGGCTGGAACTCCAAGAAAAATCACTGAGACCTGAACTGGACAGTGAAGAGCCTATAGCCAACCACACGTCACTCCAACACTCATAGCAAGCCTTTACTTGGATTTATATAGAAAGTGATGCCTTTTAAGACTGCCTGGGTGGTTCAGTCAGTTAAGCATCCAACTTTGGTTCAGATCAAGATCTCACAGTTCATGAGTTTGAGCCCCACATCTGGCTCTTTGCCCACAGCTTGGAGCCTGGAGCCTGCTTCAGATTCTGAGTCTCCCTCTCTCTCTGCCCCTCTCCTGCTTGTGCTCTCTCTTTCTCTCTCTCTGCCTCTCTCTCTCTCTCTTTCTCAAAAATAAATAAACATTAAAAAATAAAAATAAAAAAGTGATACTCTTCAGGCTAATTGTATCTCTAGTTCATACTGAGGAAAACAATACTTCCTAAACATTTAATGGGTAATGAATGACAATGTGTCCCATGTTTTTTCTCTTCCTTTTTCTTTTTACCTTCCCCTCCCTGCCTCCCTCACTATATCTGAAATGTAGCTTAAATAATAATATCAAGCAGAAAGTCCAGCCCAGGAAGCTAACTAAACTCCTGTCCTAAAGTACTTGAATACAACTAAACACAAAACAGGAGTTAAATGCCACTGAAGACCATCAACCATATGAACGGAGTAAGATTTTAAGCAATTGCATAATATTGCCTCGAGCAACAAACCTTACCTAATCATATGAGTCCACACTACTTCAGCACAAATATAAACATTGCGAGACAAAGCCACATTCAGCCTTGAACCGAAAGCAGCAAGATGTGTGCTGAAAAATATTCATCTAATGTAAAAGGAAAGGGCTAATAGCACTAAGTTACATGAGGAAACTATCTACCCAAAGCTTTCTTTGCAAATAAAACAAAACAGAGCTAATGTGCTGCAAACAATTAATTCTATTCCCCATGAAGGAAAAAAGTCTAAATTTTGCATTTACCATTAGGGAAAAAATTTAAATATTGATTAATATGTTAGGTATAAGTGCTAATAGGCATTAGGCTCTTAGAACAATGCCTGTATATGGTGGGCACCATATGCTTTGGCTATTATTATTATTATTATTATTATTATTATTATAGTACCCCTATTATTAATTCAGAAGTCCCTATGACTCCTCCATCAACTGGACCCAAATCTATGTACGTCAGAAATAATTTTTTTGCTGTGACACTGAGCATCTCACTTTGCCTCTCCAGATCTCATTTGTACTCCTCTTTAGAATGGGAAGCCTGTGCTCCATGACTAAGCCACCCTACATAGACTACCTGCTCCTCCTGTGGGGAGGGACAATTGAGTAAAGGCACATGAAAAGGCTACAGATGCCCATGCTTCACAAGTACACAGGATTGTAAAGTGAAGGGGAGAAGACTTCTTCCTTCATGGTAAAACAAACAAACAAAACCCCTCTCCCTAAAACAAAAATAGTCACTTTCCAATTATTTTAGTGCCAGATTTCCCATGTTGTTTATGACCGTGAGTTCTGTTCTAAAAGGTCACCGCACTAAGTCCACCAGAAATAAACACCTTATTGTAAGGGAGTCTCTAAGATAAATTTTCAGTACTCTGAAATGAGTCAAGAGAAATGGGGGGAGAGGGGTACCAACTACATACATTCTTCTAGAAAAGCCAGTTAAAGTCTGAATCGTGGGGAGATGCCTGCAATCGAGTACCCTAAACAGCCTGGAAAAGATGGGCACTGGACAGAGAGCGATGGTAGCAGTGAGGGAATTACTGCCCACCTGCAGTTTTATTTACTTAGCCATTCTATGAAACTTAACCTATCTGGTAATTTTAATTCCTGACGGAAGTCCTCAAGGATAGCATGCCCTGGTTTGGCTCAGTTAGTCTGTTTACTTGTTTTGTCTCAGTAAAATTACTAATACCCTCTTTCTCTCAAGTAAGCCAGTTTGGATCATCAGTCATATGTTGATCCTGAATATGAGCAGTATTAAAAAAAAAATGTGGATGATGTCACTATTGTTCTTTCTCTTCAACTAGGAAGTATCCAATGCTCCCATTTGTAGCCTCCATCCTCCCTACCGTTTCTGATGACTTATTCCCTTACAAATATAGAAGGAAAGCAAAAATAGCTTTGTAACAAGGTAACTTCCTATAAAAGTTAGAAAAAAGAAATTCAAGATTGTTCTACATTTACTTGGACTATGATGTCATATGCCTGTAAAAATATAAAGTGAGGGGCGCCTGGGTGGCTCAGTTGGTTAAGCAATCAACTTTGGCTTAGATCATGATCTCACGGTTTGTGGGTTCGAGCCCTGCATCTGGCTCTGTGCTGACAGTTCAGAGCCTGGACCCTGCTTCAGATTCTGTGTTTCCCTGTCCCTGACCCTCCCCTACCCCCACCCCCACTCACTCTCTGGCTCTCTCACTCTCTCTCTCTCTCAAAAATAAATAAACATTAAAAAAAAAAAAAAAAAAACTAAAGTGAACACAAGTGAATCTGTAAGCCACTGAACCCAAAGCCAGGGCTTCCATGCACACTGTCATTCCACATTCAACAACTGAAAGAGCGACAATTTCCTCTATGTAGGACCATGTTCCTTCAGTTCCTGATAATCTCTTTCAATACATGAAAGACTTTGTCACCTACTTTGTCACACATATGCTTGAGTTCCAATTGTAATGAACTGTTTAAATTACAAAAAGGGCATTTCTACATAGAACCAAGATCCAGAGGCTTCCTATTTGTGACTGCCAAATTGATTCTGCAAATATTGTGGTTAAATGCATCATATTCATGTAAAACTTACCAATCATTGATATTTGCTTTTATGATTTTAGGACTGTAAGGATAGTGTGCATATGTCCAACATGTCAGGTTGTTAAAATTATTTAAAATTCCAGGGGCACCTCAGTGGCTCAGGTGGTTGAGTATCCAACCTCAGCTCAGGTCATGATCTCATGGTTTGTGAGTTTGAGCCCCAAGTGGGGCTTTGCACTGACAGCACCAAAGCCTCCTTCGGCTCCTCTATTTCCCTCTCTCTGTGCCCCTCTCCGGCTCATATGCTCTCTCTCTCTCTCTCAAAAATAAATAAACATATAAAAATAAAAATAAATAAAATTATGTGCCTCTTTTTTACCAAATCTTTGTTAGTATTACTAGATACTGAAATTCCTCCCAATGGACTTTGTAACAAGGAAGGAATTAGTAAACCGTTGAAGGTGCCTAGATAAAAAGGAATATGAAAGAAAATCCACATTTATTTCACTGTACTATCTACCAAGTACACTGAGTTAAATGTTTGCCTTTTGCTTATCTTGTTAATTCTTGTGAGAGTCTGGCAAGATAATCCTCCATTTTACAAATGAGGAAACTGAGCTCCAGAGAGCAAATTGTCTAGGATTCCACAAATACTGGACAGTAAATCTGAAGCTCCAACTAAAACCTGTTAGTTCAAAAGCCTGTGCCTTTCTGCTGCTCTCTGATGCTGCTCAAATTTGGGGATTTCATAAGGCATTTCCACAGAATGACTGTCCCAAGGAACAAAACTAGGATTCCAGTCTGGGACTATCTCCTGCTAGTATTTTTAAATCTTTACCTGTGTACTGTTTTCTCTTATAAAGAGGAGATAACAAATGTGATAAATTTTTGAGAATTTTTCAAAAATTATATAAATGCAGGGAATTATTTCTTTTGTTAAAGTGAAGAGGAAGTAGGTAGGCATGTCTACACTCCATTTAACCCACAGTCTGCTTCTTGCTTCATATATAAAGTCTCTGGGGGCCCAAGTAGTGGGAAAGGCTCCTGTTACCAAATTCAATAGTGAGTCTGTCTGTTTTTTTTGGCTATCCTTTCAGCTACCAATTCATCAAACTTCACAGGTTTGCATATAATCTCAATACCAAATGGACCCAAAGAATCTGGATATTTCATCACGAAAACAAATGTAGAGTGGGAGAAGAGGAGCAAGAGGAGAAACCTTTATGTAGACTGAATGAATTTGAATAGGATCTTAATAACAAGGCTAAAATAACAAAAACAATAGCAAAATGCCAATTTGAAAGGCAAGTACTTGTACAGTTAATACTTCTCTTCCCAAAACAAATGGACAGTCTTCTGGAGCACCTGGGTGGCTCAGTCGATTGAGCATCCGACTCTTGATTTCAGCTCCAGTCATGATCCCAGGGTTGTAGGATTGAGCCCCACATCAGGCTCCATGCTGAATGTGGAACCTGCTTAAGATTCTCTCTCTGTCCCTCTGAACCTCTTCCCTGCTAGCACTCTCTCTAAAATAAAATTTTAACAAACAAAAGAAACCAAATGGACACCTCAAATACTTGCATTGTGTCTTTCTCATGTTGAGAAGGACTCAACATCACTTCTTGGTATTCCTGAAAAAAATACATGATCTGAATCTAATCGTTAGGAAATACTAACAAACCCAAAATGAAAGGTAATCTCTACTCTTCCAAATTATTGAGGATTGGCCTGTAGTCTTCTAAAATATTAATGTCATAAAAGACAAGAGAGATTTGTCTTTTCTGATGAAAGACAAACTGCCTCCCCACCCCCACCTCAGCCAACAAACAAGAATATAAAGAAGCAATATGGACACTTTTGGATTCTGGGACTGAAATTTTTCTTTTGCTATAAAGACACTGTGGCATGAAATTTGAACGATCTTTATAGATCAGATATGTATAGATGTACATTAATGTTAATTTCTTGATCTATTATACTGTGGTATGTCAGAAGATATTCTTGCTTTTAGAAAATACACTAAACCATTTGGAAGTAAAAGGACACTGATTCTTCAACTTACTCGCAAATTTTTCAGGCACGTGCACACACACATACACACACATAGAAAAAGATACACCTAGAAAAGAAGAAAGGAATAGAGATAAAGAACAAGCCAAAGATGGGGCACAGGTGGCTCAGTTGGTGAAGTGTCTGACTCTTGATTTTGATTCAACTCATGATACCAGGATCATGGGATTGATCCTTGCATTGGGCTCCAAGCATGGAGCCTGGTTAAGAGTCTCTGCCCCTCCCTCACTCGTTCTTTTCTCTCTCTCTCTCTCTCTCTTTCTCTCTCTCTCAAAAAAAAAAAAAGAACAAGACAAAGAGAATGAGAAAGTAAATATGATAAAATATTAGCCATATTTAGAGACTGTAGGTGAATTATACATGGAAAGTCTTTGTACTACTTTTGCAAATTTTCTGTGTATCTGAAATTATTTCAAAATCAAAAGTTAGAGGAAAAAGTCAAAAAAATCCCTCATTCATGAGACTCATATCTCCTGACCAAGATGAAGCTTTTCCCCTCTCCCTACAGCACCCAGCCCTCGACCAGGCACATTAAGCATTCTGTATAACATACTGGCTGGCACAGAGAAGGATCTAAGTGCACATAACTTAACCCAAAATTGAAGCCTACAGATTAGATTCCACTCATAAACACGCTTCATTGTCTCCCTCCATGTTCTGACATCTGCAATTTTCAGCAGATAACAAATCTGGAGATTTCACTTGAAAAAAAAAAATCACACTTGAGGGCTTCTTCTCTTTAAAGATCAGAAAATCGAGCAACATTGGGCTCACGTGAACTGAGAGCAGCTTCCCTCTTTAGCTCATATGGATGCCATTTCTCCACAGGCCTCACCGCTTGTTAATTTCTCCCAAACTAAGATCTGGTGTGAATGGCTGTTGATCCTGCTCTTGCACAATTATCTGCCTGTCTTTGTCTAAAGTGAGCAATAGAAGAGAGGCTGATAGCACTTTGCTCTCAGGCCCCTGTGGGCATTTGAGTTTGAGACTCTTGACTTACCCCATTGTGAGGGTCCGGACTTAGTTTTAAGGCCAGCAAGATACTTTGGCTCCAACTAAGCCCCCTCTCATCGCTGAGAATTAGAGTTAATTCCCTGTTTGAACAAGCTTGAGGGAACCTTCAATACATCAATATCTACTAGCGATTGAGCAGATGCTGACAAGGAAGACACTACAGGAAAGAATCATTAGATAGATTTCTTTCTTATTTTCTCTGACAGAGCTAGGAGTCAAATAATAAGGTAATGGGAAACAAGGCTTGGCAAGAAGTGGAAAGGTGGAAGAGGTTTATCACCTGGAATCCATGCAAAATGCGAGTCCTAACAGTTTCCGTAATTAGCTTCTTCCTTCTGTGGGTAAAAAAGATAAGAGAAAACAAGTTTCAGAACAATCTCTCTTCCCCAATAATAGCAAACGGTGTAGCAGTTAACTGTATGCCAGATTCTATTTCTTTATACGGTACATGCAGTCTTTACAACAATGCTGTGAGGTGGGTTACTATCATCATCCCATTTTATGGACAAGAAAACTGAGAAGAACATGAATTCACCCATAGTCACACAGGTACATTATGAAGTCAGGATTCTATTCCCAGAGATGACTCTCTTAATCACTACACTTCTTTTGTAAAAATGGCTCTGATTAACTATTTGCAGTGAATTCTGTTAAGGTTCAGATCCTCATGCCCACCACTACTAATGCTTTTAATGAACTTGCATACTACCAGCTGAGGAGAAACAAAACAGTCACTTTCTATTAAGAATTGAAACCATGACCTAAATGTGTGACAGTTGGTTTTAAGTAACTCTGGGCTGAGGAGACATTTGACCGTTGAGGCTCCTAGGAGTACATCTAGGATGGTGTGTCCTAACTTTGGCCTGGGGCCCTCTGTGTGGTTCTCTGAGGCCCAAACTTCCAGAGTAGCCCTCTGGCCATATTTCTGCAGGTTATAGCTAGGTCTTTCCATCTGAATCTGCTTTCAGAAATGATAAACAGCTGACTACGGATGCTTTGCAGAATTAGAAGCAATGACCTAGCTAGCAGCTTAGACATACAGGTGGCCTTGTAGACATTTAACAATCTTCACTCCAACAGGTACCCAGTACAGGCTCACCATGTACCATTTGCTTTGCAGGAAGCAGCTGTTCAGCAGAAAATAAATGTGTTCTTGCTTCCTTAGGAATCTCTCTCCTTTCACAGAGCAGTGCTCACAGAGCAAAAGGTCAGGAAATTAAAAGACTGCCCAGGGCCTCAGAAGCTCAACCCACTTTGCTCATCCCTCCTTCCTCTGAAACTCTACCCTCTGGATTCCCAAGGTCTGTTTTATTTCATGCCTTTTTGCCACTTTGCTGATTTTCTTCAGTGTATTGGGCCGACTTCATGGTCACCAGGTGTCCTCTGTCCTCCCATCAACGGACACTTAAATGAGCAGATGGTGCAAATGGGCTGGCAGTAATGTGATGCCTGAGCAGGTGGACTGAGAAAGGGAAAGAAAGCAGCTTCAAGGAAAAGGACAGATTGGTTTGGTGTTTGTACCGCTTAGAATCAGCTAAGTGCAGAGAGAGGTGAGAGGCAACTCTTTTTTTAATGTGGAAGTAAGATCATTTTGTTTAAAAGGAAGAAATGGATATAAGAATACAGGGTTCTCATGCTTCTATGTGGGGGAACAATTGGCGCAACTTACAAAAGGAGCTTTCTGAGATTTTCAAGGTCTTGTTGGTCAAAATGACTTGTCTTTGAAGTTGACTGGGTAAGAACACCTTTCTCCTCATTCGTTTATTCATCCCATAATGCACTCTATGCCAAGGGCTCTATTAGGGCTTGTAGGACAGTCCCCACCATCCCTGTGCTCAAAATAATAGTGTTTCAACTAGAAGAAGCCATAAGAGCCTTAAGCCCAGGGGTTCTTAAACTGCAACATTTATAGAAATCACCTGGGAGCTATTTTGAATGTGCATTCTGATTCCCAAGGTCTACAGGGAGGCCTGAGAGTCTAAGTTCTAACCAGCTTCCAGTGACACTAATGATGTCGGTCCATGGACCACACTTTGAGTAGGGAGGTCTAATCTACTCTGTTGTAGTACAGCTCAGCACAGGAAGCTCCAACTATTAGAGATGTGTCAAGGATCACAAAGCCAGTTAGTGACAAAGCTAGGCTTGCAAACCCAGGCTGGACCTTATTCCACAATGATACATGGCTTCAGCAGCAAGGGGGGATCCAGTGCTTTGGCTCTTCAGTGGCCTCCCTCTCATAAAAATGAGTTGATAATAACTATACTCACCATCTGTTGTCAGGGTTAGTGAGGTAAAATCATTTAGGCGATTCAAACAAAAGATTATCTTTACCAATTATCCTTTGTAGTCTGAATCCAAACCACAGAAATCCTGACAATCTTTCTATTGCCAGATGCTCAATCTATCTGCAAATTTTCATTGAAGCACAACTTGTTTGCAAAATGTAAAATTAGAAGTGACAGACAGATCTATTTTTATAAATCTTAGTCTGTCTATTTTGAGGCTTTGCATTTTAAAAGAAGAATTGAGGCCAGCTGTTGAACTTGACTGAAATATCTAATGATGCTACTCTATTTCCTTGTAGTTTATAAGATATAGCCATTTTCCCCCAGTATTAAAAATATGCACTGTGATGTAGGGCACCTAGGTAATCATTTCAGTCCTACAGGGGACATGTTTTAGCCTGGTGTTTGTTAGATTAAGGCTAAGAAAGTGGCTGTGGTTGGGTAATTCGTGATTTCCTAGAAACAGAGTACCGGCTTAAATTTACTTTCCATGTGACTTTAAATAAAACACTGTACTGTCTAGACTTAAGTTTTTTCATGTGTTAAATAGAGATAAAATGGCTTATTTCCTTGTTCACCCAACTATTAAATTTGAATGTCTTGTAGTTAAAAATAATGCCTTGCACTTAAAAACAAGCATCACAACAGGAAATTTAGACTTCAAAGAGAGCCTTAACCATATATGGAACTTTACTTCAATTTGTGTAGAATCAATGTCTCAATCAACTGATATTCACTAAGCTGTTCCTACATGCGAAGTAATGCAATCAAAATAGGGGTCTTAATGTTTCATGGGCCTTGGTCTCCAACTAAAACAAGTTCCAGAACATTCTTATTTAAGATATAATTAGAATCATAACTAAATGATGAAACACTAAGACATCCAAGTCATTTATAATGCCAGTAGACATAAAATTTCCAGTGGAATTCAACAAGAAAAAGGTGGACACTGAGAGTGAAGTTCTGATAGCCACCATACATGGTCTATTAACAGAACTGGAGGGCACTCAAACAGAAATGTGCCCCATCTTCCTGGCTTTTTGTCACGGTCAGTAATCAGACATTCTTCTGAAGCTAAATGGTCTTAATTTGTATAATGGCTTCTCTTTTGTTTATTTGTTTAAACCCTGCTAATTGATTGCTTCAAACTACGTCTTCTCTTTTGATCATTGATTCCATTCTTTAGCCAATGTAGGTCTTTTTATATTTATTGGGGGTTTTTTAAGTTTATTTATTTATTTTCAGAGAGAGAACATGCAAGCAGGGGAGGGGCAGAGAGAGAGAAACCCAAGGAGGTTCCTCACTGTCAGCGCAGAGCCTGATTCAAGGCTTGAACTCAGAAACCATGAGATCATGACCTGAGCCAAAATCAAGAGTTAGATGCTTAACCAAATGAGCCACCCAGGCACCCCCAACGTAGGCCCTTTTTAATAGGAACCCACTTCATCTCCTCCTCACCTTTCCCAAAGCTCCTTGACCTGACTTCCAAATAGGTATGTAAAACTTATAGGTAAACTGCAGTTTTCCAGTCAGAAAGCCTAGTTTCCTTCCAGCCTTCCATGATAATAATAGGTAGCAAAATTGGGAGGAGACTAACAAAAAGCACATTACATGTGCATGTCAATTTAAAATGTTCAAATGTGTCTCAAGAGGAAATATGGCATATCTAATTCTTACAGTAACCCATGTGGAAGGCAATAATTCTTCCTCCCATTCTAGAGATGATGTAACATCTAATGCACAACTGGCCTGAGGTCTCATAGTCTGAACCTCAACTTTGTCTAAATTTTCTGATCTTCCTGCTATATCACATTCTAAGTCCCTCATTTTCCTCTCCTTCCTGCATTCTTCCTTATTCTCCTTCTCTTCCTTCTTATCTTCTTTATTATCTTCCTAAGATTAAGAAGAGACTTTTTGATTCACCTTACCATCTTTCCTGGCAGGTCTCAGCCCCAAGGTTTAGAGGAGGCTAAGGTTCTTTCTAGATTTAGCATCATCAATCCCTGAGACTGTCGAGAGCAAGAGATTTATTTAAAGATATTTTAGGCTTTGGGATGACCCTCAAAAATAGGTGGTCAGAGTTGATCCTGAAGAGAGAGAGGGATAGCTAACTGCGTTATTTTCTTTCCTGCATTTTTCCTATCAAATCCTACTCAAAATTCTTTTCTGTATTTGATATATTTTTAAAAACCCTCGGTCTTTTCTTGTCCACGTAAAGAACTTCAATCCAACTTTTCTCTCTTTCTTAGCTTCTTTATAGATACAGAATTACAAAGCGTATCATCTAGTGAAGACCTGAGTGGTCTTACTGATTACCATAGCAACTCCTCCCCCATCCAAAGTAGCAAAGTACCTGAATATAGTAAGTGATCACTTAATGTTGTTTAAAGAATGGATAATTATAATACAAGAAGATTAGAGTTCATATAAAATAGAGTTCAGTATCCATCTACAGTAATTCTGTACCAAATTTATCATTTGGGTGTAAAGTAGTGGTTCCTTGGGGCACCTGGGTGGCTCAGTCGGTTAAGCGGCCGACTTCGGCTCAGGTCATGATCTCACAGTCCGTGGGTTCGAGCCCCGCGTCAGGCTCTGTGCTGAAAGCTCAGAGCCTGGAGCCTGTTTCAGATTCTGTGTCTCCCTCTCTCTGACCCTCCCCCATTCATGCTCTGTCTCTCTCTGTCTCAAAAATAAATAAATGTTAAAAAAAAAATTTTAAGTAGTTGTTCCTATAACTAGGGGTGTTTTTGTACACATCCACACACACACACATCAAAGACATTTGGCAATGTCAGGAGACAAGTTAGTTTTCACAATTAAGGGAAAGTTGTTATGGGCATCCAATGAGTAGAGGCCAGAGATTCGTCTAAACATCCTAAGAACAACTCCGCTACACACACACAGAGCAAAAGACTATTCAGTGCAAAAACAAAAAAAAAAAAAATCCACAACGCAATATTGAGGAACCCTAATACAAAGATATTTAAGTAAAGGGTCCCTAGAAAGACTTCAGTCATCTTGACTTCAATCCTGAAAGTGTGTGTTCTGTGCTTAGTACTCAAGCACACTGCACTGAGCCCAGAGTTACTGACTGATGCTCTCCAGACAGCACAGGTTCCCTCTTATGCCCCCAAGAATCTCACAATCACAATGTGACAGATGCAACAGATTGTGTTATGAGCCCATGAGATAAGGTACCTGCCAGACCTGCCACATCTTCTGAGGCAGTGTGGTGCATTCAGAAGAGGGCATTCTATGACAAAGCTGGGTTGGAATCCCCATGCTGCAACTTTGTTAGCTGAACGGATTTGAGTAAATCACTGAAAGTCTCTGAGCCACAGTTTTGATAAAACAGGGATAACTCCAAGATTCCAAGGTTGCTATGAGTGTACAAAAGAAAACGATAAAGTGCCTGGACACTTTATCCATATTTGAAAACAAAAATGGTGCATATTTGAAAACAAAAATAAGGCAGCTAGTAGCATTTTCTCTGGCTCTGATTTTACAAACTTCACTGTTTTAGACCCATCGGTACTTGTATTCATGCCACAGTAAGGACTACCTTTCTAAAAATGTATACAGATTTAGTCCAACTCACTGTAGTTGATTTTATTATTACCCAAAGTATTTACTATCCCTCCTCAAGAGAGGATTATATATCCCACCTCACTGACATCATTGGAAAGTGGTACGTAAGTGGGATGAAAACCACTTCCAAGGTTCTGCCATGTTGTATCCTCTCTGTCACAAAGATGGGCCACGTCCCAGAGAAAGTCAGTTCCTTCCACTTAATATTTTAATGAAGTCAATAGGGAGCCATAGTTAATCCACAAGACATGCACTGACAGTAAGAAATAAGCCTTTGCTAAGTATCTAAGGTTTAGGGGTTGTTTTTCCCATGTTAATTTCACTAGGTTGAATGAAATTGCCACCAATTGCTCAACCAGAAATATAAAACTCCCTTCTAGCCTAGGAAATCTGGCACCATGTAGGTGACAGTTTACTGGGAGGCTAAATGCTAAAAAGGACAGGGTGTAAAGTCTTCTCAGCCTAGAGTCCATGAAAAGCTCCATGACTTGGAATAGAACCAATTCCTTGGTACTGAAAGCATTGACTATTAAAGCCAGAATCAGAACACGGCATGTGGACTTGTCCTTCATTTTTTTGCTCAAAAATTTGGTTTTTAGCCTTCTTCAAATTTACCTGGCCCTTGGGAAGTCCTTGCTTATCTTAAATGGGCTTCACTTTATGGAGTAATTCAGAAAGTTGCCAATGACCAAAATCAATTTATTATACATAACCACGTGTGCATAATGTGTCTTCTTTCAATTACCTGTTAGTACATAATTCTCTCAACAACCTGATTATTAGCTTCTCCTCCAAACTTCACTTATTTCTAGAAGAGTTGTAATTGCTTAACAGCTTCTTCTAAGGACTCATGATTGCCTCTCAGGAAATGTCACTACATGGTGAGAAAGTCCACAACATGGTGAGAAAAAAATAAGTTTGTAGATGCCCTTTTTCCCTTCTCTATTGAAAAAAAAAAGAAAGAAAGAAAGAAAGAAAAAATCATTTTCCTCTCTGCCAACTGATTATGCAGACACGTTGTTTGAAAGCTTGCATAATTTACATTAGCATGCTTAAGATCTCAGGTGACTATGCCTTTGAGGCCAGCATGCTAACCCCAGTGGGCCGATTTGATATTCTTCCCAATATCTGACCCTTTTTTCCTTGTTAATTACAGGCAGACTTCCCTGGTCTGGCCCTGGATCTGCACCTGTTTCCCATCTTTGAGCAGCTGCTAATTAGGTTGAAAATGGTGGGGCTGGGCAGTGCAGGCCACACATGCCTCATCAGGCTATTGATCAGGCTGGCATACCACACGGGCAGTAATGGAGGCTGTACAACCCAATTCCAAAATAAAAGCCATTCTTGGAGTTGCATGTTTGAATCTGAGCATACTCCAGGCTCTACACCAAATATAAAACATGTGAAAAGAAGAGACCTTTTAGTTTCAAAATAAAGTTTTTCTTTGAAATGCCAAGTAGGCCCCTAACTACTATTTGCTTCTCATTCGATTCTTTTAATTTGGAGTAAGAAAAACTAAAAAAACTTCTTTTAGGAACAAGATATGTATATTTATATGGAAATAATTTAAAAGATATATGAATATGAATTATATGTTTGACAAAATCCTTATTCTACATCCCCATTTGGCCTTGTGCATAACACAGTTACGTGGAGCTTCGCACTTCATCGTGATTTAGGGCTTCGGTAACTATGAACATGTAAAACACTGATTACCAAAGGGACATTACAGCTCTCTATGGGTAGTTTTAGAAATGGGTAGGGGTGTTTTGGGGTTGTCATAATGATTAAGGGGTGCTACTGGCAGTTAGTGAGTGGATACCATGTATTCACACAACGATAATTTGTCCAACATCTGTTACAAACCACAAATAATGGACCAGGTTAAAATCACTTTACAAATATCTGTATCTAGAACCTAAGTCCATTTCATATATAAATATAAAACTTTTGCAACTTTAATATACTGAATTTTAGTATCTTAAATTTTCCAAGAATGCAAATCCAGGGAAGATTAAGCTTTATTTGGTTTGAAATTTTCCTAGAGTTATTCAGTGTTTTGAAGAGCACATCACTATTCTGATATTTCAGTTACCAATAAGTCACATCATAACATTTCTTTATTTGTAGATTCTGTATTCACAATTCTATGTACAGCTGTATCACCTGACTACCTCACCGTATCATCTAGTGTAGTCAAGCCTAAGCATTTACATACTGAAAAAATATACATTATTTTTATATACTATTCCTTGGATATTACAGTTAGATGATTATATTGATTTTTTAATTACATTGATTTTTTTAAATTTATATTATCTGTAATTTTCACTCAAGGACAGTAAAGAGAAGATTACAAACGATTTATCATGAAAAGGGAAGGTTGGGTCTATTAGAACAAGAGTCACTGTCCTCAGATAATAGGCCTGGGTACAGTTTCCAGATGAAACATGCTTTTGCTATTGACTTTGTATCTTTGGTGGCTAGTATATGATAGATGGCCAATGATTTGTTTCTTAAAATTCTGTTTTTTACTTTCCCTCCTGCCATTATCACACATTCTACTATTGTCTATGACCCACGCACATTGCCCAGCAAAGTGGCCCCAACACAGCCGCCCAAAGGTCTAAATGCAGAGAAGCCTCCAATATCCCAGAAATGAGTCACAGTGTCCTTCTAACTTAGGATAAACCTCATGCTCACTCTATGTAAACATTTTAGAGGCCAATAAGATGCAATACTCATCTAAAGTGCTATAAAGGTCTATTAATCTTGACCTTTCCTGAGTTCTCCTATCATATGACTCTAAATGACTAGTTCTTCACTTTGTTCTTTCAAGAAATAAAGAGACTTTATAGAAAGCCATGACATTCACCCTTGTTTGCTCCATTTCCTATATCTTAACAGTTGGGAAAATTGTAAAATTAGACACAGGAAACTTTCTAAAGCACAGTACATCAGCTTTCAAAGGGCTTTGGTTATATACTCAAAGACACATGTTGACTATTTCTCCCTCTTATAAACTGAATTATACCTTAATTCAATTACATTTCCTATAAAAGCACTCCCATTAATAACCTCTATTAAAGTATTAAAATGGTATCTCTAATAATTCTCCTTTCATATTCATTATCTTGAATGATCTGATAATTATGGACATGATATGTTTGAATCAGTACATAAACTACCTAGAGTTATTAAAGATGAAAGTTACTAAAGGCCCCATGACACTCTCATGAAGACCAGTAGAAGACTGGTTCTTAACTAAATTAGCTAGCATATTAGGACACACAGGAAAATGCAGCTCAACCTTGTCACAAAGATCCAGCTTATCTGCTCTGCCTTCTGAGTGGGAGCCTCCTCTTTGGTTCTATGTAGTGATTCCCCTAGAGTCACCTCACATAGTCCCCATAGGAGAAGAAAACGTCCTTTCCAAGGGCCCTCAACTTCTTGAATTGTGTGCCCATGTATGAATTGACTGATCATTTTGTAGTCAGGGAGATGGGCTCTGCTGATTGCCTTATTCCAATCAGAATGCATCCTTAGAGCAAGGTGTGGTTTATTACCACTTAATCTCACTGTCAAGAGTAAAAGAAATGCAGTTTCCCAGAGGAAATTTTTACCAAATAAAGGTTCTATGGATGCTGACTGGCAAAACCAACAGATGTTCATTGTGAAGACTTTCCCCTAATTAGATTGATGATTGTTGTTTCATGTTTTAATAAAACCTTGAAAACATCAAAAAAGTATGTAACAGACTCTACAAAAACAAATTTCTACATTTCTACATTTCAAAAAAAAAACAAGCTCTAATTTTTTTTTTTGCAGTTTAAATGTGTATCAAATTCAAAGCATTTCTCCATGTTTGACTTCTTAGCAGAAGATAAATAATGATGATTCATGATATTTTTTCTTTACATATACTAGAATGAATTATCTTTGTGTACCATACGCCACATTTTTTGCCTATTTTTTAAATATCCCTATGAAATCAAATCATATTGAGTATCTCAGAGTATCTCTTCTTTAGAATTTGAATGAAAATTCTTGTTGCAAAGCCACATTTGGAAAAAGTTGTTCTTTATAAAATGGATTAGCTAAAAATTTGCATACCCTAAATATTAACAAATAATTTGAAAAATTCACGCTTATAAAACATATAAAGACCTACTGTTTATCTTTCTCTATAGGGAAGAGTGAGTTTTGCAAATCTGTGGTTGAATCTCTTCTCACTATTCCTTTTCTAGTTCTACTTGAATTTATAATAGGTAGGCACAGACAACATAGTCATAAATACTTGTAATTTCTTCCAGTGGTCTTAGCTTCATGCTGTCTTCTTCACTGTCCTTAATTTCTTACTGTTTGGAAGACACAGCTCCAGGTCTTGTCTCTCCAATCAGCGAAATAGCCCTCTGCCTAGCAACTCACACCAAACATGTTTATGGGGAAGAGGTATCATGTAACTTCATAGCTTTGGAGTCCCTGATGCAGCCTGGTTAAATCACCTGTTAGGTTACCTAATGGTGCCATTATCTACTTAGTCAGGTATTACAAGAACTGTGTGAGTTTCCTATGTGCTCTCTACTTCCTCATCCTAGATATATGTTCATTCTTTAACTCTGACTACTCAACTTTATGTCTCTTACATCTCCATTTCTGCTACCACACCGTGGGACAAGAACCTCCTAACTGTCCTCTTGTAGACAGGCTTCACTTCTAGAAATACCACTACAAAATGCCTTCCACACTTTGTCTAGAGTTAAAGCTGTAAAATACAAATTTGAGTATAATAATCCACCATATTAATCCCTTCCAGAGCATGACAAAGCTGGAGGATAAAGCTCAACAGCTCCTGACCATTTTCATGTCCCACCAGTGCTGATTCCTTTCCCTTTCCAAGGAGAAAAACATTGTAAATCGTAGCATTTTAGAAATACACACAGTTCCTCCCAGAAAGCCACTATCTGTCATACCTTTTGGTCTTTGTTGTTTCTTCCGTCTGCAGTGCCCTCAACCTTACCATCTTACCGCTCCTTCATTATGCGATTCAAGGTGACCAAATGGGAACAGCTTTCCTTGATTCCTCCAGGCAGATTCCAGAATTTTTTCTTTGTATGTTTTCATGCTGCACCAGTTATGAGATTGTGCTGTGTTTCTTACTTTGTTTATCCATTTTTAAATTAAACTATACAATTGGAGGTAAATCCTGTCTTTTTTTCTTTCTCTCTTCTTGTCAAATGTATTTTCAGAAAACAGCAGTGCACATGCAATGTAAACACTTAATAAAAGCTGCTGGGATGGAGCAATGTGGGGAAAGATGGAAATTGCACTAATACATATCCTTCTACGTAGCTTACTCTACAAGTCATCCCTATAAGCTGACCTCCTGTCAACTACCTCATCTTGTTTTTACCTTTCCCTATTGCATACAACCTCTATATAGTCAGGAAGGCTGAAGTTCACCTTATTACTAACTTACGTTATGCTACTTCATGTTACTTAGCTTTATGTTATAGCTTATGGTGATCTTCCAGCCTATGACAGTGCCCACTGTCCCTAACTGTGTCCCCACATTTAAAATAATAACAGTATTCAAGCCCCAGACTAAGTGCTACCTCTTGTATAAAGTCATCCACCAGCCATCAAACCCTCTGCAGTGGTTGTCTTTTAGAAGTGATCAACCCCAAAAGAACAAGTCAATGATATCAATAATTAAATCACACAAGTAAGAAAATTCTTAGGTCAAGATTTCTTTTTATATCTCCCTGATGCAGGTTAGTTTACTGCAAAAATATTCTTTCTTCTCAAATACCACATAACTTTCTGCATGATGCTACTGCATGTATCTATTGTAGCATAATGACCATTTTATATATGTATTCTTTTTCCCTCCTGTATGAACCCTAAATCGGCAGCCCCCAGAAATCAGAAACGATGCTTCTTTATATTGTCAGGGTGTTACACAGTACCTAATGCACAGTAAACTGTTAATGAATGCATGCACTCACCACTCTTTATATGGTAATATGGTCTGTTAAACAGGGATTGTTTTCCTAATTTGTCCTAGTAGCACTAATACCTAGCATAGAGCCTTCCATACAGTGAGTTGAATGGATTAATTGTTGAATGAATGGGAAAATTACTTATATACCAATAAGTAGTTAGTCATAACTGTTTCCCATGTTTTTGTGATCTGCAGACCTATCGCATTCAGTCAGAATGTTAAAACTACACTAATACTAGTATAAATACCAACAGCTTCTACACATATATGCACATAGAGAGAGAGATGGTACATGAAATGGTGAGCACAGACAGGATGATTCTAGGAGAGTAACAAAACCTGATCAGGCACACTACTGCAAATTCAACTTTGCATGCTTTACAAAACAGAAAGAGATCACAATCTACTAAGTACAGCAACTCCACCTGCCATTCCAAAAGAAATATACCCTCCTTTAGTCTCAGTCCCCATATTCCTATCCTATGATAGATGTCTTGCTTTGTTAAAAAGGATGCTCATCTTTAAGGTTATGTACGTTTCATACAGCATGGCCCTTAAGGGCAAACCACTACTTTGTCTGAGCCTCAGTAGGAACTGGAGTTTCAATGTTGAAGGAAAAGATAATATATGCTATATTGTTTTCCAGTGTGGCACCTTCTTAGGAGATTTTCACGGGTAACTAAGAAGCAGTTTTTGTCTGAATGCTGCAGAATATGTTATTCCATTGATTAGAGTAAGAAGCACGGGGCTCCAAGCACAGAACTATGAAATGCGTTGAGAAAGAGAAGCCATTGGAGACAGGAAAAATAGCCAGAGGATTAAGAGGAGAATCAACAAATGTCAGTGTCACAAAAGCTAAAAAGTGAAGAACTTCTAAGGAAATAAGTGATTAACAACTTTCAAATTCAGCAGAGATCTAGTGAGGATATTAAGATCACCAAATCTTATTCAAAGCAAAGTTCTGATTAGCCTTGTTAATGGTAGTATAAGTAAAACCACAGAGTATTTTTTTTTCTTCAGTGATGGGCATATGAGACATATATAATATATAATATAATAATACATACATGAGGGGCGCCTGGGTGGCTCAGTCAGTTAAGCGTCCGACTTCAGCTCAGGTCATGACCTCGCGGTTCGTGAGTTCAAGCCCCGCGTCGGGCTCTGTGCTGACAGCTCAGAGCCTGGAGCCTGTTTCAGATTCTGTGCCTCCCTCTCTCTCTCTCTGACCCTCCCCCATTCATGCTCTGTCTCTCTCTGTCTCAAAAATAAATAAATGTTAAAAAAATACATACATGAAAGAGTATTTCTGTAAATATCCTACTTTGTCAATTAATAAAAATAGAATAATTTCTGTCTGGAAAAAAAGATTCTGTTTTGAATTCCTCAAGGTAGGAGTGAGATCAGCCCAAACAGACATAAGGCAGTTTCAGGGATATATAGAAGACAATAGACATGAGATGACTCAAGAACTGGGAAGTAAAACTATAGCAAGAAATAGCAGCTTCCCCGACACATAACTAGGTACTGAGAAAATTCATGTAGAGTTCATGGTGAAAGGGAACCTAGAACTTAGAGGGTTGGAAGTAAAAATGTCTTTTAAAAACATTCTGCACAATCATGCCTGGAGTCTATAAAATGAGTTTGGATTGCTAAAAAGTAAGTCCATGATCAGACCAGGAGGCAACATCCTTATAAAGAATTTGCCCAACTATTAGAAGTCACTCTTGGATATACTCGACTCACAGGAACAAAGGAAACAAGAAAAAAAAAAAAAAAAACAGTGAAGGAGAAAGTTGAACTCAAACAGTGTTGCTTTCTCATCCTCTGTCTTGAGGAAATTGGTGCCGGAAGTTGAAAGTGCCCTGAAGGCGGCTTTAACTTACCTGACCAGTCCTCACCCCAGGGATCGCCTCAGGTCCTGCTGACCTAGGCAACTGTTTGAGGGTCAACCTTCCATGCAACTCAAATGTTCTTGAAGAAGCCCTCCTGTGTATTCAAGTGGACAGCAATTGTTTTCCTCTCTCTCAGCTTGCTTTTCTCTCACAGTTGTTTGTTCTTTAATGGTCATGACTCGGTTTGTGCTGCTGGCAAAGATAGGTCCTCCAGAGGGTGAATTAAGGTAAGACTATGGTATTTGGTCCTTCCCTCCTGGGGCAGTAACAAGTGCCTCTCGGTTTGTCATTTTCATGGTGATACTCTGCCAGGCTCTAGCATTATAGGCTGTTGAACTGACCCTGTATATTCATGGAAATCAGAATTCCAATTAATAGGACAGTTGTTATTTTTCTAAGAGTCAATAGTACTGCAGATATTGGGCTCAGTTTGGTTGGTTGGTTAGCAGGGAAGTAGAATGGAAGAGAAATGGGGAAAAAAGAGGATTTGGAAAAGAGGATTTGCATGGGAGAATCTGTTTCAGAAACCCCAATCCCTGAAATGCAGACTGACTTCGTGCGTGTTTCCACAACACTAAGCACTGTGACCTGAATTATTTTTTTAATATATATTGGAGGAGAAGGCAACATTTATATGCCTAATATAGTAATAGGCACTCCTGGAGGAGTTTATTTTTGTATAATAAAAAAATGATATAGGGTCCACAAAAATCTTTAAAATGTCAACATTATATAAAATGTAAAATCCATAATGCAATCTGCTTCAGATTAGCTGGAAAAACAATACAGCCTATTTGAACAGCTAGGCTTCATTTCCCGTATGCATCAGTTATGCTGGCTCTGTTCCGAGGGAACAACAGGTAAGTGCCCTCAGCCTCTATGGTGCGACCCTCTGCCAGAGCTCAGGGGCCACCTGGGTCTGGCATTCCCCCCAGAGAGGGAGCAAGGTGGTGGGCTGGGGTGGGGGGAGCTGTCCTTTGCACTAGGGGCCATGAGCCAGCCCAGGGCACCTGTGTGCTCTAAGACAGCAAATTCTGTGTTTATTAGAACATCACCACTGCTGCACCAAGAGCACACGCATCTTCGGGGGGACTTGGAATTCCCGAGAATGGCCTTTGAGAAATGCTGACAATAATTTCTTTAAATTCCATCTCTTAGTTTTCCATGGAAACATCAAGAAACCATGAACAACTCTAGTAATGCAGTTTGACTGCCATTTCCTCCATGAAGGCCTTACTGCCAAGGACATGTCGGACCAAAAAATTAATGAAGTTTTGTCTTCCAATGATAAGGATGCCTTCTATGTCGCAGACCTGGGAGACTTTCCAAAGAAACATCAGAGGTGCTTAAGAGCTCATCCTTGGATCACCCCCTTTTATGCAGTCAAATGCAATGATAATAGAACCATAGTGAAGATGCTCCTTGCCATAGGGACAGGATTTGATTGAGCCAGCAAGACTGAAGTACAATTGGTACAGAGTCTCCAGGTACCTCTAGAGAGGATTACCTATGCAAATGCAAACAAGTGTCTCAGATTAAGTATTCTATCAATAATGGGAGTCCAGAAGATGATAGTGAAGTCAAATTGAGGGAAGGTGCCAGGGCACATCCAAAGGCAACGTTAGTGTTGCAGATTGCCACTGATGATTCCAAAGCAGTCTGTTGCCTCAGTGTTAAATCTGATGCCACACTCAAAACCAGCAGGCTCCTTTTGGGGCAAAAGAGCTCCACATTGATGTCATCGGTGTCAGCTTCCATATGGAAGTGGCTGTACTGATCCTGAGACCTTCATGCAGACCATCTCTGATACCCGCTGTGTCTTTGACATGGGAGCTGAGGTTGGTTTCAACATGTTTCTGCTTGACATCGGTGGTGGCTTTCCTGGATCTGAAGATGTAAAGCTTGAATTTGAAGACATCACCAGTGTTATCAACCCAGCACTGAACAAGTATTTGCCGTCAGACTCAGGAGTGAGAATCATAGCTGAGCCCAGCAGACGTTATGTTGCATCAGCTTTCATGATCACGGTTAATATCATTGCCAAAAAACTCATATTAAAGGAATAGACATGCTCTGATGATGAGATGAGTCGAGTGAACAAATCTCTATGTATTACATGAATGATGGGGTATATGGATCATTTAATTGCATTCTTTATGATCATGCACGCATGAAGCCCCTTATGCAGAGAGACCCAAACCAGATGAGATGAGAAGTATTATTGAACCAGTGACTGGGGACCGACATGTAACAGCCTTGATGGCATTGTTGAGCACTGTCACTTGCCCAAGATGCATGCAGGCAAGTGGATGCTTTTTGAAAACACAGGTGCTTACACTGTTGCTGCTGCTTCTACTTTCAGTGGGTTCCAGAGGCCAACTATCTATGTGATGTTGACACCAACATGGCAACTGATACAACCATGACTTTCCACTAGAAGTACAAGAGCAGGATATCAGCACTCTACCTGTGTCCTGTGTTTGGGAGAGAGGGATGGAGCATTCTCCTGTTGCCTGTGCTTTACTTAGCATTAACAAGTATGTGCCACTCCTGTAACTGTTAGATGCAAGTTTAGCTTGAATTATGAGATTTGGGGGAACTGTTGAACTTAATCACTGCTATTTTTTCGATGTCTTTGTAAGTAGGGTTGGCATAGATGCAGCAATAGTGAACTCTAGGAGATGGAGTCACTTAAGTGTGTTCCTATGGAAACCATTTGGATATTTGTTTCATCTGGATTTTTATTCACTTGTCGAACATGCTACTAAAGAGTGCCTCCCAGCAGCTGAGCAAGCGTTTGTAGCTTGTACATTGGCAGAATGGGCCAAAAGCTTAATGTTTTGACCTGTTTTAAAAATAAAGTACCTTGGGGAGCCTGAGTGGCTCAGTTGGTTAAGTGTCTGACTTGATTTTGATTCAGGTCATGATCTCACAGGTTGTCAGAGCACAACCTGCTTAGGATTCTCTCTCTCTCTCTCTCTCTCTCTCTCTCTCCCCCTTCCCCACTCACTTTTGCTTGCTCTCTCTCTCTCAAAAATAAATAAACATTTTTTTAAATAAAACAATAAAGTATCTTGAAATTAAAAAAACTTAAAACAACAAATATATTCATGTACTCTTGCCTCCAAGTGTGAGATAAATACAAACTATCACTTCTGCTAAAAAAGAAAATAAAATATATTTCCAAATGAGTGAAGGCATAGTGAGATCTTTAATGACACATCAGGTGACCACATGCCCCAGTGTGTCTGGGACAGCCTCAACTTATCCTTGTTCCCCAGCATAATTATACATAGAACTCCTTCCATTCTCTAATGTATTGTAGTTTGGACAATAAATTACACACATGTCCTATAAAATAAGCCTTCTTTAAATGACTGTAGACATCAAAACTTCCCACAAAAGTACAATTTTAGCCCATTATCTTTACTCTTATATAGTTTCCATGAATACATAAAATTCAATAAGATCTAACTTTATCCTCTCTCAGTTTAAGTCCTTATGAAGTTTTTATAGATTTAAATTATAACCATTTCACTTTTAAAAAACAGAAAAGACACAGTCGATGTGGAGAAATCAGGACACTTGTACATGATGGTGGGGATGAAAAAAAAATGGTGGCACTGCTTTGGAAAATAGTCTGGCAATTCTTCAAGTAATTAAACAAACTTACTGCATGACCTAGTAATCCCATACCTAGGCACCTAGCCAAAAGAAATAAAAACATATTTCCACAAAAAAAAATAGCATCATATTCATAATTGCCAAAAGGAAACAATTCATCTACTGATAAGTAGATAAACAGAATGTGGTATATCCATACCAGCCATAAGAAGGAACAAAGTACTGATTGATATGTGCTGAAACATGGATAACCTTAAAAACATTATGCTAGGGGCACCTGGGTGGCTCAGTCGGTTAGGCATCCGGCTTCAGCTCAGGTCATGATCTCGCGGTCCGTGAGTTCAAGCCCCGTGTCGGGCTCTGTGCTGACAGCTCAGAGCCTGGAGCCTGTTTCAGATTCTGTGTCTCCCTCTCTCTCTGACCCTCCCCCGTTCATGCTGTGTCTCTCCCTGTCTCAAAAATAAATAAACGTTAAAAAAAAATTTTTTTTTTAAATAAAAAAAAAAAACATTATGCTAAATGAAAGAAACTAGTCTCAGAAGATCTGTTCTAGCATTCCATTCACATGAGATATCTAGAAAAGGCAAACCTAGAAAAGAAAGAAGATTAATGGCTACTTAGTGGTGGGGGTGTGATGGGAGATAGGGGAGTGGTAGATAAAGGGTTTGGGGGTTTTTTTTGAGGTAATGAAATGTTCTGAAGTTGTACAGTTTGCACACAACTGTGAATATAATAAAAGGCATTGAACGTTACACTTTAATGGGGAATTGTATAGTACTTAAATGATATAACAATAAAGCTGTTAAAAAGAAAAAGAATAAAAAATAGTACTATACGGAATGGCAACCACTCATCACTAATAATAACAACCAATATTTATGGAGAATTCACTCCCTGGCAGACACTGTGTCTACTGTTTTATATTATCCACAAACCTTCACAAAAGATCTATGACATTCTGGAATTATACCCATTTTAAATATAAAACATTCTTTTTTAATTTTTTTAATGTTTATTTATTTTTGAGAGAGAGAGAGACAGAGACCGAGTGAATGAGGGGCAGAGAGAGAGGGAGACATAGAATCTGTGCTGTCAGCACAGAGCCTAACATAGGGCTCGAATCCATGAACCATGAGATCATGACCTGAGCCGAAGTCAGATGTTTCACCAACTGAGCCACTCAGGCACTCCAGAATACAAAATGTTAAGTAAATTACCCATGGTCACAAGGGTCCTGGAAGATGACAACGAGTTTCCAAACCTTCAAAGCCTAAGCTTTTAGCCACACCCTGAACTGCCAACCATTCAAGCAAACTAAATGATACCACAGTGTGAGTAGCTTATCAGATTCAGTTCCCTCTGGACAGAGAAACATTCCAACTTCAGAGAAGTAGAGGACAGTTGGAGATGTGTAACTCCAAAGGTACACCTTAGTTCCATCCTGCTTACCTACAGCCAGCCTTGTGATTACACCCTATGACATTACTGAACTTTGCCTCAGCTTGGAGCCTGCTTTTGAGCAGCAAGTACATGGAAATCACACCTTGTTTCCACATGTCAGAAAGAACTTAGAGCAGCAATGAGTTCAAAACCCAAATTGAGCTCTTAGACTTACTTCTCTGTTGCCATGGTCCTTCCATTACCAACTTAATCATCTTGCTTTTCTTGTTTGAGCTCCCTCTCATTTTCTCTTCCACTGGCCACCTGTTTCAGTTACATAGAAAACATTACAGTTTAGGTCTTCACTCTTGGCCTGGTCTTTGTATCCAGGATATATACATATATTTGGAAATATTTAGAGTATTTATTTGAAACAAATTTAAAAAAATGAATTAATACCTTCGGCCAACTTAAATGAAAATTAACAATGAAGCAAAAGATAAAGTATATAAATGACAAAATGGGTGGGTCTTTTCCTTAAATGACTTGAAAAAACTTAATCAAGACATTTATATTTACATAGTGTTAAAAGCTGGCTCTTTGTTCTTTGAGGAATAATAATGTATGCACATGATAAAAATTAAATCATGCAGGACAGATGATTTTTCAACAGTTAAAGCATCACTGGTAGGTCAAAGGGTGTAAATAGGAATCTGAGAGAAGCAATGACACCTAACTCTGCGTGTCAGACTATTCCAGCACAGACCTCAATCCCTTTTGGAATTATTTCTCATATAAGATTCAATAAATGACAGGTTCAGGAACAAATGGAGAATCCAATGACTCTTTGTCTACCAGGAATCATTAACCAGCCAGAACATACTGGTACTCACTCTCCAAGAAGAATGTTTGTGTGTGTGAGTATGTATGAGTTGAAAAGAAAGTAAAGAGAAATAGAATCTTCTGATTCATTACCTGAATACTTTCACTGAACAGCCATATAAGGGCCTTTAAGATCCAAAGGATATAATAGTGCTTTGGATCTATCAGTGCCGTTCAACTATGCATATGGTGCTTCCTCCACCATGGAAAACTGATTAGCAGTTTCCTAAAATGTTCAACATAAATTTACCATACAACCCAATAATTCCACTCCTAGGTATCTAATGAAGAGAAATTAATACATTTGTGTGCATAAATACCTGTATTTATTGTCACGGCTGTATCATTTATAATAGCCAAAAAATGTAAACAACCTAAATGCTCATCCACTGGTGACTGGATAAACAGAATTGGTATATCCATACAGTGGAATATTATTCATCCATGAAAGGGAATGAAGAACTTATGTGCCTTGCAACATGGATGAACCTTGAAGACACGATGCTAAATGAAATAAACTAGTCACAAAAATACAATATATTGTATGATTCACTTATATAAAATGTCCAGAAAAGACAAAATCTGCAAAGACAGAAAACAGATTAGTGGCTGCCTAGGATGAGAGGCAAGAATAGCAAATAACAGCAAATAGCCATTAGTTGTTTTTGTTTGTTGGTTGGTTGGTTTGTATGTTTTTAGGGGAATGGGATTGCTCTAATATTAGATTGTGGTTATGAGTATAACAACTCTATGAATTTATTTTTGTATGTTTTTAGGGGAATGGAATTGCTCTAATATTAGATTGTGGTCATGAGTATTTACAACTCTATAAATATATTTTAAAAAATCACTGAATTGTACACATAAGAGAATTGAATTATATGATATGTAAATAATACCCCAATAAAGCTGTTAAAAATCAGTCAATATACCCTATCACATTAAGAAAATAAAAGAAGAAATCAATACATTCAGAGAAAGTAGATGACAAAATTCAGTATCGGATGAATAATTTTAAAATTAACTTTCAAAATCTGTCTCCCTAAGAGCCAGATTCCATGCAACCAAAAGGATGGTACATCAATTAAGAAAGAATAAGTTATTCTCTGCTAACAGAAAACCCCAAAATTTCAGTGGCTTAAGACAGCAAAAGTTTATTTCTCTCTCAGACTAAAAGGCCAACAGATGTCATCAGTAGGGATTGGGGGATAGAAGAGGACTATATTAACCTTGGTGCTTAAAAGCCAACTCTAATGGAAGAGTCATCTTAATACATATTTCCAATATTTCCAGAGAAGTATAAGAAAACATGGGATATCATGCCCTGCCTCATGGCTTCTTCTTGGAAGTGAAACACTTCACTTCTCACATCTCATTGGCCAGAGTAAGGCACATGACCATAGTCAAAATAGTCTAGAGAAATGCAAATCTACCATACATTCAGCAGGAGGAAAAATAATATATTTATAAACAGCCCTCATAATTACTATAATGAGATAAACCTGAATCTTTCCATTAAGTTACCTACATCTGAGTGGAGTGCAAGCTAGCTCAGAACCCACTAACAAAGAACATGGTAGGTTAAGAAAAGCAGATATGTTGGGCTGGGGGACACATGATCAGTATTTATATTTAACAAGTTGATACTTTAACAGGAAATCTGGAAAGCATGGTGAAGCCCTAGATATTAAAGATTTAAAGCAATATTTTAAGATAGACTTACATCTTAGGACTTAAGAGTTATGCTTCAGTAGCTGTGAAGACTTTAATGGAAAAAAATTCTACAATATTAATAGGCAGGATATTGCTAGAGTAATAGTGTGCCTTTGCCCAGGCTGAGGCCTGGTCAGATAAAAAATAGGACTATAAAAATAGCAGTGGAGTCCAGAACTTGGTTTAAACATTAAAATCATTCAGTAAATGTTGAATTTTATTACAGCTGTCTCTATATCACTTGAAAAGGTCATATGAATTCATATCTTTATTTTCTTAACTATTTGATAATGGTGATCTACCCACCCCAAGTACTACCTATAAAAAAAATGGAAAGTATGGGAAGAGGAGCCAAGATGGCGGAACAGCATGAAAGTTTTTTTTTTTGTATCTTGCATCCATGAAATACAGCCAGATCAGAACTAAACCATCCTGGACATCTAGAAAACTGATTTGAGGATTAACACAACACTCTGCACAACCTGAACCACAGAACTCAGCAGGTACGCAGTGCAGAGAGGTGAACTGGGGGACAGAGAAGCCATGGAGGGCATGCAGCTGTTTTTGCTTGAGGAGAGAGGATGGAGATGGGGGGAGAGTACCAGAAAAGCGCCCCCAAACAAAAGAAGCTGGAGAGAAAGTGGAAAGGTAGAAACAGCTGCAAGTACTGAACTAAAAAGGAAGAAAGGAGAAAGGAGAGGGTTTAAATTCCACTAAGACTCTAAATAGGGGGAGTGCAAAGTCTGAAACTCCGCAGTTGGATACCCGGTGCTGCTCTGGTGGGAAGGGTGAATCACCAGGAGCAGAGTGAGGTCTGGGGGTCCTCAGGCCACAGGGGAGAGGCGGCTCCCCTGCTGGAAGGACATTTGGTAGAGGCTGTGCAGCCCCACCACAAACAAAGGTGCTAGCAGACCCAAGAGAACAACCACATTCGCTGGTGTGGGAACAACATTGTTAAGGGTGAAACCTGGTGCCAGATGTGTGTTGAGATTTTCCATAATCCCTGAAACACTGCTGCTACATGATTGCGTGAACATTTTCTGGGGCAGGTTGGCACCCAGACACAGTCTCTGGGCATTGGCAACAGCACAGTCCTATGAATGTTCCTGGCTGTGGCTGGCACCCAGCCATTGCTCAGTGAGACCCTCCCCTAGAAGGTCTGGGCAGGTCAAACGTGTAGTCCCTCAGAAGGGACGGGTCAGGAAACACAGGTGCATCTGAGATAAAACACAGCAGGGAGGCACCACCTGGCAACTTGAAGGCTTGGTCATGGACAGTGTAAAAGCAGGGAGTGGACAGAAGCCAGACATAAAGGACAGGTGCATGATTGCTGATCAGGGAGAATACAGTTCTAACACTAGAGACTGGGTAGCTGGGTGACACCATTTTCACCCCTCCCACGCATGGGTATACACACCTACAAGCGCGACAACAATCCACCCAGTAAGCTAAGCAGTGCCATCTACTGGAGAACAGAACCATTACACTAAGCCCCGCCCAACTAGGCCAAACTGGCTCTTCAAGAACACCACAAGTCTCTCTGCCTGCTTAGTTTAGAGACTATAAAGTGCTTTGTAGTTTGACTTGTAGGGGAAAATGATGTAATTTCAATTATATTTCAGTCTGTTCACTCACTGGTCCATCTATTCAATTTTCTTTTTTCTCTTTTTCGTGTCTTTTCTTTTTCTTGAATACAGAAAGAGAAAAAAATTTATTTTTATTTGAAATTTCTATTAAAATATTTTTATTTAATTTTTTCTACTGTATTTTTTATTTTTTTGTAAATTTTTAAAATTCTATTTTATTTCCTTAATTTCATTTTATTCTATTTTATTCATTTTTTCAAATTTTCAAACAGTTTCCTTTTATTTTTGTCCTTTTTTCTCTAATCTGTTAAGCTCCATTCAACAACCAGACCAAAACACACCTAGAATCTAACATCATTTATTTGATTCTTTTGTGTGTGTGTGTGTGTGTGTGTGTGTGTGTGTTGTTTAGTTTTTCAATTTTACTTTTTTTTACTTTATTAATTCCTTTCTTCCTTCAAAACCATGAAACAAAAGAATTCACCCCAAAAGAAAGAGCAGGAAGAAATAACAGGAAATGACTTAATCATCACAGATACAATCAAGATGTCTGAACCAGAATTTAGAATCATGATAATAAGAATACTAGCTGAAGTCGAAAATAGATTAGAATCCCTCTCTGCGGAGACAAAAGAAGTAAAAACTAGTCAGGATGAAATAAAAAATGCTATAACTGAGCTGCATTCTAAAATGGATGCCACAGTGGCAGCGATGGAAGAGGCACAGCAGTGAATCAGTGATATAGAGGACAAACTTAAGGAGAATAATGAAGCAGAAAAAAAAAGGGAGACGAAGGCAAAAGAGCACAATTTAAGAATTAGAGAAATCAGTGACTCATTAAAAAGGAACAACATCACAATCATAGGGGTCCCAGAAGATTAAGAGAGAGAAAAAGGGGTAGAAGCATTATGTGAGCAAATCATAGCAGAAAACTTTCCTAACCTGGGGAAAGACACAGACATCAAAATCCGAGAAGCACAGAGGGATCCCATTAGATTCAACAAAAAACAACCATTAGCAAAGCATATCATAGTCAAATTCATAAAATACTCAGGCAAGGAGAGAATCATGAAAGCAGTAAGGGAAAAAAGTCCTTAACCTACAAGGGAAGGCAGATCAAGTTTGCAGCAGACCTATCCACAGAAACTTTACAGGCCAGAAAGGAGAGGCAGGATATATTCAACATGCTGAATCAGAAAAATATGCAGCCAAGAATTCTTTATCCAGCAAGGCTGTCATTCAAAATAGGATATAAAAATTTCCCAGACAAACAAAAACTAAAGGAGTTCATAACCACTAAACCAGCCCTGCAGAAATTTTAAGGAGGACTCTCTGAGGGGAGAAAAGATGGGGGGAAAAAAAAGACCAAAAGCAACAAGGACTAGAAAGGACCAGAGAACACCACCAGAAATTTCAACTCTACAAAAGAGATAATGGCAATAAATTCATATCTTTCAGTACTGACTCTAAAGGTCAGCAGACTAAGTGCTCCAAGCAAAAGACATAGGGTAACAGAATGGATAAGAAAGCAAGATGCATCTATATGCTCTTTACAAGAGACCCACTTTAGACCTAAAAACACCTTCAGATTGAAAGTAAGGAATGGAGAACCATCTATCATGCTAATGGTCAACAAAAGAAAGCTGGAGTAGCCATACTTATATCAGACAATCTAGACTTTATAATAAAGACTGTAACAAGAGATTAACAAGGGCATTATATCATAATTAAGGGGTCTATCCACCAAGAAGACCTGACAATTGTAAACATTTATGCTCCAAATGTGAGAGCATACAAATATATAAATCAATTGATCACAAACATAAAGAAACTCATTGATACTAATACCATAATAGGAGGGGACTTCAACACCCCACTTACAGCAATGCACAGATCATCAAAACAGAAAATCAACAAGGAAACAATGGTTTTGAATAACACACTGTACTGAATGAACTTAACAGATACATTCAGAACATTTTATCCTAAAGCAGAGGAATATACATTCTTCTCGAGTGCACAAGGAATGTTTTCTAGAATAGATCACATACTGGGTCACAAATCAGTCCTCAACAAGTACAAAAAGCTCAAGATCATACCATGCATATTTTCAAACCTAATTTGCTGTGAAACTCAAAATCAACCACAAGAAAAATTTGGAAAGGTAACAAATACTTGGAGATTAAAGAACATCCTACTAAAGAATGAATAGGCTAACCAAGAAGTTAAACAGGAAAATTAAAAAGTACATGGAAGCCAATGAAAATGATAACACCACAGACCAAAACCTCTGGGATGCAGCAAAGGCGGTCATAAGAGGAAAGTATATAGCACTCCAGGCCTTCCTAAGGAGGTAAGAAAGGTCTCAGATACACAACCTAATCTTACACCTTAAAGAGCTGAAAAAAGAACAGCAAATAAAACCCAAAACCAGCAGAAGACTGGAAATAATAAAGATTAGAGCACAAATCAATGCAATCAAAACCAAAAAACAAAACAAACAAAAAAAAAAACAGTAGAACAGATCAATGAAACCAGAAGTGGGTTCTTTGAAAGCATTAACAAAATTGATAAACCAACTAGCCACTTTGATCAAAAAGAAAAAGAAAGGGACACAAATAAATAAAATCAAGAATTAAAGAAGAGAGATCACAACCAACACAGCAGAGATAAAAACAATAATAAGAGAATATTATGAGCAATTATATGCCAATAAAATGGGAAATCTGGAAGAAATAGACACATTCTTTAGAAACATAAACTACCAAAACTGAAACAGAAAATTTGAACAGACCCATAACCAGTAAAGAAATCCATTAGTAATCAAAAATCTCCCAAAAAACAAGAGTCCAGGGCCAGATGGCTCTCCAGGGGAATTCTACCAAACATTTAAGGAAGAGTTAAAATCTATTCTCTTGGAAGATGTTCCAAAAAATAGAAACAAAAGGAAAACCTCCAAACTCTTTCTATGAAGCCAGCATTACCTTGATTCCAAAACCAAAGGTTTTGGAAAGGAGAACTAAAAAGGAGAACTATAGACCATCTTCCCTGATGAACATGGATGCAAAAATCCTCAACAAGATATTAGCCAACTGGATCCAATAATACATTAAAAAAATTATTCACCACGATCAATTGGGATTTATACCTGGGATGCAGGGCTCATTCAATATCTGTAAAACAATCAATGTGATTCATTACATCAATAAAAGAAAGGACAAGAACCACATGATCTTCTCAATAGATGCAGAGAAAGCATTTGACAAAATACAACATCCTTTCTTGATAAAAAAAACCTCAAGAAAGTAGGGATGGAAGGACCATACCTCGAGATCATAAAAGCCATATATGAAAGGCCAATGCTAATATCATCTCAATGGGGAAAAACTGAGAGCTTTCCCCCTAAGGTCAGGAACAAGACAGGGATGTCTACTCTTGCCATTATTATTCAACATAGTATTGGAAGTCTTAACCTCAGCAATCAGGCAACACAAAGAAATAAAAGGCATCCAAATTGGCCAGGGGAGGTCAAACTTTCACTCTTCACAGATGACATGATACTCTATATGGAAAACCCAAAAGATTCCACCAAAAAACTGCTAGAAGTGACTCATGAATTTAGCAAAGTTGCAGGATATAAAATCAATGCACAGAAATCCGTTGCATTTCTATACACCAACAATGAAGCAACAGAAAGAGAAATCAAGGAATCGATCCCATTTACAACTGCACCAAAAACCATAAAATATTTCATAATAAATCTAACCGAAGAGGTGAAAAACCGATACACTGAAAACTATAGAAAGCTTATGAAACAAGTTGAAGAAGACACACACACACACAAAAACAATAATGGAAAAAGATTCTATATCCTGATAGAACAAATATTGTTGAAATGTTGATACTACCCAAAGCAATCTACATATTCAATGCCATTCCTATCAAAATAACATCGGGATTCTTCACAGAGCTAGAACAAACAATCCTAAAATTTGTATGGAACCAGAAAGACCCTGAATAGCCAAAGCAATCTTGAAAAAGAAAATCAAAGCAGGAGGCATCACAATCCCAGACTTCAAGTCGTATTACAAAACTGTAATCATCAAGACAGTATGGTACTGGCACAAGAACAGACACTCAGATCAATGGAACAGAATAGAGAACCCAGAAATGGACCCACAAACGTATGGCCAACCAATCTTTGACAAAGCAGGAAAGAATATCCAATGGAACAAAGACAGTCTCTCCAGCAAGTGGTGCTGGAAAACTGGACAGCAACATGCAGAAAAATGAACCTGGACCACTTCTTATACCATACACAAAAATAAACTCAAAATGGATGAAATGTAAGACAGGAAGCCATCAAAATCCTTGAGGAGAAAGCAGGCAAAACCTCTTTGATCTTGGCCGCAGCAAATTCTTACTCAACATGTCTCAGGAAGCAAGGGAAACAAAAGCAAAAATGAACTATTGGGACCTCATCAAAATAAAAACTTCTGCAAAGTGAAGGAAACAATCAGCAAAACTAAAAGGCAACCGACAGAATGGGAGAAGATATTTGCAAATGACATATCAGATAAAGGGTTAGTATCCAAACCCTATCAAACTCAACACCAAAAAACAAATAATCCAGTGAAGAAATGGGCAAAAGACGTGAATAGACACTTTTCCAAAAAGACATCCAGATGGCCAACCGACACATGAAAAAACACTCAACATCCCTCATCATCAGGGAACTACAAATCAAAACCACAATGAGATACCACCTTACACCTGTCAGAATGGCTAATGTTAACAATTCAGGCAACAACAATGTTGGTGAGGATGCGGAGAAAGAGGATCTCTTTTGCACTGCTGTTAGGAACACAGACTGGTGCAGCCACTCTGGAAAACAGTATGGAGATTCTTCGCAAAATTAAAAATAGAACTACCCTATGACCCAGCAGTTGCACTATGAGGTATTTATCAAAGGGATATAGGTATGCTGTTCTGAAGGGGCACATGCACCCCCATGTTTATAGCAGCACTATCAACAATAGCCGAAGTATGGAAAGAGCCCAAATGTCCATTGATGGATGAATGGATAAAAAAGATGTGATACAGACACACACACACACACACACACACACACACACACACACACACAGACACAATGGAGTATTACTCAGCAATCAAAAAGAAGGAAATCTTGCCATTTGCAACTACGTGGATGGAACTAGAGGGTATTATGCTAAACAAAATTAGTCAGAGAAAGACAAATATATGACTTTACTCATATGAGGACTTTAAGATACAAAACAGATGAACATAAGGGAAGCAAAAATAATGTAAAAACAGGAAGGGGGACAAAACATTAGAGACTCTTAAATATGGAGAACAAACAGAGGGTTACTTGGATGGGTTGTGGGGGGAATGAGCTAAATGGCTAAAGGGCATTAAGGAATCTACTCCTCAAATCATTGTTGCACTATATGCTAACTTGGATGTAAATTTAAAAAAATAATTAAATTTTTTAAAAAAGTAGGTTTCTTTACCATACAGGGAAATGACTATGAAATTAAAAGACAAAGAAATTTAGGGCACCTGGTTGGCTCAGTTAAGCATCCAACTCTTGACTTTGGCTCTGGTCATGATCTCACGGTTCGTGAGTTCCACCCCATATCGGGCTCTGCACTGCCAGTGGGGAATCTGCTTGGAATTCTCTGTCTCCTCTCTCTTTTCACCTCCCCCACTCATTCATTCTCTCTCTCTCTCTCTCTCTCTCTTTCTCTCTCTCTCTCTCAAAAATAAATAAACTTTAAAAAAAGACAAAGAAATTTAATACTAAGTATAAGTCAGAATATAGAACAGCCCTCTTCCCCATAACAATGATGAAATGTGGGCTGGAATATAAACTTCCTGAAGTAATAGGTAGAATAAAATGAACATAGAGCACAAAGTGACATCAAACTGTCATATTCTTTGGAACTTGATTGGCAATGGCTTACTCTGTTCATTCATGTCAAGCAGTAATTTCAACATAAGGTGATAGTTTGAAAATTATCAGTCAGATTATCATAGATGCCTCCAGAATCCTCATTACTTTTTTGTGACTGGTTAGTGGTTTGACAGGTTTTAATTTTGTTTCACACACCCTTTTCCCAAATAGCACAATGCATATTATTGTGGTGTCTTTACCTTAGAGTTCTTTAACGGTACCACATACATTCTGAAAGTTTCTCTTACACATTTAAATTAGAGTATATTTAAGGGGGAAAAAAAAGGACAAGTGTGATTTTAAAGTCATTTGGCAAACTGATTCTGTCAAGAAAGCTTAGTTTCATTCTGTTTGCTGCAACAGCTTTTTTTTTTTTTCATAACTCCACTCTTCTTGTTCTTGTAATACATTTGGGAGGCCTGTCAAGGCCTATCCACTCTCTAAATAGCTTTGCAGATTAAATTTTTAACTCTCTTCTCTTCATGCAGATGTATATTTCTGACAAAGAATTGCCCTGAGATGTCAGCTTCCATATTTCTCGCTGGAGAGAAGGCATATAGGTGCAAGCATAGATCCTCAGTTCTCAAACTCATTGGGAAACACATCCACACATGTGAAGGCTCCTTCCCAACACCATGCATTTGTGTCTGCATTGTTCACCCCTTTCAGATTTCCTGCTCTGATTTTATAAACCTCCCTTTCCTTCAAGGGGTCTTGAAGATATATATGTAAGAGACTCAAACAAGAAAATAAAACCATTTTTATTTTTGTAAATTGATAACCTTAATAATAAGTATATGCCGAGGTGCTAAGAGAGTTCAAAAGAACAGCATATTGACAAAACTGGGCTATATGGGGATGGCTTTCTTTTGCAGATGGTGCCTGAGATGGGTACTTCAAAGTACTGCATACTTCATAGATCAAAAATGAGTGTGTAGGAGACAAAGAAAGAGAGAGAGAGTCAATTTCAAGCTAAGGAAACAACAGAGGTAAAATCATGAATTTGTGGAAACATCATGGTCTGTACAAAGATCTTTAAGGGGCACCTGCGTGGCTCAGCTGGTTAATCATCTGACTCTTGATTTCAGCTCAGGTCATGATCCCAGAGTCATGGGATCAAGCTCCACATCGGGCTCCATGCTGGTTGTGGAGACTGCTTGGGATTCTCTCTCTCTCCTTCTGCCCCTCTCCCCCACTTGTGCGCTCTCACTCTCTCAAATAAAAACAATACTATATTGAATATTAGAAGCATGCTAAGAGTAGATTTCAGGGAGCTCTCATCACAAAAAAAAAAAAGGGTAACTACAGCAGATGACATGTTAATTAGCTTGAGTATAGTAATCATTTTACTGTGTATATGTAGATCAAATCACATTGTCCACCTTAACTATATACAATATTTTAAATAATGAATTAATTACTTCCATGAAACTAGATGAGGAAAAATACATGATTAATAATAAACACATAAAATTTGAGTTCAAAGATAATATGGGCCAAAATATGTGGTTTGTATTTAGAAACTTTCATTTTAATATAAGTATTATATATGCTCTATGCTGCTATAATGTGTAAGTTACATGAAGACACAAATAAAACATGGTAAAAGAAACCGAAGAGTCTACATTCTTGAAACTACAACAGTGAACCAGGGCAGAGAGGGAGCTGAAGACTTATTTGGGGGCAGAAATATGACAAAAAAATTGAGAAAACAGTGCTCCTGTGGCTGAGTTATGGAAATTCTTCCTGATGCTATGACATAATGAAGAAAATTGCATACAAATTAATCATGCAACTAAAAGTCTTTCAGGAGCTCCTGGGTGGCCCAGTCCATTAAGCATCCAACTCTTGATTTTGGCTCAGGTCATGACCTAACAGTTTGTGGGATCAAGCCCCACGTAGGGCTCTGTGCTGACAGCACGGAGCCTGCTTGGGATTCTCTTTCCCTCTCTCTACCCCTCCCCTACTCTCTCTCTTCTCTCAAAATAAATACACTTTCTAAAAAATAAAAAAATAAAAACAAACAAATAAAACTCTCAAATTCCTCTTTGCCCCCAAATATGAAGCTTGCAAGAGGGCACAAAATTCACTCCTTCTCTTTCTCCCAATGATGTCATCTGAAACATAATAATAGTAGTAACAAAAATAATCAGCAATACTAGCTAACATCCATTTGGAAACTACTATCCATAGTAGTTTTTCAACTGTTTGAATCTGAATCTGAATCTGACCGCAAAGTTTCTAAATAAAAAGACCCATAAGTGCAGGGTAACTGACTTGTCATGGAATGAACATTGAACAATGGGAGACAGGAAAGCAGTTAAAATTACCCCCTCCTTTTCTTTCTCCCAGGGAACTAACAACAACACAATTTGTATATTTAATCCTAGCTGATCACTTTCGCAGTTTTTGTTTGTTATTAAATGTTTGTTTACTTATCTTGAGACATAGAGCAGCTAAAACAGGGAGAGGGAGAGAGAGAGGGAGAGAGGGAGAGGGAGAGAGAGAGAGAGAGAGAGAGAGAGAGAGAGAGAGAGAATTCCAATCAGGCTCCATGCTCAGTGCAGACCCCGACCTGGGGCTGGATCTCAAGACTGGGAGATCACAACCTGAGATGATATTAAGAGTCAAACACTCAATCAACTGAGACACCCAGGCACCCCGTAATCCTAGCTGATCACTTTGTATTGCACCATTTTGATGCATCACATCTTCTCTTGCTCACTTTCCTTTTTTCTTCCTCTTTCCACCATAGGTTGGCACCTCTCACATGGATTATCCTTTAAATGCTTGCTTCAGTTGCTGTGTTCTGGAGGACCAATGTTAAAAAGCAAGGTGATCTAATTTGTATTTTAGAAAGATCACACTGTAATTACTGACTTGGAAGTGGAAGAAAATTGGAAAGGATAGTTAGGAATTGATTGCAGTAATACAGGTAATAATTGATGAGTTCTTTGAACTATCTGGTGGTAGAAGCAAGAGAGAAAAGAAAGATTAAATTCAAAAGCTAAATTCATAGCATTTGGTAATAGATGAGACACAAAGGATGAGGGATGAATAAATTAAGGAGTTTTCTAGTCTGAAAATTGGGAGAAAGGCAGTTGAGTATTGTAGGATATAGTCATAATTTTTTAAATGCTATTTTTAAATAAGTAGTACATGCAAATAGTTCCAAATTGAAGTTCTAGAAGGGCATATAGTAAAAATTCTTCTCACTCCTAACCTCAAATCATTTGTTCCTTAGAGACAACTGTTGCCTGCTTTTATATATTCTATCAGAGATATATGCACATAAATAGATGTATATATACTTTTTATACTGAGGGTACCTTAGTCTATACACTGAGAGGACTACACAGAGTTTGATTTACTTAACAATGTATCAGTACTTAAAAATATTCCACTGTACCAATACACCAGATTTATGTAACCAGTCCCTCCATTTATAGTCATTTAAGTTATTTCCAATCTTTTATTATTCTCTGTTAATTTATAATGTATAATCCAGTTTACAAGGGATATACATGCATCAAAAAGAATTCAAGCAATGAAGAGAAGAGAAAAACTAATTCTCCCGAAGTCCCAGCACCCAGAGTCAACATAATACAGTTTTTTAGTAAATAATCTTTTGGACATCTTTCTGCACAGACACAGTAAGATATATGTTATGGTAAACATTTCTACCTCCTAGCCTAATCGTGAGGAAAGCATTCAAATTAAAGGAAAACAATTCGGGCCTTGGTCTATAATAGGGATGCTTTGCATTCTAACCCAAGGCAGGATGGTAGTAAGCTTCTTTTTAACATCATGATCCAATTTTCAAGAAATAGAATCAAAGGTCTGAAACATAGATAGATGAATTTTTCATGTAATTCACATTAGGGAGATTAGGGGGGAAATTTTCCTTGCAACTTTGCTTACCTGATGCTCTAAGCTGAACCCACATTTTTCTGGTTCTCATATCCTCCTATTTCCTGGATTTTGTTGGAACACATCCACGAGTAGTTGCCTAGGACAGAGAACATTGAAAGCAAATTTACTTACTGTTGACGGTCAGAAAATATTCTTTCCTCATATTAAAAAATGGTTTGATGTGGCATTTGTCTGATTTTAGATTTTAAGGTTACAAATCATTTTCCTTGAAACTTGGAAGGTTTTGTCTCATTAACTTTTAGCTTCCTGGCTTATTTTGGAAAATCTGTGTCTGTGTGATTCGTGTTTCTTCATAGAGAACATATTTTGATGTTATTTTGGGTAGGTGTATGGAACTGTTTGCAGCAAGTGCAGAGAGCGGGAAATACAGAATCCACAGCAGGCTCCAGGCTCTGAGATGTCAGCACAGAGCCCAATGTAGGGCTCAAACTCCCGAATCAGGTAATGAATTTTAAAGGGTAATCATTCACGTCTCATTTATTTCTTCTCCTGTTTGCCTTCTCGCAGTCTTTTTGTTTTACTTCCTAACAAATTTCTCCTACCTTATATTATCACTTCTCTCTGAATTTTTTATTTCAGGAATTGTTTTTTGATTTTTTTCTTACTTATCCCTTCTTGGTCTTTTTTAAAATTATGATTCAATAAATACTTTTACAAACATCTTATACTAGAACTTCATTACATCTGGGCTACTCTAATATATGTTTTTCCCCACCTCAGTGCCCCTCTTTCATGTTGAGGAGTTGCCTCAAATGCTTGATGATTCTTGATTGAATATATTCGTAATTACAAAGCACTAAGCCTCTGATTGGGAGCTTTGTGTTCCTGTATTATTGACTTTGCATTTGGATCTAGGATCATCAGAATGCCAGCCAATTTGATAGGGGAGTACAAAAATACAGAATGTGAAGTCCTTTTCTCTGAGGCCATTCACTTTCTTCAATAGAAGAAACCTTCAATCTCCTACCTGTGATTTCCGGCCTGGGAGGGAGCAGAATTATGACTGTATTACATATATATATTTTGATTGAGGGAGGGGCTGGCTGTGAGTCAGCTGTCCCACATATAAATTTCAACAAGTCCTGTTTTTATCCACATTTCTCAACTTGCACTCTGGTTTCTCTTAGATCTAAGCCTCTGTAAGATTCTTTTTTTTTTTTTTTTTAATATATGAAATTTACTGTCAAATTGGTTTCCATACAACACCCAGTGCTCATCCCAAAAGGTGCCCTCCTCAATACCCATCACCCACCCTGCCCTCCCTCCCACCCTACCCTCCCTCCCACCCCCCATCAACCCTCAGTTTGTTCTCAGTTTTTAACAGTCTCTTAGCCTCTGTAAGATTCTAAGAGGCAAGTTGGCTCCTTTGCCCATATTCTCCTTTATGAAGATCAAAGCTACATCTTTCTTTGCCCTACTACATGAATTACCATGCTATCTGCTTTTCATCTTCCAGAATTGCTGAAACCTCTTGATGCCTGAAGGATACTCTCTTCTTCAACTTTTATCTAGTATTACCTAACTTTACATGCTATTATCTACCTCTATAGATTTACATGTGTTTATTTCTTTAGCATTTCAGAGAGGTCTTTAGAGGAAGAAGAGATAAACATGTTCTATCTCTCGTCTTCCAGTGGGGCCTCTATTTTCTTTCTAAACTTAAGTTCAGAGCTAGTATCACTAATTTTCTAGATCCCTGTTGATCTAAAATCCCTTAGATGGCTAACCCAGATCTCTAGGCACCACCCTTACTAACTGATTTGGAATGACTGCATTAGTGCTAAAGTGAATATTCATTTTTTTAACACACACTCCCACATTTATTCTAATACAGTGGTCCTCGAACACCCTGAGGAAAACTGTCCTAGATAAACTGAATTTGACAAAAGATTTTTTAGAAAGTTGAGTGAACAGAGGTGTGGGCTTCCAAATGACTGAGAGGTTTTCAACTGTTTCCCAATTTGGTACCTACATCTACTCTATTGATATACAGATTAACTGTGGTTTGTAACATGCCTGCTTTTATTAAGACTCCCTTTATGGGCCTAATATATAGCCTTTTAAAAAAAGTTTCATAGACATGTTAAAAAGTTGTGTTTTCTATATGACAGAGAATTTAACACACTTATTAGATTAATGATATTAATTCTATTAATTAAATTATTAAAATACCTATAGTGTAATTTATAATTTGTGTCCCAGATTTATCAAGAAAACAAGAGTGTATTAATATTTACACCATCATCACTATACATTCAATTCTTTTTAGAATATCAGAACAGTTTCACGTATTTTCCTGCTTTGTAATTTGAAACATGTAAGTTCATTACATTTGATGTAATTTTTCTTCAGCCATACTTTTCATCATTACTTTTAATGTGGTTGGGTTTTTCCTCCTACATTTTAAGCTTTTAACCTGAACTCAACTTATAATAACTTTACTGATTAGTAACTGGTTTCTTCCTATTTTTTACTTTTCTACTTGTAAACTGAGATTTTTTTTTTTGTTTTGGGTGGCAATCATTTTTGTTTTTAATACAATTTCATATTCTTTTTCTTTTAAAACTATGTTTATCCCAAGACATATATCATATACTTCATATGATATATAACATATACATGTTCTATAATTTTTTTATTATGTTTTCAGTCTTATAATTATCATTTTATTTCTATTGTAACTAGTTTATTTTTCCTATCTTTGGCAATAGGTCTTTATTCTTTAATTTCTCCTTCAATAATTTCATAATATAGCTTATGTTGTTCATTTGTTTTTTAAGTTATTAGTTTTTAACTTAAAATTATATTTCATTATTTTTTTCACAATTTAACCAGAAAATTAAAATTGTGTCTGTTAATTTCTCAATATGAGAGATATAAATATTAGCTCACTTTTTCCATGAAGAGTTATATTTTGCTTGGCTTGGTTAAATATTTGGATGATGCATATAAACCTAGATACTTAGGTTTGTGTCGTGGTATGTATCTAAATTGATTTTTGGTATAAATATTGTTCCTAGGAATCCTAGAAAGCTCAACCAGCTTGACTGCATAAGCTTAACTAGCACTATGCATCGTTCTATTATCAAGGGAATCATAAAAATGATGCATGCATCCATCTAAAATTTAGTTTAACTTGTATTAATAGTTATTCATCCTCCATCAAACTTGGAGGTAGGGCCAAGATCTCTTCTTTGAGTATAGATCTCCTGATTGAAGTTACTATTTTTAAAGCAAAAACCATACCCATAAAGTATTATCCAGTATTTTTAGTTTGGATTTCTTTAGAATTGAGCGTCTTGATCACATCTGCTAAGCAATGTACAGAATTGAGAATGTTTACCTTTTTTCTATCATATTCACAAGAGAGTTCAAAATCTTGTACTGAAATTTATTTTATCAAGTATTCTTTAAGTATTCAACAGTTGTCACAGAGACAAATATTTAGCATAGATCTTATTGGTTGATATAATTATAGTGAAAAATACAAATTTGGGAAAACAGAACTCATGTGTGGTAACCATACATCTCAATTGATAGAAACAGAAATGCAAGGCTATTAGCCTGAAGGCCATTAGCTGCCAGCACCAGCCAGTTTTACTGTAAGAATGAAGAACCAATTAAAGTAGAGGCCAATAAATATATTGAGTTTCCTATTACTAGCATATATCTAAAATCCAAGGGTATAAATAGATCACAAAATGAGCAAAAGTGTAACATGAAGCAGGAAGCTAAAAAAAATAATAAAAAAAAAAAAAAAAAGGAAAATTGACCAGAAAAGGACAAAAGAAGCTATTAAATTGAAGGCTTCACGCAAGCTTACTTAAGCCATCGAATGCATGGATACATTTTATTATTACTGTTTGTTGTTTGTTCTTATCTCCCAACAGCTTGAGTTGCTATGTAAGACAAAGCAGCACATCACAGAAACATTATTAAAAGCTATTATTTGTAAACAGAGCAATTTATTTTTTAAACAGGCCAAGACTTAATGAAATATTATTCACATGTCCAAAAAACTGTGCTAAAATTTTTGCTAAAGCATCCTCTTCCACATTCCTTGCAGTTTTGGTGTGGAGGGGGGTATAAAACCCCTCACCAAGAGATCCTACTTAACTTAATGATTGTGGGTAAAATTTCAATAACATGTAAAACTGTCAGGTTGAACAAAATACATTCCATTTTTGTATAATGAATTATTTGAAATCAAAAAACCTTTATTTGGTAAATACATCACCAAATTCATCAAAACAGAATTTCATATTGGCCCTACAAATGAAAATGGAATTTTCTCTAGATTTCTAAAGTTCCCATATACCATATATCCTTAAAGGGAAAAAAATGGTATTGGTTACCATTATAGAAACTAAATAAACTAAATAAAATACATGACTTATTGTCTTAACCAATGGGATAATATTTCCTGATGTTTACTGCTATTAATAGTATTAAGTCAATATTACTATTCTCTGCTGGGTCACAGACAGAGCTGTGGAGATGTATTAAGTATCACATGGTCACTATCCTGAGGCCGTTAAGAGTCTAATAAGAACAAAAAGGCAAACGTTAATGAGAAGTTAACAAACAACCCAAAATAATATGGGAAAAATACCAAGTGTGCCATCTAGGAAATGTAGTGTCAAATAACTTATCATTCCTACATCCTTACTCATCGAAAATGTAAAATATAATTATGCCTATAAAACATCAATCTACATTCTGTTAATTATTTTACAGCTTAATCAACTTCTTAGTGATTGCGGGGTTTGGTTTTGTTTTGTTTTAGTGTTTTGCACTTTACCTATGTGACTGCTGAAATCATTTATGCCACCTCTGTGTTAAGCATAGATCAGTTTATGAAGATAGCTATGTAAAAACATATGTACACTTCACCATGCTTGGTAGTTTTGCAATTTATAGCCCTTGTAAACTAAGCATCCAAATGATATCTTGATATCCTTTATAATAATAAACAAACACAGTAACAATTGACATTTTTCCTGGATTAATTTGTTCGTTCCGTGATCTATAGCTCACTCTTATCTGTTCCATGTCAGAACCCTTTGTTCTACAAGATTCCTTTTCTTGCAGTATTGATCCTTATTGATCTTAACCTAGTACAATAGTGAATAATTAAATATTTCCTCAAAGAAACAAGTCTTTCCTTCTTTTCAATATGACCTTCACCCGATGTTCAAATAGTTCCAACGTTACTGAGGAATCTTTTTGGTGCAAACTTGACCTCTGTTGTCCTACTTTGAAAATGCACTTGATTTCTAACAAGAGCTTTTAGAAATGTAACAGTGCTGATTTGTTAGATAATGAAATCCAAATTGTTCTAGAAAAAGGTGCAATTATACAGCATGTAATACACAAATAAATTGACTTAATGTTACATTATAATGAAAACTGTGCAAAATCCTCTACACAAGCACAATAAAATAATAAAAAGTAATAGAACAGGTAATAGATGTAAAATAAATGCTAAAAAAGTAGTTCAAATCATTTTCATACCAGTCAAAAGATACTGAGGAGGGCGCATCCAATCACAATAAAACACCAGAATGAAACACTTCTAAATAGTAATATAAATTTTTGTGGACACTTCATGTCCCATGATGTGGAATTGACATATAGTTTGATTTTCTTTTTCCTAATGTAAGCCACAGTTTTACAGTCCTAGTGAAAACATTTTATTGCTGGGGATGTATTAGACATGGTTCATTTCCTTTCTCAGTATGGCTTTAATTTTCCACATCCATGGCTTGACACAGACCCAAACACCAGAAGATGGTTGTCTGCTATAAACTGTTTGGTTTTCTTTGATTGCTTTACAATTTAATCTATAGTTCATTCCATTAACCCTTTCCATTTTAATGCTGCCAAGTCTCCCAGCTCCTTAATATAAAGATAAACTTCCCCCAAACATTTATGTGTATTCCGGTTTCTCATGCCCAGAGAATTACGTGCTGTGGTGAGGGGGGGCAAAAAAAAAAAAAAAAAAAAAAAAGGAAATGTTTCTTTCCTAGTTAACTTTTTCGAGGCTTTGGGTAATTGCTGCAAAATAATTGATATTTTACAATGGCGGAGGGGTTCCCTTTTGCTTCATAATACATTCGTCATTATTCATTCACTGGGTTCAGTTCTATTCCTACTGATGTGCTGAGCCAAGAAAGTGCCACTGTCATTCTAACTTTCTCCTCAAATCCCTGATCTTCAGAGGGTGTGGGGTGGACAGCGGGGAGGGGAATCCTTTCCCTGGCTGCAGTGTTGTCACATCCGATATCCTGTTCCTTCCGGCAGAGAAAGTGTATCTGGGAGGGTCACCGGATCAGCCTGTGCCTCCGGGCGGCTCGCCTCAAGTACAAAAGACTCGACTCAACTCACGTTAGTCTTCTAGGTGGCCTATCGGCGGTGACGGACTGCCAGCTCGGGCTGTGGGCGAGCAGTGATGACTGCCTTGAAATGCTAAGTGCTTAATTAAGGACCTTTCATATCAGTTATTGAGGCCTCTGTCTCCCATAGCCCTGGGCATTGTACTTTACCAAGGGCTCCCTGGAGCCAGAGCCAACTTTACTGCAGTGACAAGTGGAGAAAGAGAGAGAGAAACAAGTGGTTTCAACCCTCTCAGAGCCTTCCCCAAATCTAAATACAATCCGACAGCTGACTAGTCATACTTGGCCGCCTCCTAAAAATATACTTTTTCATGTTCACGGAAATACTGCAAACTTGTGTCTCACTTGCAGTGATGGACCCCAGAATCCTAGGACAAGAGCAATCTCATTTCCCGTGGCCGCGAAGCAAGCGCTAGGCAAAAGCCTTTCTTTTTCCCCTTGCTCTCACCAAGGCAACCAGCTGCACCCCATGGAGGTCATATTTTTAAAAGATGATGTTTCTGCCTGATGCCTTTCCCATTTTCAGGAGCCCTGATATTATTTTTAAAATCCATCTTAAATAGTGTACGATGGGGAACAATTCTGCTTGTAGCTTGTGACCATTTTATACTCTTTTAGAGTAAAACTCTTAAGTTAACTACTTGAAAGGACTTCTATATATCTCCATTGCCAAATATTTTTGAAGTTACTAAATAATGAGAGATAAGTAAAAAAAAGAGCTCCAGCTGATGGTGGTATTATCTTGATTAATAGCAATTTGGCTGATCACTGACAGATGAAATGCAATGTGTTTTAAAGCAAAATACAAGAGGAATACAGACTGCCTGCACCTAAATGACAAAGTAAAAATAGAGTCTTCATTCATTTACAAAAAAAAAAAAAAAAAAAAAGGCTACTATTGCCCAGCACATGTGATAGAACACAAACTATGTATTTTAAAATTAAAACAGAAGAACCATTAGCAAATGATTTTGACTATGACTAGAAATGAACAAATCCTGGCAAAGAGAGAATCTATGAAACAATCATGGTTGATATTGAACTGCAGTGTGGATGCAACATAGCTAAAATTTTTAAGACAAAAGAATGTTTGGAGACCACTTTCTCTACTCTCCGTGTAGAGCCATTTTTTGGTGACAGAATGTTTCCACATCAAATGCTAGCTACCACTATCTCTTCCTAATACACCTGGGGATCATTTACTAATTTCTTATCCTCTCAGTGAGAAATGTTTATATTATCACATGTATATATATTATAGTTATATTTATGCACATATAAATAGATGCATATTAATATCTAGAAGACAATGCTAGATTTCCATTATGTTTTCTGAGACAAAGTAGTCCATGAACAAAGCTCATGAAATTGAGCCTCTGGAGACAGTTGGAATTTCAATGTTGATGTTCTCTCCTGGTTCTCAATGATCAGGTTAACAGCAGAAATGGGATGGAGGGCCATAACATTATCTCTTAATTTGTTTCTAGGGTGACTAGGAGAGGGCACTTTGGTGATTTACATTTACAAATCAGAAATGAGTTTTAACTCATAAGAGTAAGATATCAGCCTTCAGCAATGTACACACCCATTAAAATTCAGTATTCCCACCTCAGAATACTGAAAAGAAATTGTCCACTTCAGAAGCTACTTTTACCTAAAATTACACCTCAGCATTTAAATCTTAGTCACTGCCCTCTACACATGTCCACGTTGAAGGGATTAGTCATAACATTTTTGGTTAACAGAAATGGTCTGTGCAAGTTAGAGCAGTATATTCATGCAAATAAAATATTCACCCCACACCCATCTTTCCATATTAGAAGTCCAGAGAATGAAATTGCTGAAGCAATTACCTTAAACCTTAGCTCATAGAACCATCTATATAGTGTAACATCTACAGAAAGGGGCAAGCAGGAAATTCCTTCCTGGAAAAAAAAATACCATACAAAATATTACAATACACTTATTTGTAGCAATTTACTTTAATAGTAAGATTTTATATTCATGTAGAATCTGCTCCACATCTATATTTTATTCTATGGCTCTGCTAGTAACCGTAGGAAATCCTGAATCAGGGCTTAACCCTATCTACCCTTCTGATTTAATACAACCAACCAACGTAGATTTCACTGAAGGACTACTGAGAGAATCAAATTTCATAAAATTTGAAAATCTGTAAGCCACACACAATAAACTATTACCTTCTCTTCCTCTTTTACTTCTAATAGAGAAAAGAATTAAATAATCTAAGTTCTCCTAAATTTGATTCCATATATTAGAGAGATGAGTAGCTATCTCAAGAAATTCAAGCAACATAGGGAATATATCTCAATGGTTTGATCATGAAAGGGGAATATTTTAGAATTTGAAAAGTCCAGCATTATTTTATCTTCTTATTGTCTGTTGTTAGAATTCAACAGATAATAGTTCAACTTTCTAAACTCTTCGGTTAAGTTTAAGGAAATGGGAGATATGAGACTGAAGAGTAAATGTAGCTGGGTTAGCCACGACTTCACTTTATAGCAAAGAACAAAAATATTGGCCTAGTGTCCCAATAAAATAACAGGTGGCTGCATCTGAACCTCGTCATGCAGATACTACCTAAGCCACTCATCTGAATATTTTATCAAATACCTTCCTGAGAGCCACACAGAACCCAATTTGGGGGATAGGGAGGGTTGGGAAGGATACTGATACCACAGGAGATAGATATAGACAAGATTTGATTAAAGAAACTAGGTATTTGGATAGGGGTGTGGTAGTGAAAAAATGATAGACCTTTCTAAGAAAAGTGTAGATTTTTATCATTTAAAGTTGTTTTCAAGAATCTAGATTTTTTTTTCTTTTTTTCTTTTCTTTTTTTTTTTTTTTTAGCATTAACATCTGACATCTGTATGCTTGCATCAGCCTTGGAAACACTCAGCATCTTCACTCACATATCTGTGAAATAAGGCTCACACCACAATCTGACATTAGAATTTAATTATAACTGAAGATTAATTGCAGAAAATGTCATAAGAGAATTTTAATGCTTATCTCAAAGTCAAATGGGTACAAATAAGTCAGAAATACGTGTGATTTTAAAACACTGAATTATTAAATCAAGAATAACTACAAAATAAAATAAAATTCTCAAAATCCAAACCATATGATTTTTTTTCCATCTTCAGTTCACTTGTACTTCAATTTACAGAATGGCACAACTTGTTTTTTCATATGCGAATACACAAATACTAAATATAGCTATGTATATTTTATTGCACATTATTTTATTTGCATATTAAATGTTTACCCTTAAGTTAAATTATTTGCATAGAATTTAACCTGATCCCCTAAAATCTGTATCTATCTAGTTGGAAGAAGAAATATAATACTTTGAATCATTATTCATTTGCATTTAATGAGCTTTTAAATCACTTAAAGGGAAATCCAAAAATGTCAAATACTTATAATACTACTCATAAAACTTAATTTGGCAGATAATTTTCTGAGCTGTTTCAATACACAGAAAAAGCAGGAGTATCCTTGTTTTTTTGTTTTTTCTGTTGTTTTGTTTGCAAAGAAAATTTGAATCCATTAAATGAAACAAACTCAAGAATGGATGGAATCGTACTTTTGAATCAGGTCAAATTCTGGCGTATAAAGGGAATTCTGGGGTGTGATTAAATTCCAGAGGAAAAGAAAGCCAGAGAGGGAAAGAGAAAGAGTGAGAAAGAGAGATCACTAAAAAGATTATTGATAATTCAAAGGCCCAGCGTCTGCACTCACGCAGCAGTGTGATACTGACAATTATTAACTACAAAACTGTGGCCGCAGCGGAAGGGTAAATAAGCTATCACCATGGAGCTGAGTGGTGGGATGGCGTTCCACTGGAATGTATTTTCCGGCAGCAGGCGCTACCTGATGACAGCTACAATCAAGAGTGGCTGCAGGCAGCTGCCTTGCTCCAGGCCACATTCAATTATGTCGGACTGCATTAGTCCCTGGCGAAGCTGTCACCTTCTAGCCTGTGAAGTGATAGCGTGAAGAGGCTCCTGAAGTCTCTCCAGTCCCTTGCTTCAGGTTTTAGTGGGGAGGAAGGGAAACAATGTAGAGAAAAAAAAAAAAGACCATTAGTACTCTGACTGCTTGCAGTATTCATTTTGCTCTCAGAGTAGAGGGGGAAAAAATAGCTTAGGTGAGCTGGATTCAAGAAGTTGTCTGGTGTTGGGATAATTGCAGGGTTATTTTTTTTTTCCACTCCAACAAGTAGCTCTTTTTCAGGACTAGTGCCAGGAGAGTGTCCTATTTTCAGGATGTGAGAGTCACTGTGTGGCTCACCCTCCTCAGGAGATAGCATTGCACTGGAATATATTTTCTAATATGTGATATCCCCCAAGGATTCTCTAGCAGTCAAGATATTTTGCAGAGTCTGATCTGCAAGTGTGGAATATTTGATTTCTTTTCTAAGCTTTCTAGAACTTTAGCTTGGATGGATTTTGAGATTTCTTTCCTAAGGGATCACTTGACTTTCAGAGCTAAAGAGAAAAAACTCAGGTTATTCTGGGAAGTTATTTGGGGACATAATGTATTTTTGATGATCCACCTGCCCAGAACAGTTTGTAATCTTTACCACGCTACAACCAATGTCTGAAGGAGGGTTAAGATTAGAGATCTTCAAGGGTAAGTCAGTAATTTCACTTTTACACAGAGATATAAATTCTCAAATTGAGTTGAGTGGGGTTATTGGGACCCATGATAGTTCATGAAAATGTCTTATCAAGTACCAGTACTTAATGAAATTAGCAGGGGGACAGGAGTTACTTACAGAAGGCACTAAATACATTCCAAGGAGAATGGTATAAAAATGTGATGTCTATTCTAGGAGAAACATAACGTGTAAAACATTGAAAATCAGTTCTAGAATATACAGGACCCTTTCCGATGACTCACTGGGTAATACTAGACAAGTCACTTAATCTCTGTTTTTGAGTTTTCATGTTGGAAAAAACAGGTACAAAGATGTCTCCAGATAGAGATTATGAAAGAATAGATGTTACATGCTTTTTACCACTTCCAAATAAATTTACCAAAAATACATAAATTCTGAATTTTCCAGAGTATTTTGCTAATTTAAAATTCTCTTCTTCATCTGAAACGTTTAAAATATTTTTCATTACATATTGGTAACTTTAGGGATTTTGTGGCATCAGTATAGCAAATGGTTATCTAGTGATTATTTAATGAATGCCCAGCAGCACCATGGTCATAAATGGACAAACCTCTTACAGTTGAAATCTACAAATTGTTATTTTTTTTAAGTTTATTAATTTATTTTGAGAAAGAGGCGGGGAGAGAATTCCAAGCAGGCTCCGTGCTGTCAGTGCAGAGCCCAACACGGGGCTCAAACTCATGAACTGTGAGATCATGACCTGAGCTGAAACCAAGAGTCAGACGCCTAACCGACTGATCCACTCAGGCACCCCCAAGTGGTATTTTTTAGACTAGGGATGGGTTGCGTGGCTCAGATTAAATTGGGCTGAGGAGCTGCCTTAGCTTTGTGAAGCGGCAGGCTCTGACTTCTTAGTGACTCAAAAAAGTAAACAACTGAAATAGCAAAAGCTGCGGGGCTCAGATGCCATCATGTCCCCAGCATGCTATGAGGTCCTAAAGACAAAACCCTCACTCCCCCCCAGCGATGGCATGACAGACGGTCTCCGTGAGTCTTCCTCCTGCTTATAGTCGTCCACACTTGGAAGGAATCAGTAATACACCACCCTTCCTTCTCATCCTACTTCTCAAGGTTTATAAGAAACATGATTGAAAATCTGAAAACCAAACTCCCCCCAAAAAGAAAAAAGCCTTTTTTGGTGGTGGCAGTAGCAGTAGTAGTAGCATGTAGATCTTTGGAAGCGTTTTTAAGTTTTGCACTTCCTATCTGCTTCTCTGTGGTTTCATTCCACTGCATGGCCCTGGAGTTTTATTAGTGGTCTAGTTATATGCAGGCTACACTGATCATTTAAAGTAAAAACATACAGCCCAGCCCCTCTGTGAAAAGAACACCAGCTGGGGCGCCTAGATGGCTCAGTCTGTTAAGCATCCAACTCGATTTCTGCTCAGGTCATGATCTCACTGTTCCTGAGATCAAGCCCTGCATCGGGCTCTGTGCTGGCAGCATGGAGCCTGCTTGGGATGCTCTCTCTCCCTCTCTCTCTGCCTCTCCTCCATGCTCTCTCTTTTTTTCTCTCTCTCTCTCTCAAAATAAATAAATAAACATTAAAAAGAAAGAAAGAGGGGCGCCTGGGTGGCTCAGTCGGTTAAGTGTCCGACTTTGGCTCAGGTCATGATCTCAGGGTTCATGGGTTCGAGCCCCACATGAGGCTCTGTGCTGACAGCTCAGAGCCTGGAGCCTGCTTCGGATTCTGTGTCTCCCTCTCTCTCTATTCCTCCCCTGCTCTCACTCTGTCTCTCTCTCACTCTCTCAAAAATAAATAAAGATTAAAAAAAATTAAAGAAAGAAAGAAAGAAAGAAAGAAAGAAAGAAAGAAAGAAAGAAAGAAAGAAAGAAAGAAAAAGAAAGGAAGGAAGGAAGGAAGGAAGAAACACCAGCTGATACCTAAGGCATTAAGAACACACATTCAGGGGCACCTGGGTGACTTGGTCAGTTTAAGCATCCAACTTCGGGTCAGGTCATGATCTCTCAGTTCATGAGGGTTTGTGAGTTCAAGCCCCACAATGGGCTCTGTGCAGACAGCTCACCCTGGAACCTGCTTTGGATTCCGTGCCTCCCTCTCTTTCTCTCTGTCCCTCCCCCACTCATGCTCTGTCTCTCTCTCAAAAATAAACATTAAAAACATTTTAAAGAACACATGTTCATGCTGATCCATCTTTCATAGAATCCTGGTGGATAACCCACACTTCTAGATATAGATACACCTCACAGTTAGGATACACGTTCCTCTGCCTTGTTGCTAAAGTGGCCTTGTATGGCCTAACTTTTCCTGTTTTCTGATGATTCAGGCCTAGAATATGGCTTCACAGTTCATAGTTCTAAGGATATTAATGTGGAAAGGTTGAGCATGGAACAGATTGCACAGTTGCACACAGGAGTAAATGCACCATAGGCTCAAAACCATTATCACTCCTCCCGTAATCACAGCCAGAACGGAAATCCCGGAGGGAATCTCATACTGGAAACAGAATGCCTTTATTTATTTATTTTCGTATCATGGCATAATTTCCCAGCTGCTGGAAAAAGCCTTAGTGTGCCCCTTTATCTCAGAAAAATAAAACTGATGCCATCGTTAATAGAACGAGGCTTCACTGTGTCTCCAAAGTAACAAGGACTCTAAAACGTGCTGTTCTCCTAAAGGAAAAATATCTCATGGCTAAAATAAAACCATATTGATTCTCTGAAATCTTTCTCTTTTAAAAGAGTCAAACAGTAAAAAAATAAACAACTGGGAAATAATATTTTCACCTTTTGAGACAAATTCCTGTGATTTAAATACAAAGAATTCTGTTTTATTTCTTGTATCCTGGTGGTGAGGATAAATGATGTAGCCTTTAGACCCCTACTTTAGCAAACATTTACGTATATAAACAGAGGTGACCCCAGCTGAGGTGAAAGACAGTGCTGCATGTGGACTGGAAGAGAGAAGAACCATGTGGAAGATCCCACTGTACAAAGTAAGTTGTATTAAGGCAAAGAGAGGAAAACAGAGTGGTGGGGAGAGGCAGGAGGACCAGGCTGTCTAGACTAGAAAAGCCATGGTCAGAAAAGTTAAACCTGGCCATATTTTAAGAGTTATGAGGAGAGGAGATGCAAATGATACTTACAGGTGGTTGACAGAAACCACTGGATCCCCTGACATTCACTGAAAACACTTTGCTCTCTGAATTACTTGGTCCATTTTCTCTTTTGTATATCTAGGAGAATTTACCAACAGGCACTTTGGAAATGAGAATGAAGTGAAGAATATAATTTACAAAACATACCTGACAATGCATCATGACAGTAATTTCTCAAATAAGGATGGGCATATATTATATATATGTATATATGTATATGTACTTATGTATACATACTTACTGGCTACACATATATATATACATATATATCTAAAGGTATATATCCAGATAGCATGCACACAAATCATTTTTCATATTAATGAAGATCTCTGAACCTCCCCCAAAAAAGATTCTTGTAAATACTTTGTTTTGTAGAGTTTTCAAAACAATTTTCAAAAAAATTGATGCCTTAAAGGAAAATTAAAGAACATATTAAAATACCTACACAAGGCAGATTCTTGAACATAGATGGCATGCCAAACTTTCATGACTAACAACATTGTGCTTTTAAATTTTAAATGTTGTTTTGAAAATTGCTTTTTACACACGCAATGGCATTTCATGTGCATAAAATATGTGGTAATCACAAAGTAGCCAAAAGTTCAGGACAGTCATTTTTAGGGTCACAAGCACTCATGTTCCCCGAGTTTCTTCAGATGTATATGAAGAGAAGTATGGATTGAATATTGATATATATCTGAGGTAAAGTATTAAGCTTCAGCAGAGCACACAGAGATCAAAACCTCCTTGTTCGCCCAGATGAGCAGCAGTCAAATGTTTTCATCATTGGATTTTGTGAACAGAGACCCTTGATTAATCACATAAAGGCTCCTATAGTTTTAGCAAGTGGATGAAGAAAGAAGCCAAGTTGATCAGAGCAATGTACACTTTCCAGGAAATTTCAAAAGACATGCTTAATAGAAGCTCCTTGAACCGAAAAGAAAATTATATGTACGTATATATATACCTTTTGACAAAAGTAAACATATAGAATGGAATTTTCAAAAATAAACCAGGTATCAAAGTTTCATATGATATTTTGCTTTGCCTTTTTTCTTTTAAGATGATATAACACTAGGATATAAACAAAAGCTGATTTATCTATCTCCTTTTCAACTTGGCAAGAACAAGGCTGTAATGTGCTATTACATCAGAATGGTTTTACCTAGTATGTGAAGCAGGAAAATAAACTCTAGTGATCAATATTTCTCAGTGACAGTCCATAACTGCCTTTTCTGAATATCACTTGTTCTCTTTAGATTCCAAATAAGAGCCGCCATCTACTTAGAAATATACCCACATACAGGGCTGCAATCCCCTATCCCAAACATGGGGCCAGATGTATTTTATGATTCAGAATTTCACAAAAGTTTAAAAGTAATATACTATACATTAGTAGAACCCTCAGTGGGGCCTAGGGCTGGATCCTCATGAACACATTAACATTTCCATAGTGAAATTTGTGAATATTCATAATAACTAGGATGAATAAAGTTTTTAAATAGCCTCCTCAGTTTAGGTCAATCTTTTATGCCAAATTAATTTCTTACAACTTAGGGTTTCCAGAGGCTTTTGGATTTCAGAATTGAAGATGGGAAATATGAAAATGTTTTTAGAAATTTCTTACTATTTTTAAGTTATTACTTATAAAATTTACTTATTACTTATAAAAATGAACAAAAGATTTGAAAAATTCTAAAAGCTATTCTCACTAAAATACTATTTAATGTTTTTAAAAGTATTACTTGGGGCGCCTGGGTGGCTCAGTCGGTTGAGCCTCCGACTTCGGCTCAGGTCATGATCTCATGGTTCGTGAGTTCGAGCCCCGCGTCGGGCTCTGTGCTGACAGCTCAGAGCCTGGGGCCTGCTTCCGATTCTGTGTCTCCCTCTCTCTCTGACCCTCCCCCGTTCATGGTCTGTCTGTCTCTGTATCAAAGATAAATAAACATTAAAAAAAAATTTAAAAAAAAAAGTATTACTTATGGGATTCAGAATTTGTTCAAGATTCACTACATCTCTAATTATTTAATATGTTCCACATAAATATTTTCCATATTTCTATTAAAATATTTTAAGGGGCATCTGGGTGGCTCAGTTGGTTAAGCATCCAACTCTTGATTTCAGCTTTGGTCATGATCTTGTGGTTCGTGAGACTCAGGCTCATGTCCACTCCCAGCTCTCAGTGCAGAGCCTGCTTGGGATTCTCTCTCTCCCTCTCTCTGCTCCTCCCACACTCATGCACTTTCTCTTTCTCTTTCTCTCTCTCTCTCTCTCTCAAAATAAATAAATTTAAAAAAAAAAAACTTCTAAAAATATGAAGAGTCTACACACAACCTGAAACTTTAAATATTTTTGATAGAATAAAATGTGGAGCCCCAGGGATATGAAAGGACATTAAGTATTAAGATTGAGAAACACAAATTTTATTAACTTATTTGGTTTCATCCAAAGGTTTTTTTTTTTTTTTTAAGATAGCAATTTTCTATTCTTAACCTAGAACATCCCAAAAATGTGAGCCTTGCATGTTAGTCTAACTTGAGATATTAGAAAATTTGTTCCTGTAGGGATTATATTTCACTTAGGAAAGAAATAGCAAAATGTGGCTTTTTTGCTGATTAAATTTAAGTCATACAATTAGAATCCCTATCCATGATTACCATATATATCCCAATAATTAGGCAAGTCCCAAATATTCCATTCTGGATTTTTTTAGCATACCCACATGAATTGAAGAGAAAGAGAGAAGAGAAAAAGAAATTAGAAAAGTGAAGGAAGGAAAGGGTAAATGACAGAAGGAAAAAGCAGAACAGACAGACTGATTTTCCTCTGAGGCATTGGTTCTTTGGCACCTTGACCCTAACTCTTCAAGGATCAAAGTGAAGAATGATGTCCCCTATGGATGCACTATTTGTAAAAACCCAGGAAAGCTCAAAAAGGGTCTCTAAAGAATCAGGCTTGGAAACAATGCCCATATCCATGAAATGAAATGGAACCTAAAATAGACACTTAGGAATCAAAACCACACTAATAAAAGCAGCCGGATGCCCAGAAGCAAGGGCCATCTATGGGGAAATGTAGACTGAGACAGTTGGGTGCTCTTAGACCCAACTTGAGAATCTAAAGCTGGGATCTCAAATAAGATCCAGAGTTAAAATAAGGCACAAACATAATCCATGTAGGCTGAATACTGGTACAGAAACAGGATCCTCAGACATGCCCTTCTCTTATAGAAAGAGAAAACCAGTAGCCCAGGCTCACAGAGAGCCCTTATCTGGGCAGCAGGTTGCTTGGCCTTTATCCAGTTAAAAAGCCACTTGCAGAGCCATAGAGCTGGCAAGAACTCACACCAAGTGTATAGTCACATATATCCTTATGCCTTGCAGTGGTTTATAGCACACAATACACAGGACATCAGAATAACAATAAGTGAATATGACAACCTGAGTTCAGAAACATAACAGTAGCCCCCCACGTAAGTATTAATTACACACTCAGCATGAAAACATAGCCAGATAGAGGGCCTTCTTGCCGTTTTCATAAAAACACTGTCAGTAGGTCTCCATCCCACCTCTCCTTGTCTTCACATCCCTGTCTTGTGCCCCAGAATGACTGTACATAGGAAAAGAGTGAGAAAGGAAGAGAAAAAGAAAGGAAATAAAAAAGAAAGGACAGAAACTCCCTCAGAGGCATCAGTTATGCGTATCAGGTTTGTCATAAAGATTGCTCATACGAACTGTCAAATGTTATGTTTGCTCTGATTCCTTAACTCCCAATGTCTTTAAAAAGCAAAATAATAATAGTAATAACTATAGTACAGTTTATTCTTGGTCACAGAGTTAATCAGTTCCTACGGTGCAGGAGTATCATGGGCTGTAGACTGAAGATGTTTTTCATTGGATATTTTCATTTTTGCCTTTGGCAAAAATTCCACCAGTAGTAATAAATAATTCCATACCCCTAAGTGGGTATTATTATTATTTTCAAGTGTAAACCACAGTGGCTCCTAGCCTGTCAGCTCTCCCAGAGTGGCAGATGCTGTGTGCATACCTGTTGACAATTCTGTGGGCAGAAACAGCCCATCATTCCCCCTTCCAACCTTCTGCTCTTTCATCCTAATGGTGTCCCTTGAAAACACAGCCAGGGAAGGGAAGAGGGACAGACTGAGGCAAAGGTGCAAATAGACAGTGTGGATTTTGCCTGCAGGGTTAGAGTATATACCTACTTCTCAGATGTTGTGTTTCACAGGCAGCTGACTTGTTATATGCCAGGGGAATGAATGAAAATGCAAACCCACCATTATTTTAAAGGACAAGCATACTGTCTTGCACATAGTAGGTACTAAAAATTGCTGAATAAATAAAAAAAGTAAAGGAGGGTTAACATTGATTTTGCTTTACTTTTTTAAAATCTGTGGGCCTCCATTTCTCCATTTTACTATCTTCCTAAGGTCTTTTGACAATCATACATCTCCCATCCCCTGGTGTCTCCTATCTTCACTATAATGCTCCCTGATTGGCCCCAATGCAATAATCCACCTATGCTCGGGTATAATTTTCTTTTTACGCCAGATTTTTTAAAAAATGTTTGTTTATTTTTGAGAGAGAACACAAGTGGGGTAGGGACAGAGAGAGTGGGACAGAGGATCTGAAGCAAGCTCTCAGCTGACAGCAGTGAGCCCAATGCAGGGCTCAAACTCACCAACCATGAGATCTAGAGCTGGGCTGAAATCAGATGCTCAACTGACTGAGCCACCCAGGCACCCCTTATTTTCAGACTCTTATCTCTTTTCCTCTATCAAAATGTGCTCTTCCAGCCAATCAAATGTCTTATGATAACCAGTCCTAATTACTTAATCGGATGACAAAATATTTTTAAATATGTTACCCACCCAGCGATTGGATTACTCCTTGTCTGTATCCGTATCCTAAACTCAGCTATGAAATTTGTGAAACAGTGGAAATTCCCAACATAAACTGGCTGGAAACTAGTGAACAGAAGACTTATTTGCAAGTGCTGCTGAAATTGCATTATACACTCTTTGCCATCCCCAGTTGTATAGAGCTGGCCATCTTTATTAGGCTCAAATAATGAACCCATATTATTTTTGAAATAATATCATCTATACTAATTAACAAAAAGAAGGGAAAATTAAAATGAGAGAAAGGGGGCATAAAACATATCTAAAGAAAACTGTTTTAGAGTAAATTTATAATATGGAAAAAATATATATATTTCCGGTATTCGTAAGGGAATCACAGACCACTCCCCCATAAACTAATAAGATTCCTTCAAACACTTTGTTACTGTTAATCAGGCATTTTACCTAAACGTTGGAAAACAACTCCCCAAAATGTAATTTTCAGCCTACTTTTGAAAACTAAACAAGTCAAAAAAAAAAAAAAAAAAACTAAACAAGTCAAGTCAAAGACTCACAAGTGAATTAATGGTTTAATATCGGTAACAATACTGCCCATAGTTTTATGGGAAGTTTCGTGGCTAAGAGAAAACATGAGACTTTGACTAAAGAAAAGTAATTTTTATTCCCATCTTTGCTACCAAGTAGTTGTTCAACCCTTAAAACCGAGTAGAATTAAAAAAAAAAAAAAAAAGACCATGTTTAATGAATAAATAGATAAAGGGGTGGGTGAATGGCCATGGACTGGTCACTTTAATCACTGTGAATCTGTAAAATGAGGGAGTTGAACATGAAGTCTCTATAGTTTCTAATACTGAAATTCTGTAATTCACCCATCTCTCCTCAAGGAAGCCAGTAGGTATGTTCTGAAATAGAGATGGAGGAAAGCAGTTGGCCACAGGGAATTGGATCAAAGAAGTATCTTTGCACCCTTCCCTTACCCTCCCTTCTTTAGGCTGGAGGGAGGGGATTAAAGGTGTATGGATATCATGACAGTTCTCCATGATGGTGGCACTGCCCCAGGCACCAAACCCCATCACCCCTCTTCCCATCCATTACACACCTGAGGTCACAGAACTGCAAAGCAGAGGAGGAAAAAGCACCTGTAATTCGGCACCAGTGAGCTGAATACTCTAAATAACCATTTCCAAAAACAGTTACAGTCCATCCGTATAAAGCTTAATGGCTTGCATAATGGGGGCATCAGCCCTTACTTTACTGAGTATTAGAATTCATAAAAACAGAATGAAGAAGTTGCTAAGAAATATAAGAAAAGTTTCCTTGCAGTATAAGGGAATGTGCAAGTTCCCTCACATACCAAGGCATCATGAAAGGCAACCGTGTTTGGAAAGAGATTTCATAAACTCTAAAGTGCTACACAAATGTACATTAGATCTGAGGCATTTCTCCACCTTCTCTCTACTCACAGAATCTTTTTTTTTTTCCCAAATCAAACAAGAAAATGATCAATACCATAGTTTGGGCAGCAAAATAATTTTGAAGAAAGGAGGACAGAAATGTGAATTTCACTGGTTCAGCTCACCACGAGCTATGTGACCCTGGGCAGTCATCTAACTACCCTAGTCTTCAGGTTCCATTTGTTTAGGGCATTTGGGCTAAATAATTTCTAAGAATGTATTCCAGATCAAATGTTCTAATGACTCTGACATATAGCACATGATGGTTATTCTCTTCAGAGCTATTTTGAAGTGACAATGAAATTTACATGGCTAGGAAACTTAGACATTGATCTTCTAAAACATACTTCTGACATTTGTAAAAAATACTGGCAATCTACCAAAAACAAGGCAAAAGAAATACCAATCCATAACATTTTAATGTGTCAGAGTAGAACGCAGATCTTCAAGCAAGGAGTAACCAGTTTCCTTCAGAAAATCTACGCTAAGTCAGAGAAAAGATTGGATAGAAATACTGAAAATGGTAGCATACCATGAAGCCAAGCCAAACTACGTATTCTAAGGGACAAAGAGGATATTTTGAATGAATAGAAATAACATAAAATTTGCTAATATTTATCAAGCACACATATTCTACCTGGCATTATGACAAAAATTGGAGATGGTTTTGTTTTATTTAATCCAATAGAAAATTTACACTTTACAAACTTTTTGAGAAATAAACTGAAAAAATGTTTTTTTTTTTTTTAATGCTATAAGTTTAGGAAGCATCGAAATTAGGAAGAGATGTTGATTTGAGCTCTTTCTGGATAGGCCTTTTCTCACTGATGTCAAATGGGATGTGCTCTTGATTCTCAAGATGTGACATCAAGATATGACAGTGCCTCTGTCATGTTAGCATTGTTAGCTGTTAGGGGAGTTTTGTAAGTGACCACGACTTAAGAGAAATAATAGTAATAAAAGACAGCATCACATCAATAGTTACATGAAAGTTTATAAAGCTTGGAAATTTTTGGCCTTTAATGAAGATTAATTACAAACAAATGACACATTTTTCGACTGCCTTTTTAAAAAATGTTCTCGGCCATGAAGTAAAGTTAAGACCATGTCTATGCCTTGAGTAAATTCAAATTGACAACTAGGGAATAATCCTCAGCTTTCAGTTGCTTATGTAATGATTACAGTCACTAAGGAAAAACCACATAGATGAAACTCTTTTAAGATCTCAGCTTTCAGCCATCGTAATACAAACATATCAAATTCTACCTACATTTAACTAAGAATTTTTGGGTTTTTTGGCTAAAATTTAACTGCAGCATATTAATATTAAAATTTTAAAACTATAGGTAATGGAAGCATTTTAAAGACCTAAAGATTCCTTCCATAGAACATATTCACTGCTTCCCTGAAAACTTTGCATACTATTCCTGTCCAGGTATGAGGAAACAGGAGAGTGAGTCTTTTTCACCTCTAAGAGAAAAGAAAGAAAAAGTTAAAATCGGGTTCGATCTTGCTTCTTGTTTTACTAGTGCCCCCTCTAGTGGAATTTTCACAGCAACGCAGACCAGAAAAAGAGGTGGGGGGATTTCAGCCACCAAGCACATATTTTGTTTGCTTTTTTACATTTCCTTTTTAGAAACATTCTAAACAAAATGATGTGAAATAAACAAACATAATAGTGCATAATAGACGTACAATAGTTTCACCAGCAATTGTAACTAAACAAGAGAGTGATAAAAATCTGTGCTATATTCAGAACGGAAAACGTTTTCAGATGCAATGTGGCAGACAGACCATGAAAACATATTTTGCCAGAATTCACTGTCATTCATTTTGTGACTTGACTTTTTTCCCTTCATCAGCCTATTTGGCCATTAGCCTAAAACTTTGCTACTTCCTTCTCATTTACTTCAAAACTTATCTTTCCTCTCTGGGTTATTTGCCATCATTCCTATTTTATAACACCATTAGGTGGATAATACCCTTAGTCTCAACATTTACAATTCCTTTTCCGTCTGTAAACTGCCTTGATGCCTGAGAACCAAGACATATAAGCTAATGCTTTTTACAATTCCAGAGCACTCTTGTTCTAATCGTTTTCTCGAATCATTTTTTTCTCCCATGCTAATTTTATGTTTGTACCAAGTAGGGGGAAAAAAAAAAAAGGAGAAAAACTACCCCCACCCCAAATGACCATTCTCAACTCGGCTACATAGGATTCTTCCTGGAGAAGTCTTAAGCTTGGTAGATGCATCTTGTTCTACAGGGATCTCTGTCAACTTCTCTTTTTATGCATTTAATGTGCTTCCCCGGTGATAGCCTAAGGGTGCTTTCACTAAACAATTAATGTAAGGCATCTCCTGGGAACCTAATGGGTATTTAGCAGTAAGTTCACTTCCAGTGAATTGTATAATGTGATATTTTGACAATGCATATAGAGAAGGTGCAGAGAGGTGAACTTTTCTCCAAAAAGGTAATAAAACTACTTTCCCAACTTCTCACCTTTTTGCTATTGTTTGGGGACAAAGGAGAACCAAGCTGTGATTTAGGATATTGTCATATGTGCCTGCCTTTGCCATTTTGGCATAATACCACAATACTGTTCACTTTTACCGATGTAATATACAAGTCTCAATCTATTAGTGAAAGTAAAATTTGCTGTGACATTTTGATTCCGAAGCCGCAAGCAATGAAAGGTGTAGCACTGCACAGGATATTTGTATTATGTTAATAAAAAATGATACTACCATATGATCCTAATATGGAGCAGAGAACACTGATTAGTATTTTCCTGACCAAAGTTACAGTCCAGTGTTAAAGTGGTTGAACACTAATGTTTTAGATTTAATCACCCCATCATCTTAATAAACATTCTTTTAAAATGTTGCTTGAGTTGTCTTTTGCTAACCTCGATAACTAAAACAATAAGGTGGGTACCTAGCTTTTTTTCCCTCAAGATTTCCTAAAAATAAAGATCATTTGTATCTGAAGAAGGTTTTATCAGAACAGTACATTTTCCTATCTCAGAATATGTCCTTTATCTAGAGTAAAATTATAAGCAGAAGTAAACAAACTAAAATTATAACATATTTTGAAATAAATAGTGGATTTTGTACTGTCTATAGTAAAGTGAGAATTTCTATTATCATTTCAACTTTACAGCACATTTCAAAAGGCATTTCCTTATAAGTTTGCATCCTGCTTGCCTGAAGTGCACATATAACATATAAAGCTAGGACTATCTACATGCGTGTATATGAGACACATAACATTTATATAGAGGGTTCAAATGTTTGCTTTTAACGAATCTGGTTACTTGCAAAGTTAATAGAAAGCAGCCATCATTCCAAACTCTAATCATTTGAATCCACATCACATAAATCATCTTCAATTTTGCTTGCTATTCCAATGAAGTTTGCACTCACACTTTTATTTCATACCATTATCTTCTGTTTCTTGTCAGAACAATACTGGATGAAAAACCTGTGACAGAGTATACAGCATGCCAAGAACAACCTTCCCACACCCCAAGGAAGGAGAAATTACTGTTGTATTATTGTTAGCATTACTGTTCCTGTATTTTTATGTCCATAGTGATCTATGAACATTTTTGTGGCATCTTCAAGAAAATGAGTTCCAAATCTGCAAATTATCTTCTCTAAATCAGAATTCACATGCTCTTAGTGACTATCCTGAAAACCTATTATTTCCCAATGAGACCCAAATGTGGGCAGTAACAATTACAAATCAATTGCCATAAAAACATTTTATCATTTTTGCCCACCTCTTCCATCTCCTTGGGGCTCTCAACCGCTATTTTCCTACGTACTGCAGTCTCCGTGCTCCTGTCTGTGAAGCTTATTAAGCGGGTGTGCCTGTTTGAATTATCATTGAACTTGTGTAGCAAACTCATATGTTGTGAAAAGAATTGCATAAACAGCTGCGTCAATCTATTAAGCATAGCGATTGCATTATGAGGTCAATAAAAGATTGTAGGCAAGATATCTGGAAAGTAATTACTTCTCTTTAATGAATATATAGCCTAGTAATTTCTGAGTGCTGTAGGCATAACAGTGCTATATGTTTTATAGTTTATAAATAAATAGTTATTACCTTACACAAAGAGTAGAAATACATCCTTTGAAGAAAAGTTAATTTGTTGCAAAGAGGCACATTTTGCTTAAACTACTTACATATAATGGATTATCAAGTAATTCCAATATGCTGTAATTGAGAATTACCTCTCCCAACGTGGAATATTCAATTGCATTTGGTATATCTCAGAGAAAACTGTATTTTCACCTCAGCTATTCTCTACATTAAAAGCATGATTTATAGCATATATTTTATGTAGGGAATAATGGCAATACAAAGTCAACCTTATGCTATGAATAACTTAGAATTATTTTCTTCAGTTTAAATATATTTACATGCAAATTACATGATATAATTATTCCCACATCACAGTCTGGCTTGCCTTTTTTTTTTTCTAGAGGCCCATTTCTCAAGATTTAACCTCCACATTTATTGTGAATTGCCAATTCAAGTATGCATACTTTGCAGGCACGGTGTCTCCCTCTTCCCTAAGCCGTATTCAGACTAGAATGTCATAATATCATTTAAATATTAGGAGACGGGTTCTTCGAATTATTAATTTCCCATTTTACCAAATAAAACTGTAATAACCCCCCTTGGCATTTCTATGGAAAAACTAAATGTAAAGAGTCTGAAGGGCATTTTGCAAGTATACAGAGACCTCTCTGCTTCCATTAATCCTTGAGATACTAAGTAAGAATCACAGAGGAAGATCATGTTGTTTTTTTTTTTCAGTAACAGATACTGTGACAGACCAGCAGCAATTGCTAATGCTCCATTGTGAGTACCACCTGTTTATTTCTAAGAAGCTCTAGTCTCTTTTAAAGATTCCACACACCAGTTGAGAAAATCTCTAATGTTCAGCAGTTGGAATTAAGTCCTTCTGAGAATTCTGAAACCACAAAGACTCGCCTAGCTCTTTAAAATTAACTTTCAATTTCTCTCTCTTAACTTTTCATATTTTCTCCATGCAATTGAAAAAAAAATACCCATCCATGTTTGAAGATGTCACTAAGTAAAGAATTACGTATTTCACCTAATTCCCAGAACTGAACATTTCACAGGCCACAAAACAGATTAAAAATTAGCCAACAATGTCACTGGGGACATACACATCTGCTGCAAAGCTGACCAGCAATTCTGAGACACCAATGCAAGGGACCCCGATGTTGTGAATTGCCACGCTTGCTGCAGGATAGGACAGGAAGGGAAGCAGGAGGAGATGAATCTAAGTAACTAAGCATTAGTTTCCCTATGTGTAAAAATTTTCCAGAGAGGAGTCACAGGTCCTTTCAATCTTAATTTTCTATTCTTCCAACTTATGGAGAACAACACTAGCAGAGGAATGTGATGCCAGCAAGTAAATGTCAATATTTATTAAGTGCCTGACCATGTCCCTGGTTCTGTTTTAAGGGTGTTCCATTACCAGCTCATTATTGTTCTATGAGGCAGGCGCTATTAAAACCCCACTTTAGCATTGAGGAAACTGTGGCACCAAGGGGTAGGAAGCACAGAACTAGAAAGTGCCAAAACCAGGATATATAATCATCCTTGTTTGGAGTGGATGCTTGCCTCTCCACAAGTGATAATGGAGAACTGGTACCATGGGAGATTAACACAAGCCAGGAGGAGAAGCATCAGCCTAGTAAGCAGTTGGTCCCACAAACTGACAGAAATAGGTTTTGAGGACGTACTGAAGGGCCATTAAACAATTGTTCACTTGCCTTCATCTTGAGTTTTCCCCTGTGATACCATTTATAGATATCAACCGCACCTAAAAATATTGAACAATAGCTACACAAAACTGGCATGACTTATTTTTTATAGATAAACAGATTTTTAACTAGCTAATCGATTACACATCCTGCCACTTAAAAAAAACAGTTTGGGGTGCCTGGGTGCCTCAGTAGTTAAGTGTGCAACTTCAGCTCAGGTCATGACCTCACATTTCGTGGTTCGAGCCCTGCGTTGGGCTCTGGATCAGATCAGAGCCAGGAGCCTACTTCAGATTCTGTGTCTCCCACTCTCTCTTGCCCCTTCCCTGCTCGCACTCTGTCTCTCTCTCTCAAAAAAAATAAATAGACATTTAAAAAAATTAATTTAACCAAGATTGTGCAAGTATCCTTCCATTAAGCATCAAAAATGAAACATATCTGAGGGCTTATAGTGAAAGAAGAATAATCTAGGAGTTTAAAGTCATAAATTCTGCTCCTAGGTCCATCTGATAATTAGTTTGACAGCTTATCTAAATCTCAGCAAATGGTAGGTCTAAGTTTTCTCATTTATAAAATGAATGGTTGATTCTAGTTTCTAATCCACCTCTAATATTTCATAATTATTTTTTAAGCTCCATGATTATCATAACAGAACAAGACTGTTAAGCCAGACCCACACACAATTTAACCATTCGGGCTCCCATTTGGAAAAGCTGGATCATTGGGCTGCCTCAGGTGCACCTTGGTATATTTAGTTTAACATTCAGGTCTAAAATATTTATTGAGCACCTACTCTGTACACAGACAAATAAACTATAGCTCCTGCTCTGGAAGAGCTCACACTCTAGTATGGCTTAATATGTTAGTTATATACAAAGACGCTGTTGCTCTCTTAGAAATACAATACTTTGATGATTCCATCACTGGCAATAATATCAATCAAATTTTTAGTTTGCACACAAGAACTTCAGGGAGAGCTTGTTAAAAAATGTGAGACTGATTCACAAGCCCTAGGATCCAATACTTCAGGTGATTCTGAAGCAAATGGTCTAAGTTTAAGAAACACTAACCCAAACCCTGTCGTAAGTGTGTTTAATGGGACCTATGCACAACAGGGGTCATCCTCACAATAGTATTCATAGCTTAAGAAAATCCAATTTGTAACTACAATTCTACTTGACAAGTCTAAAAATTAAGAGTCTATTAAAGCCATTTCCAAATCACTCGGAAGGGACAGCAAAACCAAGCCCTCCTCAATCAATGTAAGCAAGCTAAAAGATGGCAGAAGATTAAACACAAAAAACAGCCAGTCCAAGGAAAACAATAAAAGAAGTGGACCTGGAATATAAAGGATGTTAAATCAACAATAAAAGAGAACTTCACTAGGTTTGAACAAGTGGAGGCAGAGCAAGAAATCAAATTTCAAATATCTCCCCAAGTTCTAGAATTTGACAAATAGCACAATTTTTATGATAAAGGTTAAATCTCCATGAATACTTAGCAAGTTAATAAACCACTATTCTGTGAAATGGTGCAGGGAATCTCTCTTCTGATTTGGCCTTCAGAAATAGAATAGCTTTTTTGGCAAATCTTTAGTCAGGCCAAAACATACGAGATTTTAGGAGCCTGAGAGCATTTAATAATATCAGCTGACTACACGAAGGACTAAAGAAATAGGACACAACTACAGATATACCTATAGACACAGTATGTTCTGTATTGTACCTCTTTCACAACCACTACTAACCCATGGGGTCTAACAATAACTACTATTAATAGCATTCCCACAGAAATTACTAAAACTACTGCACTTACCATTTCTATTACTTCTACTACTATTATTCATATAATGACTACTTGTCTACTCAAAACCACTTTTAAATATATCACTTTTTGTGATTTGCATCTCTCCCTTTGAGGCGATAAAGCAGATACCATCATCTTTAATTTACAAATTAAAAAAAAAGGACTCTCAGATATTAAGAAACATACTATCAGTTAGTTTGTAAGTAATAGAAAATTGCCAAGGAAAATGGGAAAAATAAAATACATTCCTAAAAGAAGGAAGAAGATCTGCACATGACTGAGGTATGGAAAACCTTCGTCAGGAATAGGACTAGTTCTCCATACCTAGAGTTTCAGAGGTGAGCTGAAGTTTTTTATAATACTTTCAAAAGTTAGGAATACTTCTTTTCTCTAGGCCTAATCAGCCTTCAAATCTTTTGGTGACATAGAAGTAAAAATTGAGATCTCTAAAAATCAAAGGCTGCTTGTCAAAGCATTCACAAGCCTTGTATTATATATCAAATGCATGCAATATCAAAGAAAATCCAGATGTTAGGATATTCAGCACTGCCTCAAGCCCTCTTCCCCCTTTTCTAAAACCCAAACATTCCTAAACTCAGGAAGAAGCTCTCCTTAGGGATTGGGGCAGATGACCTAGGTGTGGCCCTAGCTTCCAGCCCAACTCCTAACAAACAAAGGTTCTACTAACCTTTTAGTTTTAATATTTTTTCAAGGGAACAAACTGTGGGCTTCTAGTAGTATCCAATAACTTCCTTTCACCTTATATGGAATGGAAAGTACTGATTTCCCCCCTAATCTATCCATGGATGTGTAATGTTAAAAAGAGAAAGCAGTTAGGATTCCTAAACAAATTATGTTTAAGAAAAGTATTTGAAAATGTTATTCATGACCCCTCTGTGTGAATACACAGTCTTGCTTTTAGGAAAGAGCAGAGGACATATGGCATTCTCTGCTTAAGAATAATGACCATAATCCTTTAGCCACATCTATTCCCAAGAGAAGGAAATTGCGACAGGAAGGTATGAGGTACTCAGGCTTCATTTGAACATTTTCCCAAGGATTTCATGATAGGACACTGTAGAGCAATCTGTATATGAGTCAATACCAAAGCAGAAGCCTTCTGATATACCATGGATGCAAGTTATTTGGGCATGTGTCTTCTTTATAATGAATACTAAGTTTAACGAAAGGAAGGATCTTCAACACTCATAACCCTGTGCCTGTAGGAAAAGAGAGTTGTAAGTCTCCATTTCTTCTTTATCATTCATAATCTAGAGGTGGCGACTGCTTTAAGCAGTTGTAATATCAATTTCTAGATGAACTGAATATTCCCCATACTTTAAAATTATAGAATAAAGATCATTACCTATGGGAAGAACTAAACGTAACATGCATTTATTCCAACTTCTTCCATTTATAGATAATAAAACTGAAGCCGGAAGAAGAATATGCTAATCAATAACACTGCTTCACTCTTTAAGTCTCTTTTGTAGAAAATAAGATTGATATATGTGAAAATATTCAAATATTTAATACAAAGACAAATTTCTAAATTTTCAACCTCATACTTGTAAATCACAAACAAGACATGAGATAGCAGTTAAGATTCAGCTTTGTCTACAATATGTTTTCTTATGGCATATTTTACTTTAATATTATTCCAGACCTCAGTAGAGATCACTTCTATCTTTGGACTCATTGCACTCAAAATTTACATCCCAGCTGAGCACATAAAATATGAGGGTAAGGTGCTCAGGCTCTGTGGGCAGACAGTCTTGTTCCAAATCCTGGTTCTATCATTTACTGACTGAGTGAACTTTGGGATAATAATGGCAAAATATTTGCTGGATACTTTTAATGATGTATGTACTAAGATTAGAAAATCATATAATGCTGTAAAAGAATACCTTAAATTTATATACACCTTCACATGTAAGGTATTTTGCATCCAGAACGTTTTACAGAGATGATCTAATTTGTCATGCTGTCATCTAGTGAGACAGAATAGTGTCATATTAACCAAATCCCATTTTAATAAGATTAGTTTCTATTCCATATAGAATTAAATATATCAGACATCAAATCATGATCAAAGATATAAATGTGGAAACTGCCCTTTTAGCATGATTAAGACACAAAATAAATGTCTATCATTTCCTTCAATGCTAGTTTAATAAAAGTTCTGTGCATTATGTTCCAAATATAGTAAATCAAGTTTAAAGAAAAAAAAAAAGGAGTTTTAAGGAGTTTTCTAAGTTTTTGCACCAAGATTGTGAGAACCTAGACTAAGAGCCAGATCCCTTTCCTTTATCTTTTGCGCAATCTCTTCAAGACAATACTATGGCCTTTTAAGTTATTACCTTTAAGTTACGTGTCCCTGGTGGGGGTCCTTTGGAAGGAGAGAATAAAGCAATGCCAGTTATCAGGCCGCTTTTAAATACTGTAATATATACTATAACCTCCAAGCATAATAAAGATTTCTCTGTCTTTATAATAATTGCTATATGAGAGTCACTTGAAACACAAAAGTGTATTGCTTTGTACTGTTGGCTTTTGAGCTCATAAGTTTATGAAAATTTCCTTTGTGGAAGAAGAAGCCCTTCTATGAATCATTCACTTCTTAAGCAAGTCCAAGAAAGGGAGAAGATCTAAACAATTTTGACACCGCTCAAACTCGTTATTTTAAAACAATGCAATCCTTTTTAGCATCTAAAAGATGAATATGGCCTCTGAGATATGTGTGATGTTTGTTTTTTCAGGCTGCCAATACCCATATTGAATAGTAAGTTCAATAAGAAGTACATATACATATTCTGGTTTTTTCTTCCTTCCTCTGCAGGATGAAGTAGATCCATAAAACTTTGTACCACACGGCCATTGCTTACTAAATTCCATTCTCCCCTGTAAAATAAACTCTGCTGTTAGAATACAGATTATGTCTGGAAATGTAAAAAGCAAATGACAGTACCTCAGCAGCCCTCTGCCACTCATAACCCCTCCTGATCTTTAGCATGCAGTGGGTATGGTGGTAGACATTACTGGGCTGGTATTTCATCCCATGAAACAGGTCCTGTCAAAGACCAGATGTAAAGTAATACTTCATCAGTGTGGATATTCAGCCAGGAATCAGAATCCCTGAATTATGTGATAGGCAAGAGCAAGTCAGGTAGTAGAATCATCAGCAGATCGGTCAAGAAAATGCAGAGACACATTTGAATGTGCCAATCACACAGTACAAGTCCAAGGGATAGAGTCAAACCAGAAATCACAAGGGATATAATGAGGATCAATGAGATGGCTCTGATAAATATTCTCCTACAAGTTTGTATTGTAGTTACCTTTTATTGGCCTATGTATGATGTATAACAGATTTCTTCTCACATGCATATTTAGAGGCACAGAACCCAGTTTTGAACAAATGGATAGAGGAAGGGCAATATATGAGAGTATTTATGCACATTATTAATGAACTATGCCTATGGGAGACAGAAGAAGAGTAGCTATGCCAATGTCTAGACAATGGTTGGCACCTATCTCCAAAAGGGGATCAAGGGGGCCTTGGCATTTCCCTCAACTTGACTGAACTGTACACAGACTTCTTCCTGACTGTAGGCCTCTGACATCCCTTTTCTTAGAGCATTTCTTTTAGAAAATTTGTAACTATAAATTCTTCCTCTGCCCCTTGAGATATAAATCTTTCAAAGCACCTCTTGACAGTTTAATAACCCAGGAATGTCTTTCTAAAGGAACTGGGAGTCATCCCTTTGAGATGCAATATCAAGGAAGATGGTGTCCCTATCTTCCAGTTTCTGTGGGAAAACAAGATGCTAACTTCAGTGACTGCCTTGCCCTCAAGTTGTTAAACACCTCCTGTCATAAGATATGAGAAAGTTCTCTTTTGCTTGGGTAAAGTTAATTAGCACACTCAGATGTCCCACCAGTGCCTCCAATCCCAGCTCTCCAGCCCTTTGTTTCATTGAAGTTGAGCTCTGACTTTGTTTTTCACTGACTACAAGAAATACTTTATTTATTTTATATAACAATATTACCATATCACTGACTATATTCCTTATGCTTTTATTCCTGTGACTTATTCATTCCCTAACTGGAAGCCTGTATCTCCCACTCCCCTTTATACCCTCCTCCCTTCCCCTCTAGCAACCATCAGTTTGTTCTCTGTGCTTAAAGGTTTGATTCTTCCTCATTTATTTTCAATTTTACAAGCTTTAACTTTTGTTAAAGTTTTTTTGTTGTTGTTTTCTCTCCCCTGTTACAATAGCCTTAAATAATGTCTTTCTTGACTGTTTCACTTTTTCCTGTGCAATTTTTGCTTTGCATTGGGCAACTGGAAAATATATTCTTCTAATCCATCTTTATGGGAAGATGGAGTAGATATAATCTTCCCACTATGTACAACTATTCCTTTTGCTGGATACAATTAAAACCAGTAGATAATATATAGAAAACAAACCGAAGAAGACTATGAAAGGTGGCAAAAAGAAGGTAGACCAGCTTGGCACTTCAGGTGCCAAGAAACAACAGCATAGTGGCTTCCCTAGGTTTTGTGTTTGCCTCATAACCCAGACTCAAAGTGGAAGGAGTCAGCAACCTAAATGCCAAGAGTCACAGACAACATAAACCCTAAGAAAAAGCTCTTTCTCTTTCCAAAAAAACAAAGAGGAGAGCAGCTTAGCAAGAAAGAAAAGTCTTAGATAATAATCAATCTGCTCCAGCCAAACACCAGAGAAAAAAATTGTAGCCCAGCCCCACCCACCCAGGCCAGCAAAGGCTAAGCTGGGAGCCTATACTTCCACCCTTCCTGGGCAATAACAAGAAACTTCAAACTCTCATGTTCTCATCCCCAGTCACCACCAGGGTGGCATCAGAGAAGGCCAAGTAGGCAGCCAGGAAATTTCATCCTGACTTGATAAATAGTCTTCCTCATTAAACCCTATCCCTGCGGTGGCAGTGGAAACCACATAGAAAGCCCAGATTTCTACCCACGTCCAGCAGCAATGAGGGGCGCCACCCCCTCCATACTGGGTTGATGTCAGAGGAGGCCTAAAGGAAAGTTGGGATTTCAACCACCCCCAGAGGGCCATTTCATATATTATTTTAGCAGAGGCCATGTGGGGAGCAGTGATGAGACACTTCTAACCCTGTCAGTCACAGAAGTTGTCTTTCAGGGCTATTGGAAAGCCAGAATTCATACCCCTTATTCAGCAGTAACAATAGAGTTCCCTCTTCCTCAGGTGTCAATGGAACATGGACATCTACCTCCACCTTACAGTAATAAGGTAGTGCTCTCCACACTTCCCCTGCCAGAGTAGTGTCAGAGGAAAACAGCTAAAATAGAAGGCTTATATGAGATCAGTCTCATAACATAATATCCAAAATTTGTGTGTTAGCCTCATATCCCAGTTTTGAAACCTGAATACAGATTTCAATAGAAAATCACTTATCTTACAAATAACCAGGAATATTTTAACTTGTATTAAAAAAAAGACAATCATTGGGGCACGTGGGTGGCTCAGTCAGTTGAACGTCCAACTTCGGTTCAGGTAATGATCTCATAGCTTGTGAGTTCAAGCCTTGCACTGGGCTTTGTGCTAACAGCTCAGAGCCTGGAGCCTGTTTCGGATTCTGTGTCTCCCTCTCTCTCTGCCCTCCCCTGCTCATCCTCTCTCTCTCTCTCTCAAAAGTAAATAAACATTTTTTTTTAATTTTTATTTTTAAAAAATAGACATCATATCAAAATGATAGAGATGTTAGAATTATCTAACAAGGAACTGAAAACAGCTATCTTGAAAATGTTTCAACAAGCAATTGTACACATGGCTGAAGCAGATGAAAAACCACAAATTCTCAGGAAAAAGTCTCAGCAAAAAATGGAAGCTATAAAAGGAATCAAATAAAAGTTCTACAACCAAAAACTAACAAATAAAATTTAAAAACAGATCACCTCAGTAGTACTATAAAGGGGACACAGTAATATCAGTTAACTGCAAGAAAAACAAAAAACAACAACAAAAAAAACCACAAAAAACAAAGAAACAAAAACAAAAACAAACAAACAAACAAAAAAAAAAAAAAACACAGGAGAAATTACCCAATCAGAACCAGAAAAAGAAAATAAACTAGCAAAAGATAAATGGAGCCTCAGGGACCAACAGGACTATAAAATATATATGTAGCAATTGTGTCCTTAGAGGCATGAAGGGGAGTAGAATAAAAGGTGAACTAAAAAATAGTACTCAAAGAAATAGTAGTTGAAAGCTTCTAAAAATACAGAAAAAGAAATAAACCCACAAGATTCAAGTAATTGATGAATCATAAACAAAATAAACTTAATAATATCTACACTTAAGACACATCAGAGCCAAACTTCTGGAAACTAAGGGAAAAAATCTTAAAAACAGTGAAAGAGTGGGAAAAAAAACAGTGAAAGAAATAACATCTTCATTATAAGGGGGAAAATAATTTGAATGGCAGCTGATCTCTCATGAGAAACCAGAGAAACCAGAAAGAAATGGGACATGTCAAGTACTTGGGGAAAAAAAGAATCAATTCAGAATTCTATATTGAGTAAGAATATCCATTAGAAGTAAAGGAGAAGTCAAAATATTCTCAAATAAAGGAAAACTGAGAATTTCTCTTTAGCATAGCTACCTTAAAAGCACGGCTAGGCAAAGTTCTCTAAACAAAAGGAAAATGATAAAATGAGCAATCTTGGAACATCAGGAAGGTAGAAAAACACATGGTAAGCAAAAAATTGTGGGCAAACACAATAGACTTTCCTTCTCCTGTTGAGTATTCTAAATCATGTTTGAGGACTAAAGATAAATTGTAATATTGATGTGATTCTAAACGTGTGATGAGCAAAGGCCTAAGACAAGTATGAGTGAGACAGGTTTCAGAAAGGTATGTAAAGAAAGGTAAAATTTCTACACTCCATGCAGACTGGCAAAATTATGACACCAATAGTCTGTGATCAGTTGTATTTATTTAATTTAATACCTATCATAATCACTAATAAAGTCATATAAAGAGATATTCAAGAAATCAGAATAGATATATCAAAATGGAATTCTTACAAGTGTCTGTGTTGGGGCGCCTGGGTGGCTCAGTCGGTTGAGAGTCCAACTTTGGCTCAGGTCATGATCTCGTGGTTTGTGGGTTCGAGCCCCTTATCGGGCTCTGTGCTGACGGCTCAGAGCCTAGGCCTGCTTCAGATTCTGTGTCTCCTTCTCTCTCTGCCCCTCCCCCCAACTTGTGCTCTGTCTCTCTCTGTCTCTCAAAAATAAATAAATGCAAAAAAAAAAAAGAAAATTTCTTAAAAACTGTCCATGTTACCTACAGGATTGGCAAGGAAGAGAGAAAAAAAATATACAGAAAAAACAAACAGAAAACACAAAATAACATGGCGGATGTAAGCCCTAACATGTTAATACTTACATCAATTATAAATGTTCCAAATATACCAAGTCAAAGCAAGGTGTGGTGAAGTGGATTAAAAAACAAATACCAAATACATGCTGACTACAAGAAAGTCATTTAAATTACAATGATATAGGCAGGTTGAAAGTAAAAAGCTGGAAAAAGATATTTCATTAAAACATTAAAGAAACCAGAAGTGGCTATATTAATATCAGATTTTTCAAAAATGACTTCAGTGGAAAAGAAACTATGAGAGACTGAAGGACATTACAAAATGAAAATTCAGTCAATCTACTAAGAAGACATAGTAATCCTTAATATGTATACACCAAACAATAAAGCAGAAGAATATTTGAGACAAGAACTAATAGAGCTAGCTAAAAGGAGAAATAGTGAAATCCACAATTACACTTGGAAATTTCAATTCCTCTCTCTCAACAATTAATAGAAAATTAGACCAAATGAAACCCAGAAAAGATATAAGAGAAATTAATAACATAATACACCAACAGAATCTACTTCAAATTTATTAACTATTCCACAAATGTGTATAATACACATTATTTTCTTGTGTCCATGGAACATATAACAAGATAGACTATATTCTAGGATATCACATAAAACTCATCAAATTTAAAAGAATTAAAATCACACAGACACTTTTCTCTCACCACATGGATCAAAACTAGAAATCAGTAACAGAAAGATAACAGGAAATCTCCAAACATATGGAAACTTAAAAATACACTCCTAAAATCAAATCAGTAACCAAAAATCTCCCAAAAAAGAAAAGCCCAGGACGATGATTTCATGGGTGAATTATACCAACCATTTAAAAAAATTGATGCAATCCTTCTCAAACTCTTGCAAAAATTGAAGAGAGGGGAACACTTCCAAACACATTTTACGAGGCCAGCATCATCCTGATATGAAAGCCAAAAAAGAGCACTACAAGAAAAAATATATATATTACAAGGCAATATCCCTGATGAGCACAGATCATCAAAAATCTCAACAAAATACTAGCAAACTGAATTCAACATCACATTAAGTGGATTATACACAATGATCAAGTGGGATTTATCCCTGGAATGCAAGGATGTTTCAATACACATAAGTCAATAAATATGATACACACATTAACAGAATGAAGAATTAAAGATGCAGAAAATGGATTTAACAAAATTCAACATCCTTTCATGATAAAAACCTCTCAACAAATTAGGAATGTAACAAATATGCCAAAAGATAACAAAGACCACCTATGACAAGCCAATATCTAACATTATACTCAATGGTGAAAAACTGAAATATTTTTCTCTAAGATCAGGAACAAGACAAGGATGCCCATTCTCACTTCTATTCAACACAGTACTGGAAGTCATAGCCAAAGCAATTAGGCAAGCAAAAGAAACTAAAGGCATCCAAATTGGAAAGGAAGAAATTACACTGTCTCTGTTTGTAGATGACATGCTCTTATATATAAAAGCCCTAAAGAGTCTACAAAAATAACTGTTAGAGCTAATGAATGAATTTAGTGAAGTAGTAGGGTACAAAATCACCATACAAAAATCAGATGCATTTCTATAAATTAACAAAAAAGCTATCTGAAAAAGAAATTAAGAAAACAGTCTCATTTATAGTAGCATCAAAAGCAGTAAAATATTTAGGAATAAGTGTAACTGAAAACTGTAAGGCATTGATGAAAGAGACTGAAAACAAATAAATGGGAAGATATCTTGTGTTTATAAATTGGAAACAGATGTACTATTCAAATGTTCTACTGATTCAATGTACTCCCTATCAAAATTCTAATGACATTTATCACAGAAATAGAAAAAACAATTCTAAAGTTCATATGGAACCACAAAAGACTCCAAATAGCCAAAGCAACCTTGAGAAATAACAAAGATGGAGGCACTGTACTTCCTGATTTCAAACTTAATTACAGAACCATAGTAATCAAAACAGTTTGGTACTGGCACAAAAACAGATACATAGACCAATGGAACAGAGTAGAGAAACCAGAAATAAACATATATGGTTTTCTAACCTTTGACAAAGGTGCCAGGAATATACAATAGGGAAAAGATAGTCTCTTCAATAAATGGTATTGGAAAAACTAGATATCCACATGCAAAAGAAAAGTGGACTTATATACCATACACAAAAATTAACTCAAAATGGATTAAAGACTTAAATGTAAGACCTGAAACTGTAAAACTCCTAGAAGAAAACATAGGGGAAAGCTCCTTGACATTGGTCTTGGTAATAATTGTGGGGACATGACACCAAAAGCACAAGCAACAAAAGCAAAAATAAATAAATAGGACAACAAACTAAAAAGCTTCTGTACAGCAAAGGAAACAGTCAACAAATAAAAAGGCAACCTGTGGAACAAGAAAAGTATTTGCAAATTATATATCTGATAAGGGGTTAATACCGAAAAATATGCAGTGAACTCACACAACTCAATAGCAAAGAAAACAAATAATCTGATTTAAAAGTGGCAAAGGACCTGAATATATATTTTTATCAAAGAAGACATATAATGGCCAAGAAGTTTATGAAAAGGTGCTCAACATCACTAATCATCATGGAAATGCAAATCAAAAACACACCTCACACCTGTTAAGATGACTGTCATCAAAAAGACAATAGATAAGAAGTGTTGGCAAGGATGTGAAGAAAAGGGAATCCTGGGACATCACTGGTGTGAATGTAAACTATTAACATTCATTATGGAGAACAGTATAAAGTTTCCTAAAAAAATTAATAATAGAACTACCAAATGATCCAGCAATCCCACTTCTGCGTATATATCCAAAGGAAATGAAATTGGTATTTTGAAGAAATGTCTGTACTCTCACATCCACTGCAGCATTATTCATAATAGCCAAGATATGGAAACAATCTAGTTTATTTCTCTAAGTGTCTGTAGACAAATGAATAGATTAAAAATGTGATTAAGACAGATATGGATATATAATGAAATATTATTCAGCCACAAAAATAAGGGAATCCTGCCATTTGCAACAAGTTAGACGAACCTGGAGGACATTATGCTAAGTAAAATAAGCCAGACACAGAATGACAAACATGTTATGATCTCACTTATATGTGGAATCTAAACAAGTCAAACCTGTAGCACCAGAGAGCAGAACAGTGGTTGCCAGGGCTTCTGGATAGTGGAAATGAAGAGATGTTAGTCAAATGGTACAAACTTCCAGTTATAAAATGAATAAGTTCTGAGGTTTTAATGTATAGCATGGTGATTGTAGTTAATAATACTGTATCATGGGGGTGCCTGGGTGGCTCAGTTTGTTAAGCGTCTGACTTCAGCTCAAGTCATGATCTCATGGCTCATGAGCTGGAGCCCCACATCAGGCTCTGTGCTGACAGCTCAGAGCCTGGAGTCTGCTTTGGATTCAGTGTCTCCCTCTCTCTCTGCCCCTTCCCCACTCATACTCTATTTGCCTGTCTCTCAAAAATGAATAAATGTTTAAAAAATAATAATAATACTGTATCATGTACTTGATGCTAACAGTGTTAGTTCTTACCACACATACAAATGATAAATATGTGAGTTGATGAATGTGTTAATTACATTGATTGTGCTAATTGTTTCACAATGTGTATTAGTTCATCAAATTGTATACCTTTAAAAAAATCACATTATAAAACATAAATATATGTAATTTTATTTGTCAAGTATACCTCAGTAAAGCTAGGGGGAAAAAAACACACACCCCTAAATAATCTATGGGTCAAAGAGGAAGATACAAGGAAAATTTTAAAATACATTGAACTAAATGAAAATATAAATACAACATATCAAACTTTCTGAGACACAGCTAAAGCAGCACTAAGAGGGGAATTTATAGCACTAAATGTATGTATTACAAAGGAGAAAAAGTCTCAAGTCAATAATGTAAGTTCCTATCTCAAGAACCTAGAAAAAGAGCAAACAAACCAAAAACAAGGAAAAGAAAAAAATGATAAAAAGCAGAAATAAGAGAACTTAAAAAGAGAAAAACAATAGGGGCACCTGGGTGTCTCAGTCGGTTAAACCTCCAACTTTGGCTCAGATCATGATCTTGTGGTCTGCTCTCTGAGTTCAAGCCCTGCATCAGGCTCTTGCTTACAGCTCAGAGCCTGGAGCCTGTTTCAAATTCTGTGTCACCCTCTCTCTCTGCCCCTCCCCTATTCAGACTCTGTCTCTCTCTCCAAAAAATAAATAAACATTTGTAAATATTTTTTAAACAAACACATGACAATATATAGAAAACAATAGGTAAAATCAATTAAACAAAGAGTTTGTTCATTGAAAAAAATCAATAAAATGGACAACTCTCTAGCAAGACTGACAAATTTTAAATGGGACACAAAAATTTCCAACATCAGGAATATCACTACAGACCCTGCAGACAACAAAATGATACAATGAAGAACTTTATACACACACATTTGAACTCTACACAACTTACCTTAAATAAGCAATTTCTCAAAAAACACCAAGTACCACAACTCACCAAATTTCACGTAAATAATATGAATAGCCCTGTAACTATGAAGAAAATCAAACCGTAATTTAAAAGCTTCCCAAAAAATAAATCTTCCCAGCCAGATGTTTTTTTGGAAAAATCTACCAAATATTTAAAGAATTAACACGAATTCTACATAGCTTCTTCCCAAGAAAAGGAACATGTCCTAATTCATTTTATAAAGCTAGTATTATCCTAAAGTCAAAACCTAATTCATTTTATAAAGCAAGTATTATCCTAAAGTCAAAACCAGTATTATCCTATATTAAAACAATAAAAAAAATTATAGACCAAGATCTCTCAGAAACAGAGACACAAAACTCTTTCACAATATATTAACAAATAATATATAAAAAGAATTATACACCATGGCCACATGGGGGGTTATTCCATGGATGGGATATTTGTTTAATATTAAAAAATTAATCACTATAACCCATCATATTAACAGATTAAAGAAGAAAAATCACATGACAATGTAATTGATGTAGAAAGTAACTGATAAAACAAAACATCCATTTATGATTTTTAAAATGCTGAAAATAGAAATAGAGGGACTTGCACAACTTGATATTTTTAAATCCTATAGTTGAAATTATACTTAACAGTAAAGACTGAATATATTTCCCCTAAGTTTGGGAACATAGCAAAGATGTCAGCTTTCATCACTCTTCTTCACATGGTGCTGGAAGTTCTAACTAGCACAGTAAGGCAAGAAAAGGCATACAGATTGGAAAGGAAGAAATACAACTGCCCTTATTTGCAGATGAGATGATTGTGTACATAGACTATCCCAAGGACTCTACAAAAATACTCTTAATGTGTTTAAGAGAGAGAACATGCGAGCAGGGGAAGGGGGAGAGAGAGACTTGTAAGCAGGCTCCACACCCAACATGAAGCCCAACCTAACACAAGGCTCCATCTCAAGACCCTGAAATCATGACCTGAGCAGAAATCAAGAGTCTGATGCTTAACTGACTGAGCCACCCAGGCACCCCTACTCCTAGAACTAGTAAGTGAAGTTAGCAAAATCACAGGACAAAAGATAAATATACAAAAAAAAATTCTATTTCTACATACTACCAGTAAATACATAGACACCAATATTAAAAACACAATACCATTCATTATGAATAAAACATGAAATATTGACCTATAAACCTAACAAAACAAGTTCAGGACTTGTATGCTGAAAAATACAAAATGCCACTGAGAGAAACCAAAGAGGGTCTAAAGAAATACAAAGACATATTGCGTTCATGGATTGGTAGACTCAGTGCTGAAAGACATAAATTCTCCAAAAAACAACATACAGGTTTAATAAAATTCTTATCAAAATTTCAGCAAGTAATTTTGTAGATGTAGATAAAAATATTTACAGTTTCTATGGAAAGGCAGAAGAACTAGCATAGCCAAAAGAATTTTGAAAAAAAGGAGAATTAAGTGAGAGACACAGCATACTGAATGTTAAGCCATTACATAGCTATAGTAATCAAAACTGTATGGTTTTGGCAGAGGAATAGACACATACATGGAACAGAACACAGAACTCAGATGGAGACTCATACACATGTGGCCAAATAATTTTAACAAAAGAGAAAAAAAACAATTTAGTGGAGGAAAGACAGTCTTTTCAACAAATGGTACTGAAGCAAAAGCATAGCCATGGGCAAAAACCAAACCTCAACCTAACCATCATATCTTATATAAAAAATTAACTCAAAATGGATCACAGACTTAAATTTCAAATATAAAATAACAAAACTTTTCAAAAGAAACATAGAAGAAAATCTTCTGCATCTAGGAATGGGTAAAAGTTTTTAGATTTAAAGCACAATCCATTAGTGGAAAAACTAATAAATTGAACTTCACCAAAATTAAAACCTTTTGCTCTGTAATAGACTCTATTAAGAGTATGAAAAGAAGGACTATAGGCTGGGAGAAAATATTTGCAAATCATATATTCGATAAAGGACTTGTGTTGAGAATAAATAAAAGAACTTTCCAAATTCAACTTTATGAGGAAAAACAACCCAATTTAAAAATGGGCGAATATTTACACAGACATGTCACTAGAAGGTGGTAAATAAGCACATGAAAATACCCAACAAAATCAGTTATGAAAGTCAAATCAAAATCACAGTGACATACTATCACACACATCCATTAGAAGAGCAAAAATAAAGCAAAGAGATAAAGGAACTGGAATTCTCATACACTTCTGGTGAGGATGGAAAATGGTACAATCGCTTTGGAAAACAATATGATAGTTTCTTTAAAATTTCAATATACACTTACCATATAATCCAGCCATTCCACTTCATTTATTTACCCAAGAGAAATGAGATCATTTATCCATACAAAAACCTGCATACAAACGCTTATTACACTTTTATTTGAGTTGTCAAAAACAATCCAAATGCTCACCAACAGGTGGATGGATAAACCAATATACCCATCTAGTTGAACAATGAAAAGGAACGAACCACTGATATACCTAACATCCTGGATAAATCTCATAATAGTTATTTTGAGTGATGGAAATAACACAGGGCATACTGTATGATTTCATTTATGTAAATTACTAGAAAATGCAAACTAATCTACAGTGACAGAAAGTAAATCAGTGGTTTCCTGGGGATAAGAGGGTAGAGGAGGAACAAGAAGCAGAGATCACAAAGGGGCATAAAGAAACTTTGGGGACTGATATGTAGGTCCATTTTCTTGATTCTGGTGGTAGTTTCAGCGTATATATATATATATATATACACACACACACACACACACACACACATAGGTATAATTTGATAAATTTGATATATATATATATATATACACATATATATATATATATATATATATATATATATATATATGGTGGTAGTTATCATATGTATATATGGTAGGTACATTTTCTTGATTCTGGTGGTAGTTTCATAGCATATATATATACACACACACACACACACACACACACACATAGATATAATTTGATAAATTTGATATATATATATATCATACACATATATATATATGGTGGTAATTGTATAATTTGATAAATTTGATACATATATCAAATATATATACAATTTAAATATGTACTATTTAATGTACCTTAAATCAATTATTCCTCAATAAAACTGTTTTAAAAACCCATTTTTCTGGGGGGTGCCTGGGTGGCTCAGTCAGTTAAACGTCTGACCTCACATCATAATCTGACGGTTTGTGAGTTTGAGCCCTGCGTCGGGCTCTGTGCTGACAGCTCAGAGCCTAGAGCCTGCTTTGGATTCTGTGTCTCCCTCTCTCTGCCCCTCCCCTGCTCAGCTCTCTCTCTCTCTCTCTCTCAAAACTAAATAAACATTAAAAAAAATTTTAAGTCCATTTTTCTGCCTTCTGCTTAGGATATAGAAACATACAGTGTCATCCCTACCTTCACACAAAAAATCCAAATAGTCTGCAAAGTCAAAACTTCTGCATGCCATTAGAGAGATGGAGTTGCAGAGAAACCAACTAATCAGAAATCTAAGGAAAGATAGGAGCCTCCAAGGAGAGACACAATGCAAGCACTTGTTTGCCCAGGGTAGAGGCTGGAAAATTTGTAACAAATTGCTGGAAGAAAACTATAAGAGTATAGTGTGAGGATAGAGAACCCCAGACCTAATGAAAATCTGCAAACATTCATGTGCTTATAAGAAAGATTAAAGACATAGTAAAAGAGCTGAGAAAGCCTCCCTGACAGCGAATCACTTTAGGAAAAGAACAGAAAAAAACTGCTAGAAAAGTCCTGTCCATATCTTTCTCTCCATCTCTCCAGCAGAAGAAAAGCCTTAAAGGACTAGGGGAAAAGTAACAAACTCTGTTGCCCTCAGGCCAAGGATAACCTTGGATCTTTGGGAACAAAGTAGAAAAACTTCCTCTACTCCTGACTATGGGTAGGAAAATATCCTGAACCCACTCCCTTAGAGTCCAGAGAAGGAGAAGAGCAGGAAAACCAAGAAAACCCTATACTATAGAGCCAGACACATATCTCATGGCTCAGACTAAGGCTAAACTAGAGCAGAGATGCTCCCTCATCCACTACTACAAGGCTCACTTGTCAAATACCAAGTGAGAGCAACGGACTGCTGGGAAAGTGACAAGAGTGTGGAAAGAGACTTCTCAGGCACAGGCATGAGGAGAAGAAAAGAGTTAAAGTTGAAGATGGAGCAGACACTGAAAAGACGTTCTGGAAAACCAGCCCCCACTATAAATACAAGTTAATGCTAAGAGGAATTGAGGGCAATCATAGCAGCAATAAAACCCAAATCCAGCTAAAACCCTAACTAGATTGGCTCAACATCCCTCACATTGAAGTCCTAGCAAAAGAAAAGGCATGCTCATTTCCAGGCATGAGATCTACTTACATGAGTCTCTACTGCTTTACATAAGATGTCCTGCTTTTCACCAAACATTACAAAATTCCAAAGAAACAAAGAAACATACCTCCAAGAGACCAAGCAATCACACATCTAGTTATGAACTAGATGTTGGGCTAAAGAATTTTAAATAACTGTAATCATTACATTAAAGGCTCTACTGTAAATAGTGGATGCCGCGCAGGGACAGTTGGGGAATTTCGGAAAATTATAATGGCAACTATAAGAACGAACATGATATTATGTGAAAGTAGATTGCAAGTATTTAAATATGTATATTGTAGGGACACCTGGGTGGTTCAGTCAGTTACACATTTGATGTTGAGGTCAGCTGAACCTGCTTGGGAATTCTCTCTCTCAACCTCTCTCTCTGCCTCCACCTTGCTCATGCTCATGCTCTCACTCTCTCTCCCTATCTCAAAATAAATAAATAAATAAATAAATAAATAAATAAATAAATAAACAAACAAAAATTAAAAATAAATAAATATGTACATTGTAAACTCCATGAAAGACCCAACAAAACTTGAAAAATCAGTGAGACAACAATAATAAGCCAAGAATGGAGATAAAATGGAATAAAAAATATCAATCCAAGAGAAAGACAAAAAGAGGAATAAACAAAGAAAATTAGCTAGCAATATCCAGTAATCAATTAATATCCATAATTATTTTTGATATAAACAGTCTAAATGCATCAAGTAAAAGAAAACGGTGCTGTCACCTTGGATGAAAGAGTATGTCTCGGGGCACATGGGTGGCTCAGTCAGTTAAGTGGCCGACTTCGGCTCAGGTCATGATCTCGTGGTCCATGAGTTCAAGCCCCGCGTCGGGCTCTGTGCTGACAGCTCAGAGCCTGGAGCCTGTTTCAGATTCTGTGTCTCCCTCTATCTCTGACCCTCCCCTGTTCATGCTCTCTCTCTGTCTCAAAAATAAATAAATGTTAAAAAAAGTTTAAAAAAAAAAAGAGTATGTCTCAATATGTGATACCTGTAATAAACCCATTTTAAACATAAATACATAGATAAGGTTAAAAGAGATAGAATGAAAAAAGAGATACTCTGGAAATACTAATCAAAATTAAACTTAAGAAGATATATTTCTTTCAGACAACATAGACTTCAGAACAAACATAATCATGAAGAGAAGTACCTTGTGAAAGGAGTCAATTCACCAAAAAGACATAAAAATCCTAAGGTGCCTGCCAATACAGCTTAAAATTTTTTTTTAAGTTTGTAATTTTTTAATTTGTTTTTTACTTTAGAGAGAGAGAGAGAGCATGAGCAGGGGAGAGGCGAAGAGGGAGAAAACCCTAAGCAGGCTCTATGCTCAGCACAGAGCCCATCACAAGGCTCCAATTAAGAGTTGGACACTAAACTGACTGAGCTACCCAGACACCCCTAGAGCTTCAAGTTTTTAGTAAAAACTCACAGTTTATGACTGCTCAGTCAGTTAAGCATCTGACTCTTGATTTCAGCTCATCTCATGACCTCACAATTCGTGAGTTTGAGCCCCATGTCAGGCTCAGTGCTGACAGTGCAGTCTGCTTGGGATTCTCTGTCTCCCTCTCGCACTGCCCCTCCCCCTCCTCTCTCTCTCAAAATAAATAAATAAACATTAAAAAAGAAAACCATAGAACTAAAGAAGGAGACTAGTAAGTCTATAATTTTACATGGGCACTCTATCATTCCTCTTTCACTAATCAATAGAACAAGTAGACAGAAAATCAATATGAATATAGAGGAACTGAATATTCCTATCAATAAACTTGACCTAATTGACATGTATGGAACACTCTATCTAATAACGGCAGAATACACATTCTTTTTAAGAGCACAAGGAACATTCACTAAGATCAAGAATATTCTGAACTGTAAAGCAAACTTCAACAAATTAAAAAGTATTAAAATCATACAAAGAGTATTTTCTAGCCATGACAGAACTAAATCATTAATCAAAACCAGAAATATTAATACATAATCCCCATATGTTTGGAAATTAACACATTTCTAAATGTATCATAGGTTAAAGAGGAAGACACAAGATAATTCAGAATATACTTTGAATTGAATAAAAATAAAAACAGCATATCAAAATGAGACGCATTAAAGCAATGCATAGAGAGAAATTTATAGCATGAAATGCTTATATTATTAAAAACAAAGAGGTCGCAAACCAATGACTTAAGCTTCCACGTTCATAAACCAGGAGAAAAAAAAGAAAAAACTAAACCCAAAGCAAGCATAAAAAAAAGGAAATAATAAAGAGAAAATAATGAGACCAGATAAATAATAGAGAAGAATCAATGAAACCAAAAGCTAAATACTTTAAGAAGATCTAAAACATCTTTTTAACCTCCAGTTGAAGAGATAGTCTTATTAACCTCCAGTCTGATTTCTAAGAAACAAAACAGGAAACATGCAAATCACCAAAATCAGGTAAAAAAAGAAGGGACATCACTTAAGACCCTCTACATATTAAATGGATAATAAAGGTGTTTTAGTTTTCAATCCCTGGCATAATAAATCACCACAAATGTAATGACCCAAGCAATACTCATTTATTATCTCACAGTTTTGGAAGTCAGAAGTTCATTTTTTTTAAGTTTATTAGTTTATTTATTTTGAGAGAGAAAGAGAGCACACCAAGGTGGGAGGGGCAGAGAGGGAGGGAGAAAGAGAGAATCTCAAGCAGGCTCTGTGCTGTCAGCCCAAAGTCCCTGACAAGGGGCTCAAACCCAGGAACCATGAGATCATGACTGGAGCTGAAATCAAGAGTCAGATGCTTACCCAACTGATCCACTCAGTCACCCTGTAGGTCAAAAGTTCAGATGGGCTCAACTGGGTTATCTTCTTAAAGTTCCAGAAGGCTGAAATCAAGGAAGTTGACTAGACATGGCTCTTATCTGAAGGCTCTGGGAAGGAACTTTCTGTCTGCCCATTCAAGTTATGGCCAGAATTCAGTTCTTTGAGATTAGGTCCCTGATTCCTTGCTGGCTATCATTGGGAGTTTTTCACAGCTCCTAGAGACCACCCACATTTCTTCCCACAGGAGCCTCCATCACCCGACCCTACCCCTGCCATCTTCAAACCAGCAATGAGTCAGAGTTCTTCTGATGCTTCAAATATCCCTTATTTCATCTTCTGCTACTAGCCAATGAAAACTGTTCTGCTTTTAAATGGTGCACCTATTTAGGACACCCAGTCCCACCCAGATACTCTATCTTAATATCACTGATTAATAACTTTAACTATATCTGCAAACCCCTTTTGCCATGTAATGTAACATAATCATGGGAATGATGCTCATCATATTCACAGGGAAAGAAATTATATAAAGGGAAAAGTCTTTCAGGGTCAATCAGGGTCTTAGAATTCTGCATACCACAAGTGAATATCATGAACAATTATATGCCCAGGAACTTTGACAACTTAGATAAATTGAATAAATTCCATAAAAGACATAAAGTGCTAAAAATCATCAATAATTAAATAGATAACCTGAATATTCCTGTATCTATTAAAGAAACAGAATTTATACTTTAAAAACAAAAAAAGACAAAAAAAAAAAAATACCACTCCAGGCCCAGATTACTTTATTGACATATTCTACTAAACTTTTGAGGAAAAAATAATAGCATTCCTCACAAGAGCTTTCAGACTTCAATCAGGAGGAAACACTCCAGTTCATTTTTTGACACCAGTATTACCCTCATACCAATACAGACAAAAACATTAGGACAAAAGAAAACTACAGACTGGTATCTCTAATAAACACAGATTGAAAAACCCTCAACAAAATAGTGGCAAACTGAATCCTGCAGTATAGAAAAAGGGTAATATATCCTGACCAACAGATGCTATGCTGAGAAAAAGCTAGATTCATCAAGGCCGGTTCAAAAGTTTAAAAGAAATCAATCAATGTAATTTACCTACTACCCAACTAATGATGAAAACCTACAAGATCACTGCAACAGACGCAAAGAGCATTTGACAAAATCCAACATCCATGACTGACAAAAACTCTTAGCAAACTAGGAACAGAAAGGAAATTTCTTAATCAGATAAAGGTCATCTACAAAGTACTTACAACCAACATCAATACTTAATAGTTAAGACCTAACACTTTTCCCTAAGACCAGAAACAAGGCAAGGACATCTACTCTCACCACCCATACTGATAATTGGACTGAATATCCTAGAAAGGCAAAAACCTGCAAAATAAATAAAAGCCTACAGATTGAAAAGATTAAAAACTTTTTTACAGATTTACAGATTAAATTTACAGATTAAACACTGTATTCTCAAATGACATGTTAATCTACATAGAGAATCCTATGCAATCCACCAATCTATTAAAACTAATAAGTGGGTTTAACAAAGTTACAGGATACAATATCAATATACAAAAATCAGTCATATTTCTATCCACTAGCAAAGAAAAATTAGAAATCGTATTTTTTTTATTTTTTAATGTTTATTTATTTTTGAGAGAAAGAGAGAGACTGTGAGCAGGGGAGAGACAGAGAGAGAGGAAGACACAGAATCCAAAGCAGAATCCAGACCCTGAGCTGTCAGCACAGAGCATGATGGGGGCGTGAACTCATGTCCACAAGATCATGACCTGAGCCGAAGTTGGACACTTAACCTACTGAGCCACCTAGATGCCCTTGGAAATCAGATTTTTTTTAAATTTCCATTTGATTATAGCAGCTCCAAAAATATAAAATATTAAAGTATACATATGGCAAATCTATGTGCAGTATTGTTATACTAAAACTAAAAGGAAACTAATGGAAGAAATCTAAGAAAATCAAAATGATGAAGAGATATGGAATATTCACGGAATGGATGACTCAATACTGTAAAGATGTCAATTTTCCCAAAACTAATCTATTAATAAAACTCCAATCAAAACTTTTAGCCAATTTTTATCAAAATCAATATACTGATTCTACAACTTATATAAAATCTGGAAGATCCACAATATTGTAAAAATAAGAACAAAATTAGAACACTCACACTACCCCATTTACTCACTATAAAGCTAGAGTGATATTGGAGAAAGGACAGACATATAGATCAATGAAACAGAACAGAGTCCAGAGATAGATCAATATATATATGGCCAATTGATTTTTTTATAAAGGTACAAAGGCAATTTAATGAGGAATTGATAGCCTTTTTAATAAATGGTCCTGGAAAAATTAGATACCCCTATGCCAAAAAATAAACCATGTAAAATTACTCATGCATTTTATACAAAATAATCCAAAATGGATTACAGATCTAATTATAAAATGTAAAACTATAAAATGTTTAAAACAGAGAAGAAAATCTTTGTGACCTTGGCTTGAGAAAAGATTTCTTAGATATAATACCAAAAGCACAATCCATTTCAAAAAAAAATCAATTGGGCTTCATCAAAATTAAGGGCTGCTCTATGAAAGATACTGTGAAATAACTGAAAAGATAAACCATGGACTCAGATGAAATATTTACAAATTATATATCTGATAAAGGACTTACATCCAGAATACATATAAAGATCTCTCAATATTCAATAGTAAGGAAACAACCCCATTTTTTTTAATAGGGTTTATTTATTTTTGAGAGACAGAGACAGAGCACGAGAGGGGGAAGGGCAGAAAGAGAGGGAGACACAGAACCCAAAGCAGGCTCCAGGCTCTGAGCTGTCAGCACAGAGCCCGACACAGCATTCAAACCCACGAACCACGAGATTATGACCCGAGCCCAAGTCAGTGCTTAACCGACTGAGCCACCCAGGAGCCCCAGGAAACAACCCCATTTTTAAATGGGCAAAAGATTTAAACAGCTGATCCACCAAAGAAGTTATGTAGAATACAAATAAGCTTATGAAAAGAGGCTCCACAAAACTAGTCATTGGGGAAACACAAATATAAACCACAATGAGATATTACCATTACACACCCATCAGAATGTGCAATACAGAGGAACTGGAACTCTCACATACTTCTTGTGGGCATGCAATATACAACCACTTTAGAAAATGACTGTATTTTCTAACAAAATTAACCAACCATTACCATACAACCCAACAATCCTATTCCTTGATATTTACCCTAGTGAAATAAAGCTTCACACACCTAGTGAAATAAAAGTTCACACAAAATTCTGAATGTGAATGGTTACAGAGGCTTTATTCATAATCATCAATGACTAGTATCAATCCACATTTCTCTCACATGAAGACTGGATAAAGAGACTGTCGCATATTCATTCAAAGGTATACAACTCAACAATGAAAAGGAACAAACACACAAAAATTGGATGTACCTCAAATGTGTTAAAAGAGTATTGTGTTGAAAGAAGCCAGATTCAAAAAGCTGCACACTGCATGATTTAATTTATATGACATCCTGGAAAAGGAACAACTAAAGTGAAGGAGAACATGTAATAATGAAAACCACATCAGTGCCAGGGGCTGGGATGGGTGGTGGGTTTTTATTATAAAGGGGCACAGGGAACTTTACCAGATGATGGAACTGTCTGTATCTTGATTATAGTGGTGTTTACATTACTATATCCATTTGTCAGAATTACATACTAAAGTGTAGAATATGTGTATCAGTAAGTGTCTAATATTGTGTATCATTAAATCTGAATACAAATGAAACAAACCTATCCTCCTATAAACATCCACTGAGGGACAATTCCTTTGCAAAATTATGAAGTCAATAGTTTATGTTCAACAACTCACACCTACTTTTTAAATTCCTCCTCCCCAGTTATTAATAATCCGTGATATGCCCCCACCGCTACTTAGCAGTCCTCTCAGGCTTATGTCCCAGGGAGGCTCTGTGTGAGAATTCTCCTTCCCTGGAGTAACCACTAGCAATCTCCTTTCCTGATCACTAAGGAGTCTGTTAATTCCTAGACTTCAATGCCATCATTCAAATACAAGACTCTCAAATCACTCTGGGGCCCAAGATGAGAATTTTTTCAGACCCAAGGTCTTTCCTTGAAGTCCTCAAATAATATCATACAGGCAGTCATAAGATTGGTTTTATATCAACTTCAAGAACCAGTGCTGCAAAGAGGAGTTTCTACAGCAAATAATTCCTCACCAGGAGAGCCCCTTTTATCCAACACAGATTTCTCTTTTCTGTAGTTCTTTAATCCAAAATCTCATTTGCGTAAATCCTCCAGGCTCAAACAGATCTGGGTTAAAAATCCCAGCTTTGCTCTTCGGAGCTGTCTGTCTTTGGGTAAACTACTTTTCTTCTCTTTGTTTTGGTTTCCTCACATTTTACAGGGAAATGAATCACATCTTCCCCACACAGACTCTGTGGAGATTAAATGAGATAATGCCCTGAGCACAGGATCTGATACAAAGTAAACAACTGGTAAGTGTAACTACCACTGCTGTTATTATCCTCAGCAACACTGGCTCTGAGTAAGAATCAAACCGGCAACTATACAAATGCACATATTTACATGACTAACTAAATGAAGATGAAGCTATTCACCATGGGAAAACAATTTAAAGAGACCCAGCTCTGCTTTCTACAAGGGCTGCTTCCTAACATATGTAAAAAAGCAATGATAATTGCCTGTTATGACTTAAAGATCCACCTCATTGGTAACTAAATGCCACACTTGCAAATGTTAACATCATAGACAGAATGACATTTTGCCCCACTTCGAAGATTTAGGCTACTCTCACCCTAATTATCACAAACACATTAACGGTCTAAATCCCTTCACAGGCATCAGGAATTTGTTTAGCCACCCAAGAAAGAAAAAAATAACAGCCAGAATAGCCTATTTCATAACTATTTCATTAATTATCTTGGGAGCTCAGAACTATGGTCTCAGTCCAGCAACCACAGGCCACTGGTAAGAGTGACTATGGCAACCACGTTGGTGCCCCCATCCTGACAACTTAACAGGAGACATTATGACAGGAGGTATCAGGAGGTACCGTTGCCACAGACACTCTTAGAGACAGCTAGTGGTTGCTTGGTAACCTGCTCTCCTGTACCGGGTTAGCACAAGATGAAGTGAGGAGCTAACGAGGGCTGACGTGAGTTCATACTTACTTGAAAGACGGAGAGAAGGTAGGATGCAGCCAAACATTTCCAAGAACGAAAAGAGCTCAAAACCCATTATATCCTCGGAGATTACGTTATAATTTCTGCCAGCATCACTTGTAAAACACACCTGACATTTTACTAGTGAAAGGAGCGACTTATAAAATTAATTATTATTCTCTATGAACTCTCTATATGCATACATATGATTGCAACGATTCACTTAGTAGCTCCTAATATTAATTATTGATTGACTCTCCTGAGGACTACAACTTATTAAATCTTATTTGTAAAAACAACAGAGTGGCATCAATAGGAGTGTTGAACAGCGGTTGATTAATGAGGGAGCCTAATCATCGTTGAATCCAGGGGAGTGTTTTTTCCCCATTTCAATCCATTTGGTTGTATTATATTGCAACTTTAAATAGCAGCACTAAGAGTAAGCCCCATGAAAATCATTGTTTTTATAAAGAGAAATGAACAAATCCTTTAAAGAGTATTAACTGTCATTAGTAACCTATGACAAACCAAAATCACAATCTCCTACAATTCTTCATAATTTAAAATATAAGTATGCTCAGAAAAGAAGTTTCTTTTCCTTTCTGGAAATACGTTTTTGTTTCACTGAATCTTTCTCATTGCCAATTTTACAATGACTCTGTAAAGATTATGCTATATGATATTTCCAACATCCCTACCTTATTCTAGGGTCTAGGAGATCCTTATTTGGTCTCAGGAATCCTGGGAAGTAACTGAAAAAGACAAACAGGACTTGGAGAAGAGACGTGGATAAATGTGCTATTTCGGTCTTTCAATAAGGAGTCAGACTACTTCAAAAAGATAGTCTTGGCCACAAAGCCAATAGTATTTCTAATGACAGGGAAAAATCTGTTGTAAGATGGTCGACAGGACTGATAGGGAAATTCCAGTCCCTGACCAAAGACTCCCTTTCCGAGTTCTTCCTACCCAGCTTGCCGAGCGTGTGCACTCGCACGAGCGCCAAATTACTACTAATGCGGAATGCGGAAGTAACAGACTATAAATTGTTCCCTCTGCTTAAGCTCAGGACTCAGACCCCTGGAAAGTGATCTCTTCTGTGCCCGCCAGTGTGAAGTAAACCTTCTGCCTTCCAAGATCCCTGAGTGCCGCTTGGTTCTTCCACCAGGGCAGACCAGGTTCTGTAACACTAGAAGAAGAAAAGGATAAATGAATACACTAGGCCACTACTGCCTAAACTAGAAAAAAAATAAGTGAAATTGCTCTTATGAATCAATTTCCTAGACCCTGTTCGCATGCAGCTTGAAAAGGCACTACAAATAGTGGACATCTCAGAACCAAAATCATTTAAATTACAAATGGGAAACATTTTTATAACTATCCATGCAGTTATTCATTAAATAGTTATTAAGCTACTACTATGGGCCAGGCACTGAATATAGAGTTCCATTTTTAAAAATAGAACTTATCTCATTTTGATATCTTGGAATAGGTTTACTTTATAGACAATGAATATACTGAAGAAAATCAGTGATTTTTAGTCTTTTAAAAATTGCATAAATTACATATGTTGGTTATACATATCTGATTTTCCTTAGTCTTAATCCTCACACAGCTCCTGTTCACTTCTGTAACCCAGGGGACCTGACTGAGATACAGCCTGGGCTTTCAGCCTCTAGTCTCATCTGGCTGCCAGCCTGATTATGCCAATGGGAGGCTATTTAAGGTTCCTGGTACCAATTCCAATGTGGGGGTGGGGTTCCTTACACCAACAAGTAATTCTCAAAACACCAACAGCGTGTCCAAAAATTCAACTTTATTATGGGTGGCTTAGTCTGTTAAGCATTCAACTCTTGATCTCCCCTCAAGTCATGATCTCACCGTTTGTGTTACCAAGCCCCATGTTGGGCTCTGTACTGACAGCATGGAGCCTGCTTGGGTTTCTGTCTCCCCCTCATTTTTGCCCCTTCCCTGCTTGTATTCTCTCTTTCTCTCTCAAAATAAATAAATAAACTTAAAAAAAATTTTAACTTAATTCTGACACTATCCAGGAGCAGCATCAGATTCCACAGGTTTAAGGCTCAGTCCCACAAAACTAGCCTCCCACTTTTCTTTTCTTTTTTTTTTAATGTTTATTTCTGACAGACGGAGAGAGAGAGAGAGAGAGACAGAGAGACAGAGCATGAGCGGGGGAGGAGCAGAGACAGAGGGAGACACAGAATCCGAAGCAGGCTGCAGGCTCTGAGCTGTCAGCACAGACCCCGACGCGGGGCTTGAACTCATGAACTGCGAGATCATGACCTGAGCCGAAGTCAGATGTTTAACCGACTAAGCCACCCAGGCACCCCAGCCTCCCACTTTTCAACCCCCTGACAGTTCAGACATCACTAGGAAGCTTCTGACCAACAGGCTACAAATTGGAGCTTCTCACAACCTTCTCCTCTGTTTCAATTAATTTGCTAGAGTGGTTCACAGAACTCAAAGAAATGTTTTTCTTACCAGATTACCAGTTTATTACAAGGGGATAAAACTCACAATCACCCAGAGGTAAGAGATGCATAAGGCAAGGAATGGGGAAGGGGTGTGGAGCTTCCATGCCCTCTCCAAGCTTGCCACTCTTCCAGAACCTTCTTGTGTCCACCTATCCAGAAGCTCTCCTTTTGGGTTTTTATGGAGGCTTTATTAAGTAGTCATAATTAATTAAACCATTGGCCATTGGCGATTAAATCAACCTCCAATTCCCCTTCACTCCCCAGAAGTCAGGGTGTGACTGAATTTACCAACCCTCTTATCACCTAATTGGGTCTCTTGGCAACCAGCCCCATCCTTAGGTGGGGGCCATAGTCACAGCATTAACATAACAAAAACACCTTTATAACTCTCATTCTTAGAAAATTCCAAATGTTTTAGGAGCTCTATGTCAGAAATGGGGACGAAAACCAAATATATACTTCTTAGCATAAATCACAATATTCCAGAGTTAACTGTGAAAAATGGATGGCAGGAGGAAGGAAGAAGCCCGGGTTTTTCTCTCTGTGCCCCATCCTCTGCCTCAGAGTCTCCAACATGGTTCCAGCTTTAATAGGGTGACTTCAGCCCCTGGGGCTTATTAGTTAACATCACCCCATTGTCCTTTGTCTTCAGCCTGGGAGTGGAAGTGGCAATTTGCTGTTGCTAATTTCTGGGATGGCTCAACACTCTCTGTCTCTTTAAAGCTTCCACCACCTGAATGATCAATTTCCAACACTAAACTCTATGTTTTAAATACATAGAGTAGTGTCAATTTTAATGGTAGAACCCTGATTGATATACTATGTAACAGAGAAATAGTTGGACACAATTTGAATTATCAATAATGAGAAGATAGTTAAATCAATTATGTTGCAGTCAGAAAATTTTACGGCTATGATTATAAAGCCTTCATTCTAGGATTATAAAGACTTCTAAGGAACAAGGAAATGATCATGACATATAATGTTTAGTGAATAAATTTAGAATGTAAAGAAACCTACTGTATGACTATAACTTTAAAAGAAAATCAGAAACCCTGTTTAAGGGCAATAATGAGATCCTGGGTGAATCTTTTACTGTACTTAATTTTTTTTCTGTCATGTATTATCATTTCTATCAGTGAACAAAATAATATAAAAAATATACACATTCCTCAGTGACTGCCCGTTTGGAATTTACTTTCACATATAGGACGGTTCTATAGCATAAACATGATAGATCTATGATACTTAGGGTGTGATTTGAAAGTCTCTAGCCAAACATCATTTGTCCTATTATCCTATAATGAGAGCCTGATAACCCAACATGAAGAGTATGTTTTAGTGTTTGTCAATGAAAATAAAGGTTCGTTTAACTCTATAATATTGTATGTAACTGGTAATACAGGAGCCAACTAACAGACGATGTGGGATTCATTTATTTAAATAGCCCTAAGCACCTACTGGAATCTTTGGAAAGTAGCACTGGGAAGGATCAGAAGACAGAACATATACGATTAAAGGTCTGGCTGGGCACCAAGTCCCAAAGCTTGGCACACTTAGAAGACAATGGCACCAGGTACCCAAAAGGAACTGGCAAAGAGAATTTGAAATTTGCAAGAGTTAGGGAGGGAGAATTTTTCTAAGACTGATCTGTTTCATGTGTCTTCAGATCAGTTCAACCCTGTGTACTCAAGGAAATCTTAACAACCATAACCATCTATTTGTGGACTACAGGGCATCAGTCTTCTGTGACACAAAAGTGAGATTGAAATCACTTTTGATGTAATGGTTGGAACAACACTAATAAAATCCTGTCAAGCTCCTGGGCTTTTTAAATTCAATGTTACTACTCCCACCACCCCACTAAAAAAGTCACTAAATTCATAGCACAGGCATTCATAAACAAAATATAAATATGCAAAAAAAAGTAAACAATGTAAGAAGAATAACATTATTTTTGGAGCTGGAAATCAAACTGGATGTATTTTAATTATTTTAACTAGTATAAGACAGTTGACGGTGGAAAAAAAAAAACAAAAAACGGAGAAACAATCCAATTTACACAGGGGAATCCCACAAAGTACAGGAATTGTCACCCATACTACCCCAGGAAGAAGGAATGAAGATGAAGTTTAAAAAGATTTAAACGAAAGTCTGTACAAGTAGTTATTTCTCTACTCGATCTCATGAGCTCCTTCCAAACAAGTAACCACTCAGCAGAAGAATGGAGGTTTGCTGTATGGATTCCTGGATATGGAGACACCAAACATAATTGGAAACGGGCAATAAATAAAATGTATGCATTGAATGTTGAAACCACTATCTCTCTTCCCTATATTGGCCCTCAGGACACAAGCAGCAAATGTAAATCACTATACTTAAGACCGAGAGAAAGTACTCAGGGGGATATGGTTAGACCATGAGAAAAGACATAAACATATTGGCATCAAAGACTTCTCACTGAAAACAGCTCAGACAGGTCATGCTACAATAAAGTCTAAAGCCTACTAGCCACATAAATGTGGATACAGCCTCCACTCAGTTATTTCCCATGTTTCAACATAAGTAGCCATCACTTCACACCCATTAGGATGGCTCCTATAAAATAAATAAATAAATAAATAAATAAATAAATAAATAGCAAGTGCTGATGAGAATGTGGAGAAATTGGAACCTGTGTGTACTCTTGGTGAGACTGTAAAACGGTGCAATCACTTTGGAAAACAATGTGGAATTTCCTCAAACAAAAGTAGAGCTACTATATGATCCAGCAATCCCACTTCTAGGTGTATATCAAAAAAAAAAAAAAAATCAAAAATAGTGTCTCAAAGACATATTTATACACCTATATTTATGACTGGGTTATTTGCAACAGCCAAGAAATGGAAACCACTAAAATGTCCATCTATGGATGAATGGATAAACACGATGTTGCCTACACATACAATGGAATATTTTTCAGCCTTAAAAGAAGAAAATCCTATGACATGATACCACATAGATGAACCTTGAGGACATTATACTAAGTTAAATAAGCCAGAAACAACAACAAAAAAATACTTTTGATTCCACTTATATGAGGTATCTAAAATAGTCAAATTCATAGAAACATATGGAATGGTGGTTACCAGAGGCTGAGGGAAAAGGAGAAAGGGAAATTGTTTAATCGGAATGGAGTTTCAGATTTACAAGGTGAAGAAGTTTGGAAGATCTATTTCACAACGGTGTGAATATACTTAACTCTACTGAAATTATCCTTTAAATGGTTAATATGCTTAAAAAAAGAAATACACAAGTATATTCATTCACACTCATATGTATGTTTGCATATGTATGTAGGTTTTTAGAATATTTGCAAGTAGACTGGGTAAGTCATAGGCTAGGGCAAAAGGGAAACGATGTGTTTATTTGTTCTTTTTTTAAAAAGTTAATGTGTTTTTTTTAACCATATTTACATATTTTTTCAACTAAAAAAGCCAAATAAAGGGGCACCTGGGTAGCTCAGTTGGTTGAGTGTCTAATTCTTGATTTTGGCTCAGGTCATGAGGTCATAGTCTTGGGATCCAATCCCGAGGCTCAGCGCAGAGCCTGCTTGGAATTCTCTCTCTCATTCTCTCTCTCTGTCTCTCCCTTGCTCCCTCTTATGCTCTCTCTCACATGTGCTTTCTCTCTCTCTCAAAATAAAAACTTTTTTAAAAAGCCAAATAAATTATAAAATATGCTCCTTCCACACTCCTGCCACCATCACTCTACCTGGAAACCCTAACCCACAGACTGACTGGTCAGAATTACAAAAAGCTTACTTCCTCAGTGTGGGACAATTTGTTGGTATCATTCATACTCTAGAGTGCCCTGTAAGCACAGGCTCAAACTAGTCTCCAGTGGAAACCACATCTTGCTTAACTCTCTTCTCTGGTTATCCTGCCTCCCTCTCTCGATTTTCCCTGAGTGCACTCCCTTAAGAAGTAACTTGTACAAGTGTTCTGATCTCAGGTTGTTTCTAGGGAGCCATACATAAGACAGCATTCTATATTTTGCCTTTATGTGCTACCTAAGACTTTACTTGTTATTGTCTTTGCTACTACATCATAAGTCTTTGAAGATAGGGTCCATGTTTCTTTCTCTACAGTGTTATCAACAATGCCTCACAGAGTACCAGGTACAAACATGGTCAGTGTGCAGTAAGTAATTGTTGAATGAATATTAAATGAATCTAAGTATCATTATCCTGCCTCAGTGAGGAGCAGGGTTGAACCATATGCTTTTGACCAATTCCTGGCCCATGATAAATATTCACAAGTGCTGGGATGTCTACCACAAGAGGGAAGTAGAACTGGAAGTTTCATGATGCTACTCTTTGATCTGTTGACCAATGAACCTTGTCTACTTGCCTGGACATAGTTAATTATATGATTTTCACCTATTCTGCGTGACTACTTAGGCAGTAGTCTGTCTTAGGGTAATTTAAGACATTGGCCCCTTCTTCCATTGTCAATCTGTAATCCAAAGCAGTTAAACCACCTATCAAACGGTGGCATCTTCTTCAAGTATGAAAGTGAATGGGAAATTTTATATCTCCATAATTTGGAAAATGGAAGTAACATAGATCACCAGGGAAAAAAAGTTTATTTTCTCTGGAAAATTTACTTTATGCTCTCTCTCTCTCAAAACAATAAACATTAAAAAATAAATAAATAGGGGCACCTGGGTGGCTCAGTCAATTGTCTGAATTCAGCTCAGATCATGATCTCACTGTTCATGACTTCAAGCCCTGTGTTGGGCTCTGTGCTGACAACTCAAAGCCTGGAGCCTACTTCAGATTCTGTGTCTCCCTCTCTCTTTCTCTACCCCTCCACCACTCCCCCCACTCGTGCTCTCTCTCTCTCTTTCTCTAAAATACATAGCATAAATAAATAAATAAATAAATAAATAAATAAATAAATACGAGACAGAGACCACAACAGACCAAGAGAAAAAATGACTTCAAGAACAGAGTATATTCAGGGATATGAAAACTATCCCCAAAGAAATAAGCTATTATATCCTAAAACAGAAAGCAAAACTAATATTAATAATAATAATAATAGTAATAGAAGAAATGAAAAATTTAATTTAAGAGTTTGAAGACAAATAAACTTGATGCATACCGCCCAAAAAAGCAAAAAAAAAAAAAAAAAAAAAAAAGTAAAGTAAGGTATAATAACTTAAACTAAAAACTGAGGAGCCAGTTCAAGGGATTCAACATCCAAATAACAAGAATCTCAGATAGGGAGAATAAGTGGGGAGAAAAGAAGGAGGGAGATGAAAGAAATACTGTTTTTTTAATTTTCAAAACTTGAAAAACATAAGACTCTAGGTTGAAAAAAATCCACCAGAATGCAAACTGGTGCAGCCACTCTGGAAAACACTATGGAGGTTCCTCAAAAAGTTTTAAAAAATGGAGCTACTCTACAACCCAGCAATTACACTACAAGGTATTTATCCAAGAGATACAAAAATAGTGATTTAAAGGGAGACATGAACCCCAATGTTTATAGCAGTACTATCAACAATACCCAAGTTATACAAAGAGATCAAAGGTCCATTATTTGATGAATGGATAAAGAAGATGTGATGTGCATATATACACTGGAATATTACTCAGCCATCAGAAAGGATGAAATCTTGGGGCGCCTGGGTGGCTCAGTCGGTTGAGCATCCGACTTCGGCTCAGGTCATGATCTCACAGTCTGTGAGTTCAAGCCCCGCGTAGGGCTCTGTGCTGACTGACAGCTCAGAGACTGGAGCCTGCTTCGGATTCTGTCTCCCTCTCTCTCTGACCCTCCCCTGTTCATGCTCTGTCTCTCTCTGTGTCAAAAATAAATAAATATTGAATAGAGTAACATTTAAAAAAAAACGGATGAAATCTTGTCGTTTGCAACAATGTGGATGGAGTTTGAGTGTATTATGCTAAGTGAAATAAGTGAATCAGAGAAAGACAAATACCATATGATTTCACTCACATGTAGAATTTAAGAAGCAAAACAGATAAATATATGGAGGGGGAAGAGAGAGGGAAGCAAAACAAGCTTTTAACACTTTATAAAACAGAAAGTTTATAAATATTTTAAAATAGCTATTTTTAACTTTTTTCTCTTAAAGAGGTTAGGTCACTGAGTGTCAGAATTAGTACTAGGTTTATTAATTTATTGTTGTTATTCATATTTATTATGTTTATTATATTTATAGATATACACATTCATTTCAAAACTGTTTACTTTTACTTACAAATATAAACTACTTCTACAAAATACCTAAATTCCAAAAAGAAAAAAAATGTGTATGTAGATTGCAAATGCATACTAGTTACACATACTCTGTTAAATAAAATGCTCAATAATCCAGAATAACCAATTCTCAATAATATCATATAATAGAGTTAAGCTATAACTACCTTCTTAGTAACCAAAACTAAAGTTTTAACTATCCAGTTTGGTATATGTCAGTGTGTGTCTGTATAAATATATATATATATATATATATATATATATATATATATATATATATATGGAATTGGCTCATGGGACTGTGGAGACTAAGGTTAGTCCAAAATCTGAGGAGGTAAGTCAGCAGGCTGGAGACCCAGAGAAAAGTTATAGTTCAAGTTCAAAGTCAGTCTTCTGACAGAAATCCCTCTACTTTAGAGGAATTAAGTCTTTGTTCTATTAAAGCCTCCAACTGACTGGAAGATACCTACCCAATTTATGGAGAGTAATCTGCTTTACTCAGTCTACCTGCTTAAATGCTAATCTCATCCAAACATTCTTTCACAGAAACAACCAGAATAATTTGACCAAATACCTGGCCACCATGGACCAGCCAAAATGACACATAAAATTAACTATAACAATTAACATTAATTATTTAACCAGCTTTGAAGTCATCAAGAAAACTACTTGCCAAGCTTAGGTTTTCTCCCCAGTCCAGGAGGCAAGGGAAGGTGTGGCACTAAATGTGACATCAGCTGGTCACAGAGAGTGAATGTGGCATTCACATCTCTTGACTAGACTACCAACCCCAGTGGAGCATCAGAACTGAGTACCCTACTAGTTTGCATTTCTCCTCTTCTAAGTGGCTATTTCACCATTTAATAAAAGGAGACGGTAAATGGGGTCCAATTTTCCCATCTGCTAACATGATAAAACTGGATGATAGTAGATGGAATATTGGACTCAGTACGTTATACCCCACCATCCCCAACTCTCACACACATCTTGATTCCTCATATTCTTTAAACATACTTCTTTTAGTTTTTTATTCAGAAGTCATCCAGAGAACTATTCAACTATTTCTAAGGCATCATTGCCACTGCTCTCTTGCATAGAACAGAGTATGTGATGGGGATAAAAATCCTCAATATTAGGAATCAGGAAAAATGCATTAACAATAATAATTTGAGAGTGAGTACAGGTTATGACTTAATAAAGTCAATGATTCCATATTGCATACAAATAAAACTAGTTGTTTTTTTTTTTTCTTAATTCCTTACGTTTACACTATAGGCTGTCCTTTTTAAGAATTAGTTAGAATGGAGCAGTGGTGTTGTATGTAAGTGCTGAATCACTATATTGTACACCTGAAACTAATATTACACTGTATGTTCACTAACTGGAATTTAAATAAAAACTTAAAAAAAAAAGAATTAGTTAGAATGCATCATTGTTGATATAACATCTATGTAAGAAAATTAGGAAAGATGTCAGACACATATGCCCATTAAACCCAGGAAATAACTCAACTCGGGTTGTTCATTGGATAAGAAATAAAATATGAGTTTGGGGGCTCATTTTAGTGTCATTTTTTTCTTGAAATATTTTATTTATTTGAATAAATATGCATTTTATTCTGATAATAGAAACTTCAAATTATGTTATTCACTCAAAGTGTAGCACATAGCAGTAATAATGATATAAAATAATGGTAGCAAAATATGGCTTCTCCACATAAGATAGAATAGCAGATGAACATAAAAAAAAAAAATGCAAGTTCAAAGAGCAATTTATTCAGTGGCCAGCAAGCAGGGATTTGTATAATCTAGCCTAGAGGAAACAGAGGTAGAGATAAGCTTCTGGGAGTCTGATCTAATGACATAGATGACCAAGGCTGAACTTTAACAAAAATAAATTATTTGATTTTCTCCCCAGTCAAACCCCAAGCCTATATGTTTAGTAGCCATGAAGCTTACCAGCAGGGCTTCATAACATAAAAAAGGATTCAAAAAAACATCAAAGAACAACATAGATCCTTAAAATATATTAGCGACCGATCCACCTAGAGTAGGTGTTACTTCGTGAAACGGTACTAACATCCATTCCGTGCAACTTTTAAAACATCAAGTTAGAGCACTGCTACAATCACATAGAAGTGTTGAATGAGGTTCAGTTATGTGAGTCAACACAAATATATTTCCACTTCTTCAGACTTAGCAGTTTATATTCTGGGAACTTTCTACAATACTCTTATGGCAGAAATGACCGAGTGGGTCACCAAAAATGTCTTCACCCTTTTCCATAGAGTGTAGAGTTGTCCTGAGAATCAATTGTCCAGCCAGGACAATTTTTTTCAAAGAAAAAAATTTGTATATAAAGAGGCCATCTGACCAGTTCTTGACAATGTAATGGTAGCAATGGTACATGCTGCTTCCAAACAATTAAGAGTGAATGTAAGTTCTCTCTCCTCACTCTATCTGTCTGCTGAATGAAGACTCGGGCCCCAAGAGATAGCATCATCAGAAGGTAGCAGGAGACTGGGTCCCTCAATAACCACATGGAGAAAATTCACATGCCAATCAAGAACACCTGCATTGGATTGGTATGTATACAAGAAAATAAACTTTCTTAGGAAAATCTCTGAAACCTTGAAATGTGTTTATGACAGAGACTAGTGGTGTCCTAACTAGCATAGATTTATGTGTGAATCATTTAGTGAGGGTCTGTTATATGCAAATACAGTAGAATAAGTTTATTGAACTATTGCCATCCTTCAAGTCCAAGTTCATATGCTATATGTTGTGAGAAACATTTTTTAAAATCTAAAATTCACGGATTCATGGGTGGCTCAGTTAGTTGAGTGTCCAACTCTTGATCTCAGCTCAGCTCTTGATCTCAGGGTCGTGAGTTCAAGTCCCACGCTGGGCTCTGTGCTGGGCCTTGAGCCTACTCAAAACAAAATAAAATAAAATCTAAAATTTATACATTTATTGAGTGTTTACCATGATCCAGACATTGTGATAAAAGCTTTACAAGTTTTAGCTACTTTATCTCATGTGATCTTCTGTAATGGGCTCCTTTAGGGCACTGGCCCAGCACACAAGACATCTTCGCCCAGCCACACCCACCCAGCCACAGCAGTAAATCAAAAGTCATTTTGTTCCATATAACCTCCTGATCACAGGTGATCAAAAACCGTGATAAGGTTGAACAATCAGGAGATCATTAGTGATTTTCTAGTAAAAATTTTTAGAAGTCTGCAAAAAATTTTAAAAAATAAAAAGTAAATTTTTAGAAGTCTGTACATTTTGCTCTAGCCACATGGCCTTCATGTAACATGATCTGACTCAGTTTAAAATGCTTTTTTTTTTTTTGCGGGGACTGGGGGTAATTCTTTCTAATTGTTCTACAGAATAAGTATTTTGCATAGGGCTGAGCACACTAAGGATTATAAATCATTTACCACTGCCTGTCATCATATGTCTTTAATAGAATGCATGGATACAGGGCTCTAGAGAACCAATATAATTAACATATTATCAACAGGCTTAAGTTTGATGGCTGAGTTTGTCACTTTATGTGTTTTTGCGGTATCTATTCTGCAAGTTCTAACAAGGCCAGCATATGCATAGTTGATTTATGAATTATAATTTAGAGGGCACTAAATATCCACTATCAAATTTTTAAAACTCGCTATAGCTTGTCATACCCTTAATATCCCACCAGTAAGGTCATCTAAACCCATCTTGCTTAAAGCAGTTATGTTTCCCGAAAGTTTGTCAGATATCAATCGCCCATTAATGTCTTGAGCCATGGATCAGGGCAGAGTCTTGAAGGGAAAGACCCTAGGATATGTTTGTTTTACAGAAATAATGAGGTCAGGCTCATGGAGGAGTTCTTCGCCTTAATAGGAGACATAATGCTAGAGTTCTAAGCAGCCCTAGAATTGCATTAAAGCACCAGGTCCTGAAAGTGGGGGTTACAGAGAGCTAACATTTGTCAGGAATAACTATTACAAGTTAAGCTGGTGTTATATACTCACCTAAACTCCCTAGACACTGACAAAAGCAGTATCTCTCGAGTATACAAAGGCAGAAAAATCTATATTTTGGTATATGCTGAGCTTCAGTATGGAACTACTTCCTGTCCACATTTTTACTGTCTTGTGCAAAGAGTACATCAAGGGAGGCAACTGAATCATGAAAGGTTGAGTGAGAAACCATATTTCTAACTCACATACATATACAATGCTTTTGGTAACTCTTTAGAAATATCATCTATACGCTTCATAGAGAAAGTCTGTCCTTACAAAAATGAGGGAGTCCTATTCTTCACACCCTGTGCAAGTCTACTTCCCCCAAAGAGCAAGATATCTCTGTGTCTGTCGTGTGGTTTAAGGGACCTAACAGATTATGTAACATAAACAAAACACACTAAAGTATAATGTTGACACAGACATAGATTGAGTTGACTATCACAGTAAATAAAGGTTGATTGAAATAGTAAAACCAAAAGAGAAAATAGGAATATGCTAAATAATATAAGAGTTGGGAAAAAGGCCTTATTGACAGCCATTATAGTTATGTTATTGGCATATATAGCTCTGATGGGGAAACTTGAATTAAGTTTCATCTCCCCAAAATCATTTTGAATTCTTTATACTGTCTTGATGATCAAAAATCTCAGATTAATTTAATTTATTTTTTTTTTAAGATTTAATATTTAAGTAATCCTACACCCAACGCGGGGCTCAAAGGTAAAACCCTGAAATCAAGAGTCCCCTTCTCCACCAACTGCATCAGCCAAAGGCCCCTTAAATTAATTTTAGAACAGTATATGGTATAAGTAACTGTTAAATAAGTGTTTGTTAGTTTCATTAAGAAGGAAACAATGGGGGCGCCTGGGTGGCTCAGTCGGTTAAAGGTCCGACTTCGACTCAGGTCACGATCTCGTGGTCCCTGAGTTCGAGCCCCGCGTCGGGCTCTGGGCTGATGGCTCTGGGCTGATGGCTCGGAGCCTGGAGCCTACTTCCAATTCTGTGTCTCCCTCTCTCTCTGCTCCTTCCCCGTTCATGCTCTGTCTCTCTCTGTCTCAAAAATAAATAAGCGTTAAAAAAAATTTTTTTTTTTTTAAAAAGAAGGAAACAATGTAGACAACACTTTGTAAAGTTTACATTTGAAGGGAAAGAGGTAGATCTGTTGCTAAAGGAAAGAAATGGAATGTTCAATAATGTACTTTTAGTGGGAAATAGAATTTTAGAGGTAACAGGAAGAATCTATTGAAAGAGAAAGTTGATATGTGAGCAAGGAAAAAAGTATCATCAGCATTAACAATCTCATTGATTTGATACATATAGGATTTAATATTTTCTGATATTACAAAGGTGAGTAATTTTCAGATTATCTTTCATTAAGCACTAAATATTAGTTTATTCTCTCTAAATGAACTATGAAGATCAGCTTAACTATAGCAAGTCAGTCATCACAGTGCCAACATTATACTTTTTATAATTTGTGCTGAAATTAATGTTACATATTTCCTTTGCCTTGAAAATGTAGCACATATGCATATTTCTATTTAAAAGCCAAAGGTGAAACTTAAGATAATTTAGCAAGTAAATTATTCATAATTTGGTTAATTTCACTAATAAAGGAAGAAAAATCATTCTATGTTTGAAAAATACGTGACTGTCTTTGAGAACATAAAAGGTAAACAGGTAAATGTTAATAAATTCTCATTAACTGCAGCCATACCTTAGAAACAAGGAGGAGGGAGTGTGTTCTCGGGGTCTGTCAGCTACACTTGAGGATAGCTGCCAATCAGATATATTGAACAGTTTTGCGGGCTGCTCTGCCTCAGTGAGCAAAGCTATCATAAGAAACCAGCAGAGAGTAGCACACTTTCTATGGGGCTGGGAAAACAAAGGGTAGAGCGTTAACCACACACAACAAACACTCAGAGAAGAGAAACTACAAAAAAAGAGCAATCAGTCTCTGTGTGAAAGTACTATTTTTTTTAAGGTGAACTTATTCACCTATTTGAAGATCCAATTTGCCAAATTACAACATTTGAAAATTACCGTGATCTGATATCATAACAAAGGCATTGATGTGTGCAGGCACTGGTGTGTGTTCTGATGCCTCTGCCTTTGTCTATTGTTCTTCAAGTGACTGCCTGATAATCCTCACTCTTTATCTCCTCAAAGATCTCTTAAGGTCTAAAGAAATGAAATCCTTGGAGGTATCATTGAGAGACATAAGATATGCAAGAGTGAATTTCTAACATGGAAGAGCTTACCACAGGCATCTTTTCCACTTGGGTGAAAAAAAAAGCATCCCTCCTTTTGTGGTCCATGTGTCAGGGCTAGATCCTTGGCTGGATGTGACAGCACGATCATAGCAAATAGGGCTCTGGCCACTGGAAGGGGCACCTTCTAATTAATGCTGCAGTGACATACAACCTCTTAGATGCAACACTGTAACAGGATGTGGTCCTGGCAGTACTATTTCTCAGAACAAAAACATGAGGAATATGGTGCATCTGTCTGTCCATCAACTCTCTAGGTGACACACTGAAAGTCAGCAAGACCTGGAACTGTGTCTCAGGCACCCATCTGACATCCAAACACATGAGTTCTTCCATAGCCTAAAGTCATATTACCTTCCACTGTGTTCCTAGCAGAACGCAAAAACTAAACTCCTTAGTTAGGATCTGTACCTCCAAATAATCTCTCAAGTTTTCATCATGGTTTCTTTTACCATTATGGAGACTTCTCAGCTGTTCCCAAGGACACTGACAAGGACTCAAGAGATTTTAGAATCTCTCCTTAACTTTGTTCATATCTAAGAGAAAAGAGTTGGTTTTCAGAGTATTATCACTGCCCCAGTCATTTTATTTATTTATTTATTATCTATCTACCTGTCTATCTATCTATCTCCATGTCCCTCTTCGACCTCCATTCACAACACAGACCAGGCAAAGGGCCTGGGCTGGGGTATATATGGGTAGGTTTATTCTGCCTTCTCTTTCTGTACAGTCAGTGTAAGAACACAGCCTGTGGTAAGCACCAGGAGGCTGCCTGAGGCATTTTAAGACAGAAGACACTGGGGCCATGTTTAAATAAAGAAGCACTTCCGGGGGTGTCTGGGTGGTGCAGTCCAATTCACATGTAAGAAACCAATCAGGGGCTAAATGACCATAACTGGGCAGGTTGTCATAGCTGGATCACAAGGGGCCAGATAAGAACAGTGATAACATAAGCCCACTTGGGACTTTACATTAGGACTCTTTCTGTTCCCTTTGTTTAATATCAATATTGACTCTTGACCTTTGGAAGACACTGAACTTGTAAGCAAGGGAAGAAGAGTTTCAATTTTGGGCAGAGAAATTTGAGACAAAAAAGAGGCAGGTTTCAGCACATCTGGGTCTTTCAGACCATCTTACATGATTGACACATTCTCCTCTTTTTGTCTGGAAGTGCTTCTTTTTTTTAAAGCCTTTTTTTTTTTTTTTTCTTTTAGAGAAAGAGAGAGTGCAAGCTGGGGAGGGGCAAAAAGAAGACACAGAATCCTAAGCAGTCTCTCACTGATGGAGCAGAGCCCAATGCAGGGCTCGAACTCACAAACCATGAGATCATGACCTGAGCTGAGATCAAGAGTCGATGCTTAAACCTGCCTCTTTTTTGTCTCATATTTCTCTGCCCAAAATTCAAACTCTTCTTCCCTTGCTTACAGGCTCAGAATCTTCCAAAGGTCAAGAGTCAATATTGATATTAAGCAATGAGAACATAAATAGTCCTAATGTAAAGTCCAGAGTGAGCTCATGTTATCACTGTTCTTATCTGGCCCCTTGTGATCCAGCTATAACAACCTGCCCAGTTATGGTCATTTAGCACCTGATTGGTTCCTTGCATGTGAAGCCACACTATGGCCCATCAGCCACTAAACACTATTTTTATTTTTAATGTTTATTTTTTGAGAGAGAGAGACAGAGACACAGAATGCAAGTCGGGGAGGGGCAGAGAGGGAGGGAGACACATGATCTGAAGCAGGCTCCAGGCTCTAGGCTGTCAGCACAAAGCCCAAGGGACTCAAATTCACAAGCCCTGAAATCATGACCTGAGCCAAAGTTGGATGCTCAACCGACTGAGCCACCCAGGCACCCCTAAAAACTCTTTATTCAGCCATGTCATAAGCTGTGGTATATAAAAAACCATCCACATGACTGCCTAGGCCTATAAAGTCAAAGAAGAGAGCTAGATTCACACCAAAAGGAAAACTTGTGAACATTTGTATTTATAAACTGGTAATCTTTATTTGACAAATTTCATCGAGGATTTTAATGGAATCTGGATTATAGCCAGGGAAGATAAAATACAGGTGACAACTAAGTCTTACGTACAGTCATTTTTTTATTTTTTATTTTATTTTTAAATTTTTTAACATTTATTCATTTTTGAGAGACAGAGTGTGAGTAGGGGAGGGGCAGAGAGAGAGGGAGACACAGGTCTGAAGCAGGTTCCAGGCTCTGAGCTGTCAGCACAGAGCCTGACGTGGGGCTCCAACTCATGAACCATGAGATCATGACCTGAGCCGAAGTCAGACACTTAACCAACTGAGCCTCCCAGGTGCCCCTGTACAATCATTTTTTAAAAGATGATAACCAAATTGCGCTTTTTTTTTCCTACTTTTACTACTGGTATATGATTTAAAGCATAATTTAGATGAGATTTAACAATTTATTTAAAATAATGGGAAGTGAACCAGCCTAGGAGTCAGGAGTCACACACACTCTTGTGTGTCCACACAGGCACTTTCACACACTAGTTATTAGGCAAGCCACTTAGTGTCACCTTTTCTCTCATCTATATCTGTAGAATGAGAGATTCACACACATACTCTTGAATTCTGAATTGATTGGAATCTATTAATGACCATACAGGAAACCCAACCCCACCCCACACCATAACCTCAGTGTAGATTGGATATTTTTAGCTCATTCAGAGTTTGCTGGTTGTATTATATTGACTTTTACACGGTCAAAAATGCTAAAAAAAAAAAAAAAAGAAAAAGAAAAAATCAAAGTCAGTCTGGTCATGTTACATAGTGTGTTAAAGCTGTTTGCTGTAATAGGCAAATCTAGAAACAGATGAGAAAGTTGATTTTTCATTCAAGTAAAGACCAGGAGCTGGGGGCAGGGGGGAGAGAGGGAGGGAAAAATTTGGCTCCATATAGTCATTCAGGGATGCAGACTCATGGGGTCTCTGCTGAATTTGACATGTGGCTTCCATGGTTACCCTTAGCATCACCATTCAGCCAATATTTGGAGAAAACAAGGCAAATGGAGCATCAAAGGGGAGTTTCCATAGAACAGAACTGGAAGTATTATGTATAATTTTTGCTATGTTCTGAAGAGGGAGAGCAGTCAGATTTAGAAAGCAGCTAACTACTCTGTGCCACACAAAGACATATCCAAAAGGCATTTCAGAGCAGGATATGATATATAAATTCCTGAAGCCCCAGCTCAGGTCCTCTTTGTTCCATAAAAACGCACTTGGTTACCACGGGCCTCTATGATTCACTTCCCCTCTAAACTTTTTATCTGTGCCATGTGTTTGGACACTTATCATTTTGTCTTGATATTTCTTTATGAAAGCATGTTTCCTTTGTTAATACCATAACTCTCAAGAATAGATACAGTTTTAAACTTTTTATTTCTAATCTCCTAGCTCCTCCCTTGCCATCTAGCACAACTTAATTAAAGCCATTAACTACAATAAATTTGATTAATTAATCTTGGTGAGTTCTTTCAAAATACACATAAATGTAAGCTATATTATGGCAACAGTGGGAGGGAGCATCTGTTTTTTTCCCAGTCCCATTGCCAAGAACAGTGCTTGGCATATTAAAGCACTCAAAATTATTTGTTGAATGAAAAGCAAAAGTTCTATGATTCCATGTTCTGTGATCATCAGGCCCTGCTACTTTTCTTGGGGTCAAATACTTATGACAAATTCTAGTTTAATAATTATACTAGTACTAATAACAACAACAATAACAGCTAACACTACTATAGTGCCTACCGTATGCTAGACATATAGAAAAACTCATTTAATACAAAAATGTTTTGAGATAGTTATTAATGTAGGTTCTTTGTATATATCTACCTTTTGAACCAATGCCAGCCTTTAGGGAGCCTTTGTGCAAATTAGAAAGGGCACCACAGGCTCTACCATTCACTAATCTATATTATCAAAGAGCATCCAGAGCAGACACTTGCTCATAAATGTTGAATAGATGAATGGATCGATGAAAAAACTATACTATTTGAGTGGGTCTGAGAGATAATAATTCCATTTACTTTAATCTTTTTATTGTCTGATTTGCTCTAATTTTTCTACAATGTTAATATGTCATTCAATGCATAAACTTATTTGATGGAGACAAAAGAAGTCTATAAGTAGAACAAAATGCATCAATCTGGGTGAGTATATTTTTAAGAAAGGAAATTAACATAATGCTCATACATGACGTCCTTTAATTTCCAAAATACCTTCCTTCTTTGATAGAATTTATCATTACAAATGGTCATTTGTAAATCTTTTTATACCTCATTTCTGCAGTTGAAGTTTGTAGAAGTGGAGCAAAATGATATTTATAATTAATTTTTCATTCTTAAATTTTTTTTAAGTTTATTTATTTTGCAAGAGAGAGCATGAGCAGGGGAGGAGCAGAGAGAGAGAGAGAGAGAGAGAATCCAAGCAGGTTCCACACTGCTAGCATGGAGACCGATGTGGGGCTTGAACCTGAACCATGTGATCGTGACCTGAGCTGAAATCAAGTGTTGGATACTTAACTGACTGAGCCTCCCAAGCACCCCTAACTTTCATTTTTAAATAATTATGTAAGTTACATAAAAATCATACAGAAGACTCACATGTAACTCTCACTGAGTTTCTCCCAGTTCTAACATCTCATATAACTATAGCACAATATTAAAACCAGAAACTGACACTGGTACAACCACAGAGTTTATTCAGATTTTACCAGTTTTATGTGTGTATGTGTAGTTCTATGAAATTTTATCACATATGTAACTACCACCAAATCAAGATATATCTAAAGAATACAATCAAAGCATATTTTAGGATTAAGATACCCTAAAATAAAATTGCTAAATCTCTCTCCTAATGTTGTCATTAGACAGTTGGTGGAATTATAATTAATTATCAAAGTAACTTGGATAAACAGGAAATATTCTCTCTATTTTTCTATTTTCAAATATATTGAAATTTTTAGGAAAAATTCATTTTAGATGTTCTGAGGGATTTCTCTTTTTAGAAAGGAATCTGGTGGATAAGACTTACACATGAATAGTCATCTCATTTTTTTTACCATGTCCTTTATCATTTTATGAATAAAGATTAGCAGTTCGAAACTTCAAAATGTTTATTCAGTTATTAATAACAGGTGATGCAATGTAAGTACTCTGCCACCAGGTGGTGGTCCCTCCAATATTTGCTTTGAGATTCAAATTAAAACTAGGAATGTTTTCCATGTAACTCACTGAAATATAACTTTTCATGCTTTTTCTATTTAGCTACTTTAATAATCAGATTTAGTCTAGCATTCAAGGACCTCTATCATTAGTCCCCAATTTCTTTCTCAGGCTCAGCTTCCACATTTTCCCAGTTAAAGGATTTGGTAAGTCAAATCTGATCTCCTCACTACTTCTTTCATATGTTTTTTCTCATTACACTTCTGTATCACATTCCTTTTTTAAAAACCAGTATAGGAATATAACACCTGGTACCTAGAGGGACTAAATGAATGCTTCCTATAAGCTTTTGCTCACTTATTCTTTGTATCTAAATGCTTAAATTTGGATATAAAATGCCACCTCTCCTATCTTGCTATAAAAATCCTTCAATGAATGCTCAATTTCAGTGTCACCTCTTTCACCCTTCCACCTTCATCCCAGGAGGAAGTGATCTTCCCTAGCCATATGTGGGAAATGCTCTGTCTTTAGCACAAATATAGCTCTTCCTCATTGACTTAAGTTGTAGTTTTTAAATATTAATCCCCTATTTTATTCTTCCTTAGCCTTTAGCACAGTATTTGGGTATTCAGTGACTATTAGCTGAATTAATGCATTTCAATATCACATTTTAGAGAAAAATTTGAAAAAGGAAATCCCTATACCTATTACCTTTTTTATTGATCATTAACTTTCCTTTATCATTTATCCTGAATGCTAACTTGAAGTCAAATTCCCTACCTTGTAGTTTAAAAGCCATTGAAGTGTCGAGCCTTCAAGAACTGGGAGGGCTGGAATCAATAGTCTTTAATGTATTAACACTTCCTTGATACTCAGTCATACTCAGTCATACTGTTGGAGCAAGTCATTATTCAGCCTGTTTCCAGGTTACTGGACAGATGGATTCTCTTCTGTCCCACTTACTACTTGAGTCAATTAAAGAGACTCTTCTTTTCCAAACCTAGCCCCCCCTCTTTGCTCAGAAGTCTCACTGCTTACTGTCTAAGCTTACTTTTTACATCTAACACTAGAACTTTTAAGAAAAACATTACTTTTTTTTTCTTATTAAAAGGAAACATTACAAGCACTAGCTATGTTTTTCTTTTATTAGAATTAGTAGCTAGGTGACCTTGAATTGTATGTCCAATAGATCTTCTTTCAAAAACTCTCTAGTAATAACTTGAGTTCCCAACCCAACCTAGTACAGAGTTCCCAGAGCTGTTTCCTGAAAGAGTATATGTTCTTCCTAAAGAAAAGAACATTTTAAAATAAAACTATTTTAAAATGAGGTTTGGGGATGGAAATTTAAGGCAGTTTCATGACAGTAACATTGATCTCTTTTGGCAGTTCTGATATTTATGTATTGGGTTTTCTCAAAGCTAGGTCACCTTTCTCTGCAACCATTTGGTCTGTTTTAAAAAGTGATTTCCTAAAGACCAAAGACTACTTTTTTCTATTTAGAGTCCAACTTCACACTGTCAGAACTTAAAATTCTCCAGACTCCCATGGAAGAGCTACTTTAGGTCAAAGTAAAGCTAGATATAAATGCCTAAATATCTACCCTCAGAAAGGTCTTAGTCTTCAGAAGCGTTAATGGTACCACTTATGACAGACTCCATAACTGTTCCATTCAACTCTTGTGACTACAGACCCCCATATCTAGATAATCAGTCATGGTTTTTGTTAGCTCTGCAAATACTGAATTGGACAAATATTTATTCAACACCAATTATGTGCCACATACACTAGTAGGCTCTGAGAATACAAATTTAAATAACACATGATTCCTGCCCTTGAGAAACTGACTATGTCTTGGTAATGTCTTTACTCTGTCAGATATTCTACCCTCACATCTGTGTGTATTCAAGTCCCTGAATCCTAGCCTAATATCACCTAAATAATTGATTTCCCAGAGAGCCCAAATTCTAGAATGTTCTGGAGCTCACTGGTGCTATGACCCACGACCAAAAGTTTTTCTTGTAGTTTTAATCCATTGAGATCTGATACTGACTCAACAGCAGGAATAAAAATGTTTAGCAAATACTAGGTTACAATATCTGTGCTCGCTCTAAGGTTTACAGATTTTCCAAAATAAAAGAGCCATAAGAAATCATTTAAGTTGGTGTTCCACATGGATGTATTTTAATTTGCATAAGGATCACCTGCAGATATTGCTAAAATGCAGATTCTGATTCAGTCGGTCTGAGGTGGGGCCTGAGACTCTGCATTTCTAAAAAGCTTGTAGCTAATATCCATGCTGCTGGTCCATGGACTATACTTTAAGCAACAAAGCTCTGTGCTTTTTTCCCACTTCTGAATGAAGGCAAGCCATGAGAGGTGTTCAGGATGCAGTCAATATGGTCATAAACTCAGAAAAAAATAATAAGTATTATTAAATTCATTCAATCAACCAGTACAACAATTAGTTACAAAAAAAACAAAAAACAAACAGCAGCTAACTCTGGTGGGGGGATACAGTGGATGAGCAGAGTTCTCTCTACCCAATCAGGACATAAAATTAAAGGCAGTAGTTTTAACTTCTATAGCGTTTGTTTAAAAATTAAAAATAGAATTACTACACGATTCAATGAGTCTACTTCTGGGTGTATACACAAAAAATTGAAAACCAATTCAAAATGATATTTGTATATCCATGTTCATAAAAGCATCATTCACAATAGCCAAAAGACAAAAGCAACTCCAGTGTCTATTGACAGATAAATGATATACTACAACATGGACAAACTTTGAGGAGACTGTGCTAAGTGAAACAAGTCTGTAACAAAAGTACAAATACTGTATGATTTCACTTGTATGGGATACCTAGAGTAGTCAAACTCAGGGAAACAGAAAGTAGCAGAACAAAGTGAATGCACTCAGTGCCATTGAACTGTACACTTAAAAGTGGTTAATATCATAAATTTTATATGTATTGTATCACAATTACATTTTTTAAAAAAATTAAATGAGGTTAAAAGAGATTTATACCAGGGTGTGAACTATCCAATGGAACAACATTAATGGTATCTTTGGAACCAGATTTGTTTTACCAGGGTTCAAGTTCAAACCAGCAGCAGAGGAAGTTCCAGACTTCTCTTTATTCAATTCAGACAGAAAATCAATTTGATAGGAAAAAATCTGTTATAAGATGGTCAACAGGACTGATCGGGAAATTCCAGTCCCTGACCGAACGAACACTCCCCTTCCGGGTTCTTCTTCCTACCCAGCTTGCCCCGGGCGCGCGCTTGTGCGCACGTCCCAAATTACTACTAATACAGAATGCGGAAGTTAACAGACTATAAAGTGTTCCCTCTGCTTACCCTCCGGTCTCAGACCTCTGGAGAGTGATCTTTTCGGTGCTACTGGTGTGAAATAAACCTCCTGCCTTCCAAGATCTCCAAGTGCCGAGTGCCGCTTGGTTCTTCTGCCAAGTGATCCAGAGCAGGTACCGTAACAAATTAATGGTATGACTTGTACCCAGGATTATGAATGTTAAGACTAACTTCGTTATTGTACGTGAGAGTTGCAAAGGCCACAAACAAGAATTCAACACATCCGTCCACATTGTAATTAGAATTACCTTGTATATCTGTAATCCTAGGTTTTGTGTCCTGGCCAAAATTCCCTGGTCCTAAGTTTCCCGGAGTTATAGCCACAACTTTCTCAGAAAGCTAAAATTGTTCACAGGTGTATAAATGTCTTATAACTCTGAGAAATTTTTTTATTCAAGAAGATTTATTAAGTAAATCAAAACGCTGTTAATAATTTATGTAAAGATTAATCTGTTGATTTGGTATGTAAACTATGTGTAGGTTAGATAAATATCTTTAAGATTCAGCCCCATGATTGAATATGTAAAAGTGGACATATAATCAAACATGCAAAATATAAATAATTGACTTCAGCTTTCTGATTTCAAGTTGAAAAGTATGTTTATTTAATAATGTTTGTAAACATTCTTGAAATGATTAAAAAATATGGTTCACTATATTTATAAATTTTAATTGTTAGATATATTGGCACTCACACTTAAATTGTTTTACATGCTTGGTTAAATATTTGAAGTATTTATAAATGAAAGGTGAATATACTGAATTTATAAATACAGTTTTAAATGTTTAAGGATATTAAACTAATGAACTTTGAAAATGAACTGATTATCAAATGTGTTTATTCTGTTCTAAGTCGATTGAACATTGATCAAAAGCCCTCTTGAAAATAATTTCTAAAATTTACTACATATGAAAATCAAAAAGCTTCAGTAAAATAAGATTTTGAGTTTAATACTGTAATAAATTTAGTATTAATTTAAAAGACTAAGGAAACATCAAAATATTTTCTGTGCTCAAAAACCCACCAAAAATTTCACATTGGCACTCCTAAATCATCTTAGATAGATATTCAGCCTGTTTGACAAGATGAAGAAGATAGATTCCAAAAACTTGTTTGATGGAGTTATATAACCTTTAAACATTTCCTCATTCCACTTGTGGTAGTTGTGCAGCCAGGACAGATTGAAAGCCTTGAGGCAAGACTGAGGCCCCCATTGGCCTGTTTCAGAGTACCCTGGGTTTAGAGAAAGTCCTGAGAAATTAGTTGTCAATGCCAAGCTGGGCGTCAGCAACCAACTGTGCAGCACAAAATATTTGAAAGTCAGAAATCAATTATGTAAATCACAGTTGAGGAATGGATAAAAGTGTCAGAGCTTGCAATGGGAGAGAAGCCAGGCAGATGGACCAGAACCCTAAAAGCAGACAAGAAGCTCCCTGAGAGCAAAGCAAATATTGTTCTTATTCACTGTTGTATCCACAGGCCTTCCAGGCAGGGATCACATCTTATTTATCTCTTATATCACCAGTTAGCATGGTTCCAAGCATAAAATAGGTGCTCAAATATCTGTTGAATGAATGAAAGACAAGATAACAAGGCTTCAAAAGTATCCGGTAGGCAAAAACTAATGGAGAGGAAAATGTAAAAAGAATGTTGTATTTACAAATAACCAAAGAAATTAACATTCTGCCCCTTGATCTGCCTCCTACTGTGGTTAGCATTGATTCAACAGGTAACTGAAAATAGGATGATTGCTTTGAGAAGAAACAAACAAACAAACAAAAACCATTATTTCCACTCCAGTGGATAAGCTCAATAAAGGTCTTATCCCAAACTAGCTGTGTTTTAAATTTGAGGGGGAGAAAAAAAAAGATGATTGGTAGGGTTCCTAGACAGAAGCTGCTTCTGATGGATACTATTTATAAACCAAATGCAATCATCACTGAGGGTCTCCATAGAGCTTCAGCAAACCCCATTTCTGGAATAGACAGAGTTTATCATTCCCTGAGACCGGTATTCCTGGGAGTGTGCTCTGTATACCATAAACCTTGTGGAATGGTGATAATTATTATTTGAGAAAAAGATGTCCATACAAGGTTGCTTAAGTAATTAATTCCTAAGCCTAAAGTATTTGACCTTAATTAACTTTTTAAAACTCCCTGCATGAGCCTATATCCAACTTAAAAAAAAAACAAAACAGATATGAATAGATGTTACCCTCTGCCAGACAAAAGTGAGAGGGGTTTCCTCTCAACTAATTGTAAGAAATGCAGTTCAACAAAAATAAACACAATGGCTTTTTTCTTTGCAGGACTTCTCAGAGTCAGTAATATTTTTATTCTCACTGTGAATTTTTAAAGAAAGCATACCATTGTTTTCTAAAGTTTTGGAACCTTGATTCCAAAGTAACTTGAAGAAATAATGTTTCATAGAACCTGCTTAGACCCTTGAAGCCAAGCCCAACTTGGTTTGGAAATCAATTAATGAACAATTCTTCATAGGGTCTAATTGAAATTTGGCTTTATGGGAGGAAAATTTTATTTAATGCTTTTAGTTCATTGATTCCACTGTTGGTAAAATCCCCCCTTGAAATACAGCTACCATAGATTAACGATGCAACTTCAGAGAAATTTTAAATGTAATACCAATTTTTAAGGACTTCACAGTAATAGACGAAGTCTGCATGTGATGCTCACATTTTTCAAAGAACTTTCCCTCATTTATTAAAGTCTCTCCAGTACCCCTGTAAAGTAGTTATGGTACACGTATCCCTTAACAGCAGTAGAAACAGAGCTATGGCATTTTATGGACACGTCACATCTCCACTCTGTCTCTTGGTTTCAAGGCCAGGTTGTGTTATCTGTTTCTGAGTTGGGTTTGTCTGTCATTAGCTGTGCAAATGTTTACTCGCTACCCTTAACAAGTATGGTATAAAAGGAGCCATGGTGACACTGAAATGCAGATTTGAAGAATTAATTTATACTTGAAAAAATTTTCACAGGCAGAACAAGTAGGGTAGTGATTAACCTAGCACCTTTGATTAGAACTTTTTTCCAAATGCGTTGCTCTCTCACTCAATATTCAAAGTAATATTTCTCCCACTTCTATGTACTTTGTTTTCTAAATCAATTTTCTCAACTTTCATCGATCATGCAATCAATCAATAAAACCAATTCCCCTCATTGGTCTATCTCTTGAACATCAAGGTAGCCATCTGGTTCTGCAAAAATACATCCCAAAATGATTTAAATGTTCTCTAAGTAATTTCTCTTTCTGAAGTTCGGGCGAAATATCAAAAAGGCTGGTCCTTACTCACACGGGATATCAGCATCAGGACCAAAAAGCATCCAAAATTCTTGATTCTCTGGGTGACCAAATCTAAACCATTCACCAAACATCTCTTTGTATAATGGATATTACAGGAAATGTTTCATTCTTAAAGATCCCCCAAATCAAGTTGATAGCTCCATGCTTTGAGTACCAAAAGGATTCTAAAGTAGTGATAGTTGCTGATATAAATTCCTCAGCATTTCAATTTCCTCTCTATAAACTATAAATATGAAATTGCTGATGCTTACAGGATAGGAATCTTGTTTTATTCATTTCATATTTCCCAAGCACTTGCTACAGTGTCTGGCCCAAAATATGGGTTCAAGAAAGGTTTATTGTTTTTATCAACTTCTCTGCCTGACAAAAATAAATAAGATTCCATAATTTTTTGGCCCAATCCCAGCATGAAGATAGACACTGGGAAAATCTGGCTCCATGGTACATAAAATTCCTTTTTCCAAAATATTCAGAGCATCAGATTAGCTGATGACACACAGGCCCGAGATGAGAGAGCACCCATCAGGGTTTTGGTATTTTGGTTTTATAAAAACCTTGAGAAATTTTGTTTTGAAGCTGATAGTTTCAAAAAAGTTCTTTGAATTTTTTAGAACATTTCAATCACTGCTTTTCAAGGGAAATTTTAGTAATTTTTTCCAGCTGAATGGAAAGCTGTGCTATGCAAACAACAAAGATTTTTTTCTTTTGAAAGTTATTCATGTCCTGCTTCTAGGATTGCCAGGGGAATTGAATTTTCAAAAAAAAAAAAAAAATTTAACCAAGCTGAATTATATTGTGTTAGAAACAACCTAAACTCTGAAGTTCATAAGTTTTATGTTTCCTTCTCAACTTGGAGCCCATGGTTTTCACATGGGTTCTGAAGTTAGCCAAATACATTTGCATGGTCTATAGCCAAATTTCTGTTATTTTTCAAAGTATATTTATTTTTACTAATTTTTATTTTCATTCTTTAGTCTTATGCAGGTAATATAAAAGGGTTGTAAGGACTTGATCTCACGACTGTGAGAGCATGACCTGAGCTCAAATCAAGAGTCAGACACTCAACTGACTGAGCCATCCAGGTGTCCCTCTACTCACTCATTTTTTAACATACCCTTTTTTTCACCACTTTTCTTTTTGTATGGTAAAAATTTTCCATAATTGCATGTGTTTTTATCCATATTTTAATTACAAGAACACTGAAGCTCACTGGCAGATAGCTTAATAGAATAGCTGTGCCTCAAATCTAGAACTTTTAAGCTCCAAGGCCTAACTGCACCCTCCTTTCCAGTTCTCAAACTTAGGTATACATAAAATCACCTGAGATAGTTTCTGTAGCACAGATTCTCGGCACTGTTTCTGGGGATGGTGACTCAGCATCTTCCTTAGGCTCAGAAATATGGATTTTTAACAGTGATCCCCCATGATTCTAAACCAAGTCACCCACATCGCAATTAACTGGATGACATTCCAATTAGGATTTGACTATACCTGCTTCCTCTCATCTGCCCCTAGAGATGAAGCAAGATTATACACATCCACAGTCTCAGCTCCACCACCAATCACCATATGGTATACACCAGAGTAAACCGCTTTCTGTTTGGATCCTGGTTTCTTTAGTCTGTTAAATGAGAAAAATTGTATTTTCCTTACCTCAAAGGATTGATACAAAGATAGAATGACATAATAGATACCATACATTTATAACAGCAGAAAATACTATTTAAATGTATTAAAGATGTTTTAAAGACAAAACAAAGACATACAACACAGGTTGATTTGTATGCTTTAATACAGGGTTGTCTGATCACAATATTGCAAACAATAGTTAGACATTAAGTCTACATTTATAACCTCTTAGACTTACTTAGCCTTCATTTATAACCACTGTGGAGTGTAGAAAATCCTTTAGTAATGTGCACACACATGCACCTGCATGCACACATACATATACACACATACACACACATATACATAGGATTGCCACTGCTAAATTAGTGGCACATTTTCCACTGTCTCCATTCTAGACATCATCAAAAGATTAAAGATCTCTCTTTTTAAGACAATGCAGGTGAGTTAACATCCAAGTGTTACTAACTGTTACGACTGTTACACTCCCACTGACCCACGGGGGCATTGTAGGGCCCCAAGAAGACTCCATTCTCAGTCATGAACGAGTATGGACTTCTACTACCTGTTACAGTAGAAAGAAGGTTCTGAAACAATTGGTATGACAAAAGAGACTGACACCAAACAGACACAGCTTGATTTCATGGCACACCACATGGAATTTTTCTAAAAATGAAGAAACTTTAGCATTTCCTTGTTATTTGGGGCTACAAAGCCATAAGCCTCCCACCTATCCTGGTCGGCTTTGAAATGAGCAGACTGGCTGGAAAACAAGAGGCAATTTGCATGTGAAGAATAAACAAACAGAAGTCTGCTGTATACCGTGTCAAAAAAAAAAACAGAGTTGATGTCTTTGTTTAGAAAGGAGAAACCGCAAAGTTTAGCAGGTTAGCAACACAGCACTTTCTCTTCCTGCCTCCTTCCTAATACATATTAGGAATAAACCTGACTTGACCTCAATACATCATCAATAGCCTTCTCCCATTAGGCCTCACTGATTCAAAGCTTTTCCCCACTCCAATATATCAGGCACACAGCATCAAATTTCTTAAATAATGATCTCACCACCTCCCCTGCACCACAATCATGAAATCGCTTTATATTCTATAGCATCAAGTCTATATTCCTCTGCCTGGCATTCCTTGCCTTCCATAAATTTTCTTCCACTGTCAGGTTTCCAATTATTCCTCATTTTGCCACACCTCCCTACCCCACCCCCACCTCCTGACCTACGCACATTCACACATTCTAGTAAGGTCAGTATCTTCAGTATCCCCCAATTCAGATGCACTCACCTCTGCCTCCTTGTTTTCACTGATACTCAAACCAGGCAAAAAGTATTCAGTGAGACTCCATGTGCTTAAGTGACTGTTCAAGGCTCAGCAGGAAAAGATCCCAAATGTTAACATTTAAGGAGCTGGCCTCTGACATGGAGAGCAAAACATTTATTCACACATATGTTCACAAATACATGCAGAAAAGACAGTTTATGTGGTCATTCTGGCCAGAAGACTGAGTTCTGAGCAGAAGTGATATGTATCTCTTTCAGGCCTGCCTCATAAAAACTTATGATTGTTTACACTGGTTCTTTTATCTTCCAACCAGCTATAGAAGATCCAAGAGAACGTTGGAACAGTGCAATCTAACAGAAATACAAGTCACATGGGATTTTAACTTTTCTAGTAGCCACCCAAAGTTTAAAAGTAGAGGTGAAATTAATTTTAAGAATGTTTTTTATGTAACCTAATATATATGTATATCTATATATAATATATGTATAAATATGTAAAAATATATACATTTCCACATGTAATTTAAAAACTACTAATATTTTACATTTTTTAAAAATTCTAAGTTTTCAAAATCTATGTGTATTTCACACTTCCAGTACATCTTAGTTCAACAGTGTCTCACATTTCAAATGCTCAGTAACCACATGCAGACTAGTAACAATCTTGGGCAGCATATCTCTAGGGGATGGTGAAGTCCCAAGATGGAAGAAGCCTTTTCTTAGCTTATTCCACCATTAGTATTCTCAGTAAAATGTTGAATAGAAGAAGTGAAAGCTGATGATCTTAAGGGAAAAGCATTTAGCCTTTCATAATTAAGAATGATGTTAGCTCTAGGATGCATATAGATGAGCTTATTAGGTTGTGAAAGTTTCCTTCTATTCCTAATCTACCAAGAGTTCTGACTGATATTAGATTTTATTAAATATTGTTCTGTATCTATTGAGATAATCAAATGGATTTCCTCTTTTGTTGGTTAATAAGGTGCATTCCATTGATTGATCTTAAATGTTAAACCAACCTTGCATTCTGGAATTGGACCTGTTATTCATTATATATCATCCTTTTCATGTATCCTTGAATTTAATTTACTAAAATTTTGTTTAGAATTCTTGCATTATGTTCACAAGAGATTTTGGTCAGTAGTTTTCTTTACTTCCTATATATTTGTTTAGTTTTGGTATCAGGGTAATGCTGGCCTCATGAAATGAGTTGGGAAGTATTTCCTTCTCTTCAATTTTATAGAAAAGTGTGCTTAGAATTGATAGTAAATGTTTAGTAACATTCACCAGTAAAGTCATCTGGGCCTACAGTTTTCTTTGTGGAAAAGTTTTTAACTCAAAATTCAATCTCTTTAAGTATAGAGATATTCAGGTTATCTATTTCTTCTTGACTAAGCTTTGGTAGTTTGTACATTCCAAAGAATTTGTCAGCTTCATCAAAGATGTCAAAGTTATTGACAGAGTTGTTGATAATATCCCCTTGTTGTTCTGGTAATATCTGTATAGCTTTAGTGATATTATCTTTTAGATTTCTGATATTTGTAATTTGTGTCTTTTCTGTTTTCTTCTCATTAGTCTGTCCAGATGTTTCTCAATTATATTGATCTCAAAAAAGCAACTCTTAATTTCAGTTATTTACTGTGTTTCTGTAATGTATTTCATTGATTTCCACTCTGATCTTTAATATTTACCTTTTCTTTGTATTTAATATTTGCCTCACTTTTTCTAATTTTTTTAAAGGTGGAAGCTCAGGTCATTGGTTTGAGACCTTCTTTTCTTTTCTTTTTTTTTTTTTATTATATATTTTTGACAGAGAGAGTGCGAGCATGAGCTAGGGAGGGGCAGAGAGGGAGACACAGAATCAGAAGCAGAGACCTTTCTTCTTTTCTAATATAAGTGTTTAATGCTATAATTACTCCTTGAAGTACTGCTTTAACAGTATCTCACAAATTCCTTACTTGGTGCTTTTGTTTTCTCTCACTACAATATATCAATTTTCCTTTAGATTTCTTCTTTGACCCATGGGTTATTTAACAGTGTGGTGTTTGAGGGGCACCTGTGTGGCTCAGTCAGTTAAGCGTTTAACTCTTGATTTCGGTTCAGGTCATGATCTTGTGGTTCCTGAGATCAAGCCCTGTGTCCAACTGTGTACTGACAGTGCTGAGCCTGCTTAGGATTCTCTTTCTCCCTCTTTCTGCCCCTCCCCTGCTTGCAGTCTCTCTCTCTCACTCTCTCTCTCAAAATAAATAAATAAACATTAAAAAAAATGTTTTTGAGAGGGACAGAGACAGAATGCAAGTGGGTTAGGGGCAGAGAGAGAGGGAGACACAGAATCCGAACCAGGCTCCAGGCTCTGAGCTGTCAACACAGAGCCAGACGGGGGCTCGAACTCAGGAGAGCTGCGAGATCATGACCTCAGCCGAAGATGGATGCTCAACCGACTGAGCCACCCAGGCACCCGATAAAACATTTTTTTTTTTTAAAGTATGTCATTTGATTTCCAAATCTTTGGTTATATTCCAGAGATTTTCTGTTATTAATTTCTAATTTAATACTCTTGTCACAACATATTTTGTATGACTCAAATACTTCTAAATTTATTTGAACGTGTTTTATGACCCACCTATGATCTACCCTGGTAAATATTTTGTGTGCAGTTTAAAAGTATACTTCTGGGGCGCCTGGGTGGCTTGGTCGGTTAAGTGTCCGACTTCGGCTCAGGTCATGATCTCACGGTCCATGAGTTCGAGCCCCGCGTCAGGCTCTGTGCTGACAGCTCAGAGCCTGGAGCCTGTTTCAGATTCTGTGTCTCCCTCCCTCTCTGCTCCTCCCCTGTTCATGCTCTGTCTCTCTCTGTCTCAAAAATAAATAAACGTTAAAAAAAAAATTAAAAAAAAAAAGTATACTTCTATTGTTAGATACACTGTTCAACAAATATTGATTGGATCAAATTGGTTGATAGTGTCCAAATCTTCTCTAATCATACTGATTTTCTGTTTGTTTTGTCAGTTATTGTAAGGGGAATGTGAAATCTCTATAACTGTGATTTTTTTTTCAGTTTTATTAGTGTTTATAGTTCTGTTATTAGGTATATAAACATGTAGGATTGTTATATCCTCTTAATGAGAAGACTTCTTTATCGTTATGAAATGACTTCTTTATCACTGGTAATAATCTTTGCTCTGAAAACTACTTCTTTTGATATTAATATAGCCACTTGGGGTTGTTGTTTTCTAATTACTGTTTCCATGTTATATCTTCATCTAACCTTCATTTGCAAATTGGCTGTGTCTTTATGTTTGAAGTGTCTTTATTGTATACAGCATATTGTTAGGTCTTGTTTATTTTTTTCAATCTGACCATTTCTACCTTTTAATTGACCGTATTTATATTTAATGTGATTATTAATAGGTTTAATCTGTCATCTTGCTTTTTGTTTTCTAATTTCCCAATCTGTTTTTCTCCCCATTTTCCTCTTTTCCGGCCTCCTTTTGGATTATTTGAGGTTTTTTATAGTTCTGTTTTATCTTCTTTGTTGGTTTTTTTGCCACATTTTATCATGTTATGTGTGACTTTAAATATTTATGTCGTTATACATCCATAACTTATCATAGTCTACTTTCAAGTGATAATACACCTTATATAATGTAAGAAACTTCAAATATCCCTCTTACGTTTCCATTCCCAACCGTATGTTATGGCTGTCACACATTTTACTTTGACATGTTATAACCCCATACAACATTGTGATTATTTATATTAAAATAGTCATACTTTAAGGTGACTTAAATAACAAGAAAATAATTTGTGTTCATTCATGTTGCTATCATTCCTGATATTCTTCATTCCTTTTTCCATATTTCCATCTGATACCATTTCCCTTCTGCCTGAAGAACTTGCTACAATATTTCTTGCAGTGAGGATCTGCTGGTAATAAGTTGTTCAAGTTTTGTTATGTCTGATGTAGTCAGATACTCTGATTAATGGCCAAGATTAACACACATGCTCAAAGGTAACTTTGCAAAAAGTCCCTTCTTGCTTTTTTGTTCTATAACCTTAAGATTGAGTTTTTGCATAACAAATGTGTCTCTTGCAGATCAAATCATCATCCTCATCATCACTGCTACCATTTATTGAATACTTATTTTCTAAGAGTCACACTGAGTACTGTGACATACAGTATCTCATTTAATCCTTATAATAAAGTTGAGGTAATATTATCTTCCCTTTACTTATGGGGAAACTGAAACTCTGGTAGATTGTCATTGCCCAAGTTTACACAATAATAGAGAAAAAGTAGGCCTTTCTTATCTCAAGTCTCATACTCTTTAGTCGGTATCCTATACTACCCTACACTACCACCATAAAGATTTTCTTATTTTGCTGGTTTACCAGGAAGCTAATTGGGTGAGATTCTAATCAACTAAGATATAGCACATCTTATTGATTTTAAAACACTTGCAATTGGAATTCATTTTATAGTAGATCGTACAATTTATCTTACAATTCCCGTTGGAAAGTTAGCAGTCATGATGCAGCTATCATTGCTTCTGCTTATTCAACATTTTTCAATAAGACGAAAAGAGCACCATTATCAAAATTTGAAGAATGGGTATCTCTAGCTTGAAAAAAAAATCCTAACAATAATAGTAAGATATTATTTTAAGAAAGACTAAGTCACCAAAACTCTTAATAACACACAAGACAGTATTTTTTAGAAAAATACAGATATTGAAACTCTAAGTTTAAAAGTGACTCCAAATGGAATAGACTATGAAAAAAGTTTAAGAGCATCTTGAACAATTCATTTTACTTATATTTCTCCTTTATTTGCATGCCCAAGTGTGATAAAATGTAAAATTTGTGTCTAAATAGATATCAAAAACTGTTTTCAATACATATAAAATAAATATTTAAGAAATAAGGAAGCATTGTATCATACATAGTTGGCATATTTTTTTTCTTTATGATACATGACATGAAGGGTCATCTTAATAATCAAAGGCATTTTAGATACAACAAAATGTGGTACATCACTGGACAAGACATGGCTTTTGAGTTGTTTTTCCAAATTGATAATAGAATCAATGGTATCTGCACACATTATAGCCCCAGAACACCTTACAAAAGAGGGCATGTTTTCTCAAGATAAAGAATCAAGATTGAAACTGAGCTGTGCTCTGTGACTATAAATTACAATATTGTTGATTTAGAATCCCCAACTTGGCCTCGTTAATATTATATTGAATGATAAAAAGTATTCTTCTCACATAAAAAGCCCTTCTGCCAAATTTATTGTTTTTATTTTACTTTCTTGGTGACCTTTAAAGCAGGGGGTAAAGTATAAACCAGGCTGCTTAAATAATTCATAAATTGACTCCTATGCCCTACCAGCAAAATCCTTAAGCATGAAACTTGTCCAAACAAGAAGAAGAAAAAAGAAAAAAAGAGGAATAACCCCACCCCAGCTAAATGAAATTCCCTAAATAAAATACTTAACATAGAATAAGATTATGATAGATCTTTCTCTTCTTTCCATCAAAATAGTCATCTTCTAATTACCGAATCAAACTCCCGAAAACATACCTCAGTATCTCTTCAGACATCAACTGTGCCAAGCTATCAGTAGTGTGTCAGGAAAGGGATGCAAATGGTACGCTCTGGGTGCCAGCCGTAAGAGATTCTGTTGTCTGTTGAAAATCTTAAAACAACAATAAAACCAACTAAAAATCAGTCTAGTTTTCTATGTCACCATATACCACCAGCAGTTCTGAACAGTGTAATACTCCTTGCCACAGTGGGCTGCTCTTACACATAATTCCCCTTGGTTCCCAACTGGATCATCAGATGAATGAATGAATGAATGAATGAACGAACGAACAAATAAATAAATAAGAGGTTAATGTGAGGAGGCACAGGATCATAAAGGATGCTTGGGGAAGAAGCTTGTCAATCATTCCAAGTACCCTTCAGAAGCATTAACTGACTTCCAGTATATAGAAATCCAAATGTTCACAGGGCTACAGCTTCATACAGAAGCTTTTGTGAAAGGTTTCCCTACCCACATTCAATATAAGATTAAGTAAATTGTGAATATCAAGCATTTGTGTAATTAATGAATTAAATTAAAATTGGCAGTCACATACTTCCTTCCTGTTCTTTTCTGCTATCCACCACACCCTAAAGCGGAAGCAGATCTCACAGAACAGCTTTCTCTGCAGCCTGGAGGACTGCTTGGCACCTGGTAATGAGACAAAAGCCATAAATCCAAGGGTTTTGAAGCCATACAAATTTACGAGTAACACAATCATTGGTCAGGAACTAAGGAAAGTGGAAAAGGGGTGACCTTTATACCTATAATTTGGATTCTTCTGGTCCCTGTGGTTAGGTAATCATTGTTGACAAACTGTTTTATAGACTTTGTAGACTAGTTGCGTAGGGATATGTATGAGCTTTATTGTTGTTGTTGTTTTTAATTTACCCCTCTGGAACCATGTGGGTAGACAGGTGTTAGGGTTAAAAATTCATATGGTATGTGATAGGATTTTGGTGAGGAAATGGAGCAGAAGGGATGGACATTTTAACAGCTTGTGAGGTTTTAGAAGTGAAAAGGGAAGAGGGAGAAGTATTTTGCCTATTGAAAAAAATCATGAAAATATACAATTGTGCATACCAAAGAATCAAAAAGGTCTAGCTCTGAAGTTAGAGAAGAAATAAAAAGTCAAAAATATTTTGTAAGGACTAAGAGACTGTAAAATGGGGATTTTTTTCCTCCAGAGATTTTTCTAATGAATTAGCCCAACGACAGATTAATATTATGTAAATCAGATTAAATCAATGTAAATACAGAGAGAAAGAAGAAAATAGACTCTTGTTGGATTTTAGTTCTTAAGAGCCTGTCTGCATCTGTTCATTTTTTCAAAAACATTTATTGTGCTCTTCATATATGCAAAAATTCCACTGGTGACTATGAAGTATACCAAGAGATTTTTTTTTTTAATTAACAATACCCTCATTTAATTTAGAAAGAGGAAATTATATAATAATAATAATTATAGTTACCATTTTTGGAATCCTACATGTATACCTTTGAGTAGGCATTTTGCATGGATAGTTTATAATGCTGACAATAATGACACAGCAAAGCAGGTATTTTTAATTCCCATTTTACAGGAACTGAGGCTTAGAGACTCTCAAAGATCACATCCCTGGTACAAAATGGAATCAAGATTTGAACCCAATTTTTTTTTTTTTTTTTGCATTTTGTTAATGAATAACAGCAAAGGTACATGTCAGAAGCACAGTATCACAATACAAATTTAATTAAAAGTTAAAACGAAAGAGAGAAGTATATTTTCAAACCCCCTCTTCTCTCTGCATCCTTTTATGTCTTTCTACATCATTGGCATCAACTTTTATTTTTCCATGCATTTAATAACTCATTTAACAAATATCAGCAAGGCACTGATATTTTACAGTGAAACTGAGGCTCAGAGAGTCTCAAAGATCACAGCACTGGTACATAATGAAATCAAGATTTGAACCCAATTTTTTTTTTTCATGCTGCTGTAGTCATATACACACTGACCCGTTGCCAGACTACAGAGTCAGCCAATAAACAAACAAGTATAGTGTCAGGTAATGAAATGTACCATGAGGAAAAATAAAGCAGCACAGCAATAGAAAAACAGTACTCTTACAGACCACTTAGAACAATGATTCCGAGGAGGCCTGTCTGGGATATGGCATTGGAGGTGCTGTAGTATAGTGAGTTATATCTGGAGATAGGCATTTTGAGTAACAGGAAACACTAGGTTAAAGGTCTTGGAGGGGCGCCTGGGTGGCTCAGTCGGTTGAGCCTCCACCATGTGATTTTGGTTCAGGTCATGAGCCTGGGGTTGTGGAATCGAGCCCCTCATGGTGCTCCATGCTTAGCACGAAGCCTGCTTAAGATTCTCTTTCCTTCTGCCCTTCTTCCCTGCTCGCGCGCTCTCTCTCAAATAAAAATTTTAAAAAATAGTAAAATAAAAAAACAAAGGCCTTGGAGAGTTCAAGAAACAGCAAGGGACCAGTGTGTGTATGAGTATAGCAGCATGAGTGATAGAGTGACGGAACATGAGGTCAGATATGGAGACGGTTTGTGCATGAACCAGGTAACATGGATTCTTGTTTGTCGCGGGATTCTTTAATTTTATTTATAGTGTGATGGGAAATTATTAGGTTTGAGCACAGTTTTTAAAAATCACCCTGGTTGCTACATGAAGAACTGACTCTATAGGAGGCAAAACTAGAGGCAAAGAAACCAGTTAGGAGATTGTTTCAGTTCTATCGGGAAAGTATGATGCATTCCATTCATGGCTCTGGCACATAGGAATCTATATCATACACAAAACTTAGTTTGAAAAGGTTCACGAACTTAAATGTGAAAGTTAAAATATAAACTTCTGGAATAAAATATAAGAGAATATATTCATAACCTTCACATATACAAAGATTTCTTTAAAAGAACACACACAGGGGTGCCTGGCTGGCTCAGTCAGTGAAGCGTGCATCTCTTGATCTCAGAGTTGTTGGTTCAAGCCCCACATTGGGTATAGAGATCACTTAAAAATAAAACCTTTTAAAAAATAAAAATAAAATAAAAATAAAAGCATACACTCAGGTACTCAATCAATCAATACACACACATGCACACACACACAAAACCTAACCATTAAAGAAAAGATTAACAAGTTGGACTTCCTTAAAATTAAAAACGTCTGTTCATCAAAAAGAATAAAATTAAGAGAATAAAAAGTATAGGTGTAATCCAGAAAACATAAAGGATCCCCACACATTAATAAGGTAAAGAAAAATAATATAATCATAGAAGTGACAACTCATCACCTTTGTCATATAATACGGGCTGCAAACAAGTTCTCACCAACATTCAAGAGTATCACCCAAGGGCATGAATACCAGATGCAAGGTCATACTACAGTCTTTAGGGTCATATTAGAGTATTTACAGCACATACCCTACCCCTTTACTACACAAAAGGAAACCTTCTATACACACTATTCTCACGTTGCATTTTTTTTTTATGACACTATATATTCTGTCACTCACTCCATAATAGGATGTGGAAATCTTGGGGCACCTGAGTGGCTCAGTCGATTTTTTGGCTCATGTCATTATCTCACGGTTTGTGAGTTCCAATGCTGCACTGGGCTCTGTGCTGAGGGCACAGAGCCTACTAAAGATTCTGTCTCCCTCTCTCTCTGCCCCTCCCCCACTTGCTCTCTATTTCTCTCTCAAAATAAATTAAAAAATAAAATAATCTTTCCCGTTCCTTTTTACAGCTTTTAGCGTACTCTTTTGTGTGAATGTGCCATATTTTTTTAGCAGTCCCTTATTAATGGACATTTGGGTTGTTTCCAGTCTTTTGCTATACAAATACTGTGGCAATGAATAGCCTTGAACATACATTTTTTTTTCCTTTTTTTGTTTTGTTTTGTTTTGCCAGTTTATCTGTGAGATAAATTTTTAGAAGTAACTTCTTGGTCACTGGGTTAATGCATATGTAATTTTGTATTCCCTTCAGGAATATATGAAAGTGCCCATTTCCCCACATCTTTGCCGACAGAGTGTGTTCTCAAACTTTTGGATATCATATGTCATTGTAGTTTTCATTTGTATTTCTCTTATGAGCAACAGTAAGCATCTTTTCATATATTTAATGCCATTTGCACCTTTATGAGTTTTCTGTTTCACCCATTTTTCTGTTAAATTTTTGGCCTTCTCAGTTTTCAGAAGTATTTTTATGCCAGGATAATTGCCCTTTGTCTATGTTATAAGATGCAAATATTTATGCCTTTCTGTTTTGCTTAGATGTTTGCTTGCTTGTTGTTGTTTTGCTATGCAAAATGGTTTTTGCATGTAGGCACATAAATGTGTCAGTCTTTTCTCAATAGTTTCTATGTTTCAAGTCATAGATAGGGAAGTTTTTCCCACTTAATGGATTTTGTCTAAGGTTTCTTCCAGATTGTCCTTTTTTAACCTTTAGATCTTTCTTTTGGAATTAATTTCAGTGTGCAATATGAAGAATAAAACGAATTTTAATCTTTTCCATATGCTTTATCTAGTTGCCCCAACTTATTTCAGATTCCACATCTATCATTAAATTTCCCTGTGTAATTTTTTATCCTGCTCCATTGGTTTTCATCAAGCATCAATATTACAGTGTTTTAATTACTCAAATTTTCTTTTTTTACTGTTTAATATATGGTATGTTTAGTATTCCTCCCCAAATTGCCTTTCTCCTTTATGGTAACGAGTTACTCTTGCCTATTTATTTTCCCAAATAAAGCTTTAAATAGATTTGCCCATCAAAGTAAAGAAGCAATAACAAAATTATGTCATTTTTTTTTCTATTTGCTTCATCTTTATAAATTAACAAGAATGAATTTCCTTGCGATGTTTTGAGCTTCTTACCTAGAAAGAAGAGATAACTTTCCATTCCTTCAACTCTACTTTTTAGGCCTTTTAGGAATATGTTATAGTTTTCTGGAATAGCTTTTACCGATTTCTTGTTAAGTTTCTGCCTAGATGTTTTATGTTCGCCATTGTAAATGGAGTCGATTTTTTCACTATTTACTCTAACTGGTTATTATTTGAATATATGTAGGCTGTTGATTGCTGAATGATATTTTTGACTAATTATTTGTAGTAGTGTTTCCCTCAATTCTTTTTGCTTTTCCAAATAAGTAATTCTATTCCTATGTAGAAAAAAGTTTTATTTCCTTGTTTCACATTTTTATGCTTCTACTTGCTTTTTCTTATCTAAGTTTATTGAGTAATATTGTATTAAATAATACACAGCAGCCATCCTTGTCTTTTTCCTAACTTCAGCAGAGAGAAGAGGCTGCTAGTATTTTCCCATTAACAAAGATGCTGACTACCTAGGGCTAAGGTATATATGGATAAATGTCAATTTAGATATACAATCAGGTTAAGGTAGTAACTTCCAATTTATAATTGATTGTGTATTTTTAATATGAAAAACTGTTGAATTTTGTCAAATTTTTTTCTCGTCAAGTGATAAAGTGTTTTTCTCCTTAGCTCTATTAATAATTTGTTAACTTATATTAATGGCACTCCTATTATTGAACTGCCCTTGTATTCCTGAAGTAAACTCCACTTGATCATTATACATTTTTAGTGCTCTTGGAATCTGTTTGCTAATTTCTGAGTTATACATTTGGCATTAATAATCTGTAGTTTTCATTTTGTTACAATTTTTGCCGGGCTAGTTGTTTCATTAACAAAATTATGATGTTTTCCTTCTTTTACTAAGCCCAGAAGAAGCATAATTAGCTTAGGGAGAATCTTATCTCCAGATATTTTATAAAATTTTGTATCTTGTAACTCATGCTCATACCTAGACTGGAGATTTGAGCAATTTGGTAGAAAAATATCGTGAAGTTAAATTGTGCTGGCTTATTGAAATAAGGTGGTGTCAAAAAGAGACTCTTCAGACTGATACAGTATCCTTTGAAAAGAGAGAAGTTTAGGGGAACTTGGGTGGCTCAGTAAGTTAAGCGTCTGACTTCAGCTCAGGTCATGATCTCCCAGTTTGTGAGTTCAAGCTCTGCGTCAGGCTCTGTGCTGACAGCTCAGAACCTGGAGCCTGTTTCAGATTCTGTGTCTCCCTCTCTCTCTGCCCCTTTCCTGCTTGCGCTCTGTCCCTCTCTCTCTTACTCATAAATAAAAAATAAGCATTAAAAAAATTAGAAAAGAGAGAAGGTAAACAACAAGAATCTTTGTTACAAGAAATCTTTTTCGGGGCGCCTGGGTGGCTCAGTCGGTTGAGCATCTGGCTTCGGCTCAGGTCATGATCTCGCGGTCCGTGGGTTCGAGCCCTGCATCGGGCTCTGTGCTGAGCCTGCTTCGGATTCTGTGTCTCCCTCTCTCTCTGACCCTCCCCCGTTCATGCTCTGTCTCTCTCTGTCTCAAAAATAAATAAACATAAAAAAATTAAAAAAAAAAAAAAAAAAAAAAAGAAATCTTTTTCACCTAGACCAAGAAATTCAAGACTCCTGTGGGTCTTATTAATCATGCATTTTTCAGAATTTGCAAAAGCCGGTAGACAATTTCAAGCCAAATAAAGTGTAAGCACAAACGAAGTTCTATGTAGAAGCGGAGTATGTGGGGAAAATTAAGCTGTGCTATGGCTCAGTGCAATGGGGGAGCATGATCTGACAGGTCCCTCCAAAATTCTTCTGCAATGTTCTCCAGCCTGAATGCAGTACTAATTATCTACATTATAAACACTGTCTACAGAGAAGAAGCTTAAGGACAGGAGCTATAACCTTGTTCTTTCCTATGGATCTAAGGACCAGGCACAGACTAAAGCCAATGTTAGGAGGGTTGGGGAAATGGACAGAGTTCTGAAACCAGTTGCTAAAGAATGGAAACCACAAAGGGAGGCAAAAGTGAAGATTTTGATGGATGTCTACATTCAAGGACCATGACTGTTTAAGAACACCAAGATTGGTGAATAGCTGACAGCGTGGAAAAGAAATTCAATAAAGTAGCAAGGCAAAGAATTCTTTACCTGCTGTCTGCAACAAACCACACTTACAGAGGATAAGAGGTTCAAGTGGTGCAGCTTCTAGAATAAAAATCGCTCTCTGTCTACTTCAGTGGTGGTTATGGAAAACAATGAACAAGGCAGAGGCTTCTGCTGGGTTCACCAAGAAACCATCTCCCCTGCCAAGGCAGAGATTCCTCGTTTTTCCTGCCCAGGAGAGTGTTAGAGACAGTGAAATTTGTAATTGATTCATTGTCAAATCATGTGGAGCCAAATCTGGACCCAACCTCCAGGAAAACACATCATCTGGAATTGGGACTAGATGCAGTAGCAAGAAGTGACACGTGTCTCCCACTGGGGAGGAGTGAGTATATTTTAGTTGCAATCTGAGATGGCTCTTAAAATCATAAATGGCAAAAAGCACACAGGTGCAACTGTATGTGTGCAATATGTATGTCTTAGCTTGAGGGTTTAAGAAAGCAGTAAGTCAAATATACTAGACTGTTAGCAGCTCTTACTTCCTGGAAAAAAAAAATCCTCTTTTCCAATGGAAAATCTTTGTGTGTTGTTTAGACAGTGCTGACCTCACCTTTTCCTGAGCCTAGGTTTTGGATGCTGGGGATACAGAGGTGAACACAATTAGACCAAATCCCTGACCTCCTGGAGCTTTCATTCTAATCACTAGAGAAAAGCAGTAAACATAAAAATTACTGCACATCACATTATGTCTGAAAATGTTATGTACGAAGGAAGGAAGGAAGGAAGGAAGGAAGGAAGGAAGGAAGGAAGGAAGGAAGGAAGGAATATAGGGGAGATGGAAGTGAAGTACTTAATGACTCAATAAATGTTTTCAAAGTAACATTTATTGCATTTTATGCACGATACACTCCATTTTGAAATGTAGGGAAACAGAAGACAAAAATTGCCCATGAGTAAATTCTGAAAATTTTCCCATCTATATCAAAGAACTTATTATAATTTTCTCCTACACCTAAAGCTTATCTGGTCAATACTGAAAATATTTTGAAGCTGATGTACTATAACCACCAAAATATGCCTTTCATCTCATTTATGAGATGTTGACAAGATCTGCAGGTATTCTAAAACTCACTTTTCTTTATGTAGAACTGTCAAAGTAGAGTCTGACTTTTAAGTATCTTAAATCCATCTCCACAGACTATTTCTACTTTTTCAGAAATATATCGTTCATGCGTAATCATTTGGCTTCAAACCATGTGCAGAGGAAACAATAGGAGGAAAGGTTTGCCGTGTAATCATTTTTAAAGAATACATTTTAAACCATATTCACAGAAATTCATGAAGCTTTAAGAAGAAAAAAAAGAATGTATGTCATCAGCTTAGCCATACCAAATAAGAAAACTCATGCATTAAACATCGGAAAAGGAAGTAATACAGCTTTAGTTCAATCTGTAATTTGTGAGCTATCACAGAGATTCTGGCTTGGCACCACTCAGAAATGTTCACTGAATGTCATTGTAGAGGTTTGAGAGGACTCTCCAAGGACCAATTAAAGGAATGGAGAACTAGGGAAGATTGTTCACCAGTAGGAAAAAGCAAGAATAATGGTGCAAGATGGATGTGGTTTTCCAATTTTCTAGTTTTGACTATAAATTTGGAAACCCAAGCCAAAAATAAATAATAATAATAAATATTTCATCCAGTTATTTGTTTATGATCATTAAAAAGGGATTTTGTGCACTCTATTCTGCCCTAATGCCCTCTAACTTCCAGTAGCCTTCACCCCCCAAACACCAAACTAAGTTATCGACTACATTGTCACTGTTCCTTTACCATGTGTACATACACACACATACACACACACACACACACACACACATTTCCATCTTATGTTCTTTTTACTAGCAAGTAGTATCTGACAACAAAAAATAGAAAACAAATATTCTTATTTAAGTATACAGACACAAATTTTTTTTTAAGAAATACTCTTTGTCAGGATTCTTGGGTGGCTCAGTTGGTTGAGCACCTGACTCTTGATCTTGGCTCAGTTGTTTCATTCCAAGTCATGAATTCACGGTTCATGGGTTCCATCCCCACATAGGGCTCTGGACTGACAGCATGGAGCCTGTTTGGGGTTCTGTGTCCCTCTCTCTCTCTGCCCATCCCCCACTTGCTCTCTCTCCCTCAAAATATCAGGGAATATTATAGATACTCAAATGTTGATTTAATAATTAGCTAATTGAATAACTTGGCTGGTTGGACTATGAGTTTTTATTATGTCCTTTAGGGGAAAAAAAGTCTTTCCTCTTTTCTATATGTGTTTGTTACCCAAACCTAGTTGATATTTTCAGAAATTTAAGGAGAAAGATGCTCAATAGTTTCATTACACAGAATGCCTCCTTTGACTTAAGAGTTTCTATAAGTCTGGATTATGAATGGAGGAGACCACAACAGGAAGAAAGACAGAATGGAGGGAAAAGCAAATTCTCTTGGCCCAACGATGTTAATTTTCTCAAAGGTTTGGACGTTCTATATTTTTCCATATGCCTGATGATAAATAATAGATCTTCACCAATTCCATGTTATATTGAGAAAAGGCAGAAATTTAGAGAAAATGTAAATCCCCTGTAGTAACTTCCCTGAAGAGTTTTTTACTTTCTTTTTTCTTTTATCTCTTTTTCACTTCTGGGTTCCTTTAGCTTTTTTTGAGTTTAGCCTCTGAAATATGAGAAATTTTTATTATCAAACTACAGAAGGGTGGAAAGTCTTACAAAATAGAAAAGCCTAGTGCCACATCCAGTTAGAATAATAAGTAAGAATTGCCACAGAGCCTTGTGTTGAGCAAAGTCCTGGTCTGGAGATAGTGAAGTGGCAAGGCAGAAAGAGCCCTGGGCTGAGTAACCAGGCACATCTTTCTACACAATTTGCCATTCCTGTCTGAGATCTAGTTTCTTCATTTGTCAAATTCAGGGACTGAGTTATGTTTCATTCCAGCTCTGATTTTCCATAATGCTAACAATTTCCCTAAAGCATATACTTTGCGATCATTTACAAATACGACGGATACATTTCACACAGACATGCCAAATATCAAAGTGAATAAATATCCCCTAAAGATCTTTTTTTAAGCTTTGCTGTGACCAATTGGTATGTAAAAGACCGAGTTCCATTCAGTGTAACGTAAGGTGTGAACATATTTGTACAACTACTATAGAAATTGTCAACAGTACTTTTTTATTATCAGCTTACAGATCCTTTCTATTCAGTAGACTGTGAGCTCCTCTGGGGCAGCACTATTTCTTAGTCATTTTTATATCTCCAGTACATGGTATTTAGCATGAAAAAATTAAATGTTTTTAATAATTAATCTGAACAGCTCATCCAGGCTGGAGAAAAGTATGTAGAAGAAAAAGCATGCTGACTGATCTCACTTCCAAGGCATGACCAGGAGCCTCAATGGGGTCCTCAGTGCTGTCTGGAAATCATACTGTATCTCCTTTGTTCATCCAGGCTATACATATAGAAGTCTATTTCAGGCTCTAATATCCTCTATCCTCTAATCCTCCTGAGGACCCCTGAGGAAGTGAGATCAGTCAGTGTGCTTTTTTAGGTAATTCCTACCTCATACTTGCTTCAAAAGAGAACATTCGCCAGCTCCCATATGCATCCCGATCAGCCTCTATAGCATATGATGTCTTCCTGTTACTACTAAAGATGAACTTTTTGTGCTCCTGGGCAAGTCAACCAATCCACCTGTACAACAGATCCATACACTCAGATCAATACAAAACCAATGATTCCTTCTGGAATTCTCCTCAATTGAATCCCATGTTCTCTTTCTCCACTGGATCTTTTCCATCAGTGTACAAACATGTTATTGTTTCTCTCATCTTAAAACAAATGCAAAAACAATAACAACAACAACCAAAAAAAACTGCTGTCTTGAACCCACTTCTTCTTGTAACCATTGCCCTGTTTCATATTTTAATTTATTATTGAAGTATAACTGACATAAAATGTTCTATTATGTTTCAGGTGCACAGCATAGTGATTCCACAGTTCTGTACATTACCATATGTTCACCATGGTAAGTGTGGTGATCATCTGTCACCATACAACATTTTTACAATATTTTTGATTATTCCCTCTACTGTACTTTTCAGTCCTGTGACTTACTTATTTTATAACTGGAAGTTTGTACTTCTTAACCCACTTCACCTATTTCACCCATCCTTCCTACCCCCTCCTTTCTGGCAACCACTAGTTTGTTCTCTACATTTATCAGTCTGTGTCTGTTTTTGTTTGTTTGTTTGTTTGTTCTTTCATTTGTCTTGCTTTTTATTTTTTATTTTTTTAATGTTTGTTTATTTTTGAGAGGGGGAGAGAGAGATGGAGTGCGAGCAGGGAAGGGGCAGAAAGAGAAGGAGACACAGAATCCGAGGCAGGCTCCAGGCTCTGACCTGTCAGCACAGAGCCTGATGAGGGGCTAAAACCCACGAACTGTGAGATCATGACCTGAGCCGGAGTCAGACGCTTAACCTACTGAGTCACCCAGCCACCTCTGTCTTGCTTTTTATTTTTTTTTTAATTTTTTTTTAATGTTTTTATTTATTTTTGAGACAGAGAGAGGCAGAGCATGAGCAGGGAGGGGCAGAGAGAGAGGGAGACACAGAATCAGAAGCAGGCTCCAGGCTCTGAGCTGTCAGCCCAGAGCGCGACGCGGGGCTCGAACTCACAGACTGTGAGATCATGACCTGAGCTGAAGCCGGACGCTCAACCGACTGAGCTACCCAGGCGCCCCTGTCTTGCTTTTTAGATTGCACATATCACTAAATCATATGGTGTGTCTTTCTCTTATTTCATTTATTATATTAAGTGAAATCCATGTTGTTGGTTCATCCATGTTGCTGCAAATGGCAACACTAAAGTTGCTTCCCTATCCATACCTACCTCACTATATTCATTCTCAACTTTCTTTGTGGATCGCTCCTCTTCTTCCCAGACTCTAAATAAACAGTGGTGGACACCAGGGCTGAGGCTTTGGACTTGTCTTTTTCTATTTCTCTGTGTTATTTGAGCCAGATCCATGGGTTTCTAAATCATCCAAATGCTTATAATTCCAAAATTTATAACAAAGGTATAACTCTAGGGCAAACCAAACTCCCAATATCCAAACTCATTTATCCAATTGCCTTCTTAACATCTCCACTTTGAAGTCTGATAGGCCTCCAAAAGTCAGCACATCTTCAAATCAAAGTCACAAATTTCTGCTTCAGTCTATTCTTCTCTTAGGCTTTTCCATCATGAATAATTATAAGTCAACAATTCCAATTGGTCAAAAAAAAAACTTGGGAGTCACCCTTGAATTCTTTCTCTCTCATCTGTAATCCAATCCTATCAGATACAGCTTTAAATTATGTCCAGGGCACCTGGGTGGCTCAGTCCGTTAAGCGTCCAACTTTGGTTCAGGTCACGATTTCACGGTTTAATCAATTCAAGCCCTGCATGGGGCTCTGCACACTGACCACGTGGAGCCTGCTTCGGATTCTCTCTCTCTCTCTCTCTCTCTCTCTCTCTCTCGCTTTCTCTCTGCCCCTCCCCCACTCACACTCTGTCTCTCAAAATAAATAAATAAATAAAAATTAATTTTTTTTAATTTAAAAAATAAAATATATACAAATGCAACCATTTTTCACCACCTTCACCTTTAACAATCTGGCTTAAGTCACCATCATCTCCCATCTGAAGTATTGCAATAGTTAACTCTTTTGCCTGTGCTTCCCTCAAGAAAATTCTTAGCATAGCAGCCAGACCGATCCCACTATGTCAAATCAGGTCAGAATTCTGCAATCTTGTCTCATCTCGCACAAAGTAAAAGCACAAGATTAAATAAATAAATAAATAAATAAATAAATAAATAACATACCTTATCAAAATTATCATGTCCCCTAGAACTCCTCTTTATACATTCTCCCTTGCTATCTCCCACTCAGCTACAATAGTTCCCTCCATGTCCTTTGAACACTCCTGGTACATTTCTATTCAATGCACCTGCGCACCTGCATTTTACACTACCTACCACATTCCTCTCCCACATGGCTTGCTCTCTCCCTTTCTGTAGGTCTTTAGTCAGATGTCCTACTTACCTAGACTTTCAACCCCTCCGCACCAACATCTAGCAATCTCTAACCCCCTTTCCTGCTCTATTCTGAAACATAGTAGGATCTGATAGAGTTAGTAAATGAACTGAAAGAAAGGAAGTAAGCATAACAGTCAGTATCAGAGATAATTTTTGAGAAACAAAACTTACTTTCAAATGCCTCAAACATTCATGAAGCATTGCCTAAGAGAGGCCTCTGAAGTCTTTCAACAATTAATAAATAAGAGTTGTTCGTAATGTTCATTTTTGGAAGCAATTGGGTGCTACTAACATACTTAAAATAGTTTAAAAAAATCTCGGAATGAGAATATTAACAGATGAAAATTTCACAGAATTAATGATTGTTCATCTTTGCTACAGACAAGCTGGAATGTATTCATTTCTCTGTTGTAGGAAGATGTAGGAAAAAGAGGAAGCAGTATAAATCTAATTTGAATTTTATCTTCACCAACAAAGAAAATAAAATTCAATAACACACTGAAACATATAGTGCCTACTTATATACACACAGTAGGGAATTAGTAAATGAAAATTCCCTTTTTCTAGTGTACTATATATAGTGTACTATATTTATTTTCTAGTATATATTTTCTAGTATATATATATACTAGTATATATAGTATATCTAGTATATATAATATATTTCTAGTATATATTTTCTAGTGTACTATATAAATATAGTGTACTATATTTATTTTGTAAAGTGTTTTTATAATTTACTCTCTAAACTGTTTGTCATATCATAATCACAGTATTTTCTTAAGCAATTGAAAATATTTTTCCCACATATAACTTTCTGCAAGAAAAAGAGTTGTTCACTATGTAGAATAAAACTTATGACTTTCTTTTTGTTCACTTTACTGTTTTTTAGGGAAGGATATTTGCTATATTGATAGTGCCTTCATGAATTATCTTATTTAATTACTATTGTAGATGTTAAACATTTTAAATAATAAAATGTCTAAGAACCAAAAATCATGAACGCAATAATAGCTGAATTCAAATTTTAAACTGTATTCTGGGTATTAAGGATCCAGAAGGTAGTAACTTGGTTAGTAGCTTCTCATCATATAATGTAAGTAAACGTTAAATAAAAAGGAATGCAATCATTATTTTTTTTTTTTGAAGGAAAAAGATGTTTGGCCACCTTCTGATGATTTCTTAGCCTGGAGGGAAGCTTCTGAATATGAGCTGCTAGAATGACAGTGGAGAACTGAAGTTCAGCAAAGTCTGGAGAGATTTAGGAAAACAAAGAAAGATGGTTTAAAAAAACAAAAAAAAAAGAGAACTATGAAATTAGTTCTTAATCCAGAGGGCCAAACTGTCCTGGTTTCAAATGAGCTCTTGAACCACAGTCGAGCTGCTCAAAATGGGGGTTGCCAACTGAAATTTTTAAGGAAGCAGAAAGTCACTTGCTACTTCTATTTGTTTTAGTGATTTACCCTTCCTCCGGACATTGTATTCCTCTTTCAAAGATGCTGCTGAATCTATTGTTTAGTAGATGGTTTTTCATTTACCCATCAAAGCACCCTTCCTCCTTCTTTTCAGAGTATTGTCCAGGGGTGCGTTCAGGAAGATGAAAAGAAGGATATAAGGTCGATGGTCACAGGCAGAAATTAGCCACAGTTATAAAAATAAGTAGTAGATATCCAGTGGTTTTGACTTTCTGCTGTTTGAAGGTCTCCCTGGAGAGATGAGGAAGGGAGAAGAATGTCCCTTTAGTTCCTGCAGAGTTTTCTTCTCTAGTTAGTCATAAACCTGAGTGACAGGGAAAAGATGATCCAAGGCCCCTGCTGCTCCAAGAAAAGGAAATCAGTACAAGAATGTTTTTACATAGCCTTGCACAAAAACCATCATTATACATATGTAACCTCTCACTACACCCAAAACCAATCCCAATTAAAATGAGAACAGGACTAAAAATCACGCTGAAAATCTTTTCTCCAACTTCTGTGGTACTTCCTTTTCTGAATAGAAGAAATAATTTCTCCTTTCTTTCTTTTGGTAATATCCTTGTGCATTTCCACTGGTGGATGAGGTAAAAACCTTGGACTATTGTACTAGCCTCCATTCCATGCCATATAATAGATGTCACATCCCCTGTATTTTCATAGAGGTCTGTGAGCCTTTCTTAAGAATATAAAATATTAGGGGCGCCTCTGTGGCTCAGTCGGTTAAGCCTGCAACTTCAGCTCAGGTCATGATCTCGCGGTCCGTGAGTTCGAGTCCCGCGTCGGGCTCTGTGCTGACCGCTCAGAGCCTGGAGCCTGTTTCGGATTTTGTGTCTCCCTCTCTCTCTGACCCTCCCCCATTCATGCTCTGTCTCTCTCTGTCTCAAAAATAAATAAACATTAAAAAAAATTTAAAAAAAAGAATATAAAATATTAAATGTAAAAGTCACACTTACCATTCAGATGGATGAAAATGGATTTTTTCAGATTTATTAGTCTGTCTGTTTGCCCTTGTGAGAAGCCAAAAATGGAGTGAAAATAAAATCTATCTAGAGTGATGATGCTATCATATGATTGGTCTTAAATATTTGGGCCCCACCCAAATCACAGGCTTGTGAAAACTTGGTTCCAAGTAATAATTCATAGTCCAGTTGACAGGGATCATGGGCCAGGTAGGTATATGTGCTATGCATGTGTCTGTGTGTATATATTGTTACTTTCTACTCATACATTTTGGAAGGCCTACTGTATCACTATGCCAACTATCCAACACATTCCCACTGAAGCAATGAGAAGTCAGATAGACCATAATTAACTGATCCTGTCCTCAACCAAATCCCATCCCCCATCCCAACCTATATGTTAGATTTTGCTCTGCTTTAGATTGTATATAATTGTTTTTCATGTTGGTATTTTTGTTGTTGTTGTTGTTGTTTTGTTTTGTTTTGTTTTACAAGAGAGTGAGAACACAAGCAGAGGAAAAGCGGGGGTGGGGGGGGTGGGGATAGAGGATCTGAAGCAGGCTCTGTGCTGACAGAAGCAAGCCTGATGCAAGGCTTGATCGAACTCACGAATTTTCAAGATCATAACCTGAGTCGGAGTCGGACACTCACCTGACCGAGTCCCCCAGGCACCCCAATCTTCTATAATTGTTTTTGATTGGCATGAGTAAACATGACTACTGCCTTGATATTTATGTGTGCCCTCTTGTGTTTGTCATAGCTAAAAGAAGATCATAGACAAGCACACTGTTCATTTTTATTCTACAACTCACCACCACCACAACCACCAAACATACACTTTGGCAAAGTCATGCTTACAATCCTCCTGTTACATGGCATTTGTCAGGGATGTTTCAAAAGTAGCTATAATATGAATGGATGCCCCCTCCGTATTTGCATTATCAAGCCAACAAAATCTTGCTGTAATCTGAGCATTCTTACCAGAGAGATAACCACAAAATTGACTCACTGTAATTTGACAGAAAACTTATTTTAGGAAAAATAAAGTATTGGTGAAATGTGGCCTAAGTGCTGCTGAATAGTTCATAAGCTCAGCTGAAGTCCCTCTAAAGAAAGCACATCCCTGAAGATGATAAGGCCAAGTCATCAAGGTTCAGAAAAATCCTGGAAATCTTCCAGAAGGGTAACCGGAAACACAAGTGAAAGTACTACTTAACTCTGGTGGAAAATAAGGACTACTCCGTGAAAGAAAGAAAGAACTAACTAACTAACTAACTACACAGATGGGAGAATCTTAGAAAAATAAAGTTTGAGAAGGTACAAACGTTTTTAACTTGTAGAAAAGCTATGAATAAGATCGATTAGATTTTCACCAAAGATGAAAATTTCACAGCCAGGAACTAAACCATGAAATTTGAAGGTGATATTTTTACTCGCCTTCATGAGTAGTAAATTTATGATACAGATTACATCAAGTAGTTGCATAAACTAGAGGTATAGACATATACATTGAAAAGAGATCAAAATAATAAACATAGAACTAGATAAAGGAAATCTAGTTATATATTTCTGAGGTTTGTTTTTTTTTAAGTAAAAGTAAATAAAGGCTGTGATACTCTCACACAAAATACTATTTTGCCTTCCTGTCAATGTGTCAGGACTGGGCACAATGGGCTGTTTGTCTCACTCCAAGAAGTGTTTCTTTATCATGTCAATGTCAAGAGTATGTCCTTTGAGTCCACTTGCCTATTCTATGCTTGAATCCTAGATCCATCACTTGCCAGCTGAGGGATTACAGTAAAATTACTGCAGTTGTTTCCATAGCTCTAAAATAGTAATAACCTGGCCCATCTCTCAGAGTTCTAGTGAAAGTTAAATGAGATATTCCATGTACAGCATTTAGCACAGTTCAGGATGTATAGCAAATACTCAAGTCATTTTAAGTATCATTCAAAATAATGCAAAATAAGCAATTTACTCTCAGAATAATAAAGTGATAGACCAAGTGTATTCTTAATGATTCAATTATACACTGGGAATTCTTTTTCCTTGTCTTGATCAATGACTTTACCCACTGTCTAATCAGCTACTGCCACAATAATGCTGCATAATAACCTCATATTCTTGATGGATTATATCAACAAGTACTTGTTTTTCTTATTCACAGGAGGTGAAGATTTGCTGATCTCAGCCAGACTCAGCCAAACTTGGCTCTAGGGCAAGGGCTAGGTCAAACCTGTTCCATGAGCCTGATTCTGGGGTCAAGCTGAGGGACAGTAGCCACCAGGACATATTCTCATGGAAATGGCAGAAGTCCAGGAGCGAAGCAAAATTATGGTAGCATGTTTTAGACTTTTATAACATTCCATGGGCCAAAGCAACTCGCATGACCAAAGATGACATTAAATGGGATAGTCAAGCATATTCTCTCAGTAAGAGGAGAAGAAAGTAAATATCTGTTGAAAAATAATCCTATCACACCAGCTGACATCGAAGGTGAGAAGGATTTTAAAAGAAAGAGGAGTGTGGGGAGGAAATCCAGCTATTCGTAGCAGCATGAATGGATCTTGAGGGCATTAGACTAAGTAAGATGAGTCCGGCAAAGACACATGCTATAAATGACCTATACGTGGAATCTAAACAAGCTAAATCTGTAAAAATGGAATAGAATGGTGGTTACCATAGGGTGGGGTGTGGCACAACTCAGGTTGTGAAGTACAACCCTTAAAGGTGCAAACTTTCAACTAGTAGATAAATAAGTTCTGGAGATCTAATGCACAGCAGTTATTATAGTCAACAATACTATATTATAAACTTCAAAGTTGCCAAGATACTTGATCTTAACTTTTCTCATCACAAAAAAGCAATGATAATCATGTGACTTTATAGAGGTATTAGCTAATGCTAGCATGGCAATCACACTGCAATATATAAATGTATCAAACCAACACATTGTACACTTAAACTAATGCAATGCTATATCTCAACTTAAAGAATAGTATGGGGAAAGATTCTCATTGCCTCTCCTACATAGAAATCATACTCAAAATCTGTTTTTCACTGTACAATGAACAGAGTTAAATTTGACATACAGAGAAGGAAAATATGAGAACATCAGGCTATTCCCAAGGAGATCCAGTATACAGGTCTCAGTATCTAGAGCTTCCAAAAGGAGAGTGGGCTGATCTCAAAGGTGCACACTGCACTGACAACATGAAAATGGTCATATTGTTATTCACTTAAAGAATATTTTCTGTTCAACAATGCGCTGATGTCTTTAAATTAATATTTATTAAAGGAAGTGTCTCTGCTGTTCAAGTAAATGTAATTGAGCCTGAGGAACTATGGCATGGCCTAATTTGTCTTGACTATAAAATACCATTTTAGAGTTTGCATATTAATAACAGCAGCAACACAAAACAGCAACACAAAACCCCCCCTCATTAAAAAATTTTGGAAAAAAGCAAAGTCCTGAAAGAGATAAAAGGATGGAGGGATCATATGTCCAGAAGCAAATGCATCGTGAAGCCTCTGGTCAATGACATCAGTTACTTTGTAAATGAATTAGAAGTCCTAATTCTGCTTTAGCTTAGAAATCTGATTATCCTAGAGCTTGTAAGAAATCAGCTTTAATCCTCTTTTAAATGTCATTCAACAGGTTCTCTGTTGTACGTGGTATGCAAATGAATTTCCCTTATCAGATCCTTTCTAATTCATTTTCCTTCCACAGGACATTCTCAGAAATAATTTAAGACTGGACTCTGAAAATTGTTCCAATCTTGAATAACATATGTTTGAAGCATATTGTGTCTCCAATCAGCAAATCACTCCTGAATTCAAAAGCAAAAATCCTTGTTACTCTACATGAAAATTAAACATGAAAATTTTCTGACATGTTATGTCCACATCTAAGCTGCTCTCCATATATTTCAGTGTCAGCTCAAAATGAAATTTAAAAATCCTAGCATTGTCTCCCCTATTCAAAATACACCAGATTTTCTTATGGTTATGATCATAGCCAAAACTGCAAGGAGTGAGGGATGTAACTCAAGTTTTCCTTCTTCAGATAGTGAAAAACAGTATTAGTAATTACTCCTCAAGCAGATCAAAAGGAAAATGAACATTGAAATGAAGTCCAAGTCCTGGTTTAGTCCTAAACCTGTAAGATAACATAGGAAAAGCTACATCTTTATAAATTATTTTGAGTTGGAAAACAAATTAAATTTTGCTGTTGCATTAGGTCCTTGTAAGAGGCATAGCTGCTGAAATGTAAACAGTAGGGACTATATAATGTGTTTGGTCTAAAAGTAAATACAGTTGTTTACTCAACTTGCAGATTTAAGATGAAATTTATGGAAAGCTTTATTAACCATGTGGCGACCTTCTAAGACTTGAGATGCTTGATTTATATTTCTCTCTTTGCTTAGATGTACGCACTCATGTAAGTGGTAAATGATTTCATTTACTCTACACCAGGGTTACCTTTTTGTCTTTTAAATAACTTATAATTGAAGGTCAATATTACATTTAGAGTGGGAAGGACATCAGTCAGTAATTGTCAGTGTCTTTTCCCCGAAGATAGAGTTTTTTTGAATCATCTGGTCATTTTATCATTATATATGTATATGTAATATGTATATCCTAGGCTTTATTATGTACAAGATATAGATACAAATGGATACCCACGTGAAATTAATATGTATTGCTCCCAGTATTTTAATCCTCTTTCTATATTTTAAGAATTCTTTATTTTGTAGATCTTGGTAGGAAGAATCTATCTCTTGGGGGACAAAGGGATGAAAAATCTACATACTTGCTTTTTTGGCCTCTGTTATAGCTAAGCGGGACACGTGAACTAGGATTAGCCAATCAGACACAGCTCTTCCAGGTTTGATTCCCAGAGCTTCTAATAGAACAAAATTCAGGAATGGTGGAGGATGCATGCTGGAGGTAGTAACAATGGTTCAGGATGGCCTCTCGTGTTCAACAAGCAGAGGTAGTCTTGCCCTCAGCAGAATGGGTTCTAAGCTATGATTTATGCCTGAGGTTCACACTTCTTGGCTCCTTTACCTTGTCTGTTCTCTAAGTCAATTTATCCAGTCTTCTGGCAATTCAGTGAGCCACTCAACGTCTTCTTAATCACTTCCCTTTCTGTATAATGAGCCAAAATCAGTTTGGGTTGATTGTTACAAGGATTCTTACCTATTTACAGCATGGAAAACTGGGGCTTTTCAGGAAAGATATCAAGATGTGAAATATGCTACCTGTGGTGTTTGGCAATCTTTGAAAGAACCATGGCATACAATCACTTAGTTGTGATTACCTTAATAAAATAGTAGTAGTTGGTCATCTAACATTAAACTAAATAGGTAGTGGAAAGCTCTCCCTTGACATGTTTCTTCCACCATGATTGACTGAGCCCAATAGGCCATGGAAGGTTACCTATCTGTTCTATTCAGTAATCAGGGTAGATTTTAGGTAAAGTTAAAGACTTAAAATGCATGCCTAAAATTATATTCTGTCTATCAACATATATGGTCACTGACCCATTCCCACCTCCTAGAGTAGATTATAAAACAATCTAGTTTTTCTCAATTAGCTTCCTCTGGGAATAAAAAGATTATTCTCCACCGTACTATGCTCTTCTCTGCACCCCAGTATGCTTACCCTGTAATCTGTATCATTTGGACTCTGTGACCACTTTTTCCCTTTGGATTGGTCAATGGGTGACAACAATGGCACAGTGTCTTCTGCAGAAGTTGTGTCTCAGCTCCTGTTCAGAACCCCTTTAGGTCTGACTCAGCTCTCGCCAGTCTCTAATAACAGTATTTCTTTGATCTTCTCCTTTAGTCCTAGCAGTGGTCTCCTTCTTTTACATCTACTGTGGCCTCCTACAATTGTTTTTCCTTGGGTAACTCAATATCCTTCATTCCTTTAACCTAAGTCACATCTTTATAAATAGTTGTTTCATAAAAGTCTCATTATTTGCATCATCTTGGCATCATCTTTCCTGTCATAATACTGACTGACATGGCAGTCCAAAGACAGAGGCTGGATCTTACTCATCTTTTAATTCCAATGATTAGCAAAATGCCTATCACACACAAATTTCTCAGAATAGTTGGATAGATCTGGACTCAGTGTGCAAAGAAAGCCCCCAAACAGCTTCCACATTTAGACTATATTTGTCTAATGTTCAGTGAGCTCCCAAAAATCTATTTCACTGTAGCTCCTAGGACTCCTCCCATTGTGTATGGAACTAGTGCGCTGCAGTAGAACAAGCATGGAATTTGAACACAGGCAAATAGATCTGTGTAATCTCAGAATGATAATTTAACTTCTGAGTAATAAAACTAACCTTAGAAGACTGAATTGTTTTATAGGCTAAACTGTGGTACCAAATAAATATAAAAATACAATGGCTTTGATGAGAGCAGTTCATTTCTCTCACACGTAATAGTCCAGATAAAAAGTGGCTCACACCAGTGGGACAGGTCTGTTTAGTGTGGCCATTCAAGACAAAGATTTTTGCCATCTTGTTCTTTTACACTTGGGATAGTGTTTTTCTCTCTTCTGTTGAAGCTGAGTGATGACTACAATAGGAATGGTTAAGCAAGAACATAGTAAATGCACAATTTTCTTTAATTGTTTTCCATTTTTTTATTGTGTTAAAATACACATAGCAAGATTTAGTATCTTAACCATTTTCGTTTACAGCTCAATGGTATTAATTGCATTCATATTGTTGTGCAACCTTCACCATCATCCATCTCCGAAATACTTTTCGTCTTGCAAAACTAAAACTTTGTACCCATTAAATCATAACTCCCCATGACCTGCTCCCCCCAGGCTTGGTAACCATCATTCTACTTTCTGAAACTATGAGTTCTTCTTCTCTTCCTCTTCCTTCTCCTTCTCCTCCTCCTCCTCCTCCTTCTTCATGTTCTTTATCTTCTTCCTCTTCTTCTTCTTCCAATTTTTTTTTCCAGATTCCACATACAAGTGAGATAATGCAGTATCTGTCTCCCCATGTCTGGCTTATCTTCTTAACATAATGTCCTCAGGTTTATCCACATTTTCACAAATGACAAGATTTCCTTCTTTTTAAAGACTGAATAATATTCCATTATATACATATAATATTCATATAGAATTATAATTCATACAATAATGGAATATATACAGTAAAATTGCATGATATATACTTTATACACACACACACACGCCCCACATTCTTTATTCACCCATTGACAGCCATTAGGTTGTTTCCATATCTTGCTATTGTGAATAATGCTATAATAAACATAAAACTACATATATCCCCTTGAAGGTAGTGATTTTAATTCCTTTGGCTATACACCCAGAAATGGAATTACTAGATCTAGTGGTAGTTCTATTTTTATTCCTCTGAGGAACCTCTACGCTGTTTTTCTTAATGGCTCTACCAATGGCTGTGTGTGTGTGTGTGTGTGTGTGTGTGTGTGTGTGTGTGTTACTTAACAAGATTCTGAGGAAATGAAATAATCTCAGACTCTGGAGGAAGATAATTATGTTTAAATCCTGGCTGCTGTCCTTACAATACAAGTCATCTTGGGAAAGTGACTTAATCTTTTAAGCCAATTTCCTCATGGGCAACAATAATGAATACTTCACAGAATTTTGGTGATGAATAAAAAGACAATATATATAAAGTAGTTAGCACAGTATCCAGAATATATTATATGCCAAACCAAACATTATTAAGAACTACATTTCTGTGGGGACTGAGTAAGGCAAAGTAGGTCTATTTATTTCCCAAGGAAAGCAGGTTAGAGTCAGACACTATGGCAGTCACCACTTCAGTAAGCTGTTAGACCAACTAGCTTTAAGGCATTTTGTTCATCTTCACCTAGACTGAGAACGGTATAAGGACTTTAATATATCTAGTGGAGAGCATCAAAAAAGACGGACACACAAACATGCAAAAACAGGAAGAAACAAGAAATGACACCTTGAACTATAAAATTTTGTCTGGAGAATATTACAAAACTCTAACATCACTTATTGCTTCTTCCTCACTTTAACATTTTTTAAGAATACTACAGGAATTCTTAGGCTGAATAAGAAAACAAAGAGTTCCACAGCAAGAATCCAAGCCCACAGGCGGAAGCCTTTCTAGTTTTATAAGTCATGCATTATCACCTCCACAGCATTCTGTTAGCTAAAAACAATAGCTAAAGTCAGCTTAGATCCAAGGAAAAGCAATACACACACGCCCACATGCACACACACGCACACACACACACACACACACTTCTTGATGGAAAAAGTGCAAAAGATTTTGCAGACAAGTTTTAAAAACTCCATATGATGTATATTTATATTTTGGACTTAGGTCCTAAGTTTTTATATACATATTCTGGGTCTACACTGAACATACCCCATATTTTGAAATTTAAAACTACAGTTTAAACATTATTTAAACAAAGCCATTATATAGCACATAGTACATATTTTTAAATTATTATGGCATCCGTTACCCTAAATTCTCTTTTCAGAGTTTGTAAATGTGTATCAAATGTAACAGACAGAATATATTAGCAAAAAAGTGTTTGTCATAGCAAGAACTTTCTCAAAATAATTGTTAAAAATACAAATTAGATGTAAATGCTATGTATTTTTGTAGATGACAGATGATATTAAAGAGTCTTGTAGATGTTTCTACAAAACTTCCCTCCCTAGAATTATCAGTGCATTAGAAATGATGCACTTGTTAAAAAGCAATATCCTTAGCCTAAAAGCTCATACAATCAATTTTATGGTTCACATATTTGAATTGTCATTATTTTAATTAGGAGTTATTTATCTCAATTCATTCCACATCAAGTCTAATTTCTGGCTCTATGGTACTCTATTTGCTAGAGTATTGTCTTAAAAAAACTCAATTTATTGTTCAGTGACAAGAATATCATCCTTATTTAAGGAAACCTAATTGTAGAGCTGGCCTGAAAATGACCTTATACAAACAAAATTCACCGAACTTGGCTCTAACTTTTGGTGTGATACGATTATGACCCATACTTCTGCCCTAATGTAATTCTCTTATCCAGTTATTATCCAAGCAATCCCTTGGAAGTTGGGGTTTATGCTTTGAATGTGAGTATCATTTCCCTTCTTAGAGCAAATAAAACATAAGATTTTCCTGGAAAGAACAAGGCTTAATGTAAAGAACAAAACAGAAATGATACCCATGTTTTAATATATACAATGGAGTATTACTCAGCAATCAAAAAGAATGAAATCTTGTCATTTGCAACTATGTGGATGGAACTGGAGGGTATTATGCTAAGCAAAATTAGTCCATCAGAGAAAGACAAATATCATATGACTTCACTCATATGAGGAATTCAAGAAACAAAACAGATGAACATAAGGGAAGGGAAGCAAAAATAATATAAAAACGGGGGGGGGAATAAAACATAAGAGACTCTTAAATATAGAGAACAAACAGGGTTGCTGGAGGGGTTGTGGGAGGGGGGATGGGCTAAATGGGTAAAGGGCATCGAAGAATCTACTCCCGAAATTGTTGCACTATATGCTAACTAACTTGGATATAAATTTAAAAATTAATTAATTAAAAAAGAAATGATACTCATGTTTTAATATAAAAGTGGGAGAAAAAAATTATCTGTCAAACAAGAGTTACAGCTTGAAAATGTGAATAAATTATTATGATTCTACAACTTTGATGTTTTTTAACATTTATTTATTTCCAAGAGACAGAGAGAAACAGAGCATGAGTAGGGAAGGAGGAGAGAGGGGAAAACACAGAATCTGAAGCAAGCTCCAGGCTCCAAGCTGTGAGCACAGAGCCTGATGCCAGGCCTGAACTCATGAACTGTGAAATCATGACCTGAGCTTAAGTCAGACATTTAACCTACAGAGCCACCCAGGGACCCCTATAGGCTTTGATTTTTAATGCCATATATCAATGTTAAGGCTATGACTATGTTGTGTTAGAATTTCCCTCTCCACCAAGTCCCAGAAAACAAACCTAAACCACAATGCCCACTTTATGATATCATATTTGTTACATTTTGCCATTCATATAATTGATTTTGTATTCTTAATTAACTTTTTAAATATGGGAATATTATTTCCTCAACTAGATTGTAAGTTCCCCAAATACTGAAAGTTATGCTTTATACACTTTTTAATGCCTCCCTCACTATCTAATGAAGTATTAGGTATAAATAAGATAGGTATTTGCTAATGAATTTTTAATATAATTAAATTATTGAAAGTTAACATGTTAAACTTACATGTAACAGAGGGCAAAATACAAGAATTTAGTATCAGAATCAGTTTAATTTTGTATAATCAGTTTCTTCAAATAAAAACAAAATTTTGATGATAAATAAATCATCATGACCCTTATTAACTATTAAGAAAGCAATGATAATCATTCATGTTTTAACAAAGAATTAATTATTCAGTAATAATACAAGATAAAGGAGATAGGAGTAAAAATAACAGATAAACCATAAATTGAGAAAATAAGTAAAAGCTGAAGTAATCTGATGATTTCAGCTCTGATTGTTGATCATATTTTCCATATTATTTATTTGTATTTGAAACAAACTAAAAAGCGACTCAAAGATGACAATTTTTTTTAAGATTTTATTTTTATGTAATCTCTACACCCAACATGGAGCTCAAACTCACAACCACGAGATCAAGAGTCACACATTTCTCTGACTAAGCCATCCAGGTGCCCCAAAGAAGACACCTTTAAATGGGCACATGGGTGGCTTAGCCAGGACTTTGGCTCAGGTCAAGACTTCATGAGCCCAAAGTTGGGCTCTTTGCTAACAGCTCAGAGCCTGAAGCCTGCTTTGGATTCTGTGTCTCCCTCTATCTCTGCTCCTCCCCTGCTCATGCTCTGTCATTCTGTCTCTCTCTCAAAAATAAATAAAAACATTAAAAAAAAAAAAAGAAGACACCTTTTACTTAAAAACAAATGTCACAATAGGACATGGAATAAAAACTTCAAAAGTTGAAGATATTCAGTCAGAGCATGAAGAAGTCTTAAAGATGCCTGATATAACTGCTTAACATAAGAGATGAGGATTAGAGACCAAGAGATTTGCTATGGGTATGAAAATAAGTGACTGGACCAGGAATAGATAAAACAAGTGCTCCTTTTACCACCATGGACAGACATTCACTCATCATGTATAATAATGTATATTGGCTCAATTATAAATACTGTTATTTTGAATCCCCTAAAAAACTTCTTCTATTCCAAGGAATGCCTCAACTTGTCCATTAATCTCCTTTTTTTTCACCACCTGTACAATATACCAATAGAGTATTTCCTGCTAATCAAATGTCTATGTCATACACTACATCATGGACAGAGAAAAACCTAAATTGAAATGGACTCTACCCGTCTGAGGCTGCTTTTCACCAATAGATAAAGTTGGGGCAATCAAATGTTGACTTCATATTTGATATTCATATTCAAATATCTTTTTTAAATTTTTTAATGTTTTTAGAGAGAGAGACAAAGCATTAGCTGAGGAGGGGCAGAGAGATAGAGGGAGACACAGAATCTGAAGCGTGAGCTATCAATCCAAGCTCTAAGCTATCAGCACAGAGCCTGACACGGGGCTTGAACCCGTGAACTGTGAGATCATGACCTGAGTCAAAGTTGGATGCTTAACTGACTAAGCCATCTAGGTGCCCCAAATACCTTATATTATTAACAACTAATTCTACTAAAATTAATGTGAGCTTTGATTTTTAAATGCATTTTAATAAATATATTAGCTTGTATTGTATTCTGGCATGAGCATTCTGGCAAAAGAAAGCAAGAACTAACCCAAATTAAGGGCTCCTTTCATTAATTTGAGATGTGTCCCAAATATGTAATAAAAAAATTATTTCAATGAAATATTGAAAAATTATTTCAGTGAAAACCAGCAGAGTGCTCAGAGTAATCAATAAACATGTACTTAATGAATAAAATTATTTTTCTAGATAGATGTTAGGGTTTTGATCCCTTTTGCCTGGGGACTTACTGTCCAGTAAAATTAGAATTATTTTATGTACAAAAATAAGTAGAAACACCAAAAGATAAATTATCAGGGCCAGATGTTGATGCATAATACAGACAACAATGCATCGTCCAGTAAGTAGTTCAGTGAAAGGAGAAATGTTTGGAGGAGGGTGGGGAAAGGGATGGTTCATATAACTGGACTGGATGTTGTTGCTACAAGAGCAATGTCTGAGAAGAAAGTAAGAATGATTCTGCAATTAAATCCTTTGAAGAGTTGTTTCACTGTCTCCATATACACAGCTTTTGAATGCAATATGTAGGACAGCATACCCAACTGAAGTGCAAAAATCCTTTTCAAAAAACGCATTTTCCTTATTACCCAAGGATCAAATAATAAATAATAATAATAAATGCAGCTTGAGGAGGAAAAGCCACACTCCCATTTATTCTTTTTTTGTGTTTTACCTTAAAAGAAGCTTTGATATTTTTGTACATCAGTCAGCATCCAGCTCATTTCCGTACTGGTGTGTTAACCTTCTCCCTCTGGACACTTGGGATATTAATATTATCCTCTGTAACAATCAGCAGAAGAAATAGAGCATTTACGCAAATACTGCAAATTAGATTAAACTGCAGTTCTGATGTAACCCTGTGACATACAGTTTCTTGCGAATTAAGCCAAATGTACAAGCATTTAATGACTAATCCTTTTAGGTATTTTAATGCCCACATGAAGATTTATTAAGGAGAAAGGGAAAGCATATGCGGTTTTCCGTTAGAGCCTGCCTGCGGGCGGAGGATTGAGCAGATTGGCTTTTTTTAATTAATATTTCAGTTCTTTGTGTTTTGGCGGGCAGGTTGCACGTGGTCCTGGTACTGAACGGACAGCTCCTTTCTCTTAGGCTGTGCGCTGGGGGCTAGAAGTCTATAAGGGCAGTGGCAGACCCTGGAGAGAGAGGAGAGAAAGAGGGCGGGAGAGGAAATCAAGTGCTGACTCCCCCCACCTCTTTCTTTCTTATACCCCACACAGCCATAGGCTTGCCTCCTTCAGAAATTAACCTACTGATCTATATTGGTAAAATTAGTTATACTAGAAGGCTTCTCAGTTCAGCCACAAAAGGGGAGGAGAAAGCTTGTCAGACCCTCCTCCCTCCCCTGGGCTTACTACAAACAACTTTTCTGATGCTAGGAGGAAACCTTTGAAGATAAAGGCAAGTTCGCCTGCATTTTAGGAATCCCTTCTGCAGATGGGAGGATTCTAACTAATGAAATCTCCAGGATCACATTTGTTTTGAATATTATGAAACCTTGTTAAATGAAGTAATACAGGCCTGTGTGTATGTGTATATATATGTATATGTGTATATATATATATATATATATATATATATATATATACACACACACACATATGTATATGTATATATATACACACACACATATGTATATGTGTATATATATATATACACACACATATATATATGTATATGTATATATATATGTGAATGTGCATGTATATACAAGTATGCATAGGTATCTATAGAAAGATGGAAATAGATATAGATGGACATAGAGCCTGATTAACCAACTTAAAAATATTGCTGATCTTGAAAATTTCTTCCATTTATTCCAATTGCATACTGCTTTCAAACAAAATTTGAACTGTGTTTTAAAGTTCATCAGAGTGTGAGAAAAAGATGTAAGGAATTGTGAGCTATTGGTAACCACACATCGCATTAAGTACCTTGAGGCATTAAGATGTTTTCATAGAAATATGAGTCAAAATAAAATACATTAGGCATATATCAAATATATCACACATTTTTGTTAAACTAAGACATAGAACATGCATTTCTATTTACATTTCTCCTCATCTGGGAGATAGAACTATTGCTCCTTATCTGTAGTTCTCTCCTTCTTCTGAGTGTATAGGAAGATTATACTCTTTCCTTGGCCTGTAGTTAGTCACAGCCACACAACTAGATCTGGCCAATGTGCTTCTGGAACAAAGAACTTGTTTACCTGTGCCAGAACTTCCAGAACCCTCTGCAACCTCCACCTTGTGATAATGCACAGATAAAGATCTCACTAGATGCCTGAGCCTCCATATGGAGGATAGCAGCCTTGGTGGGGTGTCCAAATCCACAATGAAGTGTACATTTGAGCATAATAAACTTCTGTTGTGTTAAGCCACAGAGATTTGGGAGCTATTTGTTACCAAGGTGCAGCATGTTCTAATCTGACTAATAAATCCTGTAAAGAAAAATAAATAGTAAGCTTCTCTTGCTCAGAATTGCCAATGATTCACTTTTTATGGGACATTATAAACAATTGCTGTTCAACAGAAATAAAATGCAGGTTACATAAGTCATTTTAAGTTTTCCATATTTTAAAAAGAAAAAAGGAACAAGTAAATTTCCTTTTAATAATATATTTATCAATATATCAAAATATTATCATTGCAGTCAATAAAAAAATTATGAGATATTTAACTTTTCTTTTTCAAATAAGTGTATGAAAATCAAGTGTGTGTTTTATACTTATAGCACATCTCAATTTGGACTAGCTTGATTTCAAATTGCTAATGCCTTTTAGCCAAAAATCACCAAACACACACTTGTAGTTGAAGAAAATGGGTTTATAACTTGTATGAACACCATGGGAAGTCATGGAAACTTTCTACAAAGTGCATTAGAAAAAATTTATTATAGGATTTTAACTTTGGTTAGGTGATTTCAGGAATGGTGCGAGAAGCAGAGGTTCACACCGGATTGAGTGTTCTCAGAAAGAGGGGAAAACTTTGTGATTAGGTTTCTCGATAAACATTTTACATTGAGGGAAGACTAAAGGCAAAGCTGTAATTAGTAAAGAAGCAGCAGTAACTCACATTAGCCAAGAAAGGAGTATATTGGGTGTTTTCAGGTGTGATCAAATGTTCATGTCTTGTCTATGTTCACATATGATTACAGAGTAGTCTTGTTTCCATCTTCATCTACCATGGTCACAGAGTGGCCCTATGTAATGTTGATGTTCTGTGAGATGGCTTGTGTTCAACAGAACACCAAGACCTGACCATGAGTTAGGCCAGCCTATAGCAACACCATGGCCTAGTGGATAATGCTAGCTCAACTCCTGGATGTCAGAAACTATTTGGGGGTTAGGGGGGTGGTTTAGTTTAGTATAACTTTTTCTCAAAGTGTTTGGATTAGTCTTCTAGGGCTGCCGTAACAAAATGTCACAGACTGGGAGGTTTAAACAACAGAAATTTGTTTTCTTAGAGTTCTGGAGGCTAGAGTCCAAGATCAAGGGGTCAGCAAGTTTGGTTTCTCCAGAAGCCTCTCTTCTTGGCTTGCAGATGGCCACCTTCTTGCTGTGTCCTCACATGGTCTTTCCTCTGTGGGTACACATTCCTGGTTTCTCTTCCTTTTATTAGAAGGACATGAGTCATATTGGATTAGGGCCCCACTCTTATGACCTCATACAACCTTAATTACCTCCTTAAAGGCCCCATCTCCAAATATAGTCACATTGGGGATTATGACTTTAATATACGAATTTTGGAGGGAACAATTCAGTCCAAAATGGTACTCAATAGCCACATGTACCTAGGCATAGCACCGTACAGTTACAGACAACTTGAAATTGATTGTGTCTATTTGCTAGAGACACACTGACTAGGGGCATTTCTCAGTAGAATAAAAAAAAAAATGAAAGTTTCACAGCTAAAAGGAACTCTGGATTTTTTTTTTTTTTGGTCACTCTTTTCATTATGTCCTCTCCCTATAATGTAACATACTGACTTCATGGTAAAGAGTTCTGTAATTAGGTGTTAAGATGATCCTTCCGTCCATCCTTTAACATTTCTCTCTTTTTGTTTAAGTTTATTTATTTATTTTGAGAGAGAGAGAGAGAGAGAGAGAGAGAGAGAATGAATGAGGGGTGAGGGGCAGAGAGAGAAGGAAAGAGAATCCCAAGCAGGCTCCACAGTCAGTGCAGACCCCAACTCAGACTCAATCCCATGAACTGTGAGATCATGACCTGAGCCGAAATCAAGAGTCAGACATTTAACCAACTGAGTCACCCAGACACCCCTATCATTTAACATTTCTTGTTTCCAATCAGTGAATCATTTCTGAGAATAAATATTATGGTGTCATAAGAACTTTAACTCTGTCATTCAAAGCCACACAAGTGGCATTCTTTCCAACCTAGCAAGAAACATAAAATAGCCTCTGTCTCATGCTAGATATACCATCTTGGGAAGGGACAAGATGAACTTTCTACACTTATTTTTTAATAGGCCAGTAGTCTTATTTTTCTGTGGAAATATGAGTAAGTTCCGTGTACTATGGAAAATCACAGATTTTGGAGTGATCTTTGGATTGCTGATTTTGAAAAGGGAGAAAAAATGTTAGAATGAACAACTTAAAATCCCAGACCTTTTAAAATAATGCTCTTGGGTTATTTTGGCCACCACAATCTATACAACAATGGTAAATAAACCCATTGCCAAGGTATACAATTTCTGCATCTCAAGGATTTTGAACTTTGCTGTCGACTATACCTGAGACACACTTGACCTTGTAAATGAAAAGTACATTAGAATGAGGTCTCTTTAACATTCTGCATTACTCCTCCTCCTCCTCCCTTGCCAGAGTCTAGATAATTACTGAAAGAGCTTCCTTTTCTAAGTCAAAACTGGATGTGCCAGAGAACAGCATCTACATGTGCTTAGTTTTGTCACCATCTAAATCTTAGCATTCAGGTTGGAACACACTCCTAAAAAGACCTAATGCTGTTTCAACGTGTTTAACTAGGGAAAGAAACCTGTTCTCTTTAACTGCTGGCACATAAATATATGAGAAGTAGATAGTGTTCAATCATACAAAGAACCTTACACTGTATTATTTATCAGAATGTCTGCATTCATTACAGGTATTTCTAATATGTAGTACATATTTCATACATCACAGTCTATATGTGTTTCCAGTGTCTTATACTAGAGAGAAGTCTCAATGCTAGATTTGGTCTCTAATTTTCCAAAAAGGAGGGCTTGAGAGGTGTTATTTTTACATCTGAAGATTTACATTAACCTATACCGTCCCCATTTCACCGAACTTCCTAAAATGGACATTCCAAGACATGACTCATTCCCAGCCAGAGTGGCAGGATATGCCTAAGGGGACAAGATTCCAAGAATCATTAGAGTGGTTGTCTTCCCTTCTGCAGTAATTTCTTCAGTAAAGTGCTTTATCTGAAGACAGAGAGAGAGAAAGGGAGTGAGTGATTGAGAGCAGGAAAAAATATTAATAGAGGATTACCAAAGGGCAGTAGTGGTGATACGGTGTTTCTGGGATTTCTACTTCCATCCTTTGGAGAGAACATTGGAAGACAGAGGGAATGAATTCAGGAGTATGCTTATAGATTCCCTCAAGGCTGTTCATGATACCAGAATGGAGAATACACAAAGTTGTCCCTTCTGAATCTAAAATTCAAAAGATAGTGCTCTGACATGGAAATCAGTAGAAATGTTTACATTGAAGACAGAGAAAGCAGAATTTAATGTTGGAAAGGATGGGTCATGGAAGAGAAGCAATACACTTTATCACTATTAGGGTTGATACAAACCCATGAGAAGGGTTGTTCTACAAGCAAGAAGGTGATTTGCAAATCTTACCTAATCATTGTAAAGCACACTAACAATTACAAAGTTGATTCATATATATTTATCCCCATTTAATACAACCTGGCTGTGAAAGACAGCAGAGTGGTTAAGTGACTTGCCTGAAGTCACAGAGCCAGTCAGTGGCAGAATTTACACATCCTTCACCATCCTCCACTGTTCAAAGGGAAATCAAAAGAGATCAGTTCATCCTAGCAATTGTGTCTAATGCCCATATGATGCCTATAACCAGAACTGACTTGGGCAGAAGGGGCATTACCTCAGGCCACCAAAAATGACAGGCCAAAGTAGGAAAAAAAATTGTAATGGACTGTCCTGTTAGGTAAGATATGTAATAAAGCAGAACTGTTACAAATTTCTGGACAATGTCCCTGAACATTCCAGGCAGCAGATAGTAGGAAACAAAGGAATAAGGTAAATATGGATGGACCAGGAGTTTCAAAACAAAACTATTCAAGGGTAAGTAAAAGACAGACGTGAGGTCTAAACAGCATGCACAGAGCGTGGAGATTCGGCAAGATTACATAATGAAGTCAAGAAAGTGTAAAGGCAAACACTAGCACAGCCAAGTTGAAGAATAAAGGGCGATTGCACCAGAGATTAAGATAAATAAAATAATAAGGCATTGTTCCAGTACATAAGGAAGAAAAGGTCAATGGAAAAATAAACGGGACCTCTGAGAGGCTTGCTGGGGTAATTGACAGAAGAGGAAGACAAAGCTCTTTTAGTAAAAAAAAAAAAAAAAAAAAAAAAAAAAAAAGGAACAGGAGGCCTTGATTGCCTCAAAGCTCCTCAAGGCTACTAACAGGGAGAAGAGGCAGGGGCTTAGGGTCAGCAACCAGACACATCAACAGGGGTCAGTTAGAAGGTAGGTGATGAGATATGCACTAGGGTGACAAGAACTTGAAGTATTAAAATGGAGAAGCACACACTCTCACAGCCCCCATGTCACTGAGAAGATGCCCAAGATATGGAAGCAAAAGAGAGACAGAAACCTGTGGACATTGGAAGGAAGCGAGCTAGACCAGAGCACAATCCCATGAGGGAGTGGAAGGCCAGGAGAACAAGAAGGATGAGGAGAGAAAGAGAAGGGGAAGGGTATGGAGAGGGAGAAGGAAGGAGGGAGGGAAGGGAAGAAAGGGAGAGAAGAAGAAAAAATGAAACTCTAAAATTTAAAAGACCACAATGTTAATTAAGCCAGGAGCAAATACTGGAAGTAATTAGCCATAAAGGGAAAGGAATTGAGGTGTGGGGGAGGAGGACTGAGCTGTCCCTTCCCTGGATCCTGAGTGAGAGGCTTTGGACTGAGTGGATGCAACTTTCAGAGTTCCAGCTCCAGCCCTGGCCTTGTCACTTGCTTAGCTGTCTGGTTCAGCAAAGGATAGGACCTAATGACCTCCTACAGCTCCCCCCAGCTGGATTTTCTTTGGTGCCATCTGTCCAGGGCTACAAAAACCAACTCTAGGGAAGCAAGCGTGCCCTGCTAATAATGTCTTTCTTCACTTAACCTCCTTAGCAACCTCCATCCTTTCAAATAATAATACCCAACATTTCTTAAGAACTTCCCTGCAGCCAAGGAATATATATACTCCCTTGAGCCTCACAACATCCTGATAAGCTAAGAGTTCATAGTCTTTTTCCCGTTTTACAGGTCAAAAATGAAATAACTGGCTACGGTAGAATAGGGATTGAAGCCCAGACCCTGTGATTGCAGAGGTTACAAGGGGGTCCTGGAATCTAGGGCTGGATCCACAGACAGGTGGACGCCACCGGACCCACTGGGAGCAGGTGCTGCAGTAGACTGGTGGAAACCTCCGGTCGCCTGTGGCCTGGCTCTGGCCGCGTTCAGCAGTTTCACAGCAGGCTAGCCACCGACTCCCAGAGGTAGGGCCCGCGACAGACAGACCAGGGCAGGTAACAGGCTCTGGACGCCGGGCACACAGTCATCACCAGAGAAGAGAGGGATAGGCTCAGAGAGACTGGATTTGAGGCCTCCGGAGTCCGGAAGACTTCCACTGGAAGACGTCAAGATGGCATGTCTCTGAAAAAAAAAAAAAAAAAAAAAACCTGGGCCGGGCCTCCAGGTGGGGGATTTCTGTCAGGCATCCAGAAAAGAATGGAGACAAGAGATACAAAGAAGGGAATTTAAAATGTGGAAAAGTTTCAGTACGAACAGCACAGGCCAGAAGATTTAGGGACCCCTTGGCCATTACTCCTACCTTTTCAAGCCTCACTTTGGAGGCTTGCCTACCTGCCGGAGGAAGAAGAGTCGGGCAGTTTCCCTCCTTGCACTTAGACCCCCATTACCTCAAACGATTGTTAGTACAAGCTATACCTACCTCAGAAGGCTGTTTTCAGGATCAAAGGATACAGTGCTTGTAAGGAGCCTGACAATAGTAAGTGCTCAACAAATGCTAATCCTTGCTGTTATTTGTTGTTATTCTTTGCTCTGTAAAAACAAAGCCATAACTATACAAATCCTCCTTACTTGCGCTGTGGGGAGAGGAGTGTTCTCAGGACCAAATGAGTCAATCCTAGTGAAAGTGCTTAGTACAGGAGGGCTCCATACACGACCCTCAAGCCTCAGAAACCCCTTACGCCCTACAAGGTTTAACACTGAAGGAGGCGGGAGAGGACAGAGCGTGGCCCTTCCTTAGCTCACAGGTTTCTTTGCGGAAAGGAGCAAGTTTCCCCAGGGAGAGCGAAGCCTGAGCCGGCGAGCCAGTGAGCCAGTGAGCCGGCTCCCCGCCTCAAAGAGCGCAGCCAGCCAGCCCCCACCCCCGCCCTCCCGAGAGCACCGCGCCCTCCCGGGCTCGCGCGGCTGCAGGGGGGTGAGCGCCCTCTGACTCCGCAGGGCTGGCGAGGCTGGTTCTATCGGTGCCCCGGGAGAGGGTGGGCGAGCCCGTGCCATGCCTGGGTGCAACTCGGCAGCTGCTACACACGGGCGAGGGGTCTGCCCTCGCAGATGAGGGCCTCAGCTCCAAGTTTCACTGTTATCAAAGACAAGACTTCAGACGAGAGTTCCTCTATTTAATTTTCGACTAATACATTCGCAAGGCTTTTTAATTGCTTGCAAATGCATCTTCTCTGTACGATTATGGAATCCGTGTTGCCTGTCGGCTGCAAGGCTAAAGCGGAATACAGATCCGCGTTAGGCTTTTGACAAACAGCGCGGAGGGCGGGGTAGGGTCGTGATGGAGGAGGTTTAAAAAAAAAAAAAAGGAAAGGAAGAAAAAGGAATTAAAAAAAAAAATCAATGACAACCCTTAAACTGAAATGACTGGAGAGTCTGTCAGAAATGTTAATTTCCCCTAAATATCCCAAAAGCTCTTTTATAAACTGGCCTGCTTTTTCTCGTTTGGAATTAGGTAACGTTTTACGCAAAGTGGCCCTTCTGTTGTTGAAAGTGGAATTGGGGTAGGGGGAGAGACTACCAAGAGAAAGTAGAAATGTTATCACATAATCACTGGAAAAAGGATGGAGAAACCTTTCCAAAAACATTCAGGGTCAGCGTCAGGCTAATAGAAATAGGAAAGACAAGCAATTCGTTCTTGGCTGGGAGCGGGTGTCTGACCTCGAGTCCCTCCCTATAAAGGTCCATGCTGTGCAAACCTTTCCTCTTGAACTATCCTGGCCCTTGTAGCTAGGCCAAGTTTTAGTTTCCTGGCTCCTGACTAGAATTTTCCTGGTATTTGGAACACTCTTCTCTCTCCATCTTACATCACTAATGAGGAAAAATGAATGAACCAGGGATTAGGATACTGTGTGGTCGACATTTGCCTTTTAGCTCCCTGAAGGATTGTCCCCACCCGCCTACCTTCCGGTAGGAGCAGTAAATGGGAGAGATTAGAGGATTCACACCGAAAGTGGTCCTTGGATAAGACCTTTCCATTGTCATTAAAATCTTGAGAGATTGTGAAACTTGAACCTTTTCCTCTCCCCCTGATCGCCCCCCCAACCTGCCCCCGTAGGGTCCTGAGAGCTTCCTCTGTTGTTGGCTCTTAGAGTCCCCAGGCTGAGCTTAGAAGCTTATCCACCCAGGGAGGAGGCATTCAGAGGGCAAGGGACGCAAGAAGAGGTGGAAGGTGCTTGAGCGAGGATAGAACCAGATACTGCTAGGATAGGACTCAGCAGGGGCCCCTGGCTGGCTCAGTTGGTAGACTATGTGACTCTTGGTCCTGAGTTCCCTGAGTTCAACCCCACATTGGGTGTAGAGCTCACTTAAGAAGGAAGTAAGGATGCTGCAGTCCTTGGCTGTCTTTGGGCTCTCTAAAGGCTCCTCTGCTCTTTATGTGCATCCAAAATAAAGAGTGGAAGGAAAGAGGATTGGAAGGGTTAAGAGAGGTACTGATATTCAGATCATACCTCTGGTTTTGCTTTGTGGAAAAAACATCTGCCTACTATATTGCATCTTCAGTGCTCCACTGTTTCCCCGTACAATTACCCTTCCAAAGCCAGGGTCTTTGTAATCATGAAAATGATCTCCTATTATGCAAACTCATGTCTGGGTTATGGAACTTCATGCTCCACTGTGGCAGAACATACTAAATTTCATTATTAGATAATGTACACACTTACTCTGTTAAAGCATAAGTTTAATAGATTTGATCTCATCTCTACCTTCTAAAGAGAAGGAGGGAAAGAAGGAAGGAAGGGAGGAAGAGAGAAAAAGAGAGAGGAAGGAAGATACTCTGGTTGGTTTGAATATATCCAAGAAAATAATTTTGGTTAAAAATATCCAAATAATTAGTCTACTCCATTTCACTTAGCATTATGTAGGCAATTTTGTGGGGGAAATCTATTTAGGTAACAGGAAAACACACAAAATCCATTTGGAGGAGCAAAGGAAATCCCAAGTAGGAAAAAGAAGGAAGAGGAGGAGGGGGAAGGGAAAGGAGAAACCCTTGTTTAATAAAGTTAGGGTAGACACTTGTTTGCTAGTAATTGTCCACCAACTTCAAACACACAGTGGGTGGCACATCCTTTCAGTAGAGTTGTTTGGGATTGGATGAAAACTGGGGTGACTTGTATGGTACCAGCCTAGAAGCTCAGGGAGGGACCTAAGTTTCCCATGCCAGCATCTGAATTGTAGGAAACAGTTAATAAACTCTCTTTTCTAGCCCAGGATCCTAACCAAAACAGTAATGATAGATATAAAGATTGCGGATTCCTAAAGCGACTGCGGTAGAACAATCCCTCCTGGAGTGTGGAGCATGGAATCAGAAGGCAGAACAGAAGTGCTGGGTGCTAAGGGAGAGTCTTCAGCTTCTAGGGTGCGGGGCTGGCGGGGTTTCTCCAAGGCTTTTAAGAGCTAGCTCAAGTGGGCGGAAGCCGGCGGGGCCTTGGGCTCAGGCTGGGATGCTCACTACAGGTTTCTCGAGGGAGGGAGCCCCAGGCGATTGTCACCATGTCTCCAACTCGCCGTGGCCAGTTAATTCAATTACGCGCCCGCTGGAGAATGTGTGGCCAATCGCTCTCCCTGAAAGGGGCAAAGCAGAGAAAGAGGAATTAGCTTTGCTGAAAAGCCCAGCCTTTGGGTCAAGCAAGATGGCACTTATTAATTGCTCAAGACTATTAATTGGATGGGAAGGGAAGATGGTGGGGGGGGGCGGGGGAACTGTCTGACAGAAACAAATCCTGCGCGCGCGCGCCCACCGCGCGCGCGCGCGCGCCCACACACACACACACACACACACACACACACCAAGCACAGCCACACACCTGCCTCGATGAGTTTCTTTAGAAAAGGGGCGCGCCGAGCAACCCCAGAGCAGATGGAAGGGAGCGCTGACCAGTATGTGCATATGGTGCGGATGATTTCCCCAACTTTTCTTTCAGGGACAGACAGCTTTTTTTGTTGTTGTTGTTGGGATGAGGCGAGAGGGAGCAGTTGGCCAAATGGAGTTTCCCTACAGTTCAGACGCTGGTGTGGGAAGCTGGGACATTGGGTGGAAGGAGAGATTTCAAAGGCAGATGTGGGCCCTGGCAAAGTCGACCCTTTAAAGCTAAGAGACGTACTTTACCCTCCCGGCTTAATTTCCTTTAAATACAAATACAAGTGGTTTTTTTTTTTTTTTCCTCATTCTGCGTGATCTTTAGTATCCTCTAATTCCACAGGGGTTCAAGAAACACTAAATGAACCCTGGATGCCTTTTGTCTTAGTATCAGGAAGTCACTCGGGAAAACAGAATGGGATAGGGAGTGGAATGGAGAGTTAAGATTGCCAGCGCTTCCGTGATGTCTTGAAGTATCTAGAGGGACGAGACAACTAGAGGTCATTCTGTGGATGTACTCAGCTCGAGGCCAGCTCATTACCAAAAGTAGCAGAGATGCGGGGGCTGCGTGTGGATCTTCTCCCCGACGGAGACAAACACATGGGCCAAACGCGCTGGCACCAGCAGGGCCGAGCAGGCGGTCACCAGTCCCGAGCCTTCTCGTTGTTCCCAGGGGAGAAGGTTTTACGTCTGCTGCCTGGACCTAAGCCGGGGAAAGAAGGTCCCTTCGCCTAGAATGAAGACGTATCTGACAGTAGGGGAGTTGGGGGAGGGGTTTGCGGCTCTTCTGAAAAGGGGCCATCCTTTTCCACTTCAGTTAGGACCCACAGGGAAACCAACATCATCCAACAAGAAAAGCGAGTCTGGCAATTCCCAAGATAACCTTCGGGCTCTACACGTTGGGGCGGGGGCGGATGTTGTGCCTTCTCAGAGGTGGGGGTGCCTGGGATTAGGTCGTGGGGGCAGGCCCTAACTCCCACAGACTGTTATTTATGTCGTCTGTGGGTGGAATATAGAGGCCTCACTCAGTCCTGGCAAACAAAAGATTCCGCTGCAAGCATTTTGGGATTCAGCCCCTCAGTGCCAAGGGCACTCATCTTACACGCTCCTACTTAAAGATCAAGTTGACCATTCTTTCTTTTCATCTTCATTGGGCTCTCATTCTCCTGACTTCATTAGACCAAAATATAGAATTTCAAGAAGTTGGGGGTGGGGGAGGGGACGCTTGCACACCTTGAAAAAGGGAGCAAGTGTTGGCTGCTGACCCTTGTGCAGGGCTGAAGCATCACGGATCTCCATTTCAGACAGTGCATTTCAATTCTTGTCATGTGCCTTTGTCCATTTATATAAAGCAAAGAGCGCTGAGTGACAGCCCCAGTTAGCCTGCATGAGCAGATCCTAATAAACCCTCCCAAACCCCGACCTAAAAAAAAAAAAAAAAAAAAAAAAAAGAAGCCACATGCCTGTTTGCCTGCGGCTTATTATTAAGACACCTTCTCAGCTTAAACACATAAAAGCTAACCAAATGAAATGGCAATTAAGACTAAATTACCCCTTCTATCTCTGAGATGAGTCTATGGGGCCAGCTAGTTCTTATGAGATAGACAGGGTTGGAGAGGGGACCTTGCAAAGCCTCAGTATTGCGGGCATGTGGCCACCACGAGCCCCTCCAAGTGCTAGAACACCTGGTGGAGGAAACTGAATTTTGAACGAAGTAAAGCTCAAATACTGTTTGAAAGTCAAGAAATCCACCAGAGAGACAGAGATAGGTGTGCACTGCCTCCTGTCCTCTCTGTAAAATATAACTTCGAAACATTTGAGGGTTATTTTGGGGTAATAGTGTTCAAATACCTGGTGTCACTGCTAAATGGTCTGCTACCCTCAACCCCCAACCAGCCCTGTTTCTGAAAGGGAAGAAGGAAAACACAAAAGAGGGGGGAAATGGGTTGGGTTGGGGAGTGAAAGACAACGTTTTACCTAAATGTAGAATCTTGTCACACGTCTTTATTCTCTCTTATTTTTCTTAAATATATTGCCAGTTACACCATTTCTTTATGATGAAAACTTGGGGCTGTCCACCGTGCCTATTTATTTTAAAAGCTGCTGAAAGTGTAAGCTACCGCAGGGTGTTGCCTTTCAAAAAAGGAAAAAGAACCCAAATTCGATGTAAATATGGAAAGAGCAGTATTGTTTCCACTTGGGCAAAGGCAGTCACCCCAATCTGGGTGAAATTGATTTGGGTGCTTGTTGGAAAAAGCAGCTTTCAGCATCTAGAAAGTGGAACCAATAGGAATGAACACTTACTCATGTAAAAGGAAGCTTTAATTAATATATATTTCTATCCCTAATATACACATATCGAGGCTAGATCTTTATCTTCCCAATAAAATGTGTGCAAATGCTCTCTGTAGAGATGAGTCCCCACCTCGGTCGGTATAGAAAAGCATGATAAAGGTTGGAAAAAATGGATAAAAATGTTGAAAGAACCTCCAGTTCCTTATTAGGCGAAGATACAATATTTATTCCTTGTCTCCTGGGATAAATCTCTTCTGCCTATTGTCCTCCCAGTTCTCAGTGCTGATGCTTAATTTTCAAAACTTCTATATTACCAAGGGACCTACGACATCAGCCAAAGAAATACTCAGCAAGTACAAAATCTGTTCCAGGGAGCTGCTTTTGTGCAGAGGGAAAATTTTGTTCCTACAGGTTTTTAAGTTGGTACGAGGCAAGGAGCTATCTGATCCGGGCAAAGCCATTACAATTTAGATCTCTATCTATAGAACATTTTTTTTCCTTAAAAAAAAATTGGAAAATACAAGAAGTTTGGATTTTTTTCCCGATTCTTTTTTTGGAGGGGGAAATTGCATCGTAAGCTTTCGGAGAAACCCAACATGTCAACTACCTTTCCGGGACTAGTCCACGATGCCGAGGTATTATTACTTTTTTTTTTTTTTTTTTTTTTGAGCGCGCGTGTGTGTGGCAGCGGCTGCGGCGGTGGCGGCGGTGGTGGCAGCTTTCCCTGTCTCTAATCTATATTGGACCGTTACATTTAATTATAATCTGGCTTTCGGGGGAAGTTAAGGAAGGAAAGGGGAGAAAGTTCGTTATGACATCTGTCGCCAGGAAGGGCAACTCTCTGCCACGTTAAGAAACATTTGCCATAATGAGGGGGAAAACATAATCCTAATAATAAAGAAGGGGGGGTGAGGAGAAACAGATAGAGATGGAAAAAGGATAGTCAGAAAGGCAAAGTAAAGAGACTGATGGTGGGGGGGGGCGGTAGGTGGACAAGGGGGGTGGGGAACAACGCACCCCTTTTGGAATGGGCTTATTCTAGGAAAGTGTAGCAGAAAGAGGGGGGTCGGATTCCTTGCCCCAAATGGTTAAGGAAATGAGCAAGTTGAACGATTTGCACAGACTGGATTTTGTAAATATATGGATAATGATTTTGAGCAGCTCTGGCGGAACATCGCAGCATGGACAGCCGCGGAATGTCGGTGTTGGGATCTGGCTGCGGCGGCCAGGCGCCGGCCCGCGCTCTGTGCGTGTGGACTCCGGTTCTGCTCCCCGTGGCCCCGGAGTCAGTCGCAAACCTGGCTCCCGACGCTCAGCTCCCTGTGCAAGTTAGGCAGGGGCTCTGTGTGTGTGCGCGCGTGTGTGTGTGTGTGCGTGTGTGTGTGTGGTGTCACCCGCACCTATATAGGGTGGGGGATTTTTTTCCGCCCTCTCGACTGTGAGGACGAGGCCGCCCACCCCCAGTTCGCCTGCTCGCAAAGGCTCTTTGGCAAAGGCGCTGAGCCGGGGTTGCGGCTCGGCCCCAGCCCTGCGTGCTCGCTCTCCTTGGAGAGCCAGAGAAAGCTCCTGGCTCCGGGAGAGCGGCGCCTCGGTTGCAAAATGACAAACCTCAAGTTTTTCTGCTCTCCCTTTTCCCCCTCTTCCTTCCAGATACGTCACGACGGATCAAACAGCTACCGTTTGATGCAGCTTGGCTGTCTGGAGTCCGTAGCCAATTCCACTGTCGCCTATTCCTCCTCCTCTCCTTTAACTTACTCCACCACCGGCACAGAGTTTGCGTCCCCCTACTTCTCCACTAACCACCAGTATACCCCGCTCCACCACCAGTCCTTCCATTACGAATTTCAGCACAGCCACCCGGCCGTCACCCCCGACGCCTACTCTCTGAACTCGCTCCACCACTCTCAACAGTACTACCAGCAGATCCACCACGGGGAGCCCACCGACTTTATTAACCTGCACAATGCGCGGGCGCTCAAGTCGTCCTGCCTGGACGAGCAGAGGCGGGAGCTGGGCTGCCTCGATGCCTACCGCCGCCACGACCTGTCCCTCATGAGCCATGGCTCTCAGTATGGAATGCATCCAGATCAAAGACTCCTGCCAGGGCCCAGCCTGGGGCTGGCCGCCGCGGGAGCAGACGACTTGCAGGTAAATAAGCATGCAGCGAATTTGTCTGCGCCCTCCCCTCCTCGCCCTCCCCCTCCCGCTCCGTTAAAGCTCTGACTGTAAGCTGTCTCGCCTCGCCCGGCCTCTCCTCGCCTCTCTCCTCTCCTCTCCTCTCCTCTCCTCTCCTCTCCTCTCCTCTCCTCTCCTCTCCTCTCTCCTCTCCTCTCCTCTCCTCTTTCTGTCACTCCGTCTCTCTCTCTCTCTGACACACACACACACACACACACACACACACACACACACACCACTTATGGAAAGTTATCAAAACAATTAGAGGAGGCGTGTGCCATTCTGTCACTCTCATTGGATCAAGGCATTTCACCTGGACGCCCGGGAGTCTGGCTAGCTGCGGGCCCCCACTTTCGGTCGGTCTGCACTGAAGTCGGTTGTGAATCCTCATTTCTGTCCCTGAGGGGATGGGATGGAGGAGATCGCGGTGGCTGGTTGAGCCATCGGGACTCAGATAAGACCCGATAAGTTGATGACCAATCGCACCCTCAGTCTCTGCGCTTTGCTGGGTCTACCCGCCTGTGCCAGGTGTTTATCCCAGACTGAGCTTATGGGGAACTTATTAAGAATTGGGGAACTGGTTTGTTCTGGCGACTTTGTTGAGCTCTAGCAAAAGTTTCCCCGAATATACTAGATTGCTGTGGAAAGTAAAGAATTGCAAATGCAACTCTCAAAATTTTACCCCAAGGAAAAAAATGTGCACAACGCCGTTTACGAGGTTGTGGACTTGAGCCTAATTCTCTCTAAGGAGCCCTCCCCCCACCCCCAACCACCACCCAGTTGGGTAATTCACAAACTTTATTTTTCTCACCAGGTTATTAACTTTTACATAAGATGCAACTCCTTAAAAAGAAGGAAATGAAGAAATAAAGGAAAAGAGAGAAGGGAAAAGGGGGGGGGAGGAAAGGAGAAACAGGAGGGAAGAGAGAAAGAGGAAAAAAGAGAGAGGAAAGAAGGACCGAAGGGAGGAAGAGAGGGAGGGAGGGAGGGAGAAATACAGATACTGTGGAGGCCATCAATCAGATGTATCTGTCTCCTACTTTCTTCCTCAATGTATTTTTGCACATTCTTTGCCAACAATAGAATTTATAATTTTGCAAACATATGCCCCCAGCCATATTTCAAGCAAATGAACCCACAAATATCTAAAAAAGAACTTAGAAGACATGAATTTGTAGCTTCTTTTGGCTGAAAGAGGAGCTGTAGATGAGTCCCTACTTTTTCAGTCCGCACAAAGGGGGCCAGCTTCTCCACAGCCTCCACAACGAAAGGGAAGATACGGGAAGAGCACAAGTTGGAGACGTAAGAGATCCCTTGTTGCGCACAGAAAATCTTTTCCCTTCATTTACCTCCGACAAAGGGATTATTTTGAAATTAAAGTGAAAGCCCTTACTGTCCCAACAAAGAACCATAGGTGCAAGATCGGCACACAAGAAAAGAGATTTGGCTCCATAAACCTTGACTTTCTCCACTTATATACACAAAATAATTTTATACACTCAGAACATTTTTACATTTTTCACAAGGATCCCCTTATGTCTCGAGGGGAAAAAAATCTGCCATTCAATGCTTAGCTCAACTAAAACCTATTTACTCCTTTTAATAGCCGCGTCTGCTGCTGATTTTTTTGTATCTGTACAAATTTTTTTTCTGTGCTAGGCACAAAGCCGGGCATTTTTCAAAAGAGGGGATTAGAACATTTGCAAGCACCAGACAAAGAGCGAATCCCGTGCAAAAGAACACCGTAGTTTATCCAATTTTCGACTTAGTGCCATTCAACTGGTCATTTATGCAATGTCATCCGACCAAACAACATGTTTTACTTATGAGGGGGAAAAGTTTGTTAAGTGTAGAGACCAAGATTCGTTTCTTCTAAGGAAATAAACATCTTAACAGTGTGCCAGAGAATGGGAGAGAAAGCGGTTCACTCCCTTGGAGAGCTTCAAGGCCCTTTACCTTCTACATTTCAGATATTTCAAGACCTTTTTTTAATTCTATATTTTTTTTATATTCTTGGTTTCCTCTTTTCAGTTTATTGCTCATACTGAGGGATATACTCCAAGATACTAAAAGAATTTGAGGAGTATGATATATGACATATTTATGTATCTATGTCTATAGACACATCTATATATGCATATATCATTGTTATGTATGTAGATACATGCCATATATATATATATATATATATATATATATATATATGAAGCAAGTTGTAAATCTGGCAAGTTATTTTCTTCCACTCCTCCTGGACTTAGTTGGCAGAATGAAAAAGAAAGAGAAAAAAAGTAATAGCTACTTTTAAAAAGAGAAATAGGGAGGGGATGTGTGGGAGAAACCCGTCTCTCTCCTTTTATTTCTTCCTTTTTAAAACATTCATCAGCATATGCCTCATTTCAAATGCAACAAATGTAAATATACTTTTCCCTGCACAGAATTTTAAGTGAAAGTCCAATGGTTTGGAGGGCGGTCTAAGTCTGCCTAACAGATGCAAACAGTCTTGTGGCTTCAGTTCCATCTTTGAGTCCCCTAAAAAGATTTGCTATGGCCAACAAAGGAAACTGTCACACCTTTTCCCATCACTGCTTTAATTTATGCTCAGTCTCCAAGTTTTTTTTTTTCATATTGATTTGATAATCACTTTAAGGCAGAACATTTAAAATAAGAAAGAGCTCGTGAGTAGGTTGAAAAGGGGGGTCTTACAGGCCTGCCTCAATATGGTGAAAATGGGGAAGCGAAAGGGAGCCAGGGCTGTAAAGGTTGTTTTGTAAAGTGGGTTTTTATTATGCACCGACTCTCTCCGCATTTACTTAACTCTTCACGGGCTGTTGGGTAGGTTAACACCCTTCAAGGCCTCTTTCATGTCCAATACCTCGTTTGTTTGTAAAGGAAAATGAGCCTTTAACACATTTCAACTCAGGAGAAAAAAGACAGAGAGAGAAATTTTTTATTTTTCTTAATAAAAAATCAGCAAACCCTTTCCTTCTTCCCAGCTCAAATGATCCCTCAATCCATTAGGAGCCTGAAGACCTACAGTGAGTGAACCTGAAGGTGTTTCCTCTCTAAGGCATATTTTGGGTAGGATACTCCTACTCTGTGGTAAAGCAGAACCAACATCAGATATCTTGAAGCCTGCACTTGAAATGGCTCCTCTGAGCTCCCAAGAAACCCACAGTGCCAGACTTGACACTTTCAGTGTAATTTGCTCCATGCAGAAAGTGCCGTGGAAACTGTCTGTATATATGCTATGTGCCTTGATGGGGACTCAAAGGGCTTCTCATTCCCTTATGCCAAGATGAAAGGCACTCAGGTGCTTTGAAGTGCAATATTGTATGGTGCTGCAAAATGCATACCTTAAGATTTATACAACTTTTAGATTGTGGTTTTTCTGGCACTTTTTTCCCCCTTGAAATCACGTGTGCTGCCAAACTTGCTCCAGCTCAATGGTTGCTTTTAAATGTCTACTACAGGGTTATTGGGATATGGGGGTTCAAGGAATGGGGCAGATTGAAAGACTTAACTCATGTGTTCACACCTATTAGTATCTATTTGAGTGCTTTTATTTCTTTTTCTTTTATTAAGGGCTCCGTGGAAGCCCAGTGTGGGCTTGTTCTCAATGGTCAAGGTGGAGTGATAAGAAGAGGTAAGTGACATGTTAAAATGAAACATTCTTCTCTCATCTGATACTTTGTTTTGAAGATCTGGTGGTGCTTGTAACCATCAGACACTTGTCTGATGATTAAGAAAACAATTACTCTTGGTCAATTACTTTTGTCCAACACAGGCATAGTCCCTTCCTCCATTGAGGCTTGGATCTAGCCTCTTCCCAAAAGACCTACAAAAGAAGAGATTTGCTGTTTCTCATGGAACAATGACAGAATCAAAGTTAGAAGGGGGAAAAAAGAAAAAAAGAAAAGAAAGGGAAAAAATCCTTGTCACACCTCCTTTCCCCATCACCACATCCTCAAGCAGAATTTCTGGTCTCTTTTAGCCCCAAATGTGCCAGCCACCGCCTGGGTGATTGAGGTGATGGTGTTAGCTTGAGGCTTTGAAGGATACTGTGAAAGGCTAGATTCGTTGAGGCTTCAGGGAAGGCTAATGAAACACCAATATTGTAGCTGCCCTTATTTTTCTAAGTGTCCAGAACATTTCTTTCTTTAAGGGAGGTGGGAGGAGGAGGTGGTGTTAACTGTACCGGATAAAGCTTTCTTGTTCCCATCTGTTGAGGAAAACATCTGAATCCAGAGTTACCCATGGAATCGGAAGGTGGGGGGGGGGGGGGAAGGCCAGAGTTGAGAGCTGTTGATTTTGGCTCAGACACTGAAGGGGGCTGCATCTCAGATGTTCTATTCTGACAAAAGGTTTTGAACTATGGCATTTTAAGGGCCTCAAGGCAGTGCAGATTTTGCTGGCCTCCCCACTTAACTGTACCCAGAGCCTCTGAAGCTCATTTTCCCAGCAAGCTGAGTAACCCGAGGAGCACACAAGGCAAGGGGACCAGCTGTTATCCCAACTTCATACGAATTAATAAGATGTGGCCTATTCACCAGGACTAATTCCAGCTCCAGGGTCACAGTTGTCTTTAGTAACTGAACTGCTAAAGACTGAGTCACTTCTGATGGCACCAAATAAATGTCCTTCAGTCCCTGTCCATCTCTTTCAAAGCTTGTTGAAAGATTCCAGTGCTTTTCCAAAGAAAGCAATGGATTCTTTCATGTTTAAACGGCAGGCTTTAGAACCCAATGTCCAATGTGAAATTCCATTTAAATTGAGGAAGAAAGAAAACAAAGATTGCTTTTTTTTTTTTTGGAACTTGACGATTGTCATAGTGGGTACTTGGAACTTCCATTAAATGCAAAATAGCCATTCAACTCTGTTGTTTCACCCCATAGAGGTTTTTCAAAAAATTACTAGTGTTGCTCGATGAGGAGTTCTTAAAATGAGCAATATTATGCTTACCAGCCAGGCTAATATTCAGCCATATTGAAGTGACATGAAATAGGCCCAGACTAGAAAAAATTGAAATAAAATACATATACTGTTGAAGGGAGGGATTAAAAATGCACGATGAAAGAGGAATCAGGTGAGGTGTGCTGATCTGGGTCTGTTGGGACGGTCACACTAAAGGTGAGGCTGAACACTGAGGGCGCATGGAGACGTCGGTGGTGCTGAAGGACAGCGCCACTAATTAGCGCCCAGAGCCGGCTCCTCCCAGAGTCCGGCTGGCGCTACTGCGGTCGACGCGTTCAGTTCCGCACTTGTTCCAAGATCACCTTCTCAAATGCCTGGAAATTGCATCAGATCTTACAATAGCTGCCAGAGGGTGGGAATTATTTGAGATCGAGGGCGGGAGCTGGAAGGGAGGTGGCTGTGTAATTAGTTGAATTTTTGGAGAGAGATTTAAGGGACACCCCCGCAGCATGCCCCAAAGAAAGGTCAACGCTCTTGGGTAACTATAAAATGAGAACTGCGGTCCGGTCCTATTACAGGCACATAAATGGTCTTCCTTAGGTGATGTTTTATTGTTGTTGTAGAATTTGGTGTCACTCCGTATCACCTGAAAATCAGGTGGAGCCTGCTATTTTAAATCAAATATTGATCTTTTAGGAGAATAGCATGGCTCCAAAGAGGAAGGGGAGGTAACTTGGGGTTTCTGTCTGTATTGTGTGACTAAACCCTAGTCCTCCCTCCCTCAACCCCTGCGAAGGAATTCAGAATTTAGCTGCTGAGTTTATTCCATTTCCACATGTTTAAGAGAAAAGCCAGTTAAATTGTTTGAGCCCAGGAGACCAAGTGTGTGTCTGTGTGCGTGTGTTACTCTGAAACAATCAATGTTCATGACAATTTACAAATGGATAGCAAGGAAGTTTTGCCTAAAGGTTGTGTACATCGTGCTGGATCCCACACAGCCCTAAATCTCAGGACTCCCCATTTTTGAAGAAAAGTTAAGGAAGCCCCTTCTCTCTGTTGTCATGGTAGTGCATTGGATTCTTAATATAAACAACTCAAGTCACCTTTGTTCATCATAAATCAGGAGGACACTAAGTCAAGCACTCTGCCATATTCTGTAATGGTTTTGTTTAGATAGGAATGCCTGTTTCTCTTTTAATCCATACTTTCGAGGTGACTCTCCACAGGAAACATGATTTCTTGAAAAGCACAACTTTTTGCCATTTTTCCTCCCCTGCTAAGTTCTCTGATAAACTTACATTTCTGACAATTTCCAGAATTTACTGTGGGAGGAACAAAACAGATTTCATTTCCAAAGACTCCTAAGTGCTCTTCTAGAAGAAAGATCCCTAAGTGCCCCACATGAGTTCACCAGGGAGAGATTGTCCTGGTTTGCTGTGTGTGTGTGTGTGTGAGTGTGTGTGTGTGTGTGTGTGTGTGTGTGTGTGTGTTGGAGGACGGAAGAGCACTCAGTTCTTTAAATTTGGCCACTTCTATTAGCAAAGAACAAAATACCATTTCTCTGACTCACTTCAGTAAGTGGTAGTTACATTGTTTTTGCCTATAATGAAGGCCGGATAGCCAAAGAAAGCCCGGAAGAGGGGCACCAACGAGGTAATTACCACCTAGATAAAATATTTGCCACCGCCTCGGAGGTGCCGCTCCCGCACGCTCACTCTCGCTTAATGGTGTGCTCGATTTTGCCCGCAGCTCCGCTACTCCAACCATCAGAACCAATAATCTTTACTTTACCCTGTGCTTGAGTATCGATAGCTTCTCTCGCCTCCGGCTTGGGCTTTGATATGTTAATATTTCTGAGTAGCAAATTCTGCAGAGATCATATTAATGTTGTACGTACAGAGTGGGGCTTTGCCTTCGTTGAATATTCAGATACTGGGTTTCAAAAGGCATCTTGAAGAAATGAGGCTTCTATTTACAGGAGTCGTCTGTGTTTTTAATCATTAAAAAGAAAGGAAAGCCCACTCTTCTTTTCCCCAAGAATCTTCTGAGGCTCCCTCATCGCCCCCTCCCCTTTGTCAGGTGCTGGTCCCTTTCATTTCTTGCTCTGAGAATTTAATAGTAGGAGAACAATGTTGATGATGACGACGACTATGATGATGATGCTAATAATGAGTGGATCCAGATTGGAATTGAGGGGTTAGGGGTTCAATTGGGTAGGGGGCTATGGCCTTGAGAAGAGGATGGAGGGGAGATGAGAAGACCCAGCTTTCCCATATTTGGGTGGAAAGTGACATTTTGGCCCTGGTCTTTTTTGAGAAATCAGGATGGCAAACTCAAAAAAAAAAAAAAAAAAAAAAAGGAAGAAAGAAAAAAATGAAAAAAAGTGAAGAGGGGGAAGCGCCCTTGTTTCGCTTTGTGATCACTCTGCCTTGCAGCCCCAGGCTAATTTCAGACGCTTAAATACCGCCATAGCCTCTGGGCCACGCGGAGAGGGAGCGGACCAGGCCACGGGCAGGCAGGAGCGCTTTCTGGATTGCCCGTGGCTACACAAAATACAAACTACTTTGAATCAAAACATTTTTGGGGAATTAATATGATCTGAACTCTGCACGTTTTAAGAGAGCTGGAGTTTGTCAGATCGCTTAGAGGTGACTGGCACGCCAAGGAGGAGGCAGTTACGCTGTGGTACAAACATTGTCAGATCTGATTTAATTTTTTAAAAATGCTTCTGTGAAATGGAGTTTAGCATCAATCATCCAGCATGCCAATAATGGGGTAGATAAACCTGCCTGCTGTCCCCTTCTACAGCCCCCCCGCCCCCCCACCACCTGGCTGCCTACAGTCTGCCTGGGCTGGGAGGATGAGCTGCTTCTGCTCCTTCAGTTTTGTGAGAGCCCTGAGCTTTGGAACTCGACTTTGGAAGAGCCAAAGGCTCTTTCAGCAGCTCCCAGAACGCGTTAAGATTGGAGTGGGGTGGAAAGCCTTGCTTCTCTTTTGTCAGAACCCCCAGAATCTCTCTTTATGAGAATTGCCCAAACTCATCTCTATAGCTCATCCATTTTGAAAACAGAGCCAGAAACACACCTGGAGCCTTGCCTGCCTCTTTAGTCCCCAAATACAGACGCTGGAGAGTCGAAATCCAGTCTCCTTTATATGAAGTCTAAAACTCATATAGTAAAGGGTCTATAGGCATGGTTTCTTGGAAATCTTTTTTTGCTGGCAAGGGGAGATCTTTTTCCATAGCCTACTGTCTTCTCTCTAATTTCTTTATTGCTTTGAAAATCACCAAAAGCCAGAGCACTCCCTGCATTGGGAAATGGGGATTAATTCTCTCTCTCTCTCTCTTTCCGTGTCTCTCTCTCTCTCTCTCTCTCTCTCTCTCTCTCTCTCTCTCTCTCTCTCTCACACACACACACACACACACACACACACACAGTCACATTAAACCAGTAGGTCTCCCCGCTCAGACATCCCTTTCTTTTGTTCTGCCTCGAATCTGCACGGGAAGAAGCGCTTTCAAACCTGGTAATCCATTTATACCTGCAAGGGTATATCCTTCCCTGAAATAGGGCAGTTAGCAGCTGATGCCTCATCTGAGGCCTATTTGATTGCAATTAAACCACTATCCCTTTGCCGTTTGATTACAATTAATATCTGCTGTGGGAGGAGAGGAGCGAGGAGGGTATTACACCAGGGATTTGGGATTGAGAAGGGCGAGGGGCTAGAGAGGAAGCAGCCGAGAATGATCCTACCCCACCCAGCTTCCACGCGCACCTCGCAGAAATGCACCCGCAGAACAAACAGGGACAGGAAACTCCTATAATCGCTTACACATTTTTAATGTGTCAGAAAAAACGAGCGATCACTGGAGATGAAGAAGGGGAGAAAAAAAATCCCTGCCGTTTGTATTTCTTTCATTTGAATTGTAAACATCTGTTTGGCTGTAAGGCGAACAGAACATTTATTTTGCTCTCAAGATTTGGTCTAATTATGTCAACACCGAAGCGGCAGGGAGTGGGGCGGCGCTGCGGCTTTGGAGAGGCTGAGCGCAGGGGCCCCGCGCCCAGAAGCCAGCCAGGAAGTATTGATCGCACCTGGAGAGCGCACAGGGCCTCTAGCCATCAGCAGCTCTGTTCTTAGAGAGGAAGGCACCCAGAGGGGGCGCGTGGCTTAGAGGCAGCTTTGGGGGCTCCAGGAGAGCCACAGTTCCTTGGAGACTGCCGAGGCTGTTTCCTCTGCCCTAATTGCCTTGGATGAGAAGGGAAAAAGCGCATTCAGACCTCAGCCTTTCTCTCCCATAGCCCGGCAAAAGGTGGGTGGGGGTCTTGTGCTGCACAGGTAGCGCCCTGAGACGCGGTAGTTGCTCGACACAGTGGTGGAGTTGGGTGGGCTTTACTTAGGTTGTGGAGCACATGTGCATCCATTTCCTGTTGCACCTCCTGACGAGCTGGGGAAATAAGTTGAGCAGGCGTGAACATCCCCATTTTTCAGATGGACAGATCAAGGCCCAGAGTTGTTACTCATCTAAGGTTGCATGGGTGGCTAGTTGGCCAACTTCTTACTTGCAGCCCCGTACTTTTTCCACTCCCCCCACGCGGTGCTTGCACACACGGGGCCAGAGGTCTCCAGGCATACCAGGAATGGCGCAGCCCAACCCCATTTTTCTTCTTGCCTCATGGGATCTAACAAGGTCTGGCAGCCGAAGAATCTGTGTCTGTGTGTCTCATGCCTGGTTTTGTCCCCAGCACAGTAATTCTTTGGCTGACTTCCCTGTAGCTGTGGCAAAGTTATCCCTTTTATGATAGTCATGTTCTAGACAAGTGACCTTAAATAGATAGTCCCTGATTTCTTATGCTGTTTCTATAGCTACAGATCTGAGTTTGAGCATCACTGGAAATAGGAAGCCCCATCTCCAAATTTCAATTTTAAAAATAGTGCCCTCCATGGAAGTATTGCTTCTGTGCACTATGAATGGAAAAGAGATGTACTCTAGAGAAGTTCTGCATGAATACCTTGGTTGTGGCACCAGAGACACCTCTAACTGGAGTGCTGGATCTAGAATGAATGTTACATCATTTCAATAAGAGCTGACATGCAACACAGGCACCATGAGGAACTTCAACTGGTAATACTGGGGATGAATACTGTAAATGGCTTGGTATGGTTGACTCTCATGACTTTCCTCTGAAATCTCATCATTGCTATCTGTAGTCTGGATCTCCAGAATGAAACCCCACCTCCTTGGTTCTTCATTCTAAATGCAAACATCTGTTATGTTGACCTATCACCCTTTTCTTCCTCCCCCCTCCCCAAATAAACCACTGGGAAGAAAGATAGCAGGTTCCCCATGCTGCTGTAAACTCTACAAGTTGCCAAATCTTTAGCCAGGACGAGAGAGTTCCCCAAGGCTGCAGCAATGCCAACTATCAAAGCAACAGAAATTCCCTTTAAAGATGCTGTGACATAAAAAATAAAAGACTCTAGAGTTGATGGCTAATCCTGAATACAAAATAAATCCTCCAGGCAGTTTGTGTGTGCATAAAGAATACTCTTAATATGCAGCCTGTGTAACTTACCTAATAAATGCTTATTTGAGCATAAGCCAGAAGCCCAACCTGGGCTGGATGCAGGAGAGAAAGACCCAGAGCCCAGGAAGATAGCACTTGGCCACATAGCAGATCTAGTGACTTCTCTGGGAGCAGCTGGCTTTCAGTGCATGGGGTTCATTTTGCTGAAAGGGGGTGATTTTCCAAGTGGAGAAAGGCTGATTTAACTTTTTTTTTAAACAATCTTTTAGAGTCCTCTGCATCTCCCTAAAATAGGTTTCTAACCCACTGTAGACTAGTAAAGATAGGAAAGGTCTAAAATTTTGTCCTTCTTTTCCCTTGACCGGCTGGGAAAGTAACACATGCACAAACACTCTTCTCTCATAATTGACTTGAGACCTATTGGGTGAGATTCCTTGTGTCCTCAGTTGTGTATTGGCTATTTTACAAGAGGAGGGAGTTTATGTAAGAATGTAAATTTACTTATGATTCCATGACCATGGGTGGAGGCCTATTTTGGGGAGAGAGCTCTGTGAATTTTGAATGTAGATATTATGATTTCTTAATATTTTTTGCTTTGGATGACCTCATAATGGCCTAAATTCTAAACTTTTGGGGATCCTGATTCTCACAGTATGATGCTAAAAGCCAGCTTCATTGATATCCTGTTCATCTCAACATTTGAGAAGTCACTTAAGAGTTTGTTTGTAAAATGCATTTTGCATCTATAGATATAAAAGGAGACAGCATCAATGAAAGGATGATGGTAGTTTTGGGACCCCAAATCTGGGGAAAATGATGATGATGATGATTAGTTTTAAAAATTCTCTATGACAGGGACAGCTGGCTGGCTCAGTCAGCAGAGCAATCAACTCTTTATCTCAGGGTTATGAGTTCGAGCCCTGCATTGGGTGTAGAGACTACTTAAAAATGAAATATTTAAAAAATAAATAAAATAAAATTCTCTATGACAATGCAAGGTGGGGAAGCACAGGTGAGTTTGTGTTTCGAGCTCCTGAGGCAAGCATTTGCATGATTTCCACAATGTTGACCACAAGGTTAATGCCAGGAAAAGGACTTTGTGTGTATATATGTATGTATGCATTTTGAGAGAGAGAGAGCATGCTATGGGGAGGGGCAGAGAGAGAGAGAGAGAGAGAGAGAGAGAGAGAATCCCAAGCAGTTTCCGAGCTATCAGAGTGGAGCCCAACATGGGGCTCAATGTCACAACCATGAGATCCTGACCTGAGCAGAAATCAAGAGTTGGATGCTTAATTGACTGAGTCACCCAGGTGCCCCCAGGAAAAGGATTTCAATTTGACAGTTAAGACTGACGTCTCAGATTTCAAACTAAGGGCCAGCTTCCAGGCACTAGAGTTGGAAATTTAGCCAAGCATACAGGACTCATTTCCAAGTCTGGAGAGGTCTGGCTACTTTAATATTCTCAATATCCTGTCTTCTGTTTGGGGGGGGTCATTAAGAATGATCACCAGCCTCAGAATGCTTAAGGAGAAAGACATTGATCCCAGTACTCTCAGGGGAAGCTTGGATGACAATAAGACAACCAGGAAGAATTCCAGGTAGTACAAGGGTAGAAACACTTTATGAGTAGGGTAAAGTTAACTTGTTCTTTGCACCCAGGTCCAGGACCCCTTTGCCTTTTTAAACATCCTCCCAGGTTCCTTAGCCACTGTGCTCAGAGAACACACCCAAATCTGAATGCCAGAGACTCTAGCAACACAGCATTTCACCTGAGCAGCTTAGTAAAGGAGGTGAGGACCTATGTAGGAGGCAAATGGTGAGTCCTAGACCAGGTCTTCTCAAGCCTTAACGTGCACGTTAGCCACCTGGGGATCTTGTTAAAATGCAGATTCTGACTCAGAAGGTCTGGAGTTGGGCCTGAGAGTGTGCATTTCTAACAAGCCCCTAGGAGATGCCAGTGATGCCAGTTGAGGAACACCCTTCAAGTAGGAAGATTTTGGATAATGCTCCCCTGCCTGTTTGTCTTCTTCCACCTACTTCTTTCTCTTTTCTCTCATAGAGCTTGACTTTTGGGGAGATGAGTCTTAAGATCTCCCATAGCTGAAGAAATCAAATGTATGCTCAGGAAAGCAAAGCTTGAATTTGAATTTGCCAGTGAACCTTAAAAACTATGTCCTCAGATTGCTCAAAGCACAAGGAGGCAGCCTTGGACCCCAATGCTATTTAGCACAGTGTTAGTAATATGGATATTAGCTCAGGATTTTTGCCGTAAGGGAGGATTGGGCAGAGGGAAACTCTCCTCAGCGATGACCATCTTGGGTCCTCAAGTCTACTTCAGGTGCCTGAGGTTGGGGAATGTACTCTGGTGTCCTGGAGGAGAGCAAAGTTCAAGGGTCTTTCTGGAGCTTGGAGACAAAGTCTTCTGCCCCAGGAGCCCCAGCATGGCAAGATTGCTTTGGTGATTTTGCCATCAGCAGTTATCTTTGCTTTGTTCTCTAATAGTAATAATGATAACAACAACAAAAACAATATTATTGGCCACCAACATTTAATGTGACTGTTACTATATTCTAAGTCTTGCACTGTATTTGACTGTGTGTGCCAATCCTGACAGCTGACATATGGTAGAGGGCTGTGACCTATCATCCCCCGACATGAGTTGAAAGTTTATGACAATAGGAAAATTATTTTTGGAGGTACCTGGGAACTGAGTGACTCAAGTACCTATAGTTGGCAGGTGGATGAGGGAAAAGAGAAGGAAGTTTTCAAATAATTTAGAAAAGAGCTTTCAAACTTTTGTCTATATAACAAGTCACAGACAAAATATATCCATCCATTGTATGTATGTGCACATCTATGCACACACATACACAGAGCCATGGAAAAACAATACATACCCTCTGTGGGGTTCACTGATGGATTTGGGGTTTTTCTATTAATTGAAGTGTTTCTTGGTGTGTATGATGTCAACGTTAGCACTGGTGGGCCAGTAAACACTCTATAGAATGCTGGTTTTTGTTAAAATTAAAAAATAGTGCCCCCACAAACATGTACTGTATGATATTTGAAAGATGAAGCCTTGTTATTTGAAAGGACATCTTCAGAGCAGCTTTCTGAGATGATCCTGGTGGTGTATGTATGGGAGCAATTGTTGCCATGTATTCCCAAATCCCAAGTAGTGGCTTGATATTAACTGTCTTTCAATGATCTCCTCTCACTGTCACTAATATGTGATATACTTCCCCCCCCCCCCAAGGTGGCACCTGTGTGGTCAACCCCACAGACTTGTTTTGCTCTGTCCCTGGCCGTTTGTCCCTTCTCAGTTCAACTTCCAAATACAAGGTGACCATTGCTGAGGTGAAGAGGCGCCTCTCACCACCCGAATGCCTCAATGCTTCACTGTTGGGAGGCATTTTGAGAAGGTAAGACATTGTTTTCTGGCTGTACTGATACCATATTCCTCAACCCTCAGTCCGTAGACCTCCTATCTCATGTTGAATTCCCCATCTGGTCAAATCGCCTCATCATTTCCCTCAGAATGTGAACTTTCAAAACCTAGTTTTTATTTGTTTCTGGACAGAGCAAAATCCAAGAATGGGGGTCGCTGCCTGAGAGAGAAACTGGATAGGCTTGGCCTGAATTTACCAGCAGGAAGACGGAAAGCAGCCAATGTTACCCTCCTTACTTCCTTAGTTGAAGGTATGATTTTTCAGCTCTGCAAAGTAATGATGGGAAGTTAGCAATCCTCTGGAACTCAGGTTTGTTAGATTATGCTGTTTCATGTTTTGTCTATAGTATTAAGCAAGACAGTTAACAGTTACAGGTGAATTTCCCAATTAATCATGACATACATGATTAAATTAGACAACATAAGGCTTAGGTAATTCATAAAATGTTGTTTAATTTACTGATCTTGGCAAAAATACAGAAGACAATGCAAGATTTAAGTATTTCACTGGTACTTCCTAAGTAACAGCAACAAAAAAACGGGCTGTGCTATTGTCATTTTTATTATTGTTTATTTTAGAGCTCAGATAAATCTGGCTTACCTCATTATAATTCAGTGCAACATGATCTACAGGATAAATAGTAATCCTTTATAGAGGGTTCACAGGAGTTGAGACATGATACCAAGCCTGAGAGCATATTGTATTAATCCTAGTAGACATCTCTTAAAGTACAGCGAAGTTCCATGGCTTTATGGGTGGATAAAATGAGTTACAGAAGGGTTAAGGCTAACCAGTGGTATAGAGACAGAAGTAAAAATATATTCCCAGAAGTTATTGTTTTCCAATTTACCTTTTCCTTTTTGTTTCTTCTTTAAGGACAAAATTACATATTCTTATTCAAACTTCTTTTAAGAAGAGGTATTACTAGAGACTTATTTTTAACTTTGTGGGAGAGCTTTTGAATGTCAAATGCTATTGTCTTAAATATGAATAAAGAGGCCTTGTTACCAAGACTCACCTGAACATACCTGTGACACTTTTCTTGCACTTGTTACTTTCTTCTTTATAAGGCACTGTAGGAAGTGAAAAGTAAGGGAAACACAAAAACAAACATTTTGCCTCTTTCCAGATCATCATTTCATACCATTTACCATACAATTTTGTGAAGCAGTATGTTCTAGACATTTGTTTTAGCAAAATTGCTTGGCTAATTTTGCTACTAATAGTTACCTTTGCTTTGTTCCCTAATTGTGATAATGATAACAACAACAATAATATTATTGGTCACCAACATTTAGTAAGTGTTACTGTTACTATGTTCTGTGTTTTGTGATGTGTTTGCTTGGGTGTGCTGTTACTGAGAACTGACATATCATAGAGGAGGTTGACCTGTCATCTACACATATGGGTTGAGGGTACTGGGAAAAGGACAAAGTAGAAAAAAAATGACTAATGGGTTGATTCTAAAGGGAGACAGATTGCTGCTCAATTTAAGTAAGAAGATAATTGTAATTATAGCTATTTAGTAATAGAACAAAACACTTGTTCAGAATATAATGAAGTGGATTCAAGAGTCATATGAGTGTGGGCACCTGGGTGGCTCAGTCAGGCATCCAACTTCGGCTCAGGTCATGATCTCATGGTTCATGAGTTCAAGCCCCATGTTGGGCTCTGTGCTGACAGAGCCTGGAGCCTGCCTCGGATTCTGTGTCTCCCTCTCTCTCTGACCCTCCCAGCTCACACTCTGTCTCTCTCTCTCTCAAAAATAAATAAACATTAAAAAAATTTTTTTAAAGAATCATATGGGTGGTAGGACTTGATTAGTTCTTAAACTCAATTCTGCAGGAGAATCAACTCAGGAGGTTTATTAAAAAATGTCTGGGCCCCTTCCCTAAACCAATTAGAACTCAGTCTCTGGGGATATGATCTAGGTACGTATATATTTTTTAAACATCCCCAGTGATTCTGATGTATAATGAGGCTTAAGGGATCATTGGTCTAAATGTTTCTTTAGATTCTTTCCACTTCTTTGAAGGACTGACTATGAATGCTCATGAAATTTATAACTGGTGTGAAAATTAAAGGCCCTATGAAAGACACCTTTTCCTGTGGTGTCTGTGAATATACTGGCTAATTTGAACTGAAGAGCCATACATAAAAGGGTATAGTCACAATTTTTCTTACTGCTTTTTATGGTGGCCAACCACTGAAGTATTCTGTGTGGGAATCGTCAACGGTACTAACAGAAGGATTGCAGGTTAAATATGTGAACTCCTAGGATGATCTTTGTGGTTTTGCCATCTACTCTTTCAACATACTGTCCTACCATAGGAGTATCTAACTGTGTTCTATTCATTTGGTTTGTGTTCATGGAGGAGTCACATCAGCCTTGGCTGATGAAACATAAGATTTTATTCTTTCCAGATACTTTAATTGGCTGCTTTTGAAATACCCCAAATCTTTGTGCTGTAGAGAAATAAATCTTTTATTGTTGAATTCCAGGCACTGTGATGGAACTGAGGAAAAGGTATTTAGAGACAAAGGGACGTTTTATATCCCTCAACCCCTCACATATTATAACCCACAAACTACATATGCACACTTCCCCTTTCTCTCTCTCTCTCTTTCTTTCACACACACACACACACACACACACACACACACACACATTAGAAGTTTCATTACCATGTGTTCTCTGATTTTTATTCTACTCCCTATTTTTGTGTTCTTTTTAAATGCTGATTATAGACCTACTGAATTTACTTCAGGACTCATGCTGGATCATGAGTCATGACCCACAGTTTAAAAAAATTACAAGTTAGGGGCGCCTGGTGGCTCAGTCAGTTGCATGCCCAACTCTTGATTTTTACTCAGGTCATGACCTCAGGGTTGTAGGATTGAGCCCTGCATCAGGCTTCACAGTGAGCATGGAGCCTGTTTAAGATTCTCTCTCCCTCTCCCACTGCCCCTCCCTGGCTTATGCATGCTCTCTCTCTCTCTCTCTCTCTCTCTCTTTTTATCTCTCTCTCTCTCTCTCTTTCTCAAAATAAATAAATAAACATTTAAAAATAAGTAAGGAAATTTTAAAAAGTACAAGTTGCCTTAGGATATGAAGAGGACCTAATAGTTGAAGAACAAGGACATGCCAATCTAAATTAAAATAGGCTTCCTTTTATTCCTGAGCTGACAAGCAGAGCAGCAGTTTCATTGTTGAGGACTCTACTGTATATTTTATTCCCACATTTTAGTTGGGTTGGTGATGACAGTCGATGACTCTTTCCAGCCAACAAGATGCCATTTTCTACATTAGGCTCAGAGTGTTGGGAATCCTATAGATGATGCTATAGGATACAAAATAATAGTGCCTCAATTCTGATTTATCAAGCTCCTGGAACATTTACATAGTGAATGCTTCTCTTCAGTACATTTGGGACCTTGATTATTTTTGAGCTAACATGGATCTGATTCAGTTCTTTCAGGTTTGTTTTGATTTTCCAGTTTTAAGTGGTAAATTAAAACTCCACCATATCTACAATTGGTGTTGGTAAGACTTTGAATTGACCATGTCTTTGGGTGATACTTTACTCCTTCCATCAAACATTTTTTGCAAGTGCCAGCAACATTTCAGATTAGTCATCAAAAATGGTCCATCAGCTTTCTTATAAATCTCTAGTCTTGTGGGGAGGAATAGTATTTTTCTTACCATTTTTATTGATATCTCCCCTTTATCTTCCAGATTTTCTACAATAACCCACAGTATATTTGAAAAACAATACCTAGTAATTTAGTTTCTCTTAAGTGGCTTATTTTTTCAAGTTTTTATTTTAATTCCAGATAGTTAACATACAGTGCAATATCAGTTTCAGGTATACAACATAGCGATCAACACTTCCATACAATACTTGGCACTTATCATGACAAGTGCACTCTTTAATACCCTTCAGCTATTTTACCCATCCCCCCCAACCCCTCATCTCTAGTAACCATCAGTTTGTTCTCTATAGTTAAGAATCTGTTTCTTGGTTTTTTCTCTCCTTTTCTCCCTTTGCTCATTTGTTTTGTTTCCTAAATTCCACATAGGAGTGAAATCATATGGTATTTGTTTTTCTCTGACTTATTTCCCTTAGCATTGTACTCTCTAGCTTCTTCCATGTCATTGCAAATGGGAAGATTTTCATTTTTTATGGCTGAATAATATTTCTTTATATAAATATATATATATATATATATATATACATATATATATATATATATATGTATATATATATATATATATATATACACATACCACATCTTTTTTTATCTACTCATCAATTGAAGGACGCTTGGACTGTTTCCATATCTTGGCTATTGTAAATAATACTGCTATAAACATAGGGATGCATATATCCCTTTGAATTAGGGTAAATACCTAGTATCATGATTGTTGGATCATAGGGCAGTTCTGTTTTTAGAGTAACCTCCATACTGTTTTCCCCAGTAGCTCTACCAGTTTACATTCCCACTAACACTGCATGAGTGTTCCTTTTTCTCTACATTCCAATACTTGTTGTTTCTTAAATTGTTGATTTTAGCCATTTTGACAGGTGTGAGGTGATATATCATTGTACTTTTGATTTGCATTTTCCTGATGCTAAATGATGAACATTTTTTCATGTATCTGTTAGTCATCTGAATGTCTTTAGAAAAATGTCTATTCAGATTCTCTGCCCACTTTTTAATTGGATTATTTCTTTTTTGGGTGTTGAGTTTTATAAGTTCTTTATGTATTTTGTATACTGACAATTTATTGGATATATCATTTGCAAATATCTTTTCCCATTCTGTAGGTTGCCTTTTAGTATACTTGATTGTTTCTTTTGCTGTGCAAAAGCTTTTTATTTTGAAATATCTTAAATGTCTCTTAAGACTGTTGATTGAGACTCTTATATAGTTATTTCTCAAGCATCCTGATGGTTCAATATATTATTGGCATTCAATAACACACCCTTAAGCACAAGTGAGATAATATTTAACTGGCTTTATTCCTCATAGGCCAGATTTAGTAATAAATTTCACGAAGGTCAACTTTCTATCATGTTATAGTACTTGTATCTGTCCCTTCCCGGGGACAGATTTGAATATAGCCTTGCCATTGTTTCTATTTTGATAGAAATTCCAAAAAAAAAAAAGTAGCATATGGAAACCCTCGTAGGCATTCCATGTAGAGATGATATAACCTTTGTAAAGGTCCAATCAGTGAAGAGCAAGGTGCCTTATAATGGGGATTGAAATCAGCAAATGAACATTTGTTTTTCAAAAACTACACCTGTCACTGACATAATGGTAGTTTCATCAGGATATTCCAAGTTTCCATGCTTGTCCTGGGCTTTCAATCATTCTGTTTGTATTTTTTTATAATAATTTTCCCCTCTATTTCTTTTAAATTGAGTCATTCAATTAATAGTGCCTTCCTAACATTGTTCTCAAATCAACATATTAAAGTCATTATTTTAGGGATTATTTTAGGAATTTAAAGGAGAGGGCTATTTAATACAAATTTGTAATATATTTGTATAATTCACAACATTTCTGTTACAAATATCATTGCAACTAGTAACCAATGAGATGAAGAACTTGAGACTGATATCTTTTCACCTCACAAAGCTGTTTGAAAAGTGAACATTTTGGTAGGGCAGATGTTGAGTGGGGATTTTTTTGGTCCATATAACATATATCTGGCCTAGAGTGAGATATGAATTTTTGAATCCAGAGTCCCCAGAATGTAATAGCAGATCATATCCCACTTTTATCCACATGTCTTCATCTAATAAGTTTTAGATATATAACTAGTGGTTGATAATGATTTCTTGTACCCCACTTTATCATAAACTTGATATTCTATTCCCTTTAATTGTCTCATCTTGGTATCTATGACATCAGAGAGATGTTACTCTCTGGAAAATATAGTGGATTAGGGTTGTTTAACCCAATACCCTGATCTTCTTGAGGAGATCCTAGGATAATCCCAGACTCTTCTATAGTGGAAATAATTCTATCTCTGGAGATTCAGAGAATTTGGCCAATATTATTGTTCTCATTCTAATACTCTTACTATATATTTATTATTTATGAATCAGCAGCTTCTGTTAGTAGCCTCCTCTGTATTTTATTCCAGAACAATCTTTGCAGAGTTGGTAGCTGCTAAACATGAGGAGTCAATGATCTAGTTGTTCCCGCCCATTGCTCCCTCCTCACTTGAGGTTTTCCAAGATGGCCAAGGTTACAGAGTGTTGCTGCAGGGTAGTTTTGTTCCCTGGGGTAGGGTGCTTTCCTGGGACAGTTCTGCTGAATTTGCAAAAGTTGGTATAACATTCTCAGGCAACACCAGGAGTTCTGGAAGCACAGTTTGAGTCCTTAAACATAAATACCTTGGCTTGTAGTTTGCTGTGACAGGGAGTCAAATTCTGTGTTTGTGTGTGTGTGTGTGTGTGTGTGTGTGTGTGTGTTTGCATTTAAAAACAGTGGAGCAGAGAAGGATGTGAATATACATCAGGAAAAGAAAGGGGACTATTTACAAATGTTATATATTATCTCCATTCAGTTTTCAAGTTTGAATCCTTTGTCACTGTTGTTTCCTTCTTTAGTTTTAAACACTGTAAACTTCCAGACCTTGCCCTGCACTTCTTACTTCATGTGAACAGTTGTCCCACTTGCAAAATGTATTCTCTCTTGGGCTAGTACCACCTCCCCCGCCCCCCAATAATGTCGCCTTTGAAATTTTGTCAGACTTTGAGCTGGTTACTTAACCTGACTCAGCTTCATTTTCTTTTTATTTTTTTAATTTTTTTAATGTTTATTATTTTTGAGAGGGAGCGACAGACAGAGAGCAAGCAGGGAAGGGGCAGAGAGACAGGGAGACATAGAATCGGAAGCAGGCTCCAGGCTCTGAGCTGTCAGCACAGAGCCCGATGCAGGGCTTGAACTCACAGACTGTGAGATCATGACCTGAGCCGTAGTCGGCCACCCAACCAACTGAGCCACCCAGGTGCCCCTCATTTTCTTTTTTTTTAAGTGTATCTTTTTTTTATTTTTGAGAAAGAGAGAGAGAGAGCATAGGAGGGGCAAGAGAGAGAGGGAGAGAGAGAATCCCATGCAGGCTCTGCAGTGTCAGCACAGAGCCCGATATGGGGCTCAAACTCATGAACCGTGAGATCATGACTTGGGCCAAAATCAGGAGTTGGGACAGGTGGCCCTTAGCTTCATTTTCTTAATTTATAAATAAAGATAATAATACTTATAATGGTCGAGAGAATGCTAGCTGTTACAGCAGTTAATACCTAAATTTTCAGTGGCTTCACATGATAGAAGCTTATTTCTCATTGTAGTCTGATGTGGGTGTTCCTCACCAGGGGTCTTTTCTCACAGTTTCATTCACGGGCCCAGAGTCCTTCCCTCTGTAGCTATGACCTTCTGTAGGTCCTAGGAGTCCTATTCATTCAGCTCACCATGAGGAGAGACAGGATGGAAAAGTAAGCAGCTTCTTACCTACGTGGCCAGGAAGTGACCCACGTTACTACTGTTCACATTCTAAGAACTACGGCCACACTCAATTCCAGAGGTGGGTGTGGGGTATACTGGAAAATGTAGCCTCTAGCTGGGCAGAGTTTTCTCAGCAGCAATGCTATAATATATAAAGAAAGGATAAAGTCCCTCACTCATCTCTGCCGCATCTGTCTTGTATGTCTTTTGTTGGGTTAAATAGACTCGCATAGACTAGAACTGATTTAGCAATGAACTCTTTCCTATAAATGAGGTATAGTGAGTGAGTTTAGGTATATCAAGTTTTCTTGATGTGTTTAGTCATGGCTTTTTATTTTAGGAAGAAGTATTGTTCACTGCTTGAGGCTTATAAGATTCAAACACCAAATCCTTTTGCCAAGTATTAGTGATAATATATGCACAGGGCATGCTTAGTATTAGTTGCTCTTCTCATGGAATTTAGGACAAAACTGATATTCTCATTGCCTTCACACGGTACCCCAGTGGGTTTCTGTGGAAATGTGGAACTTAAGGCTAGCCTTTGGGGACTCACGGCATGATTATCAGTCTGAAAGGACCTTCATCCCCAAATAACTCCTCTGCTGGCCATTCCACACCTCACATTCCCACTTTAGTCCCTCTTTCAGGATAAAGGTTTCCAGCTTTCTTCTAAAACTGTATGTGATATAAAAAGGATAATAAGTTGTCCCTTTGTAATAATAGCTCTAATTGGTGCTCACTTTGGTCAGACAGTCACATGGAACAGTGCGATCACTAGGAGACCCTGGTGTTCCCTTTTGCACACAAACTCTCTGGCTTTGACAATGTCTTGGGCACAGTTTTTGCATTTCAGAACTGACAGTGGAAATGAGCTAAAAAAGTAAATGCTAGGAGAGCCTATGTTACTCATTTTAAGCTCTGTCTTGGAAAAGTTGTTGTTGTTGTTGTTTTCTCAGACTAATAAGTATCATCTTAACTGTAAATTTCTTATTCTAAATTATGGAAGAGTTTCTGAGAGACTCTGCTTTGATAACTGGTAATTAGATATTGTGTCTGAGAACTAGCACTTACCAGAATTTCAATAGTTGATCTCAGTGACCCAGAGATTATAGCATACAATGTTATGGGCAAGTAGACCCCATCTTAGGGGATAGGCTTTTAAATTATTTGCTTACTAACACTTCCTAATATTACTTCCCTGATCTGCAGCTTATGATTTCATTCACCTTCAGGGAAAAAAGTTGTTTTTCATGTAGGGGCAGAGGAAATAGGCTACTATCCATATGCCTTTGTGTCTGCCTATGTGTTTGGAGTGGCCTTAAATTACTGTTTTTACTCATTGCAAAAAGCAAGTGTATCCAAGCCTTTTTGGCTCAGTCCTGCCCTTGTCCACTTTGGGCTCACTTAAAAACTCATGTCTCGGGGCGCCTGGGTGGCTCAGTCGGTTAAGTGTCCGACTTCGGCTCAGGTCATGATCTCCTAGTCCGTGAGTTTGAGCCCCACGTCGGGCTCTGTGCTGACAGCTCAGAGCCTAGAACCTGCTTCAGATTCTTTGTCTCCCTCTCTCTGACCCTCCCCCATTCATGCTCTCTCTCTGTCTCAAAAATAAATAAACATTAAAAAAAAATTAAAAAAAAAAACTCATGTATTTGCATGACTTCGCTGGTGATTTGATTTTCTTCTTTCCATTATTCTCTCTTCCAATATATATGCCTTGACTAATGTGCTTTTCAAACACTCAGTTTTTGCTTTATTTCCATTTAACAAAATTCGTAGGTATTTAAATAAAATTACAGATGGTAGTTATTCCTTTTTAAAATTTTTTTAATGTTTATTTTTGAGAGAGCAAGAGCATGAGCAGGGTAGGGGCAGAGAGAGAGGAAGACACAGAATCTGAAGTAGGCTCCAGGCTCCGAGCTGTCAGCACAGAGTCTGATGCAGGGCTTGAATCCATGAGCCGTGAGATCATGACCTGAGCTGAAGTCAGGCACCTAACTGACTGAGCCACCCAGGCACCCCTGGATGGTAGTTATTCCTATCAATGTCTACATCCTACAGAATACCAATGGCAGTTTTCATATTGCCTGTGTTTTAATTTACAACAAATATTTGAGTTTAGAATAAAGTCTCTCTGAGAACAGAGTCAGAGAGTAAATTTACTTTAGAAGTAATATAATTTTAAATAGATAATTTCTTCAAATAGTAAAAAATTTAAAAGCTACAGAAGACTATAGAGTAAAATATCTCCTTTTCACTTTATTCCCTAGCTGTTCAGTTCCCCTCCTGGAAGAAAGCAATTGTTTTGTTAAACAAATGGTTTCTCTGTTTCATTCCAGGGATATATGTATGTATGCATGGGCTTTTTAATTTTTAAAAGAAATTATGGTATTCTCTACACACTATTCTGCATGTTGGGGTTTTTTCCCCATGCCTTATAATAGTGTTTTTTTTTTTTTTCAGTGCTTACAAGTGCTTCCATTCTTTTAAACACTCATGGTATTCCCTTATTTGAGTGTTTCATAATTTATTTAACCAGTTCCCTGCTAAATAATATATAGATGTTTTCAATCTTCAGCTATTATAAATAGTGCTACAATGAATAACCTCACATTTACATAAATAATTTTGCAGATGTGCAAGTACATCCACTCATAAATTGCTAGGGATGTTGTAAAGTCTAAAGATATTAGCATTTGTGATTTGAGCATATTATTGGAAGATTGTTTTCCATAGTGGTCATACAGTTATAATCCCATCAGCAAAGGGGATAAGGAGCATATGACAGTACTTCCCTGAACTTGAGCCCAAATAGAGTGTTGTCAACTTTGGATCTTTGCTAATTTTATTGGTTAAACAAACAAACAAACAAACAAACAAAAAGGCTACCTCGGTTATGAAGGAGGTTGGGTTGAGTTGAGTATTCCTAGAAGAATTTAATGAACTTTGCTGTCTGTTCATTTACTTTGTCCTTATGGGGTAATTTTAAATTGTTTTCTTATTGATTGGTAAGTACTCATTATAAAACAGAAAACTGGCTGTATGTCTCTGATCTGAGTTGCAAAGCCTCCCCACCACTAGCTTTGGTTTGTCTGTTTGCTGTTATAAGTTTTCTGTTGGTTTGCTTATTTGTTTAGGTCTATGCCATACAGACTTTTTGATATTAATATAATCATATGTCTCATATATTTTATATCATGGTTTTTAGTTTCAATTGTAATATTTTAAAAGATGTTTTATCCCAAGACTATAAAAGAATTCTCTCATGTTCAATTACTTTGCGGTCCTGTTTTTTTATGTTTAAATTGTTGATCCATCTGGACCTTATTTTGTTGTTAGATGTATGGTATAGATCCAATTTTATTTGTTTTTTTTCCAGATGGCCACCCAGTTGTCCCAACACCTTTTATTGAAAATCCATCTTTTCCCTACCAGTATGAAAAGCAGGCTTCATCTTACACTAAATCTCTCTATACAAATAGACTTTTTTTAAGTAGACTGATGACTTTGTTTCCCTAGCAATGTTGTCTGTCTCTACGTCTGCCACCACATTTCCTTTTTTATGTTTTGGGTTTTTAAAAATTTATTTCTATTTTTATTTTAAGTAGGCTCCATGCCCAAGTAGGACTTGAACTCACCACCCGGAGATCAAGAGTTGCATCTCTAATGACCTAGCCAGCTCTACCAACTAATCCACCCCTCTGTTTTTGTGTTTAGAGTTTATACTGTTATCAGCCAAATAAGGCAGAACTCTTTATGCAAGAGCCCAGATAGAGGTCTTTACAATTTAAAATGTATTTATTTAGTGCAATTTATTGCCTTCCTTTCGTATAAGCCACAGAATTCTTGAATTTTCTGAAGATGTATCATTCATCCCTACATAATACTTTCCCTTCACCTTAAGACAGTAGTTCTTAATGTTGACTTGATATTTATTACTTTAGGAGCTTTAAAACATTCACATACCTAGAGGTTAATTGATATGGGATGACACCCATACCTTAAAAACAAAAATAGGGGCACCTGGGTGGCTCAGTAGGTTAAGTGTCTAACTTCAGCTCAGGTCATGATCTTGTGATTCGTGATTCCAGTCCCACATAGGGCTCTCTACTGTCAGCATGGAGCCTGTTGTGGATCTTCTGTCTCCCTCTCTCTGCCTCTCCGCTTCTCTTTGTCTCTCTCTCTCTCTCTCTCTCTCTCCTTCTCTCAAAAAGTAAATAAACATTTAAAAAAATAAACAAAAAACCAAACAAAAACCCAGGTTATGGGAGCAGCAAGTGTTGCAAAGTGTAAGTAGACTTATTTTATAAAATGGCTCTGCTGATATAATGATATGCTCTATTTTTATGGATTTCCTATACAGTTTATTCTTTCTAGAAATTCTCTTTTGCTCTAGTTTTTCATTATTTCCTTTAAAGAAGTGCCTCACAAAACTATTGTTATAATTAACCAATAAGATATTTGAAAGATTTTTCATTTAACAAATGTTTACTGAGTACTTATTATGAATCAGGTGCTGTGCTAAGTGTAAGGTGTGGAATAGGTAACAAAATTATCACTTTAAAAAACAAAGTGTTGGTGTTTAAACAAAATTATCATTAAGCCAGGGAACTACCACATTATAAGACCTTTATTCATATCGTAGATTATATGATATGTAGTGTACGTATCATATCATATATAGAGTACATTCATTTCAGAATACTTTGGGAACCCTATAATATATTAACTTTGTCCTTCAGCTCTAGGGTTTACTATAGCTTGATATTATGAGACAATTTATTTAATAGAATATCTTTTTTAAATTTTTAAATTTTTAAAAAATATTTTAACGTTTATTTATTTTTGAGAGACAGAACGAGACAAAGCACGAGCAGGGACCAGCAGAGGGGGAGACACAGAATTCGAAGCAGGCTCCAGGCCCTGAGCTGTCAGCACAGAGTGTGACGCAGGGCTTGAACTCACCAACCGTGAGATCAAGACCTGAGTGGAAGTTGGACGCTTAATCGACTGAGCCACCCAGTCACCCCTATTTAGTAGAATATCTTATTCAGGTTTGAAAATATTCTCAATTTTGCTTTTTTTTCTTTTAAGAATTTATTTTTAAGTAATCACAACCCCCAGTGTGGGGCTTGAATTTACAATCTCGAGACCAAGAGTTGTGTGCTCTACCAACTGAGCCAACCAGGTGCCCCTCAAATTTGCTTTCTAATCGGTACTTCTTGGAATAATCCCAAAGATAGATTTGAATGTGCTAGTTTTCCATATATATAAATAAAATTGCAATCATAGCTATGTGACTGGAATTTAACACATATGAATTGTTGCTTTTATTTAATAACATTAGGTATTGCAATACTAAGTTAGACAAATTGTTTTTAAGGCAATATTGTTACAGTGACAGTTGACCAGAATTATCTAGTGATAACAATGTAGAAGTATCTTTTAGTGCAAATAAGTGTACTAGATGTTGATTTTTAATTGTCTAAAGTACATTTTCCCCAAAAAACAATAATTCTAAAGGAAGGAAAAATCCTTACTGACTTATAAAAGTTAAAAATCAGGTGTATTTATTTCTCTTTAAAAATACATTTAGAGCTTCTTTTTGTAAAATAATGTGGGAGCCCAGAAACTCAGTAAAACAAGTGATCCAGAAAGCATTTTCCCATTAACTTGCCACTTCTAGGCTACATCAGTGATGGACATTGAAATTTTTCTTAATATTTTCCCCTAGTTGTTCACTTTTTGGTTTCAACTGTGAAAAATGAATGTCCTGAAACCGGGAGCAAATTCCTTTTTTATGCTCTTCTCAGGTTCTGAAATTTGACCTGTGTTGGCTTTTTGAGAGTTACTCAGTATGAGTCACCCACTGCTGATGCTGTTTTTGAAAAGCTGAATACTTTTAGTGGTTTCTACTCTTTTGGAAGGGGGGTAAGCACTACTTGGCTTATAGACCGTAAAGGCTTGTACTTAAAATACTCCTGCACAAGCAATAACCCTAATCCCCCAACATCCGCCCTACTTCTAAAATATTCTTGAAATGACATGACATAAAATGGTCACACATGCCAAAGTTGGGGTGTTGCTTTGGTGGTTGTATAAAAACGAATGGGGGGAAGGGGATACTGGTTTGTCAAGAGGCACAATGCATTGAAATTTTTAAAAAGGCTTAAACCTGTTTTGCAAACAAAGAATTAGGGCGTCCTCCCTCATCTTACAAAGATAGGAGGTGACACAGCAGTATTTGCCAGATGGAAACAGAAGGAAACACATTCCCGGCCCTTCCTGGATCAGTGTTCCACCACAGATTACTGTACCTGCTTGCTGTTCACGTGGGCATTTTGTCCCTCCACAGAGACAGAGAAGCTCATTGATCTCTATCTTCACGGATCAGTCAGATCCCCGAGAGCCTTATTCACATGCTTTTTTGATCCTAAAATTTCTATTTTTCTCAAACTTGTTGACTCTAAAATACCTCCCGTACAGGATTTAACTATAGATTTGTTCTCCTTACTGAGTATCATGTGTATGTTAATTCATGGATTCTTTCATTCATTCTTGGGCCTTCACACACAAAGCTTTTGTGGCATGATACACACATTTTAACTACTTATCAGAGTGTCTTCACTTGCCATTTCTTTTGATGTAGCATCGCTATACATCCAGTAACAATGTTACATTGCAAGGGAGGGAAAGCAGTAAACAGAACTAAGGCAAGGAGGGATCTGGCTGTCAGTGTAAATGTAAATAGCAGCTGTTCCATTCAAACTGTTTTTAAAACTACCACACGGTGAGATCTTTGCATATAATGGGCCAGAATCAGGTTTTAGCATAAAATTGAGGCGACATGCTGCCACCCTCCTGTTTGTGCTGTTTCACTTCTCCCACTACTGCACTGGTGGGGAGGGGGGGGGCACAAATATATATTGTATATAACATTCTGTGAGAATGGTATCTAAATATCTCTTCCTGTGATAATATTGCAATGTACAGACTTATCAGGATACATAACTCAACATGCTGTGTGTACAAAGATGATACTGAATGGGTCATTGTGTTCCAGGCTAGATGCTTATAAGTCTTAAGTTCACATGAGTGTATCCTTTGTCACATGCTGTTGCCACTGTTTCATCAGGCTTTTAGACTTTATACGTGAAATTTGAAAGGTCTTGAATTATCTCCCTTCTATCATTTTTCTAGCAAAAGTGACCATCCTATATGACATTACTAGATCCTTAAAAAAAACAAAAAAAACAAAAAAAAACAAACAAAAAAAAAACTTGGTGCCATTGTTCTGCCAAATATGCACACGTTTTCTTTCCTAATCAGTTAGCGTCATAAGCCACTGGTAACCAGCACTTTAAAAATATTGCTTTTACATTGCAACTTTATCTAAAACTGTCACCCTTCACCAACTAGCACTATTCAGACTAATCAGTAAAGAGACCCTTTCCATTTAGTTATGTCATCTTCCTATTTAGAATGTTTCCTACTGAGTGAATATAAAAATCTTAACTAAAAACCTGCTACTGCTTTGAAACAGTGTGTGAGTGGGGGGGGGGGGGGGGATGGAAGTCATGATCAGTAATTCACAAAATGTGATCTAATTCCCTATAATTACCACCTTCTCCTTTGAACTTCTGTAAAACATTTTATCTGTAACACTCATTTGGTACTTGCAGTACAGAAGCTTGTGTTATATATAATACCAATGTAAAGGCAGTAAACATGAGCAGATTATAGTGTTTATATAGGTTGCAATATAAATTATAAAGTACTATTAAGGTGTTTTTGCTACTATTATTGGGACAATTGCCATCCTCCTAGGAACAGGGATGGCTCTTTAAATCCCTCATTACTCCTACATAGCACTGCACCTTAAACAAAATATGTGCTCAGTATACGCACAATGAAAGCTCACTTTTTTTTTTTTTTTTTAGTTTATTGCTCAGGTAAAATTTGGCTTGAGCTTTGAAAGTACTATTGTTTTCGAGGTTGAAATACATTGCCAAACCTTACTTTGCTGATAAGCCATTTTTACCTCATTTCTCAAAAATTTACTCAGGTTAAGATTTTTGTGAAAGAACAAAATTTCTTTATGATTTTATTATACTTAAAAGGATTGTATTTTTAACAATGTACTTAAGAAGCATTGTGCATACACTAAAAGGTACTGAAGCCTGCCGGAAAGCCCAATAATGTTGTTAGTATAATCACACAATATAGTGTCTTTGGCAACATCATGGTAGGAAGTTGATAAAATCCATTTATCTCCCCTTTCCAACGTGTTTCAGGTTCTTTGAAAAGTTACGTGGACCTTTTGCCAATATTTTGATAGATCTCATGGGAAAGATATCTGAATATGTCGGATATACTAAGAATAGATGGGAGGGTGAACAACAACAGAATTGCAAGCCCACGGAGCTTTTTCCTTAGGGCATTGACATGTAGGATCTGAGAAGCCAGTCTGGTCTAATGGCCAGAACCCCTAGGGGAGTCAAAACTCCCAGATTGTGGTTCTGGTTTTCCCCCTTACTTTTTCACATACACCTGCCTGGTAAGTAGCTTCTGTTTCTCAGTTTCTCTTCATCCTACCCCATTCCCACTCCACCCCCAAGAGTCCTTTCCCTAAGATTGTTTAGAATAAATAGAAACCGTGATCCATCAGACCACAACCAGGAATGAGGCTTGAGGAAAATATAAAGTGTTACTCTTACTGAGTTTAGACATTTGTGGAAAACTGACTTTTATTTTCTGCCAACAGGGGAAGCTTTGCACTTGGCTCGGGATTTTGGCTACACTTGTGAAACAGAGTTTCCAGCCAAAGCTGTAGGAGAACATCTTGCCAGACAACATATGGAACAGAAAGAACAGACAGCAAGAAAAAAGATGATCCTAGCGACCAAGTAAGCAGAATGGGAAGTCTCTATGTGCCTTATCTCCGTTTTTTCATTTTCTTTGAATGAGTCTAGTAAGTATCAGCTCTTTACAACAGGGTGTCTCACACTTCAGTAGCTAGATGAGTTATACAAGGACATTCCCCACTCCTGGCCTTGTGTCGGTAGCAAGACTTACAAACTGCCCCTGTTTAGGAGCTATCATTGACACTGACGAAGACGTCTCCAGAATACGCAGGAATTCCTAGGAGAAAAGTAGGTTTAGGAAATGTAGATTCCAGGCAAGTATGTCATTAGCTGCTATGTAATTTAGCCCAAACCACTCACTGTGCCTTAGTACACAAGAGGGGAAGATCTCAAAACACTATGAATGTTTGGAGAATGTGACAAAAGAGGACCGAAATGTGTGAGAGGTAAAAGGGAGATCTGTGGGACCAAGGATCACCATCAGTACTCTCATCTTTTCTTGGGTGTAATTAGGTAAATAATGCCTGTACTGCTCTACCCACAATAATGATACTGTTGAAAAGGAAAAGTATAAGGTATGAGAAAGTTTCTGAAAATTGTAAGAAGCCCAACAAAAATGTGAATTAAAATAGTGACAGAGATGATGTAGGAAAAGGGAAGCTTATGCATAAGATGACTTCAAATTCCCTCAAACTTGAAAAATGTTCCTTGATAAGGAATGGAAGAATGCCATTTATTGTGTGAAAGCCCAGCAGAACAGAACAGTAAATTGAAATTTTTAGAGAATAATCTTTGAGGCATTAGCAAATTTTTGCTCTTTTCTTTACTAAATTAAGTTCTGGTACATAATAGATGATTAATAATTTTATCTAATTTCCTAACTCTATGATCAGATTTTAGAACTAATAGTCCCAGGTGGGTTAAATTATTTCTAAATTAGTCTCTATTTGGGGAAAACTTATATATATATTTTTAGTATTTATTTTGAGAGAGAAAGTGCATGTACTTGTGTGCATGTGGGGGAGGGGCAGAGAGGGAAAGAGGGAGAAAGACAATCCCAAGCAGGCTCGCCACTGTCAGTGCAAAGCCCAGTGCAGGGCTTGATCTCAGAACTGTCAGATCATGACCTGAGCCAAAATCAAGAGTCCAACGATCAACAGACTAAGCCACCCAGGTGCCCCTTGGGGAAAACTTCTGAAGAGATAGTATAAGGTAGACAGTGTTAAAGACATTGCTTCTTAGAAACTGATGAAACATGACTTCCCATCACATTGGCTAAAATTTAAATGGGCTCAAAATGCATAAAACCAAAACTAAATATTTCTTCTTCTACCAACTTCTAATGTCACACAGTTATTATTATTATTATTATTATTATTATTATTATTATTTTACAAGTTTAAGGGTTTAAATGGGACACCTGCCACCCAACAGGCTAGCCCAAGATACTTGAGTCTCTTGTTAGGGATTTGTGCTGCTTGTGGCTGCCTTGTGGTTTAGGATATATTTGTTTAGGACAGTAACTTAGATGATTCATCTCGCCCCAAAGAGAAGGAAAACAAAAGGTGCTGGCAAAGGAGAAAAAAGGTAAAACAAGGAAATGAAGGGGAAAGGAATAGCAGAGAAAGAAAATTATAAGGCAGTTATAAAATGTGGACTTAAGATTTTGGGAAAACCTTGTTCTGTGCAAGCTCCTGAAAACTTCTTGGTAGAACGAGCTGGATCTGGATTATTTTGTGTGGTGTATCTCCTGGGGGATATTTACTTCTGTTTTGCTTCTACTCTTGCCCTCTTCCAAGGGAAGACCCAAAGGGGTCTTCATCAGTAAGATTTCAGTTTCTCCAGAAGGAACTGAAAGTACATGTAGTCAGTTTGAATCCTTGATATAGTCTTGGGAGAAATATAAAGACACGTTACAGATCAAGAGAATACAATGCTAGGGGCGTCTGGGTGGCTCAGTCAGTTGAGCGTCCAACTTCAGCTCAGGTCATGATCTCACAGCTCGTGAGTTTGAGTCCCACGTCAGGCTCTGTGCTGACAGCTCAGAGCCTGGAGCCTACTTCACATTCTGTGTCTCCCTCTCTCTCTGCCCCTCCCCCACTCATGCTCTGTCTCTCTCTCTCTCTATCAAAAATAAATAAACATTCAAAAAAAATTTTTTTGAAAGAGAATACAATGCTAGGATTTACGTAGTATCCTCCAGGTGTTCCCAAAGCATAATATCATTCGGGCTGGCAGGATTACACTGATTTTGCCAATATGTGCACTCATGTGACACCTCTGAATGACAGTTATCCCCAAATACAAATTATCTAAGAAAAAACACCTTTATATTTTCTACCTCAAAATTAGTTGCTTGAGGTTTCATCATGCATATTCTTTTTTTTTTTCTAATGTTTATTTATTTTAGAAGGGGGTGGGGCAGAGACAGACGGGGACAGAGGATCTGAAGTGGGCTCTGTGCTGACAGCAGAGAGCCCAATGCGGGGCTCGAACTCACAAACCGTGAGATCTTGACCTGAGCCCAAGTCAGACGTTTAACTGGCTGAGCCACCCAAGCTCCCCTCATCATGCATGTTCTAAGACCTTCACTCCCTAATCTAGAGAAATCCTTCTTTTTGTCCTCCTTCCCCCAGGAATGCTTCCACAGCTGCCCACCCTTGCCACCTGCAGCAATGCCACCATTAACGTTTGAAATAGAGGTTCTTATTTTCTTGAGAATTCCCATAACTCTGTTTAAATGTTCGTGCATTCAAACTGATGTGGAGATTTCATTTTCACAGAAGTCCAGTGTTAGAAGCACTTTCGGGGATTAGGAGAAATACTTTCATATTTGTCAAAGTAATGCTGAGATGTCTATTTTAGAATAGTGAATTCTTTTTTGATGATATTGTGGTTTCATACAATATTGCAAGGACATGTACTTTCCTTTGATCCTTCTGCCCATAGCTGGACATTTGCAAACCATTAAATATCAAGAATTGAGTTCACTGATTCCAAATAACTTATTTTATGTAAGTGTAAAGAGGCCATAAGCATCTAGAAATTAGGAGGTAGCCTGTATAATTTTTTTTTGTCTTTTTGGTTGTTTATATCCATCCCATCTTCCTATTAGACAATGTGAAATGAGAATTAAAGAATCAGAGACAATGCAGTCATATAAGCACACACAATAAAAGCAGTCATCAATAGAAGTAGACGAGTTAAGGGGTGTGTAGGAATAACATGCCTTTCCTGCAATGTATAGATACATCTAACGTGTGTTCTGAGCAGTTTCTTGTTTTCCAAAGGTAACTCATTGGATATTTTCAATTAAAATGCTCGACATTGAAATGGTCAACTACGTGGGTATTCATTACATCCTAGTTAGCTCACCTTTGTTCGTAAGACCATGACAATTGCATCAAAAATTCATATGAAATTCAAAATCTTCGGATGAGAGATCCAATAGCTGATCTGCATTGTTGGATTGGCTCACATGTTTCTTTTTTACCTCTGTGAATAAACAAATTCAGTTCTATTTAATTATGTTGCCAACTGTACAATTATATGAAGGGCCCATTGACTAAGGGGCTAGCCTCCTAATTCCTCTTAATTTCTTATGTTTTGTTGATTAGCCAAATATTTTGGTGTAATTAGACAATTATATATAGGAGGGATAGAAACTGAATTAGACAATTTTTTAATTCAAACATGTACAGACAAAACATTTGATATATGGAAAAACACATTTAAACTTCTTCACTGAATTTATAACTAAATATGCTTAACATTTGATCTGCATTAAGGTAAAGCAGAATTGTTAACAAGTTTTAATTGTTACCGTTACAATAATCGTCAAAAGGAGAAACACAGAACTTGAAATTCAGACATCAGCTTAAAAATTATGTCCTTAAGGACAATGACGTAAGTGACAAAGTTAGAATTTATGATTCACCAAAGATCGTGTTACATAATTCATAATGTGACATTTTGTTTTGAGAAGTATTTCTTATTGTAGCTTTATAAATAAAATTTTAAATAAGGATGAAACTAGTCATAAAAATAATAGCCCCATAACTGTCATAATGAGATGATGATCATAATTGCCTAAGGGGAGTCTACAAAATTGTCATCTGTTTTTAAGTCGAGAGGCTGTCCTAAGTCAGTGAGTTAAGCAGCAGAATCAAATACCAGAGGTTGAGAATTCTGGAACTTCTCCAGATACAGCTTCCTGTGTGGTGTAGCTGAATTGCTCAGCATGAGTTAAATTTTTCCACCCTTTGCCTCTTCCTCATTTCTTCATCGACTTTTGGTTTATTGTAACTTGCTATAATGTTTATATGGTAAGGAAGTTTATTTACCAACTTATAAATTGATTTATTCAATTATCCAAATAATTCCTAAATCCTAACTATAAGAACTAAAGCAATGTTTCAACTTTTATTTTAGTTTTAAATATATTTTAATCTGATATAAAATTAAATACTTGTCTTTAAACAACTCCAGTATTTTTTTTTTGTAATAATGGATCACACTGATCATCTACCACATAGTAATTTCTATTGCCAGTCTGAGAAATGATAGCATGAGTCTGTATTTAAAATTTTAGTTAGAAATTTCCTAAAAATAAAGCTAACACAAAGCATAACAGATAATGATGCCCCACCAAATGGCATTTTTTGATGCCACCGATCAACATAAAATAGTCTAATACTGCTATTCATCTATTAAAACATAAGCAATACAGTTGACAGTCAATCAGCTAAGTCTAACTCAGAACAGAAAAAGGGAGAAGTTCAGATCAAGTATCCTCAATGAAAGTATATACATGCAGTTATTCAAAGCGTGCATTTAGATGCTACATCTCAGAGATTCAACTAAAACATTAGCTGGAGGATATAGAGAATCCTGTTTGATTTAGAGCAGGTAAGGGCTATCTCTGTTTTTTTGTTTGTTTTTCGTCTCCTTATGGCCCCTTTTACTTTCAGCTGTGATCAGAATGAAAGAGGCGAATTCTATGAAATAACACAATATGAAAATAATGCTGGCAATAAACCTGAGGATTATTGTTCATAAAAAAAATCACAAATGATCTTCAGAAGAAATTTTAGGCACCTAATAATAAAACTCCACTGGTTTTAACTCGGTGATAAATTATTTGTGCCACAAGACATTTTGTCACTTTTTGGTAGTTATTTGTTAATGACACAAATGCTTTGGAGAGGCATTAGTGGCTGGGTCCATGGAGGGACATTCACTTGGAATAATTGGACTCTTTTGTACTTGTCTTTGGCTACATTGATAATTATAGTCAGGGCCAGTGGTTAGATTTTATGACTACCCATTGTAAACCCAGAAGAAAAGGACTAATCGCTCTCTCATTATCTCTTGAATATGGAGTAGCATCACTTTAGATGTGTTCTTTTGAACAGTTCCTTGGCTGTCCTTTACTTCATTCTTCAGCTACTGTATTAATCTAGTGTTTTGTTGTTTGTTTAAAAAAGAACTGTTTTCTTCATATGTTTTGCTTCTTTAGAAATACAGCGTTTCTATTATGTTTCACAAAAGCGTTACTGTTAGTCAACATACTCAGGAATGTGGTAATTAGAAGTGAAACCAGTGACCAGAAATCACGATTGTTTAATGTTAAGAAAAGTAGCAGGAAAATGCTATTAAGGGTACCTTTTGCAAGGAACCATCTTACATGGGACATAGCAATCATTTTTTTTTTTTTTTTTGAGGCTAGTGGGCTGAATTGTGGCAAATAAATATATACTTTAAATATTAAAATATAAATTCGGTTCACAGGAGTCTGAATTATAATGAAATGCTGGGAAACAGGATTTTCCAAAGTCTACTTGAATCATGGCTCTGAAAGAAGCCTATACAACTTGATTTAAACTTATTTATAAATGTGATATCCTTCCAAAAATCATATTTTAATTTTATAAAAAGCAATGATTAAGTGTGATCCTTTCATATAGATTTTTCCTTATGCTGAGGTTAATCTATGAATATTCACCTTAAAAATGAACACTGGTTTTGTCAGTGCTCATGGGCTGTGAGTCACGTCAAAAATTTTACAATCATCCTGTAGTGCTTGAAAACAAAGTTGCTATTGTGAACCTTACCTGTGTGTTATAGATGGAACTTTGGAGGTTGCTTTATGAAAGTTTACTCCTCTTTTAAATGAGAAAACAAGCCTTTGGTAAAATATCACGGGATGAAATTAAAGCCCCATGTTGAGTTCAACTTCAATGTTGAATCTTTTATTCTAGACAAATTTGTAAAGAATTCCAAGACCTCTTGAGCCAAGATAGATCACCACTGGGATCCTCCAGACCCACTCCAATCCTAGACCTTGACATCCAGAGACACTTAACACATTTCAGGTAAGACTGGTTTTCCAATTTCCTCAGACTCTTTTTAAATTGTTAAACCATCCTTATTAACCCAGGCATTTTTATATTCATGTCACAGTTCCGTTTAGAGATATCACTTATATATTCATATAGTGAATATATAAGACTGAATCTTTTGAAATTGCAAACATCTAAGGTCAAATTATAAAAATAACTAATGCATGAAGCATTTTAGATCAGAAAATCTAGTGTCTGTGCGATCTTCAGGAAATTGTGACTTTGAAAGTGAACACTATTATTTCAAATAATGGTACTTTTGAGTGAGGATTCTGAAATCATTTAAATAGTACATTATCTTGGTGAGGCACATTGTTGAATGGACAGATGATATGACACAAATTAATGGGATATCATACACTGATTTTACAGGCGTGTGTTAATTTCTGCCCAATTAGAAATTGCAAATGGTTCTTAAATTAGACCACACAAGTGTATTTTAAACCTTCTGGAATGTGTTACTGAAAGCATATTCAAATTTTATTTTCTGAGGTTCTTTGGAAGATAGTAGAATTTTTTTTTTCTAGATAATTTATGCCCTAGATGCAATGTGGAAAGGAATATATTAACTACTCAGGTAATTTCTGGTTTTAAGACTAAAATTCTAATGTCTTTCATGATATTTCTCATCAGTGTAAAAAATATGTTATCCTCTTTTAATAATTATCATTTAGTTTAAAAAACAATGCTAAGCAAAGACTATTACACATTAAATTTTAAAATGTTTTCAGTACCTCTCACTGATTATAATGCTGTTGAGGAAGATACTCCATTATATAAAATAATGGGTATTTATTTATTTATTTTTAAATTTTTTTTAATGTTTATTTATTATTGAGAGACAGAGAGACACAGAGCGTGAGCAGGGGAGGGGTAGAGAGAGGGGGAGACATAGAATCTGAATTAGGCTCCAGGCTCTGAGCTGTAAGCACAGAGCCCGACGCGGGGCTAGAACTCACAAACTGCAAGATCATGACCTGAGCCAAAGTCGGTCACTCAACCAACTGCGCCACCCAGGCGCCCCTAAAATAATGGGTATTTAAATGAGTTGGAATTTTATCTTCAACATCAGAGGCTTTTAAATAGAATATTTTATTTTGTATAATGCCACAAGGCTCCTCAAGATGTAATAGATACATCTTTGAAGAATAAACTTAGGGTTTACCTTCTAACAATGCACCAGATGTACCAAACATATATCTCACAGGACTTTTTCCCTACCACTTAGTTGGATTAGTGAAAGTGAGTGTAATAAAACTGGTAGAAATGGCAATGCCCAGAAGTTAAGAGAAAAAGGCTTTGGAGTAGAACCATCTTCAAATCTGGACCCTGACACATGTGAGCTGGGTTGTTTTGAGGTAACATGCATTCTTTCCAAGCCTTGATTTCCCTAGCTTTAAATGGAATAAGGACCCTGTATTATATGGTGGTAGTGAGCTAAAGTGAGATAATGATTATAGACACAGGCACCAGGCTTGGTAGAGCATGCAACGCTTGATTTTGGGGTCATGAGTTCAAGCCCCACGTTGGGCATAGAGCTTACTTTAAAAAAAAAACAATAAAATAAAATAAGATAAAATAAGATAATGAATATAAAGTAAGCATTTAGTAAATAATGTACTGTTTACCACTGATCCAGACTTAAAAGGTATGGTTTGCTTCACTGTCATATCCATACGGATATATTTTTTTTCATTTTTTTTAAGTTTATTTATTTATTTTGAGAGAGAGAGTGAGAGAGGGGAAGGGGCAGAGAGAGGGGTGGGGGGAGAGAGAATCCCAAGCAGTCTCCACACTGTTGGTGTGGAGCCTGATGCAGGGCTCGAGCCAACAAACCCTGAGATGGTTACCTGAGCTGAAATCAAAAGTCGAACACTTAACCAACTGAGTCACCCAGGTGCCCCAATATTTTTCATATTTTTATTTGTATAAAATACAAATTTTATATACTTTATATATTTTATTTGTATAAAATACAAATATACTTTATTTGTATTTGTATAATTTTTATACAAGTTCAATTCAGAGCTTAATAAAAATTTTTATACAAATTCAATTCTCAATTTAAAGAGGTTTGTTAAGTTACCAATATACTATAAGGAAGAACATACTGTTAAAACTTGGAGAACTCGGATTTTATATGATAGCTACCAGGTTATTTCCAGTTACAGGTGCCACAGCCTTCATCAGACAGTGAGCTGTCCTTTTTCAGGCTCAAAACAAAATACAGCATCAATGTGTAAATTGAATATTAGTGACAGTGTGAAATAAATGGGCAAACCATTTGTTTGCTCAGCATAGGCACAATCTGCTAATTTGTTGATACTTTAGTTAGTTGCCAACTTAATGCCACAGAACTCCTTGGAGAAAACTTTCACTTCTAAACTTGAGCTGAATGTTTCCTATGTGGGCTTTACATGCTCTTGCTTATCTTTCCTCATGCAGAATATGGTAACAAGCTAGTCTGGTGTTGGCCAGAGAAGAGCTAAATATATTGAAAATGGCTCTCCCCATCCTCAGCAAAAAAGGCATTATATTTTGAATGCAAAACTCTTAAGATTATGTATGGCTGCAGATTCTCAATCACAACAATTTGAAACACACAACCATACCTTAAAACAATTTAATACCACATGGTATCATATATAAAATTTTGGTATTATTATTTATATATTGAGTATTTTGTTATCATAAAGTTGTGATTTCCTATTTATGTATTTATTGGGAGAGAGAGAGAGAGAGAGAGAGAGAGAGAGAGAGAGAATCTCAAGGAGGCTCTATGCTAATAGCGATCCATCTCACGAACGGTGAGGTCATGACCTAAGCCAAAATCAAGAGTCAGACACTTAGCCAGGTGAGCCACCCAGGTGCTCCTGTGATTTCCTATTTATTATGCCTTTCTAATATTTGTTAGATTTTTCATTTACTTTGCTTTACTACATTCCAGATTACTTATTTTAATGACATCTTCTGATTTCATAATGGAAGGTAGAAGGATGATAGAAATCACTTAACTAAAATTCGCTTTATAGCAAACTTCCTAAATTGTATATTTTTTATTGTGGTAAAAAGCATATAATTATAGGGGTACCTGGGTGGCTTAGTCAGTTAAGCGTCTGGCTTCAGCTCAGGTCGTGATGTCCCAGTTTGTGAGTTCAAGCTCTGCATCAGGCTCTGCGCTGACAGCTCAGAGCCTGGAGCCTGCTTTAGACTCTGTCTCCCTCTCTCTCTCTGACCCTCTCCCACTCATGCTCTCTCTCTCTCTCTCAAAAATAAATAAACAGTAAAAAATATTTTTAAAAAAGCACTTAATGTAAAATTTACCATCTTAACCATTTCTAAATGTATGGTTTAGCAATGTTAAATATATGCACATTGTTGTGCAACAAATCTCCAGGACGTTTTCATTTTGCAAATCTGAAACTCTATAACCATTAAACAACTCCCCATTTCCCTCTCCCACTAGTCCCTGGCAACTACCATTCTACTTTCTGTCTCTGTGATTTTGGTCATTCTAGATGCCTCATATAAGTGGAATCATACAGTATGTCTGTTTGTGACTAGCTTATTTCACTTAGTATAATGTTCTCAAGGTTCATCTGTGTTGTACCGTGTGTTAAATATCCTTCCTTTTGAGGCTGAATAATACTCCATTGTATGTATATGCCACACTTTGCTTATCTATTCATTCATTAATGGATACTTGGGTTGCTTCTACCTCTTGCCTGTTGTGAATTATACTGCTATGAATATGGGTATGCCACTGTCCCTTTGAGATCTTGCTTTCGATTCTTTGGGATATAAACCCAGAAGTAGAATTACTATATGATATAGTAATTTTTAATTTTTTTTTATTTTTTGAGAAACTGCCATAGACTTATAATATATGAGAGAGACTTTATCATACAGGATTAGCAGGGCACGGGTAATGACCTGGGGTAATTAGGAAATGCTTTCATCTTTCAATCCACAGTACTTAGCACACAGAGTATGTCCAATAAATATGTTAATTCTTTCTCACAGTGAGTGCACCATTTTACATTCTCACCAACAGTGTACAAGGGTTCTAATTCCCTGACATCCATGCCAATACTTATTATTTACTATTTTTGTTTTTGTTTTTGATAGCGGCTATCCTCATGGGTATGAGGTGATATCTCATTTTGGTTTTGACTTGTATTTTTCCAGTGATGAATGATGTGAAGCATCTTTGCATAAGCTTGTTGACCATTTATGTGTCATTTTTGGAGACATGCCTATTCAAGTTTTTTTGCCCGTTTTTCTGGTTATTTGCTTTTGTGTTGTTGAGTTGTAGAAGTTCTTTATATATTCTGAATGTTAGCACCTTTTAGACATATAATTTGCAAATATTTTTTTTCATTCTGTAGGTTGTCTTTTTTTATTGTGCTGATTATGTCCTTCAATACACAGAAATTTTTGTGTTGTTCAACTTGCCTGTTTTTACTTTTGTTGCATGTGCTTTTGTTGTCATATCCAGGAAATCCTTGCCAAATCCAAAGTCATGAAGCTTCCCCCATATGTTTTCTTCTAAGAGTTTTATAGTTGTAGGTCTTAAGTTTAGTTAGGTGTTTGATCCATTTTGAGTTAATTTTTACACATGGTATAACATAAGTGGCCATTTTTTTGCATGTCTTAAACTATGTCCTTTTAAATAAAAGATACGTGGTTGACATTTCCAATTAAAACCCAAGTTGAAGTCTCCCAATGTAGAGCAAATTTAAATGTATGTATTTTTTTATTATGCATTTATTAAAAGAAACCTCAGTAGAATAGCTTAACAGGACAGTAAAGGTCAGCTTGCTGCCTAACCTTGAAAAAGACTTCATGCTTTTTAAGTAAGCCCTTAAATCTTTCTTGGAGCTTTTTAAAAATCTCAAGGACACAAACACATTTTAAAAGATCTAATTTAATAGGTCAAGTTTAGCCTTGAACTTGGGCATCTGGGTTGTTTGCAAAGCTCTGAAGTTGTTTCTGATAGTTAGACATCTTTAAGAAACAGAGCCCTAGGATGTTTCTAGACTATTAACTTTTTTTTTTTAACTTTGGAAGAGAAACAATTCTAATTCATTTTTAAAATGACACTGAGAATTGTATAAAGCTCTATCTTGTATACTAACGTGTTAAAAGGATTCTACATTTATTATTCTTCTAATAATCTGGGTAAAAATATGTCCACATAGAATGTGTCTCCTTCATAATTTCCAACTGACAGCAGTAACTTTAATTTTGATAGTAGTATAAGCTCAAGAGAAAAATGAATTAGAAAGGAAGCATAACACAACTTTGAAAACAGTCCATTGGTAGTCTGATTTTCTACTATTTTTGCTGAGTTCTGGGTGGAAAAGAAGTAAGGATACAGCATGGTTGAATAGACATAGAGAATGCTGTAATTAGTAACATCAACTTGTGCTATTTTACTTGGTCAAAATACTGTTCCCAATGCAGACCACTTGAATTACACCTTGCAGAGTGGCTGATTTGGTACCTTGAGAACTGTGGCTTACTTTCAGCACATTGAATGTGTCCAGGTAAAACTAGGGAATGATCTGACCTTATAAAGCACAGATAACTACTTCCAGTTTTCTGTGGTAGTTGACATATTAGTGTGATCTGGGTAACTGTATAGCAGTGACCCTTCTCCAAATTCATACCCTGGAAAGCTGCTTGTTTCCATCAAAATGACAGGAGGCAGATTTATTCATTATTTATAGTTTACTGAATACCATCAAAAGTGTGGAGAAGACAGCAGACACCATAATATCTACTGGAAGGGGGACGAGAATTGATTGAAATCTGCAGAAGACCCTGCAAATACAATTCCCAGAAAGAGTGGTGGCAATTAGACCAAGGTGGCATTGGGCCTCTGGACAGAACACACTCAGCTCAGACAGAAACCCAGATGCCTAATTTTCTGAAATGTTAGGAATTCCCCTCTTTGCGATCTTAGGAAATCTTAACAACTTTTCCCTTCTTTGTCTCTTACATTCTCATAATTGCCTTGAATCTAAGGTCCAGTAAAAGTGTGTCTAACAACGTAAACAAGGGGAGGAAGTTAGACTATCTTTAAAGCTCAGTTCTGAAAGAGAAGCCTATTAGAAAAATGAGGAAATTTTCCTTCCCACCTTGCCTGAAATTTTATTGTTTCTTGTATTTTACTGTGGTAATGGCCAGTGGTACAAAGATTGGAACTAAAGATTGTCCCATTCCTTGGGAACTTGTAATGTGGAGGAAAATTACTTACAAAGACTTGCAATATATGAGAAATTTTGTAATGAAGGATTAAGCACAGTAGAGGTAATTACCTGGGGTGATTAGGAAAGGCTTTCATCTATCTATCCATAGTATTTAGCACATAGTATGTACCCAATAAATATGTTAATCAATGTAGATTATGATAATATCTCTATTAGGTCTTGGATGTATTCTCCACTGGCTTATTCCCAGGGCCATGGTGTTTTAATTGAACCATGGGCTGGGGAAGTGAAATGATCAATGTGCTTAATTCTTCTGTTTGAGTCAAAAAGTGTATTGACATCACACCTTCTCAGAAATAGACCTTTCTACTACTCCCATAGTTCCTGGAAATAAGAAATGTATAGGCAGTCCCAGATAACTGTATTTTGCTTGTGATTACATTTTCTTCATTGATTCTCAATGTTGGAAGGCCCCTTACATTTCCCACTCTCCCTCAACATTTGGATCTTCTCTTCAACATCCTTGTCAGGTTGTCACCCATTCCGGGCTTAAAAACTTTCAATGATAGACTGCTCTTTTAATTCCTAGACATCCCTTCTATCTCCACCAACTCTATTTGAAATGCCTTCCTTCCATGGAGGCAACGTCTGTCTCCCTAACATCCCACTCCTTGGGGGCCTTCCAGAGTCAGTTTAGTTCTGTTTCCCTCCCAATTTCTAAAGACAGCTCTGGTGTCTGAGTTTTCTCTTTCTGGGCTGTTCATCCCCCTTTGCTTTAGTATTCCACATATGACATGAATTCCAGTCAGCTCGACTACCTTCTCCGCAACACCCTCAAGAGAGGATGTGTGTCTCTACTTAAACATGACATGTTTGGTTTTCTCCAGAAACTGAAACTCCCAAAGTGTGTATGTTTTGTTTCTTGTTTTTATTTTTCTCATTTTGTAGGCGGGGGGGGGGGGGGGGGTGGGGATGGAAAAGTGTTAGGGAAGGTAATCAGCATTGGATGATTTTATTAATCTTGTGAAAGCATTCTTGCATGTCACAAGAGAAATGAAGGCATTTCAATTAAATGTCTAATTTCAAAAGAGAAAACGCCATGAAATTATACAACTAGGATTGGCATTTAAGAAGTTAAATTATTAAGCCTTCTTCAGGATGTTCTGCCAGTTCAAGGGGTCTTTCAAGACCATTTTATTTAAGAGTATTCAAAATAATGAAGGATGCATGGGTGGCTCAATCAGTTAAGCCCCTGCCTTCAGCTCCAGTCATGATCTTACGGTTCATGGGTTCAAGCCCCACTTTGGGCTCTGTGCTGATTTAGTATTCAGCCTGGAGCCTGCTTCAGATTCTGTGTCTCCCTCTCTCTCTGTCCTTCCCCTGCTTGCACTCACTCTCTCTCTCTCTCTCAAAAATGAATAAACATTTTAAAAAACTAAAAAAATTAAGAATATTCAAAATAATGGGCCTGAATTGTGAAGAATAAAAGTCCTATATTTCCCAAACTTAAGCTCCTTTATGTAAGGTTGAAATTAAACTTTAAAACTTTAGCTTAAACTTCAAGAAACTGAGTACAATTCCCATGTGCAAAGAAAGCAACACATAACTGTAGGTGGTCACCTTTTATTCACTAGTTAAATAAGGACAGTTTCTATTTACATAAGAGTAAAAATAGTCTCCTTTGAAGTAAAAAATTTCCTAGTAAAAATGTAGAGTAAAAATAAAATGTAGAGTAAAAAGTAAAAAATTTCACTTCCTTAGCAAACAGGTGGAACCATGATGAACTTCTTGTAGGAACCTACATTAAATTACTTAGATTAACTTAACATTGGGCAAGAAATTTAAGAGTTAAATCAGTTGCCAATATTTATCATACTTCACAAGCTGCATGGCACCAAAGCAAATGCCGCAGGAGATACACATATAAAAGCATCCCTTGAAGGTCACTTGATGGCAATTTAATGGATTTTTAGGGTCAGCACATAGGAAACTAGTAATTCAAACAATAGAAACCAGAAGAAATTGTTTCCTTTTTATTTCAAAATTTTTTTTTAATGTTTATTTATTCTTGAGAGAGTGACAAAGCATGAGCAGGGGAGGGGGACACAGAATCTGAAGCAGGCTCCAGGCTCTCAGCTGTCAGCACAGAGCCCAATGCGAGGCTCGAACCCACAAACTGCAAGATCATGACGGGAGCTGAAGTCCAACACTCAACCAACTGAGCCACCCAGGCACCCCCTGAGGCAACTGCAAGTCGCAAACATGGCCCTGTAAAAACAACACATGTGAATTATTGCCTCAGGAGTGCATAGTTGGTAAAGAAGTTGGATACATTTTTATTTCAATAATTTCTATCTTTGTTGAGCTCTGGATTTGGGGAGGGTCTGGGGAGACAACACAGGATTGTGGGAAGCACTCAGGATGGGTTTCAGGGACCTAACTCTGTCTCGTCTTGTTTCCAGCTGATAGTATGGTTTTAGAAGTGACATTTTACCAGTCTGGCCTCTGCATGTTCATCTATAAATTAATACGTTTAAGTTGGATGATCCCTAAGGTTCATTCTACACCAATGATCTTTTACCCTATTCTCCATTTCCTGCTCCCTGTTAAATCATTATTCTATTCTGTGTTACCATATGATCTCATTTTTTTCTCTTTATGTTTCAGAAAATTGTTCATTTTAAAAAGTTGACAATTGAATAAAATTCATCTAAGAAAGCACAGAGCCCTAAGCTTAGCATTTCCATTCCCTTATTCTAAATAGAAAATATAAATTGCCTGGTAGGGAGAAATATAAGGAGATGGTTAATTTATTCCTAAAAACTCTATTCTTATATGCAAAAATAGGGTGCAGATGTCAAAAATATCTTCACCTTCAAAGAGTTGACTAGAATGTGACTGACTTGGGTCTTTCCTAATGCACATGCAATGATCATATCCTTAGCCTCCTTTGCTAATGAGCTGGATTGAAGTAAAATGGAATCACAAGGACTCAATCCCCTTTGGGACCTGAGTAAGTGGCTGAGAAGAGCAGGAAGAATGAGACCTTATGATGGTAGATGGGCAACACATCACCCAGTCTGGCAGAGATTCAGGGATGTCATAAATACACTTCTCCAAAGTGAGTTTTGTAGAACATTAGCCTCATGAGATGCTCCTTGAAAGTGTCTCATGGTCAAGTGTTTTATGGTTCAGGAAACCCTGCCTATTATACTCTCCTTGAAGTATGCCAGTTACACATTAGCATATCAAAAGCTCCCAGAACCCTTTATGAATGGAAGAAATGCTTAGCCCCATGTTTCCAAAACGCGATCACAGGAACTCTTTTTTTCTCAGAATAACTATTCACATCCCATGAAACTCAGGTTCTACAGAAGTTCTTGGGGGAAATGCTAAGTTCTTCATTCTCTTTTTCTGGGAAGGATAGCAGACATGGTAGTTAGGTGTTACTTCTTGGCACTAGGGGCACATACCCAACTCCCTGGTTGCATTTAAATTGAATAGGTACCATTTAAAAAATACTAATGTTTTGGACCTATACCAAAGTAATTAAATCAGGATCTTTGGAGTCAGACCCGCACTTTGGTATCTTTTAAGAAGCTCCCTGGGTGGACTTTGGTAGCTGCATCTGGGGATACCACCAGCTGAAGGAAGCACAGAACACTTGTGAGTGCTGGTAAGGCCTTGCTAATGAGTACATCTCAGTAATTTGTCACCACCAGAGAACTATATACCTTAATTATGCTCCTTAATTAAATTCCATTTTAAAAGCACTTAGGACCATGGGACAATATAATCTATGTAGAAAATAAGCTCGATCAGACAGTTTCTCTCTTCCTCTATATCTGCAGCCAGTTAGGCTACAAAGGATAGATGCCATCAAGTTTTGGGAGGATAAGCCCCAGCTACTTTCCTCTGGGTGAGGTCTCTGTCCATGGCCTATATTCAGGGTTTGTGCTACCTCAGAGAGATGAAGCGCCTTACCCTCACAGCCCTGAAAAGAAGTAAGGTTTTGCAGAAAAGCCCCACAATCCTTTGCTGGTGTTCTCCAGGGGCTGGTTCCCAGCCATCTGCCTCACGACTGTTCTCAGGAGTAGAAGAAGGCATTTTGCTGACTGTCACCTAAAACTGTAGTGGGGAGTACGGACTAAGCCTCAGGCTACATTTGGACCTAAACCTGCAGTAGCTGAATAATCCGGGAGGGAAAGAGGAGGCTTGTCTTCCCTTTAAACCTTGCTGCCTGCAGCCTCTAGAGGCCAAAAAACAAAAACTGAGGTTGGTGACAGTGGCATTTGTATGCAATTTGGGAAATCAAAGATCTATGATAGCAAACACCTATTGGAACGATGCAACATAACAAAATAATGAGAATAATAATCCAGACTGTTTCAACCTTTACAAAGAGAAGTTTGCTTGTCAAACATTTTCCAGGTAGAAAGTTGGAATTTGACAAAATGAAATTAGCTTTTACTCTAATTACCTGAATGATGATGGGGGTGATTTTCTCTTGATTTTCTGTCTTCCAGTGTGTAGCATAACAGTATCTATTATATCCATCTTTTTGTGTCCCACAAGAAAGCTAAAAAAAAATCCATCCATGGTTGTCAGACACACCTGAGTGACCTAGTCTTCAGTGGCAAATACTGATGAGGCTTCCATTTCCTTTTCAATGCATTTTATTTGTTTTTTTGTTTTTTACTTTTTTTTCTACTAAGTAGGCTCCACACTCAATGTGGGGCTTGAACTCAAGACCTAGACATCAAGGGTAGCATGCCAGGCCCCCCAACCTTTCAATATATTTTAATTCAGTATTTGCTTATTTTTTAGAAAGAATGTGCTGAATCCTAGGTCCAACTGTTGCCAAGATAGGAAGAATTCGGGGGAAGATTCCATAGGAGTTTGCTTTAGGCTATGTTTTTATAAATTGCTGTTTTGTTTAAATTAGTTTAGACAAACCAATTAAAGTAATGATAGTGTATTTCTGAAGGGCAGCTAGAACAATATGGGAAAAGTTTTGTAACATTTCTCTGGCCTACAACAAACCTAGTGGAATATAAACCATATTTACTTAGATTAAGAAAAGTAAAATAGCTCTTGTTCCTCAGGTAGTTATCTATTGAGAATCCTATGTTAATTTATATTCCAAGTAAGCATTGAAGCTTTGGAGACTTTCAAGATAAACATATAAGGCCTTAGCCAGAAGCAAAAAATGCACTTACCCAGAGATCATAAGGTGTGAAGAGAAGTTTGTGAAATTTCTATTATATGCAAATTTCCTGATAGGTTCTCATCAATAATGTCAGGTAGTTTATAAGTATAAACACTGAGTTAAAGATAGACTGTTCTTAACATCTTATTAGCAAAATCACACAGGGAAAAAGAAGAAAGGATTCTAATTTATTCTCTTTCAAATAGCAATCTCTTCTTTCCCATCTGTTATTTCTTTTTAATTTTTTAAAAATGTTTATTCATTTTTGAGAGAGAGAGAGAGATAGGGAGAGACACAGCATGAACAGGGGAGGGGCAGAGGGGAAGGCACAGAAAGCAAAGCAGGCTCCAGGCTCTGAGCTGTCAGCACAGAGTCCCATGTGGGGCTCGAACTCATGTACCATGAGATCATGACCTGAGCCAAAGTCGGACCCTTAACGGAGTGAGCCACCCAGGGACCCCATCCCATCTGTTATTATTACCTCTTGCATTTCTGTCTCAATTTCTTCATTTTTAACCCTACTAATAGAGAACAGAGTTTGAACTGCTGCAGTACATTTTCCCTTAAAAAGTTAAATTCTATCATCAGTAGAGCGTATTCATAAGGTCAAGCCCATTGGTCAAGAAGAGATTAGGATGACACCCTATAAAAAGACAAAAAGCAGTATAAGTCCACAGGTACACATGCACACACGGACATACTCCCTCCTTAGAAAGGGTGGTTCTACCCTGTGCTCTCCCTCCAATTGCTGAAATGGGAACATACCCTAACGCTCAGGGGGAAAGTCCAAAGTAGAACATTACCTTTTGGATCCAGCATAGTTACTATCTTCCTGAGCTGAGCCAATTTGAAAAGATGGTTTATATTGCAGAAAGATGCTCTTGAGAATGTTAATTGGGGGGACCTAGCAGAATAGGAGTTTTTAAAACCATGAATAAAATTAAGAAAATGACTATTAAATAGAAGTTACATTTTCTCTAACATCAGGTGCCATAAATGATAGCAGTCTGGATTTTCTCAGCAGGTAATTGTATTGCTCACAGTCAGTTGTCAGACCCTTCCTGCTCCTCAGTGTGAAATTAGTAATAGGAAAATGAAATCAATGAGCTGGAATCTATCTAGTTAGAGAGAGAGAGGGAATAGATGAAGGTAAATATAGCTTGTAAGCCTGACTAGCTGTGATCTAAACCTCAAATTCTGACCTTTGCTTTTTTAGTTTAGACTTACTGATTTGGGGAGCCTTTCTCTGAGAATTGCTCTTGGTGCAGATCTCTCTGTCAGTATACTGCAAGTGGATATGTTTCCTTTAATCTCACCTAAATTTCACACCATTGATTTTGGCCCACCACCTACACTTTTTACCACATTAAGGTATTTTAAAATTTTGGTTCCATTATCCAACATAGGAATTTTCCTCTCTATTTTAATGCCAGCACTTAAATCTATGATGCCGTCAACCACATTGTCAATTAACATGGCAAGCAGAGTGTGATGAATGGGAGAGTCTTGCAGAACTCCACTGGAAACACCCTTCAAGGTTGACAAATGCCCTCAGTCTGCACTTTGGGCATCATTATCCAACCAGCTGTGAGTCTATCTAAGTTGCCCTCATCTAGCTCACTTGCCCCCTCTCCTTATTTGGGGAGATTTTGTCAGATGCTTTGCTAAAATTCTATAGTAAAGTACATTGTTAGTCCTTTAATAACACTTTTATTTTAAAAAAATACAGTTACTGGGGCATCTGGCTGGCTCAGACAATGGAGCATGCAACTCTTAATCTCAGGGTTGTAAGTTCAAGCCCCACAGTGGGCGTAGAGATTACTCAAAAATTTTTAAAAATATTAAAAAAAAATAGTTACTTTATTGGGCTCTCCACTGAACCCATACAGCACTTCTGTGGTCACTTTCCTTTTTAAAATATTAATACTTCAGAATTCTAAGAACCCATCATGTGAACAAAGTGTGATAAACCCATTCAGTGGACTACTTAATCAACAATAAAAAAATAATCTATTGATAAACACAGCATGGAAGAATCTCAGAATTATTATGCGAAGTGAAAAGAGCTAGTTATAATCATCTATAGACTTTATTATTTGGTTTATATGACAGTTGGGGAAAAAAGAAAAACTGTAGGGATAGAAATTAAAGCACTGATTCCCAGGAGCTGGAGGGGAAGAGGGGAATATTGACTGAAAAGGAACATGAGAAAACATTTTGCGTAACTGTAGTGATTACACAACTGTATGAGTTCATCAAAATTCAACAGACCATATACTCGAAAAGGATAAATATTCCCCTACGTAAATTTAACCTCAATGTACCTGATTTTAAAAATGTCCCATTACAAGAAGCTTGTTAAAGGATGAGTTAAATGTAATTAAATATGCTAGAGTTTCTGAACTCTGTCTCTTTTTCCCTTCTTTGATTACTTAAAAAAATTTTTTTTAAGTTTATTTATTTTGAGAGAGAGAGAGAGAGAAAGAGAGAGAACAAATGGGGGAGGGGCAGAGAGAAGGAGAGACAGAATCCCAAGCGGGTTCTACACCATCAGTGCCATGGCCAATGCAGGGCCCAAACTCAGGAACATGAGACCGTGACCTGAGCCGAGATCAAGAGTCATAGGCTAACTGACTGTGCCACCAAGGCACCCCATCCCTTGCTCTGATTATTAAGGCGGGTTACTCTGTTCTATTTCATGCTTCCTCTCCAATCTTCCAGGAATTTTCAAAGATTACCTAACAACTCCAGTGTCTCAAAAACACATGTGTGTTTTCTTTATCCTGAAATAGTTTCCTATACTTAAAAAAAAGAAAAGTCTCAACTCCATTCCTTATACCATTGCCAGTTTTAAAGATTAAACTCTCTGAAAAGAAAGCAAAGTATCTTACTTACCATTTAATCTTTCATATGCTAACATAGCACTGTGTTCCCTCCAAACCTTGGGCCCTTTTCTGCAGTGTTCCTCTTCCTCGGTCTTGGAACAGAAATTTAAACTACATCCTATTACTCTGGGCTTCAGAGACTCCCAAATGAAATCAGGGAACTTTAGCCTTCTGTTAAGTCAATCATTCTGGACACTGAGGTACCCAGCCTCTTCTCTTCCCAGGGGCTGCTGCCTCAGGAGGTCACCAGAAGCCACTGTGCTGACAGTGGGCAGTGTCAGGAAGAGTACGGGTTGATGATAGTGTCGCATCTCAGCCCTGTTTGTTTTCATTGTTGTTGTTCGTTTGTGGTTTATTTTTATCTTGACAACTCTTCATTTTTTTTTTTTTTAAGATTAGACTATAGCTTTTGATTACCAATTTATAGTAAGAGCTCAAACCGCAAAGTTTTAGAGATACAGATAACTACTTATTTGCCACTACATTAAGATCTAGCATACTTTGAGGCGCCTGTGTGGCTCATCTGGTTAAGCATCCAACTCTGGATTTCAGCTCAGGTCATGATCTCACAGTCTTGGGATTGAGTCCCACATCCGGCTCAGTGCAGAGACTGCGTGGGATTCTATCTCCCTCTCTCTCTGTCCCTCCCCTGCTTGTGCGCGCCCTCTCTCTCTCTCTCTTTCTCTATCTCTCTCTCTCAAAATAAATAAGCTTAAAAAAAAGAGAAAGATCTGGTGTACTTTGATTATCACTTGGGCTCTGAGGTCACCCATATAGCTCTCAGTCCTCCTCCTTACTTTGGTGACTGAGATCTTACCCTCATCTGTCTGTTGTCATCCCATGGTCTTGCCAGGCTCTAGTGTTACAATTTTGGAGGGTATGTTACTCCTTTCTCCTCAAAATTCTTTTTAAGTCCTCTCATAACTTTGGCGAGTGTCTACTCTTTGGCAGGAGCACACCTTCTATTTCTTAATCATGGGACCAGGAAATTGGCACATGTTTTCAACATCATCCAAGGAGCTTTGATGGGTGGGTGGACTTTGGATCGGCTGAGGAGAAGAAGGAGGGCAAACAAAGGTGCCCAAGTAGGAATGGCCATCACAGGTTTGGGGATAGAAAAGCTTAGAGCCTGAGATAAGCCTTTCAAAATAAAGAACTAGAATACATGATCACAAAGGGTGGAGGAAGGAGGCCTGAGAAATGCAAATATGATATGAAATCTGATGTGGTGTTTGTATCGTCTGCCACCTTCAGCAAAAATGTTGAAAATGTGGCATGAAGATGACACATTGAGCGCAGTGCTAGTTGTCTCTCACTTGTCTGGTTTGGGAGGAGAAACTTTTTGATGAATTTGAATTAGAACTTTTACATTTTGACTATCTACTTCAAACCGTTATGGCAACTGTTTAACTCAGGTAGTAATATTTGTTTGTGAAATGCTCTCTGAGATTAATCTGATGAAAATATATGCAAATACCAAGTAAAACTTTAATATTAAGCCTGTGGCTGAAAATGTTATTTTCCAAAGGCAAAAATTGATCTCTGTTGTAAAAGATTTTGGAGATTTGACTAACAGATCACCTTAGTTTGTTTTCTGTCTAGGACTGAAAGTCCGCCTTATCCTTTCTGTTTTTACTTTTATTTTTCTGTAGATTCTACATTATTCCTCTTCTCTTTTTTGTATGTCACTATGAATGAAATATAAACCTATTTTTTCCGGAGTGGTTGGTGCTAACAGAATAGCATGATGTTTCCAGAAATTTCTTTTAATCATCCTGTGATTTCACACTTTTTTTGTGTGCTATTCTAATACAACATTGCATTACTTGAAATATTAGGATTTATAAACCTCACTGAAAACTGCTAGAACAGAAGCCATCTTTTGTACTTATTATCATCCTATGCAGTCTGCCCTGTGTGTTTTTAAATGTGCAGGTAATGTTAAATGAAGGAATGAACACAATTTACATAACATATTTTTCCATGTTGAAAGATAACATTATAAACAGTTACTTTTCTTTAAGTTTTATTTATTTTTATTAAAGTCTAATTAACATACCATGTTACATTAGTTCTGGGTATACAACACAAGAAATACTTTTTCTCATGTTGAAGATTCCACAATCAATTTTAGGCTCTTCTATTGAGCTCCAATTTCCATAACCTTCTGTCCATATCCTGGGTTTAAAGGAGAGCATCCAAAGCTTTAGTACCTGTGGACTGAGGCTTAGGGTTGGAAAGAACCTTGCAGATGTTTTAGTAAGACTGTTATCATCTTACAAAGCTAAAAAACTTCCTCCAGATCACAAAGTGCCTAAAGTCAGAGCCCGAGTGAAGACTTGGCACATTTGGGTCTCAGTGCAGGACAAAGGTGACAACGCATCCTGCTAATGATCAGTTGCATATTATAGAAGCAAGAAAGGTCATCTGCCAAGAAAGGAGACCAGCTTAAAAACTATTCATCATGGTGACAACTCTTCTCCACATTTACATAGGCCTGTCCACTTTGTTCTTGAGTTTTAAAAACCTTGATCTTAGACAGAACAAGTGAGTAAGAAGAATGATCATCTTCCAGGACTACAAGTCTGATAAGATCTATCAGACTCGCTGATAGATCTTAAAGCATATGGATTCCTTTCCAGTTTTCTCATTGAGATATGGAGCTGAAGTCAGTTTTCCCACTCGGCAATGCAAGATACTATAGCAAAGATATGCAGATGTTTGAACTCAAAGTTTGAGAAACTAAGCTAAAACCGCCAATATAATGTGATTTCTAAAAAAAAAAAAAAAAAAAAAAAAAAAAACCCAAAAAACAAAAAACGACGACAACAAAAACAAAAACAAACAAACAAAAGAGTAACACATACCCACAGCCTGGGAAGAACATAAGCACAGAGGCAGTACAGAATGTTAGATTTGTCAGGCAAATTACCTAACTTCTCTGGGCATTACTTCATCTGTAAAATGGAAATAATAATACCTCATTTTTAGTGTTGTTTCCAGAATTATATACAGTGATACAGAATGAAGCACATAGAACATGGCCTGGCATCGATTTAGAACTCAAATATTGGCTATTAACTTTAATATTTAACCTAGTGAAACTAAATTCTGCATACTCTTCCATAGATAAAGAGGGCAGTTACAACCAAGAGAACATGGCACTATAGAGGAAAATAAAATTCATCCAGTGGTACAAAGAGCTCTAAACGGAATAAAGCATGAGAAGAGAGGCAGTTTGTAGTCAGAGCCAAACATTTAGACATTAATGGATATCTTCACTCAGTTATTTTTGTGAATGCAACCATGATTAATTCTTCTACTGCTCCAATCAATTCCATTTATTGTCCAGACTCCCTGATAGACCTTAAAGCATATGGATTCCTTTCTAGCTGTCTCATTGAGAAATGGAGCTGAAGTCAGTTTTCCCACTCAGCAATGCAAGATATTATAGCAAAGATATGCAGATGTTTGAACTATGATGATGTCTTCTATTTCAAATTTTGGTGTGCATAGTTGTCTAAGCACTGACTATTCTTCTAAATAAATGAAGTCTTAAGACTTTTTCCTTTTTTTTTTAATTTTTTTTAATCTTTATTTATTTTTGAGACAGAGAGAGACAGAGCATGAATGGGGGAGGGTCAGAGAGAGAGGGAGACACAGAATCTGAAGCAGGCTCCAGGCTCTGAGCTGTCAGCACAGAGCCCGACGCAGGGCTCGAACTCACGGACCATGAGATCATGACCTGAGCCGAAGTCGGACACTTAACCGGCTGAGCCACCCAGGCGCCCCGACTTTTTCCTTTTTTTAAAAAAATCTTTATGTATTTACTTTTGAGAGAGAGAGAGAGAGTGGGAAAGGAGCAGAGAGAGAATCCCAAGCAGGCTTCATGCTGTCAGCGTGGAGCCAGTTGTGGGCCTGAAGTCACAAACCGTGAGACCATGACCTGAGATGAAATCAAGAATCAGATGCTTAGCTGACTGAGCCACCCAAGCACTCATTTCTTAATGAGATAGAGAATCAGAGCTACATCATGTATTAAACACCTAGACTTGCTAATCATTAACGTATATCAAGTCTATCAATGACAAATCTTCTAGATGCATCCTGAATTTCTTATGGTCAAAAGCAATACATTGACTTGTGTTCTGCCTTTCTTTATGGTTGACACTATTTAGGACCACAATAAATGACTGTTTAATTGAACGTTCTGGGTTAAGTGGTTGTTCTGTATCATACTGTAAGTTGTTCATTTCTTTTTCCCTACCACTTCTCATTTCCAGTTTGATCACTCATGGCTTTGGGACTCCAGCAATATGTGCAGCCCTAAGCACTTTCCAAACAGTCCTCAGTGAAATGCTGAACTACTTGGAAAAACACACTACCCACAAAAATGGCGGAGCGGCGGATTCTGGCCAAGGACATGCCAACTCGGAGAAAGCCCCCCTGCGGAAAACTTCAGAGGCTGCCGTGAAAGAGGGAAAAACAGAAAAGACAGACTAGCTACATCAAACAGAATCTATTTCTAGAGAGTCTTGCTGCTGATATTTTTTCTAATATATATATCATTGAGGGTGATTAATCTTCAGTGGACCAAATCTCTACCCTCCCCCAACCCTCCATAAAAAAAATAAAAATGGAAATGAAAAATGAAACAAAAAGGACAACCCCCCCCGAAAAAAAGGAAAAAAAAGGAAAACAGCAGTGTAACCGTGTGATGAAATTGTCACTTTTTAATTTTATGTTATGATAAACTTTTTGTGCACGTAATTTATTGTTCCGGATTATATACATCAGTTTTTAAGCACTTCTGGACTCTGGAGAGGCAGCACATGCTTTTTCACATCTAACGGATGCACTTTCTTATCCAACTATGTAGTTAGGGATTAGAAAGCATGACCAACTGGAATCCATCACCAGTGCTTACAGCTCCAGTCTTTCTTCACTTAATTCCCTGATAACAGAAGAGTGCCTCTTTCCATTAAATAGACCAGTCTGGCAATCAATCCATCAATAAATGCTTTGGGAACTGAAAAGGGCAGTCATGAATCTTTGTCCTGTGAATTGACAGAAATTCTAAAATTTTGGTCACCCCACTTATATTTTGGTTAAGCCCACTTAACTACCAGTGCCTTGGTGGTATTTCAAAATTCCAGAAAACTCTGCCCTCTTTATGTATGACCATTCCCACCCCACCCTAAGATCTACCCCCACTCCATAACTAAGAAGACACAGTATAATATTGAAGAGATAAGAGATGAACTCTTCCATTCATTTTCTTTGCATCCCCAGCCTAAGAGTTCAAGGAAGTAGACTGCACTTAATGGCTCTTGGCAGGATGGCTAAAGGAAAGGGTAGCTTTGCTGCTTTTGGGCTCCTGAAGGAGAAGCAGTGGTATTGTGTTGCCTGGAAAAGCATGGAAATAAGAACAGTGATGTTTCCAGGAATCCTTGCCCCTCAGAGAGAGGAGAGGAGCCCAAGGGACTAGTGGAGGCTCCTTGAAGTGCTGGTGGCCAATGATTGTATGGTTAAAATATGAGCCGTTTTTTTCTACCTTTGTGCTTCTTCTACATGCCTGATGGCTGTGTTCTAAACCTTTAGAGGCACAGAAGCATTCGGATCTGTGTTCAATAAAGAAAACAAAACCAGAATGATCAGAGAAGACTTTTGCTTTTAAGATGCCTCCTTTTTTTATAGCTTGTTCTGTACCTTCATTGTCCTTTAGTTAAGACACTGAAAACGAGGTTCCTGGCTGCAAAGGCTAGGGGCTAATTGAATGAAAGTTTGGTCCATTTAAACCTGAACGTGTCAAGAAACCTGATTCGTACCACACTGTACTGACCTTTCTATTGTTAACAAGTGTCAAACTTCTAGGCAAATAAAGATGTAGGTCATCGTCTATGAAAAAAATTATTTTAATAATATATGGACTCCTGATACTAAGGTTAGCATGAAAATATTGTCCTCTTCTTAACACATTTCAATTACTTTCAAAAAGTCTCTGTTGTATTATAATCCCATGGGGAATATTACTATTATTTTTAATTGAGAAGAAATTGCTCAAGATTTTTCATGTAGAGCACACAAGATATTTTTACCTAATAATAATTCTTAAAGTTATTTGACCTTTATCTTCAATCTTGTACAGAAAAGAAGAACAATAATCAATGAAAATCTAAATTTTCTAGACTAAATTCAATTAACAGAAGACACTACTAAGGCATTCTATAATAAAGGGGTTTTATAGTTATACTGTAGAAGAGCTTAAAATAAATGTAACAGTAATGAGTTGTGATTTCATGTGTTTACCTAGTTCCGTGTTTTAAATTTTGCCATTACTCATGGATTAAAAGTTTTTTGAAATAAAATAGAATAAAGCAGGAATTCTGCTGCAGTTCCAAATTTCATCACAAAATAAATTATTCCATTTTACATGAAATTTCCCATATTGTAAAATATACACATGAAACAGAAATGAATATTTCAGTTTAATAAGTAGTAGGAAGGCTATATACAGATAATGTGGGCTATTAACATTTCCTTAATGAAATTTCCACATTAATACTCTTTTATTCCTTTTATTATTAACAGTTACATATGTATTTAATATGGCATTTTGATATGCATATCTGCTAGATACTTAATGTAGTTATATACCATGTCAAATATTCACCAATAATCAGATGAAAAATTAGATCTGGCTTACAGTACCACCTTCTCCACCCATAGTTGTGACTAGCTGGGGTTCTTAACACTTCAATGGGGTGGTATTATTTATTAGCCTTGGAAACAAAAGTATAACTATAAAAAACTACAGTGCATATTATTTACCAGGATTCTGGGTGTCTTAAGAGCCTTAAATGGACAGCACCCATTGTTTAACTTAACCAGCCATTAGGCCATAAATGAATTGATGGACTGGTCATGTTTAGAGTCATTTATTATCATATTCTAATAGACATTGTTAACATACCAACTTTTGCCTTGTATATAATAGGTACTCAACACTTTTTAAATAAATGAGTAAATGAATGTGTGTGTGTTCTTTGTCCAAAATGGGCCAAAGGACCTATTACTTTTAATTTATATTTTATTTTCCCTCAATACTCAGTGCTTCAATCTGGCTTGCTTCTTCCATGGTAATTTATAAATAACTCTTTTTATTTGAATAAGATCACATTTCCACTGTATCACATTAGTTTCAAGTAGATATATTTAATATAGAACAATAAAGAAAACTAGGTATCAGAATTTTCACAAAAGTGAAATTATAATCGGTATCATAGTTTATAGTGAAGGCAGCTCACAAAAATCTATTTGATTTTCAGTGTTATACTAAGTAATAAAGCAATGAAAAATTTTTTCAGATTAACTATTGCCCAGAAAAATTGTCCAAATCTCTCATACTTACTCATAATTAATAATAAATGTAAAATTTTTATATTTAAACTTGTGAAAGATGAAGACAAATTCCTATGAAAAGAAATGTCTAAGGCTGTTTCAATAACCAATTTAAATGCCACCTCCATGGCTATCTCATTAGACTTAAGTTTGGTGGTTCTAGAAAAATAAATGAAACTCTGAATTACTCTATTTTTCTCCTCTGGAAAGATCAGCACTGGAAGGTTCCTAGCCCATTCTCCTGCTCTCTTCTTTTCAGATGCTTTGAAAATAGGAATAATTTTTTCTGGCTTTGCAGTTCCCTTTTCCTTTTCCTTCTTGGAGGGTATATTCTCTTCAATGTCTAGGACAGAGTATGACCCTTTAGCACACCCAGGAACCCCCTGACCCTACTGTGGCAGTGCTAAGAATTTGACTTTCTGTCACCTGCTGCTTTCAAGATAAATGTGTCAATAAATAACCTTGTTAATGATAAGTAAAATAGTATAATCCCATTTTCCTGTATTTTCTTCCTTCTATGCCTCATTGGAAGCATTTTAGAGCAATGTAATTTTTAAAATGTATCAGAATCCTTTACACAAGGAGCATGCTGTGTCCTTACAAAATCCAAGTCAATATGTGAGAGGTAGCATGGTGTAGTGACTAAGAGTATAGACTCTAAAACCAAATTACCTGGTTCAAATCATGGCTTTTTCCACTTGCTACTGAACCTCTCTGTGCCTCCATTTCCCCATTTGTAAAACGAGGCTACTAATAGGTACCTACTCTCATAATTACTGTCAGAACCAAAGAATTAATGTTATCTAATTTGTTAAGAGCAAATAGGGGCATAGTTAGTGCTGTGTGAGTGTTAGCTAGTGTCTTTAGTACTTAGCTTGGACAAGCAATTTTTAAAATCTAGATATCAGTCTCTCTTCAGTTTATTGGACCCTTTCTATATGCCAGGCTCTGTCCTAGAGGCTGAAAATACAGAGTAGAATAGAACATTTGTTTTCAAGTTTCTCACAGTCTCCTGTGAAGACTCTAGCCATTAGAACATGGTATCATAGTGAAAATGTGCACAAGTTGCCCCAACACAAACCAGAGTAACTTCCAGGGAACTGGAGAGGAGAGCATAGAGGGTGGGAGATGGGGGTTATGATCAGGGAAACAGAAAGGTGATCAAGAAAAGAGGGACGTTATGGTTCTGGGTGATTTCAAAACATTTGGGGCAGGATGCTATTTTGAAAACTAACAAATTTACCTTGTAGTTCTTGTTATTCCTACCTTCCTCATCCTCTTGGAGCAGCTAACATTTTGTCTCTACTGCCTCAAGGTGGGAATGTGACCCAGTGGAATGCAGGCAACAAAAGAGTTGAACTTCTGTACAAGTTTTCAGTTTTAAAATCTCAGGCCCTAAAGGAGGAATTGAGGTTTAAAAGCGTATCAGCCAGGACCTTTTTCTTCCCCCCACACACACATACACACACACACTGGAGAACAGAATATAGTCCCTGTGTTGGGGAAAGAATGAGAGAGAAAAAAGAAAGTGCAGCTATCATTGATCTCTCAGAGAATGGGCTATGTCCTTGAAGGTCAGGTTGGAGACAGAGGCAACTATGTCCCCATCCCAGAGGAAAGCCCAACAAGGAAGAGGTCCCAGCAGAGTGCAGAACCGGGAACTGTCTATGTGTTATGTGTTTAGGCAGATGGTTCAGAGCCTCGCAGGGTTTCTCCCAAGGAGTTTCTCTTCAACATGGCACCTGAGGTACCAGGATTTATGGGTACCAGCAGAAAACAAAGCTGCAGCAATTCCTGTACCGCGGAGGGATACAGCAGCAAAAGGGTTTTTTAGGGGCACCCAGTGACAACCCGCGTAGTTGACAAGCACACAGTCCTCACAGGTTGGACACAAGTACACGCAGGAGAGAGTGGAGATGCCAAAGACCAGCTGGGAATTTAGGCATACGAGTTAGAGTCCATTTAGGAGAACAGAAACCCGCTAGGGATTTCAAGAAGAAAGGATTTGTTAAAAAGAATAAGTTGAACAGGTGTTAGAAGGCTGAAAGAGTGAAAAATGAGACACTGAACCACTCAAATATTAGTAATTGAAAAGGCAGCGACCATCCCTATAGATGGCAGAACACAAGGAAGGAGGTGAGGTTACCTGCATCTGGGAACTCGTGGGACATCCTTCCCTCCATAGTTGCTGCTTGAACCTAAGAAACTGAGGCTGGTGATACCTCTGAGGGGGTAGAGCTTGGCTAGCTCTGGGAATGCAAAAGAAGTTGGAGGCTGGAGTCAGAACCTTCTGCTTCTGCTCAAGGGAGGTTGACAGAAACTAGAAATAAGTGGAGCAAGCATCCTTTTCACCTCCTCCTTCCTTCAAATTTTTACCAGTGTTTCCCATTTTCTACCAGTGTCTCCCATTGTCAGAGTCCAGTTAGAAGCCAACTGGCAAAGGGTTGTGAGAAAGACAGCTTGCAGACTTCCTCCCCAGCATCACACAATACAGAAGAGTGGGCTTCTCTGCAGTTGCTAGTAGATGAAGCATCAATAGACAAAGATCCAGGGGTGCCTTGGCGGCTCTGTTGATTAACCATCCGACTTTGGTTTTGGCTCAGGTAATGATCTCAGTGTTCATGGGCTCTGGCCCCGCATTGGGCTTTGCACTGACAGTGCAGAGCCTGCTTGGGATTCTGTCTCCCACTCTCTCTGCCTCTCTCCTGCTCTCTCACTATCCCTCTCTCTCTCCAAAATAGACTTAAAAAAAATAGGCAAAGATCCAGACCACATGTTTCCCCACACAACATGGTTCTACATAAGCCCTCCTCCCTCAACTATGGGACATAGATGCAACCCAAGAAGACCCTAAATGGACTAAGATCAAATTACTGCCACATTTAAAATGAAGTCTTGCATATAGAAATTATGTCACATTACAGAAAAAGAAGTGACATTTCTCATGTATCTGAATTGGCAGACAGACATTCATACCTACTACACTTAAAAACGATACTTCAGCTACTTCCCATCTGTATCACAGAGAATTCAAAAAGAACAAGACACTTAGGAAAATTTAAAGTAGTAATCCCCGTGAGAGGCAGAAAAGAATAAAAATAAGTAAAGGTGTATGTGTAAGTCATTGCCAAAGTCTGATGTAAGTTTCAAAGCTATTCTTCCTTTAACATTGTATTTCCTTAATTATTTCTTTCATGTCAAGAGGTATTTGGGGAAAGGGCACTAAGGTGACGGTTATGTTTAGTCTTCCAGGTCTAATGAGGATGCTCTTGCATCAAATAACAGCTAATAATGTGCATAAATGTTGGGATCTTTCATCTTCTTGCCCCACACATTCTCCCTGGATAATATCATCTTGTATCATGGCTTTACTTGTGGCAAAGACCAATAACAATCTAACAAAGTCCATTTCACCTTTATCCTGGGTATACGTGTATATGAGGGGTTGGTAAACTTTTTATGTAAAAGGCCAGATAGTAAATATTCTAAGTAATGCAGGCCATATGGTTTCTGCTGCAACTACTCAACTCTCCTGTTGGGTTGTAGCATGAAAGTATATTGGAAATATGTAAATAAATGGGCGTGACTGTTCCAAGAACTCTTTCTTTACAGAAATAGGCATTGAGCTTGATCCTGAGGACTGTAGTTTGTTAACCCCCGACATAGATTATATTTTTCAGCATTTCTTGCTGTTTGTAGCTATATACTTAAGTTCTTTTCAGTGGGGGAGTGGAAGTCATATTTGATACTTCCAGAGTTTACAAATTCTTCTCTCAGCTACATGAGATGATAATGAGTCCCTGGGGCAAGGATTCTCAACCTTGGCATTACTGGCATTTGGGGCCAGATAATTCCTTATTGTGCGGGCTACCCTGTGTGTTGTAGGGTGTTTAACAGATCCTTGGCTTCGATACAGTAGATGCCAGTAGCATTTGTTCTAATTGTGACAATCAAAATTGTCTTCAGACATGGGGCACCTGGGTGGCTCAGTCGGTTGAGTATCCGACTCTTGGTTTTGGCTCAGGTCATGATCTCACAGTTTATGAGTTCAGGCCCCATGTTGGGCTCTGAGATTACAGTGCAGAACCTGGAGCCTGCTTCAGATTCTATGTCTCCCTCTTTCTCTGCCCCTCCCCAACTTGTGCACTCTCCCCTCTCCTCTCTCTCTCTCAAAAATAAATAATAAATAAACATTTTAAAAAATTGTTTTCAGACATTACCAAATGTCTCCTGGGAGACAAAATCACTCCTAGTTAAGAACTGCTGTCTTAGAGATGTCAGAAACACAAGATGGAAAGTACCTGGACCCCCGGATGACCAGGTAGAAGAGAAGTACATGTTACTTCAACCTAAATTTCTATTATGTTAAACCACTGGAATTGTGGGGTAGGCAGGAGGGTCTATTTGCTAGTATTTGTTAGCCTAGCTTAACACAATGCTGATGAATTGCAAATCCATATCTTCAACCCAGACTACTCCTGCACTCCAGATCCATGTAATCAACTTTCTATGGGTATCTTCTTATGAAAAACACCATCTCCAGATATACATATATAGGGACTTCTAATCAATACCCCAATCCCCTTCCTCAATCTCAGGTAATCTTCCTCATCCTGAGTTTTCCATTTCTGTTAAGGATGCCTGTATACAGTAGCCTAAAGACAAAAACCAGTGAGTTATCTTAAGTGCTTCCCTATCTCTGCCATCTTCCTACAGCTAATCACTAGGTTCTGAAAAACTAATACAATAATATTATAACAAATTAATTTTTCAGGAACTAGTGATTGACTGTATGAGGCAGCCATTTTCCTAGTTCAAGATACCATCAACTTATGATTGCATTATTGCAATAGCTTCCTAACTGGCTTTCCTGCCTATGTAACTGCTCTTCTTTAGAAAAATCTTCCTAAAAAGCAACTCTGCTTTCCACATATTAAATAAAACTCTCTGAGGTTTGCCACTACCCTTTAAAGTCAAACTCTTCTTGAGGATTTATGATATCCTTCTTACCTGGCCTTTGTTCCCTCCCCCAGCTTCCTCCAGCTTTATCTTGTATCTGGGCTTCCTTCATCACATTCCCTCCTCCTGCCTACTGCATACACATTCCATGGTCTAGTCACATCAAGCTTCTTTGAATTCCTGACACTATCCATGATCTACGACTGACTGTATAGTTGTCTAAACTTGGAACATTAGGTTCTACCTAACCTCCTCCACCAAGCCAGCTTCTACTTATGTTTTAGGTATCAGCTTAAAAGTCACTAATTCAGTGCAACTATGAGTTTTCTACTGCTATGTATTATCACAAACTTAGTGGCTTAAATTAGCATCCATTTATTAGTACACATTTCTATAAATCACAAGCCCAGCCAGGCTCCACTGGGTCTCTGCTTAGTCTTTCATTAGGCTGAACTCGAGATAACAATCAGTCTGGGCTCTTGTCTAAGGCTTCTAGGGAAGAATCCACTTCCGAGCTAATTCAGGTGGTTGGCAAAATTCATTTCCTTGTGATTGTAGAACTAAGGTCCCCCTTTCTTTGCTGGCTGTTGGCTAAGGGTCACTCAGAGTTCCCAGACTCCACTGTTAGCTTTTTATCACATGGCCCCCTCCATATTCAAGGCCAGTGACAGTGCATTGAATCAGTGCTGAATTGGACTTTCCCTTCAGCTATCAGGTGGAGAAAACTTCTGCTTTTAAAGGGCTCACATGATTAGATTGTGTCCATCCGGATGATCTCCCTTTTGATTCACTTAAAGCCAACTGATTAGTAGCATTAATTACATCTGCAAAACTCCTTTATCACCTAAGTTGTAATGTAATTATGAATGTGACACTACATTATATTCAGAGTCCCGGGATTAGATGGGAAATCTTGGGAGTTCATCATTAGAATTCTTTCTACTGCAGGGTCTTTCTCTGATTCTCTAAATCAAGAAAAGCATTTCTATCCTTTGTGCTACCTTACCACCGTTTATCCTATGCATGTCACTTCTTAAAGATTTTTTTTAAGTGGGCATGGAGCCTACTGTGGGGCCTGCTGTGGGGCTTGAACCTATGACCCTGAGATCAAGACCTAAGCTAAGATCAAGAGTAGGACACTTAACTGACTGAGCCACCCAGGTGCCCCTACAGATTTCTTTTAATAATTTGCTTAATTATCTTTCCTATTAGATGATTCCCAGTTCCCACAACTGTAAAACAAGGATAATTATAGTATTTACATCATCAGGTTGTTATAAGAATTAAATTAAAATTTCCATATAAAACAATAATAATAGTGCCTGAGACATATAGTAAGGGCCCAAATTATGTTAGCTGTTAATATTATTGCATATGTGGAATTGTTAATACTAAATATCATTAGGTTTTGAAGAAGGAATCCATGTATCTTGACCATCTCTGTATTTCCAGCAACAATCCCAGTACTTTCCTGGCAAATTCCTATCTGGCAGGAATGAATGATGAGCAAATGAATGAATATGAAATTCTGTGCTCACCCAAGTTGTAAAGAGAAAATATGTAACACTCTCTGGAAGAAATGGTGACAAATCATAAAATGCCAGAAGCCCTAGGAGTGTTTTCAGATTCACAGTCTCAGAGTAGAAAGTGATAGGCACAAAATATCTCATGCATTAACACAGAAAGTCATTATCACACTCAAGTCTCCAGTGTATAAATCCTAGGAGCACATTGTTAAAACTACACTTTTAAATAAAAGAGTAATGGAAAATAAAACTGACAACTTATGGTCTCATCTACAGCAAAGCATTCTTTGCACAAATTATATCCTCAAACAGCACTGAAATGGGTATAAATGCTTATTGTTCCTAATTATCCTAATTATCTATTTGAAGCCTATTTACTAACACAGTAGAGATTTTTTTTTTTTTTTCTGAGGGTAGTTGAGAGGGTATGGAAAGGCTGCATTTCCTTTCTGGCTTCATAAATGTTTTCTCTAATTAGTTAACTTCCATTTTAGAGCAGATAAGTTTTTGTTTTCTTAATGAATGACAGAATTCCACAGGAAATTATAGTCTTTTATCCTAGAGGTTATAAAGCTATTATAATGACTTTGAGACAGAAGACTGTTGTAATGGTTTTATGGAAAGGGATTTGGAGAAGATTGCTTGTAACTTCCTTAGAAGATGGAGGAAAAAGCACTCCTATACTCAGAGCATATAGTGTATGTTTCCCCCCTGTTGTCTGTGTAAACTTACTTTATATGAAAGCATGTATTTAATTGACATGTGGACATATAATTCCTAGAACACATAATGTTAACTTTGGACCTTCCAGATTTCTTTGCAAATTGGTCAAGGTAAAATTCTAATCGTCAGCGGCAAATCAGATTTAGTAAACAAAGACTTTCTTGAACCCAGAATTTTTTTTATTAGCTTGTTTTATTTTTTTATTTTTTTAAATTTACATCCAAAGTAGTTAGCATATAGTGCAACAATGATTTCAGGAGTAGATTCCTTAGTGCCCCTTACCCATTTAGCTCATCCCCCCTCCCACAACCCCTCCCGTAACCCTCAGTTTGTTCTCCATATTTATGAGTCTCTTCTGTTTTGTCCCCCTCCCTGTTTATAATTTTTTTGTTTCCCTTCCCTCATGTTCATCTGTTTTGTCTCTTAAAGTCCTCATATGAGTGAAGTCATGATTTTTGTCTTTCTCTGACTAATTTCACTTGGCATTAATACCCTCCAGTTCCATCCATGTAGTTGCATATGGCAAGATTTCATTCTTTTTGGTTGCCAAGTAATACTCAATTGTATATATATACCACATCTTCTTTATCCATTCATCCATCAGTGGACATTTGGGCTCTTTCCATACTTTGGCTATTGTTGATAGTGCTGCTATAAACATGGGAGTGCATGTGTCCCTTCGAAACAACACACCTGTATCCCTTGGATAAATGCCTAGTAGTGCAATTGCTGGGTTGTAGGGTAGTTCTATTTTTAGTTTTTTGAGGAACCTCCATACTGTTTTCCAGAGTGGCTGCACCAGCTTGCATTCCCAGAACCCAGAATTTTTTAAAATAAAATCCTTTCTTTGTTTTTATCAGAATGGAGACCAATTAAACTCTTTCATTCATTCAACAAATACTTTTTGAGAACTTAATATATATCAGTCACTATGCTAACCATATAATAGATGTTCAATAAGTTCAGCATTGGATCTTTAAATCTTTTTCAGTTCTTTGCTTCCATTGGTCTTGTTCAAGATTCATATTACTTTCAAGTCCTAGATCTGAGAGCTCATGCTTATTTCTACTGGCTATAAGTAGCAATTCTCATTATGTATTTATTTTTGAGTAAGTCATTGATGACAGACTATAAAGATTTTATTTTATTTTATGTGTTTATTTATTTATGCTTCTAGAGCCTCAAAAATAAGCTTCAATACAGCTTTCAGGAACTTATACAAATGATAAAATACTATGGCTGAGAAATAAAGAGGCAAATAAATGGTAAAGTGATAAAATAAAGCCAGAAATGAGACTAATAAAATTAGAATTATGAGTGTTTGCTACATACAGGTGTATAACAAATTTAACTCTGGGCTTTCTTTTTTTTTTTAATTTTTTAAGTTTATTTATTTATTTTGAGAGAGAGAGAGATAGAGCACACAAGTGAGAGAGGGGCAGAGAGAGAAGGAGCGAGAGAATTCCAAGCAGGCTCTGTGCTGTCAGTGCAGAGCCCAGTGTAGAGTTCCGACACACAAACCATGAGATCATGACCTGAGCCAAAGTCAAGAGCTGGAAGCTTAGCCAACTGGGACTCCCAGGTGCCCCAACCCTGAGCTTTCTAACAGCCATTGAAAAATGGAAAAGTTGATTATTTATTCAATTCACTGTGTTTGTGTTTAACATTAAGCCAAAACAATTGCTCTGCAGATACACAACTATTTCTGACACTTAGAGGGGAAAAAAATGTTTTCAAAAGAATCTGTGGAAAAAGATCTATGAACAGCGTTCTTTCAGCAGATTGGAGTTTCTCAACCTTGGTGCCTTTGATATATTAACTGGGTAATTCTTTGCTGTGGGGTTATGACCCATGCTTTATAGAGTATTTAGCAGCAATTCCTGGACTTTTCCCATTTGATGACAGTAGCACTGTTCCCCTAGCTGTGACAACCAAAATGTCTCCAGACATTGCTAAAAGTCCCTCCCCTATGCTTTGATCATTAACAACAATTTTAGTAGATCCAACAAGAGAAAGATTGTTCCTTAGACAAATTGCATTATATCAAAACATAGTTTGGTAGAAACAAGACCCTTTTTGGTCAGAATAGTTGTCCAGTTACTTAGCCCTGTACTGGCCTGACTTAAATCCAGGTTATATTAGAGCAGCTAACTGATATCTATCAGGACTTTAAGAAGACTGTTCCTCTCCGCTGAAGTTCTAATGGGTATCAGATTGCAGTGACTTCAAAACTGTCCTTCTAGGTAAATAGTATTTCACATTTTGCTTACTGATATACTGATGGTCTAATTTTCCCACCTTCCCTGTACTCACACTCTTTGGTGGTGCCCTCCCGCACCAACTCTGGGCTTAGCCATGTGGCTTAGTTTAACTAATGTGAAAGTAACAAACTTGATGCAAATAGAGCCTTGAAAAAGCACTTGTTCTCTTTCTCCCTTTCCTTCTCCCTTTCTCTCTTTCTCCCCCGCACCATTTTTAAATTTCTGCCTCTGTCTAGAGGACAAATCTAGACTAAGATACTGGAAAAGAAGGGGCTTTGTGGAAAAAGAGGTGAGTTACCAGCCAACCTACCAGGTGATCACCTGCTCATGCCAACTTGCTCAACCAGATGCATGAGCAAGACCAACCAGCACAGTGGAGATGCACCCAGATCAGCAGGATGGCCCAGGCAACCCTTAGACTTACTAAAAAAAATAATAAAGAGTTGCTGTTAACATCCACTAAGTTTTGGGGTGGTTTGTTACCCAGCAATGTGTAACTGATATAGTTACCAATTAAAAACTGTTATACTAGAGGGACTCCTGGGTGGCTCAGTCGGTTGAGCATCCGACTTCAACTCAGGTCATGATCTCACAGTCCATGAGTTTGAGCCCCGCATTGGGCTCTGTGCTGACAGCTCAGAGCCTGGAGACTGCTTTGGATTCTGTGTCTCCCTTTCTCTCTGCCCCTCCCCTGCTCATGCTCTGTCTCTCTCTATCTCAAAAATAAATAAAAACATTAAAAAAAATTTTTTTTAAAACCTGTTATACTAGAAATGTGTTGACATCGTTTTTGAAAAACTGAGGGACCAATGAAGGATGTATGACCTTTTCTCTGAGTGAGCTAATGATTTGTCTGTTGGAAATGCTCCAGAATTGCCACAGGTTTGAACCAACGGTCAATGGGAGGAAACGGTTTCACAGCTCAATATAAAAAATGTATTTGTAAGTTTTTGGAGAATAATTTCTGATGATAAAATACATGATGATCTAAGCAAACCAAATTTCCAGCCATGATTGAAAAGATTAACCACCATCTTTTCATTCAGAGGACAAATATATGTTGATTCACTCCTCTGACCTTAGCATTGTACTGGGTAAGTGATGCTAAATAAAATTGACACCCATGGAACCAGAGTGGGAGAGCAACACTGGGGGCCATATACAAAACTGGTTTAAAGCAGAGCCTGGAATCAAGTTGCCTGGGTGGTGATCTTGGCTTGGCCACTTTTCAGGAAGGTCCTTTACTTGTGCTAATATGCCATTTCAAATTGCGTATAACCTTAGGCAAATTACTCTCCATGCCTTGTTTTTCTTATCTGTGAAATGAGGATGTTTATACTAATAGTATTACCTTCCAAGATTATTGTGAGGCTTAACTGAACAAATGCATGCAAATTGCTTACCAGAGAGGTAGCAAAGAAAAAGTTATTTTGGAGGCAATTTTGCAAAGGGTTAGGAGTGAGGAGGGTGCTAGAGTCAGACTGCTTTAGTTGGAATATGGGCTCAACCACTCCTAGCTGTGTGCCCTGGGAGTTCCATAACCTTTCTAAATCTTGTATAAGGTGGAATAAATATTAGAAGGAGAATTAAAGGTGATAAATTATGTAAAGTACTTAGCATATGCCTGACTCACAGTAAATATTCATTTACCTATATTTTTATTAAAGTTAATTAACACGTACAGAATGGCAGAGATTTAATTTAGACAAAGAGAGATAGGGAAAACCTCTCTAATGGATGGGAAGATGGCCTGATGGATGAGTAGTAAAGGGGGAAGGGAAGAGTATTCTGGTAGAGGAACAGTATGTGTAAACCCCTGAGTGGGGAGAGAGCTTGGAGTTTATAGAAACTGCCAGAGATCAGTGAGGTTGCCATACAGCAAGCCAGTGGCAGATGAGCCAGGATTGGGGGTGAAGATGAGGCTGCAGAAATGTTCTGGGCTGGGTGGCCCCACTGAAGATCCTGTATTTCATCGTAAATACAATAGGGACGGTTTTAAATCTAGAAAGTGGTGAAACCAATTGAGGTTTTCAGTCCTTGATGCTTCTTAACATCTACTCTTTAGACCTTTATCTTATCCCACTCTTTGTTTTTTTTTTCTTCCAGCTTGCTTCTAGTTGCAAAGCAGATGGGTGATATGGGGAGCTTGGAAATAAATGTTTTTAAATACTTTTTCAATAATAACACAAATACAATTTTTTCTGAGAATATCATCATACTAAAAGCAATGTTTGTACCAAATTGAAAAATCTGTGGAGTAGAAATGGATTTTGAATTGGTTGTGATGTAAATGTAATTCACATTGAGTCCAAACAAATTGCAATATTCTAAAACTCAAAATAGAAATTGTATACACCTGAAACTAATGTTAAAAAATAAAATAACATTTTATTAGGAAAGCATGTGTGTGCCCATGGGACCAGATGGACAGGGAGCACTGGCAAGATCCCAAGGGGACACTCTAGTATTTGCCCAGCCCTCAGCACCCACCCTAGCCCTCAGGCACAGAGATACACATGTGAGCAAGATGATGCTCATCTTCAAAACTCAGGGTCACTGAAGACTTCAGTGAAGACACCCAACGAAAGATCATCATAGAACCACTCCTTTTGGTGTCCAAGGTTTCTAACTCCCTGGAAGGAGGCTTGTTAATAGTGGCTCTGACAACCAATTGATTTGCAAACATAAGCTACATCATCTTTTATCTTCAGTGTAGATTCCTTGAAAAGTGAACTTGAAGGGCACGCCTGAGTGGATCAGTCTGTTAAGTGTCTAGCTTTGGCTCAGGTCATGATCTCCCTATCTGTGGGTTCGAGCCTCCAATCCATGGGTCGAGTCCCATGTTGGGCTCTGTGCTGACAGCTCAGAGTCTGGAGCCTGCTTCAGTTTCTGTGTCTCCCTCTCTCTCTGCCCCTCCCCCCACTCATGCTCTCTCTCTCTCTCTCTCAAAAATAAATAAACATTTTAAAAAATTATTTAAAAATGAATTTGACATTTTAGACACATTCCAAATATTTCTAGAAATAATAGCTGTGTTTTGTTTTTGTTTTATTTCCATTTGAGATATAATTGACATATAACATTATATTAGTTTCAGGTATACAGCATCATGATTCCATATTTGTATATATTGTAAAATGATCACCATGATAAGCCTAGTTATATCTATCACCATACATGGGCTATATGTTTTAACTGAACTTAATTTTCCATATAGACAAGGTCCATAATTTCCTTGCAGAGCAGTGAAAAGGAGAACAGTATTGGAGACTAAACATGTGTTAAAAAAAAAACAAACTAATCTGGGTTTAGGGAAATCTTAATTCAAAGGCATCATTGCAAGAAGGAAAGGGGGTCCTGTTGCAATAGAGAGAACATTACACCTGCAAAGTCTGCAGAGCGTCAATGGTCAAGCCAATAAGGACTTGTTCTCAATATGAATGGTAACCAGGCTGGAGAGAGAGTCTGGTGTGGGAGAGTGGGTGGAGTCACAGGACAGTTGTTCCAGGAATGTCTTTCCTTTGGGTCAGCTGATTCTCAAAGGGCTGTTGGGGGGGGGGGGTGGAATTGGGGGCCTGGGGAAGGAGATTACCTTGGTCAAGGCAGGTACTTTGTTCAGATTAGTCAGTGGTATAAGCAGTTCAAGGAATCATTAATAACACAAAGAATGGGTATTTGGAGGGTGTGTGTCAGGCATTGTCAGAGATCAACTAGGGGGCACCTAAGTCATTTGGAGAAGGGTGTTTCTTGCCATTAAGCTATGTTCACAAACACAAAAGAGTGGGAGGATTTCTTAACCATTGCTGTTTTTTAAGAACATGGGGCTCATGCCAAGTTTAATAGTGTCACATGTAAGAGATTGTTACCAAAATTGATGCACAAAATAAGCAGTTAAATCCTAAGACTGGCCTGAGGAACTCCAACCTATGATGTGTTAGTTTTTAAAACTATGAGTATTTCTCCGATACCAAGAAATATAAGCATTCATAACATCAGCATAAAATGCCAACCCTATCATCTTTGAGAGAAAAAAATGGAAAGGTATGCCCATTTAATCCTTGAGGTAAAAGTCTTCTAGATTTACCATGCAATTGTTTTTCCAAAAAAGAGAGCATGTAGAGTTAAATGTTGTTTTGGATTGAGCAGCGGTTTTAAACAAAATGTATCTTTCAAGTGTGATTTCTCTTTTCTAAAATATTCTAAAATATATTTTCTAAAATATCCTATGACTACCTAAATAAGCCATTGGTCTTGTCTCCTACAGTATTTCAAACATACTTTGATTCAGGCAACCCAAAAATTTAGACGTTTCTGTATGTTTCACAAGTATAGCATTTCTTATTTTAAAAATTCATAATTCTTGTTGCATAAAGAACTAAATATGTTCCATGGAAATATTATAAAATTAAATGTCAAATTAACTAGACTTCTAGAGTTAAAAATAATAAGCCATAATTAAAATATTATACATAAGACTGAAAATCACTTAAAGGCACTGGCAAGATCCATCAAGAGGATCCCCAATCTTAAATGTCTATTAAAAATTTGGTCAGAAGATCCTTCATGACAGTTTCTTAAGAGCTACCACCTTGACCATTTTACAAATTAATTTTTGAGGAGAAATTTATTTCTGAGTACCTTTTATCACACCTAGTTCTTATCATTTTACACAAGCACACAAATTCAACATAAACATAAAAGGCACCCTTGAAGTATGCTAAAAGGAGTAAAAAGAGACATGAAAAGGAGTATATAGAACCCTCAAACCTCTCAGCTTCTCTGAGACCATGTCTGTAGACAGGACTAAACTGTACAGATCTAATGCAATGAGGCAGCTCTGCAGCTCACCTATAGAGACTCACTAAGGATATATCTAGTAATACTGTCTCTAATAAAAGAAGCAGTTAAACTTTCAGTTTTATTTTGGCCATATGATAATTTTGTGACCCATGCTTTAAGTTGACTAAAACAAAGACAAACCTGTTGGGAGACAATTCTGCACAGTTCCCTTGAATTTCCACACGTCTTTTGCACTAACTGCTTTCATCTGAACTAGGTCCTCAAGGATGTTTATATTGTGAACAGGCCTGGAAAACAGAGATAGTGTCTCCCTCTGGAACCAAAAGCAGGTTTGCCGACAGCCTCGGCAAATAGAGATGATATCTCTCGTGGGAAATGAAATAGCTATATCCTGGGTTAGGAGATTATAGGGAACATATTGCAAAGCAGAACACTGCTTTCTGGCCTTGCTGAAAACAGCAGGCCAGTATCTAGTTAATGCGTATGTAGGGGTTGGGTCTCTGCCTGTGTTCATGAATTCCTTCCACCATGTTATCTATGGAATATCTTATCTTGTTCTCCACCCTGCTTTTCTGCATCTGCTCTTTTGTAGTCTTGGGAACACCTTGTTTTTCTGCACACTTTCTATACATTCTTAATGGTGTAGCCCACTGACCTATTGAGCAATGTTTCCCTGAATATATGCTTAATAAATATGGAAGCTTGACAACAGCTCCAGGAGACTTCCCTTAGCCTCCCTCTCACCTCTCTTGGAGTCTTGAGTAATCCTTTCTGCCATCCTCGGCTTTGCTGGAAAAGGCAAGAGCTGAACCCACAATCTCCTGCTAGGGGACAGGATAGTCATACTTTTTTTTTTTTAAACTGCCCTTTATAAAAGGTTTATGTTTCATAAACTTGGGTTTCCTCTCTTATAACACAACTCACTGCATGTGTAGTTATCAACTGGCCCTCTTCACATTGTCCTGTGGGAACTAGAAACTGGCCCACATGCTTATATTCTGGCTACTGCTATTACCATAAATAATAAAGTCTTTAGTCTCTGACCTAGGAGTCCCATGTCTTCTGCCAGCTTCTGTGAAACTGTCATAGATTAAATTATTAGTTTCCAAGTAAAGTAAAATTTCAGACCATTTACAGTTCTTTTTTTTTTTTTTTAATTTTTTTTTTTTTGTTTATTTATTTTTGAGACAGAGAGAGACAGAGCATGAACGGGGGAGGAACAGAGAGAGAGGGAGACACAGAATCAGAAGCAGGCTCCAGGCTCTGAGCCATCAGCCCAGAGCCCGATGCGGGGCTCGAACTCACAGACCGTGAAATCGTGACCTGAGCTGAAGTCGGACGCTTAACCGACTGAGCCACCCAGGCGCCCCAGACCATTTACAGTTCTTGACAAAACTATTCCCTAAGGAATTCTCTTCCAATTTATACCTACAAATGAAGCTCCAGATGGGGGGAAATTTAATGTTTTCTTCACTGATGTATCCCCATCACACAAAACAGTGCCTTATGTGAAGTATTCACTTAAATATTGATGAATAGATGAATGAAATTAAAAGTGTTTTTTGAGGGGTACCTGTGTGGCTCAGTCAATTAAGCATCTGACTCAATCTCAGCTCAGGTCTTGATCTCGGGGTTGTGAGTTCAAGCCCCGCACTGGGGTCCATGGTGGGGTAAACCCTACTTTAAAAAAAGTGTTTGTTGGAAAACTCATGTTTAATACAGGATTAATACAGGGTTCTTACAAAAAAAAAAACAAAAAACAAAAAAACAAACTTTCTGCCAATCCCAAAGTAAGAGTTCACAAGGTAGAAAATGGCACCCTGTACCAAAGCATATTTGGAAAATATTTCTCAAAACTTGAAGCAATTCTATTTAAATGAATATTAGTTTCCCACTACTCTTGTGACAAGTCCAAATATCTTAACAAGGCATAGAGACCCTTCATTGGTTTTGCCCTTCCAGCCTCTCGAGCCCCACCACCCACCACACTCATTCAGAGATGGGAAGATGCTGACCATTTTTTAGCAATCGTGTACCTAGATCTTGTACACACTGGAATGCTCTCTTTCCCTTTCCCTCAGGTTCCCTTTGCCTCTCCTACCAGTGAATCCTTTGGACTTTTGTTCACACATCATATCCTTTGGTAAGTATTCTGTGATATCCTTCACTAATACCAAAACTACCCTCTAAATCAAAGTTAGATCCAATCAAACACACTCTTCTCCCATCCAATCCATATTATATTATTATATTTACTTTTTTCATAGCACTTATCACTATGTGAAGTTTTGTTTATTTGTTTACTGATTGATTTCCTGTCTTCATGGAAGTGAGGTAACTGACACAGAGTATGTCATCAATAAACATTAGTCAAATAAATAAAGGTTAAATGGAGGGGCAGCATCATTCTTTTTTTTTTTTTTTTTTTTTTTTTTTTTTTTTTACCAAAGGGTATTTGCAGTTTATTTTACTTTTAAGTAAAAGTAAAGTTCATATACAATATTACATTCGTTTCATATGTACAACATAGTGATTTGACACATATACATTATGAAATGGTCACCACAATAAGTCTAAGTTACCATCTGTTATCACATAATTCTTTATTCTTTATCTGTTCTCTATTCACTTATGATCGCTACTGGACTGTAAAGTCTGTGAGAGAGCAGAGACCTAATGTATCTTATTCCTATAGTGCCTGGGACAGAAGAAAAAGTTGATGAAGATTGTTACATGAGACCACTCAGACAAACATTCAGGTAAGAGAAGCTATTTAGAGAATTTGACACTGGAATGAAGCATCGATGGAATACAACCCGGTCTCTTAGTCCTTTACAAAAAAAGAATTAATACAATATTTGAGAAGATAATAGCCTTTAAATCTTATCCAGGACACAAGCTGCTGTGTGTGACTTTGCTCAGCAAATCCTTCCTTCTCTTCTTTATGACCCACTCTTTCCCCACCCCTATCTTTCCCCAAATTCCAGTGCCACCTTCATCATGTCCAAGAAGCAGCTAAGTGTCTCCAACCCCAGGATACCTCAAGGAGCTATTGTCTGCAGGAACATTTGGATGGTCTTACTGCTTTTACTCTTTATCTTCCTAACTGAAAATTGCACAGCCAGTGATAACCACAGTGGAAGGAAGGACAAGGGAGGTATGAGTATTTGTGGATGATAGAGATATGTACATGTGAGTGGCAGAATATGAAAATATGATCAAACAGGCAGTGAGATCAAAAGGCGAAAATGGAGAAAACTTTCTCCAGATCTTAACACATCTATAGGTTTGGCATGAACAAACAAAGTTTGGGGAAAAAAAAAAAAAAAAACTATCTATAGAGTGGGGCTCTAGAAAATGACCTCTGCCTGAAAACATTTTTAAAGATATTTTTAAAAGTTTCTTAAATAACTAATAAGTAAACTGATAAATAAACAAATGAATGAATGAACTTATCTGACTAAATATTTTAGTCACTGTAAGGCAGCTTTACCTTATTAAATAAACTAGTAACTCTAGGGGCAGATTTATATTCCCTATAATCTATTTCACAAGGAAATATAATACAGATAAAATATTATTTGAATATAGAAGATAATTAACAAAAATACTTGAAAAGTACAGAATTTTGTGGTGCTGAATGCTTTTGAACAACGTACCAATGACCAATTCCCTAAAGAAGAAGAAAGTTACAATGAGAAATAATTTTTTATTCAGATTTATAACCCCCACTTTTCCTATAAATCTGTTTTCAGCAAAAATTCTCACTCTTTCTTCAAATTTATCTGAACACAGTGCTTCCTTTTAAAATATCGGCAGTAGCTCCCAAGGCCTTGACAAGCTAGAGAGCGTATTCTACTGCCCTCTGCTGGAAGATGAGGGGAGTTATTACCCATCAACTAGATTGCTAGAGCGGGTGGAAGAAATGGCTGCTCTCTCTTTATTTCATATAACAACAAATTATTTATCACCTGCCAGCCATTGTTTCAAATGATATAGATTATAGAAAGATAGATAGAATATTTTGAGAGACAATCCCGAGTATCTATATACTGCAACTGTATTAGGCCTCTTTACAGAACTAGACTAAACTTCTACAAACCAGCAAAATAAAACTGGGATAACACTTAAAATGATAAGCATTTGATGGGTAGGGAATGCAGAAGGAGATGATTCTAAACAATGTCCAGATAACTGATAAACTGAAGATTCTCTGTAAAGGGAAAAGATCTAGTTTAGAACACAGGAAAATTGGTGTCAAGTAATAAATAAATGAATGGGTAAAGACCTTATCAAAACATCATAATTTTTAATACATTTATTTATTTAATTATGAGCCCTACTGGAATGTAAAGTCCTAGAGAGCACTTAACAGAACATTCAGTAAATAATTGCATGGTTTTGTGCCTTCATTCACCCACCTCTAAAATTTTTACTCCAACATTACAAGCATACCAAGGGTGACAAACACTGTGTGTTTGTGTGTATGTGAAAAGGTTTATTTGAAACATAATGGCTTAAAATTTTAATCAGTCCTAGTTTGGGGTCATGTTGTACACTCCCTTGCGAGCTACTGTTGACATTCACTTTTGAATCATGCATCTTGACTCACTGGGGCTGTGTTTGGGCTTGGACAGTGGCATGGCCGTGTTATTCCAATCCCTAGGCAAGAAACCAGAATGGGTTTCAGATTCAGACAAGTGTGGGTTTGAATCTCAGCTCTAACAAAACATTTAATAACTGTTAAAACAAATACTTGCATAGTATGTACCATGAATAAGAGCCCCCTGAGGGAAGGGAGATTATAATCCCCATTCACGAATGAGGAAACTAAGGCACAGAGAGTGTTAAGTAACTTTTACATACTTAAATCACTGAGTTAATAGGTGGTGGAGTCAGGATTGAAGACCAGGGCTCAAGGTTCTAGAATTCTTGCTTTCAAGACCTACATTATGCCACCTCTTTTCCCTGAGTCACATTTTCCTCATTTATAAAATGATAGTAAAGAAACCTAGGTTGCTGGATTTGGGGAAGAATGAGGAGAATACACATTAAGGGTGATGCAGTGATCCTGGTACCAGGTAGATGCTGAGTAAAATCGTTGCTGGTATTTTGTCTTTTAACAACTTGGTGCTTATGGACTAACCTGACAGCCAGTTTTTAATAGTGATGGATCACTCAGTAAGAACACTGCAGAGTCTTCCTGAAGAATTCAGTGCTAGAAAAGAATCAAAAGACCCTCTTTCCCAGACTCACTTTAGAGGTAAGAATAATGATCTAGAGAACTTAGAAAATTTGCCCCAAGCAGCACCAAAGTTGGAGCGAGAACTCCTCATTGTCAGATTGGCGGGTTATTTCTATCACTCTGTTTTCTCCTAATATAGCTTGTTGTCTGAATGGCCCCACTTTCTGAAAGTTTTATGAGGAAGCCTAGCCTGCGGTTTTTGTAACCTCAGACCCTATATCTACTCACATCACAGATGTCAACAGAAAAATAATTACCGGGGCGTCTGGGTGGCTCAGTCCATTGAGCATCCGACTCTTGGTTGCAGCTCAGGTCATGATCTCGAGATTCGTGGGTTCAAGCCCCACATTGGGCTCCGTACTGTTAGTGTGGAGCTTGCTTGAGATTCTCTCTCTCTCTCTGCCCATCCTCACTTCACGATTGCTATCTCTCTCTCAAAATAAATAAATAAATAAATAAGCTTAAAAAATAAAAAGAAAAAGAATTACAGTACATCTTCCCTCCTTTGATTTGGACATCGTTTCTATTTTGTCAAAATAAGTTAGCCCTGAATTTCCAGTATGGTCACATTTATTTAAAATAATCTTTCTCTGTCTCCCTCTCTCTCTCTCTTTCTCTCTCCCTCTTTCACACACACACACACACACACACACGGACCCTCCTATAGCTTTCAAAGGACAGCCTGAATCTGAATGTTCTGAAGTCTTTGTTAAAAAGAAAATCCCTAGGCGCTACTCCAGATTTACATAATCATGACGTTTAGGGGTGAACCTGAGTATTAACAGTGCGCTCCCCATTAAAGCACCGTCATGTTTGAAAACTACTATCTTAGAATAGGGAACTAAGGTTAGAACAGGGAGGGCAGCAAAGTTCACCTCTGATGCCTGCATCCCCAGGACTGGGTCTGTTTTGATTTCCTAATTTTCTTCTCTTCTCCCACCATCCCTCCACCCCCATCCACTATAATATCTCTCTCCTTAACCCTCTCTTTCTCTCCTTTTTGCCTTTTCTTTCCTTGGTAAAAATCAGAACTGTGTAAGCTAGAAAACCCCTATGACTTTCAGAGCAGTATTTATGAATGTGTATGAGTGTGTGCTAAGGACTGTTGGTTTTAATCACATTTCTTCATTTATTACAACGTATTTAGATTCAATATCATAATTCATTTCCAACACTGGTAAAATCTCCATGGAAACCACTAGGCAGTTTGGGGTGAGTTAATCACAAAGAATGAGGCCATCTCAGGACTTTGTAGGGTTAGGGGGTTTCAAGGACTCCTCTCTGGGCAGTCTGCTGAGAAAATGGATCAGAAGACAGAAAGAAGCATATAAAAGCACACCAATCTCCCTCAAGTAGCTCAAGCACTGCCGGAGAATCCAACCCAACAAAAAGATGGGGAGCAAGAAATGGGAGGGTTAATTGAGAGGGTGGTGGAGGTCCATGAGAATGTGACAAGCTGAGAGAAGATGGAGTCCCCATGGAACATTGGAAAGGGAGAGACAAATTCCCTTCACTTCACATGTGCCATGACATCCCTGGCTCTACTTTTCCCCTCACCTGTCTGTGACCAAGACGGTTAAACACAGGAGATGGTATCTCTTTCCCCTACCTGAAATTCTGTATGCAACCAGAAGATCACACTTTTCTACTTCCAGCACTCACCTCTTAACTAATAGGGCAATCCAATGATTCTCTTAGACTGGGAAAGTTCACTCTAATCCAACTAATTATTTATCGTAAGAATCTACATGTCCCAGACCCCTGGGTGGCTCATTTGTTAAGCATCTGACTTTGGCTCAGGTCATGACCTCACAGGTCAAGAGTTCAAGTCCCACATCAGGTGAGCTCAAGCCCCACCTTGGGTGAACCCAAACCCTGCATCGGGTGAGCACAAGTCCTGTTTCAGGTAAAACACAAGCCCTGGGTGGGCTCCACTTCTCTCTCTCTCTGCCCCTTTGCTCACTTGTGCCCTCTCTCTCTCAAAACAAACAAACAAAAAAAAAAAACAAAAAAACCCCTACATGTCCCAAATGCATTGAACAAGTGAGAATCCATTTATTCTCACAAGTGGTTATTTAGAAGTCATGTAAGATCCAGAGCCCACAGTACAGATATATTAGTTGCCATTCCTGACTCACAGAGCACTCTTGGGCAACACAGGTGTGCTCCCTGCAGTTTCTGTGGTATTAGGAGACATGTCTGTTGTTTCCTGGCCTCAAGTCTCCAGCCCTGGTTACTCCAGTAACCATTCCATAATGTCTCCTCCGATACAGAATATTTGCACTCCTTGGTTGCCTCCGCCATTTGATGTGGTTCCTCCAAAGGATCAAAACGTTAATCTTCAGATCTTTCCTCATGTGTCTGCTGCTCAGGAAGGTGTCGTTACTAATACCTTACTTGTGAGCCACATATTATATGGTTCATTTATAAACCCTCTGGTGAAATAGGCTTTTACGACTCTAAGTTGGGAAAATTTGAGGGGTTTCCATTTAACTTCAGGTTAATTTCCATGATACTAATCAAGACATTCCAGCTGCATGTGATATCTCTATTTTTTTTTTTATTTTTTAAAAATTTATCCATTTATTTTGAGAGGGAGAGAGACAGCGAGAGAGAGAGAGAGAGAGAGAGAGAGCAGCATGAGTGGGGAGGGGCAGAGAGAGAAGGAGAGAAGAATCCCAAGCAGGCTCCATACTGAACACAGAGCCCCATGCAGGCCTCCGTCTTCAGGAACCATGAGATCATGACCTGAGCCAAAATCAAGAACCAGACGTTTGACTGAGCCTCCCAAGCACCCCAATATCTCTATTTGTAAAAATACTCTAAATTCCTACCTTTGTAAATAATTCCAGGATTCCCATCATCTATCAGTAAGGATGTTATTAATATAGGTGTGATGTTTGTGGATGGTTAATAAGTAAAATCATCTGGTCCCCATTCCTGCATTATCAGTTCACAGCACTTCAAGCAAACCTGTCATGTGATTATACAAATTTATAGAGAGATAAAGTCACATTTATATAGAATTCTTCACTTCTTAAAATAAATTATTAGTTTCCCTTTTTATAAAATGATTTCTTTTAGAGTTTCAAAAATATGCTTTGTTTCACAAATACAAAAAAAATAACAATTTTGCTAACCTATTTATTGAGGCCTCATTAAATCAGCTAAGAACACGAAAGACATAGGTGCTTAATAGATACTTATGCCTAGTTTTCTTTATTATAAATTACACCTTCCTTTTCTATTTGCTTCTCACTGTCAAATAGACTAAACTTCTTCTAGCACCTCCTTGTAGATATGTCCATGGTCCTTTTTAATAATGAGCCAAATTTTTGTCTAGGCTCAAAGGCCCCCACTCAGTTAATCAATAAATGTTTATTGAGGACCTACTGTGTTCCAGAGACTCTTGTAGGCACTGGGGATCTATCAGCAAATGAAACAAACTAATCTCCCTGCACTCATGGAGCTAGCATTCGAACATGTGTTACCTAATGGAAGAGGAAGATCCAGAAAACAAGTACTAATAACTATTTTCCAATTTATTTTCTATTAATTATTTCACTTCTTTTAGCCTCCCAGCTTTCCTTCCTACTAAGTGATTGCTTTTTTTTTAATACCTTTGGGGTGCCTGGGTGGCTCAGAAGGTTAAACGTCCAACTTCAGCTCAGGTCATGATCTCACCGTTCATGAGTTTGAGCCCCACATCAGGCTCTGTGTTGACAGCTTGGAGCCTGGAGCCTGCTTCAGATTCTGTGTCTCCCTCTCTCTCTGCCCACCCCCACTCGCACTCTGTCTCCATGTCTCAAAAATAAATAAACATTGGGAAAAAAAAAAAAAAAAGAACAGGCCTGTCCTGACATTGTCGGCCTCTCCCATTGATCAGAAGTCTTCATTTTCCAGATCTAATGAGGTTCTAAAGCCTTGGGATAAGAGGAGAAACATATGTACCACCTACATACCAGAAGAAAGCCATCATCACTACACCTCTGGGTCCTCTACCTGTGCCTACATGGGCAGATCCAAAAGGTGAAGCAAAAGTTTTAACTCAATCTTCCTCCACTAAAGTTAAAGAACAATAACTTAGTCTTCAGCATACACTCTTTCTATAAGGCATTCCAAATTTGAAAGCCTACAGAAAATATTAACATAGGTTTGATATCTTAATATAGTACGTGCCTGAAGAAATTATCTTCTTGAGAATCTCAGAGTAATGTGGTCCATCAGTTGGTAAAGGATTTGATAGAAAACCCAAAATATCAATGGCTTATGTTAGATAAAATTTTGTTTCTCTCATATAAAAGAAATTCAGAGGTAAGCAGTTCAGAGTTGGTGTGGTAATTCTGATCATCAATGACCAGGCTCCTCCCATCCTTCTCCTCCACCATCTGAGCCCCAATTCAATTCATGGTCCAAGATGACTGCCATCCTACCCACCCTGCAGGCAAGAGGGATGGGGGAGAGCGAAAAGACTAAATGTGCCCTCCTTGGCTGAAAGTCGACTATCTTTGAGCACCCTTCCTGAGGTGTCACAGCACACTGTGCTAATGGTTCACTAATCATATGACTCTATGATCAGTTGAGCCTGCGAAAGATAGCCTTTCAGTTAGGTGTATTCCTAGAAAAGCTGAGCTCACCAAGACTATAAAGTAGCTGCATCTGAAAGTCTGAAAAAGTCTTTACCAATGGGAATAGAACACAGTGAAAAATAGTGAGAGTGATCATTGAAGTAAAGAACAAGATGTCTATGTATTTTTCCTATGATTAGATAAGAATTCAAAACAAGGACCACCTACCAAAACTGGGCCTTTTCTTCTGCCTTATAGATTGATAAAGTGTGTGTTAATGTGTATACTTTACTCATATTTTTCAAATATTAACACTGTACTTCATGTGCTAGAGAGATAGATAGATAGATAGATAGATAGATAGATAGATATCCATGTATTATATATATCCATTTGATAATAAATTGCATACATAATGCTTTGTCCTAGTGTGTATTACCTAAATTCAAAGACATTGTTTTATATAGCCACAACACAGTTCTCAAAATCAGGAACTTAGTGCTGATAGAATACTATTTAAATTCTACACCTTATTTAGATTTTGGCAATTACACTGACAACGTCTTTTATACTAAAAGAAAAGTATCAGATCTCACATTGCATTCAGTGGTCATATCTCTTTAATCTCTTTTACTATGGAATAGGTCCTCAGTCTTTCTTTTATGATATTAGCAATTGTTTTGTAGTATGGCTCTAAGTTTTGTCCAGTGTTCCCCCCTCATAAGTGAAAAAGAATGACTTACAGCAGAGATACCCAGCAGACACCGTTTGAGCCAAACAATCAACATTAATATCACCAGTCATAGCACAGATTGACATCATTTGCTTTCTGATATGATGCAATGAGAACACATAATTTCTGTGCTACTCCTTCGAAAAATGCATTAACTGAATCTAATGTCATTCTTTTATTTCTTGTAATATGCCAAAACCATTGAAGCAAAATGACTTCTTTTCCATGCTTCCCTTGTCTCTGTTGTAATTGCATGATGAACCATGTGAAATTATGTCACAAATACTGAGTTGAACTACCTTCTTTGCTTTAAGATCTACATCACTTGCAAAAGAAGGGTGAGTGCTACAAAAAGAATGCCAAGTATGTCTTTTCACTCATGTTCACATATGGGTTTCAGAGCTTCCAAAATGTCCTCCACCCTTTGTATCCAACCAATTACGTCCTCACTATTTCTTTGTATATAAATATGTAGATTCAGAATCTGGGAAGTTGAAGGGAAAATTTAGTTCCCGTCCAATGTTTCAGAATTAGAAAGACAGAATATTGCTCAGTGTGTTATTTTTGAACCAACTCCTGAAGTTGGTTTAGGCTTCTTACTCAGATCAAAATATTTTAAAAAGATCTTAAAGTATTTGTTAAAATGAAGTTTCTGTCTCTTTTTCCCACGAGTGCCCAAGTATAATATTGCTATTATTTGCATAGAGAAGGAAAGCTATCTTTTTCCCATTGTCTAATAGCAAAGTGTGCCAAAATTCAAATTTTCAGAGACATATGAAGTTTCATGCCTCTTGAAACCCAAGCTACATGGAAATGAAAAGAAACATGTTTTCTTTATCAGCATTTGTTATTTATCTTCCTTCACCATATTTCATTCATTTTGTTTCTTTCATTTTATATCAGGAGTTAATCTGCAATGTCTGATTTTAATTATAAAGTCCTTTTATACAGAACTTTTTAAATATGATTTTTAATATAATTTTTTCCTGACTTCAAATCCTGTGGACAGAGAATGTCAACAGCTTCTAATAACTTCCTTTTAAAGATTACATGAGTAATGATCTAGGGAATGGGGCAAATGAGAACCACTGGGAAAAAAAAATCAAAGAGGTAAAAGCAAACATAAATCAGTAAGTAAAAATAGAGCCAGATTTACTTTCAAAACAGAATGGTCTCCTCCCTAATGACCCAAATGATGCTTCTCACTCACAGCATGGGCTCAGGATTGTCCCTTAACTTTGCCACTCCTGCTGTTTTCCCTACAGAACGAGATGATAACCAGACCCCTCTCATATTAGGTCAACTTCAGGTAGTCTCCTTCCCTCCCATTATTGTGTTTTAAACATATTTTTAATGAACCACATAGTGAAATTTCATACCTAGGCTTTAGTATTTTGCTACAATTTCCCTGGAATGTTGTTTTAAACTAATTAAGTAGTGTTATTAAAACAAAGGTAGTGTTATTACTGCTCTTTTTTTAAATCAATTCACTGTATATAATATTTGAGTGGGTTACTCTGCAGAACAAAAATATTCAACTACATCCCTGAGCCAATTACACCATCATCCTATGCACATTTCTGGTGCCCTAGATAATTGAATAGTGGCTTTTTTTTTTTTTTATTCCCATTGAGTGAGATTGTTGGCTAGATGAAGAAACAAATTATTAGATGCACTTTGGAGGTGTGGATTGACTCCATAGCATAATCCTGTTAAGAAAACTCCATTTATGTCTGCATCCCCAAAGATCTGGAGCCTCTCTATTCAGAACCTCTCCTAGCTCTGGCCAGCTTCCCTCTGGCCTTGCACACAAAAGCTTCAGGTCTTACGTTCAGGGAGGTCAGCTTGAATCCAAGTCACCTTGAGTCATTTCATTAGCTTTAGAACTCCACCTTCAAATATAACCACAAAAAAAATCAATCTATCAAATGCACATTCTAATATCATTAGCTTGGTTTCTCGGGCTTGCAGTTTGGAGGGGGTTTATGCTTTCACACATTCCTCCTGTGTCCCTATTTTTGTTTTTTCTTCTCCGCTGCCTCCCTTAGGTTTTAGCTTTGCATCCACCTTTTCCCAGCAATCCTCTCCGATTAAGATCATATTGTGACTAGTATTTGCCTTCTCTCCTATCAATTTTCCTTTTAGACTGGGTCAAGCGCTTGCATATATAAGTGGGTTTCATCCTCATATGTATTGCTTCCCTAATTAAATACATATTCCCAAAGGACAGGGGAATCCTACTGCAATGTCTTCTCATCTCCAGATTGTATAGTGGCTAGTGCAAGATGTGAGACAACACATATAATACATACACTTAGAACTTTGCCTGGCACAGAGAAGCACCTGATAAGTATTAGCCATCATCACTACCTAAGTGTGAAGGCAAGTAACAGGCAACAAACAAATATCTGTATATCAGTGCACAGTTCATTCATGTATTAAATCTAATTTTTGTGTGTGTGTTTATTTTTGAGAGAGAGAGAGGGATAGAGCTCAAGTTGGGGAGGGGCAGAGAGACAGGGAGACACAGAATCTGAAGCAGGCTCCAGGCTCCGAGCTTTTAGCACAGAATCTGATGCAGGGCTCAAACTCACGAACTGCGAGATCATGACCTGAGCTGAAGTCACACGCTTAACTGACTGAGCCACCCAGGCACCCCGAGATTTTAATTTTTGAGCTCCATTCTCCCATTGTTAAGTTACACTGTAAGGAAGTTACATGCATTTAAAGACTGCATTAAATGAAGAACAGCAGTGAATTAGTAGTGTTTTTGTCAATTAGTGTGAGTTATAAAACTTAACAAACTACCATCACTGCAAAACTGTAATCTGGTTCAATCAAAAACAGTACAGGACTTTATTATTATTATTATATTCCTCAGAAGAAAGAGCAAATGTTTTATCAATCATCACAAAAATTTCATGAGAGTCTGTAAATGTTAATGTGTGTGTGTTAGGGATGTGTTCGTGTCCTTGCATTCTCCTTACTAACAGACCTGGGGAACTAAAGGGAAAGATGCTTCAGCCATTTCCACAGTGAGTGTTAATGAATTGCAGGAGCAAATTCGGTGGAGGGGAAGAACTAAGAATTGGAAGGTAGAAGGACTAGGGTTTTGTCCCAGCCTAGCCACTTATGACCTTAGACAAGTGATTCACCTTTCTGAGCCCTAACTTCCTCCTCTGTAAAATGATGGGCCAGGCATAATGCTCCTATGTTCCTCCCAGTTCTAATGCTAGGCTTCTAAAGTCCTCACAAAGAACACGTAGAACACTGTTCAATCCAGTTCTGCTTCCTTAGAGTTGAGTGAATTTAGCTGAATTGCAATTTATATTACATAACATTATAAAGATATAAAATATATTGCTCTAAAACTACATTATAGAATTTTCTTTCTTTCCAGGGAAATAAGATTAACAATACTAAGGCTTCTCTCATGTTTTTGTGTACCCCAGGATTGTTTGAAGATTATGATTAAAGATCATTTAGAGAATTAAAATGTCCCATCTTAATGATTGGACCGTGAAACTCTAGGGCAGGGTTTCTCAACCTCAGCACTATTGGCATTTTGCTAGGTCTTTGTTCTGGAAGCTGTCCTATGCATTGTTTAATGTTTAGCAGCATTCCTGGTCTCTACCCACTAGAGCACCGGCACCCCATACCCTGCATTGTGACAATTAAAAAATGTCTCTAAAACAGTACGGAGGTTCCTCAAAAATTAAAAATAGAACTGCCTTATGACTCAGCAATTGCACTACTAGGTATTTATCCAAAGGATACAAAAATGCTGATTCGAAGGGCACCTACACCCCAATGTTTATAGCAGCTCTGTCAACAATAGCCAAATTATGGAAAGAACCCAAATGTCCATCGACTGATGAATGCATGAAGAAGATGTGGTATACGTATACAATGGAATAGTAGTCAGTGATTAAAAAGAATGAAATCTTGTCATTTGCAACAACACAGATGGAACTAGAGTATTATGATCCCAGTCTTTTTTTTTTTTTAATGTTTATTTATTTTTGAGAGAGAGAGATAGAGCATGAACGGGGTGGGTCAGAGAGAGAGGGAGACACAGAATTTGAAACAGGCTCCAGGCCCTGAGCTGTCAGCACAGAGCCCAAGGCGGGCCTCGAACCCACAAACTGCGAGATCGTGACCTGAGCCGAAGTTGGACGCCCAGCCGAGTGAGCCACCCAGGCGCCCCTGGAACTAGAGTATTATGTTAAGTGAATAAGTCCATCAGAGAAAGACAAATATCACATGATTTGACTCATATGTGGAATTTAAGAAACAGATGAACATAGGGGAAGAGAAGGAAAAATAAGAAAAAAAGAAAAGAGAGGGAGGCAAACCATAAGAGACTCTTAAACACTGAGAACAAACTGAGGGTTGCTGGAGGAGGGGGTGGTTGGAGGGACAGGTTAAATGGCTGAAAGGCATTAAGGACGGCACTTCCTGGGATGAGCACTATGTGTTATATGTAAGTAATGAGTCACTTGGTTCTACTCTGGAAACCAGTTCTACACTGTATGTTAACTAACTTGAATTTAAGTTAAATAAATAAATGAATAAGTAAGTAAATAACATCTCCCTAGGTTTCCCAATGTCTCCTGGGGATGAAGCCCACCCCCACATTGAGGATCATGGCGCAGACAGGAAGCCAACAGCCTACCACATGCTGTATCTGTTTTCTTTCCTTTCTGTCCATTTTCTTACTTTCTTTCTCCATTCATCTTTCTTTCATTTTCTCTATTTGATTTATTTTTTCTCCTCTTTTTTTTCTTCTCCTTTCTCTTTTCTGTCTCCAATATGTGTGATTTAGTTTTGCAATTATCTAAACCACTGGCCCCGGGCAAGTCAGAGAAAACTGACTCTGGGCCTTGATGAGCACCCTTTAGCTGTCAGGCTAAAGGGACAGTCCTGAAGTCAAAGTTAGACTCAAATCCTGTTTCTGTCATTTACCCGTTTTATGACAATTTGGGAAAGTTGCTTAATCTCTTTGGGCTTTAGTTTCCTCATCTGAAAAACTAGAGAAATAATGCCTTTCTCATGGGCCTTGGGAAGATTAAGTTAGCTCAAATACTTAAATGTGCTTAGCTTAAGGCATGGGACAGTGTGAGGTTTCAATAGATAGCAGCTATTATTTAGTAATATTAGGTTACCAAAAAGAAGGGAGCTGTACTTTGATCACAGTGAAGAGATTTTAAGAGTAGAATGGCTCATAAGAGAAACTAAAACATTATTGTCAGTCTTCAAGTATGTAGTATCTAATCAGTCTGAAGAAAATAAACATAAAAGGGCAAAGTTAATAATGGTGCTCCTTTGAATCTTTCTGCCCAGTTAAATCCACAAATTGCTAATTTAATTTGTCTGTAATGTGACCATTTCACATAGGAAAACCTGCATTTATTCTCAAATGTAAGCTGGTGTTACTAGAATTTATTAATATAATAATCATTCCAAAAGCAATGGCTCCCTTCTTCTGTTGAAGAAAAAAAAAATTAAACACTGGCTGGAAACAATAACTGAAGTCACCAAATGATGTTCAGAGAAAATTTTTGAAACACCCTGGTTTCAAAATGCTAGAGCTGCTATGCTCCTACCCTTCAGATCTAATATGGCTTGGAAGGCCTTAGACCTCTGGTCTCTATAGCCAAAGTCAGTTTTTAATTGGAATCACTTGGGTAAAAAAGGCTACTTTTCATTATCATCATGTTCTCTAAAATTGTGTTTCCCAGTTTCTGGGACTGTTCTCATGACTAGATCTGAAATGAAAAGTATTTGCAAAAATACCATCAAGCTCACTGATTCAAAAAGAAAAAAAAAAAAAGCCATTTCCCCCAAGATACCAGGTTAAGAATAAACAGTGGTCAGACTTGCATTACAGATTTGTGGAAATCAGAAGGGTTTCTGCCAGAAACCCTGCCAGATAAAGCCGTAAGTCCTAAAACATTTTTTTTTTTTTAGCATCTCCAAGTATCTGATCAACCACTGCCTAATCCAGATCTCTCCATGAGCTGTCATTCAACATGCCAGCACACTCAGTCTCAGAATCTCACTCCTGGATTCTGAGACCCAAAGAGATAAAAAGACCAGCCAAAGCCAAATAATATATTGGTGTGCAGACCAAGACTTGCCTCCTTATGGGTACACATTCTAATGCTCTTTGTTTTCTAAGGGCCAAGGGCCAAAAGCTATGAGGGTGATAGAGATGTGGTCCTAAAGATAGGCTTCCACTGGTAAGTGCATAAATCAAGACCTGGGAACACTCAGGATGAAACTTTATAGGCCAAAGTCACCACTGGCAGAATATGGAAGTTTCTCCTATTAAAAAATGGAAGAGTCTGGGTCTTAGCACCTGATAGGGAACAAATAGACCCTCCCTCCCCGCCTCCCTCACTCACACAGACACAGACACACACACACACACACACACACACACACACACACATTTCACTTATTAATCACTAATTGTGATTTTTAGTGAAAATAAAACAAGGGGTGCCTGGGTGACTCAATCGGTTAGGCGTCCAACTTCGGTTCAGGTCATGCTCTTGAAGTTTGTGGGTTCAAGCCCTGCGTTGGGCTCTATGCTGACAGCTCAGAGTCTGGAGCCTGCTTTGGATTCTGTGTCTCCCTCTCTCTCTGCCCCTCCCCTGCTCACGCTCTGTCTCTGAAAAATGAATAAATCTTAAAAATTTTTTTAAAAAAAGAATTAACATTAAAAAATTAAAAATAAAATAAAATAAAATAAAATAAAATAAAATAAAATAAAACAAAACAAAAGTCTGGGGTGCCTGGGTGGCTCAGTCGGTTGAGCATCTGACTTTGGCTCAGATCATTATCTCATGGTTCTTGAGTTTGAGCTCCATATTGGGCTCTGTGCTGACAGCTCAGAGTCTGGAGCCTGCTTCCGATTCTGTGTCTCCCTCTCTCTGCCCACCCCCAAATCATGCTCTGTCTCTCTCTCAAAAATAAATAAATGTTAAAAAAAATGTAAATAAATAAAATAAAACAAGACTCCTAAACAAAAGAAAAAAAAGTAAAATTTGTCAAAAATAGGACATGTAAATACTAGGTAGAATGTGATAAGTTGCTTAGAAACTTTAACTTAGAAACAAAATACCAATTAATGTATATAGTTTCATAGTTGCGATCAAAAATCCTCATCCATCCCATTTCATTTTCTTTACTAATTCTAAGCAAGTTCCTTCTCTGATTTATCTTTAGATCTACGTAATGCATTACAAAGAAAATAGGTACTTAAAACATATTTATTGAAAGAATGAGCCCCAGAAAAGCATCATATGACTCCAGAAACTGCAATTATGATCTAACTCTAGTCCCCATTTCAATTCCCTGGAAGCTTTCCGGTAGTTTTCACGCTGAAAAGTCCATCTTTCATGTACTGACCAAAATTCTAAAGGAAATCAGTGAGAGAAAAGGGATTAAAAACTGCCCATTCTTAGTTAGGCCTTAAAATATTTTTTTGCATTTTGTTCAGGTCGTAACAGTGGAGTTAATAAAAATAATTAACCATACAGCAGGAAAAGAACATACTTCATAATTTCTTTGTAGATAATAGTGAAAGTTTTATGAAGAATCTTCACATTTCCCTACAGTTAGGAGAAATTTTGGAAAGGATTATTTTTCTATGTATCACGTGTTTATTAAATCACCTAAAGATTTTTTTTGTTGTTATTGCTGTTTTTAAATTATTTATTCTTTTAATATACATTTCCATGAGTTAAGATGACTCAGTGTAACTATAATATGGAGAGCAAATGATTTGTTTATACAAATGAACCCAGAAGTAAAAGTTACTGTACATTGTTTAGAGCAACAAACCTATAATAGTTTAAAGATTTTTGAAAATTGCTCAAAGGGAGTCTGGCTTGGAGTGTGATCATTGGATAAATCTTCAACAAAGGGTTTATTTCTTTTAGGGATCAAACAAATGTTTCTAAAAAGTGATTGCAAATGAAAGCCTAAAAGGCCCTTCATCCATACTCTAAATAAATAAATTTCTTTTTTTTCATTCTATCAAGCCACCCACAGAAACTCTATTAAATATGAGGAAAAAGTGATAATGACAGAAGCAAAACAGAGAATGACAGACCAATGAGGCTATTGAGTATCATTACTGTGATGTTATTTCTACTAATAGAAATCAGATAACATATGCAGTACATGGAAACATGGGCTCAGTAAATGTGTACAATTCCCCAATCAGATAATACTTATACGGATGCAGAAATACTGGGATCTTCCACATATATTTCTCAATGACAGTCCTTTACAATTATTAATCTGCTAAACTTGAAACACAGTATCAAGCTGAGCACATGGAGTAGAATCACAAGATTGTGGCCTTGTAATGGACCTCCCGCCCAGCGCTATACAGGCAGACCTCCTGCCCAGCACTACCCCATCCCTGACAGAGGTCATCCAGGCTCTGTCCAAATCCCTGCAGGGACTGTCAGTTCAACACAATCAAAGCTGCTTTGTCAAGTACTTCCAATTTTTAGAATTTTTTTTTTTTTTTACTCACGCTGAGTTAAATCAGCCTCCTGGAGTAACATCTCTCTGCTGATCTTTGTCCTGTATCATTAGAGGAAGAGAATTATTTCACCTAAAATGCTCTGAGCACATTTGGGCCAGCCACTTTGCTATATGCTGGCTGTATAGCAGTGAACAAGACAAATACCAACTTTCTCCTTTCCCCTCTGTCTACCCCCTCTTCCTCAAGACCAATCCCAAATACTGGAATATAAAGTTTGCATCCTTATGTTTTCTCTGTTCTAAGAGGACTGCCCCAGTTTGCTCAACTCCTTGTTCTATGACCTAGCTTCCAGGACTTTTTAGAATCTGATTGCTTTCTTTTAGAGACCTTTTGATTTATCAGTGACAATCTCAAAGCCAGGCACTTGAGTTGAATCCAATGCCTGAAATGCAGTTTGACCAGGATATAGGGCTGTGGGATTGCAATTTCTCCAGAACTGAACACGTGAACTTTACTAATGCAACCTGGGAGCACTCACTGTCTGTGTTTATCAGTCTCAATAAGTTGTTGGATAGAATTCTGATGTGCTTATTGTGCTCTGGAAACCATAAGGACCCTGAGCAGTGGATAACTATGGCAATTTTCTTACCTTCCTCTGTCAGTTTCTGATTTTCCACTTTACACTTACATTTTTGCCACTTTTACGTTCGTTAAAATTATAGATTTGGGGATTAGCTCCATATTATTGGCCTGTCAAAATATTTTTTATTCCTTATCCTGTAGTCAAATGTATTGACTATTCTCCACCATGTTTAGCACCTGAAAAATAACAAACATGTCTTCTATTTCTTCTTCTAATGCACCAATATATATTTTTTTAATATTAGAATAAGATTAAGGACAAAGTCTCATTGAAACAGCTGCCTCAAATGATTTCAATTAATCAATCAACCACTTTGGAAAGAACTATTCAAACAGCTATAAATCTGTGATGGTAACAGTAGATAGAACATACCAAGTGGTTTCCTTATTCTGGAAGCTGTGATAAATATTTTATATGTATTATCTCATTTAATCATCATGACTACCTCCAGGAAATGGTTATTGCTATGTACATGTTTCATATAATTAATAAGTCTCACATATGGAAGTATGTTTCAAATGTTTCATATAAGGAAATTGAGACTGAGGGAGGTTAAGTAATTTTCCTGCTACCCAAGAGAGTAAGGGGCAGATCTGGAATTCACACACATCTGTCCCACTCCGAACCTCATGTCCTTAGTCAAAAGACAAACTGCTTTCAAATACCATGGCATCGCTCAACTCAGGAGCTAATGAGAAATTTTTGAAATGTCTATGTGAGCTCCAGATACCTTATGTCCTGATACTCTAGTAAACCTATAACCAAAGGAAATGGGAACACATGGATTGATCTGTTCTTCCTGAATCTATCTTGGTTCCTAGGGATTTCCTTTTTCCCTTCCAGAGTACATGACTAACCACTCTGACAACACAAACTGTCATTTCTCTGGGCACACATAGTATGAGTCTCCACCTGTGGTTTCTGGTACCCACCCTTTCCCCTCTTCCTGAAAAATTAAGTGCTTTCCAGCCTCTGCTATTAGGCATTGCTTCCCTTTTGCATATTTTATCAAAGGTTAGTGACCATAATTTCAAGATCAAAACCACAAACTCTTTTTGTACATTAGGATGTAATTCCTCTAGACTTAGATGCTTGACCTCTTTCAAAGTGCCTGTTAGGTACTATTAAAATTATATCCTCTTCCCTAGAGCTGTATTCTTATCCTTTCTTTGCTTTCTCTCTTCTCAGATGATATTCCTAAAAACTGTGTGTGAGTGTATATGTGTGTGTGTAATTAGTATTTATCAAAAGATCTGGGCCAATTCTCTTAACTCTCTATCTCCACCGATAGTTCCAGAGAATTGAGATTTTGCTGTAATGTGTTAAAAAAGGAACACTTTCGGGGCACATGGGTGGTTTAATTGGTTAAGCGCCCCACTCTTGATTTCAATTCAGGTCATGATCTCACAGTTCATGAATTTGAGCCCCGCATTGGGCTCTTCACTGACATCACAGAGCCTGCCTGGGATCCTCTCTCTCCCTTTCCCCCCACTCACACTCTATCTCTCAAAATAAATAAATAAATAAACTTAAAGAAAAGGATCACTTTCATTTTAAACTTTTCATTAATTACTATTAGATGCTTTCATAAATCTCATAAAGTCCATTTCTAAAGAAGAAATTTGAATATCACCCTATAAATTTGTCTCATTTTATAGATAAGAAAACTGAGATCTGGAAAGGTCAAAGGACATGCCCAAGGTGACATGGTAAGTGGAAGAAGCATCTTATGTTAAGGAAATAAAAAGTCATAAAATGAATATCATTTTCTATTTTTATCAAAATGCATAAATGTGAATTTTAGGAAATAGTTCCATGGTAATGTTAATTTCTCCCAAATGTCCCTTGTACTTAAGAGACATTTCAGCCCTGATGTTATACATTGTATGTGTTTATTCATGCTTTAAAGGTTATATTTCTGCTCTACATCTTTCCACGTCTTTATTTGCAAATTTTTACTCACAGATATGTATTGGTCTATTGGTTGCATTTTGAAACCAAATTGTTTAGTGTTCTCACCCTTTCAGATTGCTCCTTCTTAAAGCAATAATATGGAAAATGTCCACAATGATGGAAATACCTGTCCTCCTGCATTAGTCACGCCAGCGAAAGCGCGCACCTCTCACATTTTGTATATGGAATATCCATTGGTATTGGGAACAACTGTGCTGTGTCTATTTGCATCATTTACTCCAACCCCCAACACCCCCTCCCCCGGCCCCACTCCCCACCTTCCATTTCTTAACCTCTTTATCTCCAGGAGATAGAAATTTGAAAACTGTCCCCTCAGCAACTTCATACCCCCACAATTATACAGAAAAACCAAAGAAACTCAGAACATCTAAAATATGTGATGAATTTACTACTACTCCTCAAAAGTCCACGAGAAAGTAGGAGTTTCCACAGCCACAGTTATTTCCATCCTTACAAGTGATTTCAACTAAATATCGCTTTAGAAATTCATAAGAGCACCGCTGACTATTATGATTAAAATAAGAAATGCTATTTCCTTTCCAACGCTTACCTCAGTCTGTATGATCATGAAAAGTCAATCTACAGATAAGTTCATCCTCATTTAATTTTTTAAAACACTTATGGAAGAATTAGCTCCTCCGATTTCGTTTCCTCATACTCAGATCATGGAAACCTATGTGGTATCCAAGTCCTATAAACCAAAGGCAGGTGCTTGAATTGTGTTTTCATACATTTGACAGTAATTTTTCCAAATCGATGTTAAAATATATTATCAAGGTCACCTGGGTGGCTCAGTTGGTTAAGCATTTGACTTCAGCTCAGGTCATGATCTCATGGTTTGTGAGTTTGAGTCCCGAGTGGGGCTCTGTGCTGACAGCTCAGAGCCTGGAGCCTGCTCCAGATTCTGTGTCTCCCTATCTCTCTGCCCCTTCTTCACTCACCTTCTGATTCTCTTCCTCTCAAAAAAAAAAAAAAAAAAAAATATATATATATATATACACACACACACAAAAGCAAGATTCTTGAAAGAATATGATCATGAAAAAACTTCTAGAAACATGTTAGAAAAATAGAGTCAGACTGTCACCAGTGAACAGTGCAACTGTCATGTCTTATTAATCCACTCGGTGGACAATAATGGTTCTGATGGGTAATAAGTGGGGGTAGAATCTGGTATGTCAGAGTAAGTCAATGCTCCCTTTTCTCTTCCTTTGCTTGTTTGTAAATCCAGGACAAGAATAACTGCAAAAACTTAATCCAAAAATAAAGTCTTCTTAATTTCAGAAGGAATGTTGGAAGGAAGGAAGACAGCATCATGGTGCTGTTAGGAAAGTGCTGAGGACATAGTTGAAGACCTGAATTGGGATTCCCACCTCCGCTTTCCAACAGGGAGCTTATGCAAGGCCCCACCACCTAGAATGAGAAGGGTCAGCGTCTTGACTTGAAACAATAATCCTAATTCTACGTCTTTGCTTTTTCCATTTTATTATTTTTTGTGTTTGTGGAAGATAAAAATAAAGGAAACCCAGGCAGCCCATGTAATGTGTAAAAGAAAAAGTAGTCCATCAGGCAGCTGCAAAGGGAGATAGTTTATGAACCTTAAATCATAGGTGTCAAGGTGAGGAATAAGGGAACGAAGGAAGTCTATGAAAATTAGATAATCCATAATTATGTTTTTAGAAAAAATAAAATATGAGAGTATTAATAGTTGATCTTGATTTAATATAATGACGTTTTTCGGTAACATTTAAAAAAAAAAGTTTTAAACCTACTCCGAAAACCGCCAGCAGAGGGCTCTATCCTAGGTGCATTAGCTTTCCCTTAGCGCCTCCCACATTTATGGATAATACTCCCTCCGTTTGAGGCTAAGAGGAGGGCGTTATTAACTGTCCTCTCCGCTGTTATAAACGGAAATAAATATAAGTGAAAGGGTAAAATACGAATATAGCTATTTTGGATGTCTCCAGCAAGCTTTTTACCTAGGCGAGCGTGTACGCGCCCTGAAAAAGAAATATAGGCATAAGGCAAGACGAAATGAAAAGTGAAATGATGAAAATGCATATTTTACTCGTTTATCTCCCATTCCAAACCAGAGTGTTTTGCTTTTACGTTTGCTTTGTTTTGCATTTATTAAAAGGAGATCTTTTCCTACACCATGTGACTGGAAGTTAAAGCGAAATGCAACAGACAGGAGCAAGAAAAGCAGGCTCAAGTAAGGAAAATTGTCTCAGCAGTGATCGCGCTTTCAGTTGTACATTTTTTGAGACGTTTGAACTTTTTAGATCCTGAAACAGTGGTTTCAAAAATTAGTAGATATATTAAGAGTTGAACTTTAAAAATGCTTTAAGCGATAACAGGTTTTCAAGAATGTAAAGAAATCGCTAAAAAAGAAATCGAGCGGCCGCGCAGGATTTGCTTGTATAAAATCCCGACAGAGGGCGCTGTTGCCCGTTCGATGATCTACGGAAGACTCCGAAGGAAAAATTTCCCTTGCAATTTCTAGGATTTTTTGAATAATGCCCATGTTGAAAAATTGACTCGGGTTTTAATTATCGTTATGTACTTCTTTGCGTATCCCTTTATATTTATGCTTCATTCTTTATTATTTATTAAATTTATGCTTCATTCTTAATAAACCAGATTTGGGTTTTTTCAGTTTTCCTAAAGAATTTATATAAATTTTAACCAAATATTTAAAGATGTTCCTAATCTTAAAAATATCTAATATTAGCATAAAATAAAATTACATATGCAAATGTTGAAATTAGACATATATAAGGCTATGAAATACACTAACATATATTTTTAGTAGTTTTGCATATAAAGTATCTTTCTTGGGTTCTTGTTTTGTTTTGTTTTAAGCTATAGAGTTTATTTACTTTAGACTAATCAATGACATACCAAAAAAAATATTTAAAAGGTTTCAGAGGAAAAAATTAAGATTTTTTTTCAAATGCTTTCTATTTGGGTTGAAATGATCTTTAGACTTAAATAGATAATGGAGTTATTGACTTGAAGGAAGAAGACAATTATTCTCATTAATAAATTTGTGTCTAAAGCACCTGAATTTCCAAGTCTATAATATTTGTCTTGCAAAATATTGATCTGGGACTGATTTTAGTTATGGAAAGGGTGGGAAGGAATGGTCAAACCTGTTTCAAGTCCTACCACACAATAAAATTAGAAAGAATGCCTTCCCATGTCCAAACCAGCTCTGGGGGCAAAGAAGAAAATCTTGGCTCATACTCCCAGCGGGAAATCGGTATAGATTTTGTATGGTTTAAGGTGTTAATATTTAAAGTAGAGGAAAAGAAGAAGTAAGGAGGGACGGAAGGAAGAGTAACAGGGTGGAAGGAAAAGAGGAGGGAGGGAGGGAGGGAGGAAAGGAAGGAGGGAGAAAAGGAAAGACCAAACATGAAAATTACAACTGGAAATGAAGAAAGGGTTTATTTCCTGAAGTTCTTTCTGAAGCACCTTTTTTTGGTGTTCCTTTCATTTGACTTATCGTTAAGAAATTAAATTTAAAACCTGCAGAATTGTTGGGTCTGGATTGTATGGAGCTTGTCCTTGGTTTTTATCGAATCCACCGCGGTTGTCCGGAGCCCTCTCCTGGAAGAGCGTCCTTCCCCGCGCGCACACGGTAGCGCTCAGCAGTCGTGAGATTTACAGACAATCGCCCTTTGCAGATTCACTCTTATCAGGTTTAATAACTTCCACCCCAAATTGCCCCGTCCCTCCTCATTCCCTCCTGTCATTTATTTTCTGCCCGGGGGCAGGGATCCTCCACTGGATTTCCCTTCTGGCTGTGGGAATCCTTCCGTACCCTGAGAGGGAGTAGAAAAATAGAGGGGGTGGGAAAAAGGAATGAGGTGAGTATTCGCTTCGGGATGAAATTCGTAAACCTTGTGCCTTTTTAGGGCTCCCGTTTTCAAGGTTTGGTTAACTTTGTTATTGTTGTTGTTTATGTTTTCCTTCTGGAAAAAAAACAAAACTAGACAATTCACCTCACTAAGGAAAAAAAAAACACTCAGAACAAAAACAAACAAAATCCATACATGCTAAAATATTTTTCACTATTTCTTTTAAGAACATCCTGCTTAAATCTTCCAAAGGTTCAGGTGACCATTTGTTGACTGTCCATGATTAAAACCACTTAAAAGTTACAGACAACAGATGCAGATATAATGTCCTGTCTCTACAAAGAAGGCTCGAAATTAAGATTGTGTGAATGTCTGCATGTGTTGTTCCCAACATCTGAAAAAAAAAAAAAAAAACCAAACAAAACTTCATAATGTGGAGACTCTAGCCAAGAAAAGAATGGCACATAGAATTCGTTGAAAATGCACACAAATAACCCTTAAAATGACAAACAAGACAGATTGAGGTGTTCATACAGTATTTAAGTTTCCAAACATGTAGGACAAAATGACCAAAAAATATTAGAAATGGTCACTGTGGTGAGCTGGCTTTTTTGGTTCTATTCGGACAGAGATACAGTTAAAAAAAAAAAAAAAAGTTTGTAGACATCAATACAGAGAAATTGCCCTAAAAAATCCCCAAATCCAGCTTTCAAAATACCCTCCTGCTGAACACACATGAATAGGAGCTTTTGTGTTTAAAAATCTCAGTAATGGTCCCCCTTTTAAAATCTACATAGAAAATGGGGGACTGCTGGTCCCCTGGTTTCTCATTATGAATTGTAAAGACTTTAGTCAGTGGCTACAATGATTCATCATTTTCCATATAGAGGTTTTTAAATGTGTATGTTTCTATTAATCACACTGCACGCCTATCTCTCCTTTAAATGCATGTTTAGAGTCTGTAGACTGAGTGACCCAGGGGTGCTTATATAACTCAATGTGGGTGTCTGGGTGTAAATACGTGTTTATGATTTTTATAATATATATGTCTGTGGGTTGCATCTAACTCCTGTGTGTGTAATAATGTTTTTCCCTCTGCTGAGGCTTACTTCTCCAGCCTATTGTTTGAGACAACAGATATAAGTTGCGATGGGAGAGGAGCGTCGGATTTGGTGTGTATCCCCCATTTCCAATTATAGATGGATCATTACAGACAGCGGAGTCCTGAGAAGCCAGACATCTGCTCCTCACATGAATGCACTCACCTCCTAGAGACCAGGCTGCCATCATGCTCTGGAAGCTCGTGGAGAATGTCAAGTACGAGGATATCTATGAGGTGAGCCGACACCCCCAGATGCATCTTAGAGCTTTGCAGATACAGAATTTGAGCTTCTTGACACCCCAACTGATATATATTTTTCAGCTATTTAGTCGTAGATTTCTGGTCGGTTTTCTCAGCTTTCCCTAACTTTTAGAAAAGCTGGCTGGGGGAGAGACTTCAGTATTCGGAAAAAGGGACTTTAAGGTTGAAATCTGGCTACTTTAAAGTTAGGAAATTTCTCTCTTTTCGTTCTTTTTTTTTTTTTTTCTTTTATTTTTCTTTCTTTCTTCTTCGCCCCCCCCCCTTAGGTTTTGATGGGGAATGTGGTGCTACTCAATGTGGGCAGAGAAAATAGAGACTGATCAAGGCAGAGGCTCTCCTGGGTTTGAGTGTAGGAGAGAATTAGATGTTCAAGCCTCATTCGTAACAGACTCGGGCTTTTAATTTTTATTTTCAGTAATACTTCTGAAATCGGTAACAAACGGATCCAAGTAGAGGACGGAAAATTAGAAGGAGGGAGGTAGATAGCTAGATGGGTGTCGATAGAGCAGAAGCTAAGGAGTCCTAGCAGACCTTTTTTTCTTTTTTTAAAAATCTTTTTCCTTGTGTTTTGCTTTTTTGAGAGTCAGTGCGTCCAACACCCCGTTTGGGGGTATTTTTAACGCAGTGTTCTGCCCTTGTTGAGCGCGCACGGCTCTCCAGCGCTGGGGTTGGCGCAACTCTTCTGGGGCGGGGGAAGTTGCCCGGAGCCCGGCGGGGCCGGGGCCGGGGCCGCGCTCGCCGCTGCCCTGGTCGGCCTCCGGCGCCGGCTGACGCGGCGGCGGGGCGGCTCCGGGGCTGGCGGGCGAGGCGGGCGGCCGGGCGGGGCGCGCGGCGGGACGGGGAGGGGACGGCGGCGGAGGCCCGCGGAGCTCCGCTCCGAGCGGAATGGCCTCGCAGACCCCGACTTGGGTGCCGTGGGGAAGAGGGCAGCGCAGACTCGAGGAGACGTCGAGGGAGGGAGGACGGAAAGAAGCGCTCGGAGGGAGGGCGCCGCACAGTTAGGGAAGGGGGCAGGGGGAAGCTGGCGAGCCGGGCGACCGAGACCGTAAAGCGGAAAAGTTGGAGAGAGGAGGAGGACGGGAAGCCAAGTCCTGGGCGACCGGCGCCAAGTGGCGCTCGCTCGGTCGTACGGAAAGGTCGCGGTGGGACGCACAGAGGTGCCCCGAGCCGGTGGGGGAGAAAATGCCACCCCGGCACTCCGGGAAGATTCTGGAAAGCCCGGCCGGGAGGCGCCTGGCGGATACAGGGAACCGGCCGCGCACAGAGGCGGCCGCTAAGCCCCGACTGACGCCGCGGGCCCAGCCTCACCCCCGCGGACTGGGGCTCCGCGGCCCCACCGCCGCCCGGCCGCCGCGTCCCGTCCCGCAGGCAGCCAGTGCCCCCAGCTCCGGCCGGGCCGGAACCCTAAGAGAGTGTGTGTGTGCGTGTGTGTGTGTGTGTGTGTGTGTGTGTGTGTGTTAGAGAGAGAGACAGAGAGAGAGAGAGAGACAGAGACAGACAGAGACAGACAGAGACAGACACAGAGACACAGAGATGATGAGGGTTTTCCTTTCCTCTTTGTGGCGGTGTATCGACTGTAACGAAGAGCCGCGCCTCCGCCTGGTGGGGCTTGTTTCGGTTCGGCCTCCTTTTCTTTCTTTAACAGGCGGGATAATGGTAAAGTCGAAGGCGCTAGAATTATCTTAAAGAATGTGAGCGCCCGAAGTGAGCATGACACTCACGGAGATGGGGTCATGGTGTGTGTGAACAGCTGGGAATATACATAGAGGGATTTCAGTGGGTTCCCAAAAGTAAGCAGGATAAAACTTGGTCTCTGCTTACGAAAAGTAAACTGGCTAAATGAGATAGGAGGGAGGGACAACAGAAAGAATAGAGGGAAAGAGGAAGAGGGAGGAGTGGAGTGCAAGAAGGGTAGAGAGAGGAGACCAAAATGGGAAGGAGGAGGGAAGAGAGAGAAGAGAGGGGAACTGAGAGCGAGGGAAAGAGAGGGAGGAGAGAGAATATTGCAGGTACCCTTATCTGGCTAAATTTTCTGATCAAAACTATAGGAGAACCAGGAGCCCTGTGGAAGGAACCTTTTTAAGTCCGGAGGAAGGTTGAACTTTAACAGAAATGGCAGTCAGGCCAGTTGAACGGGTTCCTGAAACATCCCAGAAGGTTTTCTGTTGCCCCTGGCTTTGCCTGGAAAGGATACATTTAGTGTACTTGGAGATTGATTGCATATATTTTAAATTGAGGTAAAAATCACAGACTGAGCAGTGAAAAGGGACTGGTCACACAAGGGATGAAAAAAAAAGCCCCATCTCTCTCCAGTCCTTTAATAAATCAGCATAATCTCCAATATTCAGTGCAAATCTGCAAACGTCACTTGTAAACAACCAGGCCCACCGGTTTACTTTTCTCTCCCCTCCAAATGATGAGGCAACGCCTTTCTATTTTGTTTTTCTAATCTGCACACAAAGCACCTAGGGCGATCAGTTCTTCCCATTAGGAAAGTCCCTCTCCAGGAACAAGGACACCTACATTCTGTACAAGCCCCCAGCGATGCTCTCCCTCACTGCCTTGTCCAAAGTAGCAGGGGCTGCCTTACGCGTGTCCCCGGCTCAGTTAATTGAAGTTCTGCCTCTTTCCTGCTAAACTTTTTCCCCAGTCTGCCTTTGCCAGCCCCCTCGTCTGATTACATCTAGTAATTCTCCACTGAATGAACGTCATTTACAATAGTAGGGGAGCTCTGCGCTCGCTGCTGCTTCACGCTCCATTTGTCCTCCATTCTCCCTTTAAAGTACTCGTGTAATATTAATAGTCATGAATATCAATTATTATGAGGCGGTGTAGGCAAGCGGAGGGAGGAAGGGGCGCTGGAGCAGTCTGAGCCCAGCTTCGGGTGGAAGAGGACTGTATCTGGAGCCCCGAAGAGCGGCAGAAGAAAAGAGGCCAAAAAGACAGCAAGAGACCCGATGAACAGCTCTGTCTGTGTGTGACAGGCATCGCCAATCTTGTTTGGGGGTGGGGGGGGATTTTTTTTTTTTTTTTTTGATGGCTTGTCCTGGAAACCCCTCAAGCTCGGCTCCTGTGTCCAGCTCGTTTCTCTGCTGGACTCCTTGATTTTTTTTTTTTTTAAATCACTGTTTGATTTTGAGCAGTAACCAGGCTTTTTTTTCCAGATGTTAGTCCACACCTATTCATCCATGGTGAGTTTGGATTCACGTTGTACCAGAATTGCATGCTCCCCCCTCTCACTGTCTCTCTGTCTCTCCGTCTCTGTGCGTGCGTCTCACTCTCTCTGTCTCTGTCTTCCTTTGAGCGCCTTTGGCTTGGTAATTTAGCACCATAATTGGAGGAGGCTGCAGCTGCTTCTCTCTGCATTGTGTGTTCTCCGTCTGAGCTCCATGAGTCAGCTGGGGAGGGGGGAGGCCGTAGAGAAAAACTTTTTATTTGCCACTGCAGTTTGGAAATTTAGGTGACAATTTCTCCAAAAAAGAATCACGGGGACTTTACCAAGGCACTTCCACAAAGGACAGGGAGAAACTTAAACACCCCTCTCTCACACACACCTCCCCCTTCTCCTTCCACTCAGTTTGCCACTCCAGACAGAACCAACAGTAAGTTGTCTGGGCTTTTTCTTGTTTTTCCCTCCCCAGGTCCTTAATTTTCACACCCTGGAGTATCATAGCATTAGATACAGAAAAGCAACCATAGAAATAACTCCTTCGAACCACGACTCAACTTAAAGGAACGTGGGTTCAGGATGTAATTTCAAATGAGATCCATTTCAATCAAACAGTATTTAAATGATTTAATTCCTCTTGGGGAGGGAGGGGTGACTGGGAACTCAGAGTAGGCAGATTTCTCAGAGCTCCTGGAATTATCAGGTTGTGTGGGGAGCATTTGGTCAGCTGGCTGGGTTGCCAGTGAAGGCAGAAGTTGGTTTGGAACAGGAGCAGCAGCAGAGCAAACAGTATGAAGTTTTATTTGTTATGCTTTGCACCTCTGGAAGAGTTAGAAAAGATAGTTTAAAACACCCAGAAGAGGAAACACTGTACGGGAGGCTCCTATATTTTTAATTAAGGAATTTAGAATTCCCCCCATACATTCAGTTACTTGACCCTTACCCCTTTTGCCTGCTTTGCACTCCCAACAGAAGGCTCAGATGTTGGTTAAGTGGGTGGTGATTCTACCCACTTTTCCCCTCAAAGCCTCGCATTTGGAATTGCTGAAATCATGTGCCCTCTGAGTCAACCTGGGAGTATAAGTTTCAGACTCTTGCTTCCCCTGTCCTGGGAAGAATGTACAGAAGCGGGGCTTCTCCATTAGTCGCTTGTATTTTTTTTTTCTTTCTCTCTCTCTCTGTCTCTCTCTCTCTCTCTCTCTCTCTCTCTGCTTCTGTCTCTCTCTCCTTCTCTCCGCTCCCAGGACCGGCACGATGGCGTCCCGAGCCACAGTTCCAGGCTCTCACAGCTGGGCTCGGTGTCTCAAGGACCTTACTCCAGCGCCCCGCCGCTGTCCCACACCCCGTCGTCAGACTTCCAGCCGCCCTACTTCCCGCCTCCCTACCAGCCGCTCCCCTACCACCAGAGCCAGGACCCCTACTCCCACGTCAACGACCCCTACTCCCTGAACCCACTGCACCAGCCCCAGCAGCATCCCTGGGGGCAACGGCAGCGGCAAGAAGTGGGTTCAGAAGCCGGCTCTCTCCTGCCCCAGCCTCGGGCCGCCTTGCCCCAGCTCTCGGGCCTCGACCCCCGGAGGGACTACCACTCGGTCCGCCGGCCAGACGTGCTGCTGCATTCGGCGCACCACGGCCTGGACGCGGGCATGGGTGACAGCCTCTCGCTGCACGGCCTCGGCCATCCCGGAATGGAAGACGTCCAGGTAACCACAAACAAACAAATGAGAAGGACAATAAATAAATAGTGAGTGCCCCGGGAGATGGGAGGGGTGGGGGAGGGGCACTCTGCATCCTGGTGGGGGGAGTTTCCATCTTTAAAACAGGACTAGCTGGACACGACTTATATAACTGTTTATGTGTTATGCATGTAGTGGCGATTTCTGGAGGTCCAGTTATGAAAGCTGGAACCACTAGAAATGAAATCTTGAAGGAGAAAGAGATGCATGTACGGGCTGATAGTTTAGGGTCATCACAATCAAGGCTAGTTGTTTTTCCTCTTGCCTTAGCTACTTCCTTTTTCTCTTGTACTTTGTGCTAGCAAGCTAGGTACCCTCCCAACCACCACTGCCCCCCGCCATGCACGTTCCATAGTGGGCCTGGCCCCTGACAAGGCAGGTGAAAGCTTGGGCTGCTTAGAGTCTGGGGCTTCAGCATAGAGGTGCAAGGGCCTCTTGGGCTCCAGAGGTTCCTGCTGGATGTTAAGCATGACAATGCACATGGGGCAGAAAAACATGTGCTATGATCATCCAAACCAGGTCCTACTTTGAATGTCCCATAAGCTGCTGAGCCCTTTTTGAAGATAAATGAGTTCCAAAGTCATCTCCGGAGAAATGGAATAATTGTAGGGGTGGGGGTGACCCAGAAAGCCATAATTCTGCCTGGGAGTCCAAGAGGACACATACCATTTTGGAGAATTGCTTTCACCTCTTGGTGCATCAGACGACTATGGAGTAGTATTCTCCACATCCCTCCTCAGTTCTCCGCTCCATTAATACTCTCCTCTCCCCAAAGCCACCATCCCAGTTAGACAGGCATCACGTGTTTGTTTCTTAAAACAAAAGGCTCAAAACACTCCCCCCACCCACTCCCTAACCCATCTGCAACCTACACAATGGAGCCTGATTTGGTTGAGAATACTTGGTTAAACTAAACAAAGAAACATCAAAGAAATGATTTCGAAAAACTGTCTGGGTGATTCTGAGCAGGTCTCCTTTTGCTCCCTAATTTAAATAGTCTGCAGAAAGGATAAATACGGTTGAAAGGTATTTGACACTTTGGTCTCATTGTCATAGTTGTATATATTATGCATCGTTTTAGACGTACCTCTAAAGCAAAGGAAAATGAAATGGGAAAGGGAAAAGTCCTTCTGTTTTACCTTACTGGGGAAAATATACATTTATTTCGGACAGTTAAAGTGTGGTGACAGCGTCAAATGCTGCCTGTGTGTAGCCTGTAATGGTTTATTGTTTTAGAAGAAATTCAGTTATTTATTATTTCCCAAAATAATGGGATCACATGATTTGTGGCTGGATTTACCCATAGTAACATGAACGATAGTTTTGTTGGTTTAATCAAGCTTGATGATCCCTGTCTGGAGATACTGCTCATTTCAGAATACCATACAAGAAGGAAATATTTAATAGCTTTTTAAAAAATGTATTGAGGTAATATGTGTCTGGGAGGGGGCAAGTTTTTAAATTAACCTTTCTGAGTATGGCTCAAAGTGCTAGATAATGAAAGTGGACCAACTCATCACCACTGCTGTTGGCAATGCTAACGCACTGGCCGTGTCACCACCACCCTGCAGGCCCAGTGACTCAGTCATTCTAACCCAGGAATTCTCTCAAAAGAGGGAATAGATTTCTTTGGTCTCAGTTTAGTTTGGTTTTAGTTTAGTTTAGTTTTTTAGTTTTTTTTTTTTTTTTTTTTTTTAAGATAGAATTGTGAGGGGTTTTGGGTGTTTGGTCAAATGCAAAGGACGAGAGAAGCACAGGACCAGTTCAGGGTGTATTGGGGAGAACACCCGCATCAAAGCGTCGCGCGGCAGGCTGAGTTGTTGCGTCGAAACAAGGACTGCGGAGGTGCAGAGAGCCCAGAGGAGAGAAGGTGCAGGCCCCGGCCCACGCATGCTCCCCACCTCTACCGAGTTCCTCCCCCAGAGGCTTCCAAACCCGTCATCTGGCGGGGTGGGGTGGCTCGCAGGACTTTTTCTGGACGACCTTCAGTGCACGGGGTCACGGGGGATACATCCTGCGCTTGTCCCAGGCTGCAGGGAGGATCTCTGTCTCCGCGGCGGCGATGACAGACCTTCTGAGGCAGGGATGCGTTTGACACGACAGGGGGCAGGTGACAAAGAAAGACGGGGGAGAGATGTACCTAGGACCGGGCCCCGAATGCAGGGGCTTCGCCTGAGCTGCTCCATCCCGAAGGATCCACTCCGAGTTGCTGGGGGGGGGGGGGGGGGGGGGTGCGGGTAGGGGTGGGGAGAGGGGGGAGGTGAAGTTACCCGAGCCGGTGGGGATTTCACCGTTTCCTGCAGCTACGGATTGGGTTGGCTGCGCCTGACCAGTCTTTAAAAAGGGACCAGAGGGTGCCTCGGCCTGGACCTCAGTCACTTGTACGAACTCGAAGACCTAGTGTGTGTTCCGGATCCCTCTCCCTGCCCCCTCCCAGCCGCGGACCTGACAGGTCCCCAGGGCGCCGCTGGGCCAGAGGGCCTCACCGCGAGGGGTACTCACCTGGCCGAGGGTTGGTTTGTGGGTATGTCGTGTGACCCAGACACACGCGGAGGGCCACCGCCCCGACCGACCGTGAGAGAAGAGGAGGGGAGCTAATTAACCAAATGCTTCTAATATTTTTTTAAATGAAACTATAAAACCCTGTCAATTTCTATTTCAATTTACTCACAGGGGCTATTAAACTAGCAAATCGCAGTTTGGGCTCTGGGTATGCTACATTTCACCCATTTGCGTGTATGTGTGTTGGGGGGTGTGCACTGTTAAAAAAAAAAAAAAAAACTCCGGAAAAACAGCATCAGAGAGAAAGATGGAGTGAGATGACACCTACTTTGGAGTTTAGTTGTCGTGGAACCCCTCTTTTCTTCTTCCAGTCTTTGCTCCCTAACCTCGCGTCACCTCTACTACCCCTGAGTATAAGCATATAAGGACGTTGTCAAACCCCACCACACACACACACACACACACACACACACACATACACACACCAGTGTCTTAAAGCAACCCCTGGTATCACTTTTAACTAAAGAAGTCTAGTAATTACGAGTCTGAGTTGTTTTTCTGCGCTTCCGCATGCAGTCCTAATTAAATCTTTACGATCCTCCCTGTGACGATTAAGCGCCAGCATGCTGCGTGAATATCCTGTACAAAAACCCAGCAGGCGGCCGTAATTAGATAGAAAATCAGACAAGAGCCTTCTCATTAACTACCACAACTACCCCACGTCGCTGATGAGGCGTATATACATATTTACGTATCTGCGTGAGGGTGAGGTGTGGGGGCGCCCTGGGTCCCGGCCCCCGAGATCCGGGGCCTGCCCGCCCACAGTCACCGACGACTATTTTGGTCTTGAGTGGACGCCTCGCACTGTAGACACGTGAGCATGGCAAGGCGTGAATCGTGTGTGTGTGCGCGCGCGCGCACGCGGGTGTGCAAGGTGGGGGTGTCCTGAGGAGTTCCGAGCAAGTTGTATGAAGTATTTGCTAAAGCGTTTTACTGTTTCTTAATATGGACATGGCATGTTGCAACATGGAAAACGGGTCTTACGGGGAATAACAATTTTCCTCACCTTTCCGACAACTGAAGAGTGACTCTTAAAAACGTAAAGAAACAAATTAACATGCTCCTCCCCCGCTCCTCGTGATTAGATCATCTCGTGTCTAATGTGCTGCTTGTTTGGGGTAGACAGTCTCTTCCTTGTGATGAACACACACCCTGTCTGGGGATGAGGTGTGAGTGGGTGGGAGGTGCTGTGAAAACACAACCTCACTCCCAAGCCGTTTGCTTTTCCTTCTCTGTAGAGTGGGGGACAGATTGGTCCGAACGTAGGTTTCTAAGAATCAAGGAAAGAAAGCAGCGGTACATTTCAGAAAGACCTAGCATTTATTTTTCATTTGTGGGGTGGGGTGGGGAGAGGAGGGAATACAGTGCTTTTGGATGCCCTGGGACGCACAGCCAGAACTTCTGTATTTGTACATCCTGACAGTAAGAAACTCATCCCAACAGCCATTTCCCCTCAGAAGTGCTGCCAACACCCAGGGTTGAAACTCCCCTTTAGGATAAGACTGTGGCACAGAAGATGAATGCTCTTTGCCAGAACCTAGGTGATCACTGGGAAGATCGGGGGCTGTGTGTCTGTGGTTACTGTGGCCCTAACAGGTGTGCTTCTTGCTGGGAAGTAGCAGCAGCAGGATTGGGAGGGGAAGCAAATTGTGCAGGTTCCTCTGAGGGATTATCAGGCAGCAAGAAATTCATAGCACACAAGGACGTGTACGGACTGAAGAGTGTGTGCGGTCCTGCCAGCTTGCAAACGTGTTCCTATGTGTTGCTGTTTGCATTCCATTCCAAATTGCTCAGACTTTAATTAAAATCCCATAATGTAAACTATTATGTATTTGTAAAGTGACTCTGGGGTTAAGATGTGCTGGGATAGAACTGAAAACAGGAATTATCCGTACTTATATTGGTGAAAATCTTTCAGCTGTTGCCAAATTTTCACAATTCATAAGAGCAAGTAATATGAAAGTTTATATGTCTGTGTAACATCTATGTTTAATATAATAACTAAACCAATACTGCATCCCAGATGTCTCTCGCAGTTTCCTTTTTCCTCCTCTTCCATTGGAAGAATTTATAATTTGGGTGACTTTCATTTCTATGTTGATTTGGAGGTAATAATGATAATAATAAAACCTCCCTTTGTGAATTAATATAAATGGAAATAACAGAAACTCCAGTTTGGAATGACATGATTTATGTGTGCAATTCTTTAATATCCAGTCAATTTGAATAGTGATGTTTTTATATTCACAGTCAGTTGAAGATGCCAATAACAGCGGCATGAATCTATTGGACCAGTCTGTCATAAAAAAAGGTATGGATTATTCCTCCCAAAAGTAAGCAAAGTTTTCCTGTGCAGTCATGTCTTTATGAGTTTTCGCTTTGGGGGAATTCGTTATGTTATAAGAGAGAAATGTTTGTGCACAATCACAGGACAAAGGTGTAAAAGGCCTGGGTGTAAAAGGCATGTTGGGAAGAAGGAAACAGGGAGGGGCAAAGACAGAAACCCAGATGAGAGAGACAGAGGGACAGAGACTGTTGCCACTTTCTCATGGTACATTTGGCAGCAATTGTAGACACATCTTAAATAATCGAACTACCATCGTGTGTGGAACTGGTTAGGAAACACTGCTTTCAAAACTGTGCTATAATTATTTCATTTATGACTGGAGTTTGCTGAGCTAAACCCTAACCTAGGTCATTGAGACAGGTCCTTCTCTTGTTTTTGTATTTGATTTTTGTGTGTGGTAATTCTGTTCCCAGTTCTCTTTTATGAGTTCTTTATTATTTTTTTAAAAAAATCCTGCGAAATGTGTTGCTAAATATGCACATCCCGAGAAGTTGAGACAGCCTATGCACATTTCTAAATCTTCCTACATATGCATTCATGATTTAGTGTGACTGTGGAATCACCCCATACTGTTAAAGGGCATGTGATATTAACAAATGTTTGCAGTCTCTTGTACAGCTGTAAGCAAAATAATTAACTAATTAAACTAATTAAATGTAATTACAATAACTCATTTCGGGCGTATTGCAGCTGCTTAATTTTTCCCCCTCTCTTCTGACAGTCACTGAGAGAATGCCTGGCGATTAGTGTGGCTGCCGAAAGGCCCGAATGTCACTCACATGCCACCAATTTAGGAGCTTGAATGTGTAAACAGTGCAATCTTTAATTATCGCTAGAGCTGGTATTTGGAGATACAGTTTTAACTACTGTAACCCTTTCTTATCAATTCTGGAGAAGGCCCGTCCTTATATTTGATGTCAACAATCCCTAGCTTCCGTCAGTTATGATTAATTTGAACCACATGACAGTCACAAAAATAATTAAAGAAAAGGTGCTTTGGAAAGGAATGCAAAGTCAAGCCTGGTACAGTAGAAGGGTTGTGAAGTAAGGATTCCAAACAGGGTGGGGTATTCTAAATTATCTTCCTTTACAAAGACAGAAAAAGAAGGATGGGAGTTGGGGCAGGGGTGGGGGGAGCTGTACTTGAATAATGCCATTTGGCTTTGGAATGTAATATCCTGAAGAAGAATGGTGAGATTTGGGGCAAAACTATTTATTTTGAGTGTTGCTCCAAACATCTCTCCCTATCTTCTTTAGATAGTGTCATTTCAGTTTTTAATGCCAGCTTTTTGGTTTGCTCGGACACCCAGGCTTGGTGCTTAGATTTGCAACTGTGCTGACAGCTCACTTTCACCATTTCCTCTAGGGTCTTCTCTTTTGGTTAACTGCTAGTTGATGGGGGCAAGGCGGGGAGAGTGGGGAGGTACTTCCCCATTGGCTTTTCTGTTTCTTTTTTGTTTTAGCCCTCCCTCCCTTTTCACCAGAGGCTAGAACCCCTTATCTCAGGGTTCTGTATCCTAGAAACAACATTTGGGCTGTCAGTGGGTCATGCCCGACAGATGACCAATCAGAAATGTTATTAATAGGCAGGCCAATAAAAATATTCGGAATTTAGCTTGCTTAACAAAATGGACCTGAAAATATTCTTAGATGTATGCTGCTTTGGTTTCAGGGCTAGTATATGTTTGTCAGCAAAATATGAATATTTATGTATAAGGGTATCTCCAGGAATAAGGAGAATATTGACTAAAGTGGCTGGTTCTGTTCGAAAACATGCAATACTTTTTATGGCCTCTAAAGCCTTTTTAATTTTTTTTTAATGTATAGCTTAAAACATCTAAGTGGCACTCCAGTCACTTTATTGATTTAGGGGGCATGGTATGAATATGAAGTGTTAGGTCAACTCCATTATTTAATACTTCAGGTATTTCCTTTATTAGATGAAGAAAAGATCTGAGTATCATATATTTATCTTTAGAGAGTCATGGGTAAAATAGAAATAAGTGGTTGATTTACTTTTCTAGATAACTGTGAATCATTTAAAATAAGGGTATGGATTTACTTGCTTCTTCCTGGCCCTCTGGTCTCTCGTTTTTGTCCCCTCCCCAACCCTTATGAAGGATATCTCCCAGAGATTAATTTCATAAAAGAGGAGGTGAGACAGTTTTCAGAACTAAGTTTTATACATCTCAACAATGGGCAAGGGACTCGGTTGCTTAATTTATTTTCTAATGGGTTTTTAGAGAGATCTTTAATTTTTATTTTTTGTAGAGGGATTTTTAAAAGTCTACCTCACTAATAAAAGTGCAGCCACTGGCCCAGGTTTCGCTGTCTCTGCTATTATATATACTGAAGCCAGAAGACCTAGGCATAAAAGATAAAGGTCTCTATGTCTGTCACTGTCTCTAATTATGGACTCTCTCCTAAAATTTAACCAATTTTTCACCCGTGTTGATATCACCTCATAGATTATAGGCTAGCTCTCTTGTTATGTTTGCTATCTGGGCTTAGCTGACATTTCTGAAGTAATTTAGTTAAGAGGAAATGAGTTGTTCCCAGTAGAGAGAGCAAACGAGTGGAGTGAAGGTAGCCAGCGTGATAAATGGCTCTTTCATTTGAAGATCTCCAGAGCTCGTTTACGGCTAATTTTCTGTATTGGCCCCCTTTGAGCTATTAATGCAATCGGCAGGGACCGTGGCCCCTCTCCTCTTAGCTGCCCCATTAGAGCTCCCATTAAGCTGCCGAGTCTCAACTCCGTGGCAGGAGTGGAGGGAGTAATGAAAGGTGCTTTTTAAACTCTCCTAATCTAAACCGGCAGAGGGTGGTTAATACGATTTGAAGGGGGCTGGTCAATGAGCAATCAATAAAGTAATAATGAGAAGGATTCGGTACATTAACAGTCTAAAAATCCAACGAGACATTAAAAAATCATTCTTAACTCTCAGTTCCATTAAGATTAGGATTCTGGGCCGGGGAGGGGCTGCGTTGGTGCCCAGCTAATATAAATGATCACTGCCACCATCCTATAGCCTAACTAAAAAAGGCTCACCTGGGCTTTAAGAAGAAGTGTTTGGTGCATTCAGAGGCCAAAATGCAATAGGTTTGACACCTTAGAGAGCAGAAAATATGCTGGGATTTCTTGGAAAGGCTAGTGTGGCTGGAGTCCAAGGTTCAAATGTGACTGTGGGGCATTTTCATTGGTCTTGGGGATATCCTGTTTGGTTAGTTTCAGTTCAACCTCAGTTCTTTCCCACTTTTTTCCCCATTAGTTCTGGCCCCTTCCCCATATAAACACTTTGATTTGGTGTGGATTTTCTTTGGGGGGGGGGAGGTAGGAAGAAATTGCCAATTTCAATTACAATGTTGGGATTCTTCCTTCTGACCTAGAAGGTAAAAAAGCACCGAGAGTTATGTCAGAGCCTCTGAAAGGGTTTGAGTTTCCCCTCAAAGGAAGAGGTTCACATTTCCAGAGCTGACTTGGATCCCAATAGGTATTTATTCAACTCAAGACTCTGAGATACATTCCAGCCACCCAGGGAGTAATCAGAGTTCACAGAATTTTTAAAAATTTTTATTTATTTTTGAGAGAGAGAGAGAGAGTAGGGGAAGGGCAGAAAGAGAAGGAGGTACAAAATCCGAAGCAAGCTCCAGGCTCTGAGTTATTAGCACAGAGCCTGACGCGGGGCTTGAACTCACAAACCCGTGAGATCACGACCTGAGCCAAAGTCAGATGCTTAACTGACTGAACCATCCAGGTGCCCCAAGAGTTCACAGAATTTCAAAGTTGGAAAGCTCAGACACTCTTCTCCAACTCCCACCCTCCACCCCCAGTGGGGAGGGGGGCGGAACTGAGATGGAGAGAAGATAAATGACTTTCCCAAGTTCCCACACACCAAGTAAGTGATGGGACCCATTCAGTTTATAGCCTCTTAGACTTTGCCCCTAAAGGATGCTAACACTGGATGTTCGTAGTTCTTTATATGCCAGCTTTCTTTGTGAGAATCCTTTTATTTTTCTTTCCAGGATTTCAGTGCTCACATTTATAGATGTGTTGTATATCCATGTGAAATAATATTTAGCCCTCAGGTAGATGAGAGACAATGCAAGTATAAAGAAAAGGGTGCTCTGCTGGTAAGAAGTACTTATTTCAAGCAGTATTCAACCTCTTGTTGGCTTCCTGGTGTAGCTTACATATTTAAGTCTGAGTACCTTTCAGAGGGACTCACCTTTGAATCCATTAGATGGGTTCATTTCTTCCTTTCTTCTCCACCAGCGGATCAGACCCACAAAGGGTCTGTTTGCAGTCAAACACAGAGATCTCAAGGCTACGGTTTCATAGTTAAGTTTAAAAAATACACATTAAGAGCTAGTCTATTAACACTTTGGTTCTCTATAGTCCACTAATGAATAATATTTTCTGTAATCAGTTTTCCTTCCTCTCTCCTTAAATAAAACTCCAGTCACTCTAATGAAATACTGATTGGGTTTAAACCTTTTTTCTTCTCCCTAATATAATGCCAGGAAAAAAGGAATGGAGCAAGTTTTGTGGATGTTACGTGCAGAAGTTGGCCATGATATGCAACTGAGAACTGAATAGGAAAAAAAAAAAAACCAACCAGTTTTAATGTATGCACAGAAAATTGTAAACATGTAAAGAACTGAAAGCTTCACGCTGAGTTTTGCTATGCTCCATTTCCTTACCATTTCCTGCTGTCGCTTTAAACCTATCTTAGTCATCTCTGGGTTCCATGAGCAGGAACAGTGTGCTCATAATTACTAACAAATCAACCGGGTCCTGTTGCTCTCTGGGTTTATTGATAAGCTGGAGGAAAGCAGAAGGGAAAAGACAAAGAGAATAAAATATGGGGTTAATCAGCTGAGCTAAGCAGGTGTGAAAGTGGAGGGGAAGGTAGATAACACTGCTAGGGATTTAAAGGAAAGTTAGGACAAGAAATGTGTAGGGTCTAGTCTAAGATACCAAGATTAAGGTCAGAGTGGGAGAGGGTTAGAACCTGAAGATGAGGGAGTAGAGTGTAGGAACATGATTTATACTTAAATTAGAAAATGGAAGGGCACCTGGGTGGTTCAGTTGGTTAAGTGTCCGACTTCAGCTCAAGTTATGATCTCAAGGTTCCTGAGTTCAAGCCCTGTGTTGGGCTCTGTGCTGACAGCTCAGAGCCTGGAGCCTACTTCAGATTCTGTGTCTCCCTCTCTCTCTGCCCTTCTCCCACTCCCACTCTGTCTGTCTCTCTCTCAAAAATAAATAAACATAAAACAATAAATTAGAAAATGGAAATATAACCTGAAGCATATCTGCTCAAATGGCTTGCATCTTTGGGGGGCTGGGGGAACAACAACAAAAGAGGACAACAATGTGTTGACAGAAGCTGACTGGATTGGTGATATTTAGGTGATAATGCATTTGAGGAAAGGTACAGTCCATGGAACGGAAGAGAACACTATACATTCCCCAAAGGAAATGGCTGTTAGGTAAATCAGGCAATTAACAATAGTGAAATTAGAGGGCAGGTTATAAAGTGTCTCTAAAGGCTTGGCTTTTCAAGAGATTTGGCATCTGGGACTCTGAGAAGCAGGTAAAATTCCAATCCTAAGGGATATTGGTTGTTCAGTATGGGAAACAGGAAATGAACTTAGTATTTTCAACTTAGTAAGGTTTTTTCTTCTGTTAAAATATTCTATAGTGAGGTTTATTTTCTGTTAAAATATTCTTTCCAAATAGTATTTAAATATGAAAATATTGCTGATGTCAAAGATGAGATTTTTTTTACAACTTATTTCTATAGTTCATACCATGTTAAAATTACAAAATTATATCTATATTTTGGAGAAAAGTTTCTCCAAGGTTACTTGAAGCTAATTCCCATGATCGTAAATTATTTGTTTATAGATCTTGAATACAAATCTGAAATATGGAAATCAAGAGTGCTGTGAAGAATAAGACAGATCAAATTAGATGTGGATGTTGTGTAAGAGAATTAAATGACAGGGTGTTTCCACCAAAATCACTGTCTTTTAAATGACTTTAACTCCGTATTTTACTCAAATGTAATTAATACTCACACTGTGACTTTTCATTGGTTCACTCTCAAAAGGGAATATGAGAATGTGATGAGGGGAATCAGAAAGAAGAAAACATGTTCTGTAGCCCCCCCGCCCCCAACCAGGACAGTGCAGAAGATCCACTCTGTTACCTAACATCACTCCCTGTTCTGAGACAGGGCCTTGAACTCTGCAGATCCAGAAATACTAAAACATCTAAGGAGTAGCAAAAGGAAATGCTCCAGGACCTCCATCCATTCTCCTAGGAAAATCCTTTTCCATGAGATGTTTGTAAAGGGCCAAACTGCAATTCCTAATAAATAAGAGATTTGGGACCAACCTGGCTTTCAGGAGTCTCCAAACAATCATGGAAGTCTGAATGCTGGAATCTGTAGTAGAGAGAATAAGCTGTTACAAAAATACTCACTGTTGGTTATTCTATACAAGAGAAGTTGTACAACTTGTTTGACATGTAGAGTTTTAGGCTCTGGATGGTGGAAAGAGCATGTCTTCCCCTACCAGGATGATAAGATAAGACATAATCTTTATTAAAGAGAAGGAATGGGAGCCTTCTTTTTCATGCCAGATGCATGTTTCAATAAATCCCCTGAACTGGTGATCAACAAATATTGTTTGAAGATTTGGGGGCTTCATATCCCATCGGAAGAAGCTAAGGTGTAAGGCAAGCCAGGAAAAGTCACCTGCCCTGTGGCTTCTAGAGCCTGCAGAAAGAAAATGAGCTTCAGCAGTGTAGAAGTCCAAAGGAGCAAGACTGCCCGGGAATTGGGAGATTGGCCATTCATTGTTCCTCATTCCCAGCCCTTTGGTTCTACTGAGCCCCGCCTCTTCCTGAGGTGCAGATGACACTGAAACACAATTAAACAGAAATACAGGCTGGAGAGACTGAATGCGCCTGGGTAGCAGTGGCAACCAGCTGTCAGCTCTTATTAACTTCTGCATAAAACATACCTTGAGTGCGGTTTGTTATCAATTACTTGCCGAAATGAAACAACTGGGGCAAGGCAAGACCTCCGCTCACATGAATTAGAGTGATTGGTTGATTGATCAGGGCACCTGTTGTAAATCATAACTGCTCCAAACAATCACCAGCCGGTGCTTTAGTTAATTTGTAAACAAAATTCATGTCACTGTGGAATTGCTTTCACTGGAGAGGAGCATTTGGGTTCATTTCTAAATGAATATGTTGTTATGATGTAGGAAAGAATGAGATCCACTTTTACAGAAATGAGCAGCTCTTTCGAGCCCAAGCTTAATGGTATTACTTGGCTGTTCTTGAGCAGTGTCTGAAAGAGCCCACTCTCCAGTGCTCTCCAGTGATGACCATATATTTGAGTCCAATAAGAAAGGGGGGAGGGGTTCTCATACAGAACATTGGTATTACCATTTTATATCATTGATAATGTAATCACTCCCAGGCTTCAGCACCAAATATGATTATTATCCTTAGGGGATGGATGAGGAATCTAGGATTTAGAGAGGTTCACTGAGATATCTAAGGTCACAAGCTAGCACATGGTGGAATAGGATTTGCCGGGTTTCACAGCATAATTCAAACTCTGGGCTGTCTGTTTTGATTTTGTATAGTAAGTGGGACTGTGGCAAGGGGCACTCATAGCTACACACATGGGGTAAGTTTCCAGAGGAGTGATGGCTTTTCCATTTGTTTGTACACAGTGCTCTGAACGCACCGCAGCCCCATTGGAACAAACACTTCCTCCTCCAGCTTTCCACTTGGCGCCTGTCCTGTGGCCTCGCCCCTGCGCACGCACCGACACATTCTATCAGCCGGTCACCAGGATCGAAACCCGGTCACCTTTATGGCATATTTTTTTTCTCCCTAGTTCCGGTTCCTCCCAAATCTGTGACTTCTCTGATGATGAATAAAGATGGCTTCCTGGGAGGCATGTCCGTCAACACCGGCGAGGTATTTTGCTCGGTCCCGGGCCGTTTGTCTCTGCTCAGTTCAACTTCAAAGTACAAAGTAACTGTGGGAGAAGTTCAGAGACGGCTTTCGCCCCCCGAATGCCTCAATGCGTCTCTCCTCGGCGGCGTCCTCAGAAGGTAAAACCCCCAAATCGGTTATTACGGGGTGAAGGAAGAGGGCGCTCCCGCAAACCAACATATAGCCCGGCGCAGTTGCCTAGCAACCGGGCGTCCAGCGCGCGGCCCCCCTCTTCCCCCCCTCCCCCCCAGCTGCGCGTGCGGAGAGCTAAGGCCGCCACGTGCTGAGGGCAGCGCGCGCAAACGCCGCCGCCCCGGGACCCACGCGCCGTCAGCGCGCGCCGCCTCGCCCTCCCGCTGCGATCGGTGGCTGGAGCCGCCTACTTTCCCTGCCCTGTGCCTGGCGCGGGACTCCTTCCCATCCCCGGGACACTTCGAGGGCGTTCTGTAGCCTGAGTGAAACTCAGAACCGACACACACTTATCTAAAACAGACGTTTCATGGAATAAACCACTTTGTACCGGTAACGTACTGTGATACTTCTCTGGTTTGTTTTAAAGTATGTTTGGCGGCCGACTAAATCGGTCACTAGCCACCAAAGCATTGTTCCCTCGGCTTGAAAAATTCTGCACTAGACTTGCGACCTCTTGTCTTCAGTAAGAACATCGCCAATAATAACAATGGAATATTAACAGTTATCCCGTGGGGGCATTCAAATGGTCCTCAATATTGGAGGACCTTGTGAAAAATGGAGGAAGAGGTGGCTTTTATCTTAAGATTTTAAAGCCTCTCCCCAGATTCTCTGCCAGTGCCTGGACAAAGGACACTTTGGTAGTGTCTCTGATAGGAAGGTGACGCTGTAGGAGACGAACTTTTCAAGCTGGCCTATTTGGGGGGTTGAAAGTCCCTTTCTTTCCTAAAAGTGGCTGTGTGAACTGTACCACCAGAGAGGTCAGAGTAACTGGGTTTTTTCTTGTATTTTTGCCAAGACTTTAGCACATACAGGGAGAGATGAGGGAGGAAGTAAGGGGGTGACTCATGGATTTTTCTCACTTTGAATCCTTTTGCCGTGCTCTCCAAGTGAGTCCTTTGAGTCCTGGAGTGTGGAAGTTTCTTTCATTCACCCCCTGGGCATTGAGTGTGTATAAAACTTGCTATGAGATTAAGTGAGATAATCAATATACAGTGCTTATCGCATAACTAAACTCCCTAAAGTGTTAGTTTAACTGTTATTGCGATTACCATCATCATGTTGGTTTCATGTTTCAGTCTTCCTTCCCCTTTTAACCGAACTCCATCTTACAGCAATTCTTGACCCCTTCCTTCCTCGAAAGGCCCACCTGTTTCAGCTAGTGCCTTCTCTCTGAACCACCCAGTTCTTTCCTTCTTTTTGGCAAGGTAGCGCTTGCCCAGTTTCTACTTACCAACTAGCTCCATTACGAGGAAAGAGCTTGTGTGTTTGCATGTGCAACTTCTACCTTTTCTGGACCCACAACCTACATCCTAATTATTCCCATCTGGTATCATTTTATTTTCTCACGAGATAAAAAAAAGACTCAATTTTTTTATGCTCTGTATTGCAGAAATTAAGCAAACCTCAGCAAACTATCAGCAAATAACCACAAGGAAAGGGGGAAAATGTGCTAACCTCAAGTTAAAACCTCTTCAAGCTCCACTGGGCTTTAGATTGCTAAGTCTAAACTTTGTTTCAGGAATACTCTGAGGTTAATCAGAATGTTAATTCTTGCAATTTCAGAGCCAAATCGAAAAATGGGGGGAGATCTTTGCGAGAAAGGCTAGAAAAAATCGGTTTGAATTTACCCGCGGGCAGGCGCAAAGCAGCAAATGTCACGTTACTCACCTCCCTGGTGGAAGGTAAGCAAGACGTGTGGCCATTTCACGAAGTGGCTGAGTTTAACTGTTGGCTGAAGGCTGACATTTTACACGTTTCATGATTAACTGGAAATCACTGCAATTGTTGTGCCCTTATGAGTCGAATGTCAAGAGGCTGCCTGAGAGAAGTTCAAAGGTCCTTTTACTTAGAGGGAACTGGCAATTGTAGAGAGGCCAAAGGACATGTGCAAGAGTCCCTAAGCTCTGGAGAGTGCTCAGGTCCAGACTCTAAGGCAGTGCAGAGGTCACTTGTACCACCATGTGCAGGAGACAGTGTGTGAAACTCCCTCTGTATGAATTCTCGCAAGAGTAACTCTGTAAGCAGCAATCCATTTTATATTCCTCTCCTTCCCAGGTTCTACCTCTGAATCGTCAGTAGTAGAAAGCACATTGTCTTTTTTCATAAGGAAACTATTATTGCACTCCTGACCCCTAATGGTTATTTTAAAACTCATGCCACTCCCAGGGTTCTATCTCCTGCTGATTACCAGGGACTTATTATTATTATTGAAATATGGCTTAATAAGGCCAATGACGCCTAGGAGAAAACAGGGTGCAGGGAGGTGCTGAGGAAACATGGAGGGGAGTCACGTATGATCTTCAGTGTAGATTCATCAATTGTGAATTAAAGGGCCACAATTATGACAGGCACATTCTAATTTGCTCATCATTTTGGGGTTGGGGATGATATTTATGGTATGTAATAAACAGGAACTTCTACACAGTTGAGAACAAGAGGATCTGCAGTTAATTTGTGGGACGGGGAAGGGATAGGAAATACAGCCAGATGGTCTTAATGAAGGAAGTTATAGAATTTTCTCTAGAGTCTAACATGTTGGTCTTGGTTTTTTCTTCTATTTTTATGGATGTGATATTATGACACTCCTGTGGGGAATTGGTTTTTGGAGGAGATCTTAGAATATGTAAGCAGCAACCATAAAGTCATCACATTTACAGGCATTGCACTTTGCCATCTTTAAGGCAGAGTTGCCTGGCCCAAACTTACCCTCTGGGGAAGCAGTCACCAAATTTCCAGATCACACTGATTAGCAGTTGATTCTCAGCCTGGGGGGTTTAGTTTTTGCCCTTCAGGGATTTGTTAGTATCACAATCCTCATTTTAAAAAGCAGTCAAGGTTATCTCTGCCTAAGACTTGAATTTGGGTGTAGAAGGAAGGAAAACTGTAAAACTACTGAAGTTACAATAGTTAGTTGGCAATTTTCAGTTTTATGGATCTGGATCGTTGTAAGCACCATGCCTGAAGTCTTTTGTTGTTACTATGATAATGATGATTAAAAGTAAGTCATGCTCCTTAAAAATCACATAGCTATGGGATAATTCACCATATCTCTTTACCATGTTCAGGATCTTCCCTGGAACACCTAAGGCTGTGCATGAAGGGCTATTAGTGTTTTATTTGAAAGGTCTTCCACATAAGCTGAGGACTCAGATGTCCAGGTTTTCTATAGTTGCTGTGTCATCTTTCTGCAGTAGAAAGTTCTTGAGTAGGAGAATGATGACAGGAACCTCTGAGGAGAGACCTGAAACCTATCAGGGAACTGACAAAGAATACATATTTCATTGTTGGACAGAAACACTCATTCCTTATATGTTTCTTTAATATATGTGGACATGTTCACACGTGGAATTGTTTGTATATATTTGTTATTAATAAGATATTTTTTCCTAATGCAATCATAGGAAATACAAAATATAACACAAAAGATAGGAATACTTTTAAACTTTATTTAAAGCAGGTATAACAGGTGCTTTTTAAAAAGGGAAGGGGGAAATCTGGCTTGAATGTCTAGCCAACTGTCTAGGTGCAATTGTAAGGTGGCTCCTGAATATATCTGCCCTTAAGTGAAAGCATGGTGTGTAGGAGACCCAAAGCTTTTCAGGGGATGTCTAGCTAGGACTTGGCTAAAAGGATCATCAGAGAGAGGCTGGAAAGAGCAGCAGGAGCAAAGTTTATTCCATCAACTTTATGGCTTGAGAATCCTTTTTATCTGGGCATCAGTCTCACCTTTGGTTTTGCCCCCAACAGCTGGCCTCTTCTATAAATAACAACGGTTGACCAGGGACCGTCTCCTGTCCTAGATGATCAGGGACTAGGTGCTGATTATTACCTCTACTCCCGTCTTTTCAGGAGAAGCTGTTCACTTAGCTCGGGATTTTGGGTATATTTGCGAAACAGAGTTTCCTGCTAAAGCTGTTTCTGAGTATTTGAATCGGCAGCACACGGACCCCAGTGACCTGCACTCCCGAAAGAATATGCTGCTCGCTACAAAGTGAGTATCCCAGACCCTCAGCCCTCCTCTCTGACTCCCACCTTGCTGCCTCCCCTCGCTTGGGAGGACAATGCAGACCTCATTTGTGGGGCTGGGAAGCAACTCAGTGGTCCAAGTAGCTTTTGCAGCCTGTGGATTGCTGGCTAGGATGCCCTCCCAGCTCCACCCTCTCTCTTCTCTCCCCCCACGCAAGTTGATTAAGGGCTGTGGGTTTGTCTTGATCTCCTCTATTACCAAGTTTCTGGGGGGAGAATGGCTTTATTATTATGAATCCAGGCTTTTTACAGTTCTTATCCCCAACCCTGGGGATCCCAGGCAGGAGTTTTCTGGGTCTTTCCTGGATCCAGATCTTCCCTGGATCCCTAGGTGCACATTTCTTCCTGGTTTCACATCTCCCGTCATAGGCACACTCAGGATGTCTATATGTCACCCACGTGTACCCATCTCCACCCGCAGCTCTAATTATTCTCTTTCCAACGTTGCTGTTTGGCATCTTCCACAGACGTAAAATTTACTACAATTCCAGAGGGGAAAATAGTAAATCTCTGGCTAAATTTAGGTCTAGAGCTCATTTGAACTTTTACAGTGGGTTTTCTATTTATTTGATTTACTCCTGTCTTTGGCTTCGGTGTCATATTGTTGGTGTTTTATGGCCGACTCAGGCCTGCAGTGGGCGGCGCTGTGCGCGTCCGCACGTTTCTCTCCAAGGCTCGGCCCAAACAGCGGCGCTCATTTATTTAGTGCTGGAGGACGCAGTTTGTTCCGTTGACAGCGTAATTTAAAGAAATATATGGAAGGCTGAAAAATCATTTGCTCAAATTTGTCCAGATGTTTTTGAGACGTGATTGGAATTTGATTGCCCCTTTCCGCAGGGTCAAAAAATATTAATGTCCCAGAACTTTAATTGCTTACAGACCCTGCTTTGGGCTTTGAAGATTTAGAATGTTTGACTCTGAGCATTTGTTCCCCCCAGTTCAGAATTTCTTTTTTGGCACTTTGGTAATGAGTACAAACTTAAGGACAGACTTTAACCATCTCCTTCTATGATCAAAACTTGGCTCTTGTCCTGTTTTTGAAAGTTTTTCTTCTGATGTACCAGCTAGCAGTATAATGGATCTGTTGCCCTCCTACCCCTTGCCCTGCTGTCTGGTGGTGGGGGACCTGTTGGTGCTTTATAAAAGAGTAAATGTACTTTGGGGGAAAATAAAACTAAAGTGTATAAATTAGATAATAGGATTTCACCCACCAACTCTTATTTCCCGAAGGAATCCTTGTAACTTCCTCCACCCCATCACTCCTTGAAGCCCTGTGGCTTCACTTAGGACAGCACTTCTTAACCTGGGGTGAGTATCAGAATCATCTGGGGAGCTTTTCCAAGGTATTTGTGGACCTAGCCCCAGGCCCTCTGAATTGGAATCATGGGGTAGAGGCATGGATACATGCATCTGAGCCCCACAGGTGCTTCTGAGGTGCCTAAGAACTGCCCTATTTACTTCAGCACCGTCAGCACCGTAACCTATTTCTTCCTGGTTGTGAGGATGTAGATGTGCATTTTGAATGGAGTAACCAGTAGAGAGAGGGTAGAGAGATGCCTGTCAGTATTATCTAACCACCAGCCTTAAAACTAAAACCTTTTCACCTGCTGCAGGTGGGGGTGGGGGACGTAGTCTCTGTCTTGTTTAGTCATTACTCTTCCTGAGAGTAATCCCCCTGGCAAAGGATGCCCCAGGGTCACTGATAAGGGCCTCTGGGTAACTGCCTTGTTTACCTGTTGGCCAGGCCACGTGTTGCCAAGCGTCAGGCCACACTGGAGGTGAGGGTGGGGGGTGGGGAGGGACTGGGACTGGAGTTGTATAGACCCATGGACTGGTGGAAGCAGGTTGACAGGAGAAGTTTGCCAGTCTGTGAAAGGTCGTGGCCTTTGGGAAGCCATGCCACTGGACCTTCTGGGCTAAAACCATCCTATATTAAGCCTCTTGTCCATCTCCTATATTAAAAATTTCTCAAATAAGCTCAATTCGTAGGCACACAGGATTTCTAAGGCTGAGAGTTTCCTCTAAATTGTAGTTGCCCTGAGGAAATAAAAACCTTCAACAAATAAAAGTCTACCCTCCCCAGTGTCTTACCCATCTACCTGTAGGTTTTATTTAAACAGTGTAGGAATCCTTTTATATTGACAACAATCCTGTTGTACAAAGATTTTCAGTAGCCTGTACTTAAAAGAAAGGGAAAGGGGGGAAAATACCTTCCTTCCCAAATACTGCAGGTAAACAGATTTTTGCTTTGAATGGAATCAGCATTCTGTCCTGGAATAAACAGTTGCTTGCCCTGGGCCATGCAAGTCTCTGGCAATCTGCTTCTGTGCCAGGGACGGGCTTGTGGTTTAGGGGCCTAAATCTTTCAGGGCTTTTTGAGTCTGATCATCAAGAGGTTAGAGAGGCAGAGGAGAGGAGGGGGAAAGGGCTTAAAAAAAATCTGCCAGGTAAGAGCCAAAAATGATTGAATAGTAAAGATCAAACGCTAAAGCCTAGCGGATTTCCCAAGCAGGGTTTAGGCGGTCCTGGAATGAAGGAGGAAAGACTGGATGTGGGGAGAAAGGCAAGGCTTTGGGCTGTAAGGGGTGCATAACTTCCCCACCCCCGCTTTCCTTCTCGTCCCAGCTGCTCTAGAAGGGAGAGTGCCGTGAAGGGAAACAGAGCGGAATCGTCCGCATTAGCCTCGCTCTCCGGCTCTATGGTGACCCGGCGCCTCTGGGCTAGTGTGCGCGTCTCCTTTCTAATGCCAATGACAACGACACCGAGAGTGATTTTTTCTTCCTCTCCCACCTCTTTGCAGGCAACTTTGTAAAGAATTTACGGATCTGCTGGCGCAGGACCGGACGCCAATCGGGAACAGCAGACCTAGCCCTATCCTGGAGCCGGGGATCCAGAGCTGCCTCACGCACTTCAGCCTCATCACGCACGGCTTCGGAGCCCCGGCCATTTGCGCCGCACTCACGGCCCTGCAGAACTATCTCACCGAGGCGCTCAAAGGCATGGACAAGATGTTCTTGAACAACACCACCACTAACAGGCACACGTCTGGGGAAGGCCCAGGTAGTAAAACTGGCGACAAGGAGGAGAAACACAGGAAATGAAAAATTAAAAAAAAAAAAAAAAAAAAAAGAAAGAAAGAAAAATGTTTTAAATACAAAAGGAAAACAGAAAAAAATTTAATTTTAGCTTTAAAATGTTGGATTGGCTTTGGAAGAATTAATTATATTAGGTAGAATACACATACAATCAAATTTTAAAAAAAGAGCTAAATAACTTTAAAAAAAAAACTGAGGCTTACAACGGAGCAACAATATCGGTTCTCAGTGTCTATTTCAAGATACACTTGGAGACAAACGTCCGGATTTTCCACTTCGGTTCTTTCGAGCTTAGTAATACTGATAATAAAAGAAAACCATGATTTTCCCCCTTTGGAAAAATAAACATAAGACTAAACATGAGAAAACGCTAACTTATTGGAAGAAAATCGGAGAAACGTTGGTGTCAGTGCTTTGAGAGTTGGTTGACTGAGACGCACGAACTTTTTAATTTTTAATATTTTTTTAGGAAACTCTCGCAGTCCCCGCCCTTCCCCCTCACCTCACCCCTCTCCCAACCACCCTTTTCTATGTTGCCCTCCCTCCCTCAAGCTGTCACGGGAATTTTCCGGGATGAACATGAGTGTGGTTAGCCCCTTTGCGTTTGCCCCTCGGTTACCCCCGCCCCGCTCTGCGCCCTGCGTTGTTAACTCACCGGTGCCCAGCTCCCGTTGGCACCCTTCGGGGAGGGCGAGGGCGGGCGGGGCGGGAGGCCCGCCGTGGTGCCGGCGGTGGCTGCCGCTTGTGTGGGCCCGCCGAGCAGAGAGGCTCCTGCGGCTGAGGAAAATCCGGATCAATAAGTTGATTCAGACTCATCATCAGTTCCTTTCAGAAATGTTACTAATTCCCAGCCTTGCCAGCACCTGCATACAGAGAACCTTGCATTTGTTATGTTTGTGTCATCTACCAATTTTAAGAACAATAGTAAAAAAAAAAAAGCACAATATGAATACGTTGATTAGTATGTAATTCCTTCGGAGGGGTATGTACCATTTCATTCTCTTCTGTTTTCCAAAGCTTTGCCCGCATGGTTTATGAGCTTCTTCAAAGAGGACTTGGGCTTCCTACACAATCTATAAGGTACAGAGAAAAAAAAAATCCGATCCTTTTTTAATCAAAGCCTGTGTGTCAGAATTCTGCAGGTGCACTTCTTTAAAGAAGCTCAAAGGGAATAATTTAGAAAGTGGCCAATAAGAAATTGAAGCAGCTTTGAGTCTAGTTGCTAACAGATACCTCAACACGGAATTCCAGGGGAGGGGGGAGCTGAAAATGAATTTTAGGGGAGAAAAGTAAGGGTTCGTGGAGTCCAAAAGCAATATTGCCCTGCCTTTGAAATAGATTCCATTTCCTTGGGCTCTTTGGTGATTGCTGTTTTAGCGGGTAAGGAAGCAGCTTTTCGAGTGGTCCTGGGCAAGAGGGTGGTGCAAGCTTCCGTGTTTCAGCAACAATTGTTTTCTACAAGATGCTTTCTGAATGAGGCATCACCCCCCCCTCCCCAAGACGTGCACTCGTTTTGGCATATGATGGCAAAATAATGAATGCAAAGTGAAAGGAGATGTATTTCAGCTTTGAATTTTACCGTCTGTATACACTGGGACTATTATTCCCAGTGGATAAAGTTTCATGCATTTACTGTGTCTCATTCTGGCAGCCCAGCTCCTTTCTTGGGCTTCATCTGGGCATTATCGTGAAATAAGATCTGGAACCTATTGTCCCCACTCTCCCAAAAGCAGTGGGGAAATCCACCCCCAGTAGTCTAAATTTAGTGTTGATACACGCACCTCTTTATACAAAGTAGACCTTAGGACCTTTGCAACATCCCTGGAAGTTAAAGATCCAGATGTCTGTTCTTCAGGATTCACAGTTAGAATCCACTGGGACTCTCAGTTCTGCCGCCCCAAAGGGCTTTGGCCTTGGGGGTGGGGGGGGTAGGTTGGAGGATTGGGCTTTAGGCACCTGCTGAGAGCTTTGCGCTGACACTTTCATAGGGAAGGGAGTTAGGGAGCAGGTTTTAGGTCACCTGGAAGGTCCAAGCAACGGTTACTGTCACTCCCCAGCCCAACTACCGCTAGCTCCTTTGGGGTCCTCTGGGTGTGCAGGGCTCAGCCCCAGACCGGGTGAAATACAAAGGCCGGGAACTAACCCCTATGGAGAGTGTAGACACTCCATCTCTCCCCAGCTGAGAAGCCTGCGCCTTTGTCCGAGGGCCTGGCCGCTTGCATTATATGTATTCTGGTTGCAAAAGGCCAGGAGAAACCACACTGAAAACCATCGTCTCCTTTCCTTGCAGGGCAACGCGCCCCACGCGTGTGACGTTCGAGAGACGCGATGGACGCGCCTTGCTCTTACTGTGCAGGTCCTGAGAGCGTGTGGGCCACTGACGCCCAGTCGTGTTGAGGACATAGAATCAGCCGCTGGAGGGGCCGCGGGCCGCGCGGGCCCTTTTCGCTCTCGGTCTCACCCTAAGGGCTAAGGCGACCGAGAAAGCCCCATTCTCCAGTAGGTAATGGGGCGGCGCCACGGGGCAGCAGGCGGGGAGGGGTCTCAGCGCTGCCTATGCCCTTTGCTACCAGCGGCCGCTCCGGGCACTTGCTCCCCGGAGGCAAGTGGCCTAGAAATGTCCAGGGAATCGGAAGCTTCCCCCGCCTTTGCCAGGATGAAAACTCTCCCCCTCCTCACGCTTCTAAAGGCGGGTGATGGGATAGGAATTGTGCTCTTTGGCTATGCAGGCCCCCTTCAACTCCCTCCACCTTCATTTGTGTGTTCCTCCGCGCCCCCGCTAAGTAGAGCCCTTTGCGCCTCCCCTTCCCCCCTCCCCGCGTGGAGAGAGCTCATTGCCCCCTCTCCCTCCCTCCCTTCTCCTTTTTAGGTACGACCCCCACCCCTTTGCTTTCGTTAGCCAGGCCCGCTACGTTTATCTGATAATTGAGTTATTAAAAGATTTGGTTTCCTTGGGCCCATAAATCAATAAACAGTAGGATTAACGCAAGAGTTTGCCTTTTAAGTCAAGGGAAACGTTTAAAACAAGCTCTTCTGAGCTTTGTTTTCAAACCAAACAGGTGAGTTGCAGCTCTTCCTCCACCCCTGCACTTTTTAGACAGCCGCGTGCCCCCCTCCCAAACGCTCAGTCCCAAACCAACATAGCTAAAGATAGAAAACGGAGTCAGGATGTGGCAGCGTTGCCTTCACACTTTCCACTCTGCAAGTTCCTTTGGAGTTTCCAGAGGTCGCCTGACCATTCTCTGTCCGACCCAGCCTCCCCTTACAGGTATTATGGGTCTCAGGGGGAGAAACAAAACAAAACAAACAAAAACAAAAACAAAACAAAACGAACAAAAAAACGGCGGGGGAGCTGTCCAGGAAAGTATTCCACCATCAAAACGATCTTTAATTTTTCCCTTAAACTGGGAAAGTGACTTTCTCTCACCACCCCCACCCCCAAAATTATCTTCCATTTTCTTTCCTTCTCTCTGGCTCCACATCCTTAGCTTTCTCCACCCCCACATAAAGAACCGAAGAGGCTTTCAAAGACCTGGCTGTTTTATTTTCTTTGGCCAAGGAAACCACTTTCTCTCAAGCAATTATTTCATATCCTATGAAAACTTTGGTTGAATGGAAAACCTGAAGCCTCGGACTTATCTACACACTGTTCCTCTGGTACAAAGCCTTACTTAAAAGGGCAACTCCTTCTTACTTAGAGTGTTTATAGAGAATTTGTCATCACATCTGATATCCTGTATGCGTAATACATTATGTGGAAAGGAAATAATAACCTTAAACCATCTGATGTTGCCTCAAGAGCCCAAACAGTGTTTCCCCTCCTGTGCCAATATATGTTAAATTATCGGGGTAAAAAAGAGAAAGAAAGAAAGAAAGAAGAGTAAGAAGAAATATCAAAATTCATTTTTGTTTTCTTTCAAAAGGTGGAATGAACACTATTCTTTAAATGCCAAAATTGACTCCACTGTTGAGTTGGTCTCTAATTCACTAACATTGTTTTTGCCACACAATCGAGAAATATCAACCTATTGGCTCTTCAGAAGAAGAGCTCTGGAGGGTATCCATGTTAAGTTTGTATATATTTATTTATGCTTAATTTAATGGGAATGTGTAAATATGGCAAGTAGTTTGGGATTATTTATCTGTGAATCTATACCTCTGTGAATGGGTGGTTAAAAAAAAAGTAAAAAAAAAAAACCCAAAAAAATAGCTTGCCCCTAGGTAGAATCCTATCTGAATTTTTCTGTTCTTTATAGACGAGCTGTTATGGTAATGGGTAGAAATTGGTTTATTGTCCAGTGTTGATCTGATTTACACAAATAAAAAGACTGTTGTGTTTTTGTTGTGTTTTCATCTTCAGTTTCTTGAATATGGACATTGTTTAATTCTACAGACAGAAAAAGTATAGCCAAGAATTTTTTTTTTCTTTTTGTCCCCTCTCACTTGAAACACAGGCAATGTTTTCGTTACAGCATAAATACAATAAATTTTGCTTCTTAGAAAAACTGACACTTTGTTTTCACTAGGAGGTGTTTTTTATTTTCTTAATTCCAAGTTGACACTCTTCTCTCTTATTTCGAACTAGATTTTCAATAAAAGCTCATGTTAACTGCATCTCTTGGTTTATTTTGCCCTTTAAAAAAATGAGGCGTCAAATTTACTTCCCAGGCAACTAAAACACTCTGTGTCCCAGTAACTAAAGGGCTCTGGTTACAAGTCAAAGATGATGCTCCCCTCCCACTGCTAATGGGATAGCATTCTGGCATGGTGTTCCTTGGAGGAAATGGCGCAGGAGATGCCCACAGGGCCAGGTATGGGCTCCTGCACCCGACACCTTGGGATTTGGAGGAGTTAACTGTCTTATTTCAGGATTGAACCCAACCCTGACCTCACCAGCTGTGCAAAGCCCTCCATAAACAAATGAGGAACAGCTCCTTTGACCCAGAGGAGGAAAAAGGCATAGTTGTCTTAGGAAGTTAGTTCTTACCTTGGGCTCAGAGGCTGCCTAGAGAAGCCAGAGTTTTTCTCATTTGGGTTAATGGGCTGCAGCCCAGCCCTAATGGGCTGCAGTGATCAAACATCTTCTCAATCTGTATTTCATCCCAAGGCTAGGGTGTCTTCCCTAAGGCAAGGAACGTAAAGTCATCCAAGATGTTACACAGTCTGGACAAGTCACTGTTTCTCTTTGGACCTCAAGGTCTTTATCTGAAAAATGTGGGTCTCCCAGGGTCCTTTCCAACATCAATATTGCCTAGTTTAATTACAAAAAGCAGAAACAGTAATGTGTATATACATTTAAGGATAATCAGCAAAGTCAAATCTTGGTAACTCCAGATTATAAGAGTACTTAGCATATAGTTGGTGCTCAGTTAATTAATTAATAATATGCCTCCCATATCAATTTTCTGTTTTTCAGGTGAATCATTCCCAGTTGGACTTCCCTATAGGGAAAGACAGAAGGGACAATGGATCTGCTTTATGTGAGATTTTCCACTTCTTGCCTTCCTTATTAACTAAAGAAAGGTGGGGAGGGTATCATGGCTAGAACTATAAATGACTAAATCAAGACCCCACCCCCCCCCAAAAAAAAAGGAAGGGAAGTAGAAGGATGGAAAGAATTGCAAGGGAAATGTGATTAAGAGGGCATGCAATCCATTTATCTATAATAAACATAGGTGTATGTATTTTTCTCTGGCTCAACTATATTACAGAGTTTCCTTTTCATTTGCTTTTTGGAGAGTGAGAGCTTGGTTACCACTGGGATTATACAAAGTGGGTGGTGAGTAATTTCCCTTTCCTATAGCAAATTTTCCTACAGAAGCGTTACCTCCAACTCTGGAGAAACAGACCTGCCTGCCATCTATTATCCTATAGGTAAATTCAAAACCCTGCCCCCCCCTTCCTACCACCATTTGACAAGGCGAGTATGTATCCCAGACAGTCATCTTTGCTAGGTAAAACTCAGGATCTTGAATGTCTGAAATGCGAAAAAAGAATTAGAAGGCATGGAAGGAAGAACTGGAAAGAGAAGGAAAGGAGTAGGAAGCCTGAGACGGCCTTGTCTAACAAAATGGCCTTGTCACAGCTTCCCACTCCCTTTGTTACTGTTTTACCAAGCTGCGGAGGGAGTATGGCAAGCCGCAGCTGGAACCGCTAGGTCCTGGATCCTGACCACAAGCCCAGCACAGGGACCCTAGGTAACTTGGAGAAAGTGTCCCTGTCCACCCCACCCCTCCCTGCCTGACAGGGGGCAGCCAGCCCATTTGAGCGGCTTAGAGTGCCCCAGAAGCCCACCTGCCCGCCGGTATTAGAGGCTTAAGGGCCCTGATTAAAAATAATGCTAGGAGGAAGACGATTACTTTTTTATGAGGCCACATTCTTTTCCTTCGTTTGCAAATAACAGCCCCGTGGGGTCCCTGCCCTGGGACCCGGGGGCAGCCAGAGCTTAGAGCCACTAGAGAGATGCTGGCCCGAAGGGATGTGTCCCTTCCCGAGGCTGTTCACGACTCCCGACTCAAGCTGCCTTCCATGCTTGGACTTTGAGGGCGGTTGTCTGTCATGTAGAAGCCTCAGAAATTAAACGCGCAGCTCACAAGTCCATTAATTTTAGCTTCCCATTAATCTATTTATAAGTGAGCCAGCGCTGGCTCTATAAATACAGTCCTATAAAATTGAACTCCTTCCCATAAATCTTCCAAGTTGTTTATTTACATGTATTCCCTCGCCATCTAACGAGCCTCGTTTAAACTGGGGGAAGATTCAGGCTGACTTGACCCGCGATGGGGTGTGCTTCTCCGCCCGCCCCAGCTTCCTCGCTGGAATTGTGGGCTCTCGGGGAAGGAAGGAAATGCATAGAGACGGAGGGGGTGGGGTGGAAAAAGGACGGCGAAAACTCATTTTTTCCTTCTTGACTTTGTTTCCTTGTTTCTATCCCAAATTCACGCTCTCCATATTTCCCATCACAAGCTCCACGTTGATTTATATCGTCATAAACAGCATTCTTGAGACTATAGCTTCTTTTATAGCTTGGGGTGAGCTCTTTTTTCACTTCCCTAGCAGCCACTACTTTTAAATCAGGGCTCATAAATAACCCCGTCGCTTCTTTAGGATGAGGTCAGTCAAACGTCTCCTCCGGTCCACTTTCTTGCTTGGATCCCTCCGTGCCCTCCCCCAGCTCACTCTAGTTGGCACACTCCCACCGCCTTTCAGGCACGTTTGCAAAACGCAGCCGCGCACAGCAACGTGGAGGCTGGGCACCACCAGCGCGGTGACACTGACACCCCAGCAAGGTGTCTGCGTAAGCCTGTACCACGCGTGCGCCGCTCCTGCCTCCGCCGAGCCCACGCACACAGAGCGGCTGGCCGAGTCTAGGCAGGCTCTCCCGGTGGCAGGGCAGCGCGTCAAGAAGCGCGCACGCGCGGTTGCACGCGCACGCGCCGCGGCGCCCCAGGGTGTGACTCCAGCCCCAGCTTCTGCCCGGGACAGGGCACAAGCTTGAAAAGGTTTTTGCTGTGAGCCTTTGGAACCGAGGCAGCGAGTTTGCAAAATCGGCTGCAGTGTAGGCAACGGTGTGTGTGTGTCTGTGTGTGTATGTGGTTACGTTCATATGGAGGGAGCAGTTTTGTCACAGAAGTTCAATACGTTCCACGTTGGTCACAAGCTATCAAGGTCAGGCGGCGATTTTTGCCCACCTGTTCGAAACTTATTGGTTCTCACCACCCTGCTTCTTTTCGCTTTTTCTCTGCTGTCTGAAGGGCTGCATCCTTCTGGAACTGATTCAGGCGAGAGGCGTCCAGACCCGAGTAGGGGTCACACCTGCTGCTGGGAGAGGCCTCTGCATAAAAATGCTCTTTAAAAATTTTAAAAAGCAGTACAATAGCCAATGGACTTAGCAAAGCGTGACTTGCCCAGACCGCACGGAGGGCAGCTCCAGCAGTCATCTGTGACTCACCCACCAGCTAACGTCCTGGACGTGCCTGTTAGTGGAGATATTAGCCAACATTTCTAGGATGCGGCTGTCGGATGTCATTAGCCAATGCACTTAGCTGGAGGGGGGGGGGGGGCGGTGTGTGTGTGCATGGCCACGGCTTATAAGTGTGGAAAACTTTTGGGAGATCAGTATGCCCTCTGTAACAGTCAAATGTTGCTTCTTGTAGGGAAATTTATCAAATGACCAGAGAAAAGCTGGCACAAAAACAGTGCGGTATATAGACATGGGAAGGGGAGCTTCTTTGGGAAGGAGACTGGGCGTGAGAATCTTTCTGGGGTGGAAACTTGACCCAGGTCAGACGTGTATACTATGTAGACTGAAGTGCAGGAGGATCTAGTCAACCTAATGAGTTCTAGTGCTCACTATGTGAACCATCGAGTCCTGAGCGCTAGAACCTGGCATCCAGCTGCTCAGTTAGAGCCTGGGCAGCTTGGGAACACCTGATTACGGAAGGGCTGGTGGCTGTTTAAGTGGGAAAAGCAAGTGCGACCCTAATCTGAGTTTCCAAGGATAGGATTTTAGAGTTTCTACACAGCGGTGGTTTTTACTGCTGAAATGTCGACCATTCTAGGTTTGGAGAGGGGCCAGGAGGGGTTATACAAAATGGCTGGGAAAATCACAGTCAAGACAAAGAAAACAAGCATAAAACTCATCCAAACCTCAGTGTTCTATCAGCACCACTACCACAACCCCCACCCCCCAAATGAAGGAGAAGGAGAAACAGAAGAAGAATCAGCAGCAGCCAGCGCTTTGAGATCAAAGTATTAATCTTGGACCAGGATGGATTTTGTGTACATGTTAGCTAACTTTATAAATGATTCTGCAAGGAAACTAGGTAAGAGACCTTTCTTGGGGGGGGGGGGGTAGGGTGGGTTACAGTTAAGACTATTTATAGACACACACACTATTACAATATGGGAATTTCCCAAGAACTGGACTAAAGAAAACAGCCTAAACAAAACAACATTTACCAATGTGAATTTTCTTTGCCATGAGAGTCCCATGTGTTGGAAAGATTTAATCTCATGTCTTAGGTTTTAGGGATGTTGTTTTCAAGATAGAATTTTTTGGTCAGAGATTCCTAAAGATAGGACACTTCCAAAAGTTAAGGCAGAAGCCAATTTATTTTCAATGTGTTGCTTCACACACTTACCCTTTTGTTGTCTTTAAGAAGCAGGGGGCATAGGCCCAAGCCCCATCAACAAAATGGGCCCACTGAGTGATTCGTTCACTTTTATGTTCAATTTAAATATTCTTTTCTTTTTCAAAAAATAAGGGCCTTTGGGGCACCTGGGTGGCTCAGTCAGTTGAGTCTCCGACTTCAGCTCAGGTCATGATCTCACAGTTTGAGCCTTGCATTGGACTCTCTCCTGTCAGAGCAGAGACTGCTTCTGATCCTCTGTCTCCGTCTCTCTACCCCTCCCCTACTTGGGATCTCTCTCTCAAAAATAAAAAAAAAAAATAGAAAAAATAAGGCCCCTTCAAGACAATGGGGCCAATTAATACAAAGAAGGATCAAGCTGATCTGGGTCTCTGTGACCTTTTACCCTTCTTCTAATCCTCAATAGTGAACATCTGTGTTTGGCAGCCAATGTCTGAAAGTAATAAAGACAATTAGAACATTTTATTTTTTCTTGGGGGAGAGGGGTTTGGTTGTCAGTGTGAAGAGGTAAAAACCTTGTCTATGACACTGTTTTGCAGGATAAAACAAGGGGAAATATCAGCCACTAGGCCTTACTGCTCGATAGGCCCTGAGGAAGTGAGCATAGTAATTACCGAAACTGAAGTTATAGGTAATTCATATTTCTCCTTTGTTTCTTAGTTTGTGGGCAATTTTTTATTTTTAAAAATTTTTAAAGTTTATTGATTTATTTTGAGAGAGACAGAAACAGTGTGAGTCAGGGAGGGGCAGAGAGAGAGAAAAGAGAGAATCTCAAGCAGGCTCCACAATGCCAGCGCAGGGCCTGATGTGGGGCTCGAACCCACGAGCCAAGAGGTCATGACCTGAGCCGAAACCAAGAATTAGACACTTAACTGACTGAGCCACCCAGGTGCCCCTGTGGGCAATTTTTAAAGATAATCCTATCGTTTGTCAACTTAGCATGAAAAGAAAATAATGTCCACCTGTCTCTAGCCTTGTTCTGAGTTTACTTCCAGTTGTGAGCACAGTTCAGTTAGGTTCTTGAATGTATACATGCTCCCTCTCCCACCCCTTTTGTGAAGACTCTTCTCTCTCTTCTACCTAAGAACAAACTAGCATAAAGCCAAACCCAAACAGCTCGACAGAACACAAACACCCACCACATGTTAATTAGTTGAAAAGCATTTTAGCTTTTGGTGTGTAAAACTGTGAAATCCACCAATCTTGAGGCCATTAGACAGGGTCAAAAAGTTCTGAAAGAATAAGGTATTCTAGAGATAATCAGAGAAATTTATCTCCAAACAGATGTCAGCAGTGAAAGCAGGTGTTGGTTTTCTTTGTATGAGCTGTCCTCTTGGCATTCTGCTGTGGGTTTTTGATGATCTAAAGGTTGCTTCCTATGAAAGACATATATCTGATCTTGAAGGAGCAAACCTTTTATAGCATCCATGCGTGAAACTACATCACAGTTTAAAACTCTTGGGTGAAGTTGAAGTTCAAAAGTGACTATATTATAGAGTATATTATATATAGACTATTATATATTATATGTCATATACGTGTCTCCTGGAAGCTCAGTTGCAGTGAAGCTTTTTTAAAATGGAGATCATTTGGAAACATTTTTAATGTTCTAAAATTTGTAAAAGGGTGTGTATTTAAGAACCGGAACATGGAACTTTAAAATGAGGGTAGAGTTTTCCTGCATGGCTTCTCTGCATATCATCACTCTGATGTGTACGCAGAAACATGAGTTTGTGGTTGAATTGTTCTACATTTAATCACATATGAGCATAGGCACACACAGAAGACTGTTTTCATTCACCATTTCTCCTTGATGTTAAACATGTGTTGGGAATTTTGGAACTCTGGCTTCTCTAGATCGTATTTGTGACTTTGTTCTTACACATGCAGTTTAGAAACCTACAAGGTGATAACTAGGTTATTCTTCCTCTCTCTCTTTTTTTTGCCGTTAATAACTCCTTCCTTCTTCCTTTTCTCTCCCCCACTGGTTTCACCCCTCCCCAGCATTCTGTCAAGCAATAGGCTGTAAAATAGTTATCCAGACCAGCAGCCAGGCAAGTGCCGTTTGAGAGTAATTTCTGCCCCAAGCATTTAGCCCAGGGCAAAGCAAGCGTGCTCTCTAACTGATCAACCTGGATATTTCATTATTCATTAATTTACTGTTTAACCAAATCCCACTCATTATCAGAGGCAACGCTTGGCAGAGCCCAGCGAACAGTAGCAGTTGGTGTCAGGCGTGGAGAATTGGCCCATTTGATCCTGGGCTGTTTTATTATTCAACACCACTGACTGAGAAAAAGGTCCATGAATAATAAAGAGCCAAAGCGTGTTTGAACTGAGAAGCATGACACAGCCTTACAAAACAGCAGTTAGAAAATTAAAGGCAAGGTGGCCCAGACTTTGCATTTTTTATCTTGGCTGTGGGCACAGACATTTATATCCCTACATTGTTTTCAGTGATTTTTTTTTTTTTAAGTCCTTAAGACAGAGGCATTGGTTTCAGTCAGCCTCACCCTTTCAAAACAGACCATTGAAGAACTCAGGAGCAAACTTACACAGCAAGAAACAAACATGCCTCCAGATGGGAACTTGAAAATGTAATTTCTAACCTTATAATCAGTTAAGTCCTTTGTGGCCTTTCCCAGCTATGGGGAAGATTTGGGTGATTTTAATTCTCCTTTGGACCTGCCATGATTCATACCCTGGTTAGTTTAATAATATAATTCGTGATGCTGATCAAACACATATTAAATTCCTTTTCTGTCCAACTAGTTCCTTGACAAGACTTTGGTTCCATGAGTACCTGGCCACAAAGATCACATAGCAAGGGTTTTAGAGATCCTATAGGTGATATCTAAATTCTTGTTCATATGGGAGAAGGGCCTATGAAATATATAGGGATGAAAGGAAGAGTTTATGCTCCCTCAGAAGCACACTTTTTGAGCTTACAGAGGCAGTAGTGGTCAAGAATTCTTTCAGGCTCTGTTAGGTCTGTAAATGCACAGTTGAATGCACTTGTTGGATCCATTGGTTGTGGCTTAAAAGTATGACTGCCTTTCTCACTACCTGTCCTGTCATACATGTAATCCTTTTTACTCATTGATTTATAGTCTTTGGAAAAGCATGATGAGATCTAAAACAGTCATGATTATAGTAACTTTTGTATGTTATATTAGACTAGTAACCCCTTCACTTCACCCACACACAGCCATTCTTATGCAGTGAAATAGAGCACAGGGGGTGTGGCTCTTCCATTTAGATGAGCAATAGCTGTGTAGGAAAAAGTTTCTTGAGACACGTAAAGTCCATGGTGCTAAGATGACACATAAAAGACTATCCAGAGATGTTGATGGTGAGTCAAACTTTGAGTGATTTTTTTTCTTCTTTAATATTAGAATCAGTAAACAAAGTTTGAAAACACTAGGGGGAGGCTTGGCTTTTTCTTTCCTCAGGATATTCTCTTGCCTGCCTGGGATGCATTTGGGAACTGTTGTTAATATGTTGGATTTAAAGCAGGACAGGATGTTAACATGGAAAAAGTTCTTTTAACATTATCAACCTGAACAATTCATTTTACAGATGTTTAGAGAATGTGACTCATCCAATCTTATATATGTAGCTCCTGGTGGAACCACAATTAGTTCCAAAGTATTTTTCTTGTATAGGAAGTCTTAGGACTTTGGTTTTTTTTTTTTTCTTCTAGATGAGATTGTTGAATTTTTTCTACATGTATTCTAGTACTTTTGAAGAAGAGGCCTTAAAAACATTCTGATCCCATACAACTGAGATATGGTATTTTGAAGAACACATCTCTTACAATGGATGTTCTTTTGGTATTGCAATTTTTGCCATTATTTATAAGAAGAGGGTGAAAATCGTTCTTCCAACTTAGTTGGGATTGGAGGGTCAGGATAATAAGATAAAGAACGACATTGTTTTCCTTCCTAATGTGGTGGACCGGTTGTTCACTTTTAAATGAAAGTGACGTAAGTGTGAACATGATTGAAACTTATGACAAAGTTAATGCCTTGACTTCTCAGATCATACCAGCTCTTGTTAAATCATAAAACCACACACCCTTGAGTATGACCACATATAAAGGCCTCCCCAAGTGAAGAAATTAGGCAATATCAGGCAATTCATCCACTTGAGAATCACAAGTTTCCTGTTCTCCGTTTTCTTTTTTTTTTTTAACGTTTACTTATTTTTGAGACAGAGAGAGACAGAGCATGAACAGGGGAGGGGCAGAGAGAGAGGGAGACACAGAATCTGAAACAGGCTCCAGGCTCTGAGCTGTCAGCACAGAGCCCGATGTGGGGCTCAAACTCACGACCGTGAGATTATGACCTGAGCCGAAGTCTGACACTTAACCGACCAAGCCACCCAGGCGCCCCTCTACCTTTTCTTTCTTGAGATATTGAATCTTACTCTCTAGTGAATTGTATTTAGGACACTTAAGACTCACTGATGCCCCTTTAGGTCCTTGGCATTTAGAACTTCAGAGGGTCTGGAAAAGCAGTCTATGGGAGGAGCTGGTCTTCATAGTCCCTGAAGAGGAGACCCTGTTTGAAATTTGGAAACAGAAGAAATCTTAGCGTTTTTCTGGGCTCAATGGATCATAGGGATAAACAGGCCTGGTATAAATATCACCTTATCTAAGAAAAATTTCTTTCCTAACTCCTTTACCTCCTGTTATAGTCTTCAGCTTCTCTTCCCATGGTTGTTGACCCTGGCTGCACATTAAAGTCACCTAGAGAGAGTTTTTAAAAATACTGATGTCCAAGATCCACCCCCTGATGTATTTGATCTGAGATACTGGCATTGCTTCAGAAGATCTCCAGGTGATTCTAATGTTCAACTAGGATAACAAATCAATGCTTTATGTTCTCAGAGAACTTTCCTCCAAATATGGCACCTACCACATTATCTTATTATAAAAGTTTCTCTCTGCCCACCTTATATTATAGTTTTTAAGTGTAAAGACCATGTAATCAACTTATATAAAACATGGTATACAGTAGTTGCTAAATCATCCAATAGATTTTATTAGGCAGTTATTAAGTTGTAGGATTTGAGGATAAATCAGTAACAAGATAGATCTGGTCTTTTACTTTGTGAAATTTACAGTCTTTTGTTCTTGAAGGCAAGTATGTTGATTCCACATTTGTGAATCTCTCTAGGATTAGCTGATAGCTGGCCAAGAGACATCTTAGTACAGCAGGTTATTGTTGGGTGCCTCCTATGTGCTAGCCATTATGCTAGGTCCTGGCTACATTACAGTAGATGAGCCAGGCTGCAGAGGCTCTTAGTTTAGGCACGCTGTTGTATATTCTCTTTATATTGGCCCATCTTGTGTGTCCTAAACTCTGTATACCTGTAAGATTTTCACTTACCTATATAATGAACCTCAGATTTTTTAAATCTAAAAGAATTCTACAAATTGCTAAAATACCTATGGTTTCAATCCCTAATGCTGCACTGTAGGTGGTAAATAGAATGAGTAGGTGTTTGCGTCAATTCCTTTACTGTAGTTTTGCTCCAAGCCAGGACATAGTATATTTTTCAGATAATAATGAATTTGAACTTTATATCTGGATATCTTAATATGGTTGGTATGCCTCATCAACATTTCCTTCTAAATCAAAGATAAGTATAATTATGTAGATAAAATATTTGTATTTGCATTTATGCAAATGATTCATTTATGAGGTATTTTCATTAATTTAAGTAACAACATTTAATTTGGGTTTGCAACAAGTCTGAGATGTAAGATAGGTACTAAAACACCTCTCTTTGTTTTACAGGTAGGAAACTTAAGCTCAGGTTGAGAAACCAAGCTCACCTTGCAGGAATGTGGCAGAGTGTAAGTTCCATGCTCTTTCTATCATTCCATACTGCCATACTTAATGTAAGCATGTATCCATACATGAAACAGAAGTGCACAAATACTTTTTCATAGTATTTAAAATGCAAAAACAATAAAGCTAGCATATATGTATAATAGCATGATATATATTTTAATAGGTTACTAATTTACATCAACTGGACAAAAATGTGCATACATTTGTAAGAAGTTTGAAATACAGAGTATTTTAAAAGGATGCAGCATTACCTCTTTCAAGTATATAGAAGTGGACCCGCAATAATTAAATCTTCCTTTTAGAAGTCCTTAGAGTGCTAACTTTGATTAATACATAAGATTGCTTTGTAATTATACTCTCAATTATTTGTATGTAAATGGGTGCTCCCTGAGTGCTTGAGGATACTGAAAACAGTGTATTCTCTTAAACAGTTTATATACTCTCTCTGTAATCTTTATTTACACTAGCAATTTGTTCAGCAAGTCTTTTCTCTATTGATATGATAAAGACAAACTTCGCTCAGCCAGATCTTTGTTAGATCAGAAATTCTGATTTAAGTGAGTCTGAATTAATAAGTTTTACTTTATTTGCAATGTAATAAGTTTTCTACCATGTATCCGCCTTTACATACATGTATAACCTTATTAATATGTTTTTATACATTTAAAAATATTCTCAGAGTTAATGCCTTGATTTATCAATGAACCTGAGATGTTTCAAATTATTTTATAGCTTCTTAGTATAGATTTGCCTTAGTCCATCTGTAGTAGTGGAGGAAAAATTCTGTTTCCTTAAGTCCTTTTATGAGGGTGCCAAAAGGTATAAAAATATGAAGCCATTTAATAGCCAGCCTCTTTGAAAGTACCAAGCACACACAGTGTGCATGCTAAGTTTAATCATACTGATGGATTTACATGTAATGTCTCAATTCCAGACGCCCTCATTAGTGCAGTCAATCTTGAAGTTCTCCCCGGTGAGTGAGGGGTGAAGGTGACTTCAACACCCTGTGAGAAGTTGGCGGGATGTTGCCAACACCCAGAAAAAGACAGTGGGAAAAAGCTCTACCATATGAGGCTATAATCCTAGCTGTGGTCAATGTGTTGAAAGCTTTATATTTCCTGACCACAGGATCTTTCTATAAAATGAACAGGGAGGAGGGATATTCCCAGGATTAGCCAGCTGGCTATTTCTATATGCTTATTAAAATTTCTGGAAGAAATGGTGGTGCCTTTTAACTCTTTAAAAATATATCTGCTTGGGAAATCATAAGCTTCTCCCTCATCCAAACTATGTAGTACAAGAGGATTGGATAAAATAGCTTCAAACTTAAATTTTGCAGCAAAAAAAAAAAAAATGAGAATATAGAAAATGGTGGTAAAAACAGCAGTAGTAGCAGAAGCAGGGAGAGAATCCAGATGTCACCTTCATAGGAAATCTTTTTCTGCTCTAAGGACCCGCAGGTCAGGCTTTTTAATTTTGGACAAAACACAGTTTCATTCTGTCCCATGCAGGGTGCAGGGATAGCCTCATCTTTTAGAGGCTGCATTTGGAACCTGCTGCCTCTTTGTATTCAATATCCACATGCTATTCCTCTAGCTTGCTGAGCGAATCCCTGCACAATAGTGGCATTAAGGAAAGCAAAGCACAGGCAATGCATTTGGCTCTTTCTTTGAGAAGAAAAACAAGCAACTTAACACTTAACATTCATTAAAAGACACTGGGTCATCATGTATACTATTGAAGTAGCAGGACAGTTGAGTCCATTGTATAAGAAGTCCTCAGAGTTTTTAGTCAGAACTGTGTGACCAAGGGGTATTCTATATTATAGTTCTTCCTCTTCCTCTTCCTCCTTTTCCTTCTCTTCCTCCTCTTTTCTCCCTGTCCTGCTCCTCCTTCTTCTTTGAGAGAGACTTAGTAAATAAAGCCAAGATGTGCTGTCCCTCTCCCTTTCTTTTCCTTCCTCCCCAACTTTATATATAGATATAAATATACATGAAAATAGATACATAGATACAGGTATATAAAATGCTCTTCTCCATTTCATTCTTCCTCTTCTCCTTTAAATAGAATCACTGAGCTAACTAAATCTTCATTTTCACTTGTAGGGATCCCAAGATATACGTAGAGGAAACCCAATGTACTCCTAGTATCTTGAAATTTTATTATTCCAGTTGAGACACTTTTTCTTCTAACCTTCAGAACCAATGCATAACCATGGCTATTAGATTGGGACTTTAAACAAACTCAAAGACAAATCTTCTGTTGAAAAGAATAATGAAAACAATAGTTTATGTTTGTTTAGCTTTTTACACTTTATAGTGGGCCTTCACCTATTCTGTTTTACTCAATCTCACCCAATTTCTCTGAAATATTATGGAACTCATAGACTTGGTTGAATAAAGGGAGGTTGGAAAGTTAATAGGTTTGTCCAGTAACAAGCAATGAAGAGATTCTCAGCTGATTCTTTGGAAGTCTTCTAACTGGCAACAGATATCCTGCTACACTAGAGTCTTCTAAATTGTAACAGAAAATACACACATAAATTTGACTATAATAATTTAGGTGAATAGTGAAATAATGAATTAGATGACTTGTAAGTGTGTGTGTGTGTGTGTGTGTGTGTGTGTGTGTGTGTGTGTTTGCACTTATCTAGTTCCTAAGGCGGGCATTGTATGTTGGGTCAAGAGTAGAAGTACAGGAGAAAGAGAGGCACTGATTTTTGAGAAATATTTGCTTTTTGGCATGTAACCATTACAAGTTTGGAGCATAGGAAGACAAGAGTAGATTAAATGATTATCCAGGGAAGGAGTGAATGATGGGTAGAAAGGAAAGCAAGATAGAAAGAAAGAAGAAATAAAGAATGGATTAAGGAACGGGCAAGTGAAATGGCTACTAATGCCATTGTTCTTTCTTACCAAAAGTCTGGATGTTTAAGACCCTAAAATGTTATGTGTACATTAGAGTTAGTCAGACATTTATTACGACTGACATGAGAGAAGTCTTCCTTCTTCCTTCCTCCTTCCTTCTTCCTTCCTTTTTCCTACGTCTTCTACTTGATTTTTGATGCCAGAAATGTTCTTTTTTTCTTTTTTTTAAATTTTTTTAACGTTTATTTATTTTTGAGACAGAGAGAGACAGAGCATGAACGGGGGAGGGTCAAAGAGAGAGAGACACAGAATCTGAAACAGGCTCCAGGCTCTGAGCTGTCAGCACAGAGCCCGACGCGGGGCTCGAACTCACGGACCACGAGATCATGACCTGAGCTGAAGTCTGCCGCTTAACCGACTGAGCCACCCAGGCGCCCCTGCCAGAAATTTTCTTAACAAAGTTTTTCAATTCTCTATTATAAATTAAAGATTTTAAAACAAATACACCAGTAAAACAGTTCATAGCATGAATGGTTTTTAATCAAAGTATAAAGGATGATTTCAACTTTTTTACTGTTTGGATACAGGAGTATTCTCTTTGTTTATGTTTATTTATTTTGGGGGAGAAAGAGAGAGTGTGTGAGCGAGGGAGGGTCGGAGAGAGAGAGAGAGAGAGAGACAGAGGATTTGAAGCAGCTCTATGCTGAGAGCCAAGAGCCTGATGTGGGCCTCTAACTCAGGAACCACGAGATCATGACCCGAACTGAAGTCAGACACTTAAACTACTGAGCCACCCAGATGCCCCTAGGAGAAGTATTCTTAATAATATATTCTTTGTGCCTTGGACAATGAGATAGAGCTGTCATTGAACTGAAAAATAAATGGATAAAGTCAGTGGAGACTCATCACATATCAGTGGAGAAACCTGGTTAGCACCATTTTAAACCAGTGCTATGTGCCTCCTAATGTGATACACTTAGAAATGTCACTTACATTGTCACTATGCCTTTTGACATCCAGCAAAAAAAATGTGCATAATCTGAATTTGATAACAAGGAAACATCATATAAATCCAAATGTAGGGGTCATGCATATAAGAAGTGGTATGTGCTCTTCAAAAGTATCAGTGTCATGAAAGATAAGGAATGGCCAAGGACCTCTTTCAGATTGGAGAAGACTAAAGAGACATGCAACCAAATGCAAATTATGATCCCATATTAGGATGTGGATTAAAGAAAAATTTGCTACAAGGATTTATTGAGGAAACTGATGAAATATAAACATGGTTACTGTATTAGAAAATAGTATTGCATCAATGTTAAGTTTTGTGACTTTGTAATTGTACTATGAGATTGGGTTGTGGTATGTGCAACTCATTCTCAAGTAGTTCAGGAGAGAAAGAGAGAAGGAGAGAGGGAGGGAGGAAGGTGACAAATGCAGTAAAACTGAATCTAGGTGAATACAGAAGTTCTTTGTTCTATTTTTGCAATATTAGTGTAAGTTTGATAGTATTTCTACATAAAATTTTTTAAAGTAGAGAAGGCATTTTCTTTTCAGAGAAAGCTCCTTCTGTTGGTGAGGAAATTAACTTTTGCATTTGGGCTGTGTTTCTACAACTAACAACTTAGCAGCTCTTACTGGTGAATAAGAGCAACACACTTAGATATTGTCATATTTCTGGGGGTAAAGCTCAGTGGTACAGCATTTGACTGCAGATAATGTCATATTTCTTCATGTTAAATTCAAATAGACAATTTTGAAGATTCAGGTTGGTCAGACAACATAGCTCACACATTTGTAATATGTTAACTAATAGTATGTCCTCTGCATAAAGTTATAAGATATATTCACACAGAGCTAGACCTGGATCAGACATCATTTTGTTTAAAATGGTTACCTGGGTATAAAGAGCTTGATTGAAAACCTAATTTGGGATATTTTAGTAGAGTTTACTCTCTTTAAAATGATGCAATGTTTATAGCAACACTATCTACAATAGCCAAATTATGGAAAAAGCCCAAATGTCCATTGACTGACAGATGAATAAAGAAGATGTGGTAATATAATGGAATATTACTCAGCAATCAAAAAACATGAAATCTTGCCATTTGCGACAACATGGATGGAACTAGAGTGTATTATACTAAGCAAAATAAGTCAGATAAAGATAAATATCATATGATTTCACTCATATGTCGCATTTAAGAAACAAAACAGATGAACATAGGAGAAGGGAAGGAAAAAAAAAGATAAACACAGAGAGGGAGGCAAACCATAAGAGACTCTTAAATACAGAGAACAAACTGAGGTTTGCTGGAGGGGAGTTGGGTGTGGGGATGGGCTAAATGGGTGATGCACATTAAGGAGGGCACTGGTTGGGATGAGCACTGAGTATCATATGTAACTGATGAATCACTAGATTCTACTCCTGAAACCATTATTACACTATATGTTAGCTAACTTGGATTTAAATAAAATTAAAAAAAAATTAAATATGATCAAATGGAGTTAAAGTATTTTAAAATATTTTATTTTATATATATATATATATATTTTTTTTAAATTTTTTTAATGTTTATTTATTTTTGGAACAGAGAGAGACAGAGCATGAATGGGGGAGGGGCAGAGAGAGAGGGAGACACAGAATCGGAAGCAGGCTCCAGGCTCTGAGCCATCAGCCCAGAGCCCGACGCGGGGCTCGAACTCACAGACTGTGAGATCGTGACCTGAGCTGAAGTCGGACGCTTAACCGACTGAGCCACCCAGGCGCCCCTATTTTTTATATTTGAGAGAGAAAGAGAGACAGAGAGACAGAGAGTGAGCAGGGAAGGGCAGAGAGGCAGAGACAGAATCTGAAGCAGGCTCCAGGCTCTGAACTGTCAGCACAGAGCATGATGCGGGGCTTGAACTCACGAACAGTGAGATCATGACCTGAGCCAAGGTTGGACACTTGACGGACTAAGCCATCCTGGCACCCCTATTCAAAGTATTTATAAAGATTGTTTATAAGTATTATAATAATTAAGGCAATTCAATGCTCATAATAGAACGAAATAGATGTGTTTACTAAGTCATGAATATAAATATGACCTGTAGATAAAAACAAACTCTGTTATATTTGGAAATATATTGTACTTTTGTGTTATCTCTCAATTTCTTCTCACCAAATCCATGAGAAGCAGCAGACATGGCTAGGAAAACATCTCTGACCTGGTTTAGGTCCAGCCATTATTTTGTTTTTGTTTTTGTTTTTGTGTTTTGTTTTGTTTTATTTTTTTAATCACCTGCTGTCCCATTGATTATCGGTGATGTATTCCATTTTATAGTTGCCAATATAGACACAATATATATGTGTCAGGGCTGATATACAAATTATAGAAAATTCTTAGTCTCTCAATCTGCCACGACAAAGTTTTTTATTACTATTTGTTTTAGTATTTGAAGTGCAAACTCCTTATGTACTGATTTTCATGACTTTAGCTAATTACTTCCTATCTCTTACTATATGGATTCATGTTAATGCTGGAAATGTGATTATCTTCTGGTTTGGTACTTGTTTAGTTATTTCATAGCTGCCTGGGCAAAAATATCTAACCTTTGTAATAGCAAGGAAGAGGTTTTGAGGGGTGGGAAATGGAACAAGCTTCAGGATGAGCACTAGTTAAAAAATCGTCTCCACCACCACTTAGAAGTCATTTACTTTATTGTTGCTTCTTGTGTTTTGCTATCAACGACCACCACCCTCCCTCCCCCCACTCCCCCCCCCCCCCCCGGCCCCATGACATCAGCAGCCTTTGATTAAAAGCTGTTCACTGGCTGCCTTCACAGGCTTTTGCTGTTTAACTGTTTCATGGCTACTTAAATATGTCATATATACATGCTTCCCAGTGATTTCAGTGGGTTTCCCATGACATAGGTCCTAGGTCTGGATTAAAATCTGTAAAGACATGGATGTTTTTAAAACTAGGAGGTTTTGAGTTGAGCTATAGGAAAAAAAGTAGCAAATGCACAGAAGCTGTGGGACTCTCACAGTAAATTTTTTTACAGTCAAATTTCCATCATAATATGGGACACAGCTGGATAGTCCAATGACAGTGGGGATTTGGGGTCTGGGAAAGGGGAAAATGGGGTGTTTCTGCTTCTGTATACTCATCCCAATCCCTGCTTTGTACCTGGGGAATTAAAGGTTGTACAGCTATCCAAGCCTCTACCCAAGAATGATTTCCACTGTATATGAGTTAGCTTTGTACCAGCATCAGTCAGAACACAGCCATTAGCAGGAGCTGTCACAAATGTGGGGGCAGCAACACAGTGAGAGAGATTCTCCCTTTAGCAGTAGCAGTTCCTTGGGGTCTCTACAAACATAACCTCCTATCAGGTTGGTTTACAGATTGCTATAGTGTTTACAGATTGTCCTGAAAATGAGATGTCATGTGAGGGGATCCCGGGGTGCAGCTCTTGAAATGAATTCAATATGAAAAATTAAAGTGATGTGGGATCTTATTATGAGTCAAAAAACCTATGCAGAATTGTAGATGAAAGGAAGTTAGTACTGTAAATTATGTTATCATGGATGGGGAACATTTATATCAATCATCAGGGCTGGAGGATGTATTAATATAGGGGTAATTGATGAGTCACATTAAAAAAAAACTAATGTAGATAATAAGTGAGTAGAGAATAATACCCCTGGTGTTTGGGCCTGAAGCTGTCCTTTGGGTCACAGTAGCTAACAGTCAAGAAATTATTTTTAACTGTGTATATAAGAAAATGCTGAGTACCTTTTCCTTTAGACATCCCTGAACATCCTCAGTCATTACAGGTGCCAGAGCCATGTAAGGATTTTAAAGCATTACTTCCAGATTCCACAAGAGAAATCCTGTGTGGTCTGTTTTACTGCAAGCACAGTAAAAATTAGTGGGCCCTATTTATTCATTACTAATCTGGTGGCAGAGATGTATCTTAATTCCTCATGTGCTTTAAGTGCTGCTGTTATTATTTGCTGGGAAATTTTCCCTTTTTTTTTTTCCTATTAAATCTTCATCCCAGGAGTTGTGTTTATTTGGCACTAAGTTAAAAGGAGAGGATGTCGTTAAAGGAAGGGACCACTTTACTGTTCCTATTAACACAGCATCTCACTCCCTACTGCTACTAAAATCCAATTGATTCAGTCTCTGAAGTCTATCATCAAAGGGTAATTTGCAAACTATTAGAATTCACAGATATCATTTTTAATTTAAATATCATGGTAAAATTTGTACAACATATTTTTTTCTAGGTTTTGGGAATATGATATTAGCCATATCATATTTAATTTTATTGTTTTGCTATGGTATTCATAGAATACTTTAGAATTTCTGTCCTAGAGGTACAAATGAGGTAAAACAAGAGAAAAAGAAGAACTTTTATTGATAAAGAGTTCTAGGTACACTGACATGTACAAGTAAGAGTATTTCAAATTGGACAGATGATGGGTAACATCTGAAGTGTCGAAAGATTAAAGTGGATAATAAGGATGTGTCTGGCCATGTTTTAAAACAGAAGTAAACAGCATGAACAAACATTTAATGAAATCCAAAGAAATACTAAATAGTACATTTTCTTCCCAAAGAGTGATAATTTATTTCCTGAAATTCCCCTTTCAAAGAACTTAAGTGACTACTCAGGTTATGTTTATTTGTAGTACTTTAAACTTCATATGACATAGGCATAAGTGAGGGAACTCTCCCTCCAGATTCATATGTTGAAACATGACCCGCCTCCCCAGATGATATTATCAGGAGGTGGAGTGTTGGGGAGGTAATTAGGATTCAAGGCGGTCATGAGAGTGGAGCCCTTTTGAACTGGGGGATTAGCACCCTTGTGAGAGTCATGAGAAAGATTGCTTTCCCTTTCTGCTCTCTGCCGTGTGAGGATATAAGGAAGAGTCAGCAGTCTGCACCCTGGAAGAGCGTCTCACCAGAACCTGACTGTGCTGCTATCATGATCTTGGATTTCCAGTCTCCAGAACTATGAGAAATGAATTTCTGTTGTTTGTAAGCCATGCAGTCCATGCTATTTTTGTTATGGCAGGCCGACCTAACACAGTCCCTGAGATAACCCTACTTTTACTTTTTAAACCTAGAGTGCAAATTGATGTTTCCTTCTACTACGGGCAAATTTACACCTAGAACATTGTATCTCACCAGTCCCTACCTAACTCCCCTGCTCAGTTAAGGGTCTCAGAAAGACCCCTTATAGTACTGGCCTATTTTGTTTTGTTTTTTTTTTTATTATAATTTATTGTCAAATTGGTTTCCATACAACACCGAGTGCTCATCCCAACAAGTGCCCTCCTCCATGCCCATCACCCACTTTCCTCTCTCCCCCACCCCCCCCCATCAACCCTCAGTTTGTTCTCTCTTAAGAGTCTCTTATGGTTTGCCTCCCTTCTTCTCTGTACCTCCCCCCACCCCCCACCTTCCTGTCCCCCATGGTATTCTGTTAAGTTTCCCAAGATCCACATATGAGTCAAAATGTATCGTATCTGTCTCTGACTTATTTCACTTAGTCTAATACCCTCCAGTTCCATCCACATTGCTGCAAATGGCCAGATTTCATTCTTTCTCATTGCTAAGTAGTATTCCATTGTATAGACAAACCACATCTTCTTTATCCATTTGTCAGTTGATGGACATTTGGGCTCTTTCCATAATTTGACTATTGTTGAAAGTGCTGCTATAAACATTGGGGTACAAGTGCCCCTATGCATCAGCACTCCTGTATCCCTTGGGTAAATTCCTAGCAGTGCTATTGCTGGGTCATAGGGTAGATCTATTTTTAATTTTTTGAGGAACCTCCACACTGTTTTCCAGAGTGAATGCACAAGTTTGCATTCACACCAACAGTGCAAGAGGGTTCCTGTTTCTCCACATCCTCGCCAGCATCTATAGTCTCCTGATTTGTTCATTTTAGCCACTCTGACTGGTGTGAGGTGGTATCTCAGTGTGATTTTGATTTGTATTTCCCTGATGAGGAGTGACGTTGAACATCTTTTCATGTGTCTGTTGAGTACTGGCCTACTGTGATCTCAACCTGAGTTTCATCTGAAATGATAATAACCACATAACTGTATAAACTATATAAAAATAGAAACTATTATAAAACTATATAACCAGTTTCAACTGGTACTATTTTTGAAGGTACTTGACAGAGTCAGGTGAGTACTGGGGTTTGTTGGCTTCTCCCTCTGGTCACAGGCCTTCTGGAGGTAGGGAGCAATGGCCACTCAATGTGCCCTGGAAAACTCAGGGTAAGGAGCCATTTTATGTTTATCTAGGGTAAAAAGTTATTTTTGACTTATGTTGGGGATGCAATATACATTGATTTGGCTGCCAGCCCTTTCCTTTTCCTTGCAAGGGCTTTCAATGACCGTGCAAAACAGTATAACTTGTCCCAGATAGTAGTTTTCCTTTCACTTAACCATCTTCATTTTGTTTTTTTCCTGGTTCATATGAAATGGGCTCCCCAACTTGGGCTGCTCTGAGGCTTGATGTAGAGGCTGCTGAACTCTCATGGCTACTCCAAAGACTTTCATGGCACTGTGTCTGCCCCCTCCTATCTATTCTGATGTTCATACATTCAAGAGATGTTCAGACATTCTTGGATATAAGTCTTTATTTTTTGTTGCTCAGCAAGGAAGTCTTGTATAAGAATTCAATTTATTTTAATAGGAAAGGAATGCCTGTTACAGGTCAAGGATTATGCACAAAAATGAAGACATGATAAAAGAGGAAACATGCTGCATCCATGAGATACTAAGAGAGCAATATGAAGCAATGAAAACTAGTGCTGTTATGGTCCAATATGTAGTTTCATTTCCTTAATGTGCAAATTTGGGAGAGAGCATAGACTAAGCCTTATGATTATGATGCCAGCATTTCCTCATCAAGAAAATGGGCCAGTTGTCCCATCGCTTTCTGGCAGTGATGACCTACCCAGGAGAATATCCTTCTCACAGAGGATCTCCTTCATCTTCTTTCAGAAAAGAAGAGGAAACACAGGAAATGCCTGGTGCAGAACACCGATTCCTACTTCATGGATGTGAAACACCCACAATGCCATAGAATCACCGCTCCATAGCCATGCACAAGTAGCAGTTTTGTGTGTTTCCTGCCCCACCATCCTCTGCCAGCCTACAGAAGGAAATGCAAGACGTAGAGAAGAACAGTACTTCTAGAAGCAGCACTAAAAGCCCCCTGTATGACGATGACTGGGAAACCATCCCAATAAGTACTTTTCAAATAAAATAGAAAAAAAGGGAATGGGACCGTACACAAATATTTTAGTGACATTACGGTTGCTTCAGTGGATATCTGAAAGACCAATGATATGTGATCAACTGGCATAACTAAGCTCTTGAGAAAAAATAATTCATTATGTTAAATTTAAAAACTATGAGAATAATGGAATAGCATATTAGAGATTACTTTTGTCAGTGTGAGAAGAAACCTAGATCAGTGGTCAAGATACTTGAGCACCGGTGCCAGCTCCATCATTATGTAGCCATATGACCTGTACAGCTCCCCTGACTTTCGTGGGCCTTAGTTTCTCCACCTGTAAAAGGAGAGAGCTAAGGTAGACCAATTGGATTTCATAGGCCCTTTTAGTTCTCTGACGCTATGCCTTACAAAGGCATTTTAAGAAATAATGATCATTTGGCCTTCTTTTATTTTATTATTCTCCTGTTGGGGTATGTACCCAGGTGACAGCTGGGGGCTCTGTTCAGTCAACTTATTAATGAAAATATTACTGAGTTTGTTCAGGAGATCTACAGATATGCTAATTGGCAGCTGCTCCAATCTTCTCAGGGAGTGATTCCAAGTGAAATATTTGGAATTGGGTTTGAAATACTTCTTCCTTATTTCTGCCTGGGGGATTTATGTAAAAGAATAAAAAATTTACCCTAAGTCAGAAGATTCTCTGGTCTGATCCACCTCTTCTAGGACTTTATGAGCAGGAGGGAAGGTTATGGCAGTTTTTCATTTTCTACGAGAATGTCAGAGCTTGGAACAATAATGGAGTCTGGAATTGCTCTTCATAAAAGTGTATGAAATTATCAGCAGAATGGAAGGGAAATGCGGCAGGTGAGATCAGAGATATAAAAATAATTTTCCTATTACAAAGTAGTTTTCTTTCTTTAAATGGCATGCAGGGCTAATCCACCCTGATATCCATGCTGGGTATTTATCTGGTAATATATTTCTTTGCAAATAACTTCATACTATATTATTATTGTGATAAATTCTCCACTATCTGGAGTTTTCCCAAGTGGTGTAACACCCTAAGCAAAGTTGCTTCTGTCAATGAGGCAGGTAACTATGTACATTCTAGAACTCCAGAGCAAGAATGAGTACTCTGTGAAACACAACATCCAAAAGGCTAATAAAAATCATGAACTTTGAAAGTCTTGACTAAGTTTGCAAGAGGAATGGGGATAAAGCAACTCATGTATGCCAGGACAAGCCAACCACAATGCCCAAGAGGAACTGGCATTCATGTAACCCTAAGAATGTAAATTGAATAATAATTTTGTAGATTTTCAAGCCACAGAAGATGCCTGGGGTTTCCTGCCCCATTCCTGCCCAAATGCAGGAAAAAAGATTCTGTGCTTAAAATTCTGTTATAGAAACTTGAAGACTTTGTCAGATTTTCAAGTTTTCCTCTATACGGAAAAAAACATTCTGTTGAGCACATGCATGATACATTATACATGCAGACATTCTAGGGGTTTGTGGGTGGTGGTTGAGGGAGCAGTTATGGACTACTGTTCAGAGAAAAGGAAAGGGGAAAGGCAGAACTGCATTTTAATGTCACAAATATTTCAAAGACAAGCTGAGACATTTTTAGAAAGGGAAGAAGCTGAGCAGGAAGATGCAGACCTGTCTCCAAAGAGATTTTCTCAGAGTAGAGAGCCCTCCAGATCACTCTCTGGAGAGTGGTCTTATAGTTAGAAAGAATCACTGAAAACCTTGGGCTTAAATTTAATTCCCTGCTCAGTCTCTGCCTGGAAATGATGCTTTCTGTGTTTTCTTTCTTTCTCTCTCTCTCTCTCTCTCTTTCTTTCTTCCTTTCTTTCTCTTTCTTTCTTTCTTTCTTTCTTTCTTTCTTTCTTTCTTTCTTTCTTTCTTTCTTTCTTTCTTTCTTTCTTTCAAACATACCAGCCCTGCTTATTGTTTCCTCTTCAAAGCATTTAATTTATAAAATTAAAAGTTTAATTCTCTAATTCCAAATTCTTTGTATTCAAAAATTGGTAAGTCAGGCCTGTTCCAGTCAATTTCTATACAATTCAATTCAATTCAATTCAGAAACACAGCTACATTTCTAAATGTAGGTGTCAATATTGGAACATAGATTTGTTCTTGGTACCTAGCTAGTTAGCGAGCTAGGTAGCTGCCACATGTAACACGCCTGGCATTCTTGTAGAGAAAACAGTTTACTTCACCATGGATGAAAATTGTGAGGCAGTTGAGAAGTTTGGCAATAATTTGCTCTGATGCAAACAAAAAGAAAGATGAGCAGCCTTGTACAGTGAAAAAGAACTGCAACTCTAGAGCTAGACAGGCCTATTTTGCTCTACGCCTTACGAATTGCTTTGTCTTGGTGAAAGCTGCTTAAGACCTAAGCCTCAGCTTTCTCACCTGCAGAATGGGTTTATAATATTTATAGCAGTATTTTGAATGGTCGGATGATTAGGGAATATAAATCACTCAGCGCAATGCTTGGCAAGTTACATAATTCAAGTCAATATTTGTTTAGGAAATCCCCCCTACTCCAATCCCTCCCAATAAAAACTGTGCTCACATTAAAGGAGATGTGTTCTAGGAATTATGTGCTTAGCAATGGTTGAGTTGAGGAGTGTATTAGCAGTGCATTGTATTGGGCTCCAATTTGTGGCATTTCCATCTCGGTGGGTAGAATTCCTAACATTTTCCACCTTTTTGTTTCTTTTTAGCACCTGCCCCTTCTGGTTTTCTTCCTCAGACCACAGATCTCTGTCCTGAGCAGTGTAAACTAATTCAACTCCTGTTGGTTATGGCTTATAAATACTTTTTCAAGGCGCCTTCAGTTAGTGGTTCAGAGGTAACACAGAACCCACTACCTGCTGAACTTTATCCTTTTGTGTATTTTTTCTGTATTTAAACTTCAAGATTACTTCTTCACTCTGTTGTCTAACTCATTTAATTAAAGACTTTATTAGTCTTTTATACAATTTTGATATTAATTATAACAATATAAAACTATATGCAAACTATTATATTTATAGAATCATATTGCTATCAGTTTTTTTCCAGTTACATATCTTGTTTACTCTATTTAAACATAGGCCCCTGGCTAGGGATTTTGTTTGATAATAGGTAGGAAAGATGACACCTCACTGAGGCCAAACTAATGCCACTTATGATAAGACTTTTCACTTTGGTCAACAGGTTACCCCTAACAACTGAAAACTGGAGGCCTTCAGTATACATCTGGCTTATGTAACTCGATTATAAAATGAAACAGTTTGAGTGTGGCACCAATGCTGTGCTTGGAATGTAAGTGTGATTTTTGCTATCTGTGGCATCTTGCTATATATTTTAAAAGAATTGTGACACTTGATGGGCCTGGTCATTTTAGAGCTCCATCCAATTGTCTAACAGGCTGACCCTCTGGTACAGTCTGAGGCCAAGACCTGTGTTTGTTGTAGTCCAATCTGCTGACAGGCATTTTCTTAGTCTAGATTCCTCCATAAAGAGGCTGAGTGAGAAAAGGGCTTGGTTGGGTCATTTATCCTGGGAAGCAAACCCAAGGAAAAGGAGTGAGGAACTGCAGGTGCGAAACCAGGAAGGAGGGAAGGCCAATGGAAAGGTGCGTTATGGAATCGATCACACGTGTGCACAATGAAGAAGAGACAGGGAGCGCGCATCCTCCTGCTCCCGACCTCACAGTTCCTGAGAGGCTATCACCTGGTCCCTCCAGGTGTGCGCGTGCGTGGGCGTGGGCGTGGGCGTGGCTGCGTGCCTCCTGGGCGCCCTGGGGTGGAAGCCGCCTGGCCTGGCGGAAAGGGAACAGAGCGCATGCTGAGGAAGCGGCTCTTCTGGACGCCTGGGGCACGCCGGGAGGTCACAACATGTCCCCAAAGGTATAAGAAGTATCAAATCCAGAAGTGCTTTTTCCCTTCCAGTCTGTGGAAGAAGGACCTAGTTTTCTTGGGGACCACCTGTCTGCTTTGGTGAGAAACCGGAAACTTTTTACTTTACTCTGTAGTCAGGGTCCACAGGCTTCAACCACTTTAGGGCACTGTCTTAGCTGGGTTCCCCAGAGAGAAGAGCCAGTGACAGAGTTTGGATGGAGGTAGTTTATTTGGAGTTTTCATCTCAGGGACCCGGAATTCAGGAGAGGGGTTGACACTAGGAACGGGGACAGCCAAAGATGCAATGGGCCGCAGTATTGTTTGGCCACACGGGGGGCGACTCGGGCTTGATCCTGCCAAGACTTTTCAGGAGCTGTGTGAAATATGCCTGTTTCATTGCCCCCTAGGCTTAGGGAAGTTAAGTACATCTCTTTTGATCACAGGGCCAATAAATGGCAAAAGATGGATTTTCATCCATGTCTGTGTGATTCCCAAAGCCTTCTACTTAACTACCAGGCTGTAGTATTTGCCTACATTGCAGATTTTCTTTGCGATAGTCTCATGCCTATTCAAAACCACCAATCCAGAAGATAGAAGAGGGTAGGTGAAAGCAAAATCATCACAGGTGCTTGGTTGTCAGACATGGGTTTGATCTCTGGTGGAACTTTTTGTAAACATGATCATATCACTGTCTATTCAGTTCTATCCATCATTAGACTGTTACCAGAATTTAAGATGATAAGAAATAGATTTTCCTGCCACTGGTCATTCCCGGACTGGTAGACATCAGATTTAACAGTTAAGGACTCTTGAAGAAAGCATTACTTGTTATACCCATTGTCATTGTTTTCATTTGTTTACTTTGAAAGCAACCAGGGAATCTGTTCCTTAGGGATATATGTGTCACTAAAATAACTTACCAGCATATGAGATATTATACACCTTTATGTTTTTTTGGTAATGAGAATGAATACAGCTGTCAAAATAATATTTCGGTCAGGCATAACTTTGCTGATATTTTTGAGCTTGTCCGAATGTGTCTGTGGCTTCGTTGTTTATGTTGTAGGCAAGCTTAATCATCTGTAGATGGTATTTTTTGATGTTAGTGGGGAAGTTGTTTATCTGTCTCTACAATTGGTTAGGACCCTCCTAACCAAAATTACAAAGGAGCAATGTGTGTCTTTAATGTCTTAAGCTTCTTTTTGGGTGCTGGTTTTCCCTTTCTCCACACACTGAGATATCAAGTTCATCTATTCTGTCAAGAAAAGCTTTGTTATTCCATCATATGTATAGTTTGGTATGGGCTTAAATCCATGTGTTGGTGGTACTCTGTCGTCCTTGTCTCCTTATTCTCCAATAACCTCGAGTTATCTATAGTAGCTTAAACACAGCATGCTTGCTCTGTTTTTTGCTTTACTTACAAGGCCCCCTTTGTAAGACTGTCCTCCCTTTTTCTGGATTGTCTTCTGCTCATGCTTTGGGACTCAGCTCGGGGATAACCACTTTAAGAAGTCACCCCTGACACTCTTGTCCTTTCTAGAAGTTTGGGAAACCCTCTTTTCTGGTCCTATAATGTTCTGTATAGAACTCTATTGCTATACTTATCACAATGTTTTGTAGCTGTTGTTTCTATTACATAGTGATCATCTTGAGGGCAATAATTGTGTTTTATTCATATTTGTCAACTCAGCACCTGGTAAGTAGTAGGCACTTCATGTATATTTGCTAAATTGAATTTGAACTAAATTTAATATTTTGTGGGCAGGAGTTCTTTCTCTCAAAATAATAAAATAAAAAAATGACTTCTTCCACTTTTCCTGGTGGAATATCAATATTTCCATTCTATAATGTCTTGCATTCAGGATTTATAATTTGGTGAAAAGTTAAACTTGATCTACCTAGTTTAATTTGATTAAAATAATTTTACATAATAGTGTGTGTGTGTGTGGGGGGGGGGTAGAATGAGGTTGGCATGGAGTAGTGAATATGTTTCTGAATTTTAACTGACACAAGAAACCAATTTTCAAACCAAAAGCATATCCTTTGGTTTTAGTGATGTTGGCCTCAGAATAGCTATGCAATTCTGAGTCATTGCATAGCTAACCAGAAGCTTTCAACTATTTTCAAAAATGTACATGCTGTGTAGATGGTGGAATGTCCAGAGTGTTATAACCTTGAACTTCTGTACTCAACTGCTTCTTTCCCTGCTCCTTGCAATTCTTTCATATATAGGATGATTACCATATATATGTAATCGTTTATATTTGAATGTTTGAATCTAGTGCTTAGGCAACCTACATAATTCTAAATTTTAAAGACTGCATTAATACATGCTCATGGATATTAAGGGAATTTTCAATTCCCATTTCATACATAATCATGCCATGCATTCTAAAAGCATAGTGTTGGGGGAAAATCACAAACCAAAGTCATTTATATCTAATACCATTAGTGAGAAAACTTTAATATTAAAATGGTAAACATCAATTATTGCTATCATTGTGACAGTGTGGAAGAGTGAACTAAAAGATTGGGAACATAGACAGATGCATGTTTTGTAGCATTTTAATTATTTGGAACTCTGTTCAGATATATATGTGGATATACATATAGTAGTACACTGTTTACTTGTCCTGCCACTATTTCAGAAGTATTTTTCTCATTTTGTTTTGCACTGTTATCACTACCAGTTTACATTCAAAATTCACTTGATGATGTTTTTTCAAAATTTTTTCTTTCCACAAGTCCATGACTTCTAGTGGCTTACTTTTATACTTTTTCACCTCTGTAATTCAGCATTTGTTTATCCAGTTTATCCTGCATATATTCCTATGCATATAATATATTGTCTTAGTTTTAATGTCTTAGGTTTATTCATTGGTATTAACTAGGCACCCAAATGTGAGTTTATATGTATGTGTGGGTATGTTATACCTGATCTAGTTTCAAAAAGAAGAGATGGTTCTTTCTACTTACTGTGTGAATTGGTCAGGTTCAACCAGAGAAGTAAAATTAGTAGGATGGGTAGATGTGTGTATGTGTGTAAAACAAAGACTGACATGATTGTGGCTGACATGATTGTGAGGGGTTGTCTTAAGCAAGTTCAAAATCTGCAGGGCAGGCTAGAACTCCCTTTCCTGGGCACCTGCCAAGGTGGTTGTCCACAGGCAGAATCTCTCTGACTCTTTCTCTGAATCTTCATTTCTTCTTTTTTTTTTTTTTAATTTAAAATGTGTTTGTTTTATTTTTGAGAGTGAGACAGTGTGTGAGTGGGGGAGGGGCAGAGAGGAAGACAGAATCCAAAGCAGGCTCCAGGCTCTAAGCTGTTAGCGCAGTACCTGATGTGGGGATTGAACTCACGGACTGTGATATCATGACCTGAGCCAAAGTCAGCTGACCAACCAACTAAGCCACCCAGGTGCCCCAGTTCTTCTTTTAAGCCCTCCCAGTTGAGTTAATTCAGGATCATCTCAATTATCCAGGACACTTTCCTGTACCTAAACTCAATTGATTAGGGCCTCCAGATTCATCTGCAGAATTTCTTTACAGCAACTCCTAGATTAGCATTTGAATAACTGGAAACTGTAGCCTAGTAAAATTGACACCTCAAAAAGCAATCACATGACTTTTAGACTTTGATGCGTGTAGTTGGGGGTGGGGAGGGTAGATAAGGTATGCATTAATGAGGCAACTGAGCCAGAGGATAATTCCCAACTTGCAAGTGCTGTTGGAATTCAGAGGATTTGAAAGTTTATTGTTTACTGAAGTTAATCTGGGAATGCTTCAAGCTAGGTCTTGAGCTAGATTTGAGTATCTTAGTTGATCTGGAAAAGAGACTATGGATAATGTTTCACATTGAGAAGGATAAGTACAGGCAGATAGTAAGGGACAGGAATGAGATTAGGCTAACTGGCAGAAGTTGTAAACTCAAATGTCTATGAGCTAGATGGGTGATATAAATGAAGTTGGCAGGAATGGAAGGAGTGGTGGGACTGACTTGAAGAGTTGTGCCCAGTTTAAAGTTATTCACATTAAAACAAACATTAAAAAATGCTGTTTGAAATATACTGGGGGCATTGCTATAGAGTGGAAGCTTGTACTCCCCTCAAAATTCATATGTTGAAACCTACCCCCCAGTGTGATGGTATTTGGAAGTGGAGCCTTTGAGAGGTGTTTTGGTCATGAAGGTGGAACCTAAATGAGTGGGATTAACACTCTTCTAAAAGAGACTCCAGAGAACTCCCTTGTCCTCTTCTGCCTTGGGAGTTTACAGCTAGAAGACAGCCATCTATGAATCAGGAATCCAGTTATCACCAGACACTGAATTTGCCAGTACCTTGATCTTGGACTTCCCAACCTCCAGAACTGTGAGAAATAAACTTCTGTTGTTTATAAGCCACCCTGTCTATGGTTGAAATATTGTGATTTATAAAACATGTATATCTGGTCATTCAGATGACCAGATGTGTATTTCTAATATATATTTGGTCTTTGTCCACAGTTCTGTGTTCACAGCTCTCAAAATTCTTGAAATTTCCTGTCATAAGAGCAATAAATGTGTCCTTTGTTATGTTAATGAGGTGACTTTTGGAAGTCCCTTTGGTAACCAAAAGATGGGGGCTGGTTGCCAAGGGAACCAACCTTGTGATTGAAACTTGCAATCCTACCCTTGACTTCCAGAGAGGGGCTGGAGACTAGATCAGTTGCCAATGGCCTTGGATTTTATCAGTCACTGTAATGAAGCCTCCATAAAAACGCAAAAGGACTGGGTTCAGAGAGCTTCCTGGTTGGTGAACACATGAAGATGTGGGGAAAGTGGGGTGCCTGGAGAGGGCATGGAAGGACTGTGCCCTTTCCCTATACCTTGCCCTATGCAGCTCTTCCAATCTGGCTATTCCTGAGTTATATCATTCTATAATAAAATGCTAATCTAGTAAGTAAAATATTTCTCTTAGTTCTGTGAGCTGCTCTAGCAAATTAATTGAACCCAAGGAGGAGGTTGTGGGAACCTCCATTCTGTAGCAGTTTGGTCAGAAGCACAGGTAACAACTTGGGCTTATGACTGGTATCTGAAGTAGGGGTTTGGGGGAGCAGTCTTATAGGACTGAGCCTATAACCTGTGGAATCTGATGCTAATGTCAGAACTGAGTGGAATTGAATTGAGTTCTTGGACACCCTACTGTTGTCTGTTGAATTGCTTGTTGGTGTGGGAACCCCCCCCCCCCCCCCCCCCGCTTTGCCCCCACTGAAATTAGTCTCAGAATCTATGTAATGGTATTTTATTACTGCAGCCTGAGCTGATTAATACAGGTATCAATTAGAGATATTTACATAGAGAATGTGACTTACTAGCTCTGTGACCTTGTGTAAATTATTTCATTTCTCTGTTCCTCAGTTTTCTCATTTGTGAACTAGGAATAGCAGTAGTACTAACCTGATAGGGTAAAAAAAAAAAAAAAAAAAAGGCGTATAAAAGTTCTCCAAAAAAGAACATGGCACATGGTATGCATTAGTTGTTATTGATCTTAATGTATACATCTATAATGAACTAATTTCATAAACCAAGTTTAATTGGTAGGAATATGAATAGAAAACGTTTCTTCACCCTCCACCATTGTCTTCAAACAGGCTTTGATAAATCTCACTCCTTTATACCTTATCTGCATCTCCAGTGGATCCCATTCCTTTCCCAGTTATTCACATATATTAAAACATCCAAATATTCAGGTACTGAAGAGTGTAGTCCAGTCCAGAACATCAGCCTCTCGTCCAGTTCAGACTTTCCCTGCCTCCCAATTCAGGGCCTGATCCATGTATACAGACCAGAAATTGAGTTTTCTTCTACTGTTTCTCTACCTTACTTACCCATTTCTGTTCCCCTCTCATTAAGCTGCTTTCTGACTTTTGCAGAGCAGCGAGAAAAATGCTAGGAAGGGGGCAAATGTCTTTTAATTCACTTGTGTGTTTACAGATTCTCTTGGCTGCTGAATACCCTGTGGCACTTTAAGAGTCTAATGCAGTCATTCTCATATGGGGGGCCTGTAGGTCCACTGAAGAGTCCCTGCAGGGTCACTCTGTTGGTACCCCTTTAAGACTGACCTTACCCTACAGCTACATACCTCTATAGTCTACTAGATAGCCATCTTGGGCAGAGTTCTTTCAAGATGTTTCAGGTCTTTTACTTTCAGCAGCATTAAAGACTCTGGCTAGATTAGGAATTAGAATTAGTTTCTACTTCCAGATGTATTTAGAATTGAATCTTTCTCACCACCACTACTGATATTACTTTGGTCCCAGGCACAGCATCTTTTACCTGAATTACTGCAATGGCCTTCTCTGGCTGCCTACATTTACCCTTGTTGCTCTAAGGTTTGTTTTCAGCACAGCAGTCAGGGTGGCTCTTTTGAAATATAAGTTAGATAATGATCCTTCTCTGCTCTAAACTTTTCAGTGGCTCTATTTCGTAGTGAAGGACAAAATTCTTAGAGTGGCTTGCAAAGCATTACAGTTGACCTTTGAACAACATGGGGATGGGGGTGCTAGCCCTCAGCACACTCAAAAATCCATCTGTGACTTTTTGACCTCCCCAGAGCCTAACTACTCATAGTCTGCTGTTGACTAGAAGAAGCCTTACCAATAACAGCCAATTAACACATGTTTTACATGTTATGTATATTATATACTATATGCTTACAATAAAGTAATCTAGGGAAAAATGTAACTAAGAAAATCATAAGAGAAAAATATATTTACAATACTTTATTTCAGAGAAAGAGAGCATGTGAGTGGGGAGAGGGATGGGGAGAGGGAGAGAGGGAGAGGGAGAGAGAGAGAGAGAGAGAGAGAGAATATCAATCCCAAGCAAATGTGGGACTCAGTCCCATGACCCTGGCATCGTAACCTGCTCAACCACCTGATGCTCAACACCTGAGCCACCCAGGCACCCTGTATTGTGTTTATTAAAAACAAATCTGCATATAAGTGAACTTGCACAGTTCAAACCCATGTTTTTTTTAAGGGTCATGTGCACATGGTTGGTTTCGCCTTTCTTTGCCCTTCTGACTTCATCTCTTTCTACTTCTTTAATCACCTGATCCCTCCTTTTTGTGGAATCAATCATGACAGGCAAGTAGCCTCCTTAGGACCTTTGCACTGGCTTTTCACTGCCAGGGATGATCATGCCCCGACCCCCAATTATCCATGTGACTAACCCCCTTTTCCTTTTCAGGAGTTTTCTAAAAGGCCATCTTCCCAATGAAGACTGCTCTGATCACCCCTTTAAAATTACTAACCTGTGTACTCCTGTCGCTCCTTAGTCTTAATGCTGCTGTCATTTTCTTCTTTTATTTTTCTCTAATGCTTTTACCCCATGTAATATATTATGTAATTTTTTTATCATGTTTATTTTTATTATCTGTCTTCTTATGGATGGAAGCTCTGCAAGGGCCATGGTCTTTGTTTTGTTCACATATGTATCTGGAGTGTTGAACAGTGCTTCACATCTGAATGAATGATACATGGTCAGTTAGGTCATCCGTTGCCTTCAGGTTACAGCCTCAGCAGAAATTTCCAAATTCCTAGAGAACAGGAAAAGTCTCATTTAATATCTTGATATACAAAGTGTTTGTGGTGCTTTCATAAACACTGTCTCATCTGGTGATGAAAAATGCAACTTTCCTTTCACTTGGTTCCCCTTCCCTTCCCTTTCTTTTTCTTTCTTCTGCATGTATCTATTCAAGTGCTTAGTCCTTGCCAAGTTTGCAAAGGTTTTCAGCGAGGATGAGATGGGGTTTTAGTATAGGGAACACTGTGATAGAGGTAGAGAGGAGGTGCATGTTGGCCAATACCAGGACATTAGGGTGTCTTCCTGGATGAAGTAATGTATAATTTGAGACATGAGTCTTGAAAAGACATTGGCTAAGTGGGCGAGGTGGAGTGGGAAGGGTACAGAATGCCTTTCTGGCAATGGAGTTAGTAGATGCAAAACCAAAGTAGAGCATGGTGCTTTCTGAGAACTACAAGTAGTTCACTGTGGCTAGAAGAACAGTGAAGAGAGTTGAGGGAGAGGAATGGAGAGAAATAGGGCATGACACAAACTTTAAAAATAAAGAAGGGGTGCCTGTGTGGTTCAATTGGTTGAGCATCTGACTCTTGATTTTGGCTCAGGTCATGATCCCAGGGTCGTGGGGTCAAGTCCTGTATCGAGCTCCGTGCTGAGCATGGAGCTTAAGATTCTCTCACTCCCTCTGCCCCCCTCCCCTGCTAGCACACTCGCTTGCGCTCTCTCTCTCTCTCTCTCTCTCTCTCAAAAAAAAAAAAAAAAAAAAGGAGTCTCAGAGTTTTACCGAAATCCCTTTCCTGTGGTCATGTGAGTAGGACAGCTAGACCCCGGTCCTATTGTGCCTCTTCCCTGCTTTGTTGAGCTCACACCATGCCACACTTCAGAGTCAGCTTGCGTTCTCTTTACCAGTATTAAGGAGAGAGAAAGGCAAAGACTGATTCCACTCATCCCCTTACCCAGAGACTCTTTGGGGAAAGAGCATTTATTTTCCTAAACAGTAGCCTTCTGAGGGAATGTTCTGCAGACAGAAGCCATTCAGAGGAAAATATTTTGGCTGTGTGGATGTAATCTAATCTATACTCTTTTTGGTCTTCCATGGCATTTTGTATTATTTAACACTTTTGATGATTGGATTCTTTTGTTTCTTTGTACATTTATGAGTTTTGCTTTTTAGGCCTTCACCATAGTGAAAAGCAGCCTAGCTGGTGGAGAATTCTTGTTCCAGGCTGGGTTGTCCACACCTGCGGCCTTTAGTACAGGCAATCTTGCAGGAGTCTGGAGCCTGATGCACTGTGGCCCATGGTGATCTTGTTGCATTTCCTTTTCAGTTTCTGTAACATGATAGCATTGGTTCATTCAAAAACTTGTTCAATGTATTGTATTTTTATATGCCTGGTATATACTTTGCTAGAGGTTTAAAATATATGGTGATAACTAATAATGAGGTGACATGTTCCAAATTTGTGCCCTGGTCCAAACTGCCTTCATATACTAAAGATAGAAGTGTTCTAGTCATAAAACAATATTTTCCAGCTGACAAAAGAAGCCAGTTCCTTGTTTGTTTTTTCCTTTTTTCTTTAAAATTTTTAATGTTTATTTATATTTGAGAGAGAGAGAGAGACAGACAGACAGACAGAGAGAAATAGTGCACAAGTGGGGGAGGGGCAGAGAGAGAGGGAGACAGAATCCGAAGCAGGCTCCAGACTCTGAGCTGTCAGCACAGAGCCCAATGTGGGGCTCAAACCTACAGCTGTGAGATGATGACCTGAGCTGAAGTTGGATGCTCAACCACTGGAGCCACCCAGGTGCCCTGAGAAGCCAGTTCCTTGTAATATGGGTATGGGTTCAGCTGTAGAGTTTGTATATTGCTGAAAAGTTGACTTAAGCAGTTCTGGAGAGCTGTCATATTTACACAAAGCTTGTAGTATATCCTATGATTTGCCTTGTGCTATTTTACTCATAAGTGAAACTTGGAGGCAGTATCAGGGAAACTAAAGACACAATCAAGAGAAATGGAGTTTTAGGCACTTTATTTAGATTATTATAATGAAAAAAAATCACAACTGCCAACTATAATCACAAACATACTAAAATATTAAAAATATTAATATATTAAAATGCATAGGAAGAAAATTTAGAGTGAAAACTATCAAAACATGGAATAATGGACAATTAAAAAGAAGCTCTTCTTTACTTTCCAAAATTTCTACCATGAATATGAATTGCTTTTATAATACAGAAAAATAAAATGAGCAGAGACAGATATCTGTGCTGTAGAAGTAATTTTCCTGGATGGGAGAGATCCAGCTAGGTTGTCCATATTGATAACATTTATGAGCCCACTACCCCATTCATAGTATCACTTACCAGTAAGTTAGCTTGTTGGGCCAGTTATTTACCTCTTGAAGAGAAACAGTATAATAATGGATAGACATTTTAGTGCAAACTCTTTGTAAGAAGGAATTTTGTTGCCTGTCAGGACCGCTCTGTTTTGAAGACTAAAAATAACTAGGGGACTTGTACCTTTTCATGCATTAGAAATGAATATGGAAGGAGTCCAAAGTTTTGATTAATGCTTATTGATGGTGAACACTTAAAATAATTTATTAATAGTCTTTATTTTTTAGAGGAGCTTTAAATTTAGAGAAAAAGGGAGTGAAAAGTACAGAGAATTCTTATATAACCCCTCATGGCTCCACACATACAATATCCCCTCTTAATTTCTTGCATTATATAATACCTTTGTTACAAGTGATGAGCCAGTATTGCTACAGTGTTATTAACAAAGATCTGTAGTTTGTATTAGGGTTTGCTATTTGTGTTGTACCTGCTGTGGATTACACAGAATGATACAGTTATAATGTATCATGTATAATGATACATGTGTAATGACATATATCCACCATTACAGTACCATACAGAATAATTCCACTTTTCTAAAAAAAACAAAACAAAACTTAAAAAAAATTTTTTTGAGAAAGGGAGTGTATGCATGAGCGAGGGACGGACAGAGAGAGAGAGAGAGAGAGAGAGAGAGAGAGAATCCCAAGTAGACTTCGTACTGTCAGCACAGAGCCTGACATAAGGCTTGAGATCATGACCTGAGCCAAAACCAAGAGTTGGATGCTTAACTGACTGAGCCACTATGTGCCCCCTAAACAAGCCTTTTTAAAAAATCTTTAAAGTTTGTAGACTCTTGTGTTGACTTTTCATTCTAGTGCTCCCCTTCTCTCTTTTCTTTTTTAAGAGAGTCTCATCCTAACTAGATTTTGAGTCCATGGAGAGCTCCATATGTACTCCATGCATGACCCAGTAGGAGAAGTAAAGCACTGAAACAATTATTTCACTGTAATGGAAAGTTCTAGGTTTTGAAACATGGATGGATCCAGGAACTGTTCATGGAAAAGTAACCTCTCCAGATGACACTATTCATAGAAATGTAGCCTCCCAAACTTTCTGATTTCAACCATGCAGTTTTTCTTGTGTGTTACTCTTCCTTCTACCTATCCTAATTCTATCCATCCTGTTGTTAAAATCATGTTTCTTGATTCCCCGAAGCCTTCTCAGAATCGCTAGACCATTTCACTCTTTTCGTATTTATGTAGCAGTTGGCAGTCTGTAGTTCTCAATGTATTATTTCATTATATACTGTCTATTACTGTTTGCTGATGTTTAAAGTAATTTGATCTTGTCTCAATAATTGGAATGTAAGTTTCCAGAGGGTAGTGATAAGACGGATTGGGGCAATTAATGTTTATATTTCTTTGGTAATTCCTACATATACTAGAATCTTCAAAAGCATTCTTTTTTTTTAATAAAAATTTTTAAGTTTGTTTTTAGTTAGAGACAGAGAGAGAATGAGTGAGGGGGGGCAAAAAGAGGGGGGTGGAGAGAATCCCAGGCAGACTCCACGATGTCGGTGCAGAGCCCAGTGTGGGGGCTTAAACCCACAAGCTGTGAGATCATGACCTGAGCCGAAACCACAAGTTGGACGCTTAACCAACTGAGCCACCCATGTGCCCCTCCAAAGCATTCTTAATGCATTAATGGCCATAGGATCTCAGACCAGATGGTCAGTAGAGACATGACCTGCATTACTTGGAACAGCTATTTGCATCTTCATATTCACTCACAAATCGTCAGCTCTTTCATTTGCCAGAATCTTTCAGACCTAGGTATTTAAAGTCTATAGAATGGGCATTTTGTAGGACTTAGCATAATGTAGAGCTTCATTAAATATTGGCTACGTTGAATTTCTCGGAAGTGATGTGAAAAACCAGTAGTTCTATGTTTAGAAAGAAACAGCAGGGAAATAGTTACGAAGTGTGGAAGGAAAAGTAGGCTGGTGAAAATTATGCCTTTATTTTAACTTTTATAAATATATGGTAAGTATAAATAGTAAAAGTTTCTCCAGAGTATTACATATGTTCATAGTGCAAATAAAAGAAAATAAGTATATTTACTTATAAATGTCCTAGAGTTCTATAAACCTGGACAAGCCCCATTCTTATTGAGCCCCAGAACCTCTTCTGTAAAATAGGGCTAATAACTTTCTTAAAAGATTATTCTAGATAATTTCTTGTGACCTGTATTGGCTCTAAAATGTTAGATTTGGGGATATTTTTATGTTCTCTGCATTGAACAGATATTCAGATTGTGTGTGTGTGTGTGTGTGTGTGTGTGTGTGTGTGTGTGTGTGTGGTGTTTTCCTGTTAAGATCTTATTCTAAGTGAGATTGTACAACCAAAGTATAACCCTCCAGGGAATCTGTGGAAATACAGACAGATTTAGCAGCAGGAATAAATTCTAGGGGTTCATCTTGGAGTTCAGATGAAGACATTGGAAACCCTGGGGCAACTTTGAAAGAGATTATACTATTAAAGGAATTTGGATAGAATATAAAGTGTTGCAAAGCAGCATCTCTCTGTACAGAGGGACTGTTATTGATAATATAATAAGGAATGTACAGATGTGGGTGTGTCACTGGGGAGTGCTCTTTGAGTGAGAGGGACTTGGGAGGGCCCAGGGTAGAATCATGAGCCAGCCAATAGAGGTGTGCAGTGCATATATATATGATGTATGTATATGTATACGTATGTATACATATGTATATGGCCTTTTGTTTGTGGCACTGTTGTTTTGGTATTTTCCACAGTACTCAGCATGGAGCACATACTTAGGTGCCCAGTAAGCTACTTGTGGATTGACGGTGTGAACAATGGCTTCGAATCATTAAGGAGGCCATATCTCTTGACCTGCAGCAGTTAGAAATAAGAGGGAAGTGGAAAGTCCATAAAGACAAGGGCTAAGCTATTAATAGAGTTAGGCTATGTGAACAGACACTGTAGCTGTGAATTGAAGAATTCACAGCCTGAGAAGAATCAAAATGTGTCCCACACAGGTAGGTAATACAGGCAGCTGCTGTTTTCTACCTGAGGGGCAAATCAGAGAGCTAGAAGAAACCACTCTCAAGTCATTTGCTTTACTCTTTATGGAGCTGAAAGTTCATTAATAATCGTATTAGAAACTCACATAACAAACCTGGATCATATTGAAAAGGAAGATAAATATTCTTAAGTTTTTAGCAAAATAGACCCAAGCTAAAATGCACTGCTTTAATGCCAATGATTAAATTAGACATTGTATTTTATAAAGGGGCTTGGCTGTCATTGATATTGACCTCTAGGGGTGGCTTACCTTGAGTGACCAGGAATTGAATGGTCTTGAGTCCTTCTTGGTCCATTATTTCTGAATGCGTTGAGGTTGCTACTTAGGAACAAATGTTATGCCTCTTTTCAGTGGTGTGCCTATTCAGAAGTGATTTTCCTATAAAATCAAGGAAAAAAACAAAGTATTCATAGAATACTCTGTTCTTGTCTGACGAAATAGTTTGTTCTTTGAAAGAAAGCCATCAGAGATGGTAGAACCATCCATTTACACATTCATTTCTAACGAAATTAGAAACATTGAAACAAATACGGCACTTCAGCCCTCTAAAATCCTATCCTATTATGTTTGAAATAATAATAGTGTCTGGAACGTAGTAGGTGTTTGTTAAGTACTCATTAAATGATAGAATGGCTGTTTTCTTCAACCACGTCTTTAAAAGCTTAATAATTCTCCCTCAGTGTTTACAAACTAGAAAGCCTTAATTTATACAACGAGAGGAAAGTGTTTGAGTATCTATGGAGGACTTATTAGTGCCAGAAACTTTGCTGAGCACTTTAAATTATTTCATTTAGTCCATGTTGTAACACATGAGGCAGGTGTTGTAACCATATTTTACAAAGAACAATTAAAGCTCAGCCTGCTCACATACTGCAGAGACCCAGAATGGTGGGATTAGGATTTGGTCTGTGTGCTGTACAGAGCTTTTCAATTCATGTTGCAGTCTTTTGGTTTTTTTCTTACTGCAGCTACATGAATTAAGATGATAAATAATAAGAACAGGTCCTCCATTTCCTTTTTTTGCAAAATCATCTTCTTCCATTACTCTCCAGTTTCTAAAAATCAATCCAGCAAAAGTTGCATGAGTACTTTTTATAGATTTGGAGAAAGACTATAAACTATTTTTGAGAAACAACGGCACTTTTCTCAGGATATTGTCTCAAATATTTGAAAGAGAGTCATGAGAAAGCATGACTCTAGGACTGATGACATCAGGTTCAGTAAATTACGTGATGCTTTCAGTTTTAATTAGAAATGAAATGCTTTTTGTTTTCACATTAATATATTGATATTTTCATAATCTTGTTGAGAGTTAAGACTATAGACTCTGGAGCCATACTGCCTGATTGAATCCTAGCTCCTCCTCTTAAAAAATAGATAGTCGACTTTCAGAATGTTACTTTCATCTCTGTTTCTCAGTCTCTTTATTCGTCAGATGGGGATAATTATAAATTATTATGAGGATTAAGTAAAATTTTATAAAGCACTTAGAAGAGTATCCTGCACATAGTAAACTGTATACAGTATTTGTTATGTAATTACATATAATTTTGTGTTCATAAAAGTGAGTACTTCTTGAAAAAACTCCTTTGGGGTGCCTGGGTGGTTCAGTCAGTTGAGCATCTGACTCCTGATTTCAGCTAAGGTCATGATCCCAGGGTCCTGGGATTGAATCTCGTGTTGGGCTCTATGCTGAGTATGGAGCCTGCTTAAGATTCATATTTCTCTCTCTCTCTCTCTCTCTCTCTCTCTCTCTCTCTCTTTCTCTCTTTCTCTCCCCCCTCTGCCCCTCTCCCCTGCTCATGCTCTTTTTCTCTCTAAACAACAACCAAGATTCTCTCTCCCTCTGCTCCTCTCCCCTACTGAAACTCTTTTTCTGTCTAAACAACAACAAACAGCAACCACAATAACAACTCCTTTAATACAAGCAAACCTCAAAATTTTGTTTTATGTTTTTGGAATGTAGCATATTTCAAATGAAGGTTCTATATGCTTTCAACATAAAAGAATTAATATATTTTGTTGCCTACATGCCTTATTTTGTTCACTGGAGAAAAATTGGAATGGAGAGAGTTTATTCTTTTGAATTTACTTATTAGTTGACTGACTCCATTTGCAGACAGACATCACAGTGGCCAGTACCAAGTTTTAATCTTATTTAGCACAGATTAGGAGGTGGGGATTTGGCAAGATCAAAAGCAATGGATCACAAAATATAAAATAGTCTCTACATTTGATATGTGACATAACTGCCACTGAAAATATGTTTAAAAAATAGAACTTCTAAATGCTGGGCAGACATCTTTTCGAGATGACTGAATTCTAACTCAGGGAAAAAGTGATTATGAAAAGACTGAGTTGATACCTGGGCAGGATATAAAAATATATATATTGTATTCAACCATCATATCTTACTTACAGGCTAATATAACAATTATCAGATATCTGTTCCTGGTGCAAATTTTAACTGTGTGCACTCCGAACATGTGCAGAAGATAGGACGGAGGCAAGTGATATGCAAAATGTGCCAAGTTACCTATGTTAACCTCTTTGGATTCTAAGGTCACTCCAAGAATTAGAGATTTGGATTCTGTGGTCACAAAACCATGACATTTAAAACAATTCTGAGCTTTCTCAGTGGTCCATCGGTGGCTAGAGACCCTGCAAGTAAAGACTACACACATTCATCTTTAGGAAGACACATAGTTGCTTTGCCAGACAGTTCAGGGAAACATCCAAGCACCTAGACCAAATGGTGATGTTGATACATTTAGCATTCAGAGGAGAGGAGAGAGGAGCTAATATTTAGATACCTCTGGCCTAGCTTTCCTATCTGCCACTGGTGACTATCACCATCAAATATAAAGACTGGAACATCAATCTGTGCCTTCTGTGTGGCCCGTTTGGTGCTGTAATGAACAACCTAATTCCTTTGTTTTGTTTTGTTTTTTTAATTTTTTAAAATGTTTTTATTTATTTTTGAAGGAGAGAGAGTGAGACAGAGCATGAGGCGGGGAGGAACAGAGAGAGAGGGAGACACAGAATCCGAAACAGGCTCTAGGCTCTGAACTGTCAGCACAGAGCCCAATGTGGGGCTCGAACTCACGAACTGTGAGATCATGACCTGAGCCGAAGTCAGATGCTTAACCAACTGAGCCACCCAGGCGCCCCCAACCTAATTCCTTTAATCATGCATTTTTGGCCCATGAAACTACTTTATCTGTCAGAAAGCCAAGTATAGTTAGTGTTTTACCAAGTCTTATTGAGGGTCAGATTGTTAACCGAATCAGAGGAAATTTTGAAAAATTACATCTTTTTCCTGTGGAATGTTTTGGTTTCTTATTTAAAATTTGAGAAATAGGGATTTGGTTCCATATTCTTCTGCTGAGTCACCGTGTATTCTTGGAAAAGTGAATCTCTCTGGGATTCAGAATTTTTACTTCAGAAAAGTGGAGTATATGATATTTCTTGGTCATTTTCATATGTTCGAATGATGTATGAAGGCTTACCTAAGAATGTTCTTCATAGACTTTGGATAAATGAAGCATGTGAAACATTAAAAGAACAAAAAGCTCATCTAATTTATTTTAAAATTATGAGTATTGGAGTTGACATCAGTGTTAGGGGATCATCTAGTCCATGCCTCTTCCATTTAGAAATGAGAGAATTGTGTTCTGAGGGGACTGATGATTGTTTTGGATCTGTAGCAGAAATAGAACTAGAACCCAGGGCTTCTGCCTAGCTACACACTGCCTTAATTCTGCTTCATAAAGGGCACTGCTTAAAATATTTGATCCACGCTTTAAAAATGTCGCTGTGGAATCTGGAAACAAGCCAGTTGCTTTATGATTTTTATCCTTTTTGGTATGAATTATTAGCTCTAATTTTGCACAGGTCGCAGTGTTGCAGAAGGGGGCTATTGGAAGACAGCAAGATTCATGGGTTTCAGACCTTGTGCTGCAGTAAAGCAGTGCAAGAAGAGGAGGGGGCTTGGGGGGCACATGATGACAAATGTAATACATCACAACACAAACTTCTACCAGCCCCAGCAGCAAAATGTGGGGAGACCAAAGCCTCTGAAAGCAAGTGTAAGAGGAGAGTGTCTGCTATGAAGCTTAGTCCAGAGAATGGTTCACTGGTTCCCAATTTACTTGCAGTATTGAGCTTTGAGCAGCTAAGAAAGGAATAAAACATAATATATTATTAATGGGAAAACAACAAGGGTAACTTTCATATGAGCAGGACAATAAAGCAATTTTAACTTTTGGTAACAAGTTGAAAAGCTCTTTTAAAAACATAATTAAATTTTACACTTTTTTTTTTTTTTACATTCTCTGCTCTGCACTCCCATAGAACCTCATATTAGTCGTTTTTTCAAAGCATGATCACAATGTATCGTAAACGATCTCCAGTATTAACTTTAAGTGCAGTGGAAACAGAGGCCCCTAACTTCTTCTGGTGTCAGCACATAGCAGGTGCCTGATAAATATTTGTGGAAATAATGATTGAACTGGTGACAGTCCCCTTCCTGCAGTCCCTAGTTTAATAATGGCCAAGAATAAGATTAAGCTAGGAAATGGTGATGTATAAGATACAGAGTTATTTGCATAAGTTAATCAGTGTTTTTGAGGCTCTGATAAACTAATGTCAGGTCATTTATATGTAACTTTTTCTGATAGCGTGTTTTGAAGACTGTTCCTCCATTAGCTGTCCTCTCCACAATTCATAAGTGCTTGTAACACTGCAGAGCAGATTGAAGCTCCTCCATAATCTTAATAGGCAATTAATGTCTTTTGCATCTAAGACATTGAATCATGGCCCCAGTGAAATTTCTCCAAGGTGGGTTTGGTTGATCTCAGGAAATACAGTGATTGTACACTGTGAAGGAATATCACTGGGTGACAATGGACAAGACTAAAATTGGGAAAAATGAAGTTGCTCAGCTTGCTAAAACAGTTATCCTGGGCCTTTGGTAGATAAGAGGGTCAAGTCAGTGGCGGGTAAGGAAGATCATTGATCTGCAGAACTCAGTCTATGATCCCAAAGAAAGAAAATTAAACACCCCAAACTTAATTTCTGTCAGAGTGTCTAACCCTTCATTATAGCTAACCATTCGAAGAATGAATTTCTTACAAGCTCTCAAAACATGGCAATCCTAGCCACCCCTACTAGCCCAAGGAGTAGGCCAATAAGCTAAAATCAATGGTTTGACGCTGTCCTCCATTCTGAAACATAACAGTATCTTTACAGTAATTTGAATAGAATTAAACACTAAGAGAGAAGGAAAAAAGATAAGTTAAATCATATCAACTCTATTACTTTCAGCATTACCCAGACTCTTTCATATCATGCTGTGATACGGCTTACAAGTTTTCTGATTGTATTTTATTTTTACTACCCCTCCCCCGCTTTGGGTTACATGAATACCAAATGGATGATCTGAATATATATTTCCTAGTTATTCTCTTGCTATCTGTCTTTGTCTCTGTCTCTGTCTCTTTCTGTAATACTGCAGCTAATGAGGCAAAAGGCAATCCTACTGATCTAAACATGGTAATTTGGCACTTCTATTTCTCTAGTTCAGCCAATTTTGTTATTCTCATACATTTTTATAATTGCTATTTTTCAGCTATCAAGTTAACATAGGTAGAAGGAAAGCTAGTTTGCATCTGAACCTGATGCTAGAGGTCACAGAAAGATTATATAACAAGACTGAGAAGCTCTGCAAAGTGTTTAAATAGCAGAGCATTTCTAGTGGAGTGCAAGAACATAAAAGTGAAACCACAAACCCAAAACATTTTGCAATTACTGACAAAACTGTGCCTTGTCAGATAATGCTGGGGAATAGTTCAAGCAGAGGAGAGAGTTCCTAAAAATGGTAATAAAGAGCAAAATTCTGATTCTGTAACGACTGATTGCTTGTGTCCGATTTCTTGCTGTAATGATTCCCCTTGAAATTTAGTAGGATTGGTAAATAAGACAAAAGAGAAAAAAATTCTGTTCTCTGTGTGAATGAAGTGATAGAGACTACGGGTTATTTTTGGAAGCAAACTCTGAAAATCTTAGTTCAGAAGCTTAAATGTGGACCGAGGGACTGTGTCCTGTTTCTCCCTGCTGGGTTCATTTAGGATTAATCCCAGGCTGTCCTGCGTTTTAGTTGGAGACTCTCACAGTGGGGGTGATTGGACTTTCTCTGCCCTAGGCACAACATATGCTACTTCCCATCCCTTTAATAGGCATTAGTTCTGCAGACAGCACTGGTCAAATGTACATTATTCACAATCACTTTCATGCAAATATGCAAGGCTGAGGGAGAAAATATGTCACAAAGAGGCAGTCATCCATTTCTTCTCTTTTCCGGTTCCCTTTTTCACAGGCTCTCTTCTATATGTTTGATTTTAAAACAAATACAGTATAAAAATAAATGAAGGAATAGGTAGCATTCACTGTGAGAACCATAATATACCTCTCTGAAAATTCCCTAGAAATGCCTTTTGTTAAATGCCAGTAACTAGAACCCTATAAATTGTTTTGTCTTTATTGTTTCTTTTTCTTTTCTCTCTCTCTCTTTTGTGACTGTATTTTGTAAATTAAGTGGAATCCCTTTGTGTATACTAACACTGTTGCATTTGTAAGAAACAGAAGAGGCATCAAAAGCAAAGGGTAGAACTGTATTTAATCTGTTAAATGAAAATAAAACACACAATTAGTTTTGTACTGCAAAAATTAGCTTCTGCCTCATTTTCAACCTCTATTTAAAGAACTGTTTGATTTCTCAATAACAAGGCATCTGATCTGTAGCAGAACATTCCTAAGACAGATTTGCAAATGTATATTACGGAGGCATGCATTTTAAATCTGAGCAGAGATTATGTGGTATTTGTCTGGCTAAACCATGAAGATATAACTTGCTTTGCTAGTAGTGAACCCGTCTTTCAAAATTATCTGCCAAATATGGGAAAGACTCCTGGATTTCTGATACCTTGTCTCTGGGAAGTTAAACATTTCTGTTTTGTTTTAGAGTATATCCGGCGAATTTATTTACGTACAACTATTTGTCACACAAGAGAACTTGACATGCTAAACCTTGCTTTACATTAAGCACATGAAAGTTCTTATATGTGGGGAATGAAAAACTAAAATGTAACCATCTGCACATGATATTTCGAGATACATAAAGTTGTGCCAGGGACCCTGAAAAACCCATATGCATGAACAGCAATACAGAATTAAAATAAATATGCAGAGTAATAGAACATTTGGAAGACATTGTACTTCTTAAAATAATACAATTAAAATGTTAAGCAAATCCTGTGTTAGTCTAAGGTACAAGTGTAGCAAACATTTGCCATATGAAGGGAACAATATGCTTTTATTGTGACTCCATTCTGTTAATTTAATGATCTATGTCAGTGTGCTTACATATCATGTAATGCACTTTTCCTATCTTTTTAAAAGCAGTCACTCTAATCTACCTCTGTGCTTGCTTTCTTATTGTTATTATGTTTAACTTAGGAAATAGGGAAAATAAAAGCCAAATGAAGTGTCAGGTCACCCATTATTCTTTACTATGTCATTTTAATGTAGTCTTACCCTAAGATAATTACATGAAGAACATAACTTTTTTTTTCTTTCCCCCAAAATTATTTTTTAACTGAAATAGCCAATTACCCAATAGAAGGGGGAAGGTCTCTTCAGCTATTGGTGCCTTGTGATTTACGTGGACCTCTATTAATGCTAATGGAAGGTATGTACATAAATCTGCCCACTCCAGAAGGATAATGGCCTCCTATTAGTCTCCTATAAAAGGGGCATAAGCAAAGTCTGTATTTATAAATGACCTAGGTAGTGAATTACTTAAGGGAGATTTATATCACATCTAATTAAATAGTTGTAACGATTTCAGTAGCATTTTGTTCACATTGTTATAAATTTTTAAAAAATGCCAAATATGTCTTTGACTATGTAAACTGCCAAAATTAATTCAAGGCAATGTAATTATTAAATACCTGCCTTTTCATAGAAAATATATTGTGATGGTGAAAATAGATCTCTCATTGTTCCTAGGAAAGAGAATACATGAAACTTTTGTTTTATTTCATTGTAAGTTGTTAAAAAAACATTGTCACGTGCCCAATCCTAATGAAAGAACCAAAAAGTTTTTTCAGATTGTATTGTATCCACTTACTGTTAAATTTAAAAGGAATGAAGAACTAGATTTTCAAATAAGAATGAAATGACTTCATTTAAGTAAATAACGCAGCCAGCATTAGAAAAAAGATTCTGCAAAATTGAGATGACTAAGAAGGAAGAGGTGAGTGTGAGGTATTATCCTGAAGACTCACCTGATAGTCCTTAAATAATTCCTGGGCCTTAGTGAGGGTCAACAGTATTTAGCCAGGCACCTGCGAGATGCTCAAAGTAACATTTGCCTCTAGGAGCATTTGCATTTTAAACCTCATTTCTAATAGTTTTCTTTTAGAATGTTTTGTCTCTTATTAAAAGATCCAGAGTCAATGAAATCATATTAATATACTACTGCCTGAATTGGCTCTGGCTTACGGCCTCATCTGAATTTTGCCAGAGAGAGTGCAGAACAGGGGAAAGATAGGTTTGGAAATCCTGGAAAAAGGCTAAGTGGTTTGCCATTTGGGGATTTGCCAATTGGGGGTTGTCCCATTTGGGACATAAAGATGGTTGTTTTAGTCTAAATTTAAACGGCCTTTATTCCTTCCACTTAAGTTCATGTAAGCCCTTGAAGTCAATATTCAGAGTTAGTGTTGGGCTCCTTGATTTGGGGCCTAAATTAAATACATGAAATCAGATCCAGAGGTTCTGCTTACTATGTACAATCTTTTGCTCTAAAAAAATAGGTTTTTTTTTACGTTATCTGTTTGTTTTCTTCTTGAATAGAATTTGATACTGTGTATCATTCAAGGAATTTTTTTATATTGTCTTGTTAATTGTTTTTGCATGAAGTTGTTTATGATAATCCTTTCTTATTCTTTTAATGTCTGTAGAACATACAGTGATGCTACCACTTTTATTTCTCATATTGGTGATTTTGTTTCCTTTTTTTTCCAGATTAATCTGGCTAGAGATTTATAACATGTATGAATTTTTTCAAAGAAACAGATTTTGGGTATGATTTTTACTATTGTTTTCCTTTTTTCCATTTTTTCCCTGCTCTTATTTTTATTTTTTTCTCCTTTCAGTCATTTTGCATTTGAAATGCAAAAAATTTTTTAATTTCTTCATATTACTAATTTGAGTTCTCTCTTTTCTAATATAAGAACTTTAAAGCTATCAATTTCCCTCTAAGTTTTGCTTTAGCTGCATACTACAAAATTTTATATGTGTTTTCATTTGCTTTAAAACATTTTCTAATTCTTGTTGTGATTCCTTCTTGGATATAATTTCTTCTCAGATATAATGTGTCTTTTTCTTTGATTGCGTTTTCTATTTGTCATTGATATTCAGCAGATTGATCATGAGGAAGCTTAGTGTGATTTTTTTGTTTGTTTGTTCTGCTTAGGGTTTGTTGAAGTTCTTAGATCTGTGGATTTATATAGTTTAGGAAAATGTGGAAGATTTTCAATTATTTTTATTTTTTATCATTCCTCTCTCTTCTTCATCTGGTACTTTAATTACATGTATGTTAGACTATTTGTTATTATCCTACAGCTCACACTCTGTTCATGTTTTCTTATTTTCCCCCAGGTTATTTCTTTATTATTTTTTATTCCCTTTGTTTCTCTTTGTTTTTGGACAGTTTCTGGTTTCCTGTTGTCAAGTTCACGATTTATATTTCTGCAGCACTTAACCAGCTGATAATCCCTTCCAGTGTGTTTTTCCTTTCAGATATTGTGTTTCTCTTCTCCTGAATTGCCATTTGAGTCTTTTCTTAATATCTTGCATCTCTGTGCTTCCTCTATGTTTTTTAACATACGCAATATGTTCAATAGACTGAGTATGTATGTTGTAACTGTTACAACCTCTTTTTTGATAATTTTGTTATGTATGTAATCTCTTTCTTTTAACTGATTGTTCTTTGAGTTGCAGTTCATCTTTTCCTCTGCTGGACCTCAGACAGTAGCTGTCCCTGGTGGTGGTGTGGCAGTGCCTGTGTTTCTCTTCTGGGTAGGCCTTTCGTCTCTAGGGGCCGTAGTAATCGTACATTATTAGCACCTGTCTTCTCAATCCCTCACCTTTCCCCAAGGAGTGTGGTGTTTTCTCTCTTTAAAAAGTTACAAAAGTAAATCTTAAAGTTAGTTTTTAAGTTTCAGTAGGGTAGATCAAGAGGAGCTTTTACTATAAGGCTAATTTAATCCTACTGCTAAGATGATATTCCTCTGAGGACTTTAATTAATGACCTGTGACTTAGGAAACCCTTTTTCTGTGACTGGTGGAAATAAAAACTCCTCTCAGCCGTATGTGGGCTTTAAGCATTATACAGCATATTATTTTCTGGTGATTCTTTTCCTGGCCTCTCAATGCACAATAGATCAGTATTCAGCTAAAGACTCAAGTATACCTCTTTGTATTTCCAGATTTGGGCTTCTGGCCTCTAGAACTGTAAGAGAATGAATTTCTGTTATTGTAAGCCACCAGATCATTACAGCAATGATAGGAAGCTAATACAAATTTTATAGTTTTAGCTCATACATTTAGGACTATCATATATGTATGTATGTAAATCAGTCAGTAAGTAATCTCTACACCTAATGTGGGGCTCGAACTCACAAACCTGATATCAATTTGGGGGAATGTTATTATCTTAATATTAAATCTTTTAATCCATTAACATCGAGTGACCTTTCATTTACTTAGGTCTTATAAAATTTCTTAATGAAGTTTTGTAATTTTCAAAGTGTAAGTCTTATATTCTTTTCTTAGATTTATTCCTAAGTATTTTTCTTTGCTATTATAAATGATTTTCTTAATTCAATTTTCTGACTGTGTTACTAGTGTATAGAAATACAATAGATCTTTAAAATGTTTATCTTGTATCTTGCAATCTGTCTGAACTTGTTTATTAATTCTAACATGTTTTGGTGGATTCCTTAGGATTTTGTATATTTAAGATCATGTCATTTGCAAATAGTGATAGTTTTACTTCCTCTTTCCAATCTGGATTCCTTTTATTTCTTTTTCCTGCCTAATTTCCCTGACTAGAATTTCTAGCACAATGTTGAAGAGAAGTAGTAAGAATAGATATCTCTACCTTGCTTCTAATCTCAGGAGAAAACATTCACTCTTTCACCATTAAGTGTGTATTTCACAGATAGATTTTTGTGTCATTTATTTTTTTTATATTAATAGGCTTAAATTTTTTTTAATGTTTATTTTTGAGGGGGGGGGAGGGAGGCAGAAAGAGAAAGAGACACAGAATTTGAAGCAGGCTCCAGGCTCTGAGCTGTCAGCACAGAGCCTGATGTGGGGCTCGAACCCATGAACCGTGAGATCATGACCTGAGCCAAAGTCAGACGCTTAACTGACGGAGCCACCCAGATGTCTCAGTAGGCTTTTTTTTTTAAAGAGTAGTTTTAGGTTTGTAAAAAAAACTAGGCAGAAAGTACATAGAGTGCTTATGTATTCTGTCCCATATAGTTTCCTTTGTTAACATTTTGCATTATTATAATACATTTGTTACAATCAATATTGCTACACTATTTTTTATGCACAAAAATGTTTATTTGAATTTTGAAAGATTATATAATATTAGTAACATTTTAATTTTGAAGTTTATAGAATATTCTTATACTCAAGTTTTAATTTACTAAAATGGCACATAATAAGTATAAAACTATATTTTATATGTGATTGTTTGCATTGGAAGGGCATTCCAAAACATTTTTTTCTATTTTAACACATATTAATTTATTTATATTTGCTTTTTAATTTACAACCAAATTAGTTAGTATATAGTGCAATAATGATTTCAGGAGTAGAATCCAGTGATTCATCCCCTACATATAACACCCAGCGCTCATCCCAACGAGTGTCTTCCGTAATGCCCCGTGCCCATTTAACCCATCCCTCCACCCACGTCCCCTCCAGCAACCCTCAGTTTGTTCTCTGTATCTATGAGTCTGCTGTGTTTTGTCTCCCTCCCTGTTTTTATATTGTTTTTTGAAAATTTTTTTATTAACTTGTTCTATTTTTTATTTTTTAAAATTTACATCCAAATTAGCATATAGTGCAACAATGATTTCAGGAGTAGATTCCTTAGTGCCCCTTACCCATTTAGCCCATCCTCCCTCCCACAACCCCTCCAGTAACCCTCACTTTGTTCTCCATATTTATGAGTCTCTTCTGTTTTGTCCCCCCTCCCTGTTTTTATATTATTTTTGTTTCCTTCCTTGTGTTCATCTGTTTTGTCTCTTAAAGTCCTCATATGAGTGAAGTCATATGATTTTTCTCTTTCTCTGACTGATTTCATTTAGCATAATACCCTCCAGTTCTATCCACGTAGTTGCAAATGGCAAGATTTCATCCTTTTTGATTGCCAAGTAATACTCCATTGTGTAGATATACATCTATTTTATTTTTTTTAATGTTTGTTTATTTTTGAGAGACACGGAGCATGAGCAGGAGAGGGGCAGAGAGAGAGATTGGGAGACACAAGATCTGAAGCAGGCTCCAGGCTCTGAGATGTCAGCACAGAGCCCGACACGGGGCTTAAACCCACAAACTGCAAGATCATGACCTGAGCAGAAGTCGGATGCTTAACCGACTGAGCTACCCAGGTGCTCCAGTTGTTTTTGCTTCCCTTCCCTTCCCTTATGTTCATCTGTTTTGTATCTTAAATTCCACATGAGCGAAGTCATATGATATTTGTCGTTCTCTGACTGACTAATTTCACTTAATATAATATACTCTAGTTCCATCCATGTTGTCGCAAATGGCAAGATTTAATTCTTTGTGATTGTTGAATAATACTCCATCGTATATATATACCACATCTTTATCCATTCATCTGTTGATGGACATTTAGGCTCTTTCCATACTTTGGTTATTGTCAATAGCACTGCTTTAAACATTGGGGTGCATGTGCCCCTTTGAAACAGCATACCTATATCCTTTGGATAAATACCTAGTAGTGAAATTGCTGGATTGCAGGGTAGTTCTATTTTTAATTTTTTGAGGAATCTCCATACTGTTTTCCATAGTGGCTGTACCAGTTTGTATTCCCACCAGCAGTTCAATATTGCTATATTATTAATTAAAATCCATAGTTTGCATTAGGGTTTAGTCTTCGTGTTGTATAATACAATGGGTTGGCAAATGTCATAATGTAACATACCCACTATTACAGTATCATACAGAATAATTTTACTGCCCTAAAAATCTCTTGTCTTCCAACTTTTGCTCCCTTCACTCTCTTGAGTCCCTGGCCACTACTTATCTTGTAACTGTCTCTATTTTTCCCTTTTCCAGAATGTCACATGATTGGGATCATATAGTATATAGCCTTTTCAGACTTGCTTCTTTCACTTATCAGTATGCATTTAAGTTTCTTCCATATCTTTTCAAGCCAGATTGCTCATTATTTATTTATTTTAAATTTTATGTATTATTTAAAAAAATTGAAGTATAGCTGACACTGGATGCTTTTTTTTTTTTTTTTTTTTTTTTAACTGCTGAATAATATTCCATTGTCTGGATGTGCCACAGTTTGTTTACTAAAAGACATCTTGGCTTCTTCTAAGTTTTGGGAATTGTGAATAAACTTGCCCTGAATATCCATGTGGAAGTTTTTGTGTAGACATAACTTTTCAACAACTTTGGGTAAATATAAAGGAGCATGATTGCTAGATTGAATGGTAAGAGTATGTTTAGTTTTGTCAGAAATCACAAAACTGTCTCTAAAGGCTTTCAAAAGAGTCTTTCGTTTTGCATTCCTACCAGAAATGACTGCAAGCTCCACATCCTTACTGGCATTTGGTGGAACTGGTGCTTTTTGATGTATAAAAGGAAATAGAATGTTTTCCCTTATACATGTACCATTTCCATTATTATCTTAAACTGGAAGATGAAGGATAAAACACAATAGGCACAATTAAACAATACATTATGTAGTCAGACATAAAACCATCTCTGTTTATCTCTGTCATTTTGTCACTTGGAGTAAGTCTTTTCCTTATTAGGCCTTTAAGTTGCTTAAATCTAAGACATGGGGGATGATAGGAAGTTTTGTTAAGATGAACTATGATACCTATGTATGTGAAGTACATTCTGACACTTTTATCCATCTAGTCTTGAAATGTATGGAGTATCCATTGTGTTTCTTGAGCTGCAACAGGCACTAGGAGCACATAGTTGGAGCTGGAGGAGACAGAGAAGCTAGCCAAGATACTTCTGTGTGGTAAGTGCTCCTGTGAAGATGTATCCCAGGAGCTTTGAAGGCATGCAGAAAGGTTTTCTAGAACAAGTCACTGTGGTTTCAGAGGACAAGAGCTACCAAGTATAACAATTTTGGAGATGTGGGGGAAGGGAAAGAAGTCTCTGCGGGTAAAGGGAATGGGGTAGCAGATACTGTTAAGGGTATATCAGCCCCCACTTCCTTTTCCTTCTAGGCACAAGGGAGGAAACTATATTTCTTGTCTCACTGCAGTTGCATGGGGCTATGTGTGTTCTCACCAGTGGACTGTGGACAGAAGTGATTCACACTAGACTCATCTCATAGGAAGACCTCCTGTGATTTTCCATGGGTTCTCTTTCATTCTCTCTCGCCTGCATCTTTGGTGGGCTGGGTGTAGTGGTCTAGCTAAACATTCTGAGGCCTTACATCATTGGCTTTTCTAACATGCAGTGGGGTTGAAGACCATGCCCTGGAATAGTCTTCCTCAAAGGATTCAGAGAATCAAACCCTATGGAAAATAATTATAGTGACTATCTTCTCCATCCCTGCAAGGAAGGTACTTATTATCCATCATTATGGATTAATAGGAAATGGGTAATTCATCACATGTAGTAGATGTCTAAGGGGATTAGGGATTAAGTCTTTCATGGAACCTTATTGAGAAGGGCTGCCCTGGAGGATATTGGAGCTACCGAATGGAAAGAACTTGGGTTCCTGAATAACTGAGTAGAGCAGAGAACAACTGCTGACCTGCACTGGATTGTGACTTGAGTGACAAGGAAACCTTAATGTGTTAAGTGACCAAAATGTCAGGGTTATTTGTTATATCAGCCCACCATAACTAATACAAATAACAAATGCTAATATATTGTGGCTGCAGAAGGCCCAGGGAATTGAGGTCAAATAATTTATTCTAGTTTGAATAATGATTCGATATTTACCTGAGGTTGGGTTGAGTTGAGGGAGAAGATGCTGTGGTTAACATTGAGGTTGGCCAGCCGTGCGGTGGCCATATGATCAAGAGTCTTGTATGAATTTTTAGGCAATTTTAGTTTTACTCTAAACGTAACGGGATTCCATTTATCCTAAGGTTTTTCACTGAATAGTTTAACAGTTTCCCAACTTTGGAATACTACTTCCAAGTAAATCTGTAATCCAAGTGAAACCAAGGCCCCTAATGTGATCGGAAACCTAAAAAGGATGACCACATTGCAGTTTTCGATATGGAATGATGAAAGCAGGATTAAGAAAACTGGATGAAGGCTTCCCTCACCTCCCAGAAAATCAGATTATATTTGCCATTCATTCCAACTGACCACTAGCCCTAGAGATGTGCAGAGAAGGAAGCCAAGAAGCCAGTGCTTAAACTCACATGATTTTATATTTCCTTTTCTATTCTGCTACACAATTAATGCATCAGCTTACTGAACCAAGCAGAGCGATGAAACAATACAATTAGGAATAGTAAGCCTAGGGCAACAATAGCTACTCACGCTTTATGTAGATACCTCAGTACTTAACTCTGTAGTGGAATCCTGAGTAAGCACCATCCCCTGGATGTTGATTCAGTTAAGAATATTAGTGCAAAGGCAAGTAATCAGGAGGCACTGCTAACCTTCACCTTCACTTCAAAGTACTAGCAATGGTACTTGAACCTCATGTGCCTGGTTTTGCTTGGCTTTTGTTTTTAGTGGTCGATTTAGTTTTGATGTCTGAAAAGTCGGGATGATTCTATAAATCTACAGACATGCACATAAACACATGGTTTCTCAAGCTTATGTTATTCTCTTGGGTTGAAAGACAGGAAAGAAAAAAACTGCTTTAGGAAATGCTGGAGTACTACCTTTTAGGAAGCTTAAACACTGTTCAGAAGGAAACCTGAGAAATTAGGGTCCACGTCTTTCTGGATGTTTGTCTGAGTCATATTTTCCAATCTATTATGAGAAACCTGAATAGGGCAATCATTTTGAAGATGGCTTTGACCTTTACCAAGAAGAAGGAGGCAATTACATTCAATGCTATCTAGTCCACAATCAGTCATTGTGCTGACTGGGCCTGCTTTCCTTGAGAAAGCTTATTTTTCTTCTTTCTTGTTGCTCATGGGCCTTGTCACTGATGATTCTTCTACTGCAGGAAGTCTCATTTGCGAAGAATCATAGACTGTACCAGGCTCCCATCCTCAGGAACAGGATGGATGGAGAAGACAAGACTTACCAGCTGTCACATTTGGTGATGCTGAATTCATAGTGCCCTTTTCAGGATCTGTTGTCTGTCAAGTAATCTGTGTGGTGTGGATAAGTCACTGAACAGCTCTGGGTCTCTCTGTTTTCACCTGTCTCTTGGCACTCAGAAATGTTTATAAAATTGATTAGGTCATATTCTTGGAGTTTATCACCTATCTCTCCTAAAGGGAACTGTGGGACTATTAATTCTTCAGTCATTCTAAAGTGGTTAGTAATTAAAAAGGCATTTTAAACTTGTTTCTAGGGGGAAATTCTCCCACAAAAATACTGATTTTGCTGGTGGGATGGTACCTGCCGTATAGGTAAAATTTCTCTCCGCGCTCTGTAGGAAAGCCAGAAGAGTTCAAAGATTAAATTTATTTCCAAACAGAAGCATCTCCAAGGAAAAATATGCAACACAGTGAAATGATTACAAGGGTGGTTTTGGGGCCAAGCAGTCTGGGTTCAAAACGCAATTTTGCTACTTAGTATCCATATGAGCTTGGGCAAGTCTTTCAACCTTGCTCCGTTTTCTCATCCCACTGCTATGGGAGACCATAGCCGAATCTTCATTTTAGGGTTGTTTTGGGATTAGTTTAGACGGTAGTATTTGTAAAATGCTTGTAACTATGCTTGGCACATATTTATTGCTATGTGTTTAATGAAATAAATATATTTTGTTGGTGCTTCTTATTCTACCTCTCCTAGTAGAATTATGTATTTATTTGTATTTGTATTTTACTTTAAATGGAACGGACATCCACCTACCTTTCAAATCTTCAGTGGAATAGATCCTGTGATAAAGGCATAAATTTTTCAAGCTCTCAGCTTATCTGCCAATATGGGAAATCGCAGAGACATTCCTTAAACTTCCCGGAGAGGAAAAAAAAAAATCTGTGTCTGTGTCTGCATCTATATCTATCTCTATTGATGCTCTATTTTGGGAAACAAATGCCATTGGAAATAAGGCCTTAATTATGGTTAGAGCTCTTTCCTTATTTTCTCATGGACTGTTCAGGATATATTAAAGCTAGTCATAGTAATAAGTTTCTTGGATTATTAATACACCTTCTTACATGTTGTCTTCTTGATAACTGAATTTTCAGGTCTGTCCAGAAAATGTTTCATATGTAAGATCAAATGCCTCTTTTCTTGTATTAAAGGGATTTATATCACTTATTGTTCTCTTAAGAAAAATTTGCTTCTGCTAGAACTGACTGGTCTCTATGGGAACTCCTAAAATATTTGATCAGCAGAGCTTCCAGAGGTCATATGGGCTGGGAGTGGAAATACAAGGATAGAACCTGGAGAGAAAAATGGAGGACGATATACATCAATACAGTTACAATAAACTGTTTTGTAAACTTGTAGTTCTGCAAACATGTAAATATTGAACAGCAGCACATCAGTGCCTTACTAGGCATATAGTTAGCCATCCCAGAGCAAATAAATCCCATTACTTTTTCTGATCTACTCAATCTCCTTGCCTTCAGGCTGGATTGTAACTCATCATACCGAACAGATGAATGTCTGTTCAGTTTTTGTTGTGGCTGTTCTCAACTTATGTTTAATTTTCAACCACACAATGGTTTTGGGAGGTATGGTGATCTTCTCTGTCTGAGAATCCTGAAAATTAAATCACATAGTTGTGTGCAGCAAGTTGCAAATGGGTTTTTATTTGCTTTTTGGTTGGTTTGTTCAAGGCATTTTTGTTTGTTGTATTATTGGCCTGAAAAATGTGAGGTTTCAACCAGATATCCTTTACAGAAATATGATTGTATGTAACTTGAAAAAGAATTTTTTTACATCATAAAACTTTAAATCCTGATGAGACTATTACGTATTTTTTTTTTAATAGTCAAAGACACACGGCTGGAGGAAGAATCTGTAAAGTCTGTTTTATTTTTTCATCTCAAATGAGAAGGACTGAATTATCAAGCATGAAATTGCCATCTGTGCTACCCCTCCCTGCCCTCCACATTTTAAATAATTTTTTAGCAGACCAGGTGAAATCAGAAATTTGTTTTAGAAAGGATTATGTTATCGTACAACTGAATGTATATATCCATTCATCTACTTGGGTCAACAACTTCTCAGTATAAAAATATGAATGAGATAAAATTTTCTTTCTCCCTTTGCTCCTCTAGCCTCAGACTAATAATAAATGCAACTGGTTTTGCAAGCATTTGGCATAGCCAGGCACGGTGCTGAGTGCTTTGCGTTCATTATTTCTCTTAGTCCTTTCAAGAACCTCCTTAGGTGGACATAATAGTATAATTATTCCCACACCATAGTTGAAGGCACTGGGACTGGGAGAGATTAAATAACTCCTCAAATACCAGCATTTGGGGTCATTGTTGGATGTATATCCATCTCATTAGACTACTCTTGAGCCCACGAACATTATTCTGACTTTTCTCACACTCACTGCTTTGTTTGTGATGTTTCTCTGCCTAGAGTGTTCTTCTTCCACCTCTGCCCATTGAAAATCAACACATTTTTCTTTTTTTTTTCAATATATGAAATTTATTGTCAAGTTGGTTTCCATACAACACCCAGTGCTCATCCCAAAAGGTGCCCTCCTCAATACCCATCACCCACCCTCCCCTCCCTCCCACCCCCCATCAACCCTCAGTTTGTTCTCAGTTTTTAAGAGTCTCTTATGCTTTGGCTCTCTCCCATTCTAACCTCTTCTTTTTTTCCTTCCCCTCCCCCATGGGTTTCTGTTAAGTTTCTCAGGATCCACATAAGAGTGAAAACATATGGTATCTGTCTTTCTCTGTATGGCTTATTTCACTTAGCATCACACTCTCCAGTTCCATCCACGTTGCTACAAAGGGCCATATTTCATTCTTTCTCATTGCCACGTAGTACTCCATTGTGTATATGAACCACAATTTCTTTATCCATTCATCAGTTGATGGACATTTAGGCTCTTTCCACAATTTGGCTATGATCAACACATTTTTCAAAGCCCAATTGAAAGCTGTGTCTTCTCTGTGAACTTCTGTTGGCCTTGTCAGAATTACACCTCCCCTCTCCAGTGCTCTTTCCTATAAAACATATTTATATTTTGACTTTAAGTGTATTAATACCCTTATGGTATTCACAAATCAAATCTTGTAGCATAATTATTGGTGCACACGTATGTTCTCTTCACTAGGATGTGAGGTACCTGAAGAGAAGGACTGACTATCCTTTGCTGCACATTCCTTGAGGGCAAATATGTTTGAGTCACTTATATAATTATTTATATTTATTTATATCTCATCCTATTTTAGAGGGAATTCAAAGAGGATCTAAGAAAACAGAAAACATAATTAGATATCCTAAGAAAGGAACAAGGGCAGGGACATAGAGTGGAACCAGAAAAATGGATTTAACAATGCTTACCATATGATCTACATATAAATTTATTTTGAATATAAGCTTTCTAGCAACCCACATATTCTCTTTTTGTATTCTTGTTGCTAAATGCAGGGTCAGGGATATAGGAGGGTCAGAGAATACTTATTGATTTGAATGCCTGCCTGCCAGATAAGGGGGGATAGTGGAGAAAAGAATGGAATTTGAAATTAGACCACTTTTTAAAGGACAGTAAGAATAAGATACTGATAATACAGTGAACTGCACGTATTTAAAGTGTACAATTCAATCAATTTTGACACATAGAGACATTTTTGAAACCATTGCCAAAAACAAGATAATGAAAATAATCATCACTCCCCAAAGTTACCTTGTATTCCTTTGTAATCCCTCTTTCCCACTCTTCCCCACCTACTCAGACAACCACATTTCTCTCGCTATAGGTTAGTTTGCAATTCTTAGAAGTTATATAAATGGAATCAAATAGTATGTACACGTTTTGTCTGGCTTTTTTCACTCATCGTAATTTTGAGAGTCATCCATATTGTAGTGTGCACGAATCATTATTTCTTATTACTGACTACTAGTCCATGGTTTCGATATGCTACAAGTCGTTTATCCATCTACCTGTTGATGAGTATTTGGTTGTTTTATGGTTTGACTATTCCAAATAAAGTGGTTCCTATGAACCTTTAGGTACAAGTATCTGTATGATCATATGCTTTCATTTTTCTTGGCGAGATTCTTAAGAGTGAAATGGCTAGATTATATTAGATGTGTGTTTAACTTTTAAAGAAACTGGTAAAATGTTTTCCAAAGCAGTAATGACATTTTATATATCTATCGGTAATGTATGAGAGTTCTAGTTCCTCTGTCTCCTTGCTAAAACTTGGTATGAGCAATTTAAAAAATTTTAGCTGCTCTAATAAATGTTTGTGGTCTATTTCTATAATGACTAATGATATTGAACATCTTTTTCTGTGCTTATTTTCCATCATCTATCCTCTTTGGCAAAGTGTCTATTCATATCTTTTCTATAATTTTCCACACTTTCACTGAATTTTTTCTTATTACTGAGCTTTCAGAATTATTCATATATTCTAGATAGATATCTTTTTTTTTTAATGTTTATTTATTTTTGAGACAGGGAGAGACAGAGCATGAACGGGGGAGGGTGAGAGAGAGAGGGAGACACAGAATCGGAAGCAGGCTCCAGGCTCTGAGCTGTCATCACAGAGCCTGACGCGGGGCTCGAACTCACGGACCGTGAGATCATGACCTGAGCCGAAGTCGGCCGCTTAACTGACTGAGCCACCCAGGCGCCCCATAGATAGATATCTTTTAACAGATACATGATTTTCAAATTTTTATCACATTCTATAGCTTTTATTTTCATCTCCTTAATATAGTAACTTTCTAAGACACTGTTGAAGAAGATTTTTTAAAAAATTTTTTAAACTTAAAAATTTTTTAAAATTTACATCCGAGTTAGTTAGCATATAGCACAACAATGATTTCAGGAGTAGATTCTTTAATGCCCCTTACCCATTTAGCCCATCTCCCCTTCCACAACTTCTCCAGTAACCCTCTGTTCTCCATATTTAAGAGTCACTTATGTTTTGCCCCCTCCCTGTTTTTATATTATTTTTGCTTCCCTTCCCTTATGGTCATCTGTTTTGTCTCTTAAAGTCCTCATATGAGTGAAGTCATATGATATTTGTCTTTTCTGACTAATTTCATTTAGCATAATACCCTCCAGTTCTATCCATGTAGTTGCAAATGGCAAGATTTCATTCTTTTTGATTGCCGAGTAATACTCTATTTGTGTGTGTGTGTGTGTGTGTGTGTGTGTGTGTGTGTGTATGTGTGTGTGTGTGTGTGTGTGTGTGTGTGTATATATATAAACACTGTATATATATAGTGTATATATATAGTGTATATATATAATATAAAATATATATATACCACATATAAAAATATATACCACATCTTTATCCATTCATCCATCGACGGACATTTGGGCTGTTTCCATACTTTGGCTATTGTTGATAGTGCTGCTATAAACATTGGGGTACATGTGCCCCTTTGAAGCAGCATACCTGTATCCCTTGGATAAATACATGGTAGTGCAATTGCTGGGTCATAGGGTAGTTCTATGTTTAATTTTTTGAGGAACCTCCATACTGTTTTCCAGAGTGGCTACGCCAGTCTGCACTCCTACCAGCAGTACAAAAGGGATCCTCTTTCTCCGCATTCTCGCCAACATCTGTTGCCTGAGTTGTTAATGTTAGCTATTCTGACAAGTGTGAGGTGGTATCTCATTGTAGTTTTGATTTGTGTTTCCCTGATGATGAGTGATGTTGAGCATTTATTCATGGGTCTGTTGGCCATCTGGATGTCTTCTTTGGAAAATTGTCTATTCATGTCTTTTGCTCATTTCTTCACTGGATTATTTGTTTTTTGGGTGTGGAGTTTGGTAAGTTCTTTATAGATTTTGGATACTAACCCTTTATCTGATACGTCGTTAGCAAATATATTTTCCCATTCTGTCAGTTGCCTTTTAGTTTTGATGATGTTGAAGAAGATTTTTATTTCGATGAAGTTCAGTGTATCACTTTGTTCTTTCATGGATTGTGCCTTCAGTGTTGTAGCTAACAATTTTTGCCTAATCCAAGGTTGCAAAGGTTTTTAATCTGTTTTTCTTCTAAAAAATTTTATAGTGTTTTAGGTTTTGCATTTAGGTTTATGAACTATTTTGAGGTAATTTTTGTATATGGTATGAGGTATGGATTGGAGTTTCATTGTTCTTTGTTTTTAGGTTTGTTTTTGCATATGGATGTCCAGTTGTTCCAACATCATTTTTTTTTCCAGTTTGTTTACTTTTGAGAGAGAGAGAGAGAGAACACATACTCATGGGAGAGGCAGAGTGAGAAAGGATCCTGTACAGCAGAGCCTAAGCCTGACCTGAGCCGAGACCAAGAGTTAGATGCTTAATCAACTAAGCCACCCAGATTCCCCATCCTGTATCATTTTTTTAATTTCAATTCAAGTTAGTTAACGTACAGTGTAGTCTTGGCTTCAGGAATAGAACCCAGTGATTCATCTGTTACATATGGCACCCAGTGCTCATCCCAAAAAGTACCCTCCTAATGCCCATCACCCATTTAACCCATCCCTCTACTCACCACCCCTTCAGCAACCCTCAGTTTGTTCTCTGTATTTAATATCTGTTATTAATCTGTTAATAACAGATCTGTTGTGTTTCTCAAATTCCACATATGAGTGCAATCATATATCTGTCTTTCTCTGACTTATTTCGCTTGCCATAATACCCTTTAGTTCCATCCACATTGTTGCAAATGGCAAGATTTCATTCTTTTTCATCACCAAGTAGTATTCCATTGTGTGTGTGTGTGTGTGTGTGTGTGTGTGTGTGTGTGTGTATGTATGTGTGTGTGTGTGTGTGTGTGTGTGTGTGTATGCACATACATACCACATCTTCTTTATCCATCTATTAGTCAATGGAAATTTGGGCTCTTTCCTTAGTTTGACTACTGTTAATAGCGTTGCTATACATATTGGGGTGCATATGCCCCATGGAATCAGCATTTTCGTATCCTTGGGATAAATTCCTAGTAGTGCAATTGCTGGGTTGTAGGGTAGTTCTATTTTTAAATATTTGAGGGACCTGTTTTCCAGAGTGGTTGCACCAGTTTGCATTCCCACCAGCAGTGCAAAAGGGTTCCTCTTTCTCTGCATCCTCGCCAACATCCTGAGCTGTAAATTTTAGCCACTCTGACCTGTGTGAGGTGGTATCTCAGTGTGGTTTTGATTTGTATTTCCCTAATAATGAGCGATGTTGAGCATATTTTCATGTGTCTGTTTGCCATCTGGATGTCTTCTTTGGAAAAGTGTCTATTCATGTCTTTGGCCCATTTCTTCACTGGATTATTTGTTTTTTGATGGTTGAGTTTGAAAGTTCTTTATAGATTTTGGATACTAACCCTTTATCCAATATGTCATTTGCAAATATCTTCTCCCATTCTGTTGTTTGGCCTTTAGTTTTATTGATTGAAGTTTCCTTTGCCATGTAGAAGCTTTTTTTCTTGATGAGGTCCCAATGTTCATTTTTGCTTTTGTTTCCCTTGCCTCTGGAGACATGTGAAGTAAGAAGTTGCTGTGGCCTAAGTTGAAGAGGTTGCTGCCTGTTTTCTCCTGTAGGATTTTGATGGTTCTCTGTCTTACGTTTAGGTCTTTCATCCATTTTGAATTTATTTTTGTGTATGATGTAACAAAGTGGTCCAGGTTCATTCTTCTGCATGACTCTGTCTAGTTCTCCCAGCACCATTTGCTGAAGAAATGGTCTTTTTTTTTTTCTATTGGATACTCTTTCCTCTTTGTCAAAGATTCGTTCGCCGTATATTTGTGAGTCCATTTCTAGGTTCTCTATTCTATTCATTGATCTATGTGTCTGTTTTTGTGCCAATACCATACTGTCTTGATGATTACAGCTTTGTAATAGACCTTGAAGTCTGGAATTGTGATGCCTCCAAGTTTGGTTTTCTTTTTCAACATTACTTTGGCTATGTGGGGTCTTTTCTGCTTCCATAAAAATTTTAGGACTATTCTAGCTCAATTTTTGAAAAGACTTTCCTATTTCTACAAAATTGCGTTTGTACTGTGTTAAAAATCAGTTCTCCATATAAGTGTGTATCTGTATTTGAACACTTAATCTGTTTCATTGATCAACTGGTTTATCTTTATGTCAGTACTACACTATTTTGATTGCTATAGATTTATAAGGAGCCTTGAAATCAGGTAGTGTTAGTACTCTAAATTTATTCTTATATGAAGGTATTTGGCCATTATACGTCATTTTCATTTTTATATGAATTTAGAATCAGTTTGTCATTTTCTACAAAGAAAAACTGCTGGGATTTTGAATGAGAGTTCATTATATTTATAGACACTTTGGGGAGAAATGATATCTTAGCAATATTGAGTCATTTGACTCATGAATATTGTGTGTGTGTATGTGTGTTGTGTGAGTGTGTGTGTGTGTGTGCACGTATTTCCATTTATTTAGGTCTTCTCTCAACAATGTTGTAACATTTTTATTATTTACCACTTTCACATGTTTTGCCAAATTTATTCCTCATTGTTTTGGGTTCTGTTGCAAATGATGTTATTTTAAAATGTAAATTTCCAACTTTTCATTGCTAGCATATAAAAATACAATTGATTATTGTATTTTGATCTTATATTCTAAGACTTTTCTAAACAGTTATAAGTTCTGTGGCTTTTTTTTGTATGTGTAAATTTTATCAAATTTTCTGCATATACTTTTGTGAATCATGTCTTGCAAATACAATTTCACTTATGTCTTTTATTTCTTGTCTGATTGTGCCAGCTAGAAACTCCAGGACAGTGTTGCATAAGTGATGATAATAGATATCCATCTATTTTCCTGATCTTTGGGGGAAAGTTTTCAACCTTTCACCAAAAGTCTAATGCTAGCTGTAGGTTTTTTACAGATGTCTACTATCAAATTGAGGGAGTTTTCTTCTTTTTCTAGTTTGTGGAGAGTTTTATCAGAAATGGATATAGGATTTTGTCAAGTGCTTTGTATGTCTATTGAGATGATCATATAATTTGCTTTTTTAGATTGTTAGTATGGTGAATTACCTTGATTGGTTTGTAAATGCTAAACTTACCTGATATTCTTCATAAAAGCACCACTTTGTCATGGTGTATTATTCTTTTTATACATTATTAGATTTACTACAATTTTGTTTAGAATTTTTGCATCTGCATTAATAAAATACATTAGTCTGTAGTTTTCTTTTATTGTAATAGCTTTGTCAGGATTTTGATATCAGCATAATTAATGCTGGCTTTAAGAATAAACTGGAGAGTGTGATGCTAAGTGAAATAAGCCATACAGAGAAAGACAGATACCATATGGTTTCACTCTTATGTGGATCCTGAGAAACATAACAGAAACCCATGGGGGAGGGGAAGGAAAAAAAAAAAAAAAAAGAGGTTAGAGTGGGAGAGAGCCAAAGCATAAGAGACTGTTAAAAACTGAGAACAAACTGAGGGTTGATGGGGGGTGGGAGGGAGGGCAGGGTGGGTGATGGGTATTGAGGAGGGCACCTTTTGGGATGAGCACTGGGTGTTGTATGGAAACCAATTTGACAGTAAATTTCATATATTAAAAAAAAAAAAAAAAAGAATAAATTGGAGCATACTCTTCCCTTTACAGTTTTCTGGAAAAGTTTGTTTGGAATTTGTGTTATTTCTTTGTTAGGTATTCAGTGGAATTCACCAGTGAATCCATCTAGTTCTGGAACATTCTTGTAATAAAAATAATAAAAGATTATTGAGATTACTTCTGCTTAGGTGAGCTTTGATAAGTTGTGTTTTTTGTCCATTTCATATAAGTGGTGAAATTTATTGGCCTAAAGTTATCCATCATAGTCTATTTTTTTCTTTTAATATTTGTGGAGTCTGTAATTATCTCTCATTTATGATACTTTATTCTTTTTATATTTTAAAATATTTGTTTATTTTTGAGAGAGAGAGAGCAAGCAAGCGAGCGAGCATGAGAGCAGGGTAGGGGCACAGAGAGAGGGAGACAGAGGATCCAAACTAGGATCTGTGCTGACTGCAGAGAGCCATTGTGATGCAGGGCTCAAACTCACAAACCATGAGATCAGGACCTGAGCCGAACTTGGATGCTTAACTGACTGAGCCACCCAAGCACCCCTTCTTCCTGATACTTTAAATTTGTGTCTTCACTGTTTTTTGCTTTTCGTGATAAGTCTGGGTAGAGGTTTTTTCATTTTATTCACTTTTTTTTTCAAAGAATGAGATTTTAATATTTTTGTGTTGTTTGCATTGATTGCTTTTCTTTATTATTATAATATTCTTAGTTCTACTAACTTTGTTAATTTACTCTTCTTTTCCTAGTTTCCTAACTTGGAAGTTGAGGTCATTGATTTGAGAGCTTTCTTCTTTTTTTAATATAGACATTTAACGGTATAAATTTCTCCATAGGTACTACTTCAGTGGTGTCTTATAAATTTTAACCTGTTGTCCTTTATATTTCATTCGGTTCAAAATGTGTTCCACTTTTCCTTTTGGTATCTTCTTTGATGCATGTATTACTTAGATGCATGTTGGTTAGATTCCAGTTATTTTGGAATATTTTTAGATGTCTTTCTGTTACCAATTTCTAATTTAATCCTTTTTCGTCAGAGAATGAATTTTCCATGACTTGAGTGCTGCCAAATTTATTGATACTTATTTTATGTCATAGAATACCATCCATTTTGGAAAATAATATGTATGCACTCTAAAAGAATGTGTGTGTTAGCAATATTTGGGCGGAGTGGTTTAGGTCTAGTTGATAGTGTTCAAATCTTTTATATCCTTATTGACTTCTCTCTGTCTGCCATATATTGAGAGGATTTTGAAATCTCTGGCTATAATGAGAGAGTTGTCTATTTATCTTTTTACTTTTGCCTCATTTATTTTGAACTGTGTTTTTAGATTTAGGATTGTTATGCCTTTTTGATAAATTGATCCCTTTATCATTGTGGAATGACCATCTTTATTGCTGGTAATATTGTCTGCTCTCAAATTTTTATTGTCAGACAAAGCCATTCTTACTTTGTATTACTATTAGTATGTCACATCTTTTATTTAGTATATTTGTTTTTTGACTTTTACCTTATTTGTGTCTTTAGATTTCAGGTGTGTTTTTGTAGTCGGGTCTTAATTATTTTGCCTTTATCTACTTAAAAATCTTTTTAATGAGGTATGTGAGCCATTTATATTTAATATGATTAGTGATATGCTTAGGTATAAATATATCAACTTGCTACTCATTTTATATTTGTTTCATCATATATAGTTATCCATTTTGATTTCCTGTTTTTTTGGCTTATTAGAAGTTTTTTAAAAAAAGATTCTTTTTTATCTCCTTTCTTGGCCTATTAACTGTATTTTTTATTTTGCTTTAATGTTCATAATATATGTCTATTAATATAATATATTGAAGATTACCTTTAATTGATATTATACTACTTTACATATAGTTTAAGAACATTAAAATAGTAGATTTCCATCTCTCCTCCAACTTTGTGTTATTTTGTCATTTTTTTACTTCTATATGTATTATAAACCTAACACTAGATTATTATTTTTATTTAAAGTCAGTTCTTTTTTAAAGAACTTAAATAACAAGAAAAATGATATGTTTACTGATGTAGTTACCATTTCTGGTGTTCTTTGTTCCTTTGTGTAGATCTATATTTCCATCTGTTATAATTTCCTTCTGTTTGAAAGACTACCCTTTATAGTAGTTTTGGTTTACTAGTGATGGATTCTTTTAGCTTTAGTATTTCTGAAAGTCTTGATTTGTCTTCAGTTTGTTTTTGAAACCTCCTCAATTTATCTGTCTATCTATAATTTATTTAAGCAGTCTGTACACCTGACATGGACTTGAACTCATGACCCCAAGATCAAGAGTTGTATGCTCTACAGACTGAATCAGCCAGTACTCCTTATTATTATTTTTTAAATTTTAATTTCAGGATAGTTAACATACAGTGTTATATTAGTTTCAGGTGTGCAATGTACTGATTCAACAATTCTGTGCTTTAGTGCTCATCAAGATTAGTGTACTCTTAATCCCCTTCACCTATTTTACCTATCACCCCATCTACCTTCTCTCTGGTAGCAATCAGTTTGTTCTCTGTAGTTAAGAGTCTGTGTTTTGGTTTGTCTTTTTCCTTTGTTTCTTAAATTACACATATTAGTGAAATCATTGTATTTGTCTTTCTCTGACTGACTGGCTTATTTTCCTTCGCATTATACTCTCTAGCTCCATCCATGTTGTTGCAAATGGCAAGATTTCACTCTTTTTAGGGGTGAATTATATTCCATTGTGTATATATACCACATCTTCTTTATCCATTCATCTATTGATAGACACTTCAGCTGCTTCCATAATTTGGCTATTGTAAATAATGCTTCAGTAAGCAGAGGGTGCATGTATTTCTTTGAATTAGTGTTTTTGTATTTCTTGGGTAAATACCCAGTAGTATGATTACTGGATCATAGGTATTTCCATTTTTAACTTTCTGAGGAAACTCCATACTGTTTTTCAGAGTGGCTGCACCAGTTTGTATTCCTACCAACAGTGCAGGAGGGTTCCTCTTTTTCCACATCCTCGCTAACACCTGTTGTTTCTTGTGTGGTTGATTTTAGCTATTCTGACAGTTGTGAGGGGGATATCTCAATTGCTTTGCATTTCATTGATGATGAGTGATGTTGAACGTCTTTTCATGGGTCTATTGGTCATCTGTATTCCTTATTTGGAGAAACATCTGTTCATGTCTTCTGCCCATTTTTTAATTGGATTATTTGCTTTTTTTGTGTTGGGTTGTATTTCTTTGTATATTTTGGATACAACGATTTATCAAAGATGTCATTTGCAAATATCTTCTCCTATTCAGCAAGTTGTCTTCTTGTTGTGTTGATTGTTTTCTTTGCTGTGGCAGAAGCTTTTTTTTTTTTTTTTTTTGAGGGGAGGGGCAGAGAGAGAGGGAGAGAGAGAGTCTTAAGTACGTTCCATGCTCAACATGGATCCAGACATGGGGCTTGATCTCATGACCTTGAGATCATGACCCAAGTCAAAGTCGGATGCTTAACTGACTGAGCCACCTAGGTGCTCCAGAAGCTTTTTGTTCTGATGTAGTCCCAATAGTTTATTTTTGCTTCTGTTTCCCTTGCCTCGGGAGATATATCTAGAAAAATATTGCTATGTTTGGTGTCAGTGAAATTACTACCTGTGTTCTCATCTAAGATATTTATGGTTTCAGGTCTCACAATTGGGTCCTTATTCCATTTTGAATTTATCTTTGTATATGGTCTAAGCCGGTGGTTCAGTTTCGTTGTTTTGCACAGAGTCATCCAGTTCTCCCAATACCATTTGTCAAAGAGCCTTTTTTCCACTGCATATTCTTTCTTCTTTTGTTGAAGAATAATTCACCGTGTAAACATGGGTTTATTTCTGGGCTTTCTATTTCCATTCCATTGATTTATATTTCTGTTTTGGTGCTTGTTCCATACTGTTTTGATTACTACAGCTTTGGAGTATAACATGAAATCTGGAATTGTGATACTTCCAGCCTTTTCTTTTTCAAGATTGTTTTGGCTATTTGGGGTCTTCTCTGGTTCTGTACAAATTTTAGGATTGTTTTTTCTAGTTTGGTGAAAAATGTTGTCAATATTTTGATAAGGGTTGCATTAAATATTTAGATGCTTTGAGGAATATGGGCATTTTAACAATATTTGTTTTTTTCAGTCCCTGATCATGGAATATCTTTCCCCTTGTTTATGTCATCTTCAGTATCTTTCCTCAGTGTTTTATAGTTTTTAGAGTACAGGTCTTTCACCCCTTTGGTATTTGTTATCTTTGGTGCAGTTGTAAATGGGATTACTTTCTTAATTTCTCTTTCTGTTGCTTCATTATTAGCATATAAAAATGTCACAATTTCTGTACATTGTGTATCTTGCGACATTTCTGAAAGCATTGATCAGTTCTAGTGGTTTTTGGTGGAGTCTTTAGGGCTTTCTATATATAGTATCATGTCATCTGTAAATAGTGAAATTTAACTTCTTCCTTGCCAATTTGGATACCTTTTTTCCTTTTGTGTGATTGTTGTGGCTAGGATTTGCAGTACTATGTTAAATAATAGTAGTGAGAATGCACATCCCTGTCTTGTTCCTGACCTTAGGGGAAACACTCTCAGTTGTTCACTATTGAGTATGATGTCAGCTGTGGGTTTTCATATATGGCCTTTATTGCATTGAGGTATTTTCCCTCTAATCTTATTTTGTTGAGGGTTTTTATCATGAATGGATATTGTACTTTGCCAAATGTTTATTTGCATCTATTGAAATGATCATATGGTTTTTATGCCTTCTTTTGTTGATGTGATGTATCACATTGGTTGACTTGTGTGAATATTGAACCACTCTTCCATCCTAGAGATAAATCCCACTTGATTGTGGTGAGTGATTTTTTTAAATGTATTGTTGGGTTTGGTTTGCTAGTATTTTGTTGGAGATTTTTGCATTTATGTTCATCAGAGATATTAACCTGTAGTTACGTTTTTTGGCAGTGTCCTTATCTGGTTTTGGGATCAGGGTAATGCTGTCCTCATGGAATGAATTAGGAAGCTTTCCTTCCTCTTCTATTTTTTGGAATAGTTTGAGAAGACTAGGTATTAGCTCTTCTTTAAATGTTTGGTAGAATTCACCTGTGAAGCTGTCCGGCCCTGGACTTTTGTTTGCTGGACATTTTTTGATTACTGATTCAATTTTATTTCTGGTAATCAGTCTGTTCAAATTTTCTGTTTTTTTCTGATACAATTTTGGTATATGTGCTGCTGAAGCAAGCACTTTCTAATACAATTTTGGGAGGTTATATGTTTCTAGGAATTTATCCATTTCTTATAGGTTGTCCAATTTGTTGCCACACAATTTTTCATAATATTCTTTTACAATTTTTCATATTTTTGTGGTGTCAGTTGTTATTTCTCCCTTTTCATTTCTGATTTGATTTATTTGATACCAGTGCTCTCTGTCTCTTTTTCGATGAGTCTGGCTAAAGGCTTATTGATTTTGTTCATCTTTTCAAAGAACCACCTCCTGGTTTCATTGATCTGCTCTATTGTGTTTTAGTTTCTATTTTGTTTATTTCTGCCCTAATCTTTATTATCTCCTTCTTTCTATTGTTTTTGGGTTTTATTTATATTACAATATTATTGACTTTGTTTCACATGCTGTACATTTTATTCCAATGACTTATTTATTTCATAACTTGAAGTTTATACCTCTTAATCCCCTTCATCTAGTTTGTCCATCCCCTCCAATCCCCTCCCCTCTGGCAAGCACAGTTCTTTGTATTTATGAGTGTATTTTTGTGTGTTCATTTTTTTTATATTCCATATATAAGCAAAATCATATGATATTTGTCTTTGTCTCTTTTATTTTACATAGCACAATATTCTGTAGGTCTATCCATGTTGTTACAAATGGCAAGGTCTCCTTTTTTTTAATGGCTGAATAACATTCCATTGCATTTATATACAACTTCTTCTTTACCCATTGATCTATCAATGGACACTTGGGTTGTTTCCATATCTTGGCTATTGTAAATAATACTGCAGTAAACATAGGAGTGCATACATCTTTTTGAATTAGTATTTTTGTTTTCTGTGGGTAAATGCTCAGTATTTTAATTATTGGATCATGTGGTATTTCTATTTTTAATTTTTTGAGGGAATTTCTTATTATTTTCCACAGTGGCTGCACCAATTTACACTCCTACCAACAGTGTACAAGGATTGCCTTTCCTTCACATCCTTGCCAACACTTGTTATTTCTTGTCTTTTTACTACTAGCCATTCTGACTGGTATGTGGTGACATCTCATTGTGGTTTTGATTTGCATTTCCCCGATAGTGATGTTGAACATCATTTCATGTTTCTGTTGACCATCTGCATGTTCTTTGGAAAAATGTCTATTTAAGTTCTCTGCCCACTTTTAATTGTATTATTTGCCTTTTTTGGTGTTGAGTTGTATCAATTCTTTTTTTTTTTTTTTTTTGAACAGGATACTATTTATTTATTTATTTATTTATTTATTTATTTATTTTAATATATGAAATTTACTGTCAAATTGGTTTCCATACAACACCCAGTGCTCATCCCAAAAGGTGCCCTCCTCAATACCCATCACCCACCCTGCCCTCCCTCCCACCCTGTCCTCTCTCCCACCCCCCATCAACCCTCAGTTTGTTCTCAGTTTTTAACAGTCTCTTATGCTTTGGCTCTCTCCCACTCTAACCTCTTTTTTTTTTTCCTTCCCCTCCCCCATGGGTTTCTGTTATGTTTCTCAGGATCCACATAAGAGTGAAACCATATGGTATCTGTCTTTCTCTGTATGGCTTATTTCACTTAGCATCACACTCTCCAGTTCCATCCATGTTGCTACAAAAGGCCATATTTCATTTTTTCTCATTGCCACGTAGTATTCCATTGTGTATATAAACCACAATTTCTTTATCCATTCATCAGTTGATGGACATTTAGGCTCTTTCCATAATTTGGCTATTGTTGAGAGTGCCGCTATAAACATTGGGGTACAGGTGCCCCTATGCATCAGTACTCCTGTATCCCTTGGATAAATTCCTAGCAGTGCTATTGCTGGGTCATAGGGTAGGTCTATTTTTAATTTTCTGAGGAACCTCCACACTGCTTTCCAGAGCGGCTGCACCAATTTGCATTCCCACCAACAGTGCAAGAGGGTTCCTGTTTCTCCACATCCTCTCCAGCATCTATAGTCTCCTGATTTGTTCATTTTGGCCACTCTGACTGGCGTGAGGTGATATCTGAGTGTGGTTTTGATTTGTATTTCCCTGATAAGGAGCGACGTTGAACATCTTTTCATGTGCCTGTTGGCCATCCGGATGTCTTCTTTAGAGAAGTGTCTATTCATGTTTTCTGCCCATTTCTTCACTGGGTTATTTGTTTTTCGGGTGTGGAGTTTGATGAGCTCTTTATAGATTTTGGATACTAGCCCTTTGTCCGATGTGTCATTTGCAAATATCTTTTCCCATTCCGTTGGTTGCCTTTTAGTTTTGTTGGTTGTTTCCTTTGCTGTGCAGAAGCTTTTTATCTTCATAAGGTCCCAGTAATTCACTTTTGCTTTTAATTCCCTTGCCTTTGGGGATGTGCCGAGTAAGAGATTGCTACGGCTGAGGTCAGAGAGGTCTTTTCCTGCTTTCTCCTCTAAGGTTTTGATGGTTTCCTGTCTCACATTCAGGTCCTTTATCCATTTTGAGTTTATTTTTGTGAATGGTGTGAGAAAGTGGTCTAGTTTCAACCTTCTGCATGTTGCTGTCCAGTTCTCCCAGCACCATTTGTTAAAGAGACTGTCTTTTTTCCATTGGATGTTCTTTCCTGCTTTGTCAAAGATGAGTTGGCCATACGTTTGTGGGTCTAGTTCTGGGGTTTCTATTCTATTCCATTGGTCTATGTGTCTGTTTTTATGCCAATACCATGCTGTCTTGATGATGACAGCTTTGTAGTAGAGGCTAAAATCTGGGATTGTGATGCCTCCTGCTTTGGTCTTCTTCTTCAAAATTACTTTGGCTATTCGGGGCCTTTTGTGGTTCCATATGAATTTTAGGATTGCTTGTTCTAGTTTCGAGAAGAATGCTGGTGCAATTTTGATTGGGATTGCATTGAATGTGTAGATAGCTTTGGGTAGTATTGACATTTTGACAATATTTATTCTTCCAATCCATGAGCAGGGAATGTCTTTCCATTTCTTTATATCTTCTTCAATTACCTGCATTAGCTTTCTATAGTTTTCAGCATACAGATCTTTTACATCTTTGGTTAGATTTATTCCTAGGTATTTTATGCTTCTTGGTGCAATTGTGAATGGGATCAGTTTCTTCATTTGTCTTTCTGTTGCTTCATTGTTAGTGTATAAGAGTGCAACTGATTTCTGCACATTGATTTTGTATCCTGCAACTTTGCTGAATTCATGTATCAGTTCTAGCAGACTTTTGGTGGAGTCTATCGGATTTTCCATGTATAATATCATGTCATCTGCAAAAAGCGAAAGCTTGACTTCATCTTTGCCAATTTTGATGCCTTTGATTTCCTTTTGTTGTCTGATTGCTGATGCTAGAACTTCCAGCACTATATTAAACAACAGCGGTGACAGTGGGCATCCCTGTCGTGTTCCTGATCTCAGGGAAAAAGCTCTCAGTTTTTCCCCGTTGAGGATGATGTTAGCTGTGGGCTTTTCATAAATGGCCTTTATGATCTTTAAGTATGTTCCTTCTATCCCGACTTTCTCAAGGGTTTTTATTAAGAAAGGGTGCTGGATTTTGTCAAAGGCCTTTTCTGCATCGATTGACAGGATCATATGGTTCTTCTCTTTTTTTTTGTTAATGTGATGTATCACGTTGATCGATTTGCGAATGTTGAACCAGCCCTGCATCCCAGGAATGAATCCCACTTGATCATGGTGAATAATTCTTTTTATATGCTGTTGAATTCGATTTGCTAGTATCTTATTAAGAATTTTTGCATCCATATTCATCAGGGATATTGGCCTGTAGTTCTCTTTTTTTACTGGGTCTCTGTCTGGTTTAGGAATCAAAGTAATACTGGCTTCATAGAATGAGTCTGGAAGTTTTCCTTCCCTTTCTATTTCTTGGAATAGCTTGAGAAGGATAGGTATTATCTCTGCTTTAAATGTCTGGTAGAACTCCCCTGGGAAGCCATCTGGTCCTGGACTCTTATTTGTTGGGAGATTTTTGATAACCGATTCAATTTCTTCGCTGGTTATGGGTCTGTTCAAGCTTTCTATTTCCTCCTGATTGAGTTTTGGAAGAGTGTGGGTGTTTAGAAATTTGTCCATTTCTTCCAGGTTGTCCAATTTGCTGGCATATAATTTTTCATAGTATTCCCTGATAATTGTTTGTATCTCTGAGGGATTGGTTGTAATCATTCCATTTTCATTCATGATTTTATCTATTTGGGTCATCTCCCTTTTCTTTTTGAGAAGCCTGGCTAGAGGTTTGTCAATTTTGTTTATTTTTTCAAAAAAACAACTCTTGGTTTCGTTGATCTGCTCTACAGTTTTTTTAGATTCTATATTGTTTATTTCTGCTCTGATCTTTATTATTTCTCTTCTTCTGCTGGGTTTAGGCTGCCTTTGCTGTTCTGCTTCTATTTCCTTTAGGTGTGCTGTTAGATTTTGTATTTGGGATTTTTCTTGTTTCTTGAGATAGGCCTGGATTGCAATGTATTTTCCTCTCAGGACTGCCTTCGCTGCATCCCAAAGCGTTTGGATTGTTGTATTTTCATTTTCGTTTGTTTCCATATATGTTTTAATTTCTTCTCTAATTGCCTGGTTGACCCACTCATTCGTTAGTAGGGTGTTCTTTAACCTCCACGCTTTTGGAGGTTTTCCAGACTTTTTCCTGTGGTTGATTTCAAGCTTCATAGCATTGTGGTCTGAAAGTATGCATGGTATAATTTCAATTCTTGTAAACTTATGAAGGGCTGTTTTGTGACCCAGTATATGATCTATCTTGGAGAATGTTCCATGTGCACTCGAGAAGAAAGTATATTCTGTTGCTTTGGGATGCAGAGTTCTAAATATATCTGTCAAGTGCATCTGATCCAATGTATCATTCAGGGCCCTTGTTTCTTTATTGACCGTGTGTCTAGATGATCTATCCATTTCTGTAAGTGGGGTGTTAAAGTCCCCTGCAATGACCACATTCTTATCAATAAGGTTGCTTATGTTTATGAGTAATTGTTTTATATATCTGGGGGCTCGGGTATTTGGCGCATAGACATTTATAATAGTTAGCTCTTCCTGGTGGATAGACCCTGTGATTATTATATAATGCCCTTCTTCATCTCTTGTTACAGCCTTTAATTTAAAGTCTAGTTTGTCTGATATAAGTATGGCTACTCCAGCTTTCTTTTGGCTTCCAGGAGCATGATAAATAGTTCTCCATCCCCTCACTCTCAATCTAAAGGTGTCCTCAGATCTAAAATGAGTCTCTTGTAGACAGCAAATAGATGGGTCTTGTTTTTTTATCCATTCTGATACCCTATGTCTTTTAGTTGGCGCATTTAATCCATTTACATTCAGTGTTATTATAGAAAGATATGGGTTTAGAGTCATTGTGATGTCTGTATGTTTTATGCTTGCAGTGATGTCTCTGGTACTTTGTCTCACAGGATCCCCCTTAGGATCTCTTGTAGGGCTGGTTTCGTGGTGACAAATTCCTTCAGTTTTTGTTTGTTTGGGAAGACCTTTATCTCTCCTTCTATTCTAAATGACAGACTTGCTGGATAAAGGATTCTCGGCTGCATATTTTTTCTGTTTAGCACACTGTAGATATCGTGCCAAGCCTTTCTGGCCTGCCAAGTTTCAAAGGAGAGATCAGTCACGAGTCTTATAGGTCTCCCTTTATATGTGAGGGCACGTTTATCGCTTGCTGTTTTCAGAATTTTCTCTTTATCCTTGTATTTTGCCAGTCTCACTATGATATGTCGTGCAGAAGATCGATTCAAGTTACGTCTGAAGGGAGTTCTCTGTGCCTCTTGGATTTCAATGCCTTTTTCCTTCCCCAGTTCAGGGAAGTTCTCAGCTATAATTTGTTCAAGTACCCCTTCAGCACCTTTCCCTCTCTCTTCCTCCTCTGGGATACCAATTATGCGTATATTATTTTTTTTTAGTGTATCACTTAGTTCTCTAATTTTCCCCTCATACTCCTGGATTTTTTTATCTCTCTTTCTTTCAGCTTCCTCTTTCTCCATAACTTTATCTTCTAGTTCACTTATTCTCTCCTCTGCCTCTTCAAGCCGAGCCATCGTGGTTTCCATTTTGTTTTGCATTTCGTTTAAAGCGTTTTTCAGCTCCTCGTGACTGTTCCTTAGTCCCTCGATCTTTGTGGCAAGAGATTCTCTGCTGTCCTGTATACTGTTTTCAAGCCCAGCGATTAATTTTATGACTATTATTCTAAATTCACTTTCTGTTATATTATTTAAATCCTTTTTGATCAGTTCATTAGCTGTTGTTATTTCCTGGAGATTCTTCTGAGGGGAATTCTTCCGTTTGGTCATTTTGGATAGTCCCTGGCGTGGTGAGGACCTGCAGGGCACTTCCCCTGTGCTGTGGTGTATAACTGGAGTTAGTGGGTGGGGCCGCAGTCCGACCCGATGTCTGCCCCCAGCCCACTGCTGGGGCCACAGTCAGACTGGTGTGTGCCTTCTCTTCCCCTCTCCTAGGGGCGGGATTCACTGTGGGGTGGCGTGTCCCGTCTGGGCTACTTGCACACTGCCAGGCTTGTGTTGCTGGGGATCTGGCGTATTAGCTGGGGTGGGTAGGCAAGGTGCACGGGGGCTGGAGGGGCAGGCTTAGCTCGCTTCTCCTTAGGTGATCCACTTCAGGAGGAGCCCTGTGGCAGCGGGAGGGAGTCCGATCCGCTGCCGGAGGTTTGGCTCCGCAGAAGCACAGAGTTGGGTGTTTGCGCGGAGCGAGCAAGTTCCCTGGCAGGAACTGGTTCCCTTTGGGATTTTGGCTGGGAGATGGCGCTGGCGCCTTTGTTTCCCGCCAAGCTGAGCTCTGCCGTCCGGGGGCTCAGCAGCTCTCCCTCCCTTTGTCCTCCAGCCTTCCCGCTTTCCGAGCAGAGCTGTTAACTTATGACCTCCCAGACGCTAAGTCGCGCTTGCTGTCGGAACACAGTCTGTCCGGCCCCTCCGCTTTTGCCAGCCAGACTCTGGGGCTCTGCTTGGCCGGCGAGCCGCCCCTCCGCCCCGGCTCCCTCCCGCCAGTCCGTGGAGCGCGCACCGCCTCGCCGCCCTTCCTACCCTCTTCCGTGGGCCTCTAGTCTGCGCTTGACTCCGGAGACTCCCTTCTGCTAATCCTCTGGCGGTTTTCTGGGTTCTTTAGGCAGGTGTAGGTGGAATCTAAGTGATCGGCAGGACGCGCTGTGAGCCCCGCGTCCTCCTACGCCGCCATCTTCCGGAACCCCCCTGTATCAATTCTTTAAATATTTTGGATATTAAGTCATTATAAGACATCATTTGCAAATATTTTTTTCCATTCGGTAGGTTGACTTTTTGTTTCATTGAAATTTTCCTTTGTTATGCAAAAGCTTTTTATTTTGATATAGTCCCAGTAGTTTATTTTTGCTTTTGTTTCCTTTGCCTGAGGAGACATATTCATAAATATGTTGCTAACGGTTACTGTCTATGTTTTCTGTTAGGAATTTTGTGGTTTCATGTCTCACATTTAGGTCTTCAATCCATTTTCAGTTTATTTTTATGTATCGTGTATCATTTTTTTGCATGTAGCTGTCCAGTTTTTGCCAATGCCATTTATTGAAGACTTTTTTATTTCATTGTATATTCTTGCCTTCTGTGTCATATGTTGGCCATATAAGAGTGGGTTTGTACATGGTAATGCCCCTTGAATCTTGAGATTTACTAGGAACTATACCTGGCTCTGTGCAAGTGTTGGGCACTTGTACCTCTTACTCATTCCTGTGGTACTGTTCCTGTAGTTTCCTCCCATGCATGTGCTTATCAGTACTCAGCTGAATATTGAAGGGGATCCTCTATATATTATCAAGTTTTCTCTGTGCAGTGTTCTCCTTTTTGAGACTATGTCCTGTGAACTCTAGTTGTCTTAGTTTCCCCAGGGTCTCAGCTCTGGTTTCTACCTTCCTATGCTGTAGTCTGGAAACTCTCAATTCAGTAAGCTGGGGGGCAGATTGTAGGGTTTACTTTGTTTTCTGTTCCTCAGGGATCACTATTCATCACTGCTTGATGCTGAATGTTTTGTAAACCTTGTTTTCAAATATTTTGAAAACCTTATTCAATGTATTTTGATTGTTTCAGGAAGGAGAGTGAATCTGATCCCTGTTATTCCATGGAGGCTGAAAATGGGAGTCTAGGCACAATTGTTTTAAAATTTTGGCTCAATCACTTAGTTGTGAGACCTTAGATGTGTTTCTTTAGTTCTTTGAACTTAAGTGTTTTTTTTTAATCAGTACAACTGGGAAAGTATCAGAGATCTCTTAATAGAAAGAAATGAAATAAATGAGATAACATTTAAGTTGTGTCCATATGGTGTTGGATATATATAATATATATTTAATATTTAACATACATTTCTTTCCTTTGTCTTCTTAGTCTCCTTTGCTTATGATGGTGATAAAAAAATGTTTATTGAATTGTGTTAAATTAAGTTCTGTGGCTCCAAATTTATTCATCCTGTTCTCACAGGATCTCACAGGATCTCAATATGAAGGCTGGAGGGTAACCACATTGTTGAAAACTGCCCAAACTTCTTTTTCTTCTAAGTGTCCAGGGGCAAATAAGTCATCTGATTTTACTGCTAAGATTTATCTAACTTTCTTGAGGAATTGCTGAATCTTATTCTGTTAATGTGAAGAGGAGAGAAACACAAGTGAGGCTCAAAGAACAGTGTGGTTCTTGATCTCTAATGTCTGCTTTTCTATTCTTTTACGCTAAGTGACAGTTTGCAAGTGTTGCAGAATTATTTCATTACACATGCTAGGATATCTTGTAGTAGGAAAACTGATGTTTTCCAGAAATCTCACGTTCTTTTAATTTGTAAGATTTTGCTAATCCATACTACATTTGTCTTTGGGGAGAGACATGTAGATAGAATGATAGTATTTTAATGCTTTATTTACATCTGCCATAATGGTGCTTGACCTAAATATGTAGATAGATGTATTTAATTTTTTTTAACGTTTATTTATTTTTGAGACAGAGACAGAGCATGAACGGGAGAGGGGCAGAGAGAGAGGGAGACACAGAATTGGAAGCAGGCTCCAGGCTCTGAGCCATCAGCCCAGAGCCCGATGCGGGGCTCGAAGTCACGGACCGTGAGATCGTGACCTGAGCCGAAGTCGGACGCTTAACCGACTGAGCCACCCAGGCGCCCCAGATGTATTTAATTTTTAAATGCCACAAAATTTTGTGAATTCTTTACTAAGTCATGTGACATAGGGAAAAATAGTACATATGGCTAAAATTTGAGGTATAGCTACAGACTAATGAAACTAGTTCTGAAGTGGCCATAACATTCATGTCATTTAGTTTTGAACAGTATTAATAGTCAATTTTAGAAAGAATAATTGAATTTATTATCTTCATTTCCTGTAATTCATCTTGCATAACTTTATCAAATTAATCTTCCTTAATCACTGCTTTCACATTGTCATTCCCTTTCTCAAAAAATGTTTAGGAGATCTTAGTTCTTACTGGCTTTACAAGGGAACTCTTTTGCCTTTCTTTCAAGTCTTTATACACATAGGTTTCATCCTTCATGTAAAAACCTACTTCTTCATACTCCCTTGGGTGAAGCCTTCAAGTAAGTCAGAACTTCCTCTTTTTAGTTTCTTTAATTTCTCCGCTCTTTTCCTTCTCATTGTCTTCTCATGTGTTTGTTTTCTACTCTTCCCTGTTTATTTCTTCCCTATTCCCTAGGTAGATCACCTTTACTTCCTTAACAAAATCTTCTGTGTGTCTGGCTATCACAGATACCCCTTTTCTCTATTCATTGAAGAATGTGTAATTACAGAATTATAGCCAAAGCTATAATAATGTGTTAGAAGATAATTTAACCTAAACCCTTACTTTTAAGTAGGAGAAATTGAAGCCCATGATTTTGTAACTGGTCCAAGCTCATTGAAAGAAGTAGTTTTGGAGACTAAACTAGAAGTTAGGCCCTTCTAAACCTGTGTGTAAAATTTTATTAACTTGTTCATTCATTCACTGAATATAGACTGTGCACCTTTCATTCAGTCTTTTAATCCATGCAAAAATCCTAAGAGGTAGGTACTATTATTGTGCCCAGTTTTTAGATGGGTACCAATCCATGGCATCAGAGGTTAAATGGTAGAGTTGGAATTGAAACACCAGTAGTTTGGTCCTAAGGCATGAGTGTGTTTTTGTTTTGTTTTGTTTTTCCTTCTGAGTGTTTAATCATCATGTGATACTGCCTCTCTTTGCTACTGGCCTCTGGCTAGTTTTTGCATACTTAAAGGATGGGACCATGTCCTATGCTTTTGGGTTTCTCTCTGTCCCCACTATGGTGGTAAGTACGCTCACAGTGTAGCTCAGTATTTGATCCAGCAATATCTGACCCAGCAAATTGCTCATTACGATAGCCCCTAAGTATGAATCAGCATGGCCACACTCATATTTTTAAAGAAATCATTTGAACCTAGCCTAAAGCCAGGTGTGTACACAGGAATTAAAGTGTGAGTTTATTATGCAGATAATTATGATAAAATTCTACCTTTTTCTTTATTAATTTCACTTTTTTGTATTTTTATATTGCTTCCCTATCTTTAAGGATTTTACTTTATCATTTAGCACTGCAGTTCAAACCACTTGGTCTCCACAAATCTTTTAGTTCCCCCCCCCCCCCCCAACCAAGTCAGGCAAATATGTAGAGAATTTGGATGGCAGAGCCATAGTCAATTCTTTCAGGCTCCTTACTGACTTTGTTTCATTCTTACCACATAGTGCAGGGTTTTCAATTGACTTCTATATACTCTGGTCTGTGTAGAATCTGTCCAGCCATCTTCATGCTTAATTGGCCTGTATGGGATATATACATGAATAAAGCATGTGATATCCATGCTAAAATGACAAGTGAATATGGAACCATTAGGAGTCCACCTGGATTTCCAGTAAGATTTTCTGGATAATTACAGAACACAATTGAACAAGCACAGTTCCCCTTGCCTCCCCAACAAATCCTTCTTTCAGTCAGGCTACTAAAAAACAAACACCAAATTCTTATTGCATGAATCAAGATAGTGATTTCTTCCACATAAAAAAGAGAACATTATCCTTAATCTTTCATTTAAGTCAAGAGCAAGATCGATTTGCTTTTAGCCCTTAAGTGAATGTTCGTGAACTTAGGTTTATATGACTAATAGTCGGATCCTGAAGTGATAGTAAATGGTATGAATATCAGTTTTACTTGAGGTTGGTATATACATATGTTGGTGAGAAGTTCTATTTAATTCATGGTATGCTCTTTTTTTTCTCACACATGTAAATGAAAAAATTCCTTTTGAGTTGAAATAGAAACAAAGGCCCACATTTAGCCAAGTATAATGATTAGGAACAAAGTTGGTTTGGTGTCCTAATAGATCAGAGAAGTAGCCTAACCATTGTCTTGAGGCTTCACCTATATTTATTTTAAAATTTTTAAATGTTTTTATAATTTTATTTTTGAGAGAGAGAGAGTGTGAGTGGGGGAGGTGCAGAGAGAGAGAGAGAGGGAGACACAGAATCCAAAGCAGGACCCAGGCTCTGAGCTGTCGGCACAGAGCCTGGTGCAAGGCCCTGAACTCATGGATGGTGAGATCATGGCCTGAGCTGAAGTTGGATGCTTAACTGACTGAGCCACCCGGACACACCTCACTTGTGTTTATTTTAATAGCTACATGATATTTATGAATTTTTGTTCTAGGAAAAAATGAAGAAGAGGGCACTTTATATCTCCCCTCATTTTATTTGAGAATTATTATTTAGGTGTCATGCTTACTATTATCATTACCATTTAAAAATATTATTTCCCAGATTTGGTATAGTTTCTATCTATTAGAAGTAAAAATAGAACAGTTTTTACCCCCTGATGGAAATGAAATACTGACTGTTAATGTCTTTTAGCACACTAACTTTGCTTATTATGATGATTTATCTGAACTCACTGGAATAGACATAATGTCTAACTTTAGCTGTGTCTACAGAATGGCAGCATGCATTTGCTGAAAAAACTATAGTAGTACGTCTCACCTGAGTTTTCTTATGAAGAAAATATATTATTAAGGGAGACTACTACTTGATTTTTATGAACTTCTTCTGACCAACTGGATCTGGGATTGTAAGAAGCAGATGTACCCTTGGGTTTCAACACACATGTGTTCTTTTTTTCAAGAAATTTTTTCTTCTAGTTGAATATTTCCACTTATGTTACTTGGGAAAAGATTGCCACCATAATATGAAGCATCATTACTAAATCTAAGTGATGCCCAATTAGGAAGGAGCCATGAAAGGTAAAGGAGAATATTGACAAGAGAACTCAGCAAGCTTGGCAAGGGCTATGGTAAGAGGCCCTAATTAGTGCATTGGATCTATTTAATCAGAATCAGAGATGGTAATTGACTTGGATGTCAACCTACTGAATAGTTGGCATGAATCTGGAAAACATAATGTGGAACAAAGACAAAGTTGCTTCAAGGGCCCTAGACTAGGGATCACATTCTCCTGTAACAAAACTACATAAAAATCTGATGTTTTTTCTCATGGACTATGTGTCACACTTCTTGTGAAAATGACTGCATGTGGATAGCCGTGGTGTCCATTCATGATCTTTTCTATGCCATCTAGACAGGTTGAAGGGCTGTTATGGTTTAGTGACTAATGCTGACTAGCCACCATCACTGGATTTTTATGATCAGTGGAGACCACAGTGCTCTGACAGCCAAAATGCCCAAATTGGCTGTGCTGTGGCTGGGTTAGTTCAACTTTATCAAGTCCAGGCAGCCTGGGTGCTTGGGTTCTTTCAAAGGGATGAGTTACCAAATATCCTTTGGGTTCTGAGATTGTGCTGGACAATGACATACTGAGGCACATTCCTAGTATCCTACCTCATGAATCTGAGTTGTGATCATGGCACCATAGGCAGATATTCTTGGATTTTTTGTCAAGTGTCCTTTTGCCTGCTTTAGATAAATAGGTACTTTAATTGCTAAATTGTTTGCTCTAATTCTGCTGTTGCTGCTGTTGCATATATTTGAGAGTTTGTCAGAGACAGAGGCAAGGGCTACAATAGTCACAACTTTCACCAGCAGGCCAAATATGATTCATTTTTTTTTAGTCCCCTGGGGCTGCAATGCTTTGGAAACTTTAGATCTTTATATACTTGTATCTCAACATAAGGTTTTATCTACTCTACTGCAGAATTACATGGGCCAGATTTGTGGTTTTGAGCCCCTTCCACTCCTTGACAGAGTTTTCTCTTTGGGAGATCCTTCCCCTACTTGTGTCTTCTGTTTGAGCCACTGAGCTAGGCAAAGGGACTTTGTGAGACTCCTTCAGTGTTTGATAACTGTTATTTTTTTAAATTTTAATTTATTTAAATTTTAGTTAACATAGAGTGCAATATTGGTTTCAGGAGTAGAATTCAGTGATTCATCGCTTACATACAACACCCAGTGCTCATCACAACAAGTGTCCTCCTTTTTTTCTTTTTAAATAATTTTTTACATTTATTTATTTATTTTGAGAGAGTGTAAGCACAAGCAGGGGAGGGGCAGAAAGAGGGAGAGAGAGAATTAGAAGCAGGTTCCATGCACTGTCAGCATGGAGCCCTATGTGGGGCTTGATCTTACATACCATGAGATCATGACCTGAGCTGAAATCAAGAGTCTGCAGCCCAACTGACTGAGTGGTTCAGGCAACCCAACGAGTGCCTCCTTAATACCCATCACCCATATAGCCCATCTCCCACCTACCTCTCTCCATCAACCCTGTTTGTTCTCTATCATTGAGTCTTTTGTAGTTTGTTTCCCCCTCTCTTTTTCCCCCTTTCCTCTGTGTTCATCTGTTTAGTTTCTTAAATTCCACATATGAGTGGAATCATATGGTATCTGTCTTTTTCGGACTGATTTCTCTTAGCATAATACGTTCCAGCTCCATCCATGTTGCTGCAAATGGCCAAGATTTCATTCTTTTCGATGGCTGAGTAATATTCTATTGTGTGCATGTATAGCACATCTTCCTTGTCTATTCAGTTTGATAACTCTTGTGACTAGAGGAGTGTTGACTGAGCACGGGCATTGGCACAGCCCTCGTACACTGTTGGGTATCGGACCCTTGAGTGCACTCTGATCTAGTTTATTCCCATAGGAACAGGAGTGAGATTTATCAGCGATTTCAGTTACTCTACTAACCTAAATTTTATACTTTAACTTTTTGTGGTTTTGAAAATCAGTATGTTAGAGAAGTGGCTTTGTGTGAAAATCAGTGTTAGAGAAGTGGCTCAGCCATTGTGTTTGCCTGCCTTGCTGACTTTTATTTAGTCCCAAACATTTGTTGAGTCCTTGCTGTATTTCAGCTGTTTGAAATAAGGATGTATGTGTCTATATACATTTGAGAATATTATTTCTGACTGGGAGAAAAATATTAGTTTCCATCTATATCAAACATTGAGTGCAAGACACTATTGGTATGAGATACCATAATATGGGGGTATTTACTGAGCATCAGTTATGGGTCAGAGACTTTCTGAATATAGAGCAGGGAAAAAGGGAGAAATATATGCTTTGATAGAGCTTACATTCTAAGGGAATCAGGGTGGGACAGATTATAAACAAAATGCACAAGTAAAAGTGACAGTGTGAGATATGGTATGTTAGTTAATAGGTGGATTGTATTGAGAAAAATAAAGCATAGAAGGCCTTATGGAGAAGGTGACATTTGAGCAAAGGCCTGGAGGAAGTAAGGGAATAAAGAGTATTTCTGGTAGAGGGAACAACAAATGAATAGGCCCGGATTCTAGGAGTGTGTTTAGCATGTTGAAGGTACAGCAGGGCATGCGATGCACATAGGGAGAGACAAATAGGAGATGAGGTCCGAGGAGTGATGGGGGGAGGGTATAGGTCAGAGAGGGTTTGATTATTGTTTTTGTGGACTTAGTTGATATATATTTCTCTTAACCCAGTTAGAATAATGTGGTAATTCTTGTGAAGGATTGACTGCCCAGGGAAGTTTACAAATAAAATTTCTAATATCCATAAAATTATTCCATATACAAGTATCTTTATACAGGCTGTACTGACATATTTATATGGAGACAGATATAGCAAGTGGATAGCAAGTTCTTTTGTGAGGAAGAATAAAGCCTAGGTACGTGTACTCCCCATCTTGATGGTTTAGTATGTAGTATTTTACATTGTCTTCAAAAGACATGAGACTTAGCAACTGAGTAAGAACAGCTGCTTGTGAATTTTCCAATATAAAATGTTTAAGAAGTTTTTCATTTTTAAAGATTTCTCTACTATCCTTTTTTGCTTTATCATGATGTTATCTATTATTTATTATTTTTCAACTTGAAGCACTAAATATGTCAGAAAATTTTAAATGATAATCTCATATCAAGAGTAATTTTTAGGGCAATGGATTAAATTTTTGGTGATAAGATTATATAGATAGTTAGATGGATAGGTGGGTGGATGGATAGATAGGTAAATAGGTAGAGTCCTGCTTGCCTTATAGCAGTCTAAATTAAATTAGAACTCCTGAATGAAATATTTACTAAATTTACTCATCAAGTACTTGTCCTTGTGACAACATTACATGAAGCCGACAGGTGACATTTTGACATTCTAAATAGTAACAGAGATACAGCTTCTCTTTCTCAGGATTGCTCATTACCCAAAGTGAATTTTCTCTCTTGTGTTTCCATTATCATTTTGATATGATTCATGGTGACCTCTTAAATTACCTCAAGGGTTGTGGATAATTTAATGTGCTCTTATTAAAAAAAATCCCTTTTCTACTCCAGCAGGGTTTTTTTAACTGGCACTACCATCTAGGGGGTTTGTACTAAGGCTTCAGTGGTTCTCTTTATCCCTTGATATTGTATGCATGCATTTATGTGTATGTTCACATATATATTTTTCTGAGGAGAGCATTCTAACTCTTACCAAATTCTCAAGGGATCTGTGATCTGAAAAACATTAATATCACTTGTTTAATAGAAAACATTTTAGTGGGTGTTGGGTGGCAATAAGACACAGCATGAAGTCTCCATGTAAGAAAAGGCATGGTTGGGACACTGAATGTGTGTTCACATCAATTAGCAGACTTAAAATTTTCTATACCAACCACATTACAAGGAAGTAATCCAAGGAGGGATCATTTCAAAGGGAAAAATAAGATGAAGTTTCCAGCGACAGATGAATTCACTTATGGACCCAATTTTTGGGCAAAGATGGATGGAAGGGGGAAGAGTTTTGAGCTGCTCATTGCCATTTATTGCCCTCCTAACTTAGACGTGTGTGCTGTCTTGGAGGTAATGGTGGTGTTCAAACATCTTTAGGAGCCCAACCTGCATTGGATTACAGAAATATAGCTCATTGAGGAAATAGGATACGTGGTGGTTTCTGTTGTGAAGTGTTATAAAGGAGGAGGATAACTCATATATAGAAAGGAAGAGAGGTGGCTTCATATTAGAACTTTTTGAAAAAAAAAATCATAAACCATTTTGGTGATGTCCTGGTGGACATCAGAAAGAAATATGTTTGTGGAGACTTGAGAAGAAAAGTCTGAGACTGTTCTAGTAAGGATCTCTAAGGAGATTAAATGACAGTGCAAGAGGAGAAAATGTCACTGATGGCAGAACAAGAAAAAAGCAGATATTTCACCCCCACTTTCTAGTTTAGAGGTTTAGAAACTAGGAAAGGCTTTGGACTAGAAATATTATAGAAAATAGATTAATATGAATTCTCTTAGTAGGTTGGAGGAATTACAGCAATGTGTAGCACATTTTACACAACAGCTGCCCAGACGTAGGCATTAGGGAAAGGAAACAGTAATAGTTGGTCTCAACCATAAGCTATAATGAAAATATTTTATGACCAGTTTGCAAAGATTATGTAGAAGCAATAATAAGGGTGGCCAGCAGTGGCGACAAAGAAAGAATTTACTTTCATAAAGACTTGCTGGGGTGATATAAATGCAGAAGACTTATAGATTCTCAAAGGATCAAAGAGGAACTGATTGAAAGGAGGAAAGAAGCTAATAATAAAAGAAGAAAATATGTAGAACATTTTAGTTTAATGTTTTTAATTCAACAAATATGTTATAGGCACCAAGGAGGATGGAAGGAAAAGCAATATCTGTGTCTTCAGGGAGCTTCTAATATAGTTACACAGTTAAGAGCAAATACTATAGTAGTATATAGATCACAATATGTTATACAGGGATTGCATGTACAGAGCACTTTGTTTGGGGCTGCTGAAGATGCAGAGATGAATCCTCATCATAAGGAGCTTGGTTGATACCAGTGAGGGAAATTAAGTCATTCATACAACTAACCTTCACATAAGCAAGAATATATTAACTGCCACTAGGGACCATGGTATCCTTGTTCAAGGAAGGTGAGCTCTTATCTGATCAAGGGTAACTGGAAAAAGCTTTAGAGAGGAGGTGATATTGTCAGTGGGCTCTGAAGGTTGTATAGAACTTTGTCAAGCTATTAGATAAATTCAAAAGGAAAGGGTGCATAAATATTGTAGGAATTATTTGGTTTTGGTCAAAGAAGACTTATATGTATGAGTAAGCATTGGATGAAAAATAATCAGTGGCATCTTTTCTCTGGTCTTTTACAAAAAACTATAGATAATTACCCTTTTAGCGGCATGAGAAGGACTGACATAATCTTTCTTGGATGTTTTCCAACTCTAATCCAGTGACTCTCTAAACCTGTACCCAAGGAAAGAGAATGCCTTACTTATTTAAAATAAAATTTACAATCATACTAAAAAGTCCTTGAAAAAGTTTTATAAATGCCTCTGTTAGTGATAATATTAATTGCAGCCATATTTTACTAAATTATCCCAAGAACCTCATGAGTTATGGATAATAATCCTCATTTTTCAGATGAAGAAATGCTTAGAGACGTTAAGTAATTGTCCCAAGTTCATACAGTTATTAAGTGGCAGAACTAGCACGCCCAGCCATGTCCTACTAACTCCAAAGATTGTTTCTTAACCACTACTCAATACCATCTTGTTACCTTTCTACTGGAAGCATAGCACAAAGTCTAAGTGGTCGTATCAGAGTTCCTGTTTGTCAACAACAAAATCGACTCCAGCTAATGGAAGTAGAGAAGCAATTTGTTAAAGAAAATTGGCCAGCTCCAGGAAGGGCCAGGGAGTCAAACTTGTAGTCTGTGAATCCCAAAAGCATACCCAGTCTCACTGCTGCACTGATTTAGTAGAGGCCCCATGACTTCTGCCTCTGCACATAGCTTTGCACAGGGTGCTGCTGATAGTGATGTAGGGTGCCACAGCTGGGACCTGGACCACTGCTGCTCCGAATGCTGGATGAATCTCTGTGCTTCTCTTGGTAGAATGAGTTCCACATGGTATCTCCTATACCTCATTTCACTTTCTTGAAGTTGTCTGTGGGTGTGTCTAATTGGCAGAGCCTAAGTCATATGTCATGACAAATTACAAAGGAATCTGGGAGACAAATGCCTAGCTTGTAGCTTGGGAGGAGATTCCTAAGTTAAGAAATTCTCTATATAGGAAGGATTTTTAAAAGGTTCTAGAGAACCAAAAATCAGTGGCCAGTAGAGGTTCATTTTGTATAAGAGTCTAGCATTTATCCAAATTGTTCTTTATCTGTCCAGAGTTTCTGTCAGCCCTTTATTTCCTTGTAGTCAGAAGGTGACCTTACCAGCATCTCAATTCTAACACCATGCCAGCAATGACCCAGGCAGTAAAAAATATATCACCGAATTAATTTAGTGGAAACACTAAAACATTCATGGTCTTAAAATTTTAACAGAAGCCTGTGTTTTCTCCATTAAAAAAAATTAATCGGGTAGGATGTCTTTAATCAAAAGACAAGTCAACTGGGTCACACAAAAGACCAAATAATAGCATTGTAACTTTACAAATTCTCTGACTTTTGGCTGCTTTTTATAAGCCTGAAAAAAAATATCAAAAGCAGTAAAAACTTATATTATTTCTGTCAGTAGTCTTTTTCATAAAATGTTGTGAAAACAATCTCTTTAAGAAGGAAGCAACATACTGAGCAGCAAGCCTCAGTCACAGGAAGTTCATTTTTTCTTTGGCTTACAGCCCAATGCCATCAGAACTAATTAAAAACAGAGCCACGCTGGTATGGGGCTCAGTGTTTGGGTTTTACAATAACAGAGTCGCAAAGCAGGGGGATGTCTAATGAGAATAGTTTCTGAGTTTGTTTTGTAGCATTGGGCAACTATGTCAATTACTGGAACTGCAGCTCAGGGCCAGCACCCATGCTGGGATGTGAGAGAGTCTTATTGCTGTACAGATTGAGCTTCCACTTTGATACATGTGATATGCATGTCACTTGTATACTGGTGCGGCTCCTTGGCTACAGACTATATCAGAGGAGGCTGATGCCACCTTGCTCCTCTTGTCTGAGGCCAGATCAAATGCTACTAGGCCCAGATTTCATCTGCATCATTAGCTATGCTCCAGTTAAAAAATGAAACATGTCCTCTGGTTGGGAAAGTATTGGAAATGAAGGCTCTGACTTACACAGCCATATGTATGAGATGCTGGGGAATTAATGCAGGATGGAAGAGGCAGGCAGAGAAAGACATACATACCAAGGTAAAGAAAGAAAGACGAATAAAGCAACATGGCCAATTAATGAATAATTCAGGACTAAAATATCCCCTTTGCTTTATTTTATGTATAATAGTAATAAAAGCAAGATTTTTTTTGGTTTCTTTACCTTTTTTCCCCTTTGCTTAAAGAATAACATCCCCCAACCCCACCTCCCAGCCCCCTTGCAAAAGGAACCTTATTTTTTCTGTATATGGTCATTTAAGAAATTGATTTACAAGAAGGAGGTAGAGTGATGGAAAAAGCTGATAGTTTTAGGTAAGAAATTATCAGTAGAGTACTTGTAACTCTGTATATGGTCTCTTCAAGTTTATAATTTAATCTGTGATCAAGGTGATTTTTCTTTTCCTATATGTTTGCAAAACATGATGGAAGAACATTCCAGTGCCAAATGTAGGTATTGCTGAATATATTAAAATAGAACTACAATAAGAGCTCAACAAATTTTGGATCTATTCTTTTTTTGTGATTTAGTGCATTTAAAGGCAGTTGTATTTATTTGTATTCTGTTTCATTTATATTTTTCATGTCTTAAGAATATGTGCAGAGAAAAATCAAGTTCTAGTAGATAAATTCAAATAAATATGGAGTTTTATTAATTAACTTATATAATCAAGGTATTAGTCATCTGCATTATTAATGACTCATGAAACATATATGTAGTTATATATGATCTTTCTTGGTGCTTTTTAGAGTTGTGAGCCAACAAACATGACAGATGAACATGCTATGGGAGCAAGATTTTAAGAAGGTTGACATAAATTGGGGTGCCTGGGTGGCTTAGTCGGTTGAGCGTCCGACCTCAGCTTAGGTCATGATCTCATGGTTTGTGAGTTCAAGCCCTACATTGGGCTCTGTGCTGACAGCTGGGAGCCTGGAGTCTGCTTCAGATTCTGTGTCACCCTCTCTCTCTGCTCCTCCCCCGCTCACACTTTCTCTCTCTCTCTCTCAAAAGTAAATTTAAAAAATTTTTTAAAATTAAATAAAATTTTAAAAAAGGTTGACGAATATATTCTAGACCAGCAATATGACTTAATGTAAAACATTTAATGATTTAGACATTATTCCTTAATCTTAATATGATTAGGCACAAAGAATGAGGTATTTTAAAAGTATATGCAATTATTAATACCTTGCAAAACAGAGCATAATTTTATAATTTTTCTCTTCTCACTATTATCACTCTCTGGGCTCTTCAATCAGTGTTAGGACTGGTGATTCCATTCAATGTCATGTGTAGTGTACTTTTCATCATGATCATGTATATCTGCCTTGAAAATTATACGTGCTGAAATCTAATAGACTGGGATTTCCTTGATGTCTCTCTTTCTAGCACCTTCTCCCACCCCTCAAAGGACTTTTCATCCAATATTCTATAAAGTCTTTGAATAGTAGATTGAGGAAGCTGTTGGGTACCTGTGCTCTCAAGTATCCTTGTTTCCAAGGAATCAAAGAACAAAACTCTGGACAGAAGACCATGGGCAGTCTTCCTGGAGAATGACAGTAACATTAGCATGCTGGGAATGTCCTGCTGGGATACTTGGTAAGGCTGTGGCCAAGAAGAGAATGATACATATTAAAAACCGGCCTTAGAACTCTGTTGCCTGTTAATCTTGGACCAGAGAAAGGGACAGGGAGGGCAGGAGAGAAGGAAGAAAGAAGATAGAGACTGCAAGAAGGTTTGGCAAGCAGAGACTTCCACAAGTTAAACTCATGTCCTGGGACTGCTCCTGAGTGAAATGGGCTAGACTCCTCCAAAAGTCTACTCTCTGCAAATAGAAAAGGGCCGCTTGAAATCTGCCTTCAAACCCAGGTTTACGGGGAATGGTGCTGGCAATTCAAATCCTGCAGATGTGGAATATTGACAGAAAATCAGTGGTGGTAAAGTGAAGTTAGAACAGCAGCAGCATGAATGAAAGGCATTTGATTGTTTTTTCTTTTGCTATAAAAAGACTTTAGAAAACATGAATGTGTTTGGGGAATGTGTAGAGGGTTTGAAGGGCTTTAGAGTTTTTATTTTACTTCCTGTTTACATCCTCCTTCATGGATAAATGAACTCTGTTTACTTAAAAGATTTTGTAGAGCAGCCACAGTCCCTTATATAATCTTAATGCAAGCATTGCTTTTATGAGCCTATGGACTTTAGTGTTATAACCAGAGAAGGGTACGGAAAGACAGAGTGCACTTAATCTGGTATATGTTATGTGTCACGTACTTTTTGGCATATTTCACTTATTTCTCAATAACACTTGCAAGTAAGGAAACTGAGGCTCAGACAGATTTAAAATTAAAGCCATATAACTTGTAAAAGAACTGTGATTTGAATACAGTCTTGAGTATAGAAGCTATGTTCTCTCTGTTCCACCACCTATCATTAATATTTCTATTATAGGGGTGCCTGGGTGGCTCAGTCGGTTAAGTGTCCGACTTCAGCTCAGGTCACGATCTTGTGGTCCGTGGGTTCGAGCCCCGTGTCGGGCTCTGGGCTGATGGCTCGGAGCCTGGAGCCTGCTTCCGATTCTGTGTCTCCTTCTCTCTCCGCCCCTCCCCTGTTCATGCTCTGTCTCTCTCTGTCTCAAAAATAAATAAAGGTTAAAAAAAAATTAAAAAATATTTCTATTATATTTCTTAGGGAATTTGGAAGTGGCACTTCAGAAGGAAGTACCTTTCAGATACCTACTACTTAAACGGGAAATTTGTCTCCCTAATAAAGATAAAGATAATATCCTTGGCTAGTGCCCACATGATAGTGATTATACGAGTGTGTATTTACGAGTTGTTTTATCATATATGTATCAGATTCACAAACATCAGTGGAGGAATCATCAATGTAGGAAACTTGCGTTAAAAAATTATTGCAGACATGTACAAAGAATGCTTCTGAAATTAATTAGGAAGATCAGTATTGGGTTTGGTTCTTTACTACTCTGCATTGTTCAAATATTTTATTGGGTTAGAGAGAAACTACTACTTAAAGTGGCACTTTAAGTGCTAAGACTTTGTGAAAAGTAGCGCATGGCCTCTTTTCACCCAACTCTTGTAAGAGATAGGTCCCTGATGGGGAAGAACTGTTTTTTTCTTTTCTTTTCTTTTTTTTTTTAAACATTCGTGGATACTGACATTCCCAGAAATTTTGACATGTAATTGTGTTACATTTGGTGTCAAGAAGTTGAATAAATGATAAGTGGATATTTTCCATTTATGCCCCTCAAATTCATCTCCCTATCAAATCATTGGCACCAAATGTTGCTTGTTTTCAGTTTAGGCCCTATGCTGTGGCAATGGTGTGTGGGGCTGGTGTGCTGCTCTCTGAATGTGGCGTAATTTCAGAGATATGAGGTTGGTTTCTACAGCAACAGGATTAGTTCACTTTACTAAAGATCCATCCCATTTGGGTGGCAGTATTGTCCTTGGCAGATTAAAAAGAACTTGTGTTTTTTGGGGGTTCTCTGGGTGGCTCAGTCAGTTAAGTGTCTGACTCTTGCTTTGGGTCATGATCTCACTGTTGTAAAATTGAGTCCCATGTCAGGCACCGCACTGACCGTGGAGCCTGCTTAAAATTCTCTCCTTCACTCTCCCTCTGTTCCATCCCCACTTGCATGCATCCTCTCTCAAACTAAAAATAAAAAAAAAGAAAAAAACCAAAAAAATTTACTGTTTTTCCATTGTGCAGCTCGATTATAGAAAAAAAAGGACTTGTGTTTGATATTGTCATATTCCTCTTAATTTTATTCTTTCCTTTAGAAAACATTTGTGAAACTCTCACTGGATGCATTATAGGGATGTTATATGAAGAGAAAACAAAGTGCTGTACTCAGTCTAGCAGGGAAATTAAGGCAGACGGAAACAGAGTTCTGTGGGGGTCCATGAGGATATAATACTTTAGCAACTTTACCATTCTCTAAGCCAATCGTTCACTTTGGCTCTGAGATCTTTGAAGAAGGCAAATATTAATGGACAAACTTGGCTTTTCCAAGGGAAAATAAAAGCCAATTATCTTTTCCTATAAACTCTTTTAGAATTTTTTTGTAACTCTGTCATAAAATTTGTGCATGCCTAATTACTGCTAGTAGTAAGTACATGTGGGGAAGGTGAATAAGTGAATGGGCTACCAAGATGGTGTAAGATGCTGCAACGTCTTTGAAATTTTTAAAAATTTTTAAATTTATTTTTGAGACAGAGAGAGACAGAGCATGAGCAGGGGAGGGGCAGAGAGAGAGGGAGGCACTGAATCTGAAGCAGGCTCCAGGCTCTGAGCTGTCAGCACAGAGCCTGATGTGGGGCTCAAACTCACAGACTGTGAGATCAGGACCTGAGCCGAAGTCAGACTCTCAACCGACTGAGTCACCCAGGCATCCCTGCTGCAGCTTCTTTGAAACACATAGTCATTACTGCAGGTGTGACTTCTTTCAAAACAGAAGTGAAGAATATTCATGTATCAAAGGAATTCTTCTGTGTAATGTGAGTTTGGGTTTGTTGGTTCATCTTTTACAGTATGACCTTGTCATATTCATTCACTGATAGATCCCAAAGAGACTAATGTTATGAAGATTTGACTGTGATCCCGTAACAATTGAAACTAGCTTCTTGTGTCCTCTAAATACAGACATTGAGGAAGAAATCCACTAAATGAGGTCACTTAACCTGGCTATAGCCATTCTTTTTGAGTTTGTCTTAATAACATGTAACCTTATGTTAATTACCACCAAAAAATTCTCCTTAACTGAAATTTAAGAACTACTTTAAAATTTTGAGCATTTCAAAGATCAGCAAACACAAAGCATTAGAATAGAATAGTCATACTAGTGGTAATTAACTTACCTATATTATATCTTTACTTACGAGAAACTTACCTATGAATGAGCAGAATAAAGGGAAGAAACTATTAATTGACTGGATTGTGTTTAAGTGGGACTCCATAGTATACATTTTCTTAGGTATTTAGGCTGAGTATGAATGTTGCCTGAAGTGGGAATATAAAATGGTGTAGTTGTTTTAGTAAAAAATCTGTGAGTTCCTCAAGTGGTTAAACATAGTTATCACATGATCCAGCAATTCTGCTTCTAGGTATTTGTCCACATAAAAACTTGTACATGAGTGTTTGTAGCAGTATTATTCAAAGTAGCCAAAAAGTGGAAACATCATAAAGTCCATTGACTGATGAATGAATGCATGAATAAAATGTGGTATATCTATATGATAGAATACTATCTGGCAATATAAGGAAATGTAGCACTGATACATGCTACAACATGAACTTTGTGCAAATCTTATGCTAAGTGAAAGAAGCCAGTCACAGTGCACCACACATTGTATGATTCCATTTATATGAAATGTCCAGAATAGGCAAGTTTATAGAGTAAAAGAGTAGATTAGTGGTTGCTTACATCTGGGAGTAGGATTGAAGGGTCTGGAGGGTGTGATAGCTAAGGGGTATAGGGTTCTTTTGGGGGGTAATGAAAATGTTGTAAGATCTATTGTGGTGATGAGTGTCTGACTCTGTGAATGACTAAAAGCCATTGAATTGAACACTTTAAATGGATGAAGTATGTGAATTATATCTTAATAAAGTTGTTTAAAAGAAAAGAATGCTGCCTGTATATACAGTCCCAGTATATAAAATGAAACCACTTTATATTATCAGTTTTAAAACTCTCACATGTATTATGCTAAATGACCTTTGGTCTCTCTTAATAAAGATTTAGTAAGACTTGTATTCCATTTTATAAGGTGGGTATATGAGAGCTAGGGGAGCTATCTGATTATCACGTATAATACACCAGCAATGCTTTTGGTCACTATGTAAAAGAGCCCCCTTTTAACCATGAAAAATCTGACTGAAGTCAATCATGGGAGAACCACATTCATTTCAGAAGGATTTTGTAAAAGCAAAAGTAATTGGCAATAATATATATAGGACTTGTAAATATTATATATACTTCATGAAGTTAGGTCTGAAACTTCTGGACTCTTGTCATGTGGCACTGTATTTGTACTGTGTTCTTACAGCATTAGACCTCTTAAATTTATAAAGAAACATTAAGAATTGTTTTTATTTAGGACTGCACACAGAATATGAAGTATGGTTATCATATTCTCTGTGTCTCATCGCACAGCAGACTATAGAATTGAGACCTTGATCTTTGTTCACATCATGTTAAAGTACTGCTTGGAAAATTTGAACAGACTAAATATATATTTCTCTCTTTCATCTTATTAACCATATAGTAAGGTGTCAATAATACAAAGAAGCCTGATTCTTTTCTACTCATATTTAAAGAAAAAAATCAATTTCAATGTCTATAAAAACAAATAAAACTCTTAAAGTATAAATAGTAAACAATTGGAGACACTGTTTTTAATCTGCAAACATTGAAAACCTTGACATGTAATTATTAAGGCTACATTTTTTTTTCAAAGAGTACATGTATAAGTTATCAAGTGGTAGGTTGGTAAATAGTTAACAACCAGCTTTCCAAAAAAAAAAGAAAAAAAAGCCTTGGTTTGTAGTGGCGGTTGGTTTTTGTTTTGTGGTGTAAATATTCCCACCATGGCTGATTTCAGGCTACTTGTGAGATATCTCTAATACGCAGTTGAGTCAAGATGCACACAGTGGCTTCTGAAAGCTTGATTCAGCTGGTGCTTCCTAACATGCACATACACAAACATACAGACTCATGTACTTATACAAAACATACTGTCATTTGTAATTTGTATAACTATTGGAAATGAGATGTTCAACAACATGTTTTTCTTGATATAAATACAGAGGTATTTAAAATTTCAACCAAATTGGAGGCTTCTTTTTTCTAAAATATCAAATCCCTTGCTTATGATATAGAATATACTTCAAAAAAATTTTATCTTGATCATTTGAAATCAATCATCTGGGTGATGAAGTAAGATTGGGGTTCTCATTCCAACTCAGTTGTTAAGTAGGGGTGTATGTATGTGTGTGGGGGGTATGTATGGGTATGTGAGGGGGGTGGGAAAGAGAGAGGCCACCTTAATTGAACAATGCTTCAATTATCTCTCTAGGCTTTGGTTTACTGTCAATGGGCAAGTTTAATTGGGTAAATTCCAAGGTTCCTTCCATTTCCAAACCTGGGAAAGTAGTCATTATGAACTGATACATGCCAAACCACTGCTCTCAGTGCAACATGATTTAAAGTGCTTATATCTGTATTTAGTATTATTCTCTTTGGCTGTTTTTGATACTACCCTAATTTTTGCTCTTAATCTCTAGATTTCCTTTCCCTACCTTTAGTTGGCTGCTTCTAATCTCCTTTGGGCTTAAGTGAAGGAAGCATGTAGGAATGGTATGTAGGTCATGAGCAAAAACTGATGTCTGAGGGGCTGGCTATCCAAAGAATAAAGTACGGAGTATTAGATTATGTTATGAAGTGCTTCTTGCCCAAGGTCCTTACAGTGATTGGAGAGCTGAAGTTGCTATGTAAATGGTATCTGGATGAGTTAATTATATTTTTACTGTATATTTTATTATATAGTGTTTATTCTGTGTTTTGGTTTTTATTGAGATATGGTAATTTTTAATAGAGGAAATTTTAAGAAATTTGTAGAGGGCACACTTTAAGAAAGCTAATTTTTGTATATGGAAAAACTGAGGATGAAGGATGATCTCGAAACTATGTATTATATCTAAAGCAGAAGCAAGATTAGAATTCAGAATTACTGACCTTAGGGCCATTCACAGATTTGTAATTCACTGTCCATCCAAGAGCTTCAGTAAATTCATCATGTCCATATTTTGGACAACATTTTATTTCCAGGCCCTTCAAAATAGATGTATAAAATATCAAGTGTTGCATTCCATTCTTTATAAAGCAATTTGATTTTGATTCATTTCACTGGTGAGAAATTCTAATTCAGTCATTCTTGTGGGTCTCCTTTCTCTGTCAAGATTTAGGGGTCTTAAGCAGTATCAAAGGTGGTTACAAGGCCTTGGCTGGTGGGCACCTCTGGACATTGACCCTCTTTCCAAACGGTTTCCATCTCAGTTGTACACTTGCCTTTTCACAGAAACTTTAGGTTTGAGGGACATGGTTGTTTTCATACCACAGTTGAGACATGTGAAAATTTTCAGGGCTTCCAGTAGTAAATTTCAATAATAAGATAACTCCTTGATAAGATATTGATACTTCATCAGAGAAGATCTATGAATAATCAACGAACATACAAAAATATGCTCAACATCATTAGTTATCAGGGAAATGCAGATAGAAACTCATTAAAATTGGGAAACCTTCATACCCTTATGAGAATGGCTAAAATTAAAAAGACCAAGAATTCCAAATGCTGACAAGGATGTGGAGAAACTGGAAGTCTCATACTTGGCTGATGGGAGCACCAAATGGTATGGCCACTTTGGCAAACAATTAGTTTTTTATAGATTTAAACATAACACTTGTCATAAGACCTAGCAGTCTCACTGTTAGGTATTTAGGCAAGAGAAATGAAAACATACACACACTTCACAAAAAGGTAATGTATGCAAATATTGATAGGGTCATTTGTAGTAATCCCAAACATCTTCACTGTCCATCAGCTAGTGATTAGATAAGCAAATTGTGATGAATCTGTACAATGGAATACTATTCAGCACTTTAAAGGAATGAGCAACTAATAAATGCAACAGCCTTTATAAATCTCAAAAACCATATGCTAAGTAAAAGAAGTCTGATCCAGAAAGCTCCATACTGTATGATTTCATTTATGTAACATTGTAGAAAAGGCAAAAGTATAGGAACAGAAAATAGATGAGTGGTTGCCAGCGTGAGAGAGGGATTGGCTACAAAAGGGCCTGATCATCACCTTATGTCTTTCCACTGCCTGACTTCTTGCACTATCATTTGAGGGCAGTTTTTCATATATTAAAACCTTTTTATTTTGAAATAATTTTATACTTAGAGAAAACCTGCAAAAAACAGTAGAGTGATTCCCTGTATACCTTCATGCCACTTCTTTTAATGTTATGATTATAATCATATAACCATAGAACAGTTAAGAAAACCAGGAAATTAACATTGATACAACACTGTTACACACAGACCTTCTTTACATTTCACCACTTTCCCACTAATGTCCTTTCCTGGTCCAGGATCCTGTCCAGGATTCCACGTTGCATTTAGATGTCATGTCTCCTTAGTCTCTTCCAGCCTGTGATGGTTTCTGTCTTGTCTTTCATGATCATAAAACTTTTGAAGAAGACTGACTAGTTATTTTGTAAAATGTCCTCAGTTTTAGTTTGTCTGATGATTTACTCATACTGTGGTAAAATATTTTTGGTTACAAATACCACAGAAATGATGTAGGATTCTTCTCTGTTCATTATAGGAATGGTATAAAATGTTGGTATGTCTAATTATTGGTGATGTTGACCTTGATTAAGATGATGTCTGTCAGGTTTATTCACTCTTTTCCTTTTGTAATTAATAAATAACTGGGGATACATGTTTTGAGCATTTGCAAATATCCTGTCCACACTATACTTTCTTCTATTAAATTCTAAGAAGAAAATCATCAGTTTACTCTGATGCTTAGCCTCGTGTCTCAGAAAAAAAAAAATTAGGATTTAGGAACCTCAGAACATGGGTGCCCAAGAATTGGGTGTATGGGTCTGTTTTAGCACTGAGTCCTTCTGAATATGCATGATTCTAAGGCTGAATAAGGAGAGGGAGTGGAGTGAAATGTGCATTGCAGGTGTCTGAGACAACTGACTGATTCAGTCACATTCACGGCATATTTCTGGGACTTATGTCATATAGCCCCTGCTGCCACTGTTTGGGACTCAGACTTACCCCACCTCCAAGCCATTCCACACTGAAGTTGGTGAGGGTTTCAGCTCAGTCCTGGGGGTATTTATTTCCTAGTTTCTCGGAGTGAAGGCACAGTGTGTCTAGCCTGGTCTCCTTCTCCAATCAGAGATTCAGTTACCTCCACAGATGCCCATGTAAATCATCTTTAGTAGAACAATGAGAATCTGGGGAAAACCCCTCCTAGGGAAATGAGTGTCATTTCATTAAAAGAGGGGAAAAAAAAAACAATCCTTCAAATCTGGTTCATCTCACAGTCTAAATGCAAGTTCTTAATTAAAAGCCAACAGAGATTTCTAAAGTTGGAGAAAAACTAGAGCAACAACTTTTAAAATTATCCTGTGGGCTTTTTTCCCTTCTTAGTCTCTTAAAGGGAAAAAGGCTAATAACCATTCAGTGGCAAATTGCTGTTCCTTCAGAACAAGGAAGTGAACGAGAATGAAAAGTGGCATCCCAGGGGAATAGGGAGTCATCCCGTAATTAGACTGGGCACCATGTAGGGAGGCAGCAAAAAATTACTGGAATGGATCAACGAGGAATTATCCTATTAGACCTCGATGGTTTATTCCAATTTCTGGTTTCTGGGAGAATAAGTAAAAGACAGTGTTGCACTTTTGTATTTTTTACAGAACCTAAAACAGTGGGAGAAATGGGGATCCTCGTTTGTTGATTTAAGGATTCCATAGTTCCAAGTCTCTGGTGTTTTTGTAGGCTGTGGTTTTTGTATGAGGAGATCAGTGCTGAAGGATGACAATGATTTTGGTTCTTTAGGTCCACCATTTCTCTGCCTTGTACTATTGACATTTTCATCTGGATAATTGTTTGTTGTGGGGCTATTCTATACATCATAACATGTTTGGTAGCATCCCTGGCCTCTCTGTCTTAGATGCCAATAGCACCCCCAAATCATGACAGTCAAAAATGTCTCCAGACATTGCCAAACATCCCTATAGGGGGTACAGAATCCCCTTCATTTGAGAACCATGGCTTTATTTCTTTATCCCAAGGTCACACAGCATGTCAGTGGTAGAATTGAGACTGACACCCAGAAAGTCTGAGCCCCGGCCTCCAGTAGCTTCTATGATACAACCCTACACATTGCGTTGCCGACTACATGGGTAAGAACATAATGTCAGGAGCATTGATATAGATCAGCATGGATTTTTTTGGAATGGATCCTATGCATGAGTCAGGTTAACTTAATGGCATAAAGACTACCTTAAAGAATCAAGAAACTGTCCATTTTAAAAAAAATTTTTTAATGTTTATTTATTATTGAGACAGAGTGAGCAGGGGAGGGGCAGAGAGAGAGAGGGAGACACAGAATCTGAAGCAGTTTCCAGGCTCCGAGCTGTCAGCACAGAGGGCTGGGGCTCAAACTCACAAATCGCAGCGAGATCATGACCTGAGCTGAAGTTGGACGCTTAACCGACTGAGCCACCCAGGCGCCCCAAGAAACTGTCCATTATTCAAGAGCACTCACTGATCACAGAGACATGCTATAGTCTAAACAGAGGAGATTTGGTTATGCCTCTTTCTGAGAACCAGCAGAGGTCTGGGGCAGTTCTGAATCCGCATCTCTTTCCTTAATTTACATACTGCCTCCATTTTAGCAATGCAGAAGGGAAATGAATAAAAACAATTATCCTCAAAGACATTCAGTCTGGTCTTGACTTGTTAAGAACGATAAAAGTCAGCAGTTAGAAGCATTTAATACAGCTGAACAAACCATAGAGTCTCAAACAGCTTCATCTGGTGCATTTCCTCTCAGTGGCAAATAAAAAGGAAGACTATAATTAGGGCATGATTCTATTCAAGCTATCAAATAAAAGCTTTTAAAAATGATTGCCCTTATAGACAGCAATGTAAAGAACAAAGGAATCTTGCATGGTTTATTATTTGCTTATTAGTATTACCATATGATAATCTCTACTTTTTGCATTTTAAAACAAAAAGAAACACTAAAAAGCTCACATTATGTCTGTATATTTTGACAACACTGGCCTCTTTATTTTGAAAGCCAGGTCACAGATTTCCAGTTAATCAATAAGTGTTTATTAAATTGCATGCTCTTTTCCAGTTCCAAGGTATTGTGTAAAATTTGGTCGAAAGATCTGAGTCTCTTCTACCATCTAGAAATTGAAAGTAGAGATGAGAGGGAGAGAAATCAGTGACTCCCAATCTTCTCTGTGCACATGAATCACCTGGGGATCTTGTTAAAATGAGTTTCTGACTCAGTAGGCCTGGAGTAGGGCATGAGATTCTGCATTTGTAAGAAGTTTCCAGGTGATGCTGATGTTGCATTTTATGTAGCAAAAATCTAAATGACAAGTCAAGGATACATGTTATGAGATGAGCTCTAATTTACTAAATTCAAAGTATGGTCTCCTCTAACCTCAGAGAGTTATATTTGTCTCATCTCTGTGGGGTAGCAGTGACTAAAGATGTTTAAGTGTCCCATGCTAATGCACATTGCCAGTACTGTGTGCTGTTCTTCATGTATACAATGTGTTTGCATTTTGCTAAATGAGGCAGGGATGGACTTCCACCATTGTGCACCTCTCTCAAAACAAGTTGCTAAGTTGCTCAGAAAGCCATTTGAAATCTGGTACTGGCTGAAGGCCTGGACTTCCACTGGAACTTCCATGGCTCCTGTATTTTCTATTCAGGACTATGTGCAGAGACTACGCAGATTGGAGTCTTTGGTCCAGTCATGTATTATTCACATCATACCTTGAAGACACTCCTACTCACTCTCTATGAACCAGATGCAACTTGGGGGAAAAACAGGTAGAAGTTGAGTCCTGCTCTGTTTCATATAAATTTGTGGGAGGCCTTTCCTCTGGGGGTTTGCTCATGATGGTGACATTGTGTTTAGTTAGCAGCTGAGCTTCTAGGCCAGTGCAGTCTAATACATCTTTTTGCAAAAAAGGGGTTTTCTGTTTCTGTGCTGTCCAGTTAGTAGCCATTAGACACATTTGGCTGCTGAGAATTTGAAATATAGTTTGTGCCACTGAGGAACTGAATTTTGAATTTTACTTATGTTTAATTAAATACAATGTAAAGTTAAATTCTACCTGTGGCTGGTGGCTACCATACTGGATGGCACATGTTGATGAACTTCAAAGATACAGGTACCCATAGAAAACAATAGCAAATGGTTAGATTCAACCAAAACTAGACTAGTTTTGACCTGGCTTTCTAATTTATCAAGGTTCATGACTTAACCTAGGGAGATGTCTGAACTTCTCTGTTCAATTTTGTACCTTTCATAAATGTGAGAGACTAGGTATTTAATTTATAATTTAAAAAGCCTTTTAGTTTGATTTATAAGAGATAGGTAGCCATTATAGAAAATCTAGAAAATATTGCTATATAAAATGAATTTTAAAAAACCACTCATAAACCCGTCATCTGAAAATAACCCATTGAACACACAGTGAACATTTTGGTGACTAGTCTTCCAGTTCTCTGTGTGTATGAGTGTCTCATCTAACTGCTAAACTACAGATTGTATAGATCTAAAAATTTTAAAATAAATATTAATAACTGTTACATAAAAGAAATTTAATTTAGCTATAGTACTTTTGTGAGAGGTCATAGTGACATAGTGCTGGAGAACATACACCACCCCCCCCTCCCACCCCATCCCCAGATACCACTGGAAGAGGGAAGATAGGATAATTTGCTTCCTTTTTTGGAGAAAGTAAAGCCCTGCTTTGCATGGTAACTATGACTAACCTATGAAACTCTTTTGTAGGCATGAAAGAAATGGAGATTGTGAGTGACTGATCAAAACTCATGGGCTAACAGACGGACGCTAATCTAGGAGCCCCACATAAGCACTTAGCCATCTGAGTTGCTGTCAGTATCACAGCCAAATAACAGATGGAAATGGGGGAGAAAGTAGACCCAGCAAACTCCAGGATGAAGTTTGTCTTCATCATGTAGCGTTAAGTAGTAAACAAGATGTTCTCTAGTTAGAAGAGTTGTTTTCCTAAATGCTCTTATGTTACTGCTTAAGCAGCCCCTGCTTTTTGTTCAGACTCACAAAAAGAAAAAAAAAATTCTTTTGAGGATCAAGATTGTGATTGCTTCTGAGGCCAGCTGAGTGGAAGAGGAAAGTTCCTTTACTAACTGATTTTGGAAACTCGGAATTTAAACTTTTGTATCTGATAAAATGCAAGTCATTTTAAGAAATCTAGGTGACTTTCTGTGGATAGGGAAGGGAGAAAGGAGGAGGGAGTATGCAGAGGTCAAAGTATAAATGAGAGATTCACCCAGAAAGCTGTTGCAACAGAAGCTCCTTAAATGTAGCTCTGTTTTGACTTGAGATCATGTGCAGTGTTAAGTGCTTAATCAGTCTGAAAGCATTATCATGATAGCAGCTAGCAATAGTGCTTTTATTCTTTCCTGGCTGTTTCTCAGACTCATGTTGAATGACAAGTTCAAAGTTTATGAACTCCAGCAAGACAAACTTAGACTTTTCTCTTGTATCTGTGAAAGCTTTGTATTGTCCTCTTTGCCACCTAAGCCAGAAGTACAAATATAGGTACAAGGAACTGAATATCCCATTTATGAATTACCAGAGGATTCTTCCTTCTTGAATTTTCTGCCTTCTTTTTCACCATTTCTCTGCTTATTTAAACTTATGACTTGTATGGTATTTTCAATCCAGACTGCTGGCTTTGGTGTTTGGCTGTATCTCTAGAGTATGGACTTGGAGTCATACTGCTAGGATTCAAATACTGGCTCTACCACTATTTGGATAAATTTCTAAGCAGTTCTGTGTCTCAGTTTCCCCTTATGTAACATGGAAATATCAATAATAATATTACCTATTATTATTACTATTATCTGTTATGGTCTGGAGATACTTGTTCAACCTCATAGTGTTGTTGTGAGGCTGAAATTAGACAATCCTTGTAAATTAGACAATCACAGTGACCAGCACAGTACATGTTCTAAAGTATCTTGGCACAGAGCGCTTAAACATATCAGGTATACCTTATGCCGTAGGTTTGGCTTCTCAGGAGAAAAGTTTGCCTATCAAGGGCGGGGAGGGATTTTTCCTTAGTTTGTTTCTTATGGCTTTGTGCCTGGAGCGCTAGGAGCTAACAGCTAAACTACATAGTACTACTACAGAGTCTTTGAGCTCCACTAGAATAGCAACTGTTAATTTTCACATACATATCTGAAGATTTATAAGGACAGATGAAGCCCAGAGGTTAGAATCAAATAGACTTGGTTTGGATCCCAGCTTTATCATTTGCCAGCTGTGTGACCTTGGACAAATTACATAACATCTCTTGTCTTCAGGTTCCTTAGTTGTGAATTGAGGATACTATTCCAACTTCACAGTGTTGTTGTGAGGCTGAAATTAGAGGATCCCTATGAGGTGCTCATTATAGTGACCAGCACATTAATATTCTAAAGTATCCATTATTAATAGTCGCGTGGTTTTGCCATTTTCCCTCTAGAGAACTTTGTAGCCAAGCTTAGAACGAACTTATTCTCTGTAGAATATTCATTTGTAGTTTGACTGACACCTACCAAAATCGCATTGTAGACTGGTACCCCCTGTTGCAGCATTCAATTCTGGGTATTCAGTGATTGCTTGATTTAAAAAATGTATAAATATATGAATATATATATATATATATATATGTATATATATATATATACATATATATATACATATATATATATACACACACACACACACACATACACACACACATCTCAATTCTGCACCATTGACTATGTGTGAATCATTTGTGCAAAGTACTGTAAAATGTTAATTCATTTCTTATATTAATTTCCAGGAAGTAGTACTATTATTATCATCTGTTGTTATCATCCCTATTTTACAGATAAGGAAACTGAGGCAGACAGAGGTCAAGTAACTTTTCAGAATCTCAGGGCTAGTACTTGGTGAAGCTGGGATTTGTGCTCTGATTCACTACACTGCGCTACCCATGAGTGTTGCAGCTCTGACTCAGAGTATCTCACCTGGAAAAGGCAGGTGAGGCCACATAAATTTCTCTTTACATTCTTCATTTTCTTCTGAATCTGGAAATCAAACTGCAAAATCAAAATGCAAAACAATATTTCTTTATAAAGTCCTTTCCTTTACCCTCCTGCCCCATTCTCTTACCTCTCTCAGGCCATTCCTTTATGTAAGTCCCATTATGGGCTGCTGCTGTCACACTCTGGACACAGTATAATTCAACATGACACATGGTGAGCAGAGATGTGTAGAAATACCTGAAACTATTAGAGCCAAACAGCTTTCTGTTAAAGTTTTTTACTGCCGCATAAATATTCTCCTAGCTGGCTGGAGTCTCTGAGGTATAAATACTCCATTAGAGAATATATCCGTGGCAGCAGCATGGCCCTCTGGGTCTTGTCCAAGAGCCCGAGAAAATGCAAGGGTCTTGTGACATCTGATTTCATTGTATTTAAACAGCCTTCTCCAGTTTCCAGAGTATAGTGGCATTATTAACAAGGTCCATTTCTTCCTTAGAAGAAATCTCAAGACCCCTGTGGACAGACATAAAGATCAATTAGACAACTTGTATTTATTGAGTGCTTACTATGTGCCCAGCCCTGTGGCAGGAACTATGGTAGAAACAGGTACACATTAAAATACCACACCCCATTGTCATTGAATATCCAAATACTCTCCTATGAGCTCTCTAAAGTGTAACCTGGATTTGAGTGAGATGAGGGATTTCTTTCATCCTAAAATACCATATTCATCTTCCATGAAGACTCCTGAAAAAAATTATTATAATTTTCATTTGACTAAGTTTTGCTTTCTGGAATAACAAATCACATTTTCAAAATGCAGACAGAAAAAGAGAGACTGTCTCTAAGCTTGAAGAGACCAAGCTTATTTCTGACTACTCCAGGTGGCTGACAACACCATAGTCCTGATTACTTAGGAATTAATATTTTTTTAGGAGGGAGGCTGGGTGTCAAAAGTGATGAGGCCCAGCAAGAATGTATCATCAACTGGTCTACACATTTGACAGATTCATTCATCCTTGTTCTCTCTGCCCCTGGCTATACCACTCTGGAAACACAGAAACAGAGCGGAAGCACACAGGCTGGCCACTGTATGCAAGCAAATGAGGCATACGCCTAAGCCCTGCATAAATATGAGAAGGACATGCCTCAGTCCTCTCCAATCCACAGGTCAGGAAATTAAGGTCAGTGCCTCTTTGGCCTATACAACATCCCAGTGAGATGAAGACGAAAGGAGGCAGTCAGCCTTATCACCATTTCACTAGCCAGAGAATAGAGATGGAGGGAGGCCACACCTGCAGAGGAAAAGATGAAGCCTCTCTCCACTGAGGTTCCACATGCTTTCTATTTGACTGGGCTTCCCCAACCTTGGCTAATCATCAACATCACCTGGGGCAGAGGATAAATACATGATTCCAAGGGTCATCTGTCCCTAAGAGACTCTGATTAAGTAAGTCTGGGTCCCGGGAATCCTTATTTTTAATAAGCCTTCTACATGATTCTAAAGATTAGCATTTCATTAAACTACTGCCCTTATGTTTTCATACTTGTTATGGGATGGGAAAGAAAAGTCTCTACTTGACAAATGGAACAAAACTACAGATAGGTGTTACCTACCCTCTTACATGGGATTCCGTTGCATCTTAAGCAGAAGACATCTCTTGAAATGAACCTCTTTTGAGAGGAAATGGTCAGGTCAGTTCCAAACAGCTGACAACGGCCCTGCCAATGTGTGATCAGAGGAATGGAACGCGAGGCTTTCGTCCACAAAATGTTTATTTTGGTCATAGAAATGCCATGCTATTTTGCTTGTCACTTATGCTCTTTGGGCAATGTTCCATGAGGTTTTGAGGTCTCTGGGGTACTTCAATGTGAAAGGGATGCCAAACTCCTCTCATGAGGGGATATCCTTTGGCTGTGGAATGTCTTCTCTTGGTCTAATGGGAATTTGGCCTGTGCCGTTTTCAGAATGTTTTGTGGAAACAGTACACAGATATCAGGCTTGGCATGAAGTCTCACCCCCATTCTGAGGTTAGACCATTTGGAGAGAGGTTTGCTAGATTTGATTTCAGTGAGTTGACAATTCACTAGATCAAAGGACAAGAATTCTCACAAATTAATTTGAATAAACTTCTTTTCTTAAATCCTTCATTTTATTCAGAAAATCAACTAAACATTATCAAGGAATAGGAATAGTGTGGATAACTAAAACACACACGTAGTTTACTACTCATATCATTTTTTCCCCCTGAAACTCGTAAGAGCTCAGCCTTTTTAGTAGACAATCAAATAAAGTAGTTTAATTTTTTTTCTCTTTACTTACCCTTTCTACTTGGAGTTACTCCATTAAAAAAATGTGTTTATTTGAAATGGACAGGGCACCTGGGTGGCTCAGTCAGTTAAGCATTTGACTTGATTTCGGCTCAGGTCATGATCTCACGGTTTGGTTTGTAGGTTCTAGCCCTGCATCCAGCTCTGCACTGACAGCACAGAGCCTGCTACGATTCTGTCTCCCTCTGTCTCTGTTCCTCCCCCGCTCACTCTCTATCCCTTTTTCAAAATAAATAAGTAAACATTAAAAAATGAAATGGAAAGGGGGTGGGTGAAATTTTATTATCCACTTGGAAGTATGGAAGAATTCAATTATATTTATGCAGTAGTCTCTGCAGAGGATTCCAACATCCAGATGGACGTATGGATCTATTTGATCATCCCAGGAGCAGCCTGCAAAACCAGAATTTCCAGGTGCATGTAAAACTGATGATATGCCTAAGTGAAGAAAGATCCAAACACTTGGTTCATTCAGTTCTGCTGTGTATGTATGCAGAAATGGCCAGGATTTTGCAAAATGTTTAAAAGGAAATACCCAAATGAGAGAGTGTTAGTTCTTTGCCTGTAGGTGTGTTATAGAAAGTCCTGCATGTGTATGGCTTGATCACTGTTTCCACTCAGCATGTAGGAGCCCCAAAAGCCAGATGCTCCCCTTAAATGGCTAGCTCTATGCTTAGGTAATGGTGACAGTGAAATGGGCCCAGCCCTTGCCCTGTCTTGCCACATGAATTAGGAAGAGAATAATGGGGTGAATACAGCTCTGACTGTAATTTTTTTCCTTCACTCCTGATGCCAGAGTTCAAATGATTTTCCTCCCAGCTTGCCTCATGGTTCTTTAAAAATGAATTTTTGCCAGTTTCATGGTTTTCATTGCCTAAGAAGACTCTCCTAATGCATTTCATGACTAACCCTCATTGTCTGAGAGTGGTTTGGTTAACAATTTAGTTTCTAAATCTTGTTAGCCCCTACCCCAAATTCATCTTATTTTAAATCATCAGAAACTGTTACTTTGAATGAGTGATGCCTTTTTTCCTAAATTTTATTATCAGGAGATCCTCGATGTTGAATGTAAACAGTGAGTTAATACATTTGAATAAAATTTGGAGGCGGGAATTAAATTTTGTTTAATAATGCTATAGCATTGGACTTAGGAACATAAACAATTTGAAAACTTATACTAAAAAGATCAGAAGTATAAAATGGCAATCTGAATACTTTATACCAAATGTCTGTGGAGACCTACTCTTTTTCTTTTAATTTTAATTTTTAGAGAGTGAGAAAGCATACAAGTAGGGGAGGGGGCAGAGGGAAAGGGATGGAGAGAGGGAGGGAGGGAGAGAGAGAAAGAGAGAGAGAGACAGAGAGAGAGAGAGAGAGAGAGAGAGAGACAGAGAGAGAGAAAGAGAATCTTAAGCAGGCTCCATGCTGACCGTGGAGCTTGGTCCCATGACCCAAGGGGGACCCAAGGGATTAGGACTTGAGCTGAAATCAAGAGGCAGACACTCAACCAACTGAACCACCCAAGCATCCCATGACTTACTGTTTTGAAGTACTTCTCATTAGAGCTGCAGTTTTAAAAATAAGGTTTATTTACCTACTATAAATCTATATTTACTATTCCTCTTTCACTGTCAAAGCCAACACAACTTCTTATGAATTCACGGTTCTTATATTTTCATGATTCTTTCTACATCTGTTTTCCTCTCCTTTTATCTTTAAATATGTTTTATCTTCTGTCCACCTCTTCTTTACACTCTGACAATAAACTTTTGCTTTTATAGAGATTCATTATGCCCAAGATCATAAATCTTTTTCCTTCTAAAATCTGTCTTTTTAGTAATATCACACAAATGCTTTTTTTCTTTTTTCTTTTTCTTTCTTTCTTTCTTTTTATTTTTTTTTACAAATGCTTTATTCATAATTAGCCTTACTCTATCCTACTGCCTTCTCTATCCTAATTTTGGTAAGCTAACTCCAATTGGATATGGTATATATAGAAAGAGTGGATATTGCCATGACTCTTCTTCCCCACACAATTATTATGATTTTATTTTTATTTTTATTTTTAAATTTACATCCAAGTTAGCATATAGTGCAATAATGATTTCAGGAGTAGATTCCTTAGTGCCCCTTACCCATTTAGCCCATCCCCCCTCCCACAAACCCTCCAGTAACCCTCAGTTTGTTCTCCATATTTATGAGTCTCTTCCGTTTTGTCCCCCTCCCTGTTTTTATATTATTTTTGTTTCCCTTCCTTTATGTTCATCTCCCACACAATTATCTTAATAGGTGCCGTCTTCTATAAGAATGTTGTTTTTGGTATGTAGTTTGGCATAGAAGTATGTCATAGAAGACAAACATGATACCTTTGCTATGTTCTAGTTGTTCTATTTTTTTGTAGCCTCTTAGAGGTTTTAAGTTTCTATCCTCAGTCTTCTCTGTAAACTTCTTCTCCCTTGCTGAGCTCACACATTTAAGGATAAAATCAATATGTCCAGCCTTCCTCTCTTTTTATGAGGTTGATTCAACAAATGCTTACTGAGTACCACCTATAATGGTGCTATAGATACAGCAATGAATAAAGCAGATAAAATTCTAGCTGTCATCGAGTTTATACTCTTAGATGGGAGAGACAGTAAACAAAGAAATGTTAGGTGTTGACAAGTGCTTTAAAGAATGTAAAGTAGGGTAAGGTCATAGGAAGTGAAAGGATTGCTGTACTTTTTAAGGTGGTGAAGGAAGCTATCTCTGATAACACTTGAACAGAGAACTGAGGAAAATGAGGGAGGGCATTGGCCATGTGGCTGTGCTGGGCATAGCATTCCAGGCAGCATGAAGAGGCAGGTGCAAAAGCCCTGAAACAGGAGTGGACTGGGAGGGCTCTAGGAAGAGTAAAGAGACTAGTATGGCAGGAAAGGATTGAGTTAGAAGAAGAAAGATGGGAGGAAAGACCAAGGAGTAAGCAGGGGGACAGATTTTGTAGGGCCTATGGACAATAAGAAGGACACTGAATTTTATGGAGAATGAGATTGGAGTGTTTGAGCAAATGAATGATATAATTTGACTTCTTTAAAAATATCACTGATGTTGTGTGAATAATAGACTATTGAGAATAAACTAGAATCAGGGAGGGGTGTTAGATACTATAGTAAATCAGATGAGATGTAATGGTGTCTTGGACTGGAGTGGTGGCTTCAAAGACAGAAGCCATCAAATTCAAAATATACTTTGAAGGTAAAGCCAATAGGATTTGCTGAAGGACAGGTGTCAGTGGATGATACAAATGTTTAATAGTGGGAGAAGTAAGGTAGGCAACATTGGGTACAGAGAGAAGTTTAGGCTTTTATAAGTTAAGTTTGAGATACCTATTACAAGATGGTATTAATGAGTAGAAAGTTAGCTGTATGAGTCTTCAGCACAGTATAAGTCAAGCATGAATGTACAAATTTGGGGATACTTAATGCACATGTGATCCTTAAAACCATGAAAATGAATTGGTCATCTAGATACAGATAAAGAAGAGGTCAGAGGCATGAGCACTTAAGCCTCCAAACTTAGAGGTTTGTAAAGGTTTAGAGGTTGTAAAGATGGGGAAAACTGGTAAAGGAGACGACAGAGGCCACAAAAAGAAAATATTTCCAGATTCAAGGAGTAATCAAGTGTGTCAAATGGTGCTGTTAAATCAAGTAAGATGAGCACTGACCATTGGAAATGATGAAATGACCATTGGACGTGGTCACATGGAAGTCATTGGTGAAATTGACAAGAGCAGTGGGAAAGAAACCCTATTAGAATGAGTTAAGACAGATTGGAAGGAGAGGAGGAATAGACAAGTTGTAAAGAGGAGATTAACAGGAAGTCTGTGAAGTACAGGGAGACTTTGTAAAGACAGGAAGTGTTAACAGCATATTTGTCTGTTGAGGGGGATGATCTAACAGAAAAACTGATAATTCCAGAGCAATGTAGGTACAACAGGATCAGATCTAGTATACTATAGAAAGGGTGGTCTTAGAGAAAACTACAGAATAAATACAGTGATTATAATTAATTATAACAGGAGGGAAGGCAGAGTAAGTAATTGGGTGCTTATATAGCTGCATTTATAGATTTGGTGGTGAGAATATGCGGAAGGGATGTTTCCACCTGAATGTTCTAAAGATCCCTAACACGTGAAATGATGAGCACAACTCATCTTTGTGACCCCATCCTGACTACTTACAATTTTTGTTGAAAACATTACTATTTTACTGATCTCTAAATCAGTAAATTTTTGTTATTGTTTCTTCTTATTATTTTGTCACCTCATTATTTCTCCTGTCTGTCCCTTCCTTACCAGTTGCAGTGCTGCAATTCCAGGTCAGTGAGGTCATTTGACTCCAGGATACATGCTTGACAACCTTGTAATTTATTTTTGAGCTAAAGGATCTACTATTAAACATGTTTATTCTTCAACCTTTGTTAAGTTTCTCAGTATTAATCAACGTATGTCCTCTTGATCTACGTTTGTTTTTCTTGCTCTTGGGGTAGTTTTATAATGAATACCATCATCTCAATAGTTTTTCTTTTTGTTCCAGCTTAAAAATCTTTTTTTTTTTTTTATTTTTACTGTCTGTTCTACTTGTAGTTTCTCTTTACTATCTTATCCACTTCACTTCATCTACATACGTTTTTCTCAATCCCCTTTTCTATTTATGCTTCCTTTTATTTGCTTATTCTTTCCCCCCATCTTTATGTCTTTCCAATGCACATTTTCTTTCTGTTGTATTTTAACATATTATGATCTCTGTGATATCTTGAGAGTAAGGCTTCTTGTTCTTTTATCCTTCTTACCATAGTTTGCATTATTCTTGTTTCTAACAGGACATGGTTTATTTTTATTTTATTTATTCAGTAATACAGGGATTTTTGAGAAAGTAGTATCAGTTATGACCATAGCATGATTACCAAAAATGCTATTATTCATTTTCTGTTGCATAAGCTCAAATTTTCTTTTAAATAAATCTTATCCATTGTAATTGACCCATTTTTCTGAGTTATTGTTTTTTCAGACTCTTGCTGTAGCCCACACAAAACAATCATAGAAAGAGTTTCTTAGTATCTCTGTTTAGTTTGCTAAACTGGGCTCAGACCCAGGGTAATAAAGTGCTTTGTAATAGTGGCATTTAGAGTAAGAAATAGAAAACAAGCATAGAGGAAAGGCATTTGAGTGGCCTGTGCTCAGTCTTGAAGGTATTATTTTTCCTACCCCAAGTCATGAAAGTTAATATTCCTCTAACTATGGCAGTCTAGTGTCGAGGGAATTAGCAAGGAAATTGGAGGCATGCCTTGTATATTTTATGTATAGTATCAACTTTCACTATAACAATAGAAATACAGCAGTTGAAACAGTTGATAAACTTCTGTAGGAAAAGCAGGAAACCTGTATCATTGAGAAATTACAGAGCCTGTTACTTTTAGCATATCCCTGTTGACGCCTGGAGTTAACAAGACTTGTATAGACCATGAAGGAACAGGACTGAAAGTCATACCTTAACACTCAGCAAGTCTCCTGGCAAACTTCTCACGGATACTTTCTTGAGGAAGGATTTGATTTGTACTTACACTTATGTATTATTCACAAGTACAATTGAATAGAATTAAACTATAGTAAAATGTATGTAATTTATTGTGTGTTTAGTTCTCCATAAGATTTTTTTTCCCCTTAAAAGTGTCTTGTTTTAAATAGCTGCTTTAGGATTAGCAGCAGAACATGAACTGGGTGAACATTTGCTATTATTTTCTGATTCAATAGAGTAGTTATTACCTTATGTCTAAAAAGCATGTTTGATCTGTATTTTTGACATTTGTCAAGTTTCTTATTGCTTTCTTATTCTTCTGATCCTGAGCCTTCTAACCCTGAGATTCAGTTCACACCAGTTTCCAGCATCATCCTTGTCTTCAGGATTTCTGCCATATTTATTTGTATGCAGTGTGTTACGTTTGACCCATAATCTTATTTCTTCATTCAGATTAAATCATTCTTTAATTCAGTGTGCTCCACACTGTTTGTAAACTTCTTGAGCTTTACACTATTTTTACTACATGTCCACCTTTACATTGTATTATTCCTATATTTTAGAGAATTTATTTAGTCTTGAGGCCTTTTTCCTTCTCAGATTCTTGTCATTCTATTTTTAAAAACAAACAAACATCCTTCTCATTTTTTTTCCCTCCTAAGACTTTGGATAATACTGAAGATATTTTTCTCAGTCTTTATTTTTATCTTGTCCATTAACTTCCCTGGATACCTTTTTTTTTTCTTCCTAAGAACTGAACTGCCTTTTTTGAGGGACTCAGTCTCTCTTCCTTCCTTGGCAAGACCCACCCTTTCCTTGATGATTGCTCATTGCTCCTCTTGTCCATCTCTAGCATCTCTATTTTCCCACCACAATATGAGATTCTTACCTTCTTGAAACCTTCCTTTGCTGAGTTTTAATCCCAAGTGCTTTCACTTGGGAATAGTGCTTTCACTGTGTCTTCAATATAGGACCAGGTTTGCCAGGCTCCTTTTGTCCATGACTCCATCTTACCCAGGTGGCATCACAGTAAGTGTGTTCTCATTGACCAAATCTCTGTGGGCTTCTTGGTCTGTGTATCACCCTTGTCTGGACTGCACAGTGCTTGCAGAAAGGCAGCTGTATACACATGGGCTCCAGACCAGGGACTGCAGAGACTTAGAGGTTCATGGGGCTGCCTGGAGAGTCACTGCTGGATGTAGAGGAGTCTGAGGGGCATGGCCCGGGACCTCTGCCTCTGATACTAACATGAATTCTTAGATATTGGGATTCTGTGTGGTGTTTACATCTGAAAAAAAAAAAAAAAAGCTTTTACAGCTAATAATGAAGTTTTGTAAATGTTGTTATAGTGAAGGATCATTAACCATGGAGACAGAAGTTGCTGTGCCTGTCAGCTGGGCAGTCTTCAGTACTGTCCTATCGTCTGTAAAGTGAAGAGTGTTATATTCTATCCAATTTACTCAAAAGATTACATGGGATAGTATGAGAGTGCACGAATAACTGAGAAAGAATGTAAGGTATGAAATTCCTTATATCAACATGTTCCTACCTACAAAAAAAAAAAAAAACCAAAAAACAAAAAAAAACAACAGTGTTTAGTGAAAAAGAGCCAGCTACAGAATGGTAGGTACAGTGTGATAACATTTGTATTTAAAATAAATACAGAACAACAGTGATTATTGCTAGAGGCTTAGGACTGGGCCTGAGGACAAAATGGACTTAAGATTGATATATAATGCTTTTCTTAAAAAATGAAGCATTTATGTCAAATGTATGGAATAATTGTATTTGGGTGTGTGTGTGTGTGTGTGTGTGCACGCGTGCGTGCTTTTTAGGGTATTTTAAAGACACCTCTCTCCTCCCAAATATGTAAACTAATGCATCCAAATGTTTTATTAAATGACTTTTGATATATATATATATATATATCTATATATATATATATATATATCTCCTTTCTTTGTCTAGTCCCTAAAGTTGTGTCTGTTCTTAAATGAGAAGCTCAAAGGGAAAAGAGGTTAACTAATTAATGTTTTCTTTTTAATGGCACTTTCATATATTGAAACATATTTATGCCAGTTCACATCCTCTCTTTTGCTCATTGTTTTATTCCTGAAACAATGCAAGGAAGCTAGAATTCTGGGTAGTTTCATCATTTACTTTTTTCAACAGTCTCATCCCTTTTCTCCACTCAGAAACAATTTCTAAAATAAATTAATCTTTCACTGCCAATTTGGAACACAGATCAAACTTCCTTCCCAGGACTGAATTCATGCACATTCAACCCTTTGAATCAATCCTAGTTGAAATACTAATCAAGGACTCCACTGCATAACCTCTTACCCACCAGGATCCTGAGCCTTGATCTCCCTCAAAGGGCCCTGCATGCTGCCTCCCTCATGGAAATGGCAAGTAGCCAAGACTGAATTCTCTTTCCTTTCTTCAACTTCTAACAAGTAAGGAAGACAAGAATATTTTTGGTTTCCTTTGCTCTCTCTGTCTCTCCAGTACTTTTTGTTTTCTTTGATGCTGCTCTGACTTACCATTTTAATGCTTTTCTGAGTGTATTTGTTTGTATCTTACAGTTGGCCTTACTTAGGACATAGGAAGAAGGAATTTGAGGTTAGGGGCTGGAGATATGGGCTGTAGCACATACTGGAATTTAACTCTGGCCTTATACTGGCCTTTCCTCTTCCCAGTGGAGTGTGGTATGTCTTTGGCTCACACCTTTTCTCTCCTGGCCTGCTAGCAGTGGCACAACGTTTCCTTGATGACTTCTCAGACAAGAAACATGTTGTGCTTCCCATCAGTTCTAAGGGTGGTGTGGGCACGGTTGATCCTCCCCGTTTTATAGGTTATGCACCGGACATGAAGAGAACTTAATGGTAGCCAGTGATATAGCTGTGATTAAGGTTTGGGACTCTAGACGCCTAACTTCATCCTCTTTCTATTGTATGTTTTATCCTAACTAAGCAATCTTAGTCTTTGTTGGATCCTGATTCACTCAGCCCTGAACACTATGACATTTTCTTCACCTGTATTGTCTTGGTGATCTTATTCACTTCCGTTTTAAATACCATCTATATGCTAATGAGTCCTAAATATCTCTTGATTTGATCTCTCCCTTGAACTCCTTTCATTTATCTTTCTTACTTGACATCCATCAGGGTATTTAATAGGCATTTCAAACTTAGCTTGTCTGAGATCTTAATTCCCCTCCATCTCAAAACCAGCCTCTTCCAAGCTTTCTCAATGTGACAATCACCCAGCTGGCTTTTGTGAAAAACCTTGGAGTCAATATTGATTATCTTTCTTTTAAACCATTTATTTATCAGTTGATTGTGTTTGCCCTACTTTCAAAATATATCCCCAATCTGACCATTTCTCACATTGCCATCCTATTGTAAGCCACTCTTCTCAGCTGGTTTATTACAGAAGGCCCCACACTGGTTCCCTTGATCCCATTCTTACTTGCTACAGTTTATTGTCCACACAGCTGCCAGAGGGGTCCTTTAAAATTTTTTTTTAATGTTTATTTTTGAGAGAGAGAGAGTGAGAGCGAGCGAGGGAGCGTACTCATGGTGGGGGGGGGGGCAGAGAGAGAGGGAGACACAGAATCCGAAGCAGGCTCCAGGCTCTGAGCTGTCAGCACAGAGCCTGATGCGGGGCTCAAACCCACGAACCGTGAGATCATGACCTGAGCCATAGTCAGACACTCAACCGACTGAACCACCCAGGCACCCCCAGAAGAGTCCTTTTAAACATAAGTCAGATTGTGACATTCCACTGCTCCAAGTTTTCTAATAGCTTCTCAGTATATTTTTAGGTATTTTAAACTCGCTATGATGCATCTGACCACCAACATGATGAACTGCTGAGCAACTCTCTGGTTGCATCTACTCTCCTCTCTCTCTCCTTTACTATGCTCTGGACTTGCTCACCTGCTTTTCCTCAAGTTGCCAGGCACACTGGGCTTCTTTGCTATTGCTGATCCTTCTGCTTGGATTTATATCAAGATGTTTGCATTGTTTTCTCTTTCACTTCCTTGAGATTTCTGCTCAAGTATCACCTCTTTAGAGATACTTGACCACATGAATTATGATTTAGAAATTGCAGAGGTGCCTGGGTGGCTGAGTTGGTTAAGCATCTGACTCTTGATTTTGGCTCAGCTCATGATCTCACAGGTTTGTGGGTTGGAGCCCTGCATTGTCAGCCCTGCTGACACCATGGAGCCTGCTTAGGATTCTCTCTCTCTCTCTCTCTCTCTCTCTCTCTCTCTCTCTCTCTCCCCCTCCCTCCCTCCCTCCCTCTCTCTCTCTCTCCCCCTCCCTCCCTCCCTCTCTCTCTCTCTCTCTGTCCCTCCCTTGCTCACATGCATGTGCATCCTGTCTCACTCTCAAAATAAATAAATAAACTTAAGAAAAAAAAGTAATTGCTGTTCTATGCCTCAGGATCCCCTTTCATTTCTCTTCACAGTAGTTATCACTTCCTGACTCTCTATTTGTATTTCTATTTTTTTTTTTTGTTTCCCCTACTAGCATGTAAGCTCTGCGTGAAAGAGAGATGATGACTTTTGTTCACTACTATGTCCCCAGTGCCTAGAACAGTTTCTAAACCCTAAGAACAGATTGAGCCAGACTTCATAGTTATTTGTTCGCTCAGTGACTAGTGAAGGATACTGTAGGCTAGGCCATTTAGAAGGGTCCAGATCACAAGAAGTCCTCTAACCAGGGACGATTGCACACTATACACTTCACTGTGGTTGAGTATATGCTATATAAACCATACAATGCAGACTTCTTTGGGGGATAGGTAATTTAAAATTGTCTTAGCTGCTAACGTTATCTTGTTTCTACAAGTACACACACATTTCTCTGACTACATATTTATTGGGTGCATACTAGAGGCATGGTTCTGTACCTTTCTGTATACTATCTCTTCTGATCTTCACCTGAACCAAAGGGTGCTCTTGAGCTTTCAGTAGCTTGTCCAAGGCCACATGACTGGTCAGTGGTGGAGGCAGATTTTGAACCTCAGAAGCCTGACAAGAGAGCCATACTCTCAATTACCATAGCTCTGCTTCATTGTCTTATACTATTTCTTTTTTTTTAATGTTTTATTTTATTTTTTTGAGAGAGAGCACAAGCAGGGGAGGGGCAGAGAGAGAGGGAGACACAGAATCCAAAGCAGGCTCCAGGCTCTGAGCTGTCAGCACAGAGCCTGACATGGGGTTTGAACCCATGAACCATGAGATCATGACCTGAGCAGTAGTCAGATGCTTAACTGACTGAACCACGCAGGCACCCAGTCTCATACTATTTCTTATGTCCCCATTTTTTGGTTTAGGAGATGTGAATATCATGCCACATTATCAGCACATCTTTGAGGGCTCAAAGATTGACAGACCATTACATATTTACTGAAGTATGTGGTGGTACGATATTTTTTCTTTTTAAGATTCAACAACCCATTAATTTTGCAACTTTAGAACAACCTGCCCCATGTGCTGCCCAACAAATATTCTTTCCACTTGTGATCATTGGACAATAAGGAAACGATGTTCTGGTCATCTCTCAAACCCTCGTCCTGCCCTCCTTCCCCCAAGAACTGATTGTTTCCTCTGTTCTGCAGGCTGCTCAGTCAACCTGGTCATTGTGATATCCTGCATGCTAAGGACACTGGAAGCGGGAGTCAGGTTTGCACAATTAGATTGATAAGCAGATGCTAAGCCGATGTGACACAGCTGCTTCTGCTGAGCCTGGAAAAGCAGGTCAAGGTTATCGGGAGAAAGTATGACACTTGCCCGTAGCTGGGAGCAAAAATATCCCCATGTACTGTTTCCTTTCCCAGTCTCTCTCTTTGAATTCCTTCTTTTCCTTTCTTTTTATGTCTTTATGTCTTCTCTTTTTTAGACGGCCGTGGTAAAAGCCTCATATTGAACTCACTGGACACTGCTAAAGAAGGATAGCTATATAAATCAGCTGCTTTGTTTTTCTAACATGCATTATTTGATCTTCCAAGTAGTGCCACACTTTAAAAATCAGATTTGAAGATTAACACTGATCATTTGCCATTTATTATTTAACCCTGTTTATTTTTAATACATGGTTTCACATCTGATACATACTGGGCATCTTGTACTACTGCATTGGATACTCATGGCACATTAACATACATGCAGTGTAACCAGGGGGTCTGATGTCTTGTTTCTATTCTTCATTGAATGGAGTTTATTGGTGGCTAAATTTGATTTTTCATCCAGAAGAACCTGTTTTCCCTAAGGTCTTTTTAGCTGTTTCTATATAATTTTGAACTGAATATGATTTAATTAGGTGAAAATGACCCCATGAGGTAAGCCAACCTTAAAACCAAAGCCATTTAAAAATTATCATCTTCAGATAAAGAGTACCTCAGCATCTATTGGTAGATTTTGAAATCATACCAGGCAGATCACCAGTGGGTAGATGTTGCCATGTCCCTGTTTGGGACACTTCTGATTTTTACCATTGGGGTGGCCCCTCTTGGAAAGCCTATTTCTCCTCCAAGATCCCCTTCTTCTGACTAGGCCCCATCCTCTGCCTGGAAATCTTCAGACTCACCAAAAATTTGATGATTGCTGCTTCAATTTTATTTGTTTATTTCCATTTTGCTTTTCAGTCCCTCCGGTATATGTAATGAGGAACATATAAAGAGCACTAGGCTTGGAGTCTTGGTTTATATTTGAGCCCTGACCCTTGTCAGCTGTGTGAGCTGGGACAATTACTTGTCTCTCTGAACCTCATTTCCTAATTTGTCTGAGTAGGGAGGCAGCAGTGAGATAAAATCTATGAAGTACCTAGTATTATACACTTGGAATAAACAATAGCTATTTTTATAATGTTATTGTTTTACTGAACTGGTTTTGGTGTTACTGGTAATGAAACCACTCAAGGCAGAGAATGGCAAGTGGAAAAGAAACTAAAATGACTTTTCACCAAATTTTGCTTGTAAAAGATATGAAATTTAAACAAGCAGACAACAAATTATCATTCTCAGTCCAAGAGCCAGATCATGGAGGAGAAAATCTGGATTTCAAAAAGATAATTCTTAAAAGGTTATAGGATTTAACGGTATATTTTTACTTGGCAGCTGTAAAATGGGAATAAAATGATGTTTACTGCATGGGGTTGGTATGCAAACAAAATGATTTAATCCATATAAAGCACTTAGAACACAGATGAAAAAAAGTCATGCTATTATTAATGGATAAAAAGAATTTTAGATCTGATGACATGCCCCAGTGATTATGGGGGAGCATCTCCTTTGGTTGAAATATTGTAAGTATGATTGTGGTATTTCTCAAGCTTTGGAGGATGACTAAGTTGTCAATAGACTGAGGCACGTGTTGTGTGTGTGTGTGTGTGTGTGTGTGTGTATGTATGTATGTATGTATGTATGTATGTATCTATCTATCTATCTATCTATCTATCTTTATATTTTCCCTCTTGGTACAGCATCTGTCCCAGGCCTCACATTTAGTGAATGCTTACTTAATGAGGGGATGAAGGAGTAGAAAAATGACCCATCTTGTCTAATTCTGAGAGTTATGTTAGTCATGTTAGTGCAAACTGAAATTCCTTTATTTTCCTCCTCACTTTGCCTACCTACCCCATCCTGCCAGGTATTGAGACTTTAAGTCAGGCACAAAATTCTGCAACCTCTTTGCCTCTTCTCACTGTAGAAAGCATTTTCCTGGAAGCAGTCTGGGTTCACAAAGTCCCAAGCCTACAAAGCCAGGCAGGGAATAGAATAGGCTGGATAACAGTAGATTATGAGTCCCCCCAGAAAGCAAGGTCAGTGAGAGCAGCAATCTCATATGTTTTTTCAGTTGTGTCTGTTCAGAACCTGGAACAGTGCCTGCCACTTATCCTTTATGGATAAATATTGGTTGAAGGAATGAATAAATAAATGCTCAGGGCAGGCTGACTGTTTCAAGGCAGGAATGAGGACCCAATGTTGTCCAGCACTTAGATTTATCCAGATAGAGCAGAAAGTCTACTTTTATGTGGAATCTCTTGGTTTCAAATGTTGGCAACAAATTCAAAATGTTAAAGCGTTGTGCAGGTCAAACAAAAACATATCTAAGAGGAAATTCAGCTCATAAACTCTCAGTTTTCAACCTCTGCTGTCAGTAATAGCTTATGCAATGTTTTCCTGTCTTCTCTATAGGCTCACTTTTATTATTGCATTCCTTCTTCATCTGTACTGGGTAATGTAGATGCTGTTATGTCCATTTTATACATAAGGTCACAGAGACTCAGAGAAGTTAATTGACTTGTTTAAGGTCACAACACTGATATGTTATGGAACTGGAACCCGAATCCAAGTTTTCTGACCTCAAATCCTGTGCACATTCCAGAACATCATTCTGATTATTCTACCACATGTGCTTTGGTAAACCACATGCTTTTGTTCACAAAGGTGGGTTTCTATTCTTTTTAGGACTGTCCAGCACTCTATTATTCATGCTTCTTTCTGTGTTCCAACCAGTCTGGTCCAGGCAGCTAAAACACAGCATTGTAATCATAATTAAAATAAAACTGCTTCCACTTTGGTATTATTAATTTCTCTTACTATGTTCATTTCTCTTTTTATATACACCTGTCTGGACAGAGAGCAGATATCAGTTTGAATCATTGAGAATTTATAGCTCTGTTCATTTGGATCTAGATTGGTTGCTGTAAAATGACCAAAATAATAATATTTTAAACAAGATAAAGCTTGTTTTTATTTCCCTCTGTATCCTGTAAATCTGAGCATAAATGGTCCAGGAAAACTGTGGTTGCTCTAAGGTGTTGAAGGGTTAGCCATCCTCCATCCAGTATGTGCTTGTTACCCTTGCCTGCTTTGCTAAGGTCTCTCACCAATGTATTCATATAAAGTCAGAAGGGCAGAGGAAGGAGATGAAGGGCTGCATCCCCTGCCTCTGAAGTGGAGGTTGCATACATTGCTTCTGTTCATAGCTTACTGGTCATAGTTGAGCACCATGGTCACCTAGCTGTAAAGGAGCAAAGAATCTAGTTTTTTATCTGAATGGCCATGTGTCCAACTGAAAATTTTATTACCCTATAAGAAGAGAACAGATATTGAGGAACAACTTGTCATCTCTGCTGAAATAGCTAAGCATTAATGTGTTATTGAGTATTTCAGCAGTGTTTTCTAGCTGATTGGGTATTCCTTGATTCACATACTTGGTCCTATCTTGCTGTTCATCTGCAGTATATAATGTAAACATTTGATGGATGAATATTTTCAGGCATAAAACTAAGATGCTAGCTGGACAAGTGTTAAGACTCTGAATTCTTTGCAAATTATCAAATCACTTTTGAAACGTTAAATTTGCAGGGAGGTATCAGGGCTTATAGTTGATAACTGTTGATAGAGGCACTTGAACAGGAATTTGTCAAATTACTCTTTGCAGTTACCCCCATTCCTCCAAATCTTAGCTATCTGGTTGATCCAATTACTTCTTATATCCACTCACCTTCTGTTACTTGGGTGGTCGCGTTGGTGAGAACATTGAAAATATTCCAGCATAATTGTATTAGTTTCCTATGGCTGCTATCACAAATTACCACAAGTGTAGTGGCTTAAAGCATCAGAAGTACAATTTTGGAAGCCAGAGGTTTGAAATCAGTATCACTGGCCCGAAATCAAGGTGTCGGTAGGGTTGCATTACCTCCAGAGGCTTTAGGGGAAAGTTTGTTCCTTCTTCCAGCTTCGAGGGGCTGTTGGCTTTCCTTGACTTATGGTCATATCACTCGAGTTTCTGCTTCTCTTATCACATTGCCTTCTTTACTGTCTGTGTCACGTTTCTCCCATGTTTTTCTTGTGAAAGACACACTTGTGGTTTCGTTTAGGGTCCACATGGTTAATCCAAGATAATCTCCCCATCTTAAAGTCATTAATCACCTCTGCAAAGTCCTTTTGCCATAGAAGGTGACATTCACAGATTCCACAGAGTAGAACATGTGTATCTTTTGGGGGGAGCCATTATTCTGCCTACCATGGTAATATTATTGTCATGAAAAAGAGTAGCTGCTTATTGAAGTTATGCTGTGTGTAAGACATTGTGCTAAGTAGTTCATGTACCTTGTTTGATGTTAGCCTTACATAAATTTTATTTTACTTTTCAGGGAACTAAAAGGTTCAGAGAGGCTGAGTAACCTGTTCTTGGTCACCTGGCATGCTCCACCTCCTTTTCCCCACTCCTTCCCTAAGCCAATACCAAAGTGAAGCAATTAAATGTTCAATCAACCTAGAACAGCAAAACAATGCTTCCCCGCCTGTTGTCATCACCATGTCTATTTAGGTATCACATCTGCCCCCTTCTTCTAAGCTGCGTGAGGACCATTGTGATTCCTTTTCCCCTTCCAGGCTGCCTTAATATCCATTTTATCCTCATTTCACCTTTAGGCAAAATTGTACATCCAGGACAGGGGCCACATGCCCATGCAATTCCAACTTGTTATAATTCACTCATGGGACGATTGGGGGAGTATCAAGTTCCCTTCACATAATTAGGTCCAGAACTCTTCTGGACTTTGGCATTATGAAGTTGGGTTACAAATGTCGTGAGAACAGGTTCTCTGGCAAGATATCTAATATTACTGTGTCCAGTCTCAACCAGACATAGCAGGAGACCAGCTTTTCCCAGGGTATTTTAGTGCTCTAGGTTCTGGTCCCGACTGGAATCAAGTAGTGAAACAACTTTCAAGTAAACATTTAGAATGTTATTGAAAAAGCTTAGTTCAATATTAAGTGTATCCATAGGTGAGTTGGGGGGATGGAGTGATGAGAAAAGTGGAAAGAGTTTGGGCATATTTCTTTCCCAAATTATCCCTGAGTGAAAGCACCTATTGGAAAGGCCTGCCTGGCTCTATTGAGTGTCTGATATGCAATTTCCTGAACAGTTATGTGCAGAGGTAGGGCCAGCTCAGCTGTATTGTTGCTGTACTAATGTGGTAGCTTAGCTATTTGGAGTTAATTGTTAATCAAGCCAGACATAATCTGCAATACTATTCTCAAAGGTAGAAAGGCCAAAAAAAAAAAAAAAATCCAGTATCTTATTACCCTTGTCATCAAAATGCTCTAAAAATTCTTGTATAATGGCCATAGAAATGGCAGAGACTGAGCTATTATATGCCCCATCTTCGGATTTTGGTTTCTATTTTCAAACAATTTTATGAACTAAAATCAGCTGAGAAGTATCTGCTGCATACTGGAAATTGGAAAGGCTGGCTTCCAGCAGCACCCTCTCTGTGACACTCATTTTGCTATTAAGAGAAGCTCCTTAACAAACCAATTGTCAACAGGGGGAGATGAAAACACAATAGTTAATCAGGTTTTACAGGGTCACACATCTAATTCGAATTGTAAAAGGACTCCATTAGTGCTTTCTTTCCCTTTTTCTTGAATGTAGTCTTTCTCTAAATTAGGGCTCACCACTACTGGATCCCCCTACAAGATAGCAGTCAGTTAATAAAGATTTGAAGTACTTTTTTCCTTACTGAGGGCCCCCTTTGGAGCCTATTAACACCCTTTTTTTATGGCAAGCGGAGCAAGTAGCCACCTCCTGACATGTGTTGGCACTTTCTAAAAGGTCATTAATGCTCCATATTTCAGAGTATAACAAACCCAGGAAGGCTCACAAGGATCACAGCAGGGGTAAAATAAAAACAGTAATTTACAGAGCTTTTTGTCTCACCTAGGTGGTGCATGCTAAATGAGAGAGAGAAAATTAGGGCACCCCCTCCCTTGAATTTGCAAGGATTTGCAGGGTCCTGGAAATTTCCAGGTAAAATCTAGAATATTTAGCTTTTGAGAAGCAGCCTTCATCAAATATTTGTGCTATGGAAAAACATCACCGTGGTTCCTTATTCCTTTCTCTGTCCTTAGTCTTTAGAATAAATTTTCTACATGGATAGGCCCTTTTTGCCTTCTGATTATTTCTGAAGCTCTTTTGTGATTTTTTGATAACATATCACAATGAAATTAGAAATTAATGGGCAAATCTGGAGCTTCATTTTATTTTGGAGATTTTCTTTCTTTCTTTCTTCCTTTTTTTTTTTTTTTTTTTTTTTTTTTTTTGTAGATAAACTCAATTATTTACTTTCCAGGGGAGCTACTTGGACTTTAGCATGTTGCTAAAACTTGCATTGGACCCTAGATTGATGGGTTTATTTTCTCAAGTTATATGTGAAGGCATGAGAATGAATGTAAAAGATTTCTTGAAATAAAATTCATAGTATTGTCACAAATAGAATGTATATTTAAAGTTGACTTATATATGTTTTTGCAGAGCTGAGGAGCACATGACCGTCCTGTGCACTTAAGAATAGATACCACACCAAATAATGCACAGAACCCCTTCTTGTTTGCAGTGTGGTTTCCCTAAAGATAGAAATTTCATCACCACTGGCTGTTATCCCCAGTTGGGTGTTCTTGTTCCACCTGTATTCTTAAATTTATTTCTGTGCACCAATCTAGCATTTGATCATGAAGATTCTACTGAAAAGTATCCTGTAAGCATTCATACCTTCTAACAATGATAAGGATATTGTTGGCTCATCTTGTACAGTTTTTCTGAGTATCAGCAAACAGACCCCTCATTTGTGGGTCAGGAAGTTAGCATGACATCTCTGGACTCGCCACTAGTCACATGAGAGTATTAATTCTCTATTCTATCACCTACCTGACTGCTCACTGATCTCCACAGCCCTCACAAACCTCTGTCAACTATTGATTAAACATACATTGAAAACTAAGCTTGGGTAAAAGAAGTCAGGGCAGTCCTGGCAGGAAGCACTGGGCAGGCTTGTCTGGGAACTGAATCAAGAGAGATGAACATCGACCATTTTCTTTAAAAAAAATTTTTTTTAATGTTTATTTCTGAGAGACAGGGAGAGACAGAGCACGAGCAAGGGAGGGGCAGAGAGAGAGGGAGACATAGAATCTGAAGTAGGCTCCAGGCTCTGAGCTGAAACTTACGAACCGTGAGATCATGACCTGAGCCGAAGTCTGTCACTTAACCGACTGAGCCACTCAGGTGCCCCAACATTGACCATTTTCTTATGGTCGTGCCTTATGCTGCTTAATATCAAAGTCCTATTTTATGAATGAGGTGTCTACTTGGCTCAGCTTTGATTATGTGTCCAGCCCTTGACCTAAAAGAAGACTTACATACTTACAACTTACTCTGGTGAGTCTCTATCTTCATGTAACAGGTTGTCCCACCTAAGTGTAAAGGGAAGATAGACTCTGGGAGGTTGGTGACCATACCTTCAACTAGACTTCATTTATTCTGTCATACTGTTGGACTGGAGTAGCATCAAAACCATGAGTAGGATCAGTGACTGCAGTCCAGAGATAGATAGACGTCCTAGAAAGGGCTGGAGGGCAAAACAGAGCATACCAAACTATACTCAGCAGCAGGGTATAGAGGAGAGTGAGAGAAGAGAAGCCTATCTGGGTGTATCTGAAGGTGTTTTGTCCCAGTCCCTCTGGCAGCATGCCTGTCCCGTATACCCCCTTATACCCTTATACCCTTATGTCCCTTATATCCCCTATAATTAATTAATTAATAATTAAAATTTTAATTTAAATTAAATTAATAATTATAATTAGTTTATATAATTTATATAATTTATAATTATAATTATATAATTTATATAATAATATATTATTATATTATATATAATAAATTATATAATTTATATAATAATTATAATTAATTAATTAAAATTTTTATTTAAAAATTAATTAATTAATTAGTTTTTAGTACTTTTTAAATGTTTGGGAAAGAGAGAGAGAAGGGGAGGGAGGGAGGGAGATGGAGGGAACACACTATCAAGGGAGAGGGAGAGAGGGAGACACAAAATCTGAAGCAGGCTCCAGCCTCTGTACTCACAGCAGAGAGCCTGATGCAGATGCAGGGCTTGAACTCATGAACCATGAGATCATGACCTGAGCTGATGTCTGATGCTTAACTGACTAAGCCACTTTGGTGCCCCTCCCAACCCCCACCTTTATTTGAATGGTATATGTATACACACTAAAGTAGTTATCATTCTGGGTTCTGCCAGTTGTGCATGAATGTCATGAAATGGGAGTTAATGAGTGGGAAGCTGTTTTTCTCTAAGTAGTAAGAGGTGAGAACTAAGGGTTTAGATTAGCGCCAGGGCTATCATGTATGATTGTGCAGGTTGTGTACTGCACAATTTCAGGGATTTTCTTTCCCATAGACTTAAGTACGCATATACAACTTCCATGGCTGTACTTGGTTGCCCTTTCAAGAATCAATATCAGTAGGAGAGAATAGTGACAGCAGCATCCCAAAGGAGGAACAGTGGTCTGAAATAGAGCAGCTATGGTTGGGCATGCAGTGGGCTGGCCCTCTGTGATGGTTAGGTGTAGACAGTGCCCTGAAAAAGCTCAATGGCCTAAATTAGAGTGTTGGCCTGAGGAAACTCTGAGTACTAGGAGATACTCCTGGAAGCTTCCAGAGATCCTGGAGGTAGCAGTGGGTGGGGGATATTAAATGGTGATAAAGGAACTGACTGTGTCTATGAAAATTAAGAGAAGCTAGAAATGTTAATGTGGCCTGGTTTTGTATGCCAGGTGATAAGACTCTGGAGTCTTGGCATTATTTGTATAAACAAATATGGTTAATTTCTTTTCAGACATCAGCTTTATGGTTGAGGCCTATTTGTTCTTCTCGGGGGTTAAAATAAAAAATTCCCGCCTTGTTAGTTGGGGGAGTGCTGCTGTTTAGTTAAACTCTGCATGTGCTATCTGAGGGTGAAGGAGTGTGCACTCAACTTGCTAGGTAGTCCCTATCATAGTGTGTTCTTATTGAACCTCGTTAATTGGCACAAATAGTCAAGTGTAGTGACATTAAGTAGACAGATGATCTGAGTTTTCCACAATAAACCACCAGGAAGTAATTCTTGGCCATGACATTTAAAGAAAAAAGAAAAAAAAATAATATGATTTTTAAGATTTTTAAGGGAAAATTTCAGAATTTTTACCAAAAAGTACACACACAGAGGAAGAGACTGACCAGTGGAAAACTCTTTCCCTTTCAACCTAATAATAACAAGGTGGTTATGGGAAACATTTGTAGGGAACATTTTCTTAAATTTTCTTTTTAAAAGTTTATTTATTTTTGACAGAGAGAGAGAGAGAGAGAGAGAGAGAGTGTGAGCTAGGGAGGGGCAGAGAGAGAGGGAGACACAGAAACTGAAGCAGGCTCCAGGCTCTGAGGCATCAGCACAGAGCCTGACGCGGGGCTTGAACGCACGAACCTAGAGATCATGACCTGGGCCGAAGTTGGATGCTTAACCGACTGAGCCACCCAGGAACCCCCTGTAGGGAACATTTTTAAAGGTGGAATTTCTAAGTCCAAAGACAAGTCAGTATCTGAAGGGCTCTGTGGTTCTAGCACTTTATAGATATTGATAAAAGGCAGCTCCTTCTGCAAACTCCAAAGCCACAGCAGACAAGGGTGGCAGTGAATGGAATGGTGGAGAGGCAAAGCTGACTCAGGCCGAGGGGACCTGCCTCGGTTATTAGTCTGTTAACAATGTCACCTGTCAGATACCTTGCTCAACCACAGGATGTTCAGCAAAATGTACCTGCTTTATCTTGAGCATTTACGTAAAGATCTCAGAAATCAAGATACTATATGTATTTTTTTAATGTTAGGAAGGTAATGTGAGGTAGCTGATGAAAAATGATGGAAGGTAAGAGGGAGTGACTGCCTTTTACCTCATATTCCTTGATATAACTAATGGAGATTTATAATGAACTCACTTCTTCAGGATGGATTTTAAGAAGAAGTGTCATGCATGAAATATTTGCAGTGAAGGAAAGCAAGCGTCATATATGAGCGACCTCTCAATGATAGGAACTTTGTGTTACATACCATTTTATAGAAGGAGAGGTATACATACCATTTTATAGGAGGAGAAAATGAGTCTCAGTAAACTTAAGTTATTCCTGTGGTCTCACATCCAGTAGACTGTGGAGTCAGTATTGAACTGAGTTACCATTAGTAGTAATATTTGTGCTCATTCTGCCATACCAGGCTTCTCTTCCTCCTGACCTTCTTCCTACCCCGGAAGCTCATCATGTTCACGTGTACAGGTGCTAGGTTCTGTTCTCTGAGTATTGCCAAATAGCTCCTCATTCGTAGGTCAGGAAGTTAGCACATCTCTAAACCCTCCACTAGTCATGTGAGGGTGTGAGCACACTACTCTATCGCCCCCCTGACTGCTTACTGATCCCCACAGCCCTCACAGCCCTCTATCAACTATTGCTTAAATAGACATTGATTAGGGTGATAGCATTTATGTTCTGTTGAGGAATTACAATTCTTCTAAGTTTTGTTAGTCAAGTTAAAAGCCAATTTTCAGATTCCAGATGTGGGATCAGGTTCTTCTTTTTAAAATAGACTGGTATGGTACTAGATTCAACCAATATGCCAATGCTGTCACCCTTGGAGCCAGGGCGAGGGAAGAAGAGATTTCATTCACTCCTGGCGGAGCATGGCACATTCTGGACATGGAGAAGGGTTAGCTGAGTGTTTTCCGAGTGGCTGTTGGGACCACAAAGAATGTAACTACAGTTCTGCCAGCAGGATCCAGGAGGTACATCTACAGTGTTAGTCAGAAGGTCCTACCCTGTAACATTAGGCCACCCTAAAGAAAGAACAAAAGGCTCTTTCCTTTATGGAGCCATTTCAGAGTGTCAGAGGAATGACTAGTCTTTCTTTGGCTAAGGTGGCTGTTCACAAGTAACTTTGTCATTCTCTCAAGTCATAACAGTAAAAACCATGTATTTATTTATGCCTAAATCACAGTGTATGCCTAAACTCAAACTACTGCACTGATTAGAAAAAAATTGCTTCATCTTGCTTAAGACCCAAAGGCAGCAACTAATCTAGGGGAAAGTCCTCGTGATCAAGGGGAAAATATCTCTTTATTGGATGACAGTTGCTTGGAATGCCCATTCTATATAGAAAGGATATTTTTCCTAGAGATCTCTACTTTAGGTGCACATTCTCAAATTTGAAGTCCATTGAAATTGCATGTATTATTAGGCTTATCTGAATACTGTTCATTATACTTTAAAGAAATATCATGTCCTCCTTTCCTCTTTATGTCCCTTGACCAGAGTCAAAGGAATTCCTTAAACTCTTTCAAACACTCCAATTGTGTCACATTTTAGTTTGTTTCATATTTAGACAATGACTTTTTCGAGCAAGTTTTCTTCTACAATTTCTAATTACTGGAAAGAAGAAATGTAGCCTTCTGCACCATATTATTTATGATCTTACAGCTTCATGTTCATTGCATCTCTTGAATGGGATCAATTCCTTTCTCTTGCTTATAAAGTTAGCCATGGAGCCCACTGAGTGTCTGTTCTAATTTCGAGCAATTGCTTTATGTGTTGTCTATGGTGCTGTCAACCTCTGATTCATTTTTATTGGACTTTGAGTCATTCCCAGAGATTGTTATAGCTCAAGGCTTTTTCTTTCTTGGATTTCACACTTACTTTGTTGGAGTGTATCTGTCTTCAAGTTACTTCTCAAGAAGGGTATGCAGGAGGTAAACTTTTTTTTTTGTATAAAAATGTCTTTATTTTCCTATTACAGTTTATTTATAGTTGGAATAAATGGAGAACAATAGGATCAAAATAACTTTTCCTAAAACCCTGGGGAAGTCACTCCTCTATAGCCTCTTTCTGCATATATTCCAGGATGTGGCTTCCTCCTGTGTTTCTGAAAAACAGTGCTTCCATGTACTTTTCATCTTCAAGGAATTTGCAGAGTCTCTCTCTTTTTTTCTCCATGGTTAGGGATTTATTCACTTTTAAAGAAAACTCGTCTTTTATCATTGATTAACTATTTAATAGCAGCCTTGAAGGGAGAGGAGGCATACTTCTATATTCTACTATGGTCAATCTACCATCTTGAAAAAACAAAACAAAGCAAAACAAACAAAATCTTGGCCTTCACCTGTTAAAGTACAAATACCTTTGGGGTAAGGGTGAAAGAGGCAGCTGACCTTATCACGTGCATTCCAATAATCAGATTATTCTGAACATCCTGAAAGAACAGCGAGTCAGAGCTGTACAAGGATGCCTAAACAAGACTTGGGAATATGTCTTTATAAAAATTAGGAAATGGGTAATAGTTTCTTTGAAATTGAAAGGCTGACAGTGGTGGTAACTAGGGTTTAATCCTCGCTCAGGCAGAATTACTTCAGAATGGAAATCTTGTTTACAGGTTGCTATTGAATTTTTTGTCAGTAGTATCACACATCTATATATCTTTTTCTACCTAAATATATAGATCTATACACACACACACATATATACATATGTGCTTATATATATATATATATATATATATATATACACACACATACATATCAACACACTTCAATATATACACCATACTTATATATACACATATAGTATACATATAGGTATATACACACATGTATACACATGCATATAAATATATACAAAGACATTTATATGTCACACACACACACACACACACATATATATGCATATGCATACATACACACACAGGTAAGCATGTACAAATACACGCATAAGTTTGAGCCTCAACTACTTTCATTTCAGCCATTCTTGCTTATTTCCTATCTCATAAAAGGAGGCCTAGGTATTTTGTTAACATAAGTCTTAAGGACTGCCACTCACTAAAAAGAAAAAAAAGATGCAAAAATTAACTACTGGGACCTCATCAAAATAAAAAAGCTTCTGCACAGCGAAAGAAGCAATCAGCAAAACTAAAAGGCAACTGACAGAATGGGAAAAGATATTTGCAAGTGACATATCAGATAAAGGGTTAGTATCCAAAATCTATAAACAACTTATCAAATTCAACACCTAAAAAACAAATAATCCAGTGAAGAAATGGGCAAAAGACCTCTCCAAAGAAGACATCCAGATGGCCAACCGACACATGAATAAATGCTCAACATCACTCATCATCAGGAAAATACAAATAAAAACCACAATGAGATGCCACCTTACACCTGTCAGGTGTAACAATTCAGGCAACAACAGATGTTGGCGAGGATGCGGAGAAAGAGGATCTCTTTTGCATTGTTGGTGGGAATGCAAACTGGTGCAGCCACTCTGGAAAACAGTATGGAGGTTCCTCAAAAAACTAAAAAATAGAACTACCCTACGACCCAGCAATTGTACTACTAGGCATTTATCCAAGGGATACAGGTGTGCTGTTTCAAAGGGACACATGCACCCCCATGTTTATAGCAGCACTATCAACAATAGCCAAAGTATGGAAAGAACCCAAATGTCCATCGATGGATGAATGGATAAAGAAGATGTGAGATATATATATATATATGAGACATATAGATATATATATATCATATGTCTCATATATATATATATGATATATATATGTATCATATATATATGATATATATATGTGATATATATATATGTATATATATATATGTATGTGTGTATACACACATACACACACATACATACAATGGAGTATTACTTGGCAATCAAAAAGAATGAAATTTTGCCATTTGCAACTACATGAATGGAACTGGAGGGTGTTATGCCAAGTGAAATTAGTCAGAGAAAGACAAAAATCATATGACTTCACTCATATGAGGACTTTAAGAGACAAAAAAGATGAACATAAGGGAAGGGAAACAAAAATAATATAAAAACAGGGAGGGGACAAAACAGAAGAGACTCATAAATATGGAGAACAAACTGAGGGTTATGGGAGGGATTGTGGGAGGGGGGATGGGCTAAATGGGTAAGGGGCACTAAGGATTCTACTCCTGAAATCACTGTTTCACTATATGCTAATTAATATGGATGTAAAATTTAAAAAATTAAAATTAAAAAAAAAAGATTGCCACTCATGGAAAATTTTAGGGCATATGCCCATGTGAACTTTGATGTAACCAATCTTTTTGGATTCTTTAACACTTAGAAATGCTCAACTTCTGACAAGACTGTGGCCACTCTGCCACTAAGTACTTTTTTTTCCCCCAGACCTCATGGTGTCCTAGATACACCCCCCCGAAACCCAAAAACAACAACAGCAACAAAACACCTTCTAAAGTTTATTTTATCATGTAGCTCTTCAGGTTGACCATACTACCATTTGAGACCAGAGTTTCTTTAGCTATAACCCATCCCCTCCTCATCTGCTTTCACTCCAAAAGTATTTCAGGGAATTTTGACTCTGAGATTGTGTCAGTGAAGCTGGCTATTGACATAGGTAAATTAAAGCCACTAAGGAAGGAGACCATTTTCTCAGAACCTCTCACCCCTCACTAAATCTTAACTTTGTCCCTTTGTCTTAAATTCTACCAGTTGGGTTAATAAGAATTAGTTATTCATATTTAAATTGGTTTAAATGTCCAAATGTTTTTACTTCCATATACCTTAGGAGTGTTAGGGAATTGAAGTTTAGAGATAGGTGGAGAAAGAGGTTATTGAGAAAGGAGACTCTGAGATGTGTGGTGACAAGTATGATGTACATGAGACTAAGGGAGGGGAGGGTACCTAAGACAGTGTGGCCTACTTGAAGGTCATGTCCCAGTGTGCACGCAACTTGACTTCTGAGAGCAACAGAATGATTCTGCCCCTGTAACTGGTTTCTGGCAGCCTCCTCTACTGTTGTGGTGATAGAGTAACATGCTAATTTTTCCCAAAGTTTACCACTGTGGGTTTGAGGGCCTGCAATCCCAATTCCCAAGATATCTGGGCCTTTTAGGCCAATTCAGTCCAACCATGTCCATGCTGAGAATACTCTCCTCAGCTTCCTCACAGCTGGAGCCATATTTGATCAAGTGATGACTCACTGGACTGTGCACTCCAATTTCCCTGTTAGAAACATAATGAGAAAGGGAAATGCCTACAGGGGAAGGAGGATGGTGGTGGTTTTGGACTTTTTCCTGAGAAAATGAGGCAATATTTATCTTCTAGGCCTTGGTTCGATGCTAGCTGGGGGAGGCAGATGCTGTATCCATGTTTAAGAAGCCTTGCTTTGTGTGTCCCTCCCCCCACACATTACAGTTAAGGAAGAGGACATTTTTGAGTTTCATATATTTAGATAGTTGCAAATTGAGCACATTCTGGGGTCAGGCCAGCTAATCTGGCCTCCTGACTCAGTGAAAATTTGGAGCCAGACCTCTGAAATAATATAGAAGGGATAACTATGGAAGGATTGAATTATGTCTCTTATATGTCATTTTCAGTTACTTTTTTCTCATCAGTAGAGTGGTATTATTTTTACTACATTAATAATTCATGCCTCATTCTAGAAAATGGAAAGATTCATAGTTTGGATTAGTCAAAAGAAGTAGTTTGGAGTTTTTGCATATGCAGAGCAAATTTGGGTAAAGTAACAATGAAAAAAGGATTAATGTTTACTGAATATGTTTCATATGCCAGATATTGTTTGGAGGTTTTATACATTTTCTTATCTTATTCTTCATTATAGCAGCAACAACAACATCTCTTTGAGAAAGTATTATGATATTTTATAGTTAACCAAATTGACTTTCAGTGAGCTGAGGTAAATTGCCCAAGGTCACTCTGCTTGTAAGTGGTTGAGTTGCATTCAGATCCAGATTTTTGTGACATCAGATTCAGGCTCTTTCTGTCATGTCACAGTATCTCTGAAAATGATGCCAAAAAGTCTGGTCAGTAACACCTCTGTCATTGATCTGCCACAGGGCCTGAAATTGCCCTCACTTAAAGACATTTCTAGAAGGTACTTATTAAAGTATGCACCCAGAGCAAGTACAGTGTGCGAGTTCTATTAATCAGCTCCTGTGCCCTTGCCTCTTGCCATGGTTAAATGATAGATTCATATAGAACATAAAGAGGCTTTGAGAGAATTTAACCCACCTTCTTGATGCAGAGATGAATGATGAATGATGAAACTGGGATGCAGAGAGGCTTAAGGAAACTCCTCAAGATTACATAACTTAATGTGGTTATTTTTATGAGAAATCAGGACCTTCAGGGGGTGACACAGATGAAATTTGATTTAGAGAATGAGGAAGGGGCAGATAGATATGTTCACTGTTAGGGGTCTTTCCCGGTGGAAAGCATTATGGTAAAGAGCACATTGAGGAACCACAGATGTCCATGGGGCTGCTGCCATTAGCACCTGGGATGGAGGGAGCCCCCCCCCCCAGAGTAGGGGGATGCCTATCACGGGAAGGGTGAACCTTGTGATTTTGCCAACAACCAGTCCTGTCAGAAGGCTTAGGTCATTACTTACGTTTGGGAAGGCATGTGCCATTTTTGCCTCTTTCTTGAGAATGCCTCTATCAGCATTTCACTCAGAGTTGATGGAAGATTCAAACAATACTCTTAGAGAATAGTTTCTACAGTTTATGCTCTAAAAAGAGGAGCATCAGAAAGCAAGAGGTTAAATTGACACCCCACCAAATATTTGATATGTCAGGAGGCACTCACACAGACAGCGTCCATTGAACCTCTGATTCTCATAAATGGAGAAGCAAGGGACATGGCAGCTCCTGTGAATGTGATAGCATCCTGGCTGAAGGGGTCTGGTTTTGGTACTCATTTAAATGTGAGGAAACCCTTTTACCTCAAGCTTAAAAAAAAGAGAGAAAGAAAGCATTTCTAGTTCCTGAAGGAGAGAAATGTTACCCTGCTCTTCTCAGCCTAGAAAATAGCACCACTGGCGCACTTGGCAGCTGTTCTAAGGAGAGTTGTGTGGCCAGCTCTTCGGGCTACAAGTGTAATGGTAACTGCATAATGATGTCTGAGCAAATCAAAGACCAAAGGAACAATTACAGTTTGGGAGAAACAAATATACAACCAAGCCCAACTTTTGGATAATTTTTGAAAGGATGCCCTTGGGTCTTGGGGAGACATTCTGGTTATAGATTCTGGAGGAAAACCATAATCATGAGAGGGCATTCAAAGGATCCAATAACCTGTGGTTAAGTCTGTGTGTGTAATTGTGATTAGCTGGTCAAGGGAGGGCAGTTGGGGATCAGGAAGCCAAGAATGACGTGCCCAAGTATAGCAAAAGGACTGAGGTGTGGGTATGCTTTTGCTCAGACGGAGTATAAAGCAGACAAAAGGAAGACCTCATTTCTAGGCCCTGTGATAGAAATATCTGGTATAATCTCTACCTCTGACTGGCTCTTGAGTCTGGGAAAATCACCTGGCTTCTTTGGACCTCAGTTTCCTCTTCTGTAAAAATACAAGCGTTGACAAGATGATTCTAAAAGTCTTTCCAGCTATAACATTGCATAATACAGCTGAAAAACACATTCTGGGTCTTTGGAATATTTATGCAGGCTTTTTTCATCTTCAAATCATTGAGTATCTGTTACAAAGTCAGACAATTTGGTTGGTACTGGGACTCCAACAAGTTGTAGTTCCTTCCTTTAAGAGAGTGATAATTCAGTGGTGTTAATGCCCTGAAATATATGTGAAATTCAGTGCTAAAGGGATATTTATTCCATGTACAGTGGATGATGAGATGTAAAAAAGGATATGATGTACTGCATGGCCACAGCATTCACGAGTCTGAACTAATACAGGTGAAACAATTAGGAGACATTTAAGGAATAAACTTTTGGATGCTGACTGAAGCTGCAACTGGGATTCATAATGTGGGCTGGGAATCAGAGCAGGCAGACTGGGGAAGGAAGGGCTTGGCGGGACCATGGAGTGCTAGGATTTGAATAGGCAGAGAGGACAGACAAGGAAATGCCAGCTGGGGAAAATAGTATAATAATTAATAGAAGAAATATTCATAGTTTTTCTCAGAAGCACTGAGAGCTTCAGCTGTCCTCAGCCAAATGTTAACCCAGATGGTATATCCAAATTTCATAATTAACAGTTCACCCAGGCACCACAGGTGCTTAAGAGTAAGTCTCATGTTATTTATTTGTGGGGCCACTGAAGAAGGAGGAAAAAACCTAGGTGTGGGGAAGGAGGGTAGGTGGGGGTGATACCCTGGGGCCCTTTCCCAAGATGGGTAAGTTGATTAGTTTCTGTTTGATTACTGTTTCCAAAGCTGCATGTAAGGTTCATCTCTGTATCCAGACTGGGAAGCCACAAATGGAGTTCACAAGGCCAGCAGATGCATATATACAAGGGCACAGCACTCTCTGGTTTTCCTTGGTTGCTGAGACCAGGAAAAGAAAAGATGGGAACAAATCAGCAGAGATTAATCATCATTTCTACTGAAAACAACAAGTCAGAGCAGATCCTGGATGGCTGATGGACATTGACAGGGAAGAAAATAGAAGTAGCATCCTTCACACAGTTCCCAGACCCAGGGCTGGAGCCACACTGGCTTACCTGGGAGACTGGGTTCTGCTCCCTGTACCAGCCCCTTCCTCAAAGGCATGCAGATGGTTTCTGCCTTAAAGGCTCTAAGCAGAATTGGAAATTTATTAAAATTGAGCACAATTTATCATTTTTGCCTGCTTCTTTTCCTTTTCGGCCTTTTCCCAACTCCTATGAGGGAAAGTTTAACTCATGTTATTCATTGCATCCTTGGAGTTTAAACATTCTCCTGCTTATGAAGTAGATGGTGGCATCGGGTCCCACTCTCCTAGGTTTTAGATTGACATTTCTCCAGATACGTGGTGTTTGGTTGGCTCTTGCCCAATCTGAAGGATTTGTTTGTTTTTTTTTTAAATAGTTACAGCGATGATGCTGTTGTTGTGTTGGGAGAAGAGGACTGTGTTCTTGCCTCATTTTGTAGTCCTGTTTGTCAGCCTCTGTTACACAGCTGTCTGCATTGACTGTGCATGGCCAAGCCAACTGACCATGTAAAGGGAAGCTTAGATCCCTTCTGAGAGGAAATAAGGAGGCTTCTTATTTCCTTCTTTATTTCTACAGAGTACACTGATTTAAAATAATTTGTTGAAAATACTCATCATTGATTAAAAGGGTGGGCTCTGAGAGGGATAAACCTGAGGGTTAAGATTCTGCTTTTCTTCCTACCAGCTGTTTGAACTCGGGTAAATAACCCATCATTCCTGTGCCCCAGTTTGTAAAAAACTTAGTGCCTATATAATGTGATAATGATTAATTAAGTTACTATACTAAAAAAACTTAAAACAGTACTTGGAAAAGTAAGGATCCAATATATGTTGCCGCCATTATTATTTTTTATTTTATTATTCATTTTATTATTTATTTACTTTATTATTTATTATTATCAGAATTATCAAAGTATGACAATGCATTCAGATATGTGCATTTATTTATATTCAAAATATTTATTAAGAATCTCCTCTAAGGCAAGACACCAACCTAGGCATCAGAGATGACTAAGGCAAAATCTCTGCTCTCAAGAAATTACTCTTTAGTGGGAGAAACAAAATATAAAACAATGTGAGAAATAGAAGACATAATTGGGGGGGCATGGAACTAGATTAGGGACTGTCTACTCAGCAGAGGTCACCCCTGAGCTGGATCTTAGAGGTAAGTAAGGCCAGGGTGGGACGGGCTTGGAGACAGTATGCACAAAGACTTGGAGATAAGGAGAACATGGCACAGGTGAAAGAATCGAGGGGTCAGTTTAACTGGAGCTTAGAGTACAGGATAGGGGAGTGGCTACAGATGAGCTTGGAGAGGTGGGCTGAGGCCACATTGTAAAATGTGTGTGCTATGCTAAAGATAGCAGACTTCAGGGCACTTTTATATGAAATTATACCACCTGCGCCTCTCCTCCAGGGACACAGTTCTTTACCAGTGTTCACAGCTTGGTTAGTAGAAAGTGTTCTGGGTTTCAACACCATCCTTGTGTAGGGAACAAACCACATAACCACGTGCAATGGCTTTGTTAGAGGATCTTACTCTAGTTCTTGTGGCCACACTACTCCCAGAGGGAAGAGTCTGTGGGACAAGGGGACATGCCCATCTAGACTTGGTTTCTCCCTATTCTGGATCACATTCTGTTTATCCTGGACCCTAAAATTATAGCTAAAATTTCACTGAGCCTACTTCAGAGGTGACTCCACACCCCCATGAGTGTCCAGACCTGAGGGGTGGCCCCAGTACTATTTTGTGTGTGTGTGTGTGTGTGTGTGTGTGTGTGTGTGCGCGCGCGCGCATGCATACATGGCATGGAGCTCCCAGTGAAGAAGGGAGCTAGGGTGAGAATGAAATGGAATAGCAGTGGACTGCAGACCTCCATTTGTTATTGTCCTAGCCCTGTAAACGTTAGGGGTAGGAATCTGTTTAGGATGTTTAGGAATCTTTAAAGATTGTTCTGGCTGCTGTTTGGAGATGGACTGGAGAGCATGTGGCCTGTGGAGAGGGAGAAAAGTATAGCTGTATCTGAGTGAAAATGACCAATGTCTGAGTCAAGGCAATGATTTTGGTAAAGGACAAAACTGGGATGGATTTAGACCTATTTTATAGGTGGTAAAATCCGTAGGATTTTTGTGGCCAATTAGGATCAGAGTGAGAGAGAGAATAACGAATTGAGGATGATTCCTATCTGGATGGACAGTTGTGCCAGGCACAGAGAAGGGTCCCCAACAGTAGATGCATTACGAGTGAGTGGGAGAAGGGTGCCTGGGTTGCTTAGTTGGTTAAGCGTCTGACCTTGGCTTAGGTCATGATCTCAGGGTTAATGAGTTCAAGCCTCACGTAGGGCTCTGTGCTGACAGCTCAGAGCCTGGAGCCTGCTTCAGATTCTGTGTCTCCCTCTCTCTCTGCCCCTCCTCTGGCTTGTGCTCTGTCTCTCTCACAAATAAACATTAAAAACAATTTTAAAAAAAGAGTGAGTGGGACAGTAATGAGTTTAGTTTTGCCCATGCTATGTCTGATGTGCTGTTGGACATTCAAATAGAAATGCCTACTACAGTTGGATATAGTAACAATGACTAAGGCATACATAGTACTTACTGGATATTTTTCTAATGAAATCTGTATCTGTAAACTAGGCTTTCTCAATCTCAGCACTGTTGACATTTTGGGCCAGATAACTCGTTGTTGTGGAGGCTGTCTTGTTCATTGTATGATGTTTATTACTTTTTAAAATATTTATTTGTTTTTGAGGGGGGGGGAGGGGGTGGGGGACAGAGGATCTGAAGCGGGCTCTGTGCTGACAGAGGATGTCCCAGTATGTCCTGATGCAGGGCTCGAACCTAGAGATTGTGAGATCATGACCTGAGCCAAAGTTGGCCGCTTAACTGGCTGAGCCACCCAGTCACCCCCATTGTACAGTGTTTAAATAGCATTCCTAGACTCTACCCACCAAATGCCAATAGCACCCACCAGTTGTTAAAACCAGAATGATCTCCAGACATTGCCAAATGCCATATGAGTGGTGGGGGTAAAATCGCCCCCCTGTTGAAAACCATTGCCAAAAACTCATGTCCTCACAGCGATTTTGTGATATGCAAATAATTGTTATTTTTATCTTACAGAGGAAGAGTCAGAGACACAGAGGTTAAGGACTTGTTAAGGTCACATAGTGAGTAAGAAGCAGAACCAGGAGGGTTCTGGTTTTAGAGCCCTCTCTCTAACCACTGCTGCATAAACCCAGGCTGGAGAGGAGTAAAACCACTCAGGAGTAAAACCCAGCCTGGAGAAAGAGATTTTAAAACTGTAGGCCAGAGTTGAGTCACATATCACTCAGGATGTCTATTGGGAAAAGAAAAGTTTTCTGTTATGGATCCTGGGGTGCATCATTATTTAAACAGGGTGAAGTTTTTCAAAAGAGGCCAAGTAGACATGGCTACAGAGGTGAGAGAAAAACCAAGAGTGATGTGAGCAGAAACCCTAGAAGTACGAAGGAGGTAGGTTATCAAGCATTCCAGAGGAAAGTAAAGGTTGAAAGTGGGCTCTTGGATTTAGCAACAAGGACATCTTTGGTTAGCTTTATGGGCTTAATTTCAGTGTGGGGATGGAAGTGGAAGCCAGCTAGCAAAGTCTGAGGAGTGGGCATAGGAGTTTGGGATGATATTCATTTAGAGATGCTGGCTTGAAGCAGGTTCTTGGGCCTTATCAATGTTGTTTTTAGTAGGAGAGGGTGGAGTGCTAAGGCAGTCTGTCAGCTGCACTGTGCTAAACTGACAAAGCTTATCTGAAAAAACAGACAAGCAGGTTGCAAACATTACCCTTGAACTTGACATGTAGATCCTTCAACATAGTCATTTCCTCCCCCTTTGGAAATGTTTCTAATGAACTGTGTGCAAGAAGAGAAAAGGGGCTTGTCTCTTCTTAATCCTGTTGATTCCTGAGTGCTTTCATTTTTCCCAGTTTCTGTCTTGTCAAAGATTGGAGGGGAGTTTGTTCTGGAGCATGGAGGGGTCTTCCTTGCCTCACCCACTCTTTTTCACTCAGCATGAGTAAAAGGGTCCTGAGGAGTAACTGCCTGAGGCCAAAGTACTTCCTGGCTGAGGTTCCCAAATGTGGCTGATCATTTGGATCACCTTGGGGAAAATTTTAAAACATAGATTCTTGGCCCTCACCCTTGGGGAGTCTTAACTCAGTAGGTCTAAGCCCTACAAGCCCAACACTGTGGATAGTTCTGAGGATATACTGGGACATCCTCTGTAGCAACAGTCTGCAAGCTTTTTCTGTGAAGGGCCAGATAGTTTCTGTTGCAACTACTTTGCTGATGTAGTGTGAAAGCAGTCATAGACACTAAGTAAATGAATGAGAGAGGCTGTGTTATGATAAAGTGCCCTGAAATTTGAATTTCATATAATTCTCACGTGTGACAAAATAGTACTTTTATTTTTTTTTTCACTAGCTCACTTAAAAATGTCAAAGCCATTCTTAGCTTGCAGGCTATACAAAAATAGCAGTGGGTCATATATGACCTATGGCTTATAGCCTGCCAACTCACGAGCTGTAATACTTGGGTACTTAACTGCAAATACTGACTACATGCTGACTAACATAGTTTAGCATATGGACTTCAACAGTTCCCAGCTGTGTGATCTTGGGCAAGTTAGTTAACCTTCCTGGGGCTCTAGTGCCTTTTCTGTAAATGGGATAGCTATCATTCATATTTCGTTGGCTATTGTGAAGATTAAATAAGATATTATGTATGGATTCCTAAAACAGTGCAGTGCCTGATAATTGTAGGTGCTCAGTAAACGCCAACATTCATATAATTGTGTGGTATTGTGTTTGATGCTGTAGAGATGGAGCAAATAGATAAAGCCAGCAGTTCTTCAGTCTTAAGAGAACTCACACGCTAAACAGCAGGGTAAAACGTGCAGACAGATAATTCTTTTATGACAGAATAGAAGTTCATTGGAGCTCCTATTACACAAACACTATGTCTGTAGACATTGAGGACAGTGTGTGGGCTTGGTGTTAGGGAGAAAGGTCTGTAATCTTGCTTTGCATTCCTGTGCTTCTCTGCTCTTTCTTTAGAAACACATTCATGTTGATCTCATATTATGGAGTTCATCTGTTATGAGAGAGCCTCCTGAAGACACAGAACAACTTCAATGTCTAATTCATTGTGAACTTTAAGGGAGTGAATACAGAGCCTGTTCTTGGCTCATACTTCTGGAGTTACCAGAGTCATTGAAAAAAAATGAGAGGGGGTATAAAACACTTTTGAATTAGCTAGATAGTTTTTGTACTATTTGGTGGAGTTTCTTTGAAAAAAAAAAAAACAATTCAAGACAAAAAAATGTGCTACATCTTCACCATAATTTTTTTTTAATTGGAAGGCACAAAGAAAAGATAAAACATGGCCTGGCTAGAAATTTCTCAGAGCTGCACTGGAGTCCTGGGCTTCTCCTATCTTAACCTCCTTCTTTTCTTCCCTCTTTTCACGCCTGTCAAGTTGGTATCCAGTCAGAATGTTCTCCTTGCCTACTCTCCCTTCTCTCTTTCACAGATGTTCTCTCTCGTGCTTCTGATTTCATGTGGGCAGCTTCTTCGTGGACAACCCAAATCGATATAGGTATTTAAGTATGAGTCTCCTTCCTACTTCTGCCTGTTAGCCATTCAGAGGCAACCCTGCTATTCCTTTCTTGTGTGTCCTTCCAGAGTTCTTTATTCATATACAAGCATGTCATACATTTCTTCTTCTCTTTTTGTTCTTGTTCTGCTTTTTCTATATTTTTCTTTGTCTTTTTCCTTTTCTTTCTTAACAAGGCTGGTAGCATACAATGCATATTGTCCCACATGTTGCTTTTTCACTTAACATATCTTGGGGACAGGTCTTACCTTATTGGTACATGTACAATTGCCTTTTTCTTTTTCTTTTCTTTTGCCTGTATTCAGTTGTTTGGATGTATTATAATTAATTTGACCTATTCTCTATTATCTGGTTATTTCCATCACTTTCTATTCAAAGCAGTACTGCAATGAATATCTGTATTTAAATAATTTTTGCACCCATGTGAGAGTATATCTTTAGGAGGAAATCCCAGATGTAACCTTTCTGGGACAATGGGTGTGTATATTGTAATTTTGAGAGATACTGTCAAATTTCCCTTCCTGGTGGATGCACAGATTTCTATATATGGCAGCAATAGCATCATTTGTAATGGCAACATAAAATCAAAATCGAAGCATCATTAAACTCTTCCTTAGTGGTTTTTCTTTAAGTTTCTGATCTTTGTATATTTTCATGATTACTTTTTCTGGAGATTTTTTTTGTGGAGTTTTTGTGTAGTGAAGGAAATTAATATTGTTTTTGTAAGTTAGTCGGCTGTACATTCTGTGTCTACAGGGAATGATAACCACTCATTTTGATAGGGGCCACTTGTAGCTATTAAGGTATTAGAATAAATCAGAAAGAAACCAGAAGTAGCTAATACCTTTAGGAATAATGACTTATACATTAGAAACAACACAGAATCGAAGTCAGAAGATCTGTTCCATTCCTACTTTGTCTCTTTTTCTATGGTTCCTGTTTTCTCACTTTTTCCCAGTCACCCTCACAGGGTTCTTGTGAGGATGAAATATGAAAATAAATTAAATGCATTATTAATATGATAATTTGTTATTAATTAGGGTAGGAGGACACTTGAGAATGTCAAATATAATTCATTTTATTGGGAACAAGCACATTGACTTTTTCTGGTGAAATTCCTCCAGTGTAGGTATGATTTTGGTGACAAATGAAAAGGACTGACCATAGGGTAAGGTCCTTCAGTTTTCCATGCTTCAGTTTCCTCATCTGTAAAATGGTGCTTTCAATAGTAGTTGCCTCCTAGAGTTGTTATGAAAATTAAATTATAATGCAAAACTGTTAAGAAGAGTTCTTGATACCTAATAGGTGCTCAATAAATATTAGCTGTCATCATTATCTTCTACCACAATTGTCTCTTTTTACCTTATTTATCTTCCCTTTTCTTTGAATTTAAGGTTATAGAGGAATCACTTATTAAAAATGAATTCAAAATTTTAAAACTGATAAATAGCCCTAGGAAAAAATATAAAATGTTAAAGATACAAAAATAGTAAAAAGAAATGGCTTCACAATGAGCCAGAATTTTTAAGAGTAAAAAAACAAAAACAACAACCCAGGAAATAGAGATGTTATTTTCAAAGCAAATCATTCTGTCAGTAAAATTGTTTTGCCTGATGTGTATGCTACTGAATGATTGAATGTGATATATGTGACTTTCATCTCCATTGGGCAAACCTTAGGCAAAATTTTGAACCAAGAAAAAAATGTCTTGGGATTCATTCCATTCTCTTTGTCCTCATCCCCTCCCCCATATCTTTATCCAAATCTGTTACAGGGGTGCTCATTTCATCTCCTCAGCTGCTTGCAGCTATGAACTCCTCCCCAAGCTACAGTGTGTTACCCCATTTGTTCTAAAATTTTTTCTCCCTTTCTTCTCCTAGTGGAGGAAACTGATCAGATGAAATTAGTTCACATTAGGCTTTACTTTTGTATCTGTATAAAAAATAGATGGTTAAGCTAGATCAAATTCCCATCATACAGATGGAAAACACAAACTCCAAAGGCTTAGGGGTACAGTACACCCATATGTTTATCTATAGTCCTGTCAGCTCTCCTTCCTTACTATCATTTGAGTCTGTCCTGGAAACTGCCCTGGCCTCCTAAAATAACAAATCTGGCCATGTCTACCATCTACCCCTCTTAAATCCTTTGATAGATCCATTTCTTGTGGCTTTGAAGCGTCTTTGTGCCCAGGCATCCCCTTACCTCTGTAGCTTCGCCTGTTCTCATTTCCTACTCTACACGTGAGACCAGTGAAGTTCCCTTCACTGATTTGCAAATGCTTACCCTGAGAAGTGTTGGCTCTTATTTTTTATTTCTGTTTGGTGACTGTATGATCCATATATGATCTATAGATTCTCCTTATTGACTTGGTTGCTGCAAGACTTGGAACCAAATTTATGGTCCTCATCTCACAAATAGACTAATAGCATGCATTTAATTTCCCTCCTGGGTCTACTGGTTTTCTCCACTTTTTCTTTTACTCCCCTCCTCAACTTTTTAAAAAGAATAAAAACTTATTTTGCATTTCTGTTACCCTTTGATACTGTATCAATCTTTGAAATTTCCTTAAATCCTTCTTGGAACAAGATATATAATAACCAATTAAGTAAATAAATATCTGCTCCTACTTATCCTTCCAAACCCTTCCTAAATATCCCCTCCTTTGTCTTGTTGGACCATGCCTTCCTTTTGCTTCCTTCTCTTTTGCTTCTATGATCGCATACTTTGAATTACTGTTATAATTCTAATCAATCTGTACTGTAAATGTCTGTTTCTCTACTAAACTTCTCCACGTGGACATGTTGGCCTTTATCACTGTATTTCTAGCTTCTAGGGCAGTGTTTGCACATGTTAAACATGTGAGAAAGTGTTCACTGAATAAAGGGATAATTATACCAACCGAAGAATACAGAACTTTGGATTAGGGCAATTCTACTACCAGGAACACATTAGAGAATATGGTTACCTTCTGTGACCTTAATGCACTACTTCCTTGATCACTCTCTTTGAAAATAGAGGAGAATAATTTTTCTGTGTACACTTCTAGAGTGGCTGTTTTCTTTTTTTTTTCAATTTTTATTTATTTTTGAGAGAGACAGAGCCAGAACGTGAGTGGGTTAGGGGCAGAGAGAGAGGGAGACACAGAATCTGAAGCAGGCTCCAGGCTCTGAGCTGTCAGCACAGAGCCTGACACGGGGCTTGAATTCACAAACCGTGAGATCATGACCTGAGCCGAAGTCAGATGCTCAACCGACTGAGCCACCCAGGCACCTCTAGAGCGGCTGTTTTCAAGGTAATTATCTCTAGATCAGTCACAGTGTGTTTGCTGAAGAATGCCAATAACAAAAACGATGTTTGTATAAACTCTTGGTGTTTAAATCTCCTCTGAGCAGTGAAGTAACTTAGTTCTCAGGAGGACTATGATGACTCCTTGGAGCATGCACTGAAGAGTGGGGGAAGAGAATGTAGAAAAGGAAATGGGCTAGCAGAAGGAAATGTGTTCTTACCTGAAAGAAACCTCACTCTTTCCTCACTTCCCCCACTATCCAGGTCCTAATTGTTAGATATGAACGATTAAGAGGCTTACAACTTCTGTGTTGGTCTTTCTGAAGCTCCCAGGATGGGCGTGTAAGCAGTAGGACATGCTGCTTTGTCCATTGGCAGCAGCAGTGAGTTGGCCATGTGGTGATAATTTTCCAGTGATTTCTTAGTTGAGTTTTTGCCATGAGCTCCAGCAAGCTTATGTGGGTCAGTTGGATTTCTTCTCTGTAGAACGTAGCAACAGGGCATCAGCAATGTTTTCCTGATGATGAGGAAGAGAAGTTGAAAGAGCACTAGAGGAAGATGCAGGCATTTGGAGAAATATTAATGATTTAAACAAGTTATCTTTTGGGGCACCTGGGTGGCTCAATCGGTTGAGCGTCTGGCTTCGGCTGAGGTCATGAGTTGGAGCCCCACGGTTCATGAGTTCGAGCCCCTCATCGGGCTCTGTGCTGACAGCTCAGAGCCTGGAGCCTGCTTCAGATTCTGTGTCTCCCTCTCTCTGCCCCTCCCCCACTCATGCTGTCTCTCTCTCTCTCTCTCTCTCTCTCCCTCTCTCTCTCTCTCCCTCTCTCTCTCTCTCTCTGTCAAAAATAAACATTAAAAAAAAAAGAATAAAGAAGTTATCTTTTTTGTTTTTGTTGCTCAACTCATCTGTTTAGATCAAGGAAAAATAATGTTATGATTATGTATCTTAATTTGAAAATCTGAATGAAAAGAGCTGCCTAGCACTTAGTGTACATTTGGGGTCACCTTTGGTACATTCCCAGTTCTCCTTTAAGTGCATTGGGAACTGATGTGCATGGTATAAGTTAGGCATGTTATCTTTCTTATGTCCAGTCATAGATTTATCATAAAGATTTGGGAGTTGATGTCAGATTTGATTTTTAGGTCTTTTGGGTTAGTTTTCCTGGATGAATTTAATATTCATTTTGGTATCCCTCTCAGGTCCCTTGACATTAGAATTTATGTCTATGCTAGAGGCCTTTTTTTCCCCTTCCTTTTATTTCAGTATATTCTTTTTTCATTCATGTGAAAGACATGTTTTAGAGCTTGTATTTTGTCCACACTCATTTCCAGAATGTATATTCTATGACCTAAAAGTGGTCTCAGTTTTTTACTTTTATTTATTTATTTTTATTTTAGAGAGAGCACAAATGGGGGAGAGGGACAGAGGGAGAGAGAGAGAGAGAGAGAGAGAGAGAGAGAGAGAGAATGAATTTTAAGCAGGCCCCAAGCTTAGTGTGGAGTCCAACATGGGGCTTGATCCCACAACCCTGGGATCATGACCTGAGCCCAAATCAAGAGTTGGATGCTCAACTGATGGAATCACCCAGGTGCCTCAAAAGAATCTCAGTTTTAATGCTTTTTCTCTTTGGTTCTTTAAGGCACACCTATTATTGGATATCATCATACTGGTAACAAAGCCTTGTCACTGGTCATTTTGAGAACACAGAGTTCCTCAAGGAAGGTGGGATTTCCCATCCTATTTCTAACTATGCCTACAAAAACTAGAGATACAAGGGACACTTCCTGACCACGAATAGTGGAAAGGAAGTGAAAGGGTCTTACCTAGGTAACTGTTTTATGGAATGCTGGCACCATGTGACTCTCTATAGAAAAAGAGTTCTATATCAAGTAATAGTATATTATATCTCCCTTTTGTTGTTCCATAATGCACATTAGCATATTAAAGGCCTTGAAAGGTTCTGCATTGCTAATTTTGTTTAATTCACTGTTTCTCAGAAGTACTTGATAATGAAACTCTTTTTACACAGTAATGTTATTAACATTAGCACCACTTTCATATTCTGGTCTAACATCATGCTGGGCTTTTTTTCTGGCTATGAAAACTTTCCATAGTAAATGCAAACATCAGATGTAAACAACCACAGAACAAAATTTTCTGCTTTGGTTAATTCCTATAGCAAGTGCTTATTCAGTGCTATGTCAGATATGATGCATGAAGATGTAAATAATAACACAATTATAATTTTGTAGAGTGCTGTATTATTTATAGGTCAGGGGTTCATAGGAAGGAGGTAGTCACCCTGTTGCAGGAAGTGTTCCCGGAGGAAGAAAGGAGCCCTCGTAGGGCAAAAGGAGTTCTTGACTGAATCACAAGACTAAGGTCAGGTAGAAGCCTCACCCCTGGCCAGAGAGGCTTTTTGATGGTGGTCGATTCAGCCAAGGTTTAGTTGTGTTACTGCAAAGTAGGTTTATGTAGAAGACAGATTATTCTAAAGATGGTCCCTTCAAGATTCCTACCCTCTGCTTATTCAGTCAAATATGAATCTAGGTATTTCTGTGAAGGGACTTTGCAGATGAAATGGAATTCTCAAGTCAGTTGACCTTAAATTACGGAGATTTATCTTGTTGGGCCTAATCAAATCACATGTGAATCCTTTAAACGCAGAGTTTTCTTAGCCAGTGAGAGAATAGGTCAGAGAGTTTTCTGCTGGCTTGGAGAAAGGAAGCAAACAGCTATATTGTGATCTCTCTGTGAGGGCATACAGGTTCTAAAAGCTGAGAGTGATCCTGATCAATAGGTAGCAAGAAAGTAAAGACCTCTGTGCCACACTCTGAGGCAGAGTTTCAAAACTCTGAAATGAATTTTGCCAACAATTAGTGGACTTGGAAGAGGACGCCAAGCCTCAGATAAGGATATGCAGCTGACAGCTCTATTTCAGCTTGTGAGAACTGAACAGAGTACCTGGACTCCTGACCCAACGAAATTATAAGAGAATGAATTTGTGTTGCTTTAAGGTGCTAAATTTGTGATAATTTGTTAAAGCAGCAATAGAAAACTAAAACAGCTTATTATCCAAACTACCTTGCCGGGGTCTAGATTAACAGGGCATGATATGTGTGATAGCACTTTTTACAGTGTGAAGACCAGTGCACATGTCAAAATCCAAAACAGGTTCTATACATCCCCACCGTAAAACTGCTCTTCCCCAGGAGTCTTCCCTACAAGCCTAAAACCTAGGAATTATCTTCTTTCTTTCTTTATTTTATTCCTTATCCTTAATGTATAATCTGCCAGCGAGTCCTGTTATTCCTAGAATCCTGCTGGCATGTAGAAAGGTCCCCACAATGTTGAGCAAGTGAATGATAATTATTCCCCAGATTAAGTCACCTAGATAATTGCCTTCATAAGTTCCTTCCTCTTTGGGCTGTCTAATACTGTAATAGATTAGAATTTTTTTCGTAAGTATATACTCTCTTCCCAACTCCTCACCTCAGAGGAAGAAGTCTGCTTCCCTGCCTTATTCAGGTTAAGTTTGGCCATGAACCAGCTTTGACTAACAGGACTAATGGAAGTGACAATCTGCTAGTTTTGAATAGAGGTTTTAGGAGGCAGTGGTCTTTCCACCATCCCCCTTTGGGACCTTCCAAACTTCTGTGTTAATAGAACATACTCTAGGTATTTGCTACTTTCCTACTAGGGCCTCAGGATGAGACAAACAGAGCCAAGTTGCCCCAGCCACCCCACATCTGCTATGGGCTGAAGCAGACCACTCCCAGCCAATGTGAGTGAGGTGGCAAATAATGTTGTTTAAGCTACAGATTTTGGGGCTGGTTTGTTATGCAGCGTTAGAAAAAGCAATAGTTGCCTAATACACTTTTCTAAAGCTGTAACATTCCTACAATCTGGGAAATAATGTGCCTTGGTTCAGCAATTTAATGAGGTTATTTAAAAACTGATTTCTGTCAGTTAAATATACTGAGAACTCACTCATTTTGAGACTGAAGAGACATAAAACTGTAAGGAATATAGAAACGAGAGTTTGCAACTCTCATTTTGCAGATAAGGAAACTGATGTCCAGGGTGCCCAAGCTCATATAATTAATTCGTTCTAGAGAAGACTAAAGTCCAGAGCTCCTAAAGCAATGCCTCAGAGGCCCTAATAGGAAAATTTGATGATAAGGAGAGTAAATTGTGTGTGAAAATCAGCTCATTTTGTAACTTTCTTTGAAATATGCAAAGAGCGCGAAGCCCTCTTTGGCTTTGGGAAAAGCAGGACATATTTTAAAATATCCTTTGGGAGGAAACTGCCCTGTGTACCTATTAGCTACCCTCATTCAGAGGCATAATTTTAGCTAATATTGATATGCTGATTAGACACAGCCTGATGTTTTGATCTCAGCTAACCAGTAGGACCTAATTTTGATTCGATTAAAAGAATAGGTGACATTCAATTGGAAAATTTCCTTAAGTTAAACTTGGTTAATACAGTTAATTCCAAATCACTTCCACTTATTCCCTATGTTATAAACATAATTGTACTTTCCTGTGGGGGCGGGGGGAGAAACATATTAGGCACTTTTTAAGGGTATTCAACTTAGATAAGGATTGATATATTTTGCTGAATTTTTTTTTTTTTTTTTTTTTTTTTTTTTTAATTTGGGAGAGGTCACTGTCCTCAGAAATTCCTTTAGATTTCAAATTTGGTTCCATTTCAAAAATCTTATACTATTATATCAAAACATAGAGTTGTAACTTCTTCTACATCATTAATTCAGCACCCCTCCTTGCTGTTTTTACCTTGTGGGCATCAGGGCCAAATGCTACATTTAATTGCCTTAGAAATTCTATAGGTTTTATAATTGTAGTAATTCAAATCTAGGTATACTATATCCTAGCAATTAAGCATATCTACTTTCTTTTTTAAAGAAAAAAATTTATTACATCCTACAGTTTCTTTTGGAAGATGGTGAATTTTGGATAAATAGCCAACTCAGTGTGGGTGCAAAGGAAGCAACCAGTGAGAAAAGTCATATTTACTTAGTGACTAAAAGAAAGACATTGGGAGCCTGGTGAGTAACCATTTACAAAGTCACATTTCTGTAGTTCTCTCAATGAATAATTCAGGCTCAAGCACATCAAATCTATTAGTTAGAACCCAGATTCACAGTGTTGGGGTTCATGTCAGACTAACCTTTGGAGCTTTTAGAAAATGCATGTGCTGGACCCCATCATTGAGGCTTGAACTCCTCGGGACTGGGATGGGACTGTGCTATTTGTTTAAAGTAAAAATAAGTTCCATAGGTGATTCTGTTATCTGGCCACTGAGTTCAGAGTTTTCCAAAGGTTTTATTTTCATGACTTTTGACTTAATCACCTTACTCTGCCTTATCTGTTTTGCTCCATGAACAACAGAACAATTTAGAAATATTAGTTCCATCACCATTAATAATAAATTATGCTGACAAGTTATGTTAAGGTTCTACAGATATGGTGCAAGTTTAATTTTAATAATTTAAAGCTTTTTAGTAGTCAAAAACATTATATACATTTTGTAGAAAAATTATTTCTTTGGGCTTAGATTTTTATACATTAATTTTGTATTTCTCTCAGGTATCTTACATGTTTTTTAAAATTGTTTTTTATTTAGAGGTTGGATCAATAAATGCTTGAATAAGTGAATGCATGAAGCAGAATAAAGTGAGATTCAGTGATAATTTTAGTACTCTAGATTTCATATTAAAATAAATGTATATGCATGTATTGTTTTTGAATTTTAAAAGATTTAAAAATTGTGTTTTCTGTTCTTTTTAACAAAAACCATTTTTGTAATTTATTTTCTAAAAAATTGGAAAATTTAGAAAACACACGAAAAAAACTTCAGTAATCCTATGATTAGAAATTAGAAATCAACATCATTAACATTTCAGTGTATGTTTTTCCAGCTACTTTTTTTTTTTGTTAGTTACATACCTAAAATATATACTGAGATTTCTCAGGCAGTACTTTTTTGGGAATTGGCTTATAAAAACATCGTCCTCATTAGTTTAAAAATTATAGAGTAACACACGGTTGCTTTAAAACCCAAACAATACAGTTTTTAAATTAGGAAAATAAAAGTCTTTCTGTCTTCTCCCATGTTCAGTCCTACTTTCCATAGGGAAACTGCTATTTGGTATGTTTTTTTCTTTGTTTTTTGCCTACAGATGTATTTTTTTTTTTAAATATAATTTGTTGTCAAATTGGCTTCCATACAATACCCAGTGCTCATCCCAACAAGTGCCCTCTTCAATGCCCATCACCCTCTTTCCCCTCTCTCCCAACCCCCATCAACCCTCAGTTTGTTCTTAGTCCTTAAGAGTCTCTTATGGGAGGCAAACCACATGTATGTTTTTTAAAACAGGTAACTACTTTTATTTCTTACACATTATAAATATTTTCATATTAAGGAATCATCCGTAACTGATTTTTATTAGTCACCCAGTATTACTTTCCATGTATTATAATAATCAATTTTATTCAATGTCTGTTATTGGAGATCTTTGCTGATAATTTTTGTATTCTCCTTATGATGAATTCCTATAAGTAGAATAAGTGTTAAAGTCTTTATATATGATTGGCCAAATTTTGTTTCCAGAAACATATTAAATTTCATGCTCAGCTAGAGTTGTACTTAAAACTGTACCTATTTCCTTTTGCCCTGTGTAGGATATTTTTATTTTTAATAATTGTGGTTAAGACTAGTTCATTTTGATTTTATGTACATATCTTTACTTGGTAAGGTTGAACATTTTTCCTATACTTACTGGGCTTTTGGATTTCCTTTGAGAATTACTAGGTTGTGAGTTTAGTCTTAAAAATTGGTTTTATTGGTTTAAAAGCATTATATAAATGTTAAAACTACTAAACCTTTTTTCTAAAGGACATGTTGCAAACAATTTCTTCCCACTTAATTTGTCTTTTCATTGTATTATGAGTTATTAATTTTTGTGGTCAAATCTGTTAATCGTTCAGTTACAGAACATTATGCTTAGAAAGGACTTCACTTGGAGATTAAATATACATCCATTTTTTAAAAAACATTTTATTTTAGAATAGTTTTACAGAAAAATTGCAAAGATAGTACAGAGATTTCCCATACCTCTGAGCTCATTTTAACTTCTTACCTAGCTACTGTTTGTCACAAATGATTAATCAATATATTATTATTAACTAAAAGCTATATTATTATTACTATTATTATTATTATTAACTAAAGGCTGTACTATTATTTAACCTAATGTACTTTTTCCTCATTTAAAATTTTTTTTTAATGTTTGTTTATTTTTGAGAGAGAGAGATATACAGAGCGTGAGCAGGGGAGGGGCAGAGAGAGAGGGAGACACAGAATCCAAAGCAGGCTCCAGGCTCTGAGTCATCAGCACAAAGCCCGACATGGGTCTCAAATTCATGAATAGTGAGATTCTGACCTGAGCCAAAGTTGGTCTCTTAACCGACTGAGCCACCTAGGCGCCCAACCTAATGTACTTTTCCTTATCCAGAATTCCATCCAGGATATCATATTACATTTAGTTATCATGTCTCCTTGGGCTCCCCTGGTGTGACACTTCCTCATACTGTCTTTGTTTTTCATAATCTTGACATTTTTAGAAATATTGTTCAGATATTTTGTAGAATGTTTCTTAAATTTTTAAAAAATATTTATTTATTTTTGGGAGACAGATAAAGTGCAATCAGGGGAGGGGCAGAGAGAGATGGAGACACAGAATCCAAAGCAGACTCCAGGCTCTGAGCTCTGAGCTGTCAGCACAGAGCCTGACGTGGGACTTGAACCCACAAAGTACAGGATCATAACCTGGGCCCAAGTCGGACACCCAACCGACTGAGCCATCCAGGCGCCCCTAGAATGTTTCTTAATTTGAGTTTGTCTGATTTTTTTCCCCTTAAAATTAGACTGAAATTATGGTTTTTTTGGGAGAAAGAAGACAGAGGTAAAGTTCTATTTTATCATACCATATCAAGGATTCATACTATCAATGTGACATCACATTTTTTGATGTTTATTTATTTATTTTTGAAAGAGAGAGCACAAGTGGGTGAGGGGCAAAGAGAGAGAGAAGGAGGTAGAATCCGAAGCAGGTGCCAGGCTCCGAGCTGTCAGAGCAGAGCCCGATGTGGGCCTTGAACCCACGAACTGTGAGATCATGACCTGAACTGAAGTCGGATGCTCAACTGATTGAGCTACCAGGTGCCCCAGTGTGACATCACTTTTTATGTTGACCCTTATCACCTGCTAAGGTAGTGGTCATCAGATTTGTCCATTCTAAAGCTATTCTCTCCCACTCTCCTTTTCTATACTGTGATCTTTGGAAAGATGTCATTATGTATAACTCTCATTTAAGTTGTTGGGAGTGATGCTTCACCTCCTTGAGGGAGGGAGTTTCTATATAAATTATTTGGAATTCTTCTCTATAGGAGATTAGTCATTTCTTCCCATGTATTTACTTATTCATTGATTTATTCATATCTCTATGGATCCAGGGACATATGTTTTATGCTTTGGGTTATAATTGTAAAACTATGTTATTTATTTTGTTGCTCTGTTTCAGTTTTGTAAGCTAGGAGTTCTTTCAATTGGCTTTGTCCCTTTGACATTCCCCATTCCTTCTGTCTGTTGAGTCTTACTTTCTGACACTATAAGATGCTCCATGCTCATTTTGTATATTCCCTTCCCCAGCAGTAGAATAAGTAATTTCTCTAAGGAGCCCTGCTTCCTTTTATTGTAGAATAGCATTAGAAACCAAGATTTGAGGGTTGGGTGTGCTTGTTGCCATTGGGGAGTCATTGTTTGTAGACCCTCTCAGGTGACAGAGCAAGAGAATATATAGTGTGTATACTAATTTGTGTGTATGCATATATGTATAATTAAAAATTATATAATTATAATAACTTTAATCTTTATAGCTATTTTTAGTTATATCCATCAGTATCTTTTTTGAGAGAGAGAGGGAGACTGCACATGAGCACGGGAAGGGGCAGAGGGAGAGGGAGGCAGAGAATCTTAAGCAGGCTCCACGTCCAGTGCAGAGCTCAGTGTGGGGTTCTACAGGGGGCTCAATCTCATGACCATGAGATCATGCCCTGAGCTGAAATCAAGAGTCTGGTGCTTAACCAACTTAGCCATCCAGGCCCCCCCACCCCCCCTCAGTATCTTTTTTAAGCTAAACATGAGGTCATACCGATGTCTCCAACTCTAATCTACTACCATATGGTTCATTCACTCTAGCCTTAGCCCCTTGTTTATGTGCACATCCACACTCCTGAGAAACTTGGCTCCCACCATCCATCCATTCACCATCCATTTACTTATTTGTTTGATCCTAGTATACATGTATAGTGGCTTCAGAGTTGTTAACCCATAACCCTGTGGGAAACAACACTGCAAGTAGAGTGTGGTGCTTATGTATAGTTCCGTTTTCTTTAGCCTTATGTTTCCAGTCATTTCCAAAGTTACTCAGATCAGTACTTTTTTTCCCCCACCTCTACTCTGATATTAAATCAAAGATCTGTGATACAGCTAGATTCTTTTATTACACCTGCATTCCATTCTCGGATCCTCCACTTTCCTGGTTGATACTTTAATTTGTGTACAGTGAGGTAATGTATGGGTTTTGACAAATGCATAGTGTCCAGAATCTACCACAACAGTACCATAAGAATAATTTCACAGCCTTAAACATTCTTGGTGTTTTACCTTTTCAACACCCTCTCATATCCAAACCTGTGGCAAACCACTGATCTGTTTGCTCTCTCTATAGTTTTACCTTTTCCAGAATGCCGTGTAAGTGGAACCTACAATATATAGTCTTCTAGGACTGGCATTTTTTACTTGGTGATATAAATTTAAGATTTATAGATGATGTTGTGTGGATTTATTCATTGTTCCTTTTGAGTCATCCATTATTTCACCTAAATCTTTTATTATTTCAGTTTTTACATTTAATTCTTTAGTCAATTTGAAATTTATTTGCTATGTTTGAGGATAGAAATCTAAATTTCCCTCCAAATAGTGAACTGATTTTGTGAATATCATTTATGAGAAGGATTTTCTTCTCCATTGATTTGAAATGCTTTTACATAACTGAATTCACTTGTATGTGACAGTCTTTCTTAGCTTTATATGAGGCTCAATGCTTCTGTTATTTAATTCTTGTGGCACTACCGCATACCGCAGTATTAGAAATACTATACTTATGCTATATAATTTAATATTTAGTTGATGTCCTCTTTAATTCTTCTTCTTCATAAAAATTCTTGATAGTTTTCTCCAGGTTTTTCTTTTGAACGAACTTTAGATTTATTTTCTTTATTGTAAAAGCCGTATTGTAATTTTAAGTAGAATTCACTTTCCAGACTAAATTGAGGAGGAATTGATATTTTTCCAATACTGTCTTTTTTTTTTTTAAAACCAAAGTGTGATGCATCTTTCCACTAATTGGCTTCTCTTATGGTCCACTTTTTTTAATTTGGGAATCATACAAATACATTATTAACTTGACTTGTAGATATTTTATTTTTTTCAGTTTTGCAAATTTTCAGTATTCATTGTTAACTTATAATTACTTTTTCTAAAGTAATTTCTTTGAAGTGTGAAAGCAATTAATATTTCATTCTGATCCTTTACTGTGACCTTTTATTAAAAGTTTACATTGGTCCTTCATTGATAATCATATATTTTTTTCCATAGGCAATCATATCATATTAAAATAATGAAATGTTTATTTCTCCTTCCTGAGTTTTATACCTCTTATTTCTTTTTCTTACTTTATTGTACTGGCCAGATCTTTCAGATTAGGTAAGCTAATAGACTTGTCTTTCTTCCTAACTTTAATGAGAATAGCTCTAGTGTTTTATGGAAACAGCATATTTTTAAGGCACTACAGATTCTTGCTATTTAAAGGGATTATAGGAGCACAGGTGATGTATATTTTGCAAATGGAGTAATTGTTTATGAATTTATTTTGTGTAAAACAAAACATACCTTTACTTATTAATTTTATGTTAGAAGCAGTATACCAATATGTTGCTTCTCTTACTCATTATATTAATACATACCTAGTAAATCCTCTTATTGCTAGCATTGGGAACAGTGGGATTAAATCTGAGGTACAGCATCCAGATGAACATAGAACTTTTATTTCCCAGTTACTTATTTTGCAACTGGAGTCTAGCATCTGTGTTATAGTGTATTTTGATAGAAAGAAGGTCTTTAAAATAGAAAAAAAAATGAAGACAGATAGTAGTGAGAGATTTTAGAATTTAACTTTATTTCCTTCTATTTGTAAAGACTATTTCCTTTCTTTCTTTCTTTCTTTCTTTCTTTCTTTCTTTCTTTCTTTCTTTCTTTCTTTCTTTCTCTTTCTTTCGCTTAGCATCAGTGACCTGTATTTTGGGCAGGGCTGATAGAAGTATTGCTATGGAGTACTAGTTGGTATCTTTTCTGATTGCTTAAATATTCTTATTGTTTATTGTCCAATGATAAATATATTGACTGTCACCTCATCATTTATGGAAAAATAAAATTTTTATTCTCAAGTGCCATGCAGCATTGCATTCCTAATTATTGGAATGTAAAGTCAGATTCAGAATTTATCTTCTACCAGAGGGAAATGTCAATATCAAAAAAAGAAAAAAAAGATAAACGCTGTTCTTGTCAATCAGTAAGTATCTGCTGAGTATTTAGTATCTCCCAGATCATTGATAAGTGCTACAGAAAATATGAGAGTTATATAAACCCTTTGGTGGACAGCTGTTTCCAGTCCAGGATTCTGGACAGTGAAAAGATAGGCCTCTAGTATTTGGTACAATATAAATACGAGGATATTACCTTTCTCTCCGTTCTTCCAAACTCGGCATTGCCTTTTATCAGGGAAATTTTCTCTTTTTTGCATTGTGGAGTCCTGGCAGTTAAGGTTACCTTGCCTTTGCAGTTGTTTACATCAGTGATAGCTCAGAAGACCGCCCAGGTTCAACGAGTGACAAATCATTACTGACTGTACAATGTAATTAAAAAGCACAGGCATCGATTAGCGATGAGCTAAACCTGAGACCGAAAAGTGAGAGACCCAGAATAGCTGGCAGAACTTCTCATTGGATCTGTCTGAAATGGAAGATGTTTGCCCCTGCAGGCATGGCGCAAGGCCCATTGTGCATTTCCATTAGAGATCCGCGCTGAATCTGAGCATGCCATTGATGTTGGCCTATTTATGAAAGGCTGTTGAAAGAGGTTTCAGAGCTAATTGAAAAGAGATGTTTCTGAACTACAGTCACTTCAAACAACATGGGTCCAAAATCTGTTTCAATAGTTTAGAAACAAATGCGTCTCCATAATTTGCACATGAAATTAAACAAATGATTTGAAATGAAAGCTCCATTGGCATTTAGTAAGATTTGGTTCTTTAAAAAAATTATTAATTGGACAGTTGGCTGGATTTATTACAATAGTCTCTGCCCACATCTATCTGTGCTTTCATTATGTTGTCTATCCCTGGCTACCGAGGCTACCTAAATCTGCTTTGTCTGGAGACAGGGCATATAGTTTTAACAGGATGTTGTCAACTACTGTTAAGTTGCAAATTTTTATCTTTTAGGAAAAAGAAATTTCTCAAAACCTACTTTGCAAAAAAAAAAAAAAAAGTAATAATAATGAAACAACACCCTAAACATGCTTCTGCAAGATTTTTCTCAAGGTAGAATGTAATAGAAAAAAACTTGAGGGTGAGTTGAACCTCAACCACACTGAAAATTGAGTGAATTTATGTGAACAGAATGCAAACATAATTATTAAAAAATGTTCTCCCCCAGGCAGTTTTCAATCAAGATCTGAAAGCATTAGCAAACATTGATTTCTCCCATAACACTTGTTCTTATTATTGGAACTGATTTTTGTCTGTTCTTAAAGCAGAAATTGAGGTCTGATAACTGAAGCTGGTGTGGCCAAGTTTACAAGTTAGCTTTTGCCCACAGGGTAAGAATGCAGGGGTTGATGCGTAGGTATTCCTCAAAGTAAAGGGAGAATCAGGTTCATATTTACTATCTCAATTATCCATTAGATTTAATTACTCTGTGCGTAATGTTTTAACAACATGACTTTTTTTCTTTTTCTTTCTTTCTTTCTTTCTTTTCTTTTCTTTTCTTTTCTTTTTTCTTTTCTTTCTTTCAAGACTGGGGCCAAGCAGTTTACCTAGTTAGGCATGTAGTTGGTGCTGAACCAGAAAGGAGACACATTTATCATTGGTTCCTTATTCTATGTGGTTTAAAGCAAACAATTAGGTTTTAAAAGTTTAACTACTGAGGGGAATATGGAGTCCCAGTTTCTATGACTGATTGAGAAGGGTGTTTAAGGCTTAATTGCCATAACATCAATTAGATTTCACCACATCTGAGATAATTTGATTGTTTGAATAACTGAAGGAACTGGATTAAAATGGTGGGTGCTGTTACTTCAGCTGTGTTTCTGAGTGAGTGTCCATTGCCTGTTGACTGCTTGGTTTGACAACAGAAAATGTCCTCAAATTAATCCTCATACTGGCTTGAGCACTTAGTGCCCATTTTGTAGTATATACCCATGTCTTCCTCTTGAGGACAGATCTCTTCTTTGAGAGTTCCCAGGACATTCAAGAAGAGCTTGGACATATGAGAGGACTATGAGAGAAGGAGTGAGGGGGATCCCACTTGTATTGGGGGATTCAGAGTTGGCTTAGGGAAGTGTAGAAAATCTAATTTTTTTTATGTTTTATTTTACATTAGACAGAGAGAGAGAGAGGGAAAGCACGAGCAGGGGAGGGACAGAGAGATAAGGAGTCACAGAATCCAAAGCAGGCTCCAGGCTCTGAGTTGTCAGCACAGAGCCCAACGTGGGGCTTGAACTCACGAGCAGTGAGATCGTGAACTGAGCCGAAGTCAGACGCTCAACCGACTGAGCCACCCAGGTGCCCCTGGAAATGTAGAAAATCTGAAAGATTGCATGATTCTACCTCCTCTCATGTAGACATGGTATAACTTACTTTCCTTCCAAATAGGCGATCATAGGCTATGATGGCAGAATTTTAGCTTCTCTGGCCTTAACTAGAACCATCTTGAACACCATTCCTAGCTCTATGGAAACTTTTAACAGATGTACTCCCTGTGATTTTCCTAAATTAAAGCAGACCTCCCTGAAGTGACCCCAAGCTTCCCTCTGAGTTTATCCCAAGTGGATTTCCTGGGATGTCCTAGAACTTCAGACTTCAAGGGAGGTGAGATGCATGGATACATGTGATAGTGGTGGACAGTGAGAGTTGAAAATAAATTGATTTTATTTGAAGGGCACCAAGCATATCAGTGTTTGATTGTTTAGAAAAGCAGCAATATATCTTGATAGGTCCTAATTCTGGATATCTTATTACTGGTTAAGCATTTATAGGAGAAGAGATGAAAAGACACAGAGAATGGGCAAGTAACATTGTGCTTATTATGTGCCAGGCATTGCACTAATGTTTATCTGAGTTATCTCATTTAGTCCCCTTAAGCATCCTGGGAAGTAGACAGTGTTATTACTCCCATTTTATAGGTGAGGGAACTGTTCTCAAAGCAGACGGGATGGAAGAATCAGGTTCATGGTTGAAAGTCACAGTCACACGTTGGATAATTTCAAACCTATTTATATCTTATGCCCCTACAGCTTCCATTTATGTCAGAGTAAAGCAAAGAGAATACACAAGAGGAGAGCAAATGATTATAGACCTAAAATAAAGATTTGTAGAGAAACTTTTTTAAGTTTTTATTAAAGTTCCCGTTAATTAACATACAGTGTCATATTAGTTTCAGGTATATAGTAAGTGATTCAGCAATTCCATACAGTTCTCAGTGTTCATTGTTAAGCATACTTTTTAATCCTAATCACCTATTTCACCCATCCCCTTACACCCCCACCTTCCCTCTGGTAACCATCAGTTTGTTCTCTACAGTTAACAGTCTTTTTCCTGGTTTGTCTTTCTCTCTCTCTTTTTTTCCCTTTTGCTTATTTTGTTTCTTAAATTCCACATATGAGTGAAATCATATGGTATGTGTCTTTCTCTGACTTATATCCCTTAGCATAGCATAATACTGTCTAGCTCCATCCAAATTTTCCATATGGCAAGATTTCATTCTTTTTTATGGGTGAGTAATACTCCATTGTATACTGGTGCAGTCACTCTGGAAAGACAGTATAGAGGTTTCTCAAAAAGTTAAAAATAGAACTGCCCTATGACCCAGCAATTGCACTACTAGGTATTTATCCAAAGAATACAAAATACTCTTCAAAAGGATACATGCACCCTGATGTTTATAGCAACATTATATATAATAGCTGAATTATGGAAATAGAACATGTGTCCATTGATAAATGGATAAAGAAGATGTAGTATATATAAAGAATGGATTATTATGCAGCCATAAAAAAGATAAGCTTACTCTCTGGAAATTAAATGTTTTCCAAGTGTTTTTTTTTTTTTCATTATTTTCTAGGGTTGTGTATGAGAGCTCAGGTCATGGGGAGATGAAGTGGGTTAGCCATCTGACAAGACCAACACCGCTTTACCAAGATGGATAAAATTGTGTTGCTAGGGATAATAATATGCACGTATGTTTATGAAGGTCTGGGGGAGCTGAGAAGAAATGAAAATTAAGCAGATGTTCTCTTTTAAATTGTAAATACAGTCTAATAATAGTAGTGCAATTGAGCAAACATTGGTTTTTAGTGTTGTGTTTTTAATAGACTATTTTTTTTAGAGCAGTTTTAGGTTCACAGCAAAATTGAGTGGAAGGTATACTGATTTCACCAATACCCTGTACACCCAGAGTAGCTTTTCCCAGTGTCAGCTTCCCCCACCAGAGTAGTATATTTGTTATAATTGATGAATCTACCTTGACACATCATTATCCCTCAGAGCCCATTGTTTATATTAGGATCCACTAATTGGTATTGTATATTCTATGGATTTGGGCAAATGTATAATGACATGAATCTACCATTGTAGTATCATACAGAGTATTTTCACTGCCCTAAAAATCCTGGATGTTCTGCCTGCTTATTTCTCCCTTCCCTGTAACCCCTGTCAACCATAAATCTTTTTATTGCCTCCATAGTTTTACCCTTTCTAGAATGTCATATAGTTGGAGTCATACAGTATGTAGCCTTTTCATACTGGATTATTTAACTGAACAGTATGCATTTACATTTCATCCATGTCTTCTTATGGCTTGATAGCTCATTTATTGTTAGCATTGAATAATGGTCCATGATCTGGTTATTTATTCATTCACTTACTGAAGGACATCTTGGTTGCTTTCAAGTTTTGGCAATGATAAATAAAGCTACTGTAAACATCTGTCTGTGGATTTTTGTGTGGACATAAGTTTTCAAATCCTTTGATAAATACCAAGGAACATGGTTGCTAGATTGGATAGTAAAAGTACATTTAGTTTTGTATGAAACTGTTGAATTGTCTTCCAAAGTGGATGTACTATTTTGAATTTCCACCAACAATAAAGGAGAGTTTGTGTGTTCCATATCCTTGACAACATTTGGTGTTGTCAGTGTCCTGGGTTTTGGCCATTCCAATAGGTGTGCAGTGATATCTAATTGCTTGTTGCTTCAATTTGCATTTCTCTCATGACATGGTGTGGAGCATCTATTCATATGCTTATTTACCATCTTTATATTTTCTTTGATAAGGTAACTCTTGAGATTTTTGGCTTTTTTTTTCTTTAAAGTTTATTTATTTAGGGGAGAGAGTGTGAGAGAGTGCACACAAGTGGGGGAGAGACAGAGAGAGAGGGAGAGAGAGAATCCCAAGCAGGCTCCAAGCTGTCAGCACAGAGCCTATGGGGCTTGATCCCATGAACCATGAGATCATGACCAAAGTCGAAATCACAAGTTGGATACTTAACTGACTGAGCTGTCCAGGCACCCCTAGTTTTCACTTTACTTTTAGATATGTGATCCATTTTTATTAATTTTTGTGTAGGCTGTCAGGTCTGTGTCTAGATTTATTTTTTTCATACAGATGTCCAGTTGTTCTAGCACCTTTTGTTGAAAAGACTGTCTTTGCTCCATTGTAAAAGATCAGTTGACTACATTCATGGGGGTCTATTTCTGGGCTCTCTCTTCAGTTCCATTGATCTATTTGTCTATTCTCTCCCCAAATACTAAACTGTCTTGATTACTGTAGCTGTACAAGAAGTCAGATCATGTCAGGACTTCAGCTTTGTTCTCCTTTAATATTGTGTTGGTTATTTAGAGTCTTGTCTCTCTTTATAGACTTAAAATCAGTTTGTCATTATCCTCAAATAACTTACTGGGATGTTTATTGGGGTTGCACTGAATCTGTAGATTAATCTATAGATTGTTATGGGAAGAACTGACATCCTGACAATATTGAATCTTCTATCAATGAACATGGAGTCTCCTTCCATTTATTATTCTTTGCTATCTTTCATTAGAGTTTTGTAGTTTTCTTTATATAGATCCTGTAAATACTATTCTGTTAGTTTTTATACATGAATATTTTATTTTTTTGGAGGTGCTAATATCAATGGTATTGTGTTTTTAATTTTAAATTCCATTTGCTGGCCATTGCTGGTCTATAGGATAGTATTTGACTTTTGTATGTTAACCTTGTATCCTGAAACCTTGTTAAAATCGCTTATTAGTTCCAGGAGTTTTGGTCAATTCTTTTGGATTTTCTACATAGACATTCATGTCATTTGCAAATAAAGATAGTTTTATTTCTTCCTTCCCAGTCTTTACTTTTATTTATTTTTCTTGTTTTTGTTTGTTTGTTTGTTTTGGCATTAGTTAGGACTTCTAGTATGATGTTGTAAAGGAATAATGATAGAGGACATCTTTGTACTGGATTTTAGTGAGAAAGCTTTGAGTTTCTCATGGTTATGTATGATATTAGCTGTAGGTTTTTTTATAGGTAGTGTTTATCAAATTGAGGAAGTTTCCTTTATTCTTAATTTTTGAGCATTTTTATTATGAATGGATATCAGATTTTGTCAGCTGTTTTTTCTGCATCTATTGATCTGATTGTACGATTTTTCTTTTTCAGCCTGTTGATGTGATGGATTACATTTATTAATTTTTGAATATTGAATCAGCTTTGCATATGTAGGTTAATTCCTACTTGGTCCTGGTGTGTAGTTCATTTTATATATTGCTGGATTCAATTTGTTGCTATTTTGTTGAGGATTTTTGCATCTATGTTCATGAAAAACATTGTTCTGTAGTTTTCTTTTGTCTTTTTTTTTTCTGTAACATCTTTGGTTTTGATTTTAGGGTCATATTGTCCTCACAGAATGATTTAAGAAGTATTCCTTTTGTTTCTGTCTTCTGAAATAGATTGTAGAGAATCGGTATAATGTATTCCTTAAATGGTTGATAGAATTCACCAGTAAACCATTCTGGGCCTGGCAGTTTCTGTTTTGGAAGGTTAGTAATTATTGATTAAATTTATTTAATAGATGAAGGTTAACCTATTAAGATTGCCTATTTCTTTTGTGTGAGTTTTGGCAGATTGTGTCTTTTAGGGAGTTGGTCTGTTTCATCTGGGTTATCAAATTTGTGGGCATAGAATTGTTCATAATATTCCTTGATTATCCTTTTAATGTCCGTGGAATCTATAGTGATAGCTCTTCATTAATTTCTGATATTAATAATTTGTGTCCTTTTTTTCCTAGTTAGCTTGGATAGAGGCTTTTTGATTTGATTGATCTTTTCAAAGAATTGGCTTTTGGTTTTGTTGATTTTCTCTGTTGATTTCCTTCCTGTTTACAATATCATTAATTTCTGCTCTACTTTTTATTTCTCTTTTCTTCTTCTTACTTCTTAGTTAGGAAACTTCTAGTTTCCTGAGGTGGAAGCTTAGGTGATTGATTTTAGATCTTACTCTTTTCTAACATATATGTTCAATGCTATAAATTTTCCTCTACGCACTGCTTTTAGTGCATTCCACAAGTTAAATTTTTTTCATTTTCATTTAGTTTGAAATATTTTTTTAATTTCTCTAGGGATTTCTTCATTGACCATGTATTATTCAGAGATGTGTTATTTAATCCCTAAATATTTTGGAATTTTTCAACTATCTTTTTTTTTTAAGTTGATTTATTTTGTGTGAGAGAGAGCACACACACAAGGGGGGTAGGGGCAGAGAGGGAGAGAGAGAATCCCACACTGAGTGCATGGAGCCCAATGCTGGGCTAAAACTCACAAACCTGAGCCAAAATCAAGAGTTGGATGCTTAACCAACTGAGCCACTCAGGCACCCCACCAGTTATCTTTCTAATACTGATTTTTAATTTAATTCACTTGTGATGTGAAAGCAGCCATTGTTGATTTTTATGTTTTAAAATTTGTTAAGGTGTGTTTTATGGCCCAGCATGTGGCTTATCTTGGTGAATATTCCATGTAAGCTTGAGAAGAATCTATATATTAAAGAGAGAGGGAAGCAAACCATAAGAGACTCTTAATGATAGAAAACAAACCAAGGGTTGATGAAGGGAGGTGAGGGGGGGGATGGGCTAAATGGGTGATGGGCATTAAGGAGAGCACTTGTTGGGATGAGCACTGGGTATTATGTGGAAGTGATGAATCACTAAATTCTACTCCTGAAACCAATATTACACTGTATGTATAGAACTAACTAGAATTTAAATAAAAATTTGAAAAGAAAAAAAAGAAGAAGAATCTGTATTCTTCTGTCGTTGGATAAAGTATTCTAAAGATGTCCATTATATCTAGTTGATTGATGGTGTTACCGAGTTTAACTGTGTCCTTATGTCCTTACTGATTTCCTGCCTGCTAGGTCTGTCCGTTTCTGATAGAGGGGTATCACAGTCTTCAGCTATCATAGTGGATTCATCTGTTTCTCTTTGTAGTTAAATTAATTTTTGCCTCACATATTTTGACATTCTACGATTGGAAACATACATATTGGGGCACCTGGGTGGCTCAGTCGGGTAAGCATCCGACTTCAGCTCAGGTCATGATCTCGTACTTTGTGAGTTCAAGCCCCATGTTAGGCTCTGTGCTGACAGCTCAGAGCCTGGAGCCTGCTTCAGATTCTGTGTCTTCCTCTCTCTCTGCCCCTCCCCTACTCATGCTCTGTCTCTCTGTCTCTCTATCTCTCTCTCTCAAAAATAAACATTTTTTTTAAAAAAGAAACATACATATTAATGATTATTATGTCTTCTTGGAGAAGTGATCCCTTTATCATTATATAATGCCTCCTCTTTATCTCTGATGACTTTTTTGGTTCTGACCTCTGCTCTGTCTGGGAATAATATACCTACTCCTGCTTTCTTTTCATTAATGTTGTCATAATACATCTTTCTCCATCCTTTCACTTTTAATCTATAAGTGTCTTTATATTTAGAGTAGATTTATTATAGATAACATAAATAGGCAGAAAAAAGAGTGGAAGACAAAAAAAGGAACCAAAAACCATGACAACAAATAAAAAACAGTAACAAATGTGGTAGATATTAATCCACCAATATCAATAATCATTTTGAACGTCAACGGCCTGAGTGCCCATTACAAAAGAGATTGTCAGAGTAGATCAAAAACACAACCCAACTATATGTTGTCTATCTTTTTTTTTCTCCTAACAACATATACTAGAGATGTGTAGATCTTTCTATATCAATGCAAAGAGCTTTTTTTTTTTCTTTAAACAGCTGTGTAGTATTCCATTCCATTGCGTGGTGTGCCATAGTTTATTTAATTGGCTCATTATTGGTGGATGCTTGGATTGTTTCCCATTCTGCCAACAAATAACCTTGTTCAAATGTCCTTTTTTTTTGCATAAGCAGGTGTACCTGTAGGATGTATGACTAAAAATTAGGTTGTTGTGATAAAGGGTAATTCTAGTTGTGCTTTTGATTTGCCAAATTGTCCTTCGCTGCGGTTTTGTTAATGTAAATAATTCTATGGACAAACCCTAGTTTTCTGTTTATAAGTGTTGACAGTGTTATATGAAATGAGATGGCATGTTGGAAAATGCAAAGGATTTCAAACCAGAGAACTTGTGCTAGGTTGCTATCTCCCTCTGGGCCTCACTTCCTTATCCATAATGAGGAGTACGATATAAGTTTCCCTCATACAGTAGCTTTCTAAAATGAGATTTCCTATTTCCCATCATTACCAGCATCGTGAATGTACTTCATGTTTAACATTATCCTAATTCTGTGGTCTTTTCTGACATCCAGAAGCAAAGCAAAACCTCACAACATCTGTTTCACCCAGAACAAGTTTCCTAAGAATAATAATTACTATTAGTCACTTAAATGAAAAATAAAGTGAAATTTAGGTGTTCCCTAGAGTAGAATTCAGCTACCAGGTGGTTTGACTGGATTATAAGCATCACATTTCACTGCAGCTGCAGTATGAACTGGAAGTTGTATGGCATGGGTAGCATCTGGACTCAGCTTCATCAGGTGAATAGCTATGTGACAGTGAAGTGATCTGTATCACGTGCTCCTAGCACACTATTTCAACAGGCAGGCATTGCCAGCCAGCCATGAACAGCCCTTCTGTCCTGCACACGTGCACTATGGTGGGCTCTCCAGTAAGGATGCTAAAAGGCATCAAGTTGACAATTGCAGGAGATGGGTTGGTCATACCAAGACTAGGCTGAATGTTGTTGTTTTTCTCATTTGAGTCTGGGTGGGTAGGCACTAAGGTTTTAGAGAGCAGCAAAAACATCAGTGTTACTTGATATTCTGAATTTTCTATTTTGTCATCTTACTGCAAACTCAGCACCATTTAACAAACTCCTAGGCAGTTGGCATTTGAATCAGAATATATTTATCATATGCCATCCCATTGAATAAGTATCCCAGTCTTTTTACTTCTGATTCTGAAAGTTTCAGCAAGAGAGAGGAAGGAAAATCTTTGGTGACTCAAGAGAAAGCAGGGAGGGAGGAAAGAATATACTCTGGATGCCAGAATATACTACTCTGCCAAACAGAGCTGGCTGCTTTATATGTAAGCAAAGATGGAAGCTAGGTTTTTGTTTCCCCATGGAAATTATTGAAAGCTTTTGCTTTCAAAATTTTGGGGAGCCTTTCCGATCCAGAAAATAAAGACAAAAATCAAACACTGCGTTAGGTGTATACATTATGACAGGGAGAGAACATTTTTTAAGGAACTGATTGTGTTTTAGATGTTGTACAGAACTGTGGATGCAACAAAATTAATTGTCTCTGTGCAGATAAATCTGCCCTAGAACACTGAAGTTATCAATTTTCCATCTCTTCAAACCTCTATACCTATATTGCTCCTTATCAGAAAGAAAACCTCACAGATAATGGTTCCCTAAGAGTAAATTCCTTGTCTTATTTTCCCTTTTCATCTCACAGATAAAAATTGCAATATGAAAAGATAATTCTTCCCAACTGTCAGAATCCATTAGAATTTCTACAGCTTGATGCTCTTTAAGGTAAACATGCCGTATGCATTTACTGCAATAAACTCATCGGATTTACATTTTGATTGTCGAACACTGTACAAATTGCACATAATTGCCTTCTCTACGGCTACACTCTTGCTATTTGAAACTTTTGAAAATCTTCCTCATCTGGAATTCGGTAAGAGATTAATCTTCCCATCAAATAAGGGGACAGGAAATTGTCTTTTGCAGTTGTATCCTGTGAGGACACTAATTAGAAGCCATTTCCTGCTCTCTGACCACTTTCTAGCAGCACTCCCATGAGATCCAAGAGATGCCATGTGACAGCATTTGAGCTGAAGCCCTTGGTGGTCAGTAGTACTTGTCTATAAGCTGTGTTTGGAGATAGTAGGAATTCAAATTATTTCCAGATCTGTACCATTTGTAGAGCAGGTTTTCCCAACCTTGGCACTTGATACTTTGGACCAGAATTCTGTTGTTGTGGGGGCTATTCTGTGCAGTGTAGGATGTTTAGCAGTAGCCTTAGCTTCTGCCCACTGAAGGCCAGTAGCAACCCCTACCCCCAGACATGACAACCAGTGTGCCTCCAGATATCCCGAAGGTCCCTGGGGGGCAAATCACTCCTGGCTGAGAACCACTGCTCCAGAGCAATTGGAATCACATTAAGTATCCAAAGGCGAGTGAGATCACTGGCAATATTAAGGTACCGTCTTTTGTATGAATTTCTTCCCTGTTTCTACGCAACTACCAAGAAAAGAAAAAAAAAACTGGTTTATACATTAGCTTTTCCCCACAATTTCTCTGTGGGTCAGGTGGAATCAGAACAGAGGCTTGACTTCACTGATCCGATTTCCCTGCATGTAGAAAATGGTAGTTCTAGCTTTCATTCAGAAGTTTCCAGAGTCTGGTTATTGTTTTCTTTTCAACACATGCAGTTGGTGGTCTAAAGGTGGTAATTTCCAGAGACGGTGGTGAATTTATATTTGGGATTGGTAAGAATTAGAATTAATATATTCTTTAGCTTCTCTCATTATGTTTGAACTACCTCAAGGGGAACTACAATTATTTATATTTCTCACACATGTGTTTGCTGTTTTGCGTGGGAGATTGTTTTATAGTTGGGGGATAAGAGACAATTGGGCCACGATACTCTATAAGTTTCTTTAATCATATGGTCCACTATATATACATACCTGACAGGGCAATTTTAATGCTGATAGTGCTTATTTATGTGTATATCTGCCTCCCACTTGTAAATGTGAACTTCCATATGTCAAGAACCACGTCTGTTTTATCTGTGTATCCTATAATCTAGGACAGTCACTGGAACATCCTGGGCCAATAACACTGGACTGAGAGAGGAACTATGTTTAGTTTTGTTTGCCACTGTTTTTCTCTGGATTTGAGCACAGTGCCTGGCACACAGCGGGCATTCAACACGTGCTTGTGGAACAAATGCATGATTGAGAGCCACGTTGGAAAACTAGGGCTGAATCCTGGGTACACAGGTCAAAGGAATTTTGGCTTCATAGTTCAGATGAATCGGTACTAGCTCGAATTAACTTGTTTCAGCTAGGGTTTAGGAGAAAAGTACTTTGCCTCTTTTTAAATTTACTTTCTTTATAGGCAACCCAAAAGAAAGATATGGGAAGCCCAATTAAATGCTTACAAAAGCACCTGACATCTTCTGATGGATAAGTGCAAATTGGTGTGAACAGAGGTTTCTCCTGATGAATGGAGTTTTCTCTGTCAAATTCAGGTGAAAGGAATGAACACTTTGCTTTATTTTCTTAGAGTCCGTTTCCCCGTACATTAAAAAAAAAAATTTTTTTAACATTTATTTATTTTTGAGACAGGGATAGACGGCATGAACGGGGGAAGGTCAGAGAGACAGGGAGACACAGAATCAGAAACAGGCTCCAGGATCTGAGCGGTCAGCACAGAGCCTGATGCGGGGCTTGAACTCACGGACCGCGAGATCATGACCTGAGCTGAAGTCGGATGCTTAACTGGCTGAGCCACCCAGGCACCCCATGTACATTTTGTTTTTAAAAGCTGTTTAGAACAGTGGTTAACAGGGCAGAGGCTATAGTTAGATGGCCCATGTTCATATCCTGGCTACGCTATTTTTGAGATGTGTAACCTTTAAAAAATTACTTAACCTTATTGTACTTAAATTTTCTTATCTAATAGACACATAAGTTTAAAAATACTACCCATCTCATAAAGGTAATAGGATTATATGGGTAAAAATGAGTAAGTATGCTTGAAACTCCTAAAGGAAGTTTCACACACAGACACACACACATACATGCACACATTGTCCAGGTCTGGGGGAAAAAAGTGCCATCAAACACAGATACATGCATATGCATGGGACATATGTATATCCTTATCTGATAATGTAAACATAGAACCTGTGCATGTATATTCCAGGAAGAGGAATTAGACAAATTCCTATGTTTCCTCAACTTCAAACATGTTTGAATAATTGATAAAACGCAAAACCCCTCTCTACAAAAAGTCTCAGAGAAAGAATATCTAAATTGTCAGCTTTTTAAAGGTATGAAAGCCTCATGCCATTGCAGAGACATCGCTGGCCTCATGGCTTTAGCAAAAATGAGATCGTAATGAAGAATGCAAAGGGAACAGCTTTAGGGGAAACAAAGGTATAATGTAGCAGAAATTGCAGACTCGGGGCCTTCCATTTTGTAAATATTTGGATTGGTAGAAATTTGTTAATTGAGGCAATTGATTTTCACCTGAAAATGGTAGCAATATCTAATTCATTAAAGCCTGAAATAACATCCTTTGGGCCAAATGGGGTCATTCCATTCTTAACCTCTTAGTGATATATTAACAGTAGGAAAGCATTTGGACGCATATCTTAAAAAGTGCCACATTAACAGGAATACATGCTGGAGAGAAATTTAAAAGAACCCAAATCTGCACCCGCACTTGCACTCAGAGGGGAGAAAAGCCCCATGGCCTCCAGCCCCTGTCCTCCTCTTCAGCAGTATTTTAAGGTCTGTGTTTAATATTGCCAAGCCTACTTGAGTGATAAATGTAACTGTATAAAAATTACTTATTACAAGCTGTCATGTTGCCTCACTCACATCGGCTGGGCTGGAGGCATTGTGCATAAAACTTGAATCTCTACCTTGACAGCGTCAGCCTCACTGGCTTTAAAGTAAAATGCTTTCAGTCATGAATACAAAACATAATTTACCTTTTCATAATACTTCAGTTTGAAACAAGTTGGAAAGCTCGTATTACCATCAGACCTGTACCTGAACAGCGTGGAGAACCAGCGAATTCCAAGCTGTCACCTGAAACGCATTGCTGCTTCCCTGCTGTCTCTTTGAAGCAAACTTAAGCTGCTAAATTGTGGGGCCTCTAATTTTTAAAGTCGCATTTATGTTTAATTCCTTTTTGCAACTCTGCAGTGACAACATGTTGTCAGGGTGGATTAGCTCGTTTTCTAAATTGGTATTTGTACTGGAATTCCTAACCGAATGGATTTTTCTCCTCTTGAGGCTCTCTGACCCCTTCTAGGAACTATTTGTTCAAGAGGTCTGAAGCATTCACTGATACACATGTATTGCTTAAAAATGAAGCTCTTACACCCCATTTGCAAACACTGCCCAGTCTACCATGAGCTCCCTCAAACCAGTAAAATCTTTCAAACCAGTGGCTCAGACCAGTGAGTGAGACCCCGTTGACCGGGGATTGTGGGTTAGTTCCCAGTCTTTGCTTAATCGAGCTGCTGACTGCAACCTGCGGACGTCAGCCAGATGGAAATCGAATGTGAAGGTTCCAAGGAGGCTCTCTGCAGCACAGCTGATTCATTGTGACTGTTTTTATGGTTAGTCATGATGCATACAGTATGTGAGCCTCCATCTGTGGGGGTGTCTGCCCACCAGCCTCCCTGCCACATTGGCTGACGTAGCCCCCACCAGAATGCAATGGGAATGGAGCTGCAGATGCCTCCCGTTAGCCCAATTCCTTTTGACAATGTTCACATTCAGTTAGGGCCCAAAGTGCTTGTACTTGTCACTTGGGATAAATGATGAAGAAAGTGGTTCCCCTGTGGAAAGCGAAACAGAATGGCCAAAGGAAAGACTTTTCCTTACAATTCCTCCATGCTCCACTCCTAAGCACCCATCCTTGTAAAATAACTCATGCATTTTCGACTTCTTCACTTTGCCAGATACTGAATGCTGGAGAAAAGACAACCGACCTTCGGGGGCATTCAATATCATGGGCTGTTCTCTTTTTGAAATTTTAGGGCAAGTGAAACTGATTCTGAAGGAAAACTAGTAGGGCAGGGAAAGTCTTGTTGCTTAGATACAACAGCTCCCCTGAAATGGTGAATTTGGATTTTATAGCTTGCTTGTTTGGGTCTATGTAACACCTTTTGCTAAGGAATTTAAAGCACTATACAAACACCCTTTTTCATGTTAATGAAGCTCCCTCAGTGCATGTGGTATTATTTTTACCAGCAGTTTGAAGATTTTCCAACATGTAGCACCAGACTGCTTATCCAGCTCTTTCTCAGACCCACCTGTCCTCCTCCTTTCCTGTCCAAGGTACTTGTGTCAGCAAATGTCCTCTGTTCCTGACTTCATAGCTTCCCAGTGCCATTGTTACCCCCGGATTGCCAGTGAGCCACCCCATTGTCCTTCTTCAGTGTTGCCTTCTCTGATGGATGGAAACAAAGTTTTCTTTATCATAGTAAGTAATGTAGAGCCCCCAAAGTAAATCCCAAATAAAAAAAGGAAAGCCTCTTCCTTCTAGGGTCTGCCTCTTGTTCTATATATGCATTCAGCCTTAAGACCCTAGAAGTGGACACCTGTGACAAAATGCCATGTCGTGTTTTGCCACATTGTGTCAGGCATGCCCCCATTTCAACAAAAGTTTATTTACTGAATAAGAATTTTGCCAGTGGATTTCTGTCCTGCTATATCACTTTCTCCTATACATTAGTATAGTTCTGGGCAGTATGTTCTTCTGAGTGTGTGGAACCTTTAGATAGTGGCCATTTGAGCTTAGAAGCATATAAGCTGGTTCTATAAGCATATAATTTGTTTTATGTGGAGTCTTGAATGGATTCTAATTGGAAATGTGTGTGTGCTAAATAATGCTTGATGATTTTTAGATATTAATTTATTTTTAAGGTATCTGAAGGTTGAATGGATTCTTCCTGGGTTCTGGAATAAAACTGTAGTATGAGGTAGTTGTATTAGATCACTGGTTGTCAGATTTACATTTCTTATGTCCCACCAAAGCCACTGAAAGCACGTTTATTCATTTGCACATTTACAAGTATTTTATTAATTTATTCTAAATATGCAATAGTATTGCAGTAATGTAGAATATTATTTTGGAGACCACTTCTGATTGCCCTTGTTCATACACATGCCTCTGAACCAGGTAAGCTGATCATTTCAAGTACAAATCAATGTATTTAAATCATTGTCACATGTATAGATTTGTCAGAGTAGATAGCTCTGTGGGATGCAAATAGGGTCAGCTGAAATGTAGGGAACACCTATTATTCAGTAAGAATTAATTTAGAATCCACTATGGGTTTAGTACCTCTTAAGTGCCATGAGGACAAAAGATGGTAGGTGGTGGTAAGATAAGCATATATTATTTACTGAAAAATTAAACAATATGTTAATAAGTACTCTAGAAGCCCAGAGAAGTGAAAGATTAATGACTCCATAAAAAGTAAGATGTGAGTACAACTCAAAAAAGCACAAACACAAAAGTACAAACTCAAAAAAGGGGGTGCAGTAGATGCTTTGTTTGCCATAGAAGCTGAATTTGATGTTTGAAAGACACTGAGGAGACCAGTTGGATCAGTGTAGGAAACCTTATCTGGGAAAAATGGGAGACACAGTTGTTCAAAGGGGTTTTGAAGAAATGTGACTGGAGAGGAGGTGCTGAGGAGACTGGGTTTATCTTGGAAACCACAGTAAACCAAAGATCCATCAGGTGGTGCCTGATGAAAGTGTGTGTGTGTGTGTGTGGGGGGGGGGGTCAGGCGTGGGAAGGGAATTAATATTTGTTGAGTGCTAATATGTGCTGTTTTAAGTACATTAGCTCATTAAACCTCATAATGATGAGGATGACGTGGGTATAATTTTTCCAGTTTTCCTATGAACGCTGAGGCTGAGATAAAACATTCCTTCTCTAAGACTGTTCAAAAAAAGTAAGTTATAGAACTAGAAGCAGAATCTTGGACCACTTGACATCAGTGTCTAGGGTCTTTAGGGAGACCCTCTGGAGAGGTTTGTACTCATCACTTATATATTACGGTTCTTGGGGTACCTGGGTGGCTTGGTCACTTAAGCATCAAACTCTTGATTTTGGCTCAGGTCATGATCTCATAGTTTGTGCAATGGAGAGACAGAGAGAGAGAGAAGAGAAGAGAAGAAAAGAGAGAGAGAGAGGGAGGGGGAGGGGGAGAGGGAGAGGGAGGGAGGGAGAGAATCAACACAAGCAGGGGAAGGGCAGAGAGATAGGGAGACACAGAATCTGAAGCATGCTCCAGGCTCCAAACTGTCAGCACAGAGCTTGATGTGGAGCTCGAACTCATGAGCCATGAGATCATGACCTAAGCCAAAGTCAGACACTGAACCAACTTGAGCCACCCAGGCACTCCCACATTTTTTCCTTTAATTCTTCATTATTACTTTCTAGTTATTATGCAATGTTCAGGACAGGTAGACTTATATGGAATTATTGTTGTATAGGTTTCTTTCTTTAAATCATGATGGGCACCATGGCAGCCCTGAGAATATGCCTGGCAGACCTCTTGTTAGAGGAGGTAATTGACCACGGGCCTCAGATGCTAAGGTTTTAAATCCACAGCTGTGTTTGCCCCAAGGTCACACCTCCCACTGGCTACTCCTTGCCAAAGACTGAGTGCTTCAGGGACACTCAGATTCCTGGGAGACATCAAACTTTTCTTTGTCAGTAGACTTTGCCTGAAGGACTTGCCCAGGCTTTGCCCCACCTTTCTGAGATGCAGGGCAGTCTAGTTGCTTCTACCCACTAATCTTTCTTGCTCTCTCCTTCCCTCATGGTCTGAGGGCTCACCTGACCTTTTCTGACTCTCTCCCTATCTCCTTTCACATGAGCATAAAATCCTTGCACATTTAATCTTGTTTTGGAGTCTGCTTCTCAAAGGACTCAGACCAACAGAGGCATATGAATATTGTTCATTTTCTCAACTAAATTTTGGGAAATAAGATAAATGTAAAATGTGAGAAATTGGTAATTGGGTTAGAATGAAATTCACACAGAAATATGTTAAAAGATGTTTAAGGATGTAATTTTAGAATTTTTCTTAGTTTGCACATGGATCTCTATTTTTGGGAAAAAAAGATGTATAGCTATAAAAATATTTTGAAAAAAGGCAAATTATGTGGTTATGCCTTTTTTGAAAAGGCCCTTGACTCCATATATATCTATTTTATGTAATGCCTATACATGCATATGATTTTTACTGTCTGCTTTTTCACTTACTACACATTTTCTGTGTGTCTACTGCATGATAACCACAATAGTTCCAATTCCAAATTTGTCATCTTATTCTCTTACAGTGAACCTTTACTGGTTTCTACCTTCTTTTTCTATTACAAATATTCTGTTGTGACCTCTCTTAAAATATTTTGGTAATGTTGAAATATTTTCTGAGTATAAATTCCCAAAATAGACTTTTTTTTATTTAAAAATTTTTTTTAAAATGTTTATTTATTTTTGAGAGAGAGAGAGAGAGAGAGAGAGAGAGAGCAGGGAAGGGGCAGAGAGAGAGGGAGACACAGAATCCAAAACAGGCTCCAGGCTCTGAGCTGTCAGCACAGAGCCCGACGCGGGGCTCGAACCCACGAGCTGTGAGATCATGACCTGAGCCGAAGTCGGACACCCAACCAACTGAGTCAACAGGCGCCCCTCCCAGGATAGACTTTATAGGGCGAAAGGAGATGATAATTTTTTATGTCACTTGCTGTATTTGGCTATTACACTTTCTCAAAAGCTTGGCACCATACCACCAACAGTAAATGAGAATTCCAAATTCGGCTTCACCTCACCAGCACTGAGTATTGAGCACTACATCATGTTTTTCTCGTCTGTTAAATAACAGTAACAAAAAATGCTATAAACTTCCTTTAATTTGCACTTACTTAATTCTTAGCAAAGATGAATGTTTTCAATTAAAAGGAAATTTTCAAATTAAAAAGAGAAAAATTACATTTAATTAAGACAAAAGCATTAACACTGTATTTGAATGTTGGCATATTGGTTCAGTTGTTATTTAGGCAGGGATGAAAACTTTTTGCCTTTTCATTATAGGAATATTTGCTTTGTGCTTTTAAAGGAATGTTTTTACCCTTGAGTGTCAGGCAGCTATTCCTTTTTAGTTCTGTAACATCAAGACAAAGCAATAGCCACATTTTATACCAACAGGTAGAATACATGATCATGGTAGATAACTTTATTTGGCATCATTTATTTATCAACTTTTCCCCCAGGAACACAGTAACAGAAATCAGAAAACTGCTTAGAGATTATAGAATGGAATCTCATCCTTCTTCATGCATATTCACATTTCAGGACCAAATAAGAACATGTACACAAACCATCCCCCTCCAAAGAGAAGGCAGGAAGACAAAATTCTGAGTAGGCATCTGAGCCCCATTTGTCTCCAATATGTGGTACGTTCTTCCACAGAGCTCTCAGTTCATTTGTCTGGGGACCTGGAAGGTAATTTCTGGGTTTTTTTTTGTTGTTGTTGTTGAGGATAGAGAAGCACTGGAGGAGAATTAAGAATGGGACAGTTTTGGACTATCCTTTTGGAAAAGTCTACCTGGGATCTTCCTGGATTTTTTTTAAAAGGAAAATATCCCAGTGCTAGCACTGCTTCTAAAATAAATTTTCCAAAACTACCCATTGTATTAATGAAGCAACTGAAGTATGAAATACACCTTTCCAAAAGCATTTAATCATTGAGAAAATTATATAATCACTGAAATGTTTACCTAGGACAGATGTTATTTCACCTTCCTGTATTCCCACAAGTATCTGGCATATACTTTTATTATTTCATGCTACCTCATTGTATTCATAGTTAGATTTTTTACATGCATAACTCTTCCTACTAGAATGAAAGCTCTTAGTAGCAATGTCTTGGTTATTATTTTATCCCAGGAAACTTCTAATAAAGTAATATTCAGAGGATGCACTCCATGTGGCAGGAGAAGCATTTTTTTTCCCATTTAATCCTTACAACAACTCACTGAAATAGGTTTTTTTATTATCTCCATTCTACTGATGAGGAAATTGAGACTTGAGGAGGTTAAGTAATTTGCCTGGGCTGCACAGTCATTTTGTGGCAGTTCTAGGATTGAAATCAGATCTGTCTAACTCCAGAGACTTTATTAAGTTTTCATTACAATGGAATATGGTATTTGTGGTATTTATTATCATTATTATTGTTGTTATTATTTGTGGAGAGTAAATGACCAAACCTGTGGGAAAACTGTGTTTGGGACTTTTTGGAATGTTCAAATCATCAGAGCTTATAGGGGGAGTAAAGTATACTTCTACCACCATACAGAAATTGAACTTATTTATGTCTGGGTACCTTTTCCAGTGCCAAGTTTTAATGCTCATCCTAGTAAGACAGGGTCCTAGGGTTGAAAGAACATAACCTTAGAATCAATCTGACATGGGCTTTAATGCTCATCCCATACCTTTATAGCTGTGTGGATTTTATGAAGATCAGATAAGAGAGTTAATTTTAGATGGCAAAATCTGTGAGTGGTTTGGTGTCTGTATTTGTCACTGCTATGTGCCCAATGGTGTAGCCAGTACTTTGCATACTGTTGGTGACATAGTTGGTCCTTAGTAAATATTCGTTGAATAAATGAAAGAATGAACATAGCATGTGGCATAGAGAAAGTGCTCAATTTATTTTATTTTTCCCCTCAAACTTTTTTATTGTTGTTTATTTATTTTGAGAGAGAGAGAGGGTGGGGAGGGAGGGAGAAAGGGAGCATGCATATGTGTGTGAGCAGGGGAGGGGCAGCAAAAGAGGGAGAGAAAGAATCCCAAGCAGGCTCCACACTGTCAGCATGGAGCCCAATGCAGGGCTTGATCTCATGAAGCGTGAGATCACAACCTGAGTGGAAATCAAGAGTCGGATGCTTAACCAACTGAGCCACCCAGGTGCCCCGAGCTTCTTTATTTTTAGTGAAATGTTGTGTACCTGAAACTAATACTATATGTCAAATATACCTCACTTAAATTTTTTTTAACTTTATTTATTTTTGGGAGACAGAGACGCAGAGTGCAAGAAGGGGAGGGGCAGAGAGAGAGGGAGACACAGACTCCAAAGCAGGGTCCAGGCTCTGAGCTATCAGCACAGAGCCTGACACAGGGCTCGAACCCAGAAAATGCAGGATCATGACCTGGGATCAGGCACACAACCAACTGAGCCACCCGGGTTCCCCAAATATACCTCAATTAAAAAACCAAAGAAGCCTCTTTATATTTGCATTCACCTTTGTTCAGCATTATCTTATTGAAATTGTTTTCTTGATTTTGGGGGCAACATGTCTCCTTCAGAACTTCTTTAATGATTTTATTGGTCTCTTCAAGTGTATCTTTGATTCTTGTCTTTTCTCACTCTACTTGCAGTCCTCAGTAGGACTCAATTACTGAGTAAATGTGAGGAGTGAAGAAAAGAAATCAAGAAGGGAACTACAGTTCCAGTCCTGATTGTTTGGGTGAATGGGGGTCAGTGCTAGCAGTCACAGGCAGAAGGGATTACCATCATATCCAGGGTGTGGAGTTGTACAAGAATTAGCACATTCTAGGTGTGGTGTGAACAGAGCTTGATGAAGGAGCTTGAATTATAAAGAAAAGGAAATGGTGTGTGAAGAAGACATTTAAAGAACAAACAGGATTGGATAATTAATTAGGCTAGGGGTTGGAAAACAAGGAGAAATTTCTAGATAGGGTAACTAGAAAAGTGGTATATCAACAGAAATAGGAAAACATTTCTAGAATGTTTGCTTTTTGTTTTCATGTCTAGTTTTATGATTCTACTGCAACTATTCAGTGTTCTTACTATTTCTCTTGTCAGCTTCTGTCAATGAATCTGGTTTTTTTTTAAATTTTTTTAAATGTTTATTTATTTTTGAGAGAGAGATACAGACAGAGAGACAGAGCCTGAACAGGGGAGGAGTGGAGAGATAGGGAGACAGAATCAGGAGCAGGTTCCAGGCTCTGAGCTTGTGTCAGCACAGAGCCCGACGTGGGGCTTGAACTCATAAACCGTGAGATCATAATCTGAGCTGAAGTTGGATGCTTAACTGACTGAGCCACCCAGTCAGTGAGCCACCCACTGAGGCACCCCTGAATCTGTTTTTTATATTATTTGTTGAGTAGATTAGTATGTACTAGGCACTATATTAAATGTTTGCATGCATTAACTCATTTAATCTTCATAAAAATCTAATGTAATAGATGGGTGTAGACATCTATTGCTTTGCAGCTGGTTTTTGGCAAGATTGTTCTCATGTTTCCTTAAGTCCTCACCTGCTGTGTCCTCAAAGTCCAAAATTCTAGTGTGTTCAAGGAATTTAGCTAGCAGTTTACTCCAAGCTCACTCATTGCCTGGTTCCAAAGCCATCTCTATATTTTAGATTTCTGTTATATCAACACCACACTTTGATTATCAAATCTGTGTTGGTTACATATTGTTAAACCAATTACCCCACGGCTTAGTGGTTGAAAAACAACACATTTTTCTCACAGTTTCTGAGAATCAGGAATCTAAGAGTGGCTTAGCTGGGTGGTTCTGGCTCAGGATCTCCCACAGCCTGCAGACTGTTGGCTAGAGATGCAGTCATCCTCGGGCTTGAGTGGGGAAAAGCCACTTCCAAGCTCACTCACATAGCTCTTGGTAGGACACGGAAGATCTACTTCCGAGCTCACTTACTTGGTTGTTGACAGGCTTTGTGTCCTTGCTGCCTGTTGGTGGGAGACATCAGTACCTTGCTACATTGGCTTCCCCATGAGGCTACTTACTTCTCTCAGAATGAGGGATATGTTACAGAATGTGGTAGAGAACCTACAAAATGGTGATCATAACCTATAGGGTGACAATCTTTTGCGTTTTATTTATGCCATTCCTCAAAAGTAACTAACTCTGGCCCACATTCAAAAGGATGAGGTTCTATAAGGCATGAATACCAATGAGGCAGGAATCATTGGGGGGCATCTTAGTGACTTCCTATTGTAAGGAGGAAACTGAAGCTCAGAGAGGGAGGTAATTGTGGCTAAATCATATAATTGCATCTGATTCTAGTCCTGGCTCTTGGCGAGTAAAGTATATGTTGCCATAAACATGTTGTGTCCTGGGAAACCAGATAACCTGCTTGCTAAAGAAATACCAAAAAAATGCTAGTAATAGGCCCCCTTCAATACTTCTCTCATGGAGTTAAGCATGTCAGGTTACTGTAAAGAGGTTCAAAAAGATATTTTCTTGTTGTTTGTTTTATGTCACATTATAAGAGAGACATTTAGATAGTTTTTTTGGTTGTTCTTGTTTATTTTAGCTTACATTTGAGTTGGATTTCAAATGTTAAGATTTCTAGATAAATGTGACAATCGCTGTTGTTTTAAAACAAAGAACCAAAAATGTTCAGCCATTATTCCTGTTCATTCACTTCAGGATTCTGAGCACAATGAGAGAAAGGGTACAAATCCCTGATAATACCCCAAAGAGGCAAAGACAAGACTGGAGGCGGATGCCAATATGCAATCTTAAACTTTAAAATTTTTTTTGACGTTTATTTATTTTTGACACAGAGAGACAGAGCATGAGCGGGGGTGGGGACAGAGAGAGAGGGAGATACAGAATCTGAAGCAGGCTCCAGGCTCTGAGCTGTCAGCACAGAGCCCCACCGCGAGATCATGACCTGAGCTGAAGTCGGACACTCAACCAACCAAACCACCCAGGTGCCCCTTAAACTTTAAAACCAGAGTTGATACTATGCACAAGAGGGAGGAGGGAAGAGTGCAAATTAATGTATCCTAATGACCATTTTTTTAACTTTTCAATTAATATATATTGTGATAGCAAGTAGCACATGTCTGTCAAAATTAAATTTAACTCTTTTAGAAAGTTTTGCTTACATTTAGCACTTTGATTATGTTCAGGTGGAAGCTTTGGTCAGCTTCCATGACAAGATGCTCATCTGATACAATTTAGTTAGGAAGACTTTGGCAAATGTTAATTAACAAATACCCCATCACTGTGTCCCCAGAGCTCTGCTGTACAAGGCAGATGATGGGCAGATGATGCTTTTTCAGGGCAAAGTAGAGAGGCAGTCTGTAATTTCTCCAGCATGTAAGAGATCTTTGCATACATGTAGCAGTTAAGGAGTCTCAAGTGATTTTAGAATAGTTTCAAGTTTTTAGGACAGTATTCATATTTATTTCTAGGTGTTTCTCCTACTATATGAGAAATGAACACTATAATGGGCTCTGGAAAAAGAAAGTTTTGCGGAATAAATTTGTGGATAAGTTTGTGAAGTGCAGAACAATTTGTTTGACATGGTCATAAGCTGGCAAAAATAAGAGAATGGACTTGTGCTGCTATAGTTGTGACCCACAACCCCTGTCATGAGTTGTTACCTCCCAGGGAAGTGGGCACGAAGTAGACAACTTTTCTCTAGGCTGTTCCATAAGGGGGTGAACTTGCCTTGTCCCCTTTTACCTTACTATCATTTTGGTGGGCTTCCCACCAAGCAAATCATCCTCTGATCCCAAAGAAGAGGAATCCCATTTTCTTCCCTGTTTTTCTCCTTTGACACTGGCAATCAGGATTTGCTAGGCTGTGTTATACCTTCTTAGTCCTGATGACATACTTGAAATGATGAAAATCATATATAGCTTTCTCACTGGTTTCAGGGAAAGATGCATATAGATCGCTGAGAGAAATAATGATGAATAAACAACAAAATATTATAAGATGTGACAAATGCTGTGCAGACATGTATAAAATGGACAAAAATGTGTGCACACAAAATAATGATTCTACATGAGAGAATATGCTGGATATTCTCTCTTTGTCCCCCTGAGATATACTCATCATCCTTCCCCACCTGCCTTGCTCTCTGTACTTTGAAGTGACAGCTGATTTCCATGGGCTTGATAGCAGGCTTTTCTTGGTCCCTCATCTCTGCTTGGGTTTGCCAGTTGGCGGGGGGGTGGGGGGGGTGGGGGGGGCAGGCACCAGCCAGGGACAAGGTGAGGGATGTCAAGAGATAATACTACCCTGGCTCCTGCCCTGCTGGGCCACAGTTTGCTTTTGGCTTCATTTCTTACCAGTTTTTAACTTTTAGTTCTTTCCTACAGCTGAACTCTCACTGGGTTCCAGTACCTTCTGCCTGGCAAGGTTTCCCAAGGTTGCTAGCCTTCGTGGACTTGACCTTTCTTGCTAGTTTTTTTTTAAACTTTGCCAGCACCCTTATTACATTCTCCTTAATTACCCCTTCTGAGTGGGTCATCCCCTTCATGTTGGGTCCCTGATGCTAAACTGACTAGATAAATGAAAAGAATGAATCACTGCAAAACCAGATCTCAACTATAGGAGCTTATCTTGCCTGGAAAGACATCTGGGAAGAGAGTGATGTATCTTTTTAGTCACTTCTGAGAGGACTTTTGAACCTTTATAAGAAAGAGCTAACGTATGCAGTGGTGACATAGCACGTACCAGATCCCACACTGAAATGTTGGCTTCCTGTTCATGTGTTTATGGATTATCTCACCAAGAAGGAGAGGGACAGTTACAAACAAAATGAAACAAAGCAACTGTATATATCACCTACTGGCAGGGTTGCCAGAGTTAGCAAAAGCAAAATAAAACAAAAGACAAGATTCCCAGTTAAATTTGAATTTCAGATGAACAATGAAGACTTGCAAAGAATGTCTCATTGGAATATTTGGATGTGAACATATTTATACTGTATTTTATCTGGCAATTGTACCTATAGGGCCTTTTACATAGTAGACATTTGATACATGTTTCTTGATCTATAGATTTAGATGTTACAGAAAATAAAAGTCCTCCAAAATAATCAGGCACTGGCTAAGGATCGCTATAGGCAGAATGTGTCAGAAATCATCAAGTGTCCCTGAGGACACACACTCAGACTCTATAGGCTCCCTTGGTCCTAACATCCTTTGTATCATCAAAATGTATCTGTATCTTGGTTCCTCCAGGCTGTGTATTGGCAGAGAGGCTGTGGAGAAGGGTAAAGAATGTATGACTTGGATAGAACCAGGTTCAAATTCTACCAGTGGTAGCAGTGAGACTTCAGGCAAGTCATTTAAGCTCCTCAAACCTCAGTTTCCTAAACTGGACAATGGTAACAAATGACTTACTGCCGTGTACATTGATTAGAGTTAGAGCTGATGCATGTTGAATTCCTAGTATAGTTCCTAAAACATAGCACTAAATATAGCACTAAAATATAGTGTACCTATCATTATACAAGTGAGACATAGGAATGACTTCTTGGTAACATAATAAAACTGTGCAGGGAACCTGAGAAAAAGTCTTACAAATTCAAGCTAGTGCTGGGAATATCAAATACTATAACCAATCCCAGAAAGGTTTTTTTTTTTTGTAAGTCTTTTTAGGGGGCACAGGAATCATACAAGCTCAACATAATGCTATCTCTTAACTGAGAAACCACCTTTGGAGTAGAGAAATTATGTATAGAAGTAAAAAAATGGACCTTGATGTCTCTTTCATTCTTAAGATTCTATAATTCTAAAACTTCATTGTAGAATTTTAGCTAACTCTGGCAACATCAGTTATGAAAGAAGCATTTCACACATAAATCTAGATCTGGTATGTTAGCTAAGAGAGCAGTTCATTTTTATGAACATAATATTGCTCCAAGCTTTCTTTTAAGCATGATGTCTTTAAGAATGTCCTCTAAGAGAACCTCCTCAACATGTACATTTACAAAATCTATTTTACCTGCAAATCTTGCCAAACATCTATCACTTCTGTAATTTGCTCTATTTTTGTACCCAGAAAGGTATTTGGCTCCATGTCAAAATTTGAAAATCATTTAAGTAAAATAGTAAGTCATTACACTAATTATTTAAGCTTTCAATTAATGTGTGGTTCAATTCAACAGAAGGAGATAGAGAAATTTCATTTTATAGATTTGCTTGTTGGGGAGAAGCTAATGTACAGATGATAAAAGATGGTTTAAAAGGATTAGAGAAAACAAAACCCTTGGAGAATGCAGTTCATACCTTTATGTGTAAAAAGATTTTCTAGTCCCTTTATAATTTAAAAGAATTTGCCTTCCATAGAAAAGTACCAGATACATGGCCTGATTCTATAAATGACTTACAGAAAAAGTCAGTAGATGGAAAATCAGCACCCTGAGCTTACTTTTGGCTCACATCAGCAACTAAACATTTCAGGTCTCAATTCCTTCATCTATAAAATAAGAGATGTTGGACTGGATATTTTCTCTCTTTTCTGTTTCTTGACATTAAGATTCTATATTGTAAATTTTGTCCAGTATAGACAAATAATTATTTCAAAGCCTGAATTTACTGCAGTTAACAAATGTCCTGAGAACTGGACCAAATGAAACCAAGAGAGAGCAATATCTGAGGAAGTCTAGCCTAATCCGAAGGTGTCCCTTGGTTCCCTTGGGTCACCATAACTCCTCTGCAGTGTCACTTCATGCCATGGGGTCCATGGACTCCTATTTCAGTGATATATAATCTATTTAGGTGGTGTCTAAGGACTCAGACTTGGAGAGTTCTGATGTTATTTTAGGCTAGAGAGTGGCCCAGAAATAAGCCAGCTAGTGACAGATCTAATGAGGTCAATTGCATGGTTTTATGTGAGGCCAAGCAAAGCAAAGTTTGTAAAACTCTGGTTTTGCTCTGCTGTCTCCATCTTTCATTTCCATATAAATTCGATAACAGGCTCAAATCACCAGCAGAAACAGTGTGCTGAACAAAATCCTTTCAAAGAGATCATTTCTTGAAGAATTTCATGAAGCAGCAGCAGCTATTTAAATCAGCATGTATGTCATTTTCCATGAGAAAATTGAACTGAAGAAATACGCTTTTCTGTTGGTGTTATCGTCCTAAATTCTAGATATCTTTATAGATGTACTATAGTTAGAGCCCACATATTTGTATTCCAAATGAGCTTTTAAAAGATTCAATCCTTGTTATCCCAAACCAAAATTTCAGTGAAAACAGTTTGGACTAGCTAGCACGATTTTATGGTTCATATCACAAGAGACCCAATATAAAACTTGAGGAATATGTTTTGCAAGAGAATTATATCTCTTTCCACATATTACCATTTTAAAAGCCTAGCACTTCAATATTTTTTCTCAGTCATCATGGTGGCAAATTGCTTACATGAATAACTGTCCAACTGAAATGAATAATCACTAGCAAAGTGAACACGAAAAGTCAATTTAGAATATATCAGCATGTCTCTTTCTTTTCGGTGCCACAGAACAGGAACAACAATTAAAACAGCAACCACACTTGGTTCCCATTGAAAAAAGAAAAATTGGAATGAATATTTGCAGTGTTGACCTCCTGAGACAGAAAGGTGAATAAGAGCTGTGTGTTTGTGAATAATGCAATCAATTTTCAGAGAAATGTGGTTTGTTCATAAGGAGAGGTTGTATCTTAATCTGTTAGGCTGAGTTTGGAAGTTTTGAAGTGCTATTTGTCACATCCTGATATGATAGACTTGGAAAGGAGGGTGGCTCGGGTCCATGCACAGCCCCAAGGACCCAAGGATCCTTAGTTCCAACACGTTCCCAGTAGCCAACAGTCATCCAGGGGCCATGTTAGGATGCTTTGGGCTTTTTGGGAATTGACAATACCTATCATAGTTGGCTTAAAATTACCAAATAAAAATATTATATATTAATATTATTATTAAAACATTAAAATTAGATGTAAACTAAAATATTTAGAAATATTAAGTAAAATTATTTATGGTAAAATAAAGATCAGCCAACACTCAAAAATAACATTGAGAAGTGCCATTAAAATAGCAACACCATCTCTTCCCTTTAAAATAATTTATCATTTTATCATTTATCAATTTATCATTTATCATTCCCCCAGATGAGAGCTATGTATCATGTATCACTAGTGAGAACTTTGAAACTAAACTATCAGTCATTCTACATTGAAATTAACTTAAATGCAGCACATGTCTAAGTGTCAGGTGTGTGTTCAGTGGCTGGTCTTGTAAGGCAGCATTGTTGTCTGTCTTCTGTCTTAACGTGTCAACTCCCTGGGGGCAGACACATCATCTTCAACTTCCCTATTGCCAGAGAAGTAGATAGAAAATGCTAAAAAACATTGGCTGACATATGTTGGCCATTAAGAAAATTAAAATAAAAAGGTTTTTTTATTGTTTAATAGGGAGTTTCAGTTTTGCAAGATGAAAAAGTTCTGGAGGTGCGTGGTGGGGATGGTTGTGTAACAGTGTGAACTCACCTAATGCCTTAGGCCTGTACGCTTAACAGCGGTTAAAAAGGTAAATTTTATGTTATGAATATTTTAATGCAAAATGGTGGAGTTATTAAAGAGGAGGGAAAATACTAAAAGGGAAGCAGACTTGTTTTTCACGTCTCAGGTCACAGTTATAGATTCTTTTCTCTCTTTCCTGTTTTTTCTTGGCTAACATTGAAGTGACCGATCACTAAGCAATGGGGCTGTTAACATCTCTCATCACATACAGCCTGAAAATGTCTCCTTTCAAGTGCTCTTGATTGAATTGAAATTTTCTAATTATCTTATCTGATTTGATACAAAGAAACAGAGTTGGGAGGGGTGGGGGAGGGGGAAGGAGAGGAAGAGAGGGGAGAGGGGAAAAAAAGCAGGACCAAAATTTTATTAATTGTAGGATTATCTCATCTAAGATGGAGCTTATACCACTAATGGAGATGTCTGACTTACTCATCTAGTATCTGCACCACTACTGAGACCAACTTCGTCTTTCTGAAATGATTCTAGGGTCACATCTAGTTCCTAGCATCCTATTTCAGATAAGGAGGTAGATGCCAAGAAGTTCAGAATTGACAAGAGAATTGTGACCAAAGGATGGAGGGCAGAACCAATGGAATTTAGAAATGAATATTCTTAGATCCAGAAAAGGGAAAGGAGGAAAAAAAACCTCTAATATTTCCACTGACAAATTTTTCTCATATGATGAATCTGTCACATTTTAACTGTTTTCGAAAAACTACCATGTACATGTTAACATTTTCCTGAGTGTGTTTTAAAGGAAATAGTTATATACATTTAATTTTTACAACTGGATGTATTCATATAACTGTGCATGGAATAATAGATTAATATTCGGACACATTTCCCCCCAAATTTCTTTGGTATTAGAATATAACATTTTGGCATGTTAAAATATAAAATATAAAAGGTTATTTTATGCATTTTGAAACTATTGGAATGAAATAAAACAATAACAAGTTAAAGATGTTAGCTTATAATGAACAAAAGCAAAGCTGGTTTTGAATAATTTGAATTTTTACATTAAAGTTGAATGTTGTAATAAGTGTGTTCGTTTCTTTTGTGAAAAATGCAATTAAATGAATGTCCTCCCATAATCTCCAAATACATGAAGTAAACCTGACAGCCTATTATTTGGTGTTCAAGTTGGTGGTATGCCTGAAATGTCTCATTGTATATACTACCTAGTAAAGGCAAATTTGGGTAAGATCCTTGAGAATATATATATTTCTTCCTTACTCCTTATATGATGTAAAAGAGAGAATTTTATAGAATAAAAACACTGGAATGACTGGCTTGAGACTGGACAGTCTTCCTTGAAAGCAGTTTTTGACCTGAATATGTCCTGTCACATGTGATAGACACTGTGTCATTACAGTATCCTGACTTATTTGACAGTCCCCTTTAATGAAAAGTTTAGAGCAAAATAAAGCACATATACTGTTCTCTAGATACAAGAACAGATGTGCTGAATTCGTTTCATAACCACTTGCTCATCACTGCTTCTAAATGATACTTAATACTTAAGGTTTTTTTCTTTCTCTGTATTTGCCTTTTAAAAAGTTTAAAACATACCTATTGCTAAAAATATGGACCCATTTACAATACTATCAAAATAACGTATTTGTGGTGTAGTTAGGTGGCACTTGACCTCAAAATAGAAGTGGCATCTAGGCCCTTACCATCCAGTCATAGAAAACCAGAAAAAGGTAATTTAGGCTCTGCCTAATTTATGTTATACTTATGGGTGAGAAGAAAGATAAATTTGGGATTGTGACTATGGATGTAAGTTTGCACTCATTGGCAAGAAAACACTGGAATTGATGTCTTAGAAAACTATGAGTGAATGATAGACAACATTCTAAAAAGACCTAGATGAAAGGAAAGTACCATAGATTCTATTCCCAGTTCTGCCAGTAGTTGTCTGCAACATCCGTTATATTAGGCATCTTATAATTAAGTAGCAGTGCCCAAGATAGTGTTGTCTTAGAGATGTTGGTATAGGAAATTTTATGGCAAGGTACACATAAGGGCAACATTTTTCATTTTAAGACAAAATAGCTATTTTTTTTGAAATAGCTAAATTTTGAGGCCTCAAACTTTGTTTAAAACATTGTTCTCCTTATTATTTCATTTGGTCTCCACAACATCTCTATGAGGTTGCCATCATTATCCCCTCTTGACAGAAAAGAAAGGAATAAGAAGTTCACTGAATTGTCCAGGGTCCTCAGCAAGGGGGCAGAGCTGGGATTTGTATGCAGATGGCCTGGCTCTGGAACCAGCCCACTAATCCACTGCTGCTCTTCTTCCTACTTCTATTCCGCCTATCAAAAGGGCCTTCCCATAACCATTGGACCAGAAGATACCAGCCTTCACATAAGCTTCACTCCTTAAAGAAAGAACTCAGATGTGGTATTCTCAGGTTAAAATGCCATTACCTTCATTCTAGTTTTATTGAGATATAATTGACATACAACACTGTGTAAGCAAAATGATTTGACTTACATTTATTGTGATATAATTACCACAATAAGTTGAGCTAACATTCCATTATTTTGTATAGATACAAAGAAAAGAAAAAAGTGTTTTTTGTTCTTGTGATGCGAATTCTTAGGATCTGCTCTCCTAACAACTTTCCTGTATATTATGCAGCAGTGTGAGCTATAATCATCATGTTGTACGTTATATCACTGGTACTTATTTATCTTACAACTTGAAGTTTGTATGTTTTCACTACTTTCATCCAGTTCCTCATCCCTCCACCCCCTGTCTTGGGTAACCACAAATCTGATCTCTTTTTTCTATGAGTCTTCTCTTTCCTTTTGCTTGCTTGCTTACTTTCTTAGATTCCACTTATAAACGAGATCATATAGTATTTGTCTTTCTCTGACTTATTTCACTTAGTGTGATTCCTTCAAGGGCCATCCATGTTGTTGCAAATGTCAGGATTTCCATATTTTTATGGCTGAGTAATATTCCATTGTATATATATACCACAACTGTTTTTTTTTTTTTCCATTCTTCCATTGAGGGATGCTTAGATTGTTAACATGTCTTAGCTGTTGTAAATAATGTTGCCATAAACATGAGGTACAGATGTCTTTTTGACATAGTGTTTTCATTTTATTTGGATAAATATCTAAAAGTTGAGTTCCTAGATCATAGGGTAGTCCTATTTTTAATTTATTGAGGAACCTTCATACTGTTTTCCATAATGGCTGCACCAATTTACATTCCCACCCGTAGTACACAAGGGTTTCCTTTTCTCCACATCCTCTGCACCACTTGTTCTCTCTTGCCTTTTGATGATAGCCATAGAATACCGTTTTGAAGGCTAAACCAAAGGTGACTCATCAGTCACCTCATCAGTGTGAAGACCCTGCACCTAGTGAACATCCCAATTCAGGTCCAAGGCATCCCCTCTCCAGGTGAGAAGGCACTATAAACTGCCTTAGGACTCATTGTTCTTACGTTATGTTAGATATGGTTAGGAAGCCGATATCTATTAAAGAATACGGGGCCAGTTATTTCCCACAAATCCTCCAATTGACTTCATAAGCTTGGGAATATCAACATCAATATCAGTGTCCAATAAAAATCATATTTTAGGTATTTGAATCATTTCTGTGTCATATTAAATATGTCATGTCTCTGAGCCTCAGTTTTTCACACTTGTAATATAACAGTTTAAGAAGATAAACCCTGGAAAGCCCTTTTAACCATAAAAATTGTAGATTCCAGGAGATAGTGGGAATCATAACTTCTTGTGATTATCTGAAATAGCTCATCTCATCTTGGACATAGGCATTCATTTGGAATTCTTTACCTCAAGCCCACAAAATGAAGTTTAGTTGCATTCGTGTACCCATTCATATTCCATGTTTAATGGTCTTGGGGACATGAGGTAATTTTCATGGCTAATTTCCTAACACCCTCTTCAATTGGTAGTATGGGAAGCCAGACCCTCACTTAAGGAGGAAGATGTTCCTAGGTGTAATTCATTTTGGGTTTTATCTTCCTTCTCTCAGAGCCGCCCTTCACCCCAGGAGGAGAAAGTACATGGGCACTCTCACTGTCTTTAAACAATGGTAGTTACTACCTAGCAGGAGTTAGCTGCCTGTAAGTTCTTTTGGGCAGTATAGTACTGGTATGTTGTGGCTTTTTGTCAATGCTAATTGGCCATGACCGTGATAATTGCATATGACTTGAAGCCTGAGGAGTGCCGAGAAATGTGTGATTCCTATATGATAATGGATAATTGAATATTGCTCCTTTCTGTTTCACAGCCTTCTGAACACCAGGTCTGGCAGATTAGAGGCAAGGCCTGTAAGTAGATTTGCCAATTTCTTTCACTACAAGTGGCCCATGCTGGGCTGATCTGTTCTTCCTCTTGTTCATCTGGCACCTGCCCATGTGGAGGAGACTCTACAACATGGCACATCTGTTGTACCCTCACAGATTCTTCTGGTGTTTCAGATCTATGTGTGATGAAGAGTCCTTTTGTGTGGAAATCATCCAGCCTCAACCACACAGTTCAGCAATTTTGCTGAAAGGAGAACAGTCTTGGCTGCACTTAGCGAATCAGGATGACATTAGCAATCTTGCCTTGTTTCTGCTTTGCAGAAGGAGTAATCACAGCTTCTATCCTTAGCTTGTGCTGTGGCCATAAGGATATGTCATATGGTTTTCATGCTTGGGCTGTATTGGGTTTTATCTATTTGACATCACCTTCTTTGTAAGACCTATATGAAGAAAGATTGAGTGTGAGTTTTATCTGCAGTAACACAAGACCTTTCAACTATATTCCTATACATTCTCCATGTAGTCAACACTTGCAGTTAAAGCAAGGAGAGTGTTTTTGATGAAAAGAAAAAAAAATGCTTGTTTGGTTTCTCAGTTCTTTGAGTTACTTACTGCCTCAGCTTCTTTTTTCCAATTTCTTCATCCTCTACTTGTCTGAGTTTTTCAGTTGCTGTTTGGCATGTGTACCGAGGACTAACAACTTTTTCTTGGTGGAACCTATTCTGATTTTCACTGTACTGTGGATGATCAACATTTTGCAGTCTTTGTTGGCACTGTTAGTAAGCCCTAAGCCTGGAACTGGAGGAAATTCAAGCTTGTCCTTTGAACTTCCTTGGTCCCCTGTGATTGTGATAGAGCCACTGCACAATTTGGGGCCTCTTTTTATGTATTTCTGATGCAGGCTGACAGGTTGAAAGCTTCTTGAAGATAGAGACCACAAATCACTCTTGTTTCGGGATCCCATTACCTGTGGCATTGCGCCTGTTTGAGTGGATGGAAGGATGAGTGAATTAATTGGTGAGTGAATGGATGAATAGGAGATTTAGGCTCAATATTTGATGCTGATGTTGTTCATATTTTAGGTAGGTAGCCTAATTATCTGAAGGGGTACTCTTTATAAATCTTAGGATGCTAAAAAAATGTACTTGTAGGGATGCCTGGGTGGCTCAGTTGGTTAAGCATCCAGCTCTTGGATTTGGCTCAGGTCATGAACTCATGGTTTCATGAGTTTGAGCCCCACATCGGGCTCTGCACTGGCAATGTAGAACCTGCATGGAATTCTCTTTCTCCCTCTCTCTGTGCCCCTCTCTAACTTGCACTGTCTCTGTCTCTCTCAAAATAAATAAATTTTAAAAATGTGCTTATCATAAGTTATTTATTCTGAAACTCCCAAGTTCTCTCCATATATTACACCTGTGTTACCTTTGTTTGACTCTCTGTCAAGGCTAGAGTTCATGAACAGCCACCATAAAATCCCTGACACCTCCAGTAGTTCTAACCCAACTGACTATCTCTTCCTTGAGAGTCTCTTCCTCTTCTGCGATACCTCTGAATGGCTTCTCCTCACTGTTTCTTTCAAAGGACTCTGCTCTTTCACCTCCATGAATATTGGATTTTTCTAAAGATCCAGTCTCTGCCTCTTCTCTCAACATTTTGTTTTCTCTCTTTGGGCATCATCCATCATCCATCCTCTGTAGACCCATCTGTGTCTGTTGCCTTGCCATCTTTTTTATGATCTAAGCTCACATTTCCAGTTGCTTGTTCCACATGCTTAGTTTGGTATCCTACCAGCTATTCAAACTTTTTCAGTGGGAAAGTCCATCAGATTCTGTTCCCTACTTATGTCTGCCCAACTTGCTCTCCCCATTTCATACTACAACCACTTTAGTTCCACTTCTCACTCTCCCCTCAAACATTTCAGAATAGACAGCTGTTCTTCCTAACTTGAGGCTCTATTCCAGTCTGTAACTTGGGTCTCTAAGGCTTTTGTCAAAATCTATTACAGAACATCCAGCCCCCAGATAAACTTTAACCTTCATTTTCTGCTATGCTTCCACCATCTCCTACTGATGGAGACATAAATTATTTTCTGTTATTTTCATCATCTTCCTATACTTTCATGTCCTTGCACATATTTTGATTGGAATACCTTTTCTAACATATTTACCTCACAAACTTGTGTTCATTTTTTAAGATTCAAGTGCCACTTCCACTAAATTTTTTTTTGACTCTTCTAGGAAGTTTTCAGCGATACCAATAATTATAAATTTTAAGGAAAAAGTCCACTTTACTCTTGCTTTCATCGTATTATAAATAAATGATTATGATATAATCGAATATAGTATATTTAAATATTGGTTTATAATTCTGCCCTCCAAGAACTGTGAATGCCATAAGGATGAGTACTGCCTTCTTAATTTTTGTTCCTCTAATACTTAATATGAAAATGTTGTTTCAATCATTGTTGGAAAAATGGGAGATCTTAATTGTTGTTTTTCCCTCTGAATTCTATGCAGATACAATGAAGCACTATACACCATCTGTTTCATTCTTGCCAAAACCAGATATGAGAACTTGGCCAAGCCTTCTACCTCTCACCCCTCTTTGAACTTATCCCCTCAGGCACAGGTGAATAGACTGGAACTGGGAGAGCAGAGGCCTGTTTCTGAGTAGACAGTAGGAGCAAGAAATGAATGCCCCCATGTCTAAGCATAGGTAGGGCAGGTTGCTGAGAGAGAGCCTCTTTGCTTCTGCTGTACTGAAACTCTCATGAGAGTTGGACAGTTGGTTGGACAGTTGTACTTGAACAGTTGGTCACCCTAAAGGAGGAACAAGGAAGGGAACTGTCTTTCTTTTCAGCACTTGTAAGAGAACAGAAGAATTGGTGAGAAAGGACAACATTAGAATGAAGAAAAGTTCTCCTTGGCTGTTTTGCTCTTTAATGTTCTAAGTATGAATGCTTTCACTGTGCCCATTAGATTAAGTATAAAGTAGTCAGCTAGGCATTCTAAGGCCCTCTCAATTTAGTCCAAATCTACCCCTTTGATTTATCACTTATTATTCTGCAATTTTTTTTTGAGAATCTGCCACAAGCCAGTCACTTTTTAAAGCCATGGGACAACATAGTAAAAAATCAACATAAGAAAGCTCTAAGCTTCTCACTGGCAACAACAAATCTGTTGTCTTTAAGGGAAGACTTTTAGGGAGTCTTCAAGAAGGCCTCCACTGACTTTTCCCTTTGCCTGCTATCACTTTGTGATTCTGTCCCCTTGAATGTAGGCTAGACATATTGACTTGCTTCTTATATAAAGGATCATGCAGATATGATGACATGGTAGAGTGTCATTCTGGAGATTAGTGTATAAAAATATGATGGCTTCTGTTTGGGGGTGTTCTGTCTTAGATTGCTCTATTGTAGGAAGCCAGCAGCCATGTCCGTTGGGCAGAAGACCACATAGCAAAGGACTGAGGCATGTTCAATAACACTGTGAGTGGGCTTGGAAACATCCTTTTTTGTGTCCTCCTCCACTGTTGAGCTTTCAGATGAGACAGCAGGTCCAACTGACAGCTTGATGTGAACTCATGAGAGATTTTGAGTCAGAGGCACCTAGTTGAGTCATGCCTGGATTCCAAACCCACAGAAACTGTGGGATAGTACATACTTGTTGTTTTAAGTCCTAAGTTTTAGAGCTGTTATGCAACTATACATAATTAATACACATACACCTGTCCTTCTTTTTTTTTGCTTTTTTTTGGTTTATAATTTCCTTAACATAGTGCTTGCATGTAATAGATGGTCAGTAGATAATTTGGCCAGTGAATGAATGAATGAATGAATGAATGAATTACATGATTCTACTCCTAAAGGAATTTCTGTTTTTTAAAGAGATTATAAATTGCCATTTTTAAGATGAGGAACTATGTCTTGGAAACATTTTATTCCCTGTACTGCCTATTATAGAATGTCTTATGCCTATATGGACTTAACCAAATTCTTTTTTTTTCCAAATTCTTGATTGAGTTTGATGTCTTAATTTTTTTTTTTTTTGATGCATAAAACTTGTGAAGCTACCACTCTGTTGAATTAAAATGTAGAGTTGGAGCTCATTTGGATAAAATCCAAGCTTGTATGGATTAGTATAATGAAGACCAGTGAATTGATCTCAAGCCAACTCATAACCTCATAATGTTTATTTCATTATTTTTCCTTTTTTGATGTTCATTACGTCAGTCACATCTTTTATCACTTGTTTAATTAGAGAATGGGCATGGGAATAAGCAGAGAATTTTGTGACTCTCATACCTATAATTAGAGTTATAATTGAAAAGACTTCCTTATTTGAAGAATTGATTCAATTCAAATGAACAGGGACACAGAATTGGAAATAGTACTATCCCAGGAGTTAGGAGACTTGAGTTTTTGTCTTAGTTCTGCTACTACCTAGGCATATGAGTACACAAAATAAAGCCATCTGTCTGTGCTTAATGTCCTTATCAGTAAAATAAGAGAGTTAGGTTGATATTCTCCAAGTTCCTTTCTAGAGGGAGAGAGAAAACAAACACCTTTGTGACTGTCTGCTGTGAATGCTGTGAACTAGGTAGTATATAATATACAAAAGATAGAGGCATGCCTGTAAGTTTTTAAAAGAAAGGCTAAATTATTTTAATTTATAAATTAGTAATTTTCAGATCATATGTAAACTTTGATAGAAAAAAAGTCATCAAAACCAGAATGAGCCCAGAATGTAGGGCTCTGAGTATAAGCAGATACATCTTTGGGGATTTCAAGCTTTCAATAATGTGATGCTACCATCCCTAGTGCAGAAGGGCCCTTCTGGGAAACTGACCAACAGGAATGGGTGAGATTCAGTAGTTGTCAGCAAACGACCAATATTTGTCAGCATTTACATGTCAACATTACTAAGTAGGTGGTTCTCTTTTTGCTATAGAGTAAGTATCCAGTAAATATGTGTGGAATAAAGGAATTAAGAAAAAAAGCTCTTCATGATCCAAGTTCTTGTTCCATGACCATGATGAAGCATCTGGCATATGATAGACACATTATAAAAGCCTGTTGAATATATCCTCTCAGTAGCATGGTACTAAAATCAGGGACTTTGGAGCTAGACTTACTTGGGTTTACAGCTATGGACTTGCAAAGAGCATTTTCCTTAATCTCTCTCAGCCTCAATTTCACATATGTAGAATGAGAGAAATAAGGCAAAAATAATATTCTACTTCAAAGGACTATTGGAGAACTGTAAGAACAAATAAAATAGTTAAGTATAATGTATGACCCAGAATATAGATTCAGCATATTAGTTCTGTTTCTTTCCTTTTTTGGGTTCACTTCCATTTGTCACCTTTTCTCTATTATTATACTGAGACAAAACACAAAAAGATGAAATGAAGTAATGGTATTACTATTTTTTTAAATGTTTATTTCCTTTTGAGAGGAGAGAGAGGCAGAGTGTGAGTGGGGAGGGGCAGAGAGAGGAAGACATACAATCTGAAACAGGCTCCAGGCTCTGAGCTGTCAGCACAGAGCCTGACGCAGGGCTCAAACTCACAGACAATGAGATCATGACCTGAGCTGAAGTCAAACGCTCAACCGACTGAGCCACCCAGGTGCCCCATAATGGTATTACTATTAAAGCCCACAGTAGAATTAGGAAACTCTGTGTGTGTACACATGTGTGATTCACCCTCTGTGTTCCACTGGCCAGATAAGATCTGGGTATGTTATTCATGAGTATATTGGAATGTTCTTAGATCTTAAACCCTTAGGAAATAAAAGCGTATGTTTAGCCATATATGAAAAACTGATAGCCATTATTATCATTAATAAGGAAAAACTTAGATCTTTTCCCCTAAGATCAGGAGCACGACAAAGATGTCCACTCTCACTACTTTGATTCATCATAGTACTGGGAATCTTAGCCACAGAAATCAGACAAGAAAAAAGGAATAAAAGGCATCCACATTGGCAAGGAAGAAGTAAAACTTTCATATTTGAATATGGCATAACACTATATATAGAAAACCCTAAAGACTCTGTCAAAAAAAATTTTTAGAACTGATCCATGAATTCAGTAAAGTCGCAGGATATAAAATCAATGTACAGAAATCTATAGCATTTCTATACACCAACAATGAGGCAGCAAAAAGAGAAATTAAGAAAGGAACCCCATTTACAATTGCACCAAAAATAATAAAATACCTAACAATAAACTTAACTAAGGGGGTGAAATACCTATACTCTGAAAACTATAAAACACTAATACAGGAAATTCAAGATGATGCAAACAAATGAAAAGACACTATATGCTCATGGATTAGAAGAACAAATATTAAAATGTCTATCAAATTTAATGCAATCCCTATCAAAACACCATCAGCATTATTCATAGAACTAGAACAAATAATCATAAATTTGTATGAACCACAAAAAACCACGAATAGCCAAAGCAACCTGAAAAAAGAAGAACAAAACTAAAGGTATCACAATTCCATATTTCAAGGTATACTACAAAGCTGTGTAATCAAAACATGGTACTGACACAAAAATATACACATATGTCAATAGAACAAAATAGAAAGTCCAGAAACAAACCCATGATTATATGGTCAATTAATTTTCAACAAAAGAGGCAAGAATATGCAATGGGGAAAAGACAGTCTCTTCAACAAATAGTGCTGGGAAAACTGGATAGCTACATGAAAAAGAATGAAACTGGACCATTTTATACACAAAAATAAACTAAAAATGGATTAAAGACCTAAATGTGAGACCTGGAACCATAAAAATCCTAGAAGAGAGCACAGGCTACAGACTACAGAGAAGGAGTAACTTCTCTGACATTAGCTCTAGTAACATTTTTTTTAGATGGATCTCCTGAGATAAGGGAAATAAAAGCAAAAATAAACTATTGGGACTACCTCAAAATAAAAAGCTTCTGCACAGCAAAGGAGACCTTCAGGAAAACTAAAAGAGAACCGACTGAATGGGGGAGGATATTTGCAAATGACATATCTGATAAAGGGTTACCATCTAAAACGTATAAAGAACTGATACATCAATATGATATACCACATTAATAAAAGAAAGGGTAAGAACTATATTATCTTGTCAATAGATCCAGAAAAAGCATTTGACAAAATACAGTATCCATTCTTCATAAAAACCCTCAAAAAGTAGGTATAGATGGGGCATCTTGATGCTCAAGATGTGGAGCATCTTTTCACATGTCTGCTAGCCATCTGGATGTCTTCTTGGGAAAGTGTCTATTCATGTCTTCTGCCCATTTCTTAACCTGGTTCTTTGTTTTTTGGGTGTTGAGTTTGATAAATTCTTTATAGATTTTGGATACTAACCCTTTATCAGATATGTCCTTTGCAAATATCTTCCTCCATTCTGTAGGCTGCCTTTTAGTTTTGTTGATTGTTTCCTTCCCTGTGCAGAAGACTTTTATCTTGATTAAGTCCCAATAGTTCATGTTTGCTTCTGTTTCCTTTGCCTTTGGCAATGTGTCTAGTAAGAAGTTGCTCCGGCTGAGGTAAAGAAGTTGCTGCCGGTGTTCTCTAGGATTTTGATGGTGTCTTGTCCCAGATTTAGGTCTTTTATCCATTTTGAATTTATTTTTGTGGTTGGAATAAGAAAGTGGTCCATTTTCATTCTTCTGCATGTCGTTGTCCAGTTTTTCCAACACGATTTATTGAAGAGATTTTTTTCTCTTGGATATCTTTCCTGCTTTGCCAAAGATTAGTTGAACATATAGTTGTGGGTCCATTTCTGGTTTTTCTATTCTGTTGCATTCATCTATGTGTCTGTTTTTGTGCCTATAGCATACTATCTTGATGACTACAGCTTTGTAATATAGCTTGAAATATGGAATTGTGATGCCTCCAGTTTTGTTTTTCTTTTTCAGGATTGCTTTGGTTATTTGAGGTCTTTTGTGGTTCATACAAATTTTAGGATTGTTTGTTACAGTTCTGTGAATAATGCTGGTGGTGTTTTGATAGGGATTGCATTAAATGTAGACTTATTTGGGTAGTATAGACATTTTAACAATATTTGTTCTTCCAGTCCATGAGCATACAGTGTCTTTCCATTTGTATCATCTTGAATTTCTTGCATCAATGTTTTATAGTTTTCAGAGCACAAGTCTTTCACCCCCTTACTTAAGTTTTTTGCTAGGTATTTTATTATTTTGGTGCAATTGTATATGGAATTCTTAATTTCTCTTTCTGATGCTTAATTATTAGTGTATAGAAATGCTGTAGATTTCTGTACATTGATTTGGTATCGTGTGACTTTACTGAATTCATTTATCAGTTATAAAAGTTTTTTTTTTAATGGAGTCTTTAGGGTTTCCTATATATAGTATTATGTCATCTACAAATAGTGAAAGTTTTACTTCTTCCTTACCATTTGGATGCCTTTTACTCCTTTTTCTTGTTTGATTACTGTGGCTAGGATTTCCAACACTGTGCTGAATCAAAGTAGCAAGAGTGGACATCCTTGTCTTGTTTCTGATCTTACCAGAAAGATCTCTGTTTCCCCATTGTGTATGATGTTAGCTGTGGATTTTTCATGTAAGGCCTTTATTATGTTGAGTTATGTGTCCTCTAAACCTACTTTGTTGAGGGTTTTTGTCATGAAAGGATGTTTTGCTTTGTCAAATACTTTTTTCTGCATTAATTAAAATGACCATATTGTTTTTTATCTTTTCTCTTATTGATGTGATAGATCACGTTGGTTGATTTGTGAATATTGAACCACCCTTGCATCCTAGGGATAAATCTCACTTGATTATGGTGAACAATTTTTTTAATGTATTGTTGGGGTTTGATTTGCTAATATTTTGTGTAAGAGTTTTGCATCTATGTTCATCAGAGATATTGGGCTGTAGTCCTCTTTTTTTGTGGTGTCTTTATCTGGTTTTGACATCAGGGTAATTCTGGCCTTATAAAATGAATTTGGAAGTTTTCCTTTCTCTTGTATCTTATGGAATAGTTTGAGAATAATGGGTATTAACTCTAAATGTTTGGTAGAATTCACCCCTCAAACTCTCTGGTCCTGGACTTTTGTTTATTGGGAATTTTTTCATTACTGATTCAATTTCATTGCTGGTAATTAGTCTCGTAAAGTTTTCTATTTCTTCCTGCTTCAGTTTTGTTCAGTTATCTGTTTTGTTTTTTTTTTTTTTTTTAGGAATTTATCCATTTCTTCTAGGTTGTCCAATTTGTTGGCATATGGTTTTTCATTACATTCTATTACAATACTTTATATCTTTGTGGTGTTGGTTGTTATTTCTCCTCTTTCATTTGTGATTTTGTTTATTTGAGTCCTCTCTTTCTCTCTCTGTCTTTAGTTTCTCTATCATTTATTTCTACTCTTTATTATTTTCTTCCTTCTACTGTTTTTGGGTTTTATTTTATTTTTACTTTTAGCTACTTTAGCTGTAAAGTTAGGTCATTTATTTGAGATTTTTCTTACTTCTTGAGGTAGACCTGTATTGCTATGAACTTCCCTCTTAGAACCACTTTTTCTGCATCTCAGAGATTTTGTACTGTTGTGTTTTCATTTTCATTTTTTCCATGTTTATTTCTTGATTTCTTAGTTGTCCCATTCAATCTTTAGTAACATGTTATTTAACCTCCATGTGTTTGTGCTCTTTCTAGATTTTTTTCTTGTGGTTGAGTTTAAGTTTCATAGCATTGTAGTCAGAAAAGATGTATGGTATGACTTAAGTCTTATTGAATTTGTTGAGACTTGTTTTGGGGCCTAACATGCAAACTGTTCTGGAATACATCCCATGTGTACTTGAAAAGAATGTGTATTCGGCTCTTTTAGAATGAATATTCTGAACATATCTGTTAAATACATCGGGTCTAGTGTGTTGTTCAAAGTCACTGTTTTCTGTTGATTTTCTGTGTGGATGACCTGTCCATTGATGTTAAAAGGGGTGTTAAAGTCCCCTACTACTATTGTATTATTATCAATTACTTCCTTTATGCTTGTTATTAACTGCTTTATATCTTCTTGTTGGATTGTCTCCTTTATTATTATATAGTTTTCTTCTTTTTCTCCTGTTACAGTCTTTGTTTTAAAGTCTCTTTTGCTCCATTGAAGTATTTCTACCCCAGCTTTCTTTTGACATCCATTTGCATGATAAATCTTTCTCCAGACCCTCGCTTTCAGTCTGCATATTTCTTTTGGTCTGAAATGGGTCTCTTGTAGGCAGCAAATAGATATGTTTTGTTTTTTATCTATTCCATCAAAAATGGTAAAATATTTAAAGCGTATATCATGATGTTGATGTATGTATGTATTGTGAAAGGATTCCCTCTCATCTAGTTAATCTATCCATGACCTCTCATAGTTATCTTTTTGTGAAACATTTAAGTTCAATTCTCATAGTTAATTTCAATTATACAATACAGTAGTCCTTATCTACAACTATGTTTTCCACAGTTTCAGTTATCTGTGGGCCACCATAATCTGAAAATATTAAATGGATAATTCCAGAAGTTAAAATATAATAAATTTTGAATTGTGGATAGATTTCATTACAATATATTGTTATAATTGTTTTATAATATTAATTTTTATTATACCTCTCCTACCGTACCTAATTATAAATTAAACTTTATGATAGGTATGTATATATAGGAGAAAACATAAAATGTATAAGGTTCAGTGTTATCCACTTATTCATGCACTGAGGGTCTTAGAATGAATCCCCTGGATAAAGGGGGATTACTTAAGAGTGTTACCCTGTCTAATCATCATATTTTACATTAGATTCTCAGACCTTCCTCATCTTATCACTGAAAGTTTGTACCCTTTAGTTTTAGATGCATTGGTTTAAACCAAAGTTTCTCAACCTTGGCACTGCTTGGTATTTTATGCCAGAAAGTTTTTTGTTGCAGGGTGAACTGTGCATTGCAGGTTATTTAGTAGCATCTCATGTCTCTACCTACCAGAAGCTAGTAGCATCCACCTGTTCCAACTGTGAAAAACAAAAATGTCTCCAGACATTGCTGAATGTTCCTTGTGGGACAAAATCACTCCACTTCAGAACCAATGGTCTAGTCAACAGATTGACCCACACAGTGCTGATGTGAAGACATGAGCTAAGGGGTAGTAAGTGATAGTTTTTATGTATTTATTTACTTACTTACTTACTTACTTACTTACTTACTTATTTATTTATTTAGGTTGTTTTGTTTTCAGTATGAAATCCCACAACTTTTTCTCTGTTCAAACTGAGCTTTGACCTCCATGCACCAGGGAAATGGAGGTCACAGCTGAACTTCAAAGAGAAACATAATAAGGTAATCCTAAGCTTCTGATCTCCCAAGGACTAGATTTTAGATTAAGCAATAAATTTGGAAGCACACTTAGTTTAGCTATCCTGTTTTACCTGGCACAGGGAATGAACATAAAACCCTCTGGGCTTTAATAGACAGGCTAGAAATTTTGGAAAGGAAGCAAGAATATTAGGTAAAGTATGAAAATTCTGTGTGTAAGGTGAGAGGGAAGGATAGAACTTTCTTAAGTTTGAGGATCTGAGATTAAAGGGAATTCTGCCTTTTTTTGGGGGGTGAAGCCAAAATACGCAGAGAATGCCCCTGTACCACCATTGAGTAGATGTCAGAGAATAGAAATGGTGGTATGGTCTGCGTAGGTGTGAAAGGACCAAGGAAAAACTGTCCAGTTTCCTGAAACCACAGAGAAGGATGGGGGAATATGCCTAAGCTCTTAGGCTTTCTTCTCTGCCCCTTGTCATGTTGTCATATGTGAAGGGACATTTATTAAGAATCATGTCCGTGAGAGTGCAGAGGTTTTGTCTTTGCTACGTATACCCATTGGTGGATGTGGAATGGAACAACCCTACAGGGACTGGATAATCTTTCAGTTACATGTCACCTGGTTGGAGGCATGGAAGAGGATATGTCTAAGGACCAGACAGGAAGGACACAACGAACCCGAGATGGTTCCATAACAGGATAGATGCTGATCAAGATTGAGAAGTAGATCCACCCACCTCTCTCCACCAATGCCTCAGTCCCTTAGTGTCAGTCCTGGAGAGGAGAAGAGGGTCAGTCTTGACTGAATTTAAATGTGAAATGTCTAAGGAAAATCACAGTCATGAAAGCAACCAAATTTACCTTAATGTTACTAGATTACATTTTCTGCACTCTGCTGAATGGAGCTTAAAATAGAAATCTGTTCCTCTTCATACCCACCTTGCATATTCCGTAATATTGCCAGTAGAACCATACTATAAGTGAAACACCTTCACTCAAGATTCATTCAAGATTCAATACTGAAAAATCTGTAGAATAAGGGCTAAAAGTACAATATAATCATTATTGACTATAATAGCAACAAGATGAAAGAGAAAATTAATACCACTGTGAGATTTAGATGTACTGAGGTATGTAGCTTGCTTTGAAATAATTCAAAAAAGTAGGATGGATAGATGGATAGCAGGATGGATAAATTGACAGATATGTGGTGAAGCAAATATGGCAAAACATTAATTATATATTCTAAGTGGTGAGCATATAGGCATTAACCGTAAAGTTTATTCAACTTTTCTGCATGTCCGCTATAAATATTTGTTATAACATGTCAGCAAAACAATAAGGATCAAGCCATTGTTTGTGCTAACACTTCAACTAGTATTTGGATTAGGTTTATTATGCACTAGAAAAAATGTTAGGCATAGTTTTTACTCTTACATATATGTTTACATGGAGATTTTATGTATGTATATGTGTGTATATGTATATGTGTGTGCATATATGTATGTATATACATATGTATGTATGTATATAGATGAATGTGAATAATTGGGGGCCAGATGCATATTCTGCCTCCCTCCAGAGTAATTCCAGCTGCTACCCTGAACTCTTCAGGGGCCTTATTAGTATTAGCTCACATTATCCCCACTTGCCTTTGCTTCTCATATTTTACAGCTCCTCCTGGAATTTTCTAATAATTGTACAGTAGTGTGTTGTGGTTCATCATCTTGACTTGACACTTTTTTTTGGGGGTGGGGGTGATGTAAATAAAAATACTTCTCACTACTGTTGAGGCCTTTGAAACATAAATTAGAATTCCTTGTCCTAATTTGCCGTTGACAAGTTTTACAGGCAGAGGTAAAACAAAATTCTTGAACCAGCAAACTTGCTTCCACAAGTACAAAGGAATTTCAGTCATAGCCTCAGGAAAAAATGGATGAAACTGTCAGTCACATAAAAGAATTTAAGGGGGAAAAGAACTGATGCTTCATCAAATGGAAGAATTCAAATGTTTCAGCCTGTCACTGACCCCAGTACCAAATCTTAACATTCTTTGAATCCCTGAAGATAAAGAAGATGGTTAGGTGCCTCCATTAAGAGCTACTAGAAAGTGCTCATATCTCACATATTAATTATATGGAACATTATCCTACATTAAAATACAAAGTCTTAAGAACTTTTACTGTGTAGCCATTTTGAATACTTGTGATATTTCTTTTAAAATTGAGATATGATTAACATGTAATAACACACATAGGTAACGTTCAGTTTGATGAATTTTGACAGCATAACTGCCTCCAAAAAATATTTATGACATTTTTTAATTAAGTCAAAACTATCAAATGTTTTCAAGTAGCTTGCTGCTAATGAGGCATGGTATGAAATCAATAGTGGGTATTGCTCTAAGTACTGATCTGAATAGTTCATGACCATACATGAAAGAGTGTAAGATAATGAACTTTTTAAAGTTCAATTTGATGCATTTCCTGGGGAGGAAGAAATCTAACTAGTTGACTTATAATGTTTAGTTTTTATAGGCTTTAAGAATCTTAACGACCAAACCTGGGAATCTTGACTGATGTAACTAAGTTCACAGAAATTAAATTTTATTATGGCTGCAGAAAAAATGAACTCCAAAGAAAATAGTACGTTTGTGTTTGATTGCTTTCACAACTACCATGTACCAGGGTACTCTGTCTCCCAGAAGGAAGCTGACTGCTCTCATGATCACTAGTATCCATCTTCTCAGCATGCCTGAGTGTGCCTGCCCCCTATGGATCCACTCCCCAGTCTGTTTATAGGGCCAGACACATTGCTGGTCTGTCTAGGTGTGCAGGACTGGAATCCTACACCCTGCTCCAAAGGGTCTATTAAATATATATCTACCTTGTGGCAGGTATTGGACAGGCACACTACCTCCCTTATATCCTTGCATTGTCTTGGTCATACTATGTCCACTTTAAGATGAGACATCTGAGACTCATACAAAATAAGAAACTTCTCATGATCATCCAGTTGCTAAGTGATGAAACTCTTAAGTAGTGTTTGTTAATACTATTGTCTAGTAAATCAAAATAAAATTAGATTGATTCAGAAAAAAAGAAACTCACAGCAATATTAAAACACACTTTCCTTGGGGTGCCTGGGTGGCTCAGTCGGTTGAGCTTCTGACTTCGGCTCAGGTCATGATCTCACGGTCTGTGAGTTTGAGCCCCACATTGGGCTCTGTGCTGACAGATCAGAGCCTGGAGCCTGCTTCGGATTCTGTGTCTCCCTCTCTCACTGACCCTCCCCCATTCTGCTCTGTCTCTGTCTCAAAAATAAATAAACATTAAACACACACACACACACACACGCACACTTTCCTTTGGAGTGTTTAAAATGCATAGTTAATAAACATTTAGCACCATAGAAATTAGTTGTCACCAATTCTAGTGCTTTCCAATCTGTTCCTTCTTATAGAAGATGGGAAGGGGACAGCCCATGAATTCAACCCAAACTGCTCTACTGTTATCTGTTTAATTTGTTTATGCCCACTGTCTTAGTCTATTCAGGCTGTTATAAGAAAATACCATCAACTAGATGGCTTTATAATAACAAACATTTATTTCACACAGTTTTGGAAGCTGGGAAGTCTAAGATCATGGTCCCAGCAGATTCAGTGCCTGGTGAGAGTCTACTTCCTTATAGATAGCTATCTTTTTTGCTATAACTGCAAATGGTGGAAAGAGCAAGCTAGCTCTTTGGGGTCTCTTTTATAAAGGCCTTATCCCATTCATGAGAGTTCCACCCTCCTGACCTAAGCACCTCTCAAAAGCCCCACTTGCTAATACCATTGTTAGGGCATTAGGTTTCAACATGTCCATTTTAGGGGGACATAAATATTCAGCACTCATGGTTACTCTTTTATTTGAACATGAGTTTCCATGGAAAAGAAGTCTAAAGGCCACTGATCTGGTTCAACTCTCCCATCATACAGGTAAGAAAACTGTAATCTACAGAGGGACTTGTATAAGGTTACACCAAAATAATGGGAAAGCCTAGACTAGTTCCACTCAGTTCAGCAAGTATATAGAGAGAGTTTGCTATGTATGTGGCCCTGAGCTAGGTATTAATATACATAACCCTGGTCCTCTGACTGCTCACGATCTATGGGAGAATTCAGGTTTCCTGAAAAAACCATTCATGTAACCCTATTATATTTCTCCTTGTTTAATCCTACCAGATCATACATACTTTCTCTTTTTGGCCAATCCTTAAATGAGAGGACCCTACTACACTAATGCCACACCTGTATGAACAGCTTTGCTTGGGACTGACCTGTTAGGATCTGTTTCCCTGCTCTTACAAGGGCAGCCAGAGAGAAGGGGGATTAAGGAGAGGGAGAATGGGGTTGTCTGAAAGATGAAGAAATACGTGCTGAGGTGCCACGGGTGAATGGTAGCCTTGAGAATGTAGGAGACAAACTTTGCTTTCATTGCTATTTTGCTGACACCCTTTGTAGGCTCTAGAGTCTTGTGCATGATACTGCAGGGTCTTGGGAAGCCATATAGCCCAGGTAAAAACATAACCATTGACTTTGGCAAGCAATAGCTCTTAGCAATATAATAATTTTAATATCCTTAACTCATGAGTTTTCTTGTCTCTAAAATGGGAATTACAATAGCATACTTTATAGGATTTAATTGAGATAATGCACACAATTGAAACAGTGCTCAGTAAGTGTGCTTCATAGCAGTACTGCCTATGGAATGGTACCCATAGTAGGTAAGGGGAGTGGCTATCCTTTGAGAATGAATCACAATGACCTTGCCTGGTCATTTGGCCAGTACATTGGTTTCCTTTGTTTATCATAAAATCAGAGTTCTGGGAAGATGCCTAGAGATATTTTCTCTGCAGGACATCTTGAATTATTCTGATTTTTCACTTACTTTCAGAAGTGGCTAATTCCTGGAGAGATAACTCAGATGCAGATTATAAACTTGCATGATGGACCTGCTCATGTGGGGAAAACCCATGGCTTCCTGGCAGTGAACTTGGTTACGGCAACCAAGAAAAGAAAGGCCTTGAGCAGGATTGGAGCACAGTTGCTTCCCTTGATATTATCACTCTATGAACCAATGCTAGACCTCTGCACAGGTGGAGGTTCGTGTTTGAGGGCCATTGAACACTACCTATTTCCCTAATGCATCATAATTAAACACCTGTGCTAAATAACTTTTTACTGATCCACTGTGGAAATTTGCTGGGTGCTCAACAATCCTTGACATTTCTATCTCTTTCTTGGGAGGGTGGTCTTAAGGTTATGCTTTGGTTCTCTTAAAAAAAAAAAGGCAGCTCCCTTCCACTCCATGGGAAACTCTTAGCGAGGTTGTGGATTTCAGACTCTTTCAAGGACACTTGGGAAAAAAAAAACATTTTGTGATTTTGGGAACCATTCCTGCTTTCTCAAAAGTGGCAGTAATTCAAATGCATTGGTCAACAGTAAGATGACATGAGAGCTCTTTAGTTTTATTTATTTTTTTGACATTAGTGATGCACTGAAGAGAATGTCTGGAAATACAGTGACTTTTTAACGAAGTTGACTGTGCTAATATGAGTAATATGCATAAACCAGGTGAACTGGTGTTGCTGTGTGTCTTAAGGTTCAGTAAAAAATGACCCTTTTAGGTTGTCATGTTCACATTTGCAATACACATCAATGCCACATTGAATATTTTTCTTTCATCTTAAATAGCAGATAGGTTTGGCTCTAGACTAAAATTGTGGCTTGAGTGGAGTATATCTTCAACTTGTGTTATTTCTTTTTCCTCCCATTTTGAAATTGTGTCTCTTTGCTGCTTAAGTTGTCCCTTTTGTCAAAGCAAGACATAGTGGTACCTAATGGATACTATCTATCTGTAAATCCATCATCATCATCATCATCTATCACCATCATCTGTCTTACCTGTATTGCTCATATAAATTGAGTAAGGTACATTTTTAACTCCCATGTTATAGATAAAGGAATTAATACCAAGAGAGGTTAATACATGTTTATCACATCCTGTAGCACTTAAGTGTTACAGTCTGTGGGACACCCGAGTCTGTGAACCTTTCACTCAAGAAGAAGATCTAAATCCATGATTTGCGCTTGGTAATTGTTTCAATTATCAATCCTTAGAAAATGTATTTTCTTACCTAGGTATTTTAATTTTAAGCTCTTAATTTGTTATATTGGATTAAAATGCATATTAAGGGAAATCTTAGCCATTATCAAGAAGGTTGCAGAGGGAGGGGAATTGGGAAGTCTTTTCAGATATAGCAAGGCGGTCCTCCAGGTTTTCTTGGCTTTGTCACTTTAGGGAGAGATCTGTTCCCCCAGTTCTCTTCCCCTTTGACCTTTTCCTTGTTGTCCAGAAAAATCCATAGGCTTTCATTGACTCCTGGTCTGTAAAATGAGCAAGAACCCCTGAGGAAAATACCATCACTGTGGGTTTGGTGACCCAGTGCTACAATTTTATATTTCTAGAAGCAAATGTGTCCTCATTTCTTCTCACTGTGTCCCAAGTCTTCCATTCGTAACAATAGCTGTTCCATGTTTTTATCATGTTCCCCAGATTTAACTGCCTTTCAGATGATAACTCACCTTGAATTCATAGAAAAAATCAAAGTTCTTAGGTGAGAATTCCATTTGCTCTTTGGGATTCAAATGGATTTTGAAACCACATCTGTTGATTTTCTCCTTTTCTCTTTTTTTTTAGAAAACAAACAAACAAGCAAACAAAACACGTCTGCTTTTATTCCAAGACAATTATTTCACTTCCGTTCTGGATCCTGTTGACTTCTCTGCCCTGCTTTATCATTTTTTCTTTCTCTCTCTGCAACTTTATATTTTCATTTCCACTGATTCCTTCCTCTTATTTATCTTATAAGCATGCTTTAGTTTCTCCAATCTTAAATAAACAGAATGGTGTTTGAGAAATAACTAGTTGTCTTGGTGTCATATCTCCACTGTTGTTTTGTCTCCTTATTTTCCCTTCAGGTTTTTTTTTTTTTTTCCAGGTATGTTTGAGTTTATTAAGTTTGTCTTTTTTTTTAACTTATTTTTTAAAATTTACATACAAGTTAGTTAGCATATAGTGCAACAATGATTTCAGGAGTAGATTCCTTAATGTCCCCTACCCATTTAGCCTATCCCCTGTCCTACTACCCTTCCAGTAACCCTCTGTTTGTTCTCTGTATTTGAGTGTCTTATGTTTTGTCCCCTCTCTGTTTTTATTTATATTAATTTTGCTTCCCTTATGTTCATCTGTTTTGTATCTTAAAGTCCTCATATGAGTGAAGTCATATGATATTTATCTTTCTCTGACTGATTAATTTCGCTTAGCATAATACCCTCTAGTTCCATCCACGTAGTTGCAAATGGCAAGATTTCATTCTTTTTGATTGCTGAGTAATACTCCATTGTGTGTGTGTGTGTGTGTGTGTGTGTGTACCACATCTTCTTTATCCATTTGTCCATTGATGGACATTTGGGCTCTTTCCATACTTTGGCTATTGTGGATAGCGCTGCTATAAACATTGGGGTGCATGTGCCCCTTCCAAGCAGCATACCTGTATCCCTTGGATAAATACCTAGTAGTGCAATTACTGGGTTATAGAGTAGTTCTGTTTTTAATTTTTTGAGGAACATCCATACTGTTTTGCAGAGTGGCTGCACCAGTTTGCATTCCCACCAGCCAGCAGTGTAAAAGAAATCCTCTTTCTCCACATCCTCGCCAACATCTGTTGTTGCCTGAGTTGTTAATGTTAGCCATTCTGACACACGTTAGGTGGTATCTCACTGTGGTTTTGATTTGTATTTCCCAGATGATGAGTTCCCTTAAGGTTTCTTGATGTTTTGTCCCAGCATTTTCATCACTTCCCCATGCCCCCTGATTTTTCAGTCCCCACAACCTGGCTTCCATGTTCTCTATTCCATGAAGGCTAATGACACCTTAACCACCTAGCCCCATTGATAGTGTCCATTCGTGATTTCACTGGGTGTGTCTGTGTAATTGTATATATATTTTTTTCTCCATGACATTTCTTCTTTTTTTTCTCTTAATTCTTGGAGTTTATACAGTCAGCTTTTCTTCCTCCTCTCAAACTTTAAATATGGGTGGGTTCTTTTCTCAATTGTCTTCTCCCACCTTATCCTCTGTTCTCATCTGACCTTATCTAGGCCAGTGACTTCAACTACTTACACTCTGATGATGTGAAATTTTGTAACTCTCAGATCTTTATCCTGAATTCTGGAACAATAGAAGCAACTGCTTATTGATGGTATCACTTGGTTGCACCATGGGATCTTCTCATTCATCGTGCATTCATTCATCATCTCCCCTTATATATCTCATTCTGCATCTTATTCCTGATCCTCATTAAGGACATCGCTATTCATCCAGATTCTGAAGACAGAAATTGAGAAGTTTTTCTGTCATGTTCCAGCTACCCTACATCCTTGCCACATGCAATTTGTATTAGTTCTTTCCCCTAAATATGTCTTAAGTTCATTTTTTCATTTTTATCTTATTAGCACAAATTTATTTCAGGCTTTCATCCTTGTTGCCTAGACCACTTCAGCAACTCTTAACTGTTACAGTTATTACTATTGGAAGCAGGGAAATCAGTTAAAAGCTTTTGAGGTAGTTTAGGTCCCAAATGAAGGCTGTTTTACTAGCGTAATGACTTTGGAGATGGAGGCTGAGGGAAGCAATGGCAGGGTGACTAGTTTGAAGAAAACAGAGGAGGTATGAAGTAATATGAAAACGTAAAAGATTATATCAGCACCCCAAAATGAAATACTTAGGTATAAATATAACAAAATATATACAACATTTATATGAGGAGAACTACAAGACTCTGATGAAAGATGTCAAAAAAGAATTAAATGAATGAAGAGGTATTCCAAGTTTATAAGTAGGAAGACTCAGATTGTCAAGATGTCAGTGTTCCCAACTTGGTTTGTACATTCAGTGCAATCCCAGTCAAAATCACAGGAAATTATTTTATGGATATTAACAACATTATTCTAAAGTTTATATGGAAGGGCAAAAGATTCAGAGTAGCCAACACAATACTGAAGGAGAAAAAGTTGGAGGATTGACACAACCTGAATTACTGCACAGCTACTGTAATCAAGACATGTGGTATTGGTGAGAGAATAGACAAATAGATCAATGGAACAGAATAGAGAGTCAAGAAATAGACCTCCATGAATGTAGTTAACAGATCATTGACAAAAAAGCAAAGGCATTACAATGGGGCAAAGAATATTTTCAACAAATAGTGCTAGAACAATTGGACATCCACATGCATAAAATGAATCTAGGCACATATTTTAACACCCTTCACAAAAATTAATGTGAAAAGCGCACAGACCTAAATGTAAAACACAAAACTATTAAACTCCTAGAAGATAACATAGGAGAAAATCTAGATGACCTTGGGTTTGGTAATGACTTTCTAGATACAATGTAAAAGGAATGATCCATGAAGGAAACAATTGATAAGCTGGAGTTTATTGAAATTAAAAATTTATGCTCTGTGAAAAATAATGTCAAGAGAATTAGAAGACAAGCCACAGACTGGAGGAAATATTTGCAAAATGTACATTTAATAAACGACTGTAATCCAAAATACTATCTCTTGAAATGCAATAATAAGACAAGCAACCCAATTTGACTAAAGAACTTAATAGGAACCTCACCAAAGATGAGGGACAAATGTCAATGAAGCATATTAAAGATGCTCCATACCGTATGTCATCAGAGAAATACAAATTATAAAAACAATCAGATAACACTGCATACCTATTAGAAAGGCCAAAATCTGGAATACTGACACCACCAAATGCTGAATGAAGATGCAGAGCCATAGGAACTCTCGTTCACTGATGATGGGAATGCAAAATGGTACAGCCACTTTGGAAGACAGTTTTGCCATTTATTACAAAGAAAAACATAATTTTTTTCGTGACATTTTTCTTCATGGTGAATGGATAAACTGTGCTACATTCAGACAATGGAATATTATTCAGTGCTAAAAAGAAATGAGCTGTCAAGCCATAAAAAGACATGGAGGAAGCTTCAATGCATATTACCAAGTAAAAGAAGCCAATCATAAAAGGATTCATCATTAAACTGTATAATTCCAATTATATGATATTCTAGAAATGTTAAAACTATGGAGACAATAAAAAGATCAGTGGTTACCAGGTTGGCAGGAGAGGTGGGGGAAGAGACAAATAGGTAAAATATAAGGAATTTGTAGTACAGTAAAAAACACTTTTTATGATATTATAGTGATGGATATATGTTATTATACATTTGTCCAAACCCATAGAATGTACAACACCAAGAGTGAACCCTATTGTAAACTATGGACTTTAGATGATTATGATGTACTAATGTAGGTTCATCAGTTGTAACAAATGTACCACTCTGGTGAGGGATGTCGATAATGGGGGAGGCTGTGCATGTTTGGGAGCAGCGAGTACAGAGGAAATAAATATAGCTTCCCCTCAATCTTTCTGTGAATGTAAAACTCCCCTAAAAAAATAAAATCTTAGTAATGATACTAATGATAACAGTACTATTACTATTAAAAATAAGAGACAACTGACCAGTGAAATGTGGGAGATCTCTTAGGTAGGCTTGAAAAATGCTGATTCTGCATGCTTGTGTACTTTTGATGTCTCCAGCAGCCCCTATATAGGCAAAGAGAAAGTGGTCATTGGGCTTTGTTGTGGGTTGAGACTTTTGTGGATGTTAGGGTGGGGCATATACATTTGGCATGTGGGATGGGTATGAATCTTTGGGGACCAGCAGTCATAGTGTAGTAGGCACAATAAAGCCTCTGTAAAATAGACAGATCCTAATCCCTAGACCATGTGAATGTTATATGGGTAAAGGGACTTTACAGGTGAAGTTAAAGACCTTAAAATGTGAGATTATTCTGGATCATGATGGTGAACCCTAAATGTAATTAAAAGAGCGTACTTGTAAAACGGAGACTGAAGCAGATTTGACAAAAAGCATAAGGTGATGTGATCACTGGATAAAGGGGTTGTAGCAATGTGCTTTGAAGATAGAAGAAAGAATCATGAACCAAGGAGTACAGGCAGCCACAAGAAGTTGAATAAGCAATGAAATAGATTCTACCCTCAGAGCCTTCAGAAAGAACTTGTTCAGTTGACACCTTGACTTTAATCTAGGGAAACTCATTTGGGACTTCTGATCTTCAGACCTAAAAGAGAATAGATTTGTTGTTTTAAGCCACTAATTTTGTGGTAATTTGTTACTGTAGCAACAGGAAACTTGATTCAAGAGTTGAGGTTTTGGCAGAAACATGAGCAGAAGGGAAGGAAGCAAGACAATAGGGGAATAGCTGTCGCAGGGTAGTTGAAGTGATAGTCCAAGTATTAAGCTTATTAGGATAGAAGCGGGGATATACAGGGGCTGAGAGGGAGAATATAAAAGACTCAAGGAATTGGAAAGTCCAGTATTAACAGGAAAATGTCTACTTCATTTGAAGTAGTTGGATAAATTACTTACACAAGTTCGCCTGAGCTTAAAAACACTCCAGTACTACTGCAACTAGTAATAATATAAAGCACATCAATAATGGGTCTGTAAATCTGTAAAAAAATCTTTGTTCATGTGATCAACAAATCTTGGATTGCAACGTAAATGGATATGAACATGGGCGATTATACTTTCCTGGATATTGTAGATTTTTCTTCAATAGGCATAACAGTATCAGAAAATATCCCTCTCATCTTCAATTATGGGTTGATAAAGTTGTTAACAAAGTATTAAAAGTACATGCTTCAGTAAAGCTTTAGGAAAATAGTAGCTCAATCTGTATCAGGATCGAAATGAAAAAAAAAAGCTAAAAAACTTGAAAATTTGCTCTTTGATAACAAAAAAATGAACCTTTGTGATATATATGTTGGAGTTCAAAGAAATATAAGAAATCCACATTCATAAGTGCATACACACATAAATAGTTATGTGACTGGTAGAAGTTTGGGAACTTAAACTTATCAAAGCCCATTGCAAAATAATAGCAAATACAATGAATATTATTATTTGGATACCCACAGAGTAATAAACTAATATTATTTGGAAACTATTCAAAAGGATATAATCCTTCTAGGTCTTCATTATGTCACCAGAAAATGTCTGTCTATACTTAGACATATACTTGGCCATAAGGTGGTTCATGTCAGATTCATGAGAGTAATACAGATGCATTGTATTTATGTTTCATTTCCCTTGGTACTTACGTTACCTATGAATGCCTGTCTTCCTTTATCACAATTGGATGACTTAATTTATAGAGAAAGTGGCTGTCACTTTTTCTGCATCTCTTCTCCTTTCCTTTGGGTTGTTATATCCTTCTGTTGCTGTGAACTTCATGTAGTCTGACTATAAACCCATCCAAAGGAAAACTTAAACAGCTTCATCGTCAGTTGGACTGTATGCCTTTGTTCTGTAAGCAATAAAATTATATGTCCTTGGCTAAACGTAAATAGATGAGGTTTATTATTTTCTAGAGATAAACTACAATGGTTGATTTTTCCACATTGAATCATTTAATGGATTTTTTCCACGTGGTAGTTTTTTATATGCTAATGAAACATGTAAAGTGTGACATTAAATAGCATAAGGGTCTAAGTAGCACCAACATGGTAAGAGTGGGAAAATTCTCTTCTAAGTTCTAATCCTTGTGATGCATTTAAACGTTAGTACAACCAAGTCGTCCTGGGGAATAACTCGTTTCAGTCATTTCAAAAGTTGTAGGAATGATAAAATACTGAATAGCTGCATCAAAAGTGCATTAGGGCATGGATCAGCAAATTACAGTCCATGGGCCAAACCAGGCCATTTGCCTTTTTTTGTAAATAAAGTTTTATTGGAACAAAGCTGCACTCATTTATTTATATACTGTCTGTGGCTTCTTTAGCTCTGCAAGGGCAGAATTCAATACTTGTGCCTAATGGTCTGCAAAGCCTAAAATATTTACAATCAGGCCTTCTAAGAAAAAGCTTACCAACTGTGTATTAGATAGTCAAATATGCACATAACATTTATATAGTGCCTTATTTTGCTATATATCTTGAATGTTCTGAGATAATTTTGATTTCAGACTTTCTCTTTTGTTCATAAACTATTTAAGAGTCCTAGAAATTTTGGTTTCAGTACCCCAACTTCATTTGTGCCTTCTTGACAAAATATGTGTTCTGACCTTTTTTCAAAAACATGTTGCCTATTTTTGTAGCATATGTCTTTCATTTTAGAGAGTACATGAATATTGAATTACCTCTTATGTTTGTATTGTAATGAATTTTATCTTATGTTTGGTTTTAAATTCAAACTCAAATCCTTTGAGTTTTAAATCCATAAATAACAGAGCCCATTCTGTGGAGTTTTATTAACAGTGATAACCTGTATAAAGCTACTTTTATGAATTGTCTGACTTTGGACTTCTCACTTAATTGCAAATGTTAGCTAGCCTACCCTATCTGTTAAATGGGACTAGTAACTGCTTATCTGCAAGGAGATGAAGCCCTATGGACTTAAAGTCTGTGTTCTTCACTGCTAAACCATGCTCTGTGTTTAGCTGGAGGCCGTGTTTCTTAATTGCCTAAAATATTATTAAGGGTCTGTTTGTTTGCCAAGAATCACATGTATTATAAAATGAGAGCGCTGGTCATCTGCTTTTGCATGTTGGTCTGTTGATTGCTATTAACATTAACCTGTGGCAGAGAGCGTGGGATGCTCTATATGGGCCCATTTGTCTTCATATAATAATTTTTTTGGTATATCATGAGGAAAATTGACATAAGGGGGTCTCTGGAAAGAGGAAGCAAAAAGGAGGTTTTCTCCTTGTAAAGGAAGCCACCCTACAGTGAGTAAACTGTATGCACTTCTAGAAAATGTGTTTGTTTTCCCCCCCCCAGAGTCACAAAGAGGCAACCACATCGAATATGGATCAAACACATGGTTCTTACAAGTACTCAATGACCTTTCCCACCCAAGGCACCATGGTGTTTGGTAAGTAATCTATAGGAGGTAGTTTAAATTCTAGATCATTTGGAACCTTGTATCCAGATGAGTTTATGTTGAAATCTCCTTTTTTTTCTATAGCAGAGAAAATGGAAATTCAATTCTAAGAAATAAAAATTTAAAAAAATAAGTTAAATGCATTCAAATTCCCAACTGTTTCCATTTTATTGGGTTTAGAGGGGATTTAGCAACACTGCCCATAGGCAGAAGACAAATAAATTCAAAGAGTATTTGAAACTACTTGTATAGAAGATTTTGTAAGAGTTAGAATTCCTACTTATATTTACTTAGGAAAGGGTTTAGTGAGGATTAAAATTGCAGAGGTTCCTATTTTAGTGAGGACTGAAAATGAAAGACCCAAAGCAGGCCTTGTAACTCCCCAGGAGTGCTAGGGGGTTCAGTGGTGCTTGTGAAAGATACATTTTAGAAGTGTAGCTTCCTGTTTCTCTATTTTTATTGATGAGGCTTTTTAGTCATAGAACCTGTTCTCCCATCCATGCCTCCCTTTAGCCAGCTGTCAAAAGCATCAAACCAGGTTAACAGAACTTCTATCTTCTTAAGAATGGCTCAAAAGACTTAGATTAGGAATTTTATGAATCTGTCATTAGGTTCATTTTTTGTCATACTTGGAAATATCTATTCCATAAAACAATTGTCAGGTGATACTGCTTCATGCACACAAAATGTTCTTTGTGACCTTGCTAAAAATGGCTCAAGATGAGAGAGTCTTTTGTGAACTGCCTAATTATTCAATGTTCCTGCCTTCCTGGAGGTTCAGGTTTCAGTCTGAACCCCCCTCTGCCATCCATAAAAGGCATGTGGTCACCTTCAGCTTGCTCTACCCTACTTGTTTTCAACCCTCATTTCTAGCCCCTTAAAACAGATTAAGAGTTATCCAACCTAGGTTTAATTCCTGTCCATTCCTGGCCACACAAGTTACATAACCTCATTTGTAGGATGGAAATGATAATAATAGTATTGACTTCGTAGAGTTATATGATGGATAAATATTTTTAAAGGGCTTAGAAGAGTATCTGGCACATAGTGTCATGTTGCATGCCCCAAGGAGTTAGTCCTAGATAATAATATGGAAGTGTCCTCTGAAATATACAAAGCCATGGTTGTTTAGAAATAAGCACTGATATTAATGTTATTATTATTAAGCTGAGTGTTAATTTAGCTGTATTTCAAACCTCAATCTAGTCTTACTCTTTCTTCACTTCTTGTTTACTTTTTTCCTCTTTTGGCCTCCAGTCTTTCTAGAACCCTTTCCCAGTTGGTCTTACAAGGGTCTGTGGTGTATTTCTATTCTGTGATCTACTTATTCACATGTCACTCATTGTGCCCATTGTCACCTCATACCTTAACTAAACCTCAATCTTGATTATAATTCTCATGGAGACATAAAGCAATGGTATTGTTGTTCTTACTGCCTTTCTGAAATGGTATATTAATGAGCTTACTATGTTTGTACCTGTGATGAGTTAAATAGAACCAGGGCATAACTCCAAGCAGTAAGGTACTTGTGTGATTTGCCATTTTTATTTTTCCAACTCCTTTTATATTTATATTTTTTCTTAAGTTTTCACTCACATGTGGATCTTGAGAAACTTAACAGAAGACCATGGGGGAAGGGAAGGGGAAAAAATAGTTACAAAGAGAGGGAGGGAGGCAAACCATAAGAGACTCTTAAATATTTTTTCTAAAATGGAGGATATAGTCAAGCTGGCTGTTATATGAAAATTATGAATAGCCAACTCAATTTCTCCTCTAACTCTTTACCCCCACCCACCCCAGGTATATTTACACATATATCTTAAGCCTCACCTTGGCACTGGCTAGGTGACTGACTTCTTGAACAACCAAAAATTATATCTCAAGCTCCAAGGTATTCTATCAGAGAAGTGTGTTGGGGACTACCACAAAGATCCTCATTTGTCATTTTGAGTTCTCCTTATTTAAATATTGAAGATATTCAGAAGAAGGTAGGTGGCTAATAGGTTGTTGTAATCAATGTATTGGAAATGGCTGCATTTGCATAGTACTATGCACTCCAAAAGCCACATTCACACAGTATCTCAACTGACTTTTACTACAACCATGGGGTGAAGCATCAAGGGTTGTTATTCCTATGGCATGTTTTACCTAGGTTCATATAGCTCTATGTGTTAAAGTCATTCCTCAGTCTAGGTCTTTTGAATCTTGGTTCAATAGTTTGGTGTTTCCCACAGCTACATGAACAGCGCTGCCACCAACTTCCTTTCTCACCACTCTAGCTTTTTGGGAGGAATATATTCTTGGCATCACAGTGTTAGGAGTAGACATCTCCACCCTCCCTGAATTAAAGATCAGTTTTCTCTCTGAAATTTTTAGAATCTACTAACAAATCAGATTTATAAAGTTTTCTTCTGGAGGAAATGATAAAACAAAAAGGATATTTTGTTAAGAAATATGAAGAGAGTAAGAAATAAAGAGGATGTGGCCTCAGTTAGAAGGAAAGAAAAGCTTTGCTTTTTCCCAGTTTCTCTAGCTCTGGTGTCTTCACTGACATTATCAGTCATATCCAAATACCTAAAGGAAGCTGGAAAATATTACTGCACTCTTGAATGCTGCTCTATCCACCAGGCTCCAAGTTTGCCTTGTATGAGACTTTTTTACAAGAATGAATTCTGTCACATATTATTCCAAACTTGACCTCCAGAATTATCCTTTAAAGGAAGGAAGTTGTCCTGAGGCTGGAGATGACAGATTTATTTTGGTAAAATAAAGCTTTAACAAACTACTGTGGTTTTCTGAAGCAGTCATTCTTCAAGAATTTGAGATTTTTTAACATATTTCTAAACATGAATTCCATGCATTTGAATGACTTTATGTCACACCCTCCTCCAAAACACACCTCTATGTGTTTTTTAAAAAGGCCAAAAAATTGGTGGAAGGGGCCTGGTATCCAATATCACTTTATTAAGTAGAGTTTAGTGAGTGGTGATTAGTTGACTTACTGGTGGACAACTTTACATAACAAAGTTTTTTTCCCTAGGTTTCTTTTTTTTAATGTTTATTTATTTTTGGTAGAGATAGAGAGAAAGCAGGGGAGGGGCAGTGAGAGAGGGAGACAGAATCCCAAGCAGGCTCCATGCTGTCAGCACAGAGCCCGATATAGGGCTTGAACCCATGCATTGTGAGATCATGACCTGAGCCGAAATTAAGAGTCGGATGCTTAACCATCTGAGGCACCCAGGTCCCTGAAAGGGTTTTTTTTTTGTTTCAAATGTTTATTTATTTTGGGAGGGGGTGAAGGGAGAGAGAGGGAGAGGAGGAGAGATGGAGGGAGAGGGAGGGAGAGGGAGGGAGATGGAGAGAGACACAGAGAGAGACAGAGAGAGAGAGAATGCCAGCAGGGGAAGGGCAGAGAAGAGAGGGAGACAGAAGTTCTGAAGCAGGCTCTGTGCTGACAAAAGAGAGCCCCAAGCAGGGCTGAAACCCATGAGCCATGAAGTCATGATCTGAACCAAGGTCCATCGCTTAACTGACTGAGTTACCCAGGCACCCCAGAAAAGTTTAAAGCTTAAAACGATGTGAGGAAGTATACGTATTGAGGCATATGCAAACACGAGTTTTTGAAAAATTCTAAATGTGGGATGAATGCAACACCTTGTGTCTCCTAATGAGGTTGGTTAAATTATGCTCATATTTTACCTTTCTCCTCAGTGAAGTGAATCTTTCCCTGATTTTGCGTATTGAAACACTTGGGCACTCAAATGCACTGCCAGCCAACATAAATATAATTCTTTGACAAGATTACCATATACACTATGCCCAGATACACAGGGCATTCAGAAGGGTAGAGCTTTCTGCAGTGTGACTTTAGCTGTTGAAGTCAAATGGATCCAGCAAAATTAAGTATAAAGAATTGATGGGGGAGAAAAGAAATGGGAGAAAGAAGACTCAGGTACCAGTTGCTATGTATTTTCTTGGAGATTTTTCAGTAGACCAAGTAATAAATATTTTTGAGTGTGCATTTAGAGCCTGAGACTATGCCATGAAGACATTACTTCTATGTATAGGGGGTAATCTCTTAATCTTGGGGAACTTGTAACTGGCTGGAGTTAATATTTCTGTCAGACCTAATTTGATAGCCCATGCATCACTGGTCTTTTTACAGCTGTTTCTACTCAGTGTTCCTAACTGTATGCTCCTCTTTATCCTATTCCCTAGTCTACCGTCTCTCTCTCTTTTTAATATTTTAATTACAGTATAGTTAACATAAAGTGTTATGTTAGTTTTAGGTGCACAATATATTGATTCAACAATTCTATGTTATTTAGTGCTCATCATGATAAATGTCCTCTTAAACCCCTTCACCTATTTTACTCCCCTGTCCCACCAACCTCCCCTCTTGGAACCATCCATTTGTTCTGTATAGTTAAGAGTCTGGTTTTTGTTTGTTTCTTTTTATTCTTTATTCATTTGTTTCTTAAATTACACATATGAATAAAATCATATGGTATTTATCTTTCTCTTATTTCATTTATTATTATACCCTCTAGATTCATCCATATTATTGCAGATGGCAAGATTTCATTCTTTTCTTATGGCTGAATAATATTCCATGTTGTTTGTGTGTGTGTGTGTGTGTGTGTGTGTGTGTGTGTGTGTATACACTCACATCTTCTTTATCCAGTCATCTATCGATGCTTGGGCTGCTTCTGTAGTTTGGCTATTGTAAATAATGCTGCGATAAAAATAGGGATGCATAAATCTTTTTGAATGAGTTTTTATATTATTTGGGTAAGTACCCAGTAGTAGAATTACTTTTTGAATGAGTTTTTATATTATTTGGGTAAGTACCCAGTAGTAGAATTACTGGATCATATGGTAATCTATTTTTCATTTTTTAAGGAAACTCCATACTATTTTCCACAGTGGCTGCACCAGTTACATTGCCACTAACAGTGCATCCTTTTTCTCCACACCGTCACCCACACTTGTTGTTTCTTATAGTTTTGATTTTAGCAATTCTGACTAGTGTGAGGTAATACCTCATTGTTCTTTTGATTGCATTTCCCTGATGATGAGTGATGTTGAGTATCTTTTTATGTGTCTGTTGGTCATCTATGTGTCTTTGGAGAAATCTCAGTTTATGTCTTCTGTCTACTTTATCACTGGATCATTTGATTTTTGAGTGCTGAGTTATATCATTTCTTTATGTATTTTGGATAGTAACCCTGTATCAGATATGTCATTTGCAAATATCTGCTCCCATCCAGTAGGTTGTCTTTTAGTTTTGTTGGTTATTTTTTTTTTCCTATGCAGAAGCTTTTTATTTTGAGGTAGTCCCAATAGTTTATTTTTGTTTTTGTTTCTCTTGCCTCAGGAGACATATCTGGAAAAATGTTGGTAAGCTGATTCAGAGAAATTACTGCCTGTGCTCTCTCCTATGATTTTATAGTTTCAGGTTTCACATTTAGGCATTTAATCTATCTTGAGTTTATTTTCGTGTATGAGGTAAGAAAATGGTCTACTTTCATTCTTTTCCATGTAGCCATTGGTGTTTCCCAATACCATTTGTTGAAGAGACTGTCTTTTCCCCTAGCATATTCTTGTCTCTTTTGTCAAAGATTAATTGACCATATGAACATGACTTTATTTCTGTGCTCTCTATCCTGTTCTGTTGATCTGTGTGTCTCTTTTTGTGCCAATACCATACTGTTTTGATGACTACAGCTTTGTAGTATATCTTGAAATCTGGGATTGTGATAACTTTAGTTTGGTTCTTCTTCTTCCAGATTGCTTTGGCTATTCAGGGTCTTTTGTGGTTCCATACAAATTTTAGGTTTGTTCTAGCTTTGTGAAAAATGCTGTTGGTATTTTTATAGAGATTGTATTAAATCTGTAGATTGCTTTGGGTAGTATGGACATTTTAGGTCGTATAGAACAACATTTGTACTCTCAATCCATGAGCATGGACTGTCTTTCCATTTGTTTGTGTCATCTTCATTTTTTGGAGTGTAAGTCTTTCACCTCCTTGGTTAAGTTTATTTCTAGGTATTTTATTGTTTTTGGTACAATTGTTAATGGGACTGTTTTCTTGATTTCTCTTTTTGCTATTTTATTATTAGTGTATAGAAATGCAATGGATTTCTGTATACTTATTTTGTATCTTGTGACCTTAGTGAATTCACTGATCAGTCCTACTAGTTTTTTGGTGGAGTCTTTAGGGTTTTCTATATATAGTGTCATGACATTTGCAAATATTTGCAAATATTACTTCTTCCTTACCATTTTAGATGTCTTTTATTTTTTTGTCTTGTCTGATACTGTGGCTAGGACTTGAATAAGTGGTGAGAGTGGGCATCTTGTCTTGTTCCTAATCTTAGGGGAAAAGCTCTTAGTTTTTCCCCATTGAGCATGATGTTAGCTGTGGGTTTATCATATATGGCCATTATTATGTTGACATATGTACCCTTTAAACCCTTTTTTTTGAAGAAAAATTTTTTTAATGTTTTATTTTATTTTTGAGAGACAGAGAGAGACAGCATGAGTGGGGGAGGAGCAGAGAGAGAGGGAGACACAGAATCTGTAGCAGGCTCCAGGCTCCGAGCTGTCAGCACAAAGCCCAACATGGGGCTCAAACCCACAAACTGTGAAATCATGAGCTGAAGTTGGACACCTAATTGACTGAGCCTCCCAGGTGCCCCGCCCCTCTAAACCCATTTTGTTGAGGTTTTAATCCTGCATGAATGTTTTACTTTGTCAAATGCTTTTTCGGCATCTATTGAAATGATCATATGGTTTTTATCCTTTTTCTTGTTGATGTGATATATCACGTTGATTCATTTGTGAATATTGAACCACCCTTGCATTCCAGGAATAAATCCCCCTTGATCATGGTGAATGATGTTTTGTAAATGTATCAATGGATTTGGTTTGCTAATATTTTCTTTAAGAATTTTTGCATGTATGTTCATTAGCTATATTGTCCTGTAATTCTCTCTTTTTGGTAGTGTCTTTGTCTGGTTTTGGTATCAGGGTAATGCTGGCCTCATAGAATGAATTTGGAAGCTTTCCTTCCTTCTAAAGAAGGTATTAAGTCTTCTTTAAATGTTAGAATTCACTTTTGAAGCTGTTTGATCCTGGACTTTAGTTTTATGGGAGGTAGTTGATCACCAGTTCAATTTTATTGCTGTTATTTTGTCTATTCACATTTTCTATTTCTTCCTTATTCAGTTTTGGAAGGTATTGTAAGAATTTGTCTATTTTAGTTTGTGTAATTTGTTGGCACATAAGTTTTTATATTATTTTCTTAAAAAATTTTATTGAGGTTTATTTTTGAGGGAGAGAGAGACAGAGCATGAGTGGGGGAGAGGCACAGAGAGAGGGGGAGACACAGAATCCAAAGTAGACTCCAGGCTCTGAGCTATCAGCAGAGAGCCCAGCATGGGGCTCAAACTTATGAACCATGAGATCATGACCTTAGCTGAAGTCAAATGCTTAAGTGACTGAGCCACCCAGGTGCCCCTATAATATTTTCTTATAATCCTTTGTATTTCTGTGGTGTTGGTTGTTATTTCTCCTCCTTCATTTCTGATTTTGTTTATTGGAGTCCTGCCTCTCTTTCTCTCTTTTTGATGAGTCTGACTAAAGGTTTATCAATTTTGTTGATCTTTTCAAAGAACCAGCTCCTGGTTTCATTGATCTGTTCTATTGTTTTTGAGTTTCTATGTCAATTATTGCTGCTCTAATCTTTGTTATTTCATTCCTTCTACTGGTTTGGGATTTTGTTTGTTATTTTTCTAGCCCTTTGTTGTAAGGCTAGGTTTTTCTTTTAGAGTTTTTTTGCTTCTAGGAGCAAATCTGTATTGCTGTAAACCTCCCTGTCAGAATAGCTTTTGCTGCATCTCAAAGATTTTGGATTGTTGTGTTTTAATATTAATTTGTCTCCATTTATTTTTTAATTTCCTCTTTTATTTCTTGGTTGATACATTTTTGTTTAGTAGTGTGTTATTTAACCTCCATGTATTTGTGTTCTTTCTAGATTTTCTTTTGTGGTTGATTTCTAGTTTCATAGCAATGTGATCAGAAGAGATGCATGGTGTGACATGTGATCTTTTTGAATTTGTTGAGGCTTGTTTTGTAGCTTCACACGTGATCTATTTTGGAGAATGTTCCATGTGTACTTGAAAAGAATGTGTGTTTCTCTGTTTTAGGATGGAATGTTCTAAAAATATCTAATAAGCCCATCTGGTCCAATTAGACTATCCTCTCTCAGGAGGAAATTTTTAAGCATCCTGATCACTTTCTACCTTTCAACATCTGGCTATTTTGAGACATAGGTTTCTGACTTAAGTTCTGTTCTTAAATTCCTGGCCCAGTAAGCTAAAGAATATACCAATCTTCTCTCAAAGGAGAATCTCACTAGAGAATCTTTTCTAGTTCTGCTGGAGAATGAATACCTGGTCCTAATCCTTCTGTGACTGGGAAACTACTGCTTACTGTTTGTTCTCCATTTCTTTGGCTGACTCCCCTCATCTCAGAACTCTGTTTCTTTTTTAGTTTTAAGTATTTATTTAAGTTTATTTATTATTTTGAGAGAGAGAGAGAGAGAGAGAGAGTGAGTGTGAATGGGGGAGGGGCAGAGAGAGAGAGAGAGAGAGAGAGAGAGAGAGAGAAAGAGAGAAAAAGAATTACAGGCAGTCTCCACACTGGCCACCGGGCTCAAACCCACAAAACCATGAAAACATGACCTGAACTGAAACCAAGAGTAGGATGCTTAACCAACTGAGCCATCCCTCAGAACTCTGTTTCTAACCACTGACCTGGATGGGGACTTGTTGCTCCTATAAATCTTGAGTACTGTGTTTCTGAAATAGGTGGACCCTTCTCTACTCACAGAAGGCTTCCTTCTGAGCACATTCTAAGTCACTATCCTAATTCATCTCCAAACCTCTTCCTGCTTTAAATAGCTAGGCTAATAACTTATTTCAAGTAGTGACATATTACAACAATTATAGGATAATATGTAATTTAATATTAAATTCTGTATTGCAGTTCTATTTGTGTGTATATGATTTTGAAGAGTTAATTTGAATCAACATTTTTATTTACTTATTATTTATTCATTCATTATTTATGTATTGGAAGATGCTTTGGAATATATACAGAAAAAAGGAAGTAGCTTAGTGTAGTAAACAGGAACTGGGTTCTAGGGTTAGACATATTTGATCTCAATTCTGGCATTGACATAATTGGCTTTTTACTTAACTTCTTTATGCTTCTTTGTGCTTCAGTTTTCTTAGCTGAAAAATTAGGATAATAAAGCACCTAGCTCTCAAAGTTGTTTTGAGAGTTAAATGAATTAATGTATATAAAGGAGTTAGTGTTGTGTCTGGCAAAAACAAGTGTTTAAAAGGTGTTCACTATAATTTTTTTAAATAAAATATATTACTTGACCTAATTGAAACCATAATTTAATATTAGATAAGTATAGCTCAAAGCATTAGTTAAATCAGAGGTTGACAAATTCATGGGCCAAATCCTGCTATCTGTCTTTCTTTTAGAAAGAAACTTTTATTGGAAAATAGCTACACCCATTTACATATTGTCAATGGCTACAATTGCACTAAAATGGTAGAGTTTAATTGTTTCAACAGAGACCTGTTGAATTGAAAACATTTACTATCTGACACTATAAAGAAAAATTTTGCCAAGTCCTATTATAAATGATAAGAGTTGTAAAAAGTAGCATGCAAGAGTTCAAAGGTGGGAAATTATATGTGAGATCAGTAAAAAGAGGTTCATTAATACTATTGATAATGAAGTACCTTAATCTTATTGGACTAATTTCCATTAAGTAACTTTTAGAGGTAAGACTTACTTCTGGGTGGAAGGAGGTAGTTATTTCAAAGATGTCTTCTAGAATGTAAATCAGAGACAAGAGGCTTGTTTTAGTAAACAATACAGGAAATTATATTTCAATTTGAAAATTAATTGTGCTTCAGGAGGAAGCTACTGTTATAGTACGTTATAGTATATGACTGTTCTGCACTGCCAAAGTAGAGATCACCTTAGGGTATTCCTGACACCGTTACCTTTACATAATATCATCATGTGCTTATAAGTAGAGTTTCTTTAAAAATGAGTTGTGAATAGTCCACAAAAATCAAATTTAAAAAAGGTGACAAGTGTATACTGCTTCAGTTACTTTAATCATTATTTGACTACTTAAGTTGTTTTTTATATCTTCTTAAATAGAAATATTTAGTAAAATATATTTTCTAGGAATTTGTCCTTGAGTTTAAATTTTCAAAATTATTGGCATAAAGTATTTATACTATTCTGTATTAACTAGTAAATGTCTGAAGTTTCTTACTGTGTCTCACTTTTAAATCTCAATATTATCTGTGACTTTCTATTTTTCCCAATTAGTCTTGCTAGTGGTTTGGGAATTTTTATTAGATGTTTGAAAAACAAGTTTTTAGCTTCATTGATAATCTGTGTTGAATGCTTCTCATTCTTATCTCCCTAGTTTCTGTTTTTATCTTCATTGTTTTTTTCTACCTTCTTTCCCCCCTGTTCTTTTCTTAAATCTTGAATTTCTTAAATCTTAAATTTCTTAAATCTCATTAATTTCTAGACTGTTTTCTTTGTGCATAAAATGTTCATAAAATGCTATAATTTTCTTTTTAAGTCATCTTTGCTGCCTCTCACAAGTTTGGATATTAGTAATTTCATTGTCATTCATTTCAAAATAGATTTTAGTTTACATTATGATTTCTCCTTTGATCTGTGGGTTATTTAGAAATGTGTTTATTAACTTCCAAACGTACATGGGTTTTTGGTTATTTATTATTAATTTGTGATTTAATTGCACTGTGGTTGAAAATCATGCACTGTTCATATAGTCCTTTGAAGTTTTTTGTGTTTAGCTTAATGGCCCAGGAGAGTACAGTGTTTGTACGTGTTTCATATATGCTAGAAAAGAACATGCTTTCTCCGGTTTTGGGTGCAACATTCCATGTCTGTCTGTTGTTCACATTTGTTCATTTAGATGTGCTAGACCTCTACTCACTTTTTGTTGACTTGGTCTATCAAATAGTAAGTATTTAAAAATATTCCACTGTGAATTTAAATTTTCCTATTTCAACTTGACCTAATACATTTTACTTTGTATATATTGTGGTTATATTTTTATACACAACTAACTTAAAAATTATAGATTCATAATGAATTGTTTTTAATATATTTTGTGACTGATCTTTTCCCCTTTAAAAATGCAAAGTATATTTTGCTTGATATTAATGTAGCCACAACAGCTTTCTTTTGGGTCTTAGTTGCATGGTTTAACTTTCAAACTTTCTGTAACATATGTATTACATGTGCAAATACATTTATATGTCAATTGAGCCCTATTTTTTTTTGTCTTTAACTAAAGTATTTAGCCTCCTTTAATGTTATTATTAATACATTTTAATACATTTGGGTTTATAACTCTTATTTATTTGTATTTTCTCTCCTGCCCATTCTATAATTTTCTTTCCTTTTTCTTTTGTGTTGGAATTTTTTTTCCTTTTATTGGTTTATAGATTATACTTCTTTTAGTGCGTATTCTGGAAATTACAACATGCATTTTTAACTTGTCAAAGTCAAAAGTTAATCATTGCCTTCACCTTCTATCCTGACAATACAAGGTCCTTAAAACATTTAACTACATTTATGCCTCTCCTGACTTAGGTTAGTACTGTTATGTATTTTATTTCTCTGTTGGCATTTTTAAACTCCAAGACATTATTATTATTTTATTGAGTAAGTGTTTATTTAGAATTATTCCCACATGTTCCTCCATCTTTGCTATTTATTATCACACATCATTCATTCTCTGATCACTTTTCTTCTGCCACTTTCTTTTGTTCTTTAGTTTCCTTTAATGTGGTTTGCTGGGTCTAAACTGTCATTTTTGTTGGGGAGGAGATTCTCAAAATATCTTTAACTCTCTCATTTTTAAAAGATGTTTTTGGTAAGTGTAGGATTTGGTGTTGTCAATTATTTCTTTAAGCACATTATAAATACCATTTCGTTGACTTCTGTAACCACTTGCTAATTTAATTTTTTAAAAATGTTTATTTTTGAGAGAGGGAGAGAGGGAGGGGCAGAGAGAGAGAGAGGAAGACAGAGAACCCCCAGCAGGCTCCACACTGTCAGCACAAAGCCTGACATGGGGCTCAAACTCATGAAATGTGAGATTTTGACCTCGACCAAAATCAAGAGTCCAACACTTAATCAACTGAGCCACCCAGGTGCCCCACTACTTATTATTTTAAACACTTGTCAGTCTATCACCTCTTTTAAGGCAACTTGTTTTTTTGATTGTTGTCAATTGATATTTAATACTTAGTCTTCATCTTTTTTGTGTGTTTTTCAGTTTCACAGTATATAGGTATAGATTTATTTTTTTTATTTTGCTTCAGATACCCTGTGCCCCCTGAATCTATGGATTGGTCTCTATCATTATATCTGGGAAATTCTCTGGTATTGTCTCATCAGATACTGCCTCTGCTACATGTTCTCTCTCATCTCCCACTGAGATTCCAATGAAATGTATGTCAGTATTTCCATTCCATACATTCTCCATGTCCCTTAACGTATTTTTTTATTATTACTTTCTCTTCCACATTCTGGATAATTGTTTTCAACCTATCTTCCAGCTACCTGATTTTCTCTTCAGTTATGTCTGACCTATGTTTAACTCACTTTTGAGTTTTATTTATTCTTTTTAATTTTTTTAATGTTTATTTTTGAGAGAAAGAGACAGAGACAGAGCATGAATGGGGGAGGGGCAGAGAGAGAGTGAGGCACAGAAGCCAAAGCAGGCTCTAGGCTCTGAGCTGTCAGCACAGAGCTTGATGCGGGGCTTGAGCTCATGAACCACAAGATCATGACCTGAGACAAAGTTGGACACTTAACCGACTGAGTCATTCAGGTGCTCCTCATTTTTGAGTTTTAAAGTTTAGTTACTTTAAAGTTTTAGGTCTGTCAGGGACCTAAAAAACTAATTTTGGGGTGCCTGGGTGGCTCAGTCGGTTAAGTATCTGACTTTGGCTCAGGTCATGATCTCATGGTTTGTGGGTTCCAGCCCTGTGTCGGGCTCTGTGCTGACAGCTCGGAGCCTGGACCCTGCTTTGGATTCTGTGTCTCCCTCTCACGCTGCTCCTCCCCCACTCGCTCTCTGGCTCTCTCTCTCAAAAATAAATAAACATTAAAAAAACCCTAATTTCATGGTTTCCTTTTTTCTTTTTCTTTTTTTTTTTTTTTGAGGGGAGTGTGCAGTTGAGATTTTGTATTGCAACCCCTGCTGAAAGTAGGCTTGTGATTACTCACAGATGTGACTACCCTCTCCCAAATAGAGAGAAAACAATTTTACCAAGGAATGGAGAGGTAAGATAGCTCTACTTCTTGTTCATCCTTATGATAAGGGTGTAGCCCTGTGAAATACCAGCTCTTTGAGTGGGAGAATCTCTTATTAGCCTCCCCACTTTGGACGGATCCTGACTTTTGACCATCTTGTATTCTCAGACAGAATAGAAAGCCAGAGTTTACCAAATTCAGCAAACTCCTCACGTCAAAAGTGTCTTCACATAACTCTCTGAGTTGGAGGTTTTATTTAGATTTTGACTTGCTAATTCTCTATAACTTTTTCATCCGTTGATGTTTTAAGATGAATAAAAAATATATTATTCCTTTTTACCATCATATTTTGTTTCTTTGGGGGAGGGAGTGAAAGGATGACCTTAATAGCTACGCTCACCCTTCTAGAAATTTCTCTATTCTGATTGATATTTTATATTATATTTTATTCATATATAACCTGTTTTATTCTAAAATCACATAAGATAATTTTACTTAGTTTTGTTATTTTTAAGAAATTTAGTTATTTTGAAGGAGACAGAGTATGGGCAGAGTACAGGAAGGCAGAAAGAGAGGGAGAATCCCAAGTAGACTCTGCACTGTTAGTGCAGAACTCTACATGGTGCTCAAACTCACAGAACTGTGAGGTCATGACCTGAGCCAAAACCAAGAGTCAGACTTGGTTAACTGGTAAATCAGATGAACCATGCCCTTACTTAGTTTTGTTATTATGCAGAAACAGCATTTGACAAAATTCAACATCTTTTTATGTTGAAAACTCTCAATATACCGGGTATGGAAGGAATATGCATCAACATAATAAAGGTCTATATAAGTATCACACTTAACAGTAAAAAGCTGAAGGCTTTTCCTCTAAGATCAGCAACAAGACAAAGTTGCCCACTCACCACTTTTATTAAACATACCACTGGAAGTCCTAGCTAGAGTTATTAGGCAAGAAAAAGAACTAAACTCTTCCAAATCAGAAAGGAAGAAGTAAAAGTTTTTCTATTTGGCAGATGACATATTATATATAGAATACCCTAAAGACTTCACAAAAAAAAACTGTTAGAGCTAGTAAATGAATTCAGTAGAGTTGCCAGATATAAAATTAATATACAAAAATCAGTTGTGTTTTATATGCTAACAATGAACTATCACAAAAAGAAATTAAGAAAATAATGCCATTTACAATTAGATCAAAAAGAATAAAATACTTAGGTACAGATTTATGTGCATCTTACCTGACTTATTAACAGGCTTACATTTATTTTCAAACAGATTTTTAAAAATTCCCCAATTTTTTACTTGGCCTTTCTTATTTTAAAATCCCTCTGCTGTTACTCCTTTCAGAAAAGGCTACTCTGCCAGAGTGCTGTTTCCCAAGTAACAAGTAAAACGCAAGTACCAAAACCCCTGGGACTTGAAAATCCTCTTTCCCTCCCTGTGGTTCTCTCTGCAGTGGAACCTAGAAGCTTAAACCTGTATACTTTTGTTGGTTTTCTACCATAACTAGTCTTTTTTCTTTAAGTTTATTTATTTATTTTTAGAAAGGGAGAAAGAGAGCACACATGCAGGGGGAGGGACAGAGAGGGGAGAGAAAATTCCAAGCAGGCTCTGCACTGTCAGTTTAGAGCCCAGCATGGACTTGTGGCCGTGAATCATGAGATCATGACCTGAGCTGAAATCAAGAGTCAGATGCTTAATGGATTGAGCCACCCAGGTGTCCCTCTACCGTAACTAGTCTTGATAGCAGCAAATAGGAAAAGCACCCAAGGTTCTTTCAAGATTTGACTTATTTCACAATCATGGACATGGAAATTTGGTATCAAAAGCAATGAAACAAAACTAATGGAAAAATATTGGTGAAGCTGGCTATATAATCTCTTTAGTGTCAGCCATGGGTAACAGGTGAGAGAGACTTAGGGGTCCTTGGACAGAGGGTATGTGAAAACCACTTCTTAAATCCATTTCCCTATGCCTTGTCAGGACACTGTTCTCCCCATTAGTCTTCATGGATTCTCTTAAGAAATCTATTGTATCTTTATATGGGCATCTTTCTGTCTGCAAGATGATGTTTAGAAATTCCTTAACCAACTAATAATGGGAGAATTTGGGGCTAGTGATTGGGTGTGTGAGAATCTTCTGCTTATGTAGCTGTTGTAATAAGAATACAGGCTTTCAAATCAGAATGCCTGAGTTTATCCTAGGAGTTAATCATCGACTCTGTGACTTGGTTTCCTCATTTGTAAAATAGGAATAGTAAGAATATCTTTTGCAGAGTTGTTGTGAATATTAAAGTGAGTTCATACATGGAATGTACTTTGAACTAAGTCTGACACTTAGTGAGTGCCATATGAATGTTGAAAAGGAATGGAGCGTTTCAATGCACAGTGCTGGCTAAGTGAAAATACAAGCACTTCTGGGAGAGGGAACACATTAAATGTGTTCTCATGAGCAGACCAGTTTTAGGAAGTGAGGTGCAACAAGGATGGAAGGCACTAGATGCCTAAGGAGTGGGAATGAGAAAGGAGTTTAGGGCAAAGATACAGAGGTGCTGTTTTTAGCCTCATATTTAGTCCTGGGTTATTGCTTTTTTCCTTCCTACTACTCTGTCCCTCAGTTACATAGGCCTAATTCTCTTTCCTAGAAGCCATTGAGTACACAGACTGATTTTTCTTTTAACCAAGGCATACATTAAGTAAGGTTGAACATGAATTGTTATTGTGCCACAAGGGGGAAAAAACTGATTCAATTTGATTCTCAAGTGTATTCCTACATTGAATAATAATGACATTATCATTTAATTATTTAGACATTAGCTTCATTCGCATGTAGAGTCTGGGACCATTTAGAAAAAAAACTAGAAAGAACAATATTCTGTTTTTATTATAGAACCCCACTGTTAAATATCTTACAGGCTAATGTTTAATCGCATTTTTAGTCTTGCACAGTTCTTGATAATAATTAACCTGAAATAACTACTTCCATACGTGAGTTGGGGACACATTTGCTTTTGTTGTTTCCTTTCTCAGGAAGTTAAATGGTTAAAACTTGCAGATCTAAATTGTCCGTGAATAGCCATAAGAGGAAAAAGCCCATGAAATACAGAGATAGGGAGGTTTAATATGTATTTGCTAATATAAACCTGAACATTTATTAAACATTTAAAGACTATATTTAAATGAATGTTTCTTTTCACTGTCATGTGACTAGAATATTAGGTTTGAAAGCCTTATACTTTACTATGGGGAGTTTTTCCTCTTGCTTCTGATGACTAAAGACTAAATTCAAGCTTCTCATTAAACATAACTTTGGTGAGCCACGTTGTAAGTCTACAATAGGGTTTTAGATATAGTTTGTATTCCTTCTATTTCTTCTCTTTTATTGCCTCTGCCATACTTCAAACACACAGTCAATTCACTTACCTAGGAGATGATCTACTAGTTTTCCAATTAACTTGACAAAAAATAATGAAAACATGTTTTGGAAGTAAAAAATCAATGAATTAGCAAATACATGTATTTATTGTGGTAGATTGTATTGTTTTTCCAACTTGCTTTTCATCTCTTTCCCATTAGAGTACTAAACATCCCTCTCATTGCCATAAAATGTCTTCTTGTTGGTGGAGTTTACTTCCCTACCTCATTGTCAATTGGCCAAATAATTTGTTGGGCCAATAGAATGTGAGAAGTGACAGAAGGCCAGACCCAAGCAGAAGTTTTAAGAGGCATTACGTTTCTGCCAACTCTTGTGATTTTCCCACTGGCACCAGAAATCATATCCCTAATAAGTGCTACTTCTTCACATAGAATGAGAAAACATTGGAAGTAGAGCCAACACAAATAAAGGGCAGGCTCTGATTCATGACAAAAACGAGAAATAAATGTTTTTGTTGTAAACCATTGAGCTTTGGAGTTGTTTCTTACTGCAGCAAATTTGACTAATACATATGTTAAAATGAACTCTGGCATTTGTAATGAGCTAGAAACCTGGTGAAGCTATCATGTGTTATATTACACACATGTCAATGCCTCTCAGTAAGTCATATAATTTTATTATTTAGTTATTGGCCTTTGTTTTTTTTTAAATTATAAGACTTTTATTGTATTGTATTGTATTGTATTGTATTTTCAATATATGAAATTTATTGTCAAATTGGTTTCCATACAACACCCAGTGCTCATCCCAAAAGGTGCCCTCCTCAATACCCATCACCCACCCTCCCCTCTCTCCCACCCCCCATCAACCCTCAGTTTGTTCTCAGTTTTCAACAGTCTCTTATACTTTGGCTCTCTCCCACTCTAACCTCTTTTTTTTTCCTTCCCCTCCCCCATGGGTTTCTGTTAAGTTTCTCAGGATCCACATAAGAGTGAAAACATATGGTATCTGTCTTTCTCTGTATGGCTTATTTCACTTAGCATCACACTCTCCAGTTCCATTCACATTGCTACAAAGGGCCATATTTCATTCTTTCTCATTGCCACGTAGTATTCCATTGTGTATATAAACCATAATCTTTATCCATTCATCAGTTGATGGACATTTAGGCTCTTTCCATAATTTGGCTATTGTTGAGAGTGCTGCTATAAACATTGGGGTACAAGTGCCCCTATGCATCAGTACTCCTGTATTTCTTGGGTAAATTCCTAGCAGTGCTATTGCTGGGTCATAGGGTTGGTCTATTTTTAATTTTTTGAGGAACCTCCACACTGTTTTCCAGAGTGGCTGCACCAGTTTGCATTCCCACCAACAGTGTAAGAGGGTTCCCATTTCTCCACATCCTCTCCAGCATCTATAATCTCCTGATTTGTTCATTTTGGCCACTCTGACTGGCGTGAGGTGATATCTGAGTGCGGTTTTGATTTGTATTTCCCTGATGAGGAGTGACATTGAGCATCTTTTCATGTGCCTGTTGGCCATCCGGATGTCTTCTTTAGAGAAGTGTCTATTCATGTTTTCTGCCCATTTCTTCACTGGGTTATTTGGTTTCTGGGTGTGGAGTTTGGTGAGCTCTTTATAGATTTTGGATACTAGCCCTTTGTCCAATATGTCATTTGCAAATATCTTTTCCCATTCCGTTGGTTGCCTTTTAGTTTTGTTGGTTGTTTCCTTTGCTGTGCAGAAGCTTTTTATCTTCATAAGGTCCCAGTAGTTCATTTTTGCTTTTAATTCCCTTGCCTTTGGGGATGTGTCAAGTAAGAAATTGCTACGGCTGAGGTCAGAGAGGTCTTTTCCTGCTTTCTCCTCTAGGGTTTTGATGGTTTCCTGTCTCACATTCAGGTCCTTTATCCATTTTGAGTTTATTTTTGTGAGTGGTGTGAGAAAGTGGTCTAGTTTCATTCTTTTGCATGTTGCTGTCCAGTTCTCCCAGCACCATTTGTTAAAGAGACTGTCTTTTTTCCATTGGATGTTCTTTCCTGCTTTGTCAAAGATGAGTTGGCCATACGTTTGTGGGTCTAGTTCTGGGGTTTCTATTCTATTCCATTGGTCTATGTGTCTGTTTTTGTGCCAATACCATGCTGTCTTGATGATGACAGCTTTGTAGTAGAGGCTAAAGTCTGGGATTGTGATGCCTCCTGCTTTGGTCTTCTTTAAAATTACTTTGGCTATTTGGGGCCTTTTGTGGTTCCATATGAATTTTAGGATTGCTTGTTCTAGCTTCGAGAAGAATGCTGGTGCAATTTTGATTGGGATTGCATTGAATGTGTAGATAGCTTTGGGTAGTATTAACATTTTGACAATATTTATTCTTCCAATCCATGAGCACGGAATGTTTTTCCATTTCTTTATATCTTCTTCAATTTCCTTCATAAGCTTTCTATACTTTTCAGCATACAGATCTTTTACATCTTTGGTTAGATTTATCCCTAAGTATTTTATGCTTCTTGGTGCAATTGTGAATGGGATCAGTTTCTTTATTTGTCTTTCTGTTGCTTCATTATTAGTGTATAAGAATGCAACTGATTTCTGTACATTGATTTTGTATCCTGCAACTTTGCTAAATTCATGTATCAGTTGTAGCAGACTTTTGGTGGAGTCTACCGGGTTTTCCATGTATAATATCATGTCATCTGCAAAAAGTGAAAGCTTAACTTCATCTTTGCCAATTTTGATGCCTTTTATTTCCTTTTGTTGTCTGATTGCTGATGCTAGAACTTCCAACACTATGTTAAACAACAGTGGTGAGAGTGGACATCCCTGTCGTGTACCTGATCTCAGGGAAAAAGGCTTTTCATAAATGGCTTTTATGATCTTTAAGTATGTTCCTTCTATTCCAACTTTCTCAAGGGTTTTTATTAAGAAACGTTGCTGAATTTTGTCAAATGCCTTTTCTGCATCGATAAGAGGATCATATGGTTCTATTCTTTTATTAATGTGATGTATCACGTTGATTGATTTGCGAATGTTGAACCAGCCCTGCATCCCAGAAATGAATCCCACTTGATCATGGTGAATAATTCTTTTATATGCTGTTGAATTCGATTTGCTAGTATCTTATTGAGAATTTTTGCATCCATATTCATCAGGGATATTGGCCTGTAGTTCTCTTTTTTTACTGGGTCTCTGTCTGGTTTAGGAATCAAAGTAATACTGGCTTCATAGAATCAGTCTGGAAGTTTTCCTTCCCTTTCTATTTTTTGGAATAGCTTGAGAAGGATAGGTATTATTTCTGCTTTAAATGTCTGGTAGGACTCCCCTGGGAAGCCATCTGGTCCTGCACTCTTATTTGTTGGGAGATTTTTGATGACTGATTCAATTTCTTCGCTGGTTATGGGTCTGTTCAAGCTTTCTATTTCTTCCTGATTGAGTTTTGGAAGCGTGTGGGTGTTTAGAAATTGGTCCATTTCTTCCAGGTTGTCCAGTTTGTTGGCATATAATTTTTCACAGTATTCCCTGATAATTGCTTGTATCTCTCAGGGATTGGTTTTAATAATTTCATTTTCATTCATGATTTTATCTATTTGGGTCATCTCCCTTTTCTTTTTGAGAAGCCTGGCTAGAGGTTTATCAGTCTTGTTTATTTTTTCAAAAAACCAACTCTTGGTTTCGTTGATCTACTCTACAGTTTTTTTAGATTCTATATTGTTTATTTCTGCTCTGATCTTTATTATTTCTCTCTTTCTGCTGGGTTTGGGGTGTCTTCTCTGTTCTGCTTCTATTTCCTTTGGTGTGCTGTTAGATTTTGTATTTGGGATTTTTCTTGTTTCTTGAGATAGGCCTGGATTGCAATGTATTTTCCTCTCAGGACTGCCTTCGCTGCATCCCAGAGCGTTTGGATTGTTGTATTTTCATTTTTGTTTGTTTCCATATATTTTTTAATTTCCTCTGTAATTGCCTGGTTGACCCACTCATTCGTTAGTAGGGTGTTCTTTAACCTCCATGCTTTTGGAGGTTTTCTAGACTTTTTCCTGTGGTTGATTTCAAGCTTCATAGCATTGTGGTCTAAAGTATGCATGGTATGATTTCAATTCTTGTAAACTTATGAAGGGCTGTTTTGTGACCCAGTATGTGATCTATCTTGGAGAATGTTCCATGTGCACTTGAGAAGAAAGTATATTCTGTTGCTTTGGGATGCTGAGTTCTAAATATGTCAGTCAAGTGCATCTGATCCAATGTATCATTCAGGGCCCTTGTTTCTTTATTGACCGTGTGTCTAGATGATCTATCCATTTCTGTAAGTGGAGTGTTAGGGTCCCCTGCAATTACCACATTCTTATCAATAAGGTTGCTTATGTTTGTGAGTAATTGTTTTATATATTTGGGGGCTCCGGTATTCGGCGCATAGACATTTATAATTGTTAGCTCTTCCTGGTGGATAGACCCTGTGATTATTATATAATGCCCTTCTTCATCTCTTGTTACAGCCTTTAATTTAAAGTCTAGTTTGTCTGATACAAGTATGGCTACTCCAGCTTTCTTTTGACTACCAGTGGCATGATAAATAGTTCTCCATCCCCTCACTCTCAATCTGAAGGTGTCTTCAGGTCTAAAATGAGTCTCTTGTAGACAGCAAATAGATGGGTCTTGTTTTTTTATCCATTCTGATACCCTATGTCTTTTGGTTGGCGCATTTAGTCCATTTACATTCAGTGTAATTATAGAAAGATATGGGTTTAGAGTCATTGTGATGTCCGTAGGTTTCATGCTTGTAGCGATGTCTATGGTACTTTGTCTCACAGGATCCCCCTTGGGATCTCTTGTAGGGCTGGTTTAGTGGTGATGAATTCCTTCAGTTTTTGTTTGTTTGGGAAGACCTTTATCTCTCCTTCTATTCTAAATGACAGACTTGCTGGATAAAGGATTCTTGGCTGGGGCGCCTGGGTGGCTCAGTCAGTTAAGCCTCCGACTTCAGCTCAGGTCACGATCTCACAGTCCGTGGGTTCGAGCCCCGCGTCGGCTCTGGGCTGATGGCTCAGAGCCTGGAGCCTGCTTCCGATTCTGTGTCTCCCTCTCTCTCTGCCCCTCCCCCTTTCATGCTCTGTCTCTCTCTGTCTCAAAAATAAATAAACGTTAAAAAAATTAAAAAAAAAAAAGGATTCTCGGCTGCATATTTTTTTTTCTGTTCATCACATTGAAGATCTCCTGCCATTCCTTTCTGGCCTGCCAAGTTTCAGTAGAGAGATCGGTCACGAGTCTTATAGGTCTCCCTTTATATGTTAGAGCACGTTTATCTCTAGCTGCTTTCAGAATTTTCTCTTTATCCTTGTATTTTTGCCAGTTTCACTATGATATGTCGTGCAGAAGATCGATTCAAGTTACGTCTGAAGGGAGTTCTCTGTGCCTCTTGGATTTCAATGCCTTTCTCCTTCCCCAGATCAGGGAAGTTCTCAGCTATTATTTCTTCAAGTACACCTTCAGCACCTTTCCCTCTCTCTTCCTCCTCTTGAATACCAATTATGCATAGATTATTTCTCTTTAGTGCATCACTTAGTTCTCTAATTTCCCCCTCATACTCCTGGATTTTTTTATCTCTCTTTTTCTCAGCTTCTTCTTTTTCCATAATTTTATCTTCTAGTTCACCTATTCTCTCCTCTGCCTCTTCAATCCGAGCTGTGGTTGTCTCCATTTTATTTTGCAGCTCATTAATAGCATTTTTTAGCTCCTCCTGGCTGTTCCTGAGTCCCTTGATCTCTGTAGCAATAGATTCTCTGCTGTCCTTTATACTGTTTTCAAGCCCAGTGATTAAGTTTATGACTATTATTCTAAATTCACTTTCTGTTATATTGTTTAAATCCTTTTTGATCAGTTCATTAGCTGTCGTTATTTCCTGGACGTTTTTTTAAGGGGAATTCTTCCGTTTCGTCATTTTGGATAGTCCCTGGAGTGGTGTGGGACTGCGGGGCACGTCCCCTGTGCTGTCTTGAATAACTTGCGTTGGTGGGCGGGACCGCAGTCAGACCTGATGTCTGCCCCCAGCCCACTGCTGGGGCCACAGTCAGACTGGTGTGTGCCTTCTCTTTCCCTTTCCTAGGGGTGGGATTCACTGTGGGGTGGTGTGGCCTGTCTGGCCTACTTGCACACTGCCAGGCTTGTGGTGCTGGGGATCTGGCATATTAGCTGGGGTGGATCGGCAAGGTGCACAGGGGTGGGAGGGGCAGGCTCAGGTCGCTTATCCTTCGGAGATCCGTTTCGGGAGTGGCCCTGTGGCACCGGGAGGGAGTCTGACCCGCTGCCGGAGGTATGGATCCACAGAAGCACAGCATTGGGCCGTGCAAGCAAGTTCCCTGGCAGGAACTGGTTCCCTTTGGGATTTTGGCTGGGGGATGGGTGAGGGAGATGGCGGTGGCGAGCGCCTTTGTTCCCCACCAAGCTGCGCTCTGTCATCTGGGGCTCAACGACAACTCTCCCTCCCATTGTCCTCCAGCCCTCCCGCTCTCTGAGCAGAGTTGTTAATTTATAACCTTCCAGATGTTAAGTCCTGCTTGTTCTCCGAACACAATCCGTCTGGCCCCTCCGCTTTTGCCAGCCAGAGTTGGGAGCTCTGCTTTGCCGGCGGGCCGCCCCTCCACCCCAGCTCCCTGCCGCCAGTCCATGTAGCGCTCTCTGCCCTTCCTACCCTCTTCCGTGGACCTCTCGTCTATGCTTGGCTCCAGAGAATCCGTTCTGCCAGTCTTCTGGTGATTTTCTGGGTTATTTAGGCAGGTGTGGGTGGAATCTAAGTGATCCACAGGATGTGGTGGGCTCAGCATCCTCCTACACCGCCATCTTCACAGAAGCCAGTTATTGGCCTTTGAAAGCAGACCACTAAAAATGAAGTGCTATTCTTTTTAATAGCTAGATATAAATGAGAGTTTATGGTTGTAAGGCTGCAGATTTTACCAACATACTATCTAAACCAAAATTACATAAACTATGCACGGGGTGAAAATAATTTTATTTTGTGTATAATATAATTACATTCAAATTGTTATATTGGGGGGGGAATGTTCTTAGTTTTCTTGGTGTGCATTCTTTTCCTATTTCCAATTTTTTATAGAATTTTTTAATGTACTTACAGAACTATTTTTTAATCGTTAATTAATTTATTTTTAATTTACATCCAAGTTAGTTAGCATATAGTGCAACAATGATTTCAGGAGTAGATTCTTTAATGTCCCTTATCCATTTAGCCCACCCCCCCATCACTTCCCCTCCAGTAACCCTCTGTTTGTTCTCTGTATTTAAGAGTCTCTTTTGTTTTGTCCCCCTCCCTGTGTTTATATTATTTTTGCTTCCCTTCCCTTATGTTCATCTGTTTTGTATCTGAAAGTCCTCATATGAGTGAAGTCATATGATGTTTTTCTTTCTCTGACTGATTAATTTCACTTAGCATAATACCCTCTAGTTCCATCCACATAGTTGCAAATTGCAAGATTTTCTTCTTTTTGATTGCCAAGTAATACTCCATTGTATATATATACCACATCTTCTTTATCCATTCATCCTTTGATGGACATTTGGGCTCTTTCCATTCTTCGGCGATTGTTGGTAGTGCTGCCATAAACATTGGGGTACACGTGCCCCTTCGAAACAGCATACCTGTATCCCTTGGATAAATACCTAGTAGTGCAATAGCTGGGTCACAGGGTAGTTCTATTTTTACTTTTTTGAGGAACCTCCACACTGTTTTCCAGAGTGGCTGCACCAGCTTGCATTCCCACCAACAATGCAAAAGAGATACTCTTTCTCCACATCCTCACCAACATCTGTTGTTGCCTGAGTTGTTAATGTTAGCCATTCTGACAAGTGTGAGGTGGTATCTCACTGTAGTTTTGATTTATATTTCCCTGATGATGAGTGAAGTTGAGCATTTTTTCATGTGTCGGCCATCTGGATGTCTTCTTTGGAGAAGTGTGAATTCATGTCTTTTGCCCATTTCTTCACTGGATTATTTGCTTTTTGGTTGTTGAGTTTAATAAGTTATTTATAGATTTTGGATACTAACCCTTTATCTGATATGTCGTTTGCAAATATCTTCTCCAATTCTGTCGGTTGCCTTTTAGTTTGCTGATTGTTTCCTTTGCTCTGTGGAAGCTTTTTATTTTGATGAGGTCCCAATAGTTCATTTTTGGTTTTGTTTCCCTTGCCGCCGGAGATGTGTTGAGTAAGAAGTTGCTGTGGCCAAGGTCAAAGAGGTTTTTGCCTGCTTTCTCCTCAAGGATTTTGATTGCTTCCTGTCTTACATTTAGGTCTTTCATCAATTTTAAGTTTATTTTTGTGTATGGTGTAAGAAAGTGGTCTAGGTTCTTTTTCCTGCATGTCGCTGTCCAGTTTTCCCAACACCACTTGCTGAAGACACTGTCTTTATTCCATTGGGTATTCTTTCCTGCTTTGCCAAAGATTAGTTGGCCATACATTTGTCGGTCCATTTCTGGGTTCTCTAATCTGTTCCATTGATCTGAGTGTCTGTTTTTGTGCCAGTACCATACCGTCTTGATGATTACAGCTTTGAAGTCCGGAATTGTGATGCTTCCTGCTTTGGTTTTCTTTTTCAAGATTGCTTAGTCTATTCGGGGTTTTTCTTGTTCCATACAAATTTTAGAATTGTTTGTTCCAGCTCTGTGAAGGATGCTGGTTTTATTTTGATAGGGATGGCATTGAATATGTAGATTGCTTTGGGGAGTATCAACATTTTCACAATATTTGTTCTTCCCATCCAGGAGCATGGAATATTTTTCCATTTTTTGGTGTCTTCTTCAATTTCTTTCATAAGCTTTCTATAGTTTTCAGTGTATAGATTTTTCACCTCTTTGGTTAGATTTATTTCTTGGTATTTTATGGGTTTTGGTGCAATTGTAAATGGGATCGATTCTGTGATTTCTCTTTCTGCTGCTTCATTGTTGGTGAATAGGAGTGCAGCGAATTTCTTTTCTTTTTTTCCTTTTTTTTTTTTTTGGAATGCAACCGATTTCTGTGCATTGATTTTATATCCTGTGACTTGCTGATTTCATGGATCAGTTCTAGCAGTTTTTTGGTGGAATCTTTTGGGTTTCCATATACAGTATCATGTCATCTGTGAAGAGTGAAAATTTGACGACCTCCTTGCCAATTGGGATGCCTTTTATTTCTTTGTGTTGTTTGATTGCTGAGGATAAGACTTCCAATACTATGTTGGACAACAGTGGTGAGACTGGACATCCCTGTCCTGTTCCTGACCTTAGGGTGAAAGCTCTCAGTTTTTCCCCACTGAGGATTATATTAGCGTTGCGTCTTTCATATATGGCTTTTATGATCTTGAGGTATGCTCATTCTATCCCTACTTTCTTGAGGGTTTTTATCAAGAAAGGATGCTGTATTTTGTCAAATGCTTTCTCTGAGTCTATTAAGAGAATCGTGTCGTTCTTGTCCTTTCTTTTATTGATGTGATTAATCACATTGATTGTTTTACAGGTATTGAACCAGGCCTGCATTCCAGGTGAAAATCCCACTTGGTCATGATGAATAATTTTTTTAGTGTATTATTGGATCCGGTTGGCTAATATCTTGTTGAGGATTTTGCATCCATGTTCATCAGAGAAATTGGTCTGTTGTTCTCCTTTTTAGTGGAGTCTTTGTCTGGTTTTGGAACCAAGGTAATGTTGGCTTCATAGAAAGAGTTGGGATATTTTCCTTCCATTTCTATTTTTTGTAACAGCTTCAAGAGAGTAGGCATTAACTGTTCCTTAAATGTTTGGTATAATTCCCCTGGAAAGCCATCTGGCCCTGGACTCTTGTGTTTTGGGAGATTTCTTGATTGCTAATTTGATTTCTTTACTGGCTATGGGTCTGTTCAAATTTTCTGTTTCTTCCTGTTTCAGTTTTGGTAGTTTATATGTTTCTAGGAATTTGTCTACTTCTTCCAGATTGCCCATTTTATTGGCAAATAATTGCTCACAGTGTTCTTTTATTATTGTTTTTATTTTTGCTGTGTTGGTTGTGATCTCTCCTTTTTCATTCTTGATCTTATTTATTTGGGTCCTTTTCCTTTTGATCAAACTGGCTAGGTGTTTATCAGTTTTGTTAATTCATTCAAAGAACCAGCTTCTAGTTTCATTGATCCATTCAATTTTTTTGGTTTTTGTTTTATTTTGTTTGGTTTGGTTTTGATAGCATTGATTTCTGCTCTAATCTTTATTATTTCCTGTCTTCTGCTGGTTGTGGGATTTATTTGCTGTCCTTTTTCCAGCTCTTTAAGGTGTAACATTAGGTTGTGTATCTGAGACCTTTCTTCCTTCTTTAGGAAGGCCTGGATTGCTATATGCTTTGCTCTTATGACCAACTTTGCTGCATCCCAGAGGTTTTGGGCTGTGGTGTTATCATTTTCATTGGTTTCCATGTACTTTTCAATTTCCTCTTTAACTCCTTTGTAAAGCCATTCATTCTTTAGTAGGATGTTCTTTAGTCTCCAAGTATTTGTTATCTTTCCAAAATTTTTCTTGTGGTTGATTTTGAGTTTCATAGTGTTCTGTTCTGAAAATATGCACAGCATGATCTTGTTCTTTTTGTACTTGTTGAGGGCTGATTTGTGTCCCAGTATGTGGTCTTTTCTGGAGATCATTCTATATGCACTGGAGAAGATTGTACATTCCGCTGCTTTAGGATGAAATGTTCTGAATATACTTGTTAAGTCCATCTGGTCCAATGTGTCATTCGAAGCCATTGTTTCCTTGTTGATTTTATGTTTATATGATTTGTCCAATGTTGTAAGTGGGGTGTTGAAGTCCGCTGCTATTATGGTATTACTGTCAATGAGTTTCTTTATATTTGTGATGAATTGATTTACATATTTGTGTGCTTTCACATTTGGAGCATAAATGCTTACAATTGTTAGGTTTCCTTGGTGAATAGACCCCTTAATTATATAATGCCCTTCTTCATCTCTTGTTACAGTGTTTATTTTAAGGTCTAGATTGTCTGCTATAAGTATGGCTACTCTGGCTTTCTTTTGTCGACCATTAGCATGATAGATGGTTCTCCATGCCCTTATTGTAAATCTGAAGGTTTCTTTAGGTCTGAAGTGGTCTCTTGTAAACAGCATATAGATGGATCTGGTTTTCTTATCCATCCCGTTACCCTATGTCTTTTGATTGGAGCATTTAGTCCCTTGACATTTAGAGTAAGTACTGAAAAAGTTTATTGCTGTTATGTTTCTTGTAGAGTTGGAGTTTCTGGTGATGTTCTCTGGTCCTTTCTAGTCTTTGTTGCTTTTGGTCTTTTTTTTGTGTGTCTTTTCTCCTCTCAGAGAGTCCCCCTTAAAATTTCTTGCAAGGCTGGTTTAGTGGTCACAAATTCCTTTAATTTTCATTTATCTGGGAAACATTTAATCTCTCCTTCTATTTTGAATGATAGCCTTGCTGGATAAAGAATTCTTGGCTGAATATTTTTTCTAGTTTAGCACATTGAATATGTCCTGCCACCCCTCTCTGGCCTGCCAAGTTTCTGTAGATAGGTCTGCTGCAAACCTGATCTGTCTTCCCTTGTAGACTAAGGACTTTTTTTCCCTTGCAGCTTTCATGATTATTTCCTTGCCTCAGTATTTTGTGAATTTGACTATGATATGCCTTGTTGATGTTTGGTTTTTGTTGAATCTAGTTGGAGTCCACTGTGCTTTGTGGATTTTGATGTCTGTATCTTTCCATGTTAGGAAAGTTCTCTGTTATGATTTGCTCACTTAACCCTTCTACCCGTTTTTCTCTCTCTTCCTCTTCTGGGACCCCTATGATTCTGATGTTGTTCCTTTTTAATGAGTCACTGATTTCTCTAATTCTTAAATTGTCCTCTTTTGCCTTAGTCTCTCTCTTTATTCTGCTTCATTATTCTCCATAAGTTTGTCCTCTGTATTGCCGATTTGCTGCTCTGGCTCATCCATTCTTGCTGCCTTGGCATCCATTCGAGATTGCAGCTCAGTAATAGCATTTTTTATTTCATTCCGACTAGCTTTTGTTCTTTTATCTCCACAAAAAGGGATTCTAATCTATTTTCAACCCCAGCTAGTATTCTTATTATTGTGATTCTAAATTCTGGTTCAGACATCTTGCTTATATCTGTGTTGACTAAGTCCCTGGCTTTCATTTCTTTTTGCTCTTTCTTTTGGGGTGAAATCCTTCATTTTGTCATTTTGAAGGAAGAAAAGAAATTAATAAGGTAAAAAAAATTAAAATTAAAAACAACGCCTGCACACAAAAAAATCAAATAAATTATGTTACATCCTAGGTGTATTTTGGTCTGGGTATTGAATGGAGCTTGACTGATTAGAGAAAAAACGGAAAAAAGAAAAAAGAAAATGTTTAAAAATTTGAAGACATGAATATAATGCAATAGAATAAAATGAAATGATGGAAGTAAAATAGAATTTTAAAAATTTACAACAAAGTAAAAAAATAGGAGAAAAAAATTAAAAATATTTTTAATAAAAATTGAAAGCAAAAATAATTTTTTTCTCTTTCTGTATTCAAGAAAAGGAAAAGAAATGAAAAAAAACAAGAAAATTGAATAGATGGACCAGTGAACAGACTGAAATATGAAATATGATTGAAATTACATTATTTTCCCCTAGAAGTCAAACTACGAAACACATTATAGTCTGTAAACTCAATAGGCGGAGAGACTTGTGGTGTTCCTGAAGAGTGAGGTTGGCCCAGTTGGCTGCAGTTTGTGTAATGGCTCCATTGTCCACTAGATGACGCTGCTTAGCTTACTGGAGTGGATTGTTGTGGCACCTGTAGGTGTGTATATGCATGTGCGAGAGGGGTGAAAATGGCGTCACCCAGCTACCCAGTCTCTAGTATGGAACTCTCTTCTCCCTGATCAGCAACCACACACCTGTCCTTTGTCTCCAGCTTCCATCCATTCCCTGCTTTTACACTGTCTGTGACCAAGCTGTCAGATTGCTGGGTGACACCTACCCCCTGAGTTCTACATCAGATGTGGCTGTGTTTCCCAACCCCTCACTTCTGAGGGACTACAGATTTGACCCATTCTGACCCTCTGCAAGAGGGTGTCACTGAGCAATGGTGCCAGCCACACCCAGGAACATTTGTGGGACCATGCTGGTGCTGATGCCCAGAGAATGCGGCTGGGTGCCAGCCTGCCCCAGTAAAAGTTCATGTGATCATGTATTAGCAGTGTTTCAGGGATTGTAGAAAATCACAACACACATCTGTCACCAGGCTTTACTCTTAATGATCTTGTTCCAGCACCAGTGAATGTGATTGTTCTCTGGTTTCTGCTGGGACCGGGTAGCTGCACAGCCTCTACCAAATGCCCTTCCAGCAGGGGAACCGCCTCTCCCCATGTGGCCTGAGGATCCTGGGACCTCACTCTGCTTTTGGAGATTTGCCCTTCCCACCAGAGCACCGCCAGGTACTGAGCTGCGGAGTTTTATACTCTGTACTCCCCCTGTTTATAGAGTTTTAATGGAATTTAAGCCCTCCCCTTTCTCCTTTCTCCTTTCTCCCTTTTTAGTTCAGTCCCTGTGGTTGTTTCCACTTTTCCACTTTCCCTCCACCTGCTTTTTTTGGGGGAGGGTGTGCTTTTCCCGTGCTCTTCCCCCATCTCCGTCCTTTCTCCGCAAGCAAAAACAACTTCCTGCCCTCTGCATCTTCTCTCTCCCCTAGTTCACCACTCTGCGCTGTGTACCTGCTGAGTTCTGTGGTTCAGTTTGTGCAGATTGTTGTGTTAATCCTCAAATCAGTTTTCTAGATGTGCAGGATGGTTTAGTATTGATCTGGCTGTATTTCATGGACACCAGATGCAAAATAGCTTCCATGCTGTTCCGCCATCTTGCCTCCTCCCCCTGAGGACTATTTTTTAATAAAAACTTAGATTAAAAGAAAAGAAGATGTTGCCGTGTATATAAAATGAGTAAAAGCACACAACACATTGTCCTTTCTTTTGCATATATGAGAGTTTCTATTGTCAGTAGGATTAAGTATTTTGAGGCATGTGTTTTGGGATTCTTAGGGTATACATTCTCACCTTGATATGATAGAGTGGCTTCGACTTTCACTTGAGGGACATATTTTTATGCATCAAAGGGTTGTGAGATTACTTATTCCATGTTAATTGTTTTCCCCTATTTTTTATTGAAACTGTGTCATTGGGTTACTATTTTTAGATTATTACCTCAAAGAAGGCATACAGTGATATCTTTATGAACACCTGTAACCCATAACATTATAGTAGCTGAATATTGATTCTTGGATTGAAACTCAAGAGTCATTCCTAGAAGAGAGTGTAAACGTTCCCTGTACTTTAGGTTCTATCATAAATCAACTCTACCTCTTCTTTGAAGCCTCCCTGATCACACCTGCCAGCACCAGTTTTTCCATTATGCTACTTGTCCATAATGTACACAGGTCCCATTGAATAGCGGTGTTTTGAGGGTGAGGAATGGCACCACACAGGACCTTCATGTTCACTGACTACCGTCTGTCGGAGAAGAAGAGTATGCCTTGATGAATAAAGTCAATCATGTGGAGTTTAGTATGAGAGGTATCAGCTGGCTTTTATTATATTTTCATTAACTCTTATCCCTCTCTTAGTAAAGTAAACTCCTTGAGCACAGTCATCATGTCCCTCTATTATTTTTTTCCCACAGCACTAGGTACACAGTTATGGCTCAGCAAGTGTTCACCAAATGTAATGTAATTGAATTCAATAAATAGAAAGTTAACAAAGACTTGTTTGAGTCAGGCTTCACTCATTTGGAATTGAAGCACAAATCCACAGTCACTCAGGCCTCATCCCCTCAGTATTTGGGACAATTTGTACTACCAAAATCTATGCATGACAGATGAGCCACTGAACTCATTCTTATTTTGTGAACAAATTTTAAGTAGTTGAGGAAAGAGAAGGATTTAGGCATTTTGTTATTTATTTACAGTAATATAGTGTGTACTTGTAGTTGACCTGAGATATGCAAGCACTCCCATTGGTGTTGAGTATTGTGGCCATTATCACCCCATTCTGCCACACAGATGTTTTCTATTATCATAGTACCTGGGTTGCAGGTGTTGTGATGTGTATTTATAGCATACACCCAGAACTACAGCGCCTGGCTGGCTCAGTTGTTGGGGCGTGTGACTCTTAATCTTGGGGTTGTGAGTTCAGGCCTCAAGTTGTGTATAGAGATTTAAAAAAAAAAACACTACAGGAGGCTGTTGGAATCAGTGGTCATTCGGGCAGCACATGGTGTCTTCTACCAGATAGATATGAGTTTGAATCTCGTTTTTAGTACTATGCTTATTAGTTGAGCAGTTCAGATAAATCACACAAACTATCTCAATTTCAGTTGCCTCATTTATCAAATGGGAAGAAATGCCTACTTCACGGCCTTCTGGAATGTTAGGGATCAGGTGATGAGTTGCCTACCATAGTGACTGACACAGGGCTGGACTATAGTACATGTTAACCTTTGTTGTTATTCATACCTTCCATCCTTAACACAATGGCTAATATATCATAAGTACTAAATCAAGTTAACTTCAGTAAATGGACTCTGTTGGGCTCATTAACCAATTTCTGTTGTGATGACGGGAAAAGGAAGGTCTATAAAACCAGGGAGAGTTTTTATGAATTAGAAGAGGTGAAAAAGTCTTTGTCTTTATGGTTATGTAGTATAATTTGTGTCCATAGTTTATTAAGTATCTAATATCTGATTAGCACCGAGAGCACTTTTTCATGTACCACAGAGGATTTAAAACTGGTATGGATAGAACTGATGTTGAACATTGGAAATAATTTACCACCCCTAATGTGGAGTTAGAGACATAGTGGACAAGCTTCTGAACCAGAATTACCTTTTATCATGGTATCTGAAAAAATACTCTCAGAAACCCATCACTGTATTGTTAATTACTACTTACCGTGACAATGACATGCATTTGTGTAGCAATTTAGAGTTAACAAAGCGTTTTAACAAATACTTTATTTTATTATTTTTATACCAACCCAATGAAGTGGGAAGAAATTGTTATCCTTATTTTGTAGATGATTGTATAATTGGAAATATATGAAGCCAGGAAACCTCACTCCTACTACAGAGCTCTTTCCTCTATGAACTTACTATAAGTCTTCTACTAATAGGAGAGATCTAAAGAAGAAGATAGAACTTGTTGTTGAGATAGCTGAGAACCAAGTCCCCAAAGATTGTAGGCCAGTGGCTTTGAAATGTCAGGGTCTGGGAGGGAAGAGAGTACTCTAAAGCAGGTTCTTCAGCCTTAACACATTGATATTTTGACTGAATGACTTTTTGTCGTAGGGACTGTACTGTGTGTTATAGGATATTTAGCAGCATTATTTGCCTTTACCCAATAACACCCCCTCCATTGGGACAGTAGAAAATGTCCCCATACATTACCAAATATCCCTTGTGTGTGGGGGCAAAATCAACCTGGTTGAGAACCAGTACTCCAGAGAAAAGACAAAAAACTAAACTTCACCTATTTTAGTTTTCATCATGACTAGATCTAAGCAGAAGTCAGAGTCCCTGAACCAAACACTATTATTTTTCACAGATACAGGTGCAACCTTGTTTCTCAGGAATAATTCAGTTGGTGCTGAAAGATAGAGAAAACAGTAGGGATGGTGAGACACTTGTCTTCCAGGAGAAGATATGGCTGGTCTCATGGAAATCTGCTAGTATTCCAGGGCATAAGTCCAAGTAAGACTGTTCAGTGAAACATACAGAGGGAGCAGAAGGGGGAATTATCCATCTGAAATGTATCCGGTGTGTACTAAACACACATTTTCTTTCTTGTGATATGTAATATAATAACCATGGGTGGTGCCATATGTGTTTCTGACTCCGTAACACCTTGGAGCCTTTCTCACCATCAGAACCACCCTGCTTTAATATTTAAAAGGGTGAATTGGGGTAGTATACAAGGGTATGAGTCTGGAAACCTAAGATTTCACACTTTTTCAGGCACTAGCCACTAGCATGTAACCTCAGGCAAGGTGCTTCATCTCTCTGGATCTAAGCTTCTATATCTGAAAATGAGATTAATTCCATCTCCAAGCTTTAAAATTGCATGGTTTTCTTTCTTTTATGACCACAACTAAGTCACTACTGTTACTGACTCCTAGTATGAATGTATGATTATACTGCCATGCACATCACCAGAAGTAATATGGTAATATTGGTGGTATCATTCTTGTAAAGTTAAAAAAAATGTTCTAATGAAGCAGATTAAGGCTACTTACAATATATGCATCCTTGGGCTCAGGAGGACTAGGGAGGAAATGATCTACTTGGATATGAGAAATGAAGTAGCCAGGGCATTGAAATCCATAACTCACCATGGTTAATGAATCTTCCTCTCCCTAACCCAATACCCCAGGCAAAAGATAGGCATTGGTACCTATTAAATAAGAACTAGGAGAAAAGGAATTACAGTCAAAACCCTCTTAAGACATTTTCAAAGGAGCAGCCATTAAAACTTCTAAACCAGGAAATCATCCTTGGAGAGAAATGGAAAATCACAGGTACGGTGCCATGCAAATGTGGCCATTTAATAAATACTATTGGATAAGGAGGATGATAAGAATAAATGCATGCTAGAGGCAAAAGTGGGAAGCAAGAACCTTTTAAGGGGTGGTTAATTTTTTTTTTCACAAACTCAGTTTCTACTAGTGGAAATGTCATAGGACCTGGAGATGGAGATTCTTAATGGACTGATTTCTCTCACCCTAGATTTAGGCTTTGGTGATCATTGTAGCCACATAGATGTAAGGGGCACTTTTTCCATTTGGGGGATGGGAGGGAAGGATCATCACTTTCATATTCAGATGTGCTCTTTGAAATGGAAAGGCCCTAGACTTCCTTTTCCTGATATATCATTATTTTCCCAATGGATGCCAGCCCCTGCACTTCCCTGTGCAGTAGCAACGATGAAGACATGCAGCAACTGAATCATGATTTAATTGGATTATTGAGCAATTAAGGAAGCAGTGGGAGATTGTGCCACAAGAGAAAGTTAGCCTTTAAAGTAAATATTGTAGTAATGCCAGAGTCATCTATCAAGAGAATTTGGAATTGGTGAAATTTCTTTGGGGACCCTTACTACCCTCTCCAGGGAAGCATATATATGGGTGTACATTTGTATCTCTGCCATGTCTTGCTCTACTGCTCAGCAGGTTCTCATTTGCTTCCTCCAGACCAAAGTCCCATTAGTCACTGCTTGTATCTTCATATTTAGGAACTCCAGACATCCAGTCAAGATATGATGATCTAAGAACAATAAAGGCAAAGTATCCACACCATTTCTTCACTTTAAATAAAATGGAGGAGCAGAGATAGGTTAATTGGAATATATCTGTCATAGGCTGGCTTCCTGGAAAGCAGATTCTGAGACAGAGGTTACCATGGAGGAGGTTCATTAGTCAGTGCTGTTGAGAGCCCCACCTGTGGAACGGAAGGGAAGAAAAGTCTCAACATGTTCCTCAGCCAATCCCATGATGAAGCTGAGGCAGCCCTTCAGAATTGTCCCAAAGGAGAGCAAGGAGGCTGGACCTTTATACTTTAGGTTGACCAGTTACTGGAGTGGGTATCTCTGGAAAGGGGCATGACCTTGAACAAAGTGCAAGGAAACTCTCTTCAGCTGAGACAATTAATAAAAACTACATTCCCAATAACTAGGGAATTAAATTTTTTAGTCCTGTAGTGGTATCTAGGTGGTACATCATAGTGACTACTACTAACTGCCATTCAGGAAAAGGAACAATACAACAGTGTCATTGGTTGGTACTAGCACTTGGAATCCTGGGAACTTTGTTTTCCCTGTTAGAAGGGAAGTTTTCTGATGAGATCTCTGGAAGGAACTTCTTCCCATTTTTCTCCATGGTTCTGCCCTTTAGGGAAGTTTTGCCTTGTTTATTATCTTCCATGTGTGTATCTGAAGTGGGTGCGTGGTGTGGAATCTTCCCTCCTTAGGGCTGTGCACATTTTAGACATCTTCTGTTTCTGAAAATTTGGGGGCAAAAGTGTCATTTTATATCCTGAGCAGTGACTTTGAAAATCTAGGTCAACGGTTTCTTTGACAATGCAGATGATTTAAAAATTTAGTAGACCTCTGATCTATTTGTTTCCAGTCAGTTCCGTGTGATAAAAATCACACCCTAATTTATTTTCTGAACACCATCCCCAAATATGCTTTGTTTATTTCCTTCTTTACTTCTGTGCATCTCTTGTCTCTCAATTTAATGATGGTTACCTTGAAAACATCTGGATTTGCCCAAAGGCTAGATATTAGGAGTTTTTACTTGTCAAAAGTTTTATCAATCTTACTTTTATACTTCTTGGGGTCTAGAAGAAGTCATTTTGTCTAAAGCATTAAAATATTGAATTTTTTTCTCTGTTTTGGGACAAGTTTCTTATGAGCTTATCACTTTCTTGAAATACCTTGCCTTGAAATACCTTGAAATACAGCTGACAGTAGCCAACACTCACTATCACTATGTTTCCTTCCAGCCCCCTCCCCCCCCCCCCCCCCCCCCCCCGCCGAAGAGTCAGCTCAGTAGTCAGGGACATGGTCTCCTTCTCACATTAATTCAAGTAACATTTTTACCAATGAGTTTACCACTGCATGATAGAGGTCAACAGTTCACTATATCTTCTTCTTCTTTTCCTTTTGCCATATATTTCATATACTTGAGATATTTGGTTTTGCAGCATCCTACTTCAAGTTACCAAATTTTATACTTGTCCTAATAGGTTGACCACTATAACAAACAACCCTCAAATTCCAGTGCCTGACACTATAAAAGCATCTTTCGCATTCATATCACATCCAGCTATACTAGGTAACTCTCATCCAAGCACTGATTCAGATCTTTTGAATCAGCCTCCTTCCGTCTTCTGGTATTACCATTTACAACATATGGTTTCTAAGATTTTCTAGGGGGAGAAAGAAAACGAAGAGTGGAGCATGGGGGATTTGAGAAGGGGATGTTAAGGTGGAAAATACCACATATCATTTCTGCCCAAATTCTGTTATCTGTAACCCATTCCAGTGCTTCATTTAAACTGAAATGAGGCTTCAAAATATATTTCAGTGTGTATCTTGGGTGAAGAGCAGAAAAAGCATTGATGGGCAGCCACCCTTTGCTCCAGATGGGCTGGAGCAAGAATTCAGAACCAAATTGTGAAGGGCTTTGTATTACCCTACTATGGAAACTGGACAGTAACATTGAAAAATTAGTTAAGAAAAGTGACAAAGGAAAAAATAAAGGTGGTTGGTGGTAGACATGAAAGGAGAATCTAACAATGCAAACTCAGGAAGAATATTCTGAGAGGTATTGAAGAATCCTATAAGAGAGTTATGTTCTGGAAGTCAAGGGAGGAGAATTTTTCAAGAAATCTAAAGTGTGAAATACTACAGCATGACCAAAATGATGGAACAGTGACAGGGAAGACAATACCAAGTATTGAAAAGTTTGGGAAGCAGCTAGAATTTTGATACATACCCTTTAGAAAACTGTTTCTACTGAGGATGAAAAAAATGTATATGTGATATAAAAGAGATGTTTGGATGATAATACAACACTATTAGTATATCCAAGAATTAGAAATGACTCAAAAACCCATCAGTAGTAGTATGGTTATAAATAAGTTGCAATATATTCATACATTGGAATATTATAATAAACATAATCATGATGGATAGATCTCACAATGTTGACCAAAATAATCAGACACAAAAAGTACATCCTCCATTATTCTGTTTATATAAAATGTAAAATAGGTAAATCTAATCTATAGTATTAGAAATTAGAATGTTGGTTACCCATAGTAGGTAGGTAAGACTGAAAGGGGACATGAGGGTACCTTTTAGGTTCTGTTTAGGTAATGGTTACACAGTGTGCTAGATAATAATGGCTCCCTAAAAGTATAGTCATGCTTAAATTACATGGCAAAAAGGATTTTGCATATATGATTAAGCATCTTGAGATTGACAGATTAGTCTGGATTATATTTTGGAGAGAGAGGGGGAGAGAGAGGGATGGAAAGAGAGAGTACATATGTAACACTTCAGTAAGAATTTACATTAAGAAAAGGATGGGACAGGAGAATTATCTTTGGGTTTGACCATTAGGAAGTCATTTATAACCCTATTGAAAGCAATTTCAGTAGAGTGGTGGAGGTAGGAGCCAGGTTATAGTGGCTTGGAAGGCAAAAGAAGTTGAGGAAGTAGAGGAATGGATATGGACACTTCATTTAGAAGCTTATCAGTTACGGAAAAGAAAAAGTTATGGTTATAGTTGGGAGGTGTGAGGTGGGGTGTATTGGGGTAGCATTGAGGGAAGAGTTTTGTTTAGGCTGAGAGAACCTTGAGCAATTTTTTTTAGGTGGAGGGGAAGTAACTAGAGAAGTTATAGGAGAGAATGCTCAAATAAGAAAGAGATGGAAATACTCTACATTACTTCCTTTTTCTTCCCCCAGTAAGAAGAGAAATGAAAAATAAACACATAAAAGAATATCTGGAAATTTTATACATATGGGGAAGTAAAGTCCCCTTCATTTGTTCCATTAGGGTAGGAAGCATTGGACTTAGCTGTTCTGTTTATATTTGTGTCAGTTAGCTATTGCTGTGTGATAACAACCCCAAAACTTAATGGCTTACATTGAAAATAATTTATTTAGCTCATGTGTTTATAAGTTAGTTAGGTGGTTCTGTCATTCTCGGTTGGCTTGGTTGATTTATGCTGGCTTTCTCATTTGTCTGCAGTCAGGTAATGAGTCACCTGATCTAAAATGGCCCCAGGAGGGATTATTTGAATCCATCCCATACTCTATTTTACCCACCAGTAGGCTAGCCTCAGTTTATCTCATGTAGACACAGGGTTTAAAGAGATCAAGCAGAATTATGCAAGATATCTTTAGACCTAGGCTTGTAACTGGCACCTGTCACCCCTACCTCATCCTTTTGGCCGAATCAAGCCACAAGAAAAGCCCAAATTTAAGCACTGGAGAAATAAATTCAGTATTGTAATGGGTAGAGCTGCAAAGTCACATTGCAGGAGGCATGGAAACAGGGAAGAAATACTCCAGGTCAGTTTTGCAATCAATATACTAAAGTGCTCTTTCCAAGTCATGGAGTTATGGCCAAAGATAGCATTTGGGAGGTATGTTTCCATGTTGATTTAGCTCTAGCTTTGTTGTTACTCTGACATCATTTTTTCAAAGTCTGCCTTTTAGTCCGTAGGACTAAAAGGACAGGACAAAGTGTTTGTACTGCTGGACAGTGAAGATTTGGGGTGAATGATGATAGAGTGTTTGGTTGTCTGAGGTGTCCAAAAACTATTGATCCAATGTTCTGTAAGACCATGCTTTTGTACCTCTCTCAGTTTTAGAAGGAGGGAATTTTATTCATTAGTAGCAGAGATATGTAGCAAATACAATATTCAGGTTTAGATTTATCAGAAGATAATTCAAATTATCTCACTTAACAGATTCCGGATCTGTTTAAATTCACTGAAAATCTGGATCAAATATTAGCTTTTCTATTACAGGGATATCAAATTTCAGATATGCTTCATTATGACTCAATTTCTTGGCACATGCTAAAAAGCACCCCAGTGATCTAGTGCAAATGAATGTGAAACATATCACAGACCATGCTTTTGGTCAAAATGTCCCTGCTTCCTCTTACATTCTCACTTTATTTTTTTTCCTGCATAGGATATACCCCATATTGATATTCAATACAGATACCGAGCATGCAATTTATTATGTCAAACTGAAAAATGCCTGTGGTAATACAGGTTTTTATAGCTCTGGTTTTCTTCAGCTCAAATTGCTTTGAGTATCTGTGTCGGCAGAAAGTTCGAAGTAGGATGGATACAGAAACCATGAGTGGACAAAAGACACCTTTAGAAACTACAAACCAGCAACCGGAAAGCCTTTTAGCTGTAAGTCAGCAGACTTTTATGTCAAGCTTGGCTGACTAATTATTGCTTATAATTTGCATTAGGATTAATTAACTAATTAGAGAGGAATGTCTGAAGGCAAAGTTATGGCTCTGCTTGTCAAGCTGAGGACTTTAATTATTCTGATATTTTTAATTATAATCAGCCGCTGAATGAGTATTACATTGTCAGCTACTATCACTGAAACTAGGCTGGGCAAAGGAGCTGAGGAAATTATGGGTTGCTACTGTTCCTTACACCAGCGACAGAAAGGTATGACCCAGACACCCACAGGAGGAAAACCTTCTAAGAGCAGTGATCTTTAAAACTGCACATAGAACTGGGTAAACCACAATAATCAGGTTGGTTTGCCAACTACAGACTGTAGTAGAAACTTCTCCTAAGCAGAATGAGGAAATCAGCCTTGTGCCCATGTCTGATTGTAGCTGGCAAGGAGCCTTGTGAGGTGATCCTACTAATGGACTGGGCTTAGCCCGCTTGATGTTCTCTTATGAATCACAGTATCAGCTTCCTGGAGTGCTCTATAAATTGTTTGATGTAAAATTGGGTTCCAAAGGCTTTCTTCTTTTTCTCTGAATGGCAGATTTGGAGATTTAGTATGCATATCTTGGAAACTGCTTTGACAGTTCCACAGAAAATTATTAACTCAATGTGCCAAGCACATAGTACATACTCAGTAAAAATTTATTGAATGAACTGCTGTATAATTCATAGGAAACTAGCAAATAAAGACTTGCTAGCACAGCAGATAACTTCACAAGATATCTGGTAATTTCTGCCAGAATGTTAGAAATCAAAATCAGAGGCACCTGGGTGGCTCAGTTGGTTAAGCATCCAACTCTTGATTTCGGCTCAGGTCATGATCTCATGGTTTTTGATATTGAGCCCCACATCGGGCTCTGTGCTGACAGCATGGAGCTTACTTGGGATTCTCTCTCTCCCTCTCTCTCTGTCCCTCCCCCATTTGTGCATGCTCTCTCCCTCTCTATCTCTTGCTTGCTCAAAATAAACAAACTTAAAAAAAATTAAAATTGAACCCTTTATCATAGATATTACATTTAAATAATAGTTAGAAACACAGCAGAGAATTATGCCTCCCAAATGATTCATAGAAAGACGAAACATACTTGCTAACTTTTCCATCATGGTTGAAGAGCTAAAAACTTCCCTGTTCTTGTCAAATAACTACAACAAAGGAACTCTAAGCTTAAGTGGTGTTAAAGGTTCCGAACGACTTACAAATTGGCAAGGCCTGCAGATTTAATGTCAAGGCACAACACAAATGTTGTGCTGATTTCTTTTCTTTTTAGAGATGCCCAGGAGTGCATTCACAGATTCTGAATCACACAGACACTCTATGAGAATCAGCAGTGTTGTTTTGTTTTGTTTTGAGACTGTGGTTTGGAAATGAGGGTAGTCTATTAGTTTTTAATTATCACAAAAATGCCTTGCACTTAGCAATCTCTGTTTTCTGCTTTTGTGCAGAGTGGAGCTTGTAAGGGGACATGGCCATTCACAAAATTATAGCCTTGTAAAGACCTGGAAGAGATCTTTGAGATGGGTAGCACTCTGTGTAGTGTTTAAGAGCATGCGTGCCCTTATTTATTTATTTAACAAGCACTTGCATTGCCACTAATTTGTGCCAGGCACTGTTTGAAACATTTTCCAGTGACCTTATAAGAAGCCCCCATATTACTGAGTCACAGAGGTTAAGAAACTTGCCTAAAGTAACCATCCATCATGTGGTGGGGCTGGAAATTGAGCTCAGGCTCAAGAAGCCATGCTCAACATGATTGGGATGCACTGCCTCACTTGACGTGACTTGAATCCTGGCCTCTCTTAATACCCTGTATTCTTATCTCCAAGTGAGGAGTGATAATTGTACTTACATCATAGCATTGTTGTGAGGATTCAATGGTGTAAAGTCTATGGAGCATCTCTCACAGATCTGAAATACAGCACATGCTTCATATATGTACTGTTTAGGTAGATGTTAGGTCCAGTTCCCCAGTTTTACACACAGAGGAGCCAAGGACCAGAGGTTAAGTGACTTGACCCAAATTACTACATCAGCAGGTACCACAACTAAGAGAAGAACATTTGGCACCCAATTCTCCATTGGGGCTTTTTTCAATGACGGTGTCATGCTCCTCAGAGTGACGAACTTGTCTCCCAGTTTGTTTGGGACTTTCCCAGTTTTAGCACCAACAGTCATGTGTCTCAAGAGACCCCTCAGACTTCTCAGAAATTGATCATCCTACTTTTCATGTAATTTTATTCTGCAGTGGATAAATTATCTTGTCTCTCTTTCTGACATCTGACTTCTTGGTAAATTCTTCCCTTGACTCAAAGGGCACAAGAAAATTTTAATCCCTTTGCTTCAAATATAAATGAGAAAGCTCTAATCTAATAGCAGGAAAATATTTTTAGTGCCTTGAAAAAAAGATGGAATTGGCTGATTTTATCACTGCTTTTATCAAGTGTTTTGACACCTAAACAAATAAAATATAAGAGGTACAGCCCCATGATAATGCCTTAGTGTACACTGCTTTATATTTCCAAAAACACTTTCAGACCTATTGTTTCATTTGGCTTTGTTTACTCTATCTAATGTTCTATCTCCATTTGCAAATGAAAGAATGGGGGCTCAGATAATTATGACTTGCTTATGACTTACTCAAAACTAAATGTTCTTTTTGCTACTCTATGTTAGCACATGGTAGGATTTTATAATAGAGGATAATTTTGCCCAACAAGCAGAGATAGGACAAGAGGAAGGTGCTTAACTTGGTACAAAATTTAATAAGGCACAAAAAACTCAGTAATCAAGATAAAGAATATTCTAATGTACTATTTGAAGAAACCAATATAGATTGTGAACATCATCTTGGCACTCTCCCTCTGCCTTGCTCCAGCTCACTGGTATCACCCAGAAAAAAGCTTATACATTTATCTGGAGCTCTGATTTTTGTGACTGAAACCCAGGGGGCATCTCTAGATCACCCGGCTCTGGTGCCCAGTGGGGCTTACACTTGTAGTCCCACAGAACAGTTTTTATTTGCATACCTTAAAAAGCTGATGTCTGAGGTGTGGCTTCTAGTCAGCCTGAATTCAGGTACTGAAATCCTCCCCTTTGTGACACTGATAAGACTCAGAACATCCTTAACTACCAGGGGGCTCTGAAAAATATAATAGACTACTTGGAGAAGCACAAAATTTTAAGAGACAACCAAGAACAGAATCAGGCTTGAATGACAAGTTTCATGTCCTGCCTGACACAATTTCTTTAAGACTAGGAGTGGTGGATGTTTCATCTACAGTATAGAAATCAACATGGAATCAAGCAAAGTCAAGAGACAGACAAATATGTTCCAGATTAAAGAACAAAATAAAACCTCAGGAAAAAACAAACCTTAATGAAAAGAAGTAAGTAATTTACCTGATACAGAGTTCAAAGTAATAATCAGAAATATGCCCATTGAACTAAAGAATGGATAAACATAGAACTTTGATAGAGATAGAAAACACAATACCAGAAAGTACCAGACAGAAGTCACAGAGCTGAAGAATGCAATAACTGAACTAAAAATATACTAGAGGGGTTCAATATCAAATGAGATGAAGCAGAAGAAAAGATCAGTAAACTCGAAGACAAGCAGTGGAACTCACCCAGTCAGCAGGAAAGAGAGAGAGAGAGAGAGAGAGAGAGAGAGAGAGAGAGAAGGAAATAGACATCTAGATTCAAAAATCCCAGAGAATTTTGAATAAAAAGAACACAAAGAGACCTGCAACATACACTGTAGTTAAAATGTCAAAAGCTTAAGAGGAGAGAATATGAAGAGTAGCAAGAGAAAAACAACTTGTCATATACAGAGGAACGCCCATAAGACTGTCAGAAGACTTTTTAACAGAAATGTTGTTTGCAATACAAATGTTGCTTGTTAGAAAATAAGAGTATGATATATTCAAAGTGTTAGGAAAAAAACCTTTCAACCAAGAATACTCTACCCAGCAAAGTTATCATTTAGAAGTAAAGGAGAAATAGGGGTGCCTCAAGCATCCAACTCTTGATTTCAGCTCAGGTCATGATCTCACAGTACATAAGATCAAGCCCTCATTGGACTCTCGCCTCACAGTGCAGAGCCTGCTTATGATTCTTTCCCTCTCTTTCTGCTCCTCCTCCTCTCATGCCCTCTGTCTCTATCTTAAATAAATAAGCATAAAAAAAAGAAGTAAAGGAGAAATAGAATTTTCCAGACAAGCAAAAGTTAAAGGAGTTCATCACCATTATACCAGCTTCTCAAGAAATGCTAAAAGAACTTCTTTAAGCTAAAAAGAAAGAGTGCTAATTAGTAATAAGAACACATATGAAAGAATAATTATCACTGGAAAAATAATTATATAGTAAAGGCAGTGGATCAATCACTTATAAACCTAATATGAAGGTTAAAAGACAAAAGTGGTAAAATAATTATGATTGCAAAATTAGTTAAAGGATGCACGAGCTAAAAAGATGTAAAATGTGACATCAAAAACATAAAACAGAGTGGGGGCATGAGTAGTAATGTTGAATTTCACCATGGGATCAAACTTAAGTTGTTATTAGTCTAAAGTAGACTGTTATAGATTTAAGTTGTTATATATAAACCCCATGGTAACCACAAAGCAAAAATTTATAGCAAATACACAAAAGATAAAGAGAAAAGGAGCATAAGCATACTATAAAAGAAAGTCATCAAACCACAAAGGAAGAGAGAGTAGAAGAAAAGGAGGAGAGGAACTACAGAAACAAAATAGCAAAAAGCACATACCTATCAATAATTACCTTAAAAGTAAGTGGGCTAAATGCTCCAATCAAAAGACATAGAGTGGCTGAGCAGGCTAAAAAGCAAGACCCTCCTCTTTATAATACTGCCTCCAAGAGATTCACTTTATTATTTATTTATTTATTTATTTATTTAAAAAAAATGTTTATTTAGAGAGAGAAGAGTGTGAGTGGGGGAGGGGCAGAGAAAGAGGGAGACACAGAATACAAAACCAGGCTCCAGGCTGTGATCTGTCTGCATAGAGCAGTGTAGGGCTCGAACTCACGAACTGTGAGATCATGACCTGATGTGAGATCATGGCCTGAGCTGACGTTGGACACTTAACCAACTGAACACCCAGGCACCCCTAGGAAAATCATTTTAGATGTAAGGGCATACACAGACTAAAAGGAAAGTGACAGAAAAAAGATATTCCATGAAAATGGAAACTAAAAGAAAGCTGGAGTAGCTATGTTTGTATCAGTCAAAATAGACTTTAAAACAAAGACTGGGGGTGCCTGGGTGGCTCAGTTGGTTAAGAGTCTGACTTCGGCTCAGGTCATGATCTCATGGCTCATGAGTTCGAGCCCCGCGTCGGGCTCTGTGCTGACAGCTCAGAGCCTGGAGCCTGTTTCAGATTCTGTGTCTCCCTCTCTCTCTCTCTGACCCTCCCCCATTCATCCTCTGTCTCTCTCTGTCTCAAAAGTAAATAAACGTTAAAAAAAATTAAAAAAAAATAAAACAAAGACTGTAACAAGAGAAAAAGAAGGCTGTTACATAATGATAAAGGAGCCAATCCAAAAAGAAGATATAACATTTGTGAATATCTGTGAACGTAATACAGGAGCACCTGAATATATAGAGCAAATATTAACCAACCTAAAGGGAGAAATACACAGCAATACAATAATAGTGGGATAGTTTAATAGCCCACTTATAACAATGGATAGATCATCCAGACAGAAAATCAATAAGGAAACATTGGCCTTAAATGATGCTTAGAACAGATGGACTTAACAGATATTTAAAGAATATTCGACCCCAAAGCAACAGAATACACATTCTTCTCAAGTGTACAGGGAATATTTTCCAAAATAGATCATATGTTAGACCACAGTAGAAGTCTTAATACATTTAAGAGGATTGAAATCATGTAAAGCATCTTGTTCAAACACAAAAGTATGAAACTAGAAATTAATTACATGAAGAAGACTGGAAAATTAACAAATACATGGAGATTAAACACCATGCTATTGCAAAACCAATGGATCAAGACAGCAATAAAAAATACCTTGAGACAAATGAAAATGGAAATGAAACATTCCAACATTTATAGAATGAAGGAAAAGCAGTTTTTAGAGGGAAGTTCTTAGCATAAATGCCTACCTCAAAAAACAAAAATCCCAAACAACATAACTTTACAATTCAGGAAACTAGAAAAAGAACAAAGCCCAATGTTAATAGAAAGAAGGAAATAAAAAAAAGCCAAATGAACAAAACAGAGACTAAGAAGACAATAGAAAAGATCAATGAAACTAAGAGCTGTTTTTTTAAAAAATATTAACAAAATTGATAGACTTTTAGCTAGACTCACCAAGAATAAACGAGAGGACTCTAATAAATAAAATCAGAAATGAAAGAGGTATTACAATGGAAACAAAGGATCCTAAGAAACTACTGTGAATGATCATATACTGACAGATTGGACAAGCTGGAAGAAATGGATAAATTTGTAGAAACATATAACCTACCAAGACTAAATTATGATGCAACAGAAAAACCTGAATAGACTGATTACTAAGTGAGGATATTGAATCAGCAATAAAAACCTCCTGAGAAACAAAGTCCAGAACAGAGGGCTTCCCATGTATTCAAAGAATACATTCAAAGAAATATATTGCATATATTCAAAGAAAAACTAAAATCAATTCTTCTCAAACTCTTCCAAAAAATAGAAGAGGAGGGAACTTTTCCAAACTGATTTTCCCGGGAAAACATTACCCTGATACCTAAACCAGAAAGAATGCCACAAGAGAAGATAATTCTAACCCAATATCCTTGATAAACATGGATGCAAAAATCCTCAACAAAGTATTAGCAGACTGAAAATCATCAATACATTAAAAGGATTACATACCCTGATCAAGTGGGATTTATTTGAGGGGTACATGAATGGTTCAAAACCCACAAATCAGTCAATATACACTACATTAACAAAATAAAATATTAAAAATCCTAACAATCATTGCAAAAATGGAGAAAAAGCATTTAACAAAATTAAACATCTATTTATGATAAAATCTCTCAACAAAGTAGGTACAGAGGGAACATACCTCAATACAATAAAGGTTGTATATGACAAACCCACAGCTAACATCATACTCAAGAGTGAAGAGCCAAAAGTTTTTCCTCTAAGCTCAGGAATAATACAACGATTAACATTCTCACCACTTTTATTCAACATAGTATTGAAAATTCTAGCCAGACCAATAGTCAGGAAAAAAGAAATAAAAAGCTTCCAAATCAGAAAAGAAGTAAAAGTTTTTCTATTTGCAGATGACATGATATTATATATAGAAAACCCTAAAGACTCCATCAAAAAACCTTTAGTGGCAGTAATGAATTCAGTAACGTGGCAGGATACAAAATCAGTCTACAAGAGAATTTGTTGCATTTCTGAACACTAATAATGAACTATGAGAAAGAGAAATTAATAAAACAATTCCATTTAACTTTTATCAAAAAGAATCAAGTACCTTCGAATATAGCTAACCAAGGAGGTGAAACTTGTGTATTTTGATAACTATAAGACATTAATAAAACAAACTGAAGAAAGCACAAATAAGTGAAAAGATACTCTCTGCTCATGGATTGGAAAAAAAATATTGTTAAAATGTTCATACTATCCAAAGCAATGTCCATATTGAATGTAATCCCTGTCAAAATCCAACGGCATCTTTCACAGAAGTAGAACCCACAATCCTAAAATTTGTATGGAGCCATAAAAGACCCCAAATAGCCAAAACGGTCTTGAGAAAGAACAGCAAAGCCAGAGGTATCCTCTTCCCTAATTTCAAACTATCTTACAAAGCTATAGTACTTAAAATGGTATTGTACTGGCATGAAATCAGGCACATAGATCAATGGAATAGAATAAAGAGCCCAGAAATAAACTTATGCATATACAGCCAAGTAATTTATGACAAAGTATGCAAGAATATACAATGGGGAAATATATTCTCTTCATAAATGATGGTGGGAAAATTAGATAACTGCATGCAAAAAAATGAAACTGACCACTGTCTTACACACAAAAAAACCAAAAATTAACTCAAAATGGGTTAAAGGCTTGAATATAAGACCTGAAACTGTAAAACTCCTAGAAAAAAAAAAAAACAGAGGTGGTTATTTCCTTGACAGAGGTGTTAGTGATGATTTTTTAAATCTGACACCCAAATAAAAAGCAACAAAAGCAAAAATAAACAAGTGGGACAACATCAAACAAAAAGCTTCTACACAAAAAAGGAAATCATAAAAAAATTAAAATGCAGCCTACTGACAAGGAGAAAATATTTGCAAATCATGAATCTGATAAGGAACTGATATCGAAAACATATATAGGACTCATACAATAGCAAAAAAATTTGATTTAAAAAATGAGCAGAAGGTATGAAAAAACATTTTTCTAGCCAAGGCATACAGATACATGGTCAACAGGTACATGAAAAGATGCTCTACATCACAAATCATTTGGGAAATGCAAATCAGAGCCGCAATGAGATATCACCTCATAGCAGTCTGAATGGCTAGTCAAAAAAAACTAGAAATATCAAGTGTTTAATAAAAGGGAACTCTTGTGCACTGTCTTTGGGAATGTAAATTGGTACAGCTACTGTGGGAAACAGTATGGAGTTTTCTCAAAAAATTAAAAATAGAAATATCATATGGTCTAGTAATTCCACTTCTGGGTATTTATCTGAAGAAAACAAAAACGTTAACTTGAAAAGATATACACACCTTCATGTTCATTACACTATTATTTACAGTAGGCAAGATATGGAGGTAACTGAAGTTTCCATTGGTAGATGAATGGGTAAAGAAATTATGGTATGTATATATGTATACCTATATATTTATGGAAAATATTCAAAAAATTAACCCAAAATGGATCATAGACTTAAATGAAAACACAAGACTATAAAACTAGAAGATAACATAGGAGAAAATCATATCATCTTAATAGATGTAGAAAAAGCATTTGACAAAATTAAACAGCTATTTATGATAAAAACTCTAAACAAAGTGAGTGTAGAGGAGATGTACCTCAATATAGTAACGTCCATATTTGACAAGTCCACAGCTAACATCTTAGATATAGTGATGCCTTTTTAGATACAACATCAAAGACATGATCCATGAACAAAAACAATTGATAAGCTGGACTTCATTAAAATTAAAAAAAAAAAAAAAACTTCTGCTCTGTAGAAGACAATATCAAGAGAGTGAGAAGACAAGCCACAGACTGGGAGAAAGTATTTGCAGAAGACTTACCTGATGAAGGACTGTTATTCAAAATATAAAAAGAATTCTTGAAACTCAACAGTAAGAAAACAAACAGCCATGGGGCCCCTGGTGGCTCAGTTGGTTGAGCGTCCAACTCTTAATTTCGACTCATGTCATGATCCCAGCATTGTGGGATTGGGCCCTGTGTTGGGATCTGCACTGAGTATGGAGCCTGATTAAGATTCTCATTCTCTCCCTCCCTCCCTCCCTCCCTCCCTCCCTCCCTTCCTCCTCCTCCTCCCTCTCTCCCTTTCCCTCCCTCGCTCCCTCTCTCTTCCCCCCCTCACTCTCCCTCTCTCTCTCTCCCCCCTCTCCCCCCTACTGCTTCTCTCCCTTGCTCATGCGTGCACTCTCACTCTCAAAAAAAAAAAAAAAAAAAAAAAAAGAAAAAAAAACAGAAAGCAACCCAATTAAAACCTGGACCAAAGATGTAAAAAGATACTTTACCAGAGAAGATATATAGATGGCAAATATGCATGTACAAAGAAGCTTCACATCGTATGTTATCAGGGAAATGCAAATTAAAACAATGAGATACTACTACGCACCTATCAGAATGGCCAAAATAGAGCCCTGACAACACCAAATGCTGGTGAGGATGTGGAGCAGCATTCCCTGCAGGTGGGAATGCAAAATGGTACAGCCACTTTGGAAGACAGTTTGGCAGTTTCTTACAAAACTAAATCTGCTCCATGCCCTACAATTGTGCAGTTGTGTTCTTTGGTATGTATGCAAAAACGTTGAAAATGTATGCCCACACAAAAATTTTCACATGAATGTTTATATAGTAGCTTTATGCATCACTGTCAATACTTGGAAGCAATCAAGATGTCCTTCAGTAGGTGAGTGGATAAATAATCTGTGATACACCTGACAATGGAATATTATTCAGAGCTAAAAGGCATGCACTGCCAAGCCATGAAAAGACATGGGGGAACCTTAAATGCTTATTACTAAGTAAAAGAAGCCAATCTGAAAAGGCTACATAATGTATGCCAACTATATGCCATTCTGGAAAAGGCAAAACTTGGAGACAATAAAAAGATTGGTGGTTGCCTGGGGGTGGGGAGGGGAAGAGATAAATAGGCAGATCACAGAGGATTTTTAGGGCCATGAAAATGCTTTTTATGATACTATAATTGATACATGTTATACATTTGTCCAAACCCATAGAATGCAGAAGTGAACCTTAAAGAAAACTATGGATTTTGGGTGATTATGATTTTTCAATGTAGGGTCATCCTTGATTTAAAAAATGTACCATCCCACTGAGTCATGTTGATAATTAGAGGCGTGGTGGCTATGCATGTGTGGTGGCAGGGGTTTTATGGGAAATCTCTGTATTATCTCCTCAATTTTGTTGTGAACCTTAAACTGCTCTGAGAAAATAAGTCTTTAACAAAAGAAAGACAGGATCTAACCATGTACTTACACAGCCTTGCCTCACTTGCCTCACCCTAATCCTGGTCTTGCACACAAGTTCCTTTTTAGTGATGAAAAGAGAAAAATCAACTCCCTTAGTGCACTGGAATAAAAATTCAACTAATTCACTCCATTTTTTCAGGATTCAACAAACTAACCTAATTGGTTTTAATTTTTGCTTATTTTCTAACTTATTTCCTTCTTGGAGCATTTTTCTTCTCTCTCAATACTTGTTATAATACTTCTAAGAACTCATCTTATTTCTGAATCACACATGGGTAATTCTCTAGAACCTGGACTCCCAGGAGAACGTGTTGTCTTTCCTGACTTAGTACCCATAAATACAGCTCAGCCAGCATGGGTAGGTAGGTCCATGTTAATGGTCCTGGTGCCCATTCATACAGGTGAAAAAGGTCATGGTGTAAGAGTGGCAGCCAAGTGTTTCAGAAGCGTGAACTGTGACTGGGATTGCAGAGACAGCACCTAAAGGGCCAAGGGTTTGGGGGAACTGAGAGGGTCATCACAGAAGTGGTGGCAGCAGCTCCCCTGGCTGCAGGTTCTTTCAGATGTTTGTGATTTGGAGCCTGCCTTACAAAGACCCCTTCAGCTCCGAAAGGAAGTAGTGTACTCATGAGCAGGGCCTGCGTGACTGTTCTTTATTAGAGAACATATGTGATGAGTATTTGAAGTAAACTTCTCTGGAAAACGTGTACACGTTTATGCTCTGGTATGCCATTTGCATCACACTGGCTCCTCCACAAAATATGTTTAAAAAAATCTCAAGCTGGCTGCTTTATTTCTTCCTTACCAGTCAGCATTCTTTTGCTTGAAAGGACTTTCATCTATAAGGCTGCCTATACCCACCCACTTCCCTACCCCTTAGGAATCAAAAGCCACTTCGTTAAGCTCAGACATCGAAATGAACAAAACATAATGAGATTGTCAATGTTCAATGACTCATGTGGGTTTATTGCCCATGATGCAGATATGGGAGACAAGTGTAGACATACCTTAAGTTTTTCTAATAACAGTGAGCAGATTAGCATTTTTAAAAAAAATGATTAATGAAAAGAGATCAGACACAAAATAGGGGCATAAATTTTCATCTGAGAGGAAAAACAGGTCTTTCAGACCTGTTTCCCAGAGCACCAAAAAAGAGAAAATACCAGTGTGGGTTTTTTTTTTTTTTTAAGGGATGTAAAAAAAAAAGATACAGAGGACAAACACACACACACACACACACACACACACACACACACACACACACAACCCTAACACAAAGGGCACTAAAGAAGGACAGCAATTTTTTGTACTTGTATGAGAAGAATACTGAATAATGTAGAAAGGCAGATCTTACAGCCCCTTTGAATTCTTATTTAACTTACAATAGAAATACTTATAAAAACCAGGACTACCTCCATTATTAGGCATGGCTGTGAAAACTATTCCACGTGAGTAAATATTTTAAGAAATTGGCATTTTTAAGGTCCCCAAACAATACTTTGATCCTTTGGTTTGTATGTAGAGTTGACCACCTCAAGAAACTCTTTACCAGCCACAGTCCATTATTTTCCTGTGGTCACCCAGAGGTGCCTCTCAGGTCTGTTTATGTGTGCAGAGATATTTACCTCCATGCTAAGTAGCCCAGGCTCCGCTTTTTAATCTAATGCCTTGTTGATTTCAGTAGTTTTTTTTATCCCCTTTGTTGATAGCCATCATTGTTGTCAACATTTCATTGCCATCAAATTGGATCTGTCTCCACAGGTCTTCCTAGCATCCCAGATATGTCTTCTGATTTGTTCTTGTCATCTGCAGTGGCTAGTACATAAGATGAACAAGACATTTAGATTTCTGTGTAAATGAGGCTCCAAAAAAGGGCTTTTTTTATAGGTAATGTGCATAAGCTTTAGGTCATGAGTTTAAGCTCGTGAAGGCTTTTTCTTTATATATTGCTTCCTCGCTGTGTTCCAGACAGCTGAGACTGCTGGAGAACTGAGTTTCAAATAAATGAGATGTCTTGTTTTAATATCATTCTTGTATATGTTGCCTCTCCAAGATCACTGTTAATCTCCCGGTCTTACAAGTTTGCAAATTTCTTGCACTACCTAGAATGGAAACTTCTATCTAGCAGGAGTTTAATGAATATATATTAAACAGACTTTCTAAACTTCAGTGTCCTCATTTGTAATGTGGTGGATTTAGTCTGGATGAGCAATTCCCTGGGGAGCAGAGACTGATAAAAATAAGGTCATTCTAGTGTATGTATTCCATGACAGTGTAAGGATGGTGACTCTCTTTTGTTCTTTGGTTATATCTGTCCTAATTATTGGTGCTAGAGCAGTTTTTTTAATGAAATGATGATGGTAATAGGTGGTTCTAAATATATTTTTGCAATGATAAAATGCTACATTGGCAACCCCATGTCAGTATCTCAACTGCTATGAAACAAAACTATTATTAGCTTGTAAAACTGTGTTAAAAGTACTAAACTAGAGAAGAAAAATCCAATCATAACATCATAGACATTTGTAAATAATTTTTAAAATAAATTGAATTGTATCCATGTCAACAGCATAGTATATGTTGAAAAATAAATATGTTTAGGAAGGATTAAATTTGTAGAGGCTCAATCATTAATACAGACTTAAAGCTAGTGAATTTCTGGTGGGACACAGCTTACTTTTTTCAGTTGATGTCATAAAAGTCATCTGTACTTGCCAAACTATGCCTTTAGTTCCTCAGAAAGTCAGAATATAGGGCAAACAATCAGCTGACTGAGGAGGACAGTTCTTTAAGTTTTTCTAAACATTCTTCCTTTATATTTCATCTCCCTATTACACTCCCTACTTTAGCTGCATTTTAGAAGAAACTGAAGAGAAAAGATAAAGGAATGGAGTAAAAGTTCAGAGAGGGAGAGGAGAAAGACATTGTTTTAACCCTGCAGGTGTCTGCAAGTACCATTGCTTAAAAGATCAGGCATTTTTCACACTTCCCAAACGCCCTTAGTTTATAGCTTGGCTGCATTTTCACGTGGCTTAGTGACGATTGACACATGTCACATGGGAAGCTCTTTGTGGGACACCCATACTCTAAGGTGGTTTAGAACTGCCCAGCAAAGATGATTGATTTCTCCCCATTGATTTCTGCCTTGTAAGAAGGATGGTGCATGTATCTTAGGATGCAGTAACAAAAACATCCCACCTCCCTTCTGTCTGCTCTGCTCTGCTCTGCTCTGTTGGCTACAGCTGACCTTGAATCACTCACCTTTCCTCTTTTCTTTCAAGATGTCATGAAGAGATGGAACAGGACTAGTTGGGGAGCCTATGGGGCCACAGACATAGGCATCGTGGTTAAGGGAACTCATGAGTGGTGTCTGGGACATTATTACACTCCACAGTAGAGCTAATTGCTCAGAAAGCATCTGAAATCCTTTGAAGGAAGAATTGTGTCATCATTAGGGAGCATTTTAAAAAAACTGATTTTGTTTCATGTCCTTTTCCACCCTTTATTTAGAAAGCTGTTCAGTCATGACATTCATTCACTTATTCAATACCTGTTTATTCATTTACTGTGTTAGGTTCTAGGGGTTCAAATATAAACTTCTGCCCTTGAGGAACCCATAGTCTGGCAGGACCCAGAGAGAAATGAATACCCAATAATGCTACAGTAGGCTAAAGCATCTCTCACACTGTTCTTCAAGCATAGATAGGTGTATGTTAGGGTGTGAGTAGATCTGCTGGGGCTAAGGAGTAGGCAAGCAAGGAAGAGTTCACCAGTGAGCTAAGATTGGAATTGGGTATTACAGAAGTATAGGACCTGGTGCTATACAGAGAAAGATAGGAAGGAAGTTGAGGAGAGAAGGCACCACTTGCATGAAGGCATGGAGGTAGGCACATTTGTACCTGAAAAGATAAGTATGGCTGGAATATTGGATGTGGGTTTGCTTAAACTAGTGGGGGATGATACTGAAAAGGTGACATGTAAGGTCCCATAAAACCCTACAGGTTCTCATCCCCACTAAGGAGAGATGGTGGATTAAGTATGCACATTTCACCTTTATTCTGCTCTTCACCTGAAGCATGAGGGAGCATCAAGAAAGGGGATGGAGGGAACCAACCTGGGATATATACATGAAGGTCAGCCACTGAGCTAGCTTTTGTGTGTATCTTAGTTAATCTTTGCAGTAAACCTGAGGATTATCAAATATCCACATTTGACAAATGCGAAAACCACGTCTTGACAAGAGTCACACAATCAGCATTATAGCCTTAGAATTCTAATCAGATCTTTATGGTTTCAATAATCTTTCTAGATTTGCTTCTAATGGCTACTTTCAAAAAATACTCCTGGTCCTTGTGATATGAATACAAAAACTGGATTAACTTTATGGACTTGGTGAAAAATGTAGGCTTTATCCCATAGACAATAAAGCACCCTTCAACCCATAGGGATAAGAGCCTGAAAGCTGGTAGGTCCTGGGAGCTTGCAGAATGTAATATGAAACTGTTCTTCATACACAGAGGGCAGGGAGAGAGCAAAGAGAGAGGCAGGTCATTCCAGATTGAGAGGTGGCAGATTTAATGAGCAAGGGAATTTACATACAGATTCCATCTTGGGCAACTGCAAAATGAGTATATCTCTGCACCCACCTGCCAGAATCTTTAAAATTTGTATAGAGGCCTTAACTGAGTTCAGTCACGTACACAGTTAGATAGTCTCAACATCACATCACTATCTCAAGGCTATGTCCTTGGGGCAGCCTCTGGGAGCGGGAAAGGTAAGCAGAATGCACATTCCAAGCACAGGGGAGCAGTGAAGACACTCCAGTTGCCTAGATCCAGTTCATGGGTCAAACCAGCGGTCATGTCTTCTTCATGACCTCCCCTAAAGGAGCTCCAGCAGGACTACCAAGGGCTGCCGTCAGCTGTCTGATGGCGTCTGGCAGGAACAGAACCCCACCAAGCAGGAGAGAAGAGAGCAGCAGATAGCCAGTTACAAGCCCTGGAGAAGCATTCCAAAATCAGGGGATTTGCATAGTAAAATTGAAAGCATATTTGCATTCAGGAATCAAATGCATGCATTACCACTGTCCTGGAAATAGGCTGACTCAGACCATACGACTAAATAAAAGAATAATGTTTACTCAGAACTGATGTACTTGTTTAAAAAGTTAATGTTTTAAGCTTTCTGCCTTCTAGCAAAACATCGCTAATCTAATTAGAGCTTTCCAGCCCCACTTGGCCTGCAAACAGGCCTGCAGTGCATTGACTGCTCACCAGACAGGATGGACCCCGGGCCCTTTCTCCTCACCCCCTGAGCTTAAAAAGTTCAGCTTTACCCTCCTTTCCATAGCCAAATGTTTTCTTCTCATTTCTGAGCCAGCCACCAGGCACATTCCAGCACTTTGCACTCTCTAGAATCCCAGAAAACAAGTTTATTTGGGTGATAGGTCTTCCCTTGAAGACATTCTTAGAACACTCTGTGGTGAACAGTACATATCTAATTGCAAAGGCAGGAGATTTTAGCAGTAAAAGGGTTTTATAACATCAAGCCTACTTAGGGGGCAGTGGGGAGATCTTTAAGACTCCCCCACTTCAGATTTCAGCAAGTTCATTGAAACTTTTTTTTCCCATTCTCATGTCGTAGCTGGCTAGTTTTTACTGTCCAGGGGATTGGTGGGTGGTAGACTGGAGAAGTTATGGGTGATGAAGTTTAAGATTGAGGTGGAATTAATTAGACATAATCCCATTCTAAAGCTAGTGTGGTTTTAATCATTCAAGATCCAGGAAGGAGCAGGCCCAAAGGGTGTTATAAAAAAATCATGAAATAAAAATATAAATGCAAGTCTGTGAAGTTTTCCCGTGATGTACACAGACCAGGAATTAGTCTGGCTGCAGTTGTTTCTGGAGATACTGGTTGAGAACATGGTGGGGAGCCCTGCCTTCTCCCCCCCCCCCGCCCCAATTCCCACAGCTGCTGACTTTGAAGATGATGAAGGCATGGAGTGGCACTGGTACAAAGGGTAGTAACAATGAAAATGTGTCTTACAGGGCTCCACCATTTCACAGCCTTCTCCTATCTATGTCTTACTTCATACTGTCACAACCCATGAGGGTAGTTGGTGAAGGTATTGGGATTCTCAGTTCACAGAGGAGTCACATGAGACGTAAAGAGCTTAAGTGGTTCACATTACATTGCACAGATATTTCATACTAGAGGTAGGATGAAAAACATAACAAGTGCAATTTTCAAAGCTCTGAATGGTTGGCCTACTCAGTGTAAGGAATCTGTAAGTTTCCTCCTCTTTCACAGATGAGTTGGTAGATATGAGATGGAGAAGAGGTAAGATCATGACCATCTCTTCCTCATCTCAACCCTCTCCCACCTTTGAAATGTTGAAGTATATGTATTTGGTGTCTCCAGGACAAGATACCGTGGGACTGATGAGGCACATTTTCATCTTTGGATTTCAGAACTCAGTGTACAACCCTTTGGCCCTCTGTTAGTGCTGAGTAGCCTTATCCTTGTCCATGCCCAAGGGAGCACTTGATACCTGCATTTGTAAATGCAGAGGGTATGAGTATGATCTTATTTTTTTCCCAAATCTCCTCAGGATCTGAACTTGACATTTAGTTTTGGTGGGTGAAGTTTATAACTCTGGTGAGGAAGAGTTATTCAACAGTAAAATGAGCAGTTCATTTTTATTTTATTTCGTTTTTTTTTATTTTAGAGAGAAAGAGTGCAAGCAGGGGAGAGGGGCAGAGGGAAAGAAAGAGAGAGAGATGAATGAAAATCTTAAGTAAGTTTCATGCTCAGCACAGAGCCTGATGCATGAGGCTCAATCCCATGACCCTGGGATCATGATCTGAGCCAAAATCAAGAGTCGGACGCTCAACCGAGCCATCCAGGTGCCCTAAACCAGCAGTTTAATAAATACCAAACAAACAAAATCAGTGTATTGCTCATAACAAATGTGTTGGAGGGAAACCAGCTTATTTTCTCAAGCTTTTACTCAAGCATATTAATGTTAAGTGAATTTTTTGGACATATTCTAGTCTAGTTAATTTCTTAATGATTTGCTAGAGTCAAAGTCTGTTGTGTCTTCCACTGAGAAAAAAGCCATGATCCTGTTTGCTACCTGACTTATTAATTACCCTCTGCCTGAATGCAGCAGTTAACATTGTTATTATCTCATGGATCACATGCCACATTGCACAATATGTTCATTGTAACTGAGAATTCAGCCATCACCCAGTTGCAGTATAGGGGAGATTATATCAAGAGTAGTGTTTATGGTGTACTAACAGCCTCATAAAGATAAACATCAGAAATTCATTTGAAAACCGAAATCACTGTGTCCGTTCTTAAGTTTCCATAGGTGGCTTCCTAACTATTTGTCTATGCCTTGGTGTGCATAGTTGCCAAGACTTTCAGCAGAACCTGCCTCTGACACATTCTTACAGGAGTGTGGACACAGAAGAACAGTTGATTTCACAGACCACTCCCCTACTTCCTTTTGGTCCCATGGCCTGACACATAGGGAAAGGAGACTCCTTTAGTTGGAAGCTAAGTGGATTGTTCAAATACACTCCCTGATGACATGTCTGAAGAGTCTTATTCTGTCTGTGCTCTATCCTACCCAGGAATGGAGATTGTGAGGCAACTTTCTGATTTATTATCTGTTCTCGCATTTCTGAATCAACAAAAAAGAGTCGATGCGGAACACTGGGAATGCCCACATTTACTTGGAGTAGGGGTTAAGGCTGCTGGCTTTGGAATCTAGGAGATTTACTATTCAGCACCAATTCCAACACTTGCTATCAGTGTAAACTTGATGAGCTTCAGTCGTCTGCTATTTCTGTTAGGGGCTATGAGAATAACCACATCATGGTCTATTTGTGAGGATTGAATAAGTGCATAAAACACCTATTCTGGTACTCAGGACCAAGCAAGTGATCAATAAAGATTAATTAGTATTGTTGTATTTGCCACCCTGGAGGACCACCCACAAGGTTGTTACAGAGAATAAATATTAAATGCCAGCAAAAGCCCGTAGCACAGCCTTTGGTTCATCCCTTTAGATTTTCTGGTATGGCAAGGGGAAAAAAAATCTGTTCTCATACTCAATTCATGGATTTTAATTAGTGAGTAAAATAAACTATCTCTCCAGTTTCCATCAGGATGCAGGTGTGAGATTCTCTTTTAAACACCCTTCTCACTTCTACTTACCATTCCTTTGTTCTGACACATGCTGGGTAGATGGGCGTATTTCCAAAGCTGAAATGTCTGGGTTTGGTCAAGAGTCAAAACTTTGTCTGTAGTTTATCTTCTGATCACTCAGGTTATCCCAGGAGACTAGAGACCACCCTGAGACTTCAGTTTTGGCATACAAAGTAAACTAGCTTCCTCTGTAGGTGAGCACCCAGTTACAGGAATATATGCTTATTGATGCATAAATATATAAACAGGCAGAAAGCCAGGACTCTTAGATGATGGTGAGTCAGTCTGAACCCCAAAGGCCAACAGGACTGAGAGGTTCTTCTTTGTAGAGCCTCAAAGCCCTTAGGTTGAACTCTGATAGGACTTTAGGTCTATGCACCCCTTAGCAGGTAATGAAGCCACCTGAAATTTCCATAGCATTATGTTCTTTTCAAAGACCTTTCATATAAAACATCTTATCCACAACCATTATGTGATGTAGGCAATGCGTAGACTGTCATCCTTACTTTACCTTTAGAAGGAAATATATGTTCAGAGACATTGTTTCTAGCAAACACTGAGTTAGTGACAGCCTCTGGATGAAAAGGTACTACTGTGGTAGTGGAAAATAGCAGCGTCATAAGGAAGGTACCCCAAGGAGTGTTCTCTTGCTGGAATGATTAACAGTCAAAGAGGAGGTGCCTCTCCTTTCTGGGGTGGGACCTCCCTTGTGAGTTACCTCTGTGGTCCCTTGGTTCCTGAAAGCTGTGTTAATGTCTACTGATCCCTGATTCTTCTTGCCTACTTCATGGATCCTCAGTTAGCTTGTGATTTCCATTTCTCTTGAGAAATCCTTCCTGTGACTATACATCTCTTAACTGTTGCCATATTGCTACCTCAATGAGAGTATTCTTACAATTTTGTTTGCACCAAACTTCTCTGTTGTGCTCTTTAAAAATGAACGGTGGATCAAATTTTGAAACCCTGATTTAGGAGACACTGGCTGTGTGTGTGTGTGTGTGTTGTGGATTCAGTGGTGTGCTGGATTTTGCAAGAACTTCTTGAGTGCATCTTTTCCCATCTCTATATTCTGTGACATAGTATCTTAAAATTGACTATGATATAAGTTTTCGGCCATGGAAGTCAGCCCCTCTTCTCCAATCTCGAGAGCTGGTTGTTAAACATTTACTAGCATACCACAGCATAGTTCCACTGTGTTCCAACCATATGCTTAGTCCTCAGATAATTTATCCTAGTGCCTATAAGTTATAGGTGGGATACTTGGGCACAAAAATCATGTCTGACAACTTTGATTGCTTCACCCTATTTTTCCCCCAGAAATAGAGAAAAAAATGTAATTTGTGTTTTTCCTTTTCAAGCAGACTTAGTTATATAATTTTATATTTCTAGCATGTGTTGCAGCTCTTTCAATAATAACAATCAGGGGCGCCTGGGTGGCTCAGTTGGTTAAGTGTCCGACTTCAGCTCAGGTCAAGATCTCACGGTCTATGAGTTTCAGCCCCACGTTGGCCTCTGTGCTGACAGCTCAGAGCCTGGAGACTGCTTCAGATTCTGTGACTCCCTCTCTCTCTGACCCTCCCCCGTTCATGCTCTGTGTCTCTCTGCCTCAAGAAATAAACATTAAAAAAATAAAAAAAAAGAATCATTGAGCATCTATTATGTTCCCAGCCCTATTCTAGTACATGAAACAAGTCAGCCCTGGCTCCTTTAGAACACACACTAAATTCTAAAGTCTATAAATTGTTGGAAATTTTAAGGAGATTCCATGGAAATGGAGCAAAGTGAGGGAGAGGGAGAATCATATAAGATGAGGTTGGTCTTATAGGCAGAGGCAAGTGGAGAGTTTGTGCTTAATTTAAAGTTTAATAAAAATCTTTATTATAACAGAGAAGGCAGGTTGAGATTTATGTTTTAAAAAGATCACTCTGGGGGCACCTGGGTGGCTGAGTCAGTTAAGCATCTGACTCTTGATCTTGGCTCAGGTTGTGATCTCATGGTTCTTGAGATCAAACCCTACATTAGGCTCTGTGCTGACAGCATGCAGCCTGCTTGAAATGCTCTCTCTCTCTCTCTCTCTCTCTCTCTCTCTCTCCCCCTCCCTCCCTCTCTGTTCCTCCCCTGCTCATGCTCTCTCTCTCTCAAAATAAATAAGTAAACTTAAAAAAAAAGAGAGAGATCATTCTGGCTGCCATGCGAGAACTCATTGTAGAGTGCAAAGGGGAATTTTTTTTTCTTAGATTTCTTCAAAGAAGAATTAGCTACAATTTTCTTTGGCCCTTTTAAGCCCAGATTCCCTCCTCATGATGATACAAATCCAAATCCTTGAGCCACACACTGGAGAAAAATTGCATCACTGGAGAATAGGTGAAATTGCCTCAGAAGCAAAGTGGTGTAATAACTTACAATTCTATAGTACTTTTTATTTTTTAACACACCTGGTCTCCTTTGGCCACTGGACCCAAGCCCTAGACTTTAGATTAAAAGATATTCAACCATCATTATCCAATAGAACCTTCTGCAGTGATGGAAATATTCTGTAATTGCCTTCTCCAGTATGGTAGCTATTCTCTACATGTGGCTATTGAGCACTTGAGATATGGTTAGTGTGACTGAGGAGTTGGGTTTTAAATTATATTTGCTTTTCATGAATTTAAATTTAAACAGCCACATGTGACCAGCTAGTATATTGGACAGTGCAGCATTATATCCTGTGGGTCTTTGGCTGTACAGGTTACCTCTGTGAGCCATATATTGAATAATAATACCTTTAGGGTGAGGATGAAGTGCCATATGTAAAAGCATAAAGCTTAGTGACTAGCAGCTCACAGGAACACAGTGGAAGCTGGATTCAGTGATGCATGGGAGCAAGATTGAACTGGCTCAGGACAGCAAATTGTGCACATCGCTATCCAACTCTGAGTTTATTGACATTGCACTCAGTCATGGTGGGGATACCTCCACCATGAAAATCAGTAGCCACTACAGCTCAGGGCTCCCTATCCTTATCCCGCATCCTGAAAGAGCCAGTTATTAAAGACTTACCAACACACCTGGTTGGATTCATTTACAAATTATCTGTATTTATACTCATTTCCAACACCAGAACTTTAATTCTTTCACTAATCCCTTTTCATGATTTCTGCAACATTGGTTTAATATTCTATTCCTTTTCTTACATGGCTTTCAAGAGCCTTTTTTTTGTTGTTGTTGTTTTGCTACTGTGTTTCTGCTACCTCACAGAAAAGCATCTGCCCGAGGACTGTGCATCTCTGTTCTTTTTCTTTTTTCCTGTAACACAACCTCTGAACATTCCAGTTTGCCTAATTGTTCCTACCTGTGATGAAAGCAAGCAGTTGGCTATACAATTTAGTCACAAGGACATTTTCGGAAATGCTCTATATCTCCATATCTCCATAGCTTTATCTTGGGCAGGGCTCTTTCAGAAAGTCCCAAACTTTTGCATTCACCAGTGAAGTGTTTTGTAAAATGTTGCAAATTACAATTCTTGTTTGCCCCTGCCTTCCCATTTCCAGTAACTTTAACTGGTATTTTATCTGCAAACTACAATAGGAAGATTCATATTATTGATGACTTTATTTTTTCAGCAATATAGTTTTAAGATAATGGCCCTAAAATTCAAAATCCCTAAACCTCATCTCAGCCTGGGACATCTGCAGATAGTTTATCAGTTAAAAAGGTTAAGTTAAAGATGATAATGAATGAAGACCTTTTGCCTTCAAATCTGCTCAGAACCTGTCTTAACTTGTGAGCTCTGATCTCTACCAACAGGTTAACCCCGATTAACTTCCCAGGTGTGATCCCATCTGGCTGAACTCTAAGAAAGTCTACCCCATTGGTTTTCAAAATCACTTGTGTTTTTTAAAGCAGCAAAATATTTTCTTCAAAGATAATGTACATGAAAGTCCAATATATAAAACAAGCTGAGTTTTTCTACCTAGAAGGAAGGGCTCCAAATAGAACTGTTCAAAAAACATTGGTGAGCCTGATTTTTTTAAAAAACAAGTTCTATTTTTAACCAATATTATACATCCATTCTGTTTGCAGGTAGTTTTTCTAAACTACCCTATGTTTTCTCTTTTAAAAAAACTATAGATCTTGGTTTTTTATGCTAATACTTAACATAATGATGAAGAGGTCAAGCAAGCTTTAGAAATGTCTTTTCTGTCATGGATAACTTTTTAAACTCTGCAGTTTTGTGGTGAAGTTCATCAAAAACAGCATAGTGTGGTTTTCACCTTCATTGTGTCTTTCTGCACCTTAATCTTGTGCAAGAAACAGTTATGGGATAAGCTCTGTGACTTCAATATTGATATTCATTCACTGATACAAATACAAACCCCACATTCTAACACAACCTCTACACTTAGGGTCTTCAGGATAATCCTCTGGAAAGAGAAAACTGGCGATTTCAAATAGACTGACATTTAGGTCTTAAAGGTTTCAAAGATATTTTGGAAGATCTGGAAAAAAAGATGGAAAAAGATCTTTGTCTTACATCTCCTACTTACGTTGATATTATAATTTTATTGTCATGAATATAGAATGATCTTAATAGACAATTGGTCATACTATCTAATTATCATCAGAAATGTAAATTAATACCAATAATGCTAAAATGCTGTCCTTTCTCACCTATTATTGTTTTGTCTTGAATAAGCCTATAGTTCAGATTGATTCATAAGGTCACGTAGCCAGGGCTATTTTATCCATTGACCTCTTTGAACTCATAGACTAGGGATTATGAGCTTTGCAAGGGCTTGCTAAAGTGTTTGCATCCAGAAAATAATATAAAAGGAAAACCACTAACTAAAAATGGGGAACTGTTGAATCATGTGTGTCTCAGTGCTAACATTATGTTAACTAATTTAATGCCAGCCTTCTACAGTTATATGTCGATGTAATAACCTTTAAAACAAAAGAACAAAAATGAATTATTTATTCTTCATAAAACTCAAGATTTAAAAATGCACAAAATCCTTTAAGACAATTTGAAGAATAATAATAATAAATTTGAAATCTAAGATTTAATATGTTTCTTATGAAGTCAAATAAGGCCAAAATAAGAAGGACCTAGAAAAGTCTTTTTCAAAGTCCTATACACTTAGCAACTTGTTTGCCTCAACGGATTCATTGGTCAATAGTTATTGTTCAAATAACAATCTACTTTGCATATTATTAGGGTGAGAATTAAATAGGAAATATTCAAGAATAAAATTACTTAGCCATAAGTAGAAGTAGACTGAACTGTTTGAAGTAGACTCTGAATTGTTTTTTTGTAAAATAATCTCATTTTACCAAGTGACATGTTTATGGCCCATCATATGGAAGTAGGAATATTATGTATTAAGGTCAAGTTTTGTTTGGGTTTCTTGCTTGATTTCTGAAATAAGTCAACTGCTCAAGTGTCTTCCATCATTACATTTAATTTGTTTCTCAGTGCATATCAGAATCTCTGATGATAGAGACAGTGTTGCAAGAAAGACCTTTAGCCCATCTGTTCTCCAGGAATGAGTTCTTAATCTAGAGTTCCAGGACCTGCAGTTAGCAGGTGATAGATGGAATTTATATTTATCTGCTCACTAAAATTGTACCAAAAATGTTTGAATATGTGCATGGGTGTGATTTTCTATGGAGAAGTTCTGACTTTCATAGCCTTCTTAAAGAGATTCATGCACATGCTCTCTCTTGCGTGCACTTCTCTGTCTTTCTCTCTCTCTCTCTCTCTCTCTCTCTCTCACACACACACACACACACACACACACACACACACACTCACACACACATGCACACACGCACAAAGATAAAGAAACCTGTCCCAGCATCTCTCCTTCGATCAAGCCAGATTATCAGATTATGTTCTTGATCATATTATCTGGAGCCTTGCCTTACCCCTTCCCCTGCCTTCCCCATTGACTTCTTTCTTGCTTAAGAACAAACCAAACTGTGTTTCAATTTTGAACCCAAAGTTTCAAGTTTTAACCAAAGAAGTTTTTGGGAAATAGACTCATGAAATCTTGAACTACATCTGTTTGAAAAGCTGGTGAGTTTATTGTTTGTCATGTTATTGAGAATCTTCCCTAGGAAGATCCACTTGAAAAAAAAATTACTTTAGAGGTAATCTTTCTAAAAGAGTTTGCCTCTTCCAAGAGACTGATAGGGATTTTTTAAAAATAAAAAGTCTAGAATCAATCATCTGAGGGCTCATACCACCTGCACAGTTATCCCTACTCCTGTTCTACTAGTCCAGGTTTTGAATTTCTGTTCTTATTGATACTTTTTGCACTTATGGTTTCTATTTTTATATACATCATTGGCATAAATCTTCTTAAAGGAGAGTTAAAGGAAAAGATAAATGAATACCCAACTTGTAAGTGGGGAATTTAAATTTCAGTCTAGTGTCTGTCCAAGGTAGCGGGGCCTGTCTCGAATGAGTACTCAAACCCAGGCTTCTCACATGCTAGACTTGTACTTTTGGTAGTTTTCCATATACATGACTCAAAATACTGGTTATTGGGAAGCAACTTGAATGTAGACCTATAGGAAACTCCTCTCCCCTCTATCCTTTCCCAAGTTTTGGAACTATTTCCTTTTTAGTTCTCTAGAAATATTACCCAATTACTATAGGCAACATAGTGATATGGAATTTGTCTTTTCCATTTTTACAGTAGTATTTTAGGAAACTGGGCATGGTAGCAAAGTGCCAGACAAATGTAGAGGCAGAGAAGCTTGGGTTGCAAGTCTACCTGCTCTCTCTGCTTGTTTACCCCCTATCTTCCTTGTGGAGGAAGATAGAATATCCCAGTGATTAAGGACATGGATTCTAGAGCCAAATAGATTTATGAAGCCCAGCTCTATAATTGCAACCAAGTGCCCTGGGGAAAGTTACTTAACCTATCTTTGCAAAACGAAGTTAATTATCATTTATCCCATAAGGTTGCTGTGAAGATTAAGCAGTATGTACACACACACACACACACACACACACACACACATGTATATATATATATATATATATATATATATATATATATATATAATCTTGCACTTATAACAGTGCCTGGCACATAATATAATTTTAGTAAGTATTACATATTATAATTACTACCAGAATTATGAATAGATGCTGCATAAACATCCTCACTTTGTAGAAAGAGACCCTTTGGAGAACATAGGAAAGTCAGGTCTTTCTCTTACATGTAAAAAGAATTAGACTTAGTCCTCTGTGAGACCATATATTTTCACCAGGGCAAAATGCAGTGGGCACAGAAAATGGGTTTTAAAAAATGCAGATGTCATTTTGCATACAAATCAAGACCTGGGACTGAATTTTAAACCATTCCTCTAGTACCTGCCCAAATCCATTTCAAGAGAGAGCAGAAGGGGTGGAGAGGGTTGGGGAAGAAGTAGTCAACATTGCGTGCACAGCGTTGTTGTTCCAACTTTGGAGGTTGGAGTGAAGCCACCTCGAAGCTTTGGGCCTTATATGTTTGTGATCCTAGGAAATTTCCCCAGCATTAAAGTTGTGCTTCAGGGAACAGAAAGAAGTAATGATTTTTGTATCTGTAAATAAGGTTGTTGCTATGTGTGAGTGGCAACGTTCCATAGACATTAGCTATTTTCACTTTCTTGTGGTCCACCCATGAATTACAAAGTGCAAAAGGGTGTTCCCTTTCTAGTTGAAAATAGCTTTTGGCAGCATTTTCTGACACAGTTCTTCAATGCACCACGGGACCTGTCACCTCAATCATTTTGCTTTCTCTTTCATCCTCCCACAAAAGTGATTTTGAGGGGAGGGTAACTGATCAGATGAAGCTGAGGGATATGTGAGCATGTTAATAACAACCTGTCAAAACCTTGGATAGCCAGATGCAAACACATTAGATTAGGGGTAAGCTGGGCATCTATAATGTTCATACCCTCATTTACCTTAAATCCTGTGCAAACTTCCATCTTCCTCCTCCCTATCCTGAGAGCAAAACATTTCTCTCATCTTCATCACCAATATTATAAAAATCAATAGCAAACCATTTTTTTAAAGATGTACAGCACTCACCACTCAAAAATTAACTCCTGGCCTCTTTGATTCTCAAAAACGTTAATGAAATTAGTCCCAGAATATTATTTACTGGGAGAAACATGATCAAATGGTCATTAATTATTTCACAGGAATTTCAAAATAATGTTCAAATCTTCAAATAAGCCTTGCTGTAGGTACAGGAAAGTTTTAAGAGATACATTTAAAATGGATCAGTTTGGCCAAGTACTGTTCCAAATGCTTTACTTATATTACTCAATTTAGACCCTCATAACAACCTCATGAGGTAGGTACTAGGATTATAACCATCTTCCAGTTAAAGAACCTTAGGCACAAAGGGATTCAGCATCTCGTTTAGGTTTGTACTGCAAATTGAGAGTTAGCAGTGGCATTCCAACCCAGGCGGTTTGTCTCTAGGATGCTCTCCCTCACCCTACAATGCTGCCCCTCATGATAAACACAAAGCCCTGGGTGGTGGTGAATTCTTCTTCTGAGAGGCCGTGAGAATTCACTGAGGCTTGCTCCCCTCTCGTACACCAACTGGAGTAGAAGTGTAGAGCTAAAGTTTCAAGGTACATTAGAGATCACTTAGGCCCAGAGATATGTCACAGCTAGCTGGTGAGAGACCCAGGGTCCCAAATCTTGGCTCCTTTCTCCTTATCTAGTACCTCATCTCATACTATGGAAGATTTATTGCAGTAGGCTTCACTAAGGAATATTCCCATAAGATTCTTTTACTTCCTCTTCTGCGGCTCCTGTTTCTCTCTGCTGTTCCATTCCCAATGCCTCCCATTTGAGGACATGGTTTACTGGAAGGAGCATGGGCAGGTGGTCAAGACGCCAAGGTTTGAGTCCCAACTCTGGTATTTCCTAGCTGTGAGCAACTAGGCCGTACTCTTTACCTCTGGGAACCTATCTTTTCTCTTCTATACAGTGGTAATAAGCACCTGCCTTTTTTCCATGTCACTGGGTTTTCTCAAGAACCAATATTTCCAGATCTCTTGATCTTTGCTACTAAAAATGTGGTCCACACACCAGTAGAACAGGCATCACTGGGAGTGGCTTAGAAATAAAGGATCTCAGGCCCAACTTCAAATCTGCTGAATCAGAATCTGAACGTTAGCAAGATCTTCAAAGGACTGGTGTAACATTAAAGTTGGAGAGCCCTGTGAAAGTGCCACATGAAAGTGCCACGGCTCTAGGGCACAGTGCAGGTAGGGGGTTGTTAACAGCTTCTCACCTCTGTCTGAAAGGTCATTCAGGTCACCAGTTTTTTTTTTTCCAATATATGAAATTTATTGTCAGATTGGTTTCCATACAATATCCAGTGCTCATCCCAAAAGGTGCCCTCCTCAATACCCATCCCCCACCCTCCCCTCCCTCCCACCCCCCATCAACCCTCAGTTTGTTCTCAGTTTTTAAGAGTCTCTTATGCTTTGGCTCTCTCCCACTCTAACCTCTTTTTTTTTTTTTCCTTCCCCTCCCCCATGGGTTTCTGTTAAGTTTCTCAGGATCCACATAAGAGTGAAACCATATGGTATCTGTCTTTCTCTGTATGGCTTATTTCACTTAGCATCACACTCTCCAGTTCCATCCACGTTGCTCCAAAGGGCCATATTTCATTCTTTCTCATTGCCACGTAGTATTCCATTGTGTATATAAACCACAATTTCTTTATCCATTCATCAGTTGATGGACATTTAGGCTCTTTCCATAATTTGGCTATTGTTGAGAGTGCTGCTATAAACATTGAGGTACAAGTGCCCCTATGCATCAGTACTCCTGTATCTCTTGGGTAAATTCCTAGCAGTGCTATTGCTGGGTCATAGGGTAGGTCTATTTTTAATTTTCTGAGGAACCTCCACACTGCTTTCCAGAGTGGCTGCACCAATTTGCATTCCCACCAACAGTGCAAGAGGGTTCCCGTTTCTCCACATCCTCTCCAGCATCTATAGTCTCCTGATTTGTTCATTTTGGCCACTCTGACTGGCGTGAGGTGATATCTGAGTGTGGTTTTGATTTGTATTTCCCTGATAAGGAGTGACGTTGAACATCTTTTCATGTGCCTGTTGGCCATCCGGATATCTTCTTTAGAGAAGTGTCTATTCATGTTTTCTGCCCATTTCTTCACTGGGTTGTTTTTCGGGTGTGGAGTTTAGGTCACCAGTTTTTTACTCTTGGGACCAGTTTGGGATTTTGGAGAAATGTAATTTGCTACATATACTGTATATTATTTAATGCCCCCAGTGGGGTATGGAGCAGCACCCTTAAATAAAACACAGTGACTACTGCACTGAATGGGATACATAAAGAATACCTTTATTATTATCTTCAACGTGTTTGCTGCAAACTTAGAAAACAACTTGGGTTTCAGAGCTTTGGAGTTTTGGAATGGCTGATGAGGACTGGGTAAAGGAACTTCTCAGGGATGTGCTGACCTCAGTCCTGCCTCTGCAAGATCCTATCAACTGCTCTAAACCCAAGGCAGATGTGTGTTTTGGGGAGAGAGAGGCAGCTCATTTTCTCCTTCATTCTGGAATATTAAGCTTGAGCAAAAAGTGGAGTGGGCAGGATATGCAGGCATTTCTTCACACCACACAAAAGAATGTATGATTCTTAAAAAATAAGAAGACTTGGCTTGTTATTTTTTAATCCCCTGGAAATCAAGTAAATAGCTCAATCAATTAAAAATGTGTCTTATTGAAGGTATTGGTGATGTGGGTGATTTAATCACAGGACAAATGTTCTTATGATAAAATTTTTCTAAAAAAAGATGAAGCAACTCCCCCCCCCCATATGATTTTTTCCACTTTCCCTTTCACAACTACCTTAAACATACTCATATTCTGTCTTGAGGGCTCAAGCAGGCAGAACATTTGGGCTGCTTCTCTAACACGGATGCCTTTGTTGTGGCCCTGCTGGAACAAAAAGGAAGGGGAAGAAATTCCATTAGTATAACTTCATCACTGATATTTCAAAAAAAGATCCACCTAAAAGGAAAAGCTGTTTGAAGAGCCTCTAACGTTTAAGAGATGGAAGAGACTCAGGCGTCTGGTTCAGTGGAATTGTCTTCTGATCCTGGCTCTTCCCTGAGCTGCTCGGAAGAATTAGAACTTCCTCCTCTATTTGTCTGGAGCAAGACATTTGGTGGGTAGTCAGGGCTGGGCAACAGGGGTCTGACTTTCCTACTAGAAATACCTACCAACTCACCTCAGATCCCTTCCAGAGACAATGAAACTGAAATGCTCAGCTCCAAACTGAGCCAACTCTGGAACATGTATACAAACTCAGGTTAATGTCCAGAACTTGTTCTTATCAGGGCATCATCTTCTATTATTTCACATAATGTTCATAAAACTATGGTAGATTATTACCTCCATGCTACAGAGCAGGAAACTGAGGCTCAGAAAATTAGACAAATTGCCAAAGGCCACACACTAGAATCCAGGTCTGGCTAATTCCAAAAATTGTGCTCCTCACCACTGTGGTTTCCAGTTCTATTCCGAGCCGTAGATTTGCCTTAGGGGCCATAGGGTTCTGGGTAAGGTAGGGGTAATCTGAGCAACAAGGCCAGACTGGCTACTTAAGTCCTGTCCATGGAAAAGGTGTTGGGTTAAAGAGCAAGAGAGGTGGCAGGACGGGGATTCATGAGCCCACAGAAGATGATTTATGGTTCCTTTTCAACCTGCCTTCTATCTTCCTTCCAGGGATATAAGTGAGATAATCATAGGATTATAGTGATGAAATGAAACTCCTAAAGCCAATCTATCCCCTGCCTTCAGGCAGTGGTTCATTTAAACTAGACAATTTTCTCCCTTTGTTTAAAGATCTTAAGAGGAGGAATTTCCAAATCACTCAAAGCTACCTATGACAGGGGCTCACAGGTCTCATAGTGATTAATCTTTTTCTGATAATAAACCCAAATTAATTTCCAAGCATTACTGAGTTCCTACTTTGTCCTCTGTGCTACAGTGGGTGGTGCAAGTTGTGTGTGTGTGTGTGTGTGTGTGTGTGTGTGTGTGTGTGTGTTGTTTTAGATGTTATATGGAGGCATAGTTAGCTTGTCCTTAGATTTCTTACAGTTTTCTTAGATCAACCAGAGCAATACAACTGCAATAATTAAAACCCAGTAGAAATACTTTCAAAAATCACATGCTAAGTAGCAGTAATCTACTTCTGGCTCTCCCAGAAATGAGACATGTGACTGTACAAGTCACTAGGCCTCTCTGCTATTCAGCTTCCTCTTCTGTAAAGTAAGGGGCAGGCAATCTTGTCACCATGGGTGCTCAGCAGCCTGAGAAATGCAGATTCTTAGATGTGTGGTAGAGACTGTGAGTGTGATAAGACCTCAGAAGGGAAGTGATCTTGGGGGGACTGTCTTGCTAAGGCTTTCAGGAGGAGGGGGTACGTTAACTGGTTCCTGAAGAATGAGTAGCCTGGGCTTTGAGGGAGGAAAAGGTGCTCCAGGAAAACAGCACAAAACAGGAATAAGCATTACCTGCTGGCCAGCCAGTGAGAGCCAGATGAGGGAGATGTGGGGCCAAATTACCTAAAATCACATGTAGCTTTGAGGTTTGAGGTGGCATCTCATTAAAAACAATAGCAACAACAACAGAAAGGAGAAAAACAGAGAGAAAGAACTATGTGACTAGATTATCTAGCATATCCTAGTCTGCTCGGCCAGGTGCTTTAAGTGTATAACACTTATACCCACTTAGGAAATAGAGATGAGTGTCCCCACATTCCTGATGATGAAACAAGGCTCAGAGAGGTTACATAATTTGCCTCACGTCCCCCTGTAAGTGAGTGGACTTGGCTCTATTTAACTCAAATCCTGAAGTTTCTAGATGGGCCAGGATGTAAAGTAGCAGGAGTTATGGATATTTTATGAGCAAGTGGAGTAAGAATTACGCTGAGGTAAGGACGCCAGGAGAGTGCTGAGGCAATGTAGGCTTAAGGGTGACAGGATGAGAAAGGAAGAAAATATCCGAAGGTAATACTCTGGGAGATTGAAGGGAACATGTATTGGTTATGGGATTGTAGGCCAGAAATGGGTAAATCAAAGGTGACTCCACTATTTGAAATGTGAAAAACTCAGAATTCTCTGACTCCACAGATCTCAAGGAGAGTAGGAAGAGAAGCTGGTTTGGGGATGAAGGTGATTGAAATCTTGGATATGAGGGATCTCAATTGGTGTGTCCAGACAGATGCTGACGCTGTGCCCACAAGACCTTGGCAGAAAGGCAGGGCTAATGAGAAAGCTCTGGGAATTATTGGAAAAGAGAAATAATTAAAATCTGAGAAAAAGGGGGAACTGTGCAATGGAGATACAGTAGAGCACTTCCGGGACACATGTGGGAAGAGCAAGAGAAGTCTGCATGGGAGACAGTGAGTATTCAAGGAGAACATAAAACCAGCAAAGCAGAATCTAGACGCTGAAAGGAAAGTGACTTGTATGAAAGTGGGGTAGAGTGAGGAGGATGGGGTGTGTGGGCCTATTAATCCTCAGAAACTCCAGTTACAGTAGAGAAGTCTATTAGAATGAAGACAGAAAAATCCAGATCATTTGTGTGTGTGTGTGTGTGTGTGTGTGTGTGTGTACGCATGTACACATCATTTCAAGGTTCTTTTTTGTTATTTCTTCAGGCAAATAGTATACCTGTGATCTTTAGATCTTCTGCAAGAGAAGAGCTATTCTGTAGAACTTGCTCTGATATAACTTTGTACTTGAAAACAATATGCTTTCCTAGGTTTGCTGAATTTGTCACCCAGCTCTTTGGAGCACTCATACACTCCCTTGATAACCACTGTAAGTTCTTTCTGTGAGCCAGGCCCTGTGCTAGGTGTGGCCCTGCCAATAAGCAGATGGAGTCACCTCAGTACTCACCCACAAGACATGTATGTAGTCATTAGCTCAGGTAGACAAAAGGAGCAGCAGAGGGAAAGGGAGACGTTGAGAGATGGAGGCTGAACCAACTTCAGTCTCTCACTCTGCATCCATAATCTGCGGATAAGTGGCAGGTCGCTTGCAGACGGTGTGACCCTCAACTGCATAAACAAACGGGAACTGAATGTCAGCTCTAGCCCAAGAAGCCCTTTTCCCCAAGGCAGATTGGCAGGGGGCTCAGGGGGTTTGCCCCTTTCCCCCACCCCCGCAGAGATCATCTGTTGAGATCAGGTGGGTGTCACCCCAGCAATCAATACCCTGGGAGAGCTGGTGGAAAGGGAAGGGCAGCAAATGGGCCAGGCAGTTCCTGACTTTTGCTTTGATTAATTCTTTCAAATAGAGTGCTTGCCCGCCTGCTTTGAAAAGGTAAATGCAATATATTTGAAATTAGTATAGATTTAATTGTAAACAACATGTGTCCCTTCTTCCATTGATACTCATTTCACTGACAAGCAGTTTTGGAAAATCACAGTAGCTTCTTCTTTGTAGATATCTCTCTCCCTCCCCCATCCCTGTGCCCACTACACCACTTATATACAGAGAAGCCTTTATGTTCTATATGTTTTCACACATGCAGCAAAATATGGAGGGAAGAAAAAGCCTTTAAACATATTAATCATCTTCTATTTTTCTTAGATGAACATTTTCTGCACTTTTGTTCATGTAAACGCGAAATTATCCTTCTGCAAGCTGAGGTGGTGGCAGTTCCTGAACACAGTTATATTTTGCAGATAACAGGATTAGCTTGGATGTGGGTAATAAGTTGGTGAATCTCCCCCCGGCCATTTCTCAACACTGTGAGAGCACTAATCCTTTATGCTTTGATGTCTTCTACTTTTCCATCAGGTGCGCCACGGACTATTTGTCCTGGGGCAGTCAGCTCTCTTATAAGATCTCATAGTGTCCTCATTAGCTGCGCCTATTTACCCAGCCAGCCTGTTGAACCCAATTTATAGTTTATGTGATTAATTCCCAAAGTACAGTAAACCCTAGCTCTAAGGCTCTCTATTATATGACTGCATCTCCTTTAAGGGCAAACACAAGCTTCAGCTCTTTTGCTATATGACTGCATCATATATAATACGCTAATAATTTTACTCTCGACGACACATTAAACATCTTTCTATACACTTTCTTTATAGCACACAGCTCATAAAGAAAAGAATGTTCCATATTGGACTGTAAAGTGCTAACTATATGAGGGAGTCATTTGGTTTTTTGCTTTAAAAAATTTATTTTGGCCAAAATTATGGCACAGCACTACTATCTGGTTTGAACACTGAATTGGCAAACCACGTCACTGTACAACTCTTTATCTCCTGAAATATAAGTTTGAAAGGGCTGAAGAGGTAATGTGGTAGCACAAACCCATGGGCTCCTTTTCATCTTTAACATGCAAGCTGGGAAGATAAAAGGTTTAAGTGTGTGTGTGTGTGTGTGTGTGTGTGTGTGTGTGTGTGTGTGCGCGCGTGCGCGCTCTCACGTGCGCACACACATGCGTATGTGTGGAGAGCCAGAAAGCAAGACAAAGACAGAAAGGAAAATGAAGAGAAGAGCACTCAAGGCAACCGATGTCAACTTTGCTGGGATTTTTCTTATAGCAGAAAGAATTACGGAGAAGCAACTTACATTTGGTACGGGGGAAATGATACCAGCAGTTCTCAACTGGCTGTATCTCCCTCCCAGGGCATTTGATATTGTCTAGAGACATTTTTGGTTATCATAACTCAGGGGCATGCTACTGGCATCTAGTGGGCAGAGGCCAAGAATATGGTTAAACATCCCATAGGCAGCTCCTAAAACAAAACATTACTTGGCCCCAAATGTCAATAGTTTCAAGGTTGAGAAATTCTGTTTTATACCTTTGGATTTGGGATTAAAAGGAGGAAGCTTGATTATTTTTGCCTTTAAATCTTAACTGACCTCAAAGTTGAGAGAGCATGAAGAGACAGTTGATATTTGGCATCTATCTGTGTATCTTGAATTTTGCAACAGATCAGGGGTTGATGATTTCTAGTGTAAATAGCTTAAGACTCTCACTTCCTTTTGCTTTCTGACAGTTAATTTGATGCGTAACAAATCTACTGGGTGATGGGTCGGCAAAGAAAAGTGTGAGATATGACTCAACATCCTTTGCTACTGGTTGGCAGCTCTGGAAAACATTGTCAGCTAAGATGTGAAAATGAATGTCTCTGAAACTATGGATTTCTGTGATTTATATTACCTTGATTCTATTTCAAGTCTGTCTCTGTTTATATTATCACTAGTGTCCACTGGCAGGGGAATGAACAATCATGGACATTTGCTGATATGTAACTTGTCTAATAATAATCCTGCAATTCTTTTTTTGAGTAATCTTCTAATGGCCGTGGCCTTCATTTACAGATCAATAAACTAAAGTGGTGAAGGGGTAAAAGTAGTACAAGAAACAATGGAGAATTATTAAAACACTATGAAGGGAAGGTCTTAGAGAAGCAACCATCATTGCTGCATTGACCCAATGCTTTTGTCACTGATTCCGGAAAAACTGCAAAGAGTTTGTAACTTACAAATCACTGGACAGATGCCCAAATACTTCCTGGATTTGTTTTCCTTTTAACACAGGTTTATGGAGCAAGTAGCTTCTCTAGGAAATATAACTTCTTAAATATTTTTGTTACCAGGTTCTTGTCCTGGAACCTGCCCAGTTTCTATCATTGAGGGTCCCAAGAAGAAGACTTTGAGCTTACTGCTAACTATATACTCTCACTAAGTGTATAGTTAAGGAAAGCTTTATGTTTCTCCAACTCCTATCCCCACATTTGTTTAGGAATTGGGGATCTCCAACCATGTGTGATCCACAGCAACCCAACTGAGTCATGGGGCTTTACTTAGCATGAAACATTTAGCCTGGCCTATGTTTAGCATGAAACATTTAGCCTGGTTCACCTGGAAGGAGATTACATAGAAAATTGTTGACCTCTCTCTTAAAATGATGCTGTGTGTGCATTTCTGGAAATGTAGTGGGTTTTCTCCAAGAGTATAAGGTAGTATAGAAGTCTCCTGATTGGGAATGGTAGCATTTAGAAAACTCAACAGGTTTCTCATCAGAGACAGTATTAACTTGGTTTTGTGTCATTTCCAGTATTCTGACCCTTAGTTTGCCATCCTTTGAAATATAGGTAGTAATGCTGGACTCCCTCATGGAGATGTAGGAGGAATCATTCATAAAACATATTGTAAAGTTTTTACAAAACTCCAAAGTACTATAATAAATTAGATGTTGATACCTTCCAGTTCTAAAATTCTCTGACTTTATGATGCTAAACAGGGAATTATCACAATCAGTAAAAATTCAGTTGGTGGTAGAATGTCCTACGGCAGAATTTGATTCTGAGTTAGTGATGTTGCTTATTTTTTTGCTTTGTTTTTCAAAATACAGCCAGCTCTTGATTTTCCTCATAAATAGCTAATGGAGATAATCTCAAGAAGATGAGATTTAAAAATTCCTTGCAATCAAGTGACATAAATGAGACATTTTAATATTTAAATAAATTTTACATTTTCAGAGCATGCAATAATGACAGATAATATTGATGAAGTGCTTACTGTGTCCTGGGAACCTTGCTAAGCATTCTATACCGATTTTATCTTTTAATCCCTAAAATAATCCTGTGAGATAATTTGCTACTATTATCACCAATTTACTGATGAAGAAACTGAGGCCCATAGTACTTATGTGACTTACTTACAAACATGTAGTAAGTGGCAGTTATGGGATTCAAACTGGAATATTTCTGACTCCAGTATCTGAATCTTGCACCACTCTATTCTACAACATATTGCTTGGATTCTCATTACAGAGGAAGTCCATGTGGGCTAGCATGCCTGGTTTTCCTATTATCTGTTATTAAGCATATTGGCCTGAAATCTCTTGAATGTAGCAACTCAAGTATTTTTTAGTTTAGAGTAGGTAAAAGTAGAGTAGTTCCTGAGAAATGGGTGGAAAATAGAACATTCTTTTATGTTCTCTTCAGTTGCCTGAGGGAAGTTGGGGAAGGGAATGCCTTCTAACAATTCAGCATTGTAGGACCTCGGCAGTTCTTTGCAGAACAGTTTTTTTTTTTTTCTCTTCTGCCTGAGATGTGTAAGATGCTAAGCAGATCAATCTGGGGTCACAGAGCAACAGCCTTGACTGGACATTGGGTAGTCTGGAATAAAGAGCATTATATCAGTAATGATAACAAGAAAAGATTTGCCTTTCTTCTCTGACCATCATCATCACCCCTTTCCCTCAAAAAAATAAAAAACCCTCAACAATAGTGGCCATATGATTGACATAATTTCGCTGAAATTTTCGCATGTTCTACAAAGTAGCCAAGGCATATAGAGGTAGGAGAGGCAAAAAGTACTCTGGGTTTAAGAGGCTGAGAGAGAGAGAAAAAAAACATAAAACAAAGACAGCGTTATGGGGCATCTGCTGTAGGCCATCGAAACGGTAGGTGAGGGAAAAGCAGCTGCTGAGGTCAGTTGAACTCTCATAATGTTGAACTCCAAAGAGACTTGGATTCCCTGGACATCTGCTGGGTTAAAGACCCATGAAGGATCAAAGGAGTCACTGAATTGGAGAACTGTGACTTTCTGTTTGTTACCAACCGTGGCTAATGTAATTGAAGGAGAAATTGTGTTAGATCTGCTTACGGACAGGTAAGATTTTATTGAAAGTAGGAAAACAAGAGGTTTAATACTATTGCCCATGTGATGATGTATACATACATAGTAGAGTAAAAGTGAAAAAAAAAATGAATACAGCAGTACCTGAGAATTAAACTCTGAGGAAGCATATTAGGGAACCAAGTAAGTACAAGAGAAAATATTAAACCTCAACAGGGTGGTAGGGAGCCAAAGCAGACTTGGGGACAATCAGTTCCCCAAAGTTTGAAGTTTGAAGACTGCATTTCTTCAAAAGGAGAAAGGTAGAGAGACAAACACATCTTCACTGAGACTTCGTGTAAGCTTGGTGTGGGTTACGACAAAGCTGTCCAGGAAGACAGTACCACATCAGTTAAAGCTGTCAGGGCAGTGCAGATAAGGACAGCAAGGCATCTAGAATCAATTAATGATAACAAGAGGGTTAAAGTGAAAAGAGGATTTTTTAGAGATAGGCTAGGCAAATAGAAGAGATCAGAGAGAAACTTGTCCGGAGTATCTTACTGAAGCAAGACTGAGAGTTCAGAAGTCATGAATTCAGATTTTAATCCCAGTTCTTTGTGAGATATGAAGATGATGGCTTGACTTATTGGCATCTGAAGTTTCCCTTTCAGTAAGAATGACAGGAACCAGCTTTCAAGTAACTAAGTGGAAGGGTGTTGATTGTTGAAATTTCAGGGGTCTCTGAAAAGCTTCAGCATCCCCCCTCACATGTCACTGAAGCCATTAATATGTGATTTTATTCACTAGTGATGTTAAAATATGCCTGGCAAGGATAACACATTAGATTTCATCAAAGACACATGAGTACTTTCCCTAGAGTAGGCTGTAAATTGGACCTTGAGATTGGTTTGGCCATTCAGAGATGGAGGGCATCAATGAGTTAGAAGTAGTGACTAGAACTGGGTGATGAGGAACGTTGGAACACAGGTTTCCTCCACATCATAAGCTTGTGTCAAGACATTTATGCAAAAGGTAATCATTCTCACCATATCATGGTCCACCATACGTGACACTTCTTTAAGGCAACCAGAAAAGGGGGAGGAGACAATATACTGGGGAATGAAGGAGACAATATACTGGGGAATGATCTTATCTTTTCCTTATATATATAGTGATTGTTGAGGGCAATAATTACTGGTTGCAGGTGAGAAAGGGGACTGATCAATTTAAATTCCCTTTTGCCTTGGGGCAACATGCCTAGTTGAAAGAGAAGGAAGGAGCTTCCCATTCCCAGCTCTAAAGGAGAAATACTGTACCCTTACAGAATTATAAAATAGCCCATCTGGAAGGGTTTCTTACAAGTAAGCTAAGTGTTACCTGTTGTTACAGATTAGAAAATTGAGGCTCAGTGAAGGTGTTTGCTCCTCTTGGCTCATTATTACTATCAGATTCTGGTGACTCTTGACATCATAGAAACACTCTTGGCAGTAAAGGGATACACAGAACAATCAGAAAACACTTTTCCTTCCCTTAGAGCTTCTAGTAACTTAACTGCTTAGCCTGCTGCCTTCCTTTCTCTCTCCTCTTTCCTCTCACTCCTCTCCCTTCCTCTTGTATTTGGGGAAAGTAAAAAAATAATATGTGCCCATATTTTCCCACCCAGAAAAATTTTTTTTCCTAATATTTTAAAACCACAAGTAGTATATGAAAGTATTCTATTTTTAAAGAAATTACAACCTAAAAATAAAACTAAATCTTCTTTGATCTTCCCTTTACCACATCATGGTTCTCTGTTAGCATTCCTAGAGGCAATGACATGTGTCAGATGAACTCTTCTTTTACTCTATTTAGTCATTTTACATACCTGTGTTTAAGCCTACTGAAAATATACAGCATTGATGTGTCTGTAAGGAGGTCTATTTATAAATGATTTTGCACATATAGTTAGTCCTCAGCTTGCTTTTGCTACTCAATCATGATTTTAGTATCACTGTTGATATTGATATATTGATATACTATACTGTGGTATAGTATTTTATTATATAAATATATCACATTTTATTACTCCATGTATGGATATTGTTTACATTTTTTAAATTATAAACTGTGATGATCAAAAACCCTGATATCTGTCTCTTTGTGTACAAGTGCCAATGATTTTCAAGGTTGCATACTAAGGAATTGATTCTCTGGGTCATATGGAATGAATAATTATAGGATGTCCTAACAATTTGACCTCCAAAGTACCTATACCAATTTGTACTCCCATCAACAGAATGTTACAATACTAATTCTTTTACATCTCTAATGTTTCATACTGCAAAACATTTTAATTTTGCCAGTTTTCTAGATGAAAAGTAGTATCTCATAATTTCAATTGATAATACTAAAATTGAGAATCTTTCATATGTTTATCAGCTATTTGTAGCTCCTTTTCTTTGAGTTGCCTGTTCATAAATGTTGCCCATATTTATAATAGACTAATTTTTTTTCTCTACTGATTTGTAGAAATTCTTCATACATTGTGGATACTATTCCTTTGTTATATAAGTTGAAAAATATTTTCCTGTCACTTTCTTTTAAACATTTGTTCATAATATACCATACAAAAGTTTTTAATGTTAATTTGTTAAAATTTGATAATCATTTTGCAAGCAAATCAATCTTGCCTTTTGGACTTTGGTAAAAAAAAAAGATCTCCTACTCTAAAATTATAAATATTTTTCTATATTTTCCTCTTACAATTTTAATTAGTATTTTGATTTTGTCTTTAATCTTTTTTTTGTGGTATGAGGTAAGGATCTAATTTTTTTTATATGGATGGCCAACTTTTTTGTTCCCTTTCAAATTTTCTAATATCATTCCATCCCTGGGGACAAACATTTATTTAGATTTCTACCACTAGAAATTGTTTTGTCTGTTATTAGACTTCATATAAATGTTTACAGTATCTAGCTTTTTTTTGTTCCACAAAATGTTTTTGAGATTCCCAAGTTAGTGTTAATTTTCACAGCCTTGTTAAATTCTCCTATCATAATGATAACGATTTTCAGTTAATTTTTGTATTATCCAGTTAACTGTCACATAATTAACATAAAACAACTAAATCTAAATCTTTTGCTACACAAGCCATTTGTGTGCATGCACGTGCGCGTGCATGCGCGCACACACACACACACACACAAACACATTCTTACATTGTTCTTGACTTTAATGGGGACACTTCTGATGTTTCACTGCTAAGTGTATTAGTTGCAGGATTTTAATTGACTTTCCTTTTCAGGTGATGACTTTTTTAGCTACATCATATACATTTTGATCTATGCTATACATTGTATTTTTATACTGATTCATTTCTATATTTTTGTAAAATTTTTTTTCAATTTCATGGCCCATGAATTATTTGGAAGTCTTTTCTTTTCATTGTCAGATGTCTAAGATCTATGCATTAGCTATATGAGAGCTTGTTATTATGGTTTTATTGTTTTTTGTTTTGGGGTTTTCTTGCATTATAATAAGCGAGTGTGGATTTACTTATACTTTTTTCTTTAACATTTCTATGTATTTAAGTATACAGTCTATTTTTTATACTTTTTAAAAATAAAAGTAGAAGTAACATACAGTGTTATATTAGTTTTAGGTGCACAATAAAATGATTCGACAATTCTATACATTTCTCAGTGCTTATTAAGATAAGTGTACTTTTAACCTCCTTTACCTATTTCACCCATCCTCTCACCCACCTCTTTTCTAACAAATGTCAGTTTGTTATTTGTGTTTAAGTCTTTTTTTTCTTTTTCTTTTTCCGTTTTTGAGATGTGGCCTTTTTTTTTCCTATTTGTGGGATTTGTTTTGTTTCTTAAATTCTGCATATGCATGAAATCATATGGTATTTGTCTTTCTGTGACTAACTGATTTCACTAAGCATTATACTCTCTAGGTCCATTCATATTGTTGCAAATTCCATTCTTTTTTATAGCTCAGTGGTATACCATTGTATATGTGTGTGTGTGTGTATGCGTGTACACACACACACACACACACACACACACTATTATCTTCTTTATCCATTCATCTAAGGATGGATCCTTGAATTGCTTCCATATCTTGGCTATTGCAAATAATGCTGCAATAAACATGAGGTGTTTAGTGTTTGCGTTTTTGAGGGGTAAATGCCCAGTAGTGGAATTACTGGATCATATGGTAATTCTATTTTTAGTTTTTTGAGGAACTTCCATACTCTTCTCCACAGTGGCTGCAGCAATTTGCATTCCCACCAACAGTGCGCAAGGGATCCGTATTCTCCACATCCTCAGAAATCGTTGTTGTTTCTTGTATTTACTTTTTTAAAGTTTATTTATTTTGAGACAGAGAGCATGTGGGGAGGGACAGAAAGACAGGGAGGGGGAGAGAGAGAATCCCAAGCAGACTCCACATTGTCAGCACAGAACCCGACATGGGGCTCAAACTCATCAACTGTGAGATCATGACCTGAGCTGAAATCAAGAGTCACATGCTTAACCAACTGAACCACCCAGGTGCCCTGTGTTTCTTGTGTTTCTGATGTTAGCTATTTTAACAGGTGTGAGGTGATATCTTATTGTGGTTTTCATTTGCATTTCCCTGGTGGTTAGTGAGGTTGAGCATCTTTTGATATGTCCATTGGCCATCTGTATGGTTTTAACAAACATGTGTGTTCAGGTCCTCTGCTCATTTTTAATTGGATTACTTATTTTTTATTGACATGTATGAGTTCTTTATATATTTTGCATATTAACCCATTACCCAATATTATTTGTAAATATTTTATCCCATTCAGTAGGTTTTATTTATGTCTTTTAGTTTTAATGATTATTTCCTTTGCTGTGCAAAAGCTTTTTTGTTTTGGTGTAGTCTCAATAGTTTATTTTGTTTTTGTTTCCCTTGCCAGAGGAGACATCTAGAAAAATGTTTCTATGGCCAATGTGAAAGAAATTGTTGCTTATGTTTTCTTCCAGGAATTTTAGGATTTCAGGTCTCACATTTAGGTCTCTAATTCACTTGAGTTACTTTTTGTGTACAGTATAAGAAAATGGTCCACTTTCATTCTTTTGCATGTAGCTGTCCAGTTTTCCCAAAAGCATTTGTTGAAGAGACTGTCTTTTTCCCATTGCATATTCTTTCCTCCTTTTTCATAGATTCATTGACCACACAAATGTAGATTTATTTCTGGACTCTCTATCCTGTTCTGTGATCAATGTGTCTGTTTTTGTTCCAGTATCATGCTGGTTTAATTACTACATCTTGGTAGTATATTTTGAAATCTGGGGTTGTGTTTCCTTTAGTTTTTTTTTTTGTTTTTTTTTTTTTTTTTTTCAAAATTGCTTTGGCTATTCAGGTTGTGTGTGTGTGTGTGTGTGTGTGTGTGTGTGTGTGTGTGAGGTTCCATACAAGTTTTAGGATTAGTTCTAGTTTTGTGAAGAATGTTGTTGGTATTTGATAGGGATTACATTAAATGTGTAAATTACTTTGGCTAGTGTGGATATTACAACAATATTAGTTTTTCCAATCCATGAGCATGGGTTATTTTAGCATTTAATTGTGTTTTCTTCAGTTTCATTGTTTTATAGTTTTCAGAGTATAGCTCTTTTTCCTCCTTGGTTAAATTTATTCCTAGGTATTTTATTATTTTGGGTACAATTATAAATGGAATTGGTTTCTTGATTTCTCTTTATGCTACTTCATTATTAATGTATAGAAATGCAACAGATTTCTGTACATTAGTTTTTATCCTGCAACCTTACTGAATTTATTTTGGAGTCTTTAGGGTTTTCTATGTGTATAATATCATGTCATCCACAAATAATGAAAGTTTTACTTCTTCCTTATTCAGTTTGGATGTCTTTTATTTATTTTTCTTGTCTGATTGCTGTGGCTAAGACTTCTAGTACTATGTTGAATAAAAGTGGTGAGAGTAGACATCCTTGGCTTGTTCCTAAATTATAGCTCTTTAGTTTTTTACCACTGAGTATGATACTATCTCTGGGTTTTTCATATATGGCGTTTATTATGTTGAGGTATGTTCCATGTAAGCTTACTCTCTTGAGAGTTTTTATCATGAATGACTGTTGTACTTTGTCAAATGCTTTTTCTACATCTATTGAAATGATTGTATAGTTTTTATTCTTTCTCTTGTTGTGATGTATCATGTTGATTTATTTATAAACATGGGACCACCCTTGCATCCCTGAAATTAATCCCACTTGATCATGTTGAATGATTTTTTTAATGTGTCATCGGATTTGATTTGCTAATATTTTGTTGATGATTTGTGCATCCATGCTCATCAAAGATATTGGCCTATTTTTTTTTTTTGTATTATCTTTATCTGATTTTGGTATCAGTGTAATGATGGCCTTATAGAATGAATGTGGAAGCTTTCTTTCCTCTTCTATTTTTTGGAATAGTTTGAAAAGAATAGATATAACTCATCTTTAAATGTTTGGTAAAATTTGCCTGCGAATCCATCTGATTCTGGACTTTGTTGGGAGGTTTTTTTTTGTTTGTTTGTTTGTTTTTTATTTTTGATTACTGATTCGTTTTCATTGCTAGTAATAGATCTGTTCCAATTTTATATTTCTTCCTGATTCAGTTTTGGAAGATTATATGTTTCTAGGAATTTATCCATTTCTTGTAGGTTGTCCAATTTGTTGGCATATAATTTTTATAATATCCCCTTATAACTCTTTGTATTTCTGTGGTGTCAGTTGTTTTTCTTCCACTCCAGTACAAGTATACAGTTTTTTTAAATTGAATTTTTCATGTGTATTAGAAAATGATGCATATTCTATATCAATGTGATAATTGAGAAATGTTTTCCTTCTGATTTGATAATGTAGAAATAAGAAAAAGATTATTTTAAAATGCTTTCATTTCACACTCATCAGGATGGGTGTAATTCTTAGAAATGTTAAATAACAAATGTTGGCAAAGAGGTAGAGTAGTTAGAACTCTTGTACATTACTAGTGCAAATATAAAATGGTGCAGCCAGCTTGGAAAACAGGCAGTTTTGCAAAATGGGAAATATAAAATCACCAAATGACCCAGCAATTTCAATACTAGGTATATATGGAAAAGAAGTGGAAAGATATGTTCATACAAAAACTTTGTAATAATGTTCATAGCAGCATTATTTATAATACCCACAAATTGGAAACAATGTAAATGATTGCCAACTGCTAAATGGATTAAAAAAATTTGGTATATCCATACAATATAATATTATTCAGCCATAAAAATTATTGAACTACTGATACATGCATATGGATGAACATTGAAAACATTATGCTAAATGAAAGAAACTGAACACAAGAGTCCATGAATTGTATTACTCCATATATATGAAAATCCCAAAATAGGAAAATTAATGCCAAAGAAATAGATTAGTAGTTACTAGGGATTGAGGAGACATAAAATAGAGATAACTGCTAAAGAGTATGGCATTTCTCTTTGGGGTGATTAAAATGATCTATAATTAGATAGTGGTGATAGTCACACAACCTTGTCAGTGTATTAAAACCCAGTAAATTGTACATTTTAAATGTTGCATTCTTCAACATGATGACTGTAGCCACCACTGCTGTGTGATATACAGGAAAGATGATAAGAGAGTAAATCCTAAGTATTCTCATCACGAGATGATTTATTTTCTTCTTCCATTTTTTTTTATAGTGTCTATATGAAAAGATGGATGTTAACTGATCTTATTTTGGTAATCTTTCACAAACCATGTAAATCAAACCTTCATCTTGTATACTTTAAACTTATATAGTGACAAATGTTGTTATTTCTCAATAAAACTGGAAAAAATCTCAAAATAAAGGTAAGCTCTATGATATAAAAATTCTATCTGGATTTTAAAAAGCTTAAATACAAGTTAGGAAAATTTTCTTAAGGTCTCCAATGGACTTTGAAGTATCTAATCACCTAGACAGAACTCATTGCTGTTTCCTGCTTGCCCTGCCCCCATTAATACCCTCAAAGAATGTATAAGGGACTTCTGATTCAAGATGACAATTATTTGTGTGTTTGTGAAGTTGAAGGATTAGAACCTTGCCTTATATTTAATTAGAATTGATTAAATTTAAATAAGTAAATGAAGAAATAAGTAAAATTAGGTGATTAAAAAATAGTTCCTCAATAATTCCTTGGTCTGCTTCACAAAACTTCCAACAGCCAACAGAAGCCAATGAATTCCATAACTAGATCTCAAATTATGTATAGAAATGCAGCTTTACACCATAACATAAAAAGAGCTAGCATTATTTTAACTGGTCATAATTGGAAAGGTGTTCTCCAGAGCCATAAAAGTTCAAATACTGATACTGGAAATACATACTGATAACAATGAATAATAAATTCCTTTTCTTTTCTTCAAGTCCCTACTGATAATAGACATTAACAATTTATATAAATAAAATCATAGAGAAGATTTTGGCAAATACAAAAAAATGGTTTAATGTTCATGACACTTCCTTTTTGGAGATAAGAAGTGGAGATTAAGAAGAGGATAAGGGGCACCTGGGTGGCTCAGTCGGTTGAGCGTCCGACTTCGGCTCAGGTCATGATCTCGCGGTCTGTGAGTTCGAGCCCCACTTCGAGCTCTGTGCTGGCAGCTCAGAGCCTGGAGCCTGCTTTCGATTCTGTGTCTCCCTCTCTCTCTGCCCCTCCCCTGCTCATGCTCTGTCTCTCTCTCTGTCAAAAATAAATAAACATTAAAAAAATAAAATAAAAAAAAAAAGAAGAGGATAAATATTCATCTCTAAAATGGTTTAGGTGTGACCTTTTCCTAAATGCAAAGATAACGTTTTGTTATCTTTCTTTCTCACCCTAGTCTATGAAATGTCATTTTTCTGATTCAATGAGAAATCATTTTCACTTTTCTCCCATATTAGTTTTCATAATAGTTAAATTGGTGGTTAATTGGTTTAGTATTAGATTTTGTGGCATATATTATATGTTTATTTTTTTCTTTTAGCCCAAATATTTTCCTTTTTTTAATTTTGTATTTAAGAGAGAGAGAGAGAGAGAGAGAGAGAGAGAGCGCACATGAGCTTGGGAGAGATGCAGTGGGAGAGAGAGAATCCCAAGCAGGCTCCACGCTCAGTGAGGAGCCTGACAGGAGTTCGATCCCATATCCTGGATCATTCCCTGAGCCAAAATCAAGAGTCAGACATTGAACCAAATGAGCCATGCAGGCACCCCTCCAAGTATTTTCAATCAAACCCTCTACTGTGGTTTGTTACAAATCCTACATTCCAATTTGAGCATTGAACTAATTTTAAAAACAAGCAAACCTCTAACTTATTTATTCATTCACTTTTCTGTCACTTATTCATTTATTTAGCAAATACTAACCAAATGCCTGACCCTATGCTAAGACCTAGTGATACAAAGATGACCATTCTTGGCCCTTAAGGACCTCCTGCTTTAGTTAGGAAAAACATGTACAAGTAAAGAAAACCATACATTTTGATTGGTTTTTTAACAAAGATACAGGCTGGGTATTCTTCAATGATAGAGATGGAAGGGATTAAACAAAATAGAGAATGAAGGGTTGGAAGATTGTCAGAGAAGACTTCAGTAAAGTAGGAGTATATATTCTCTAGAGGCACAGTAGGTAAGGTGAGAGAATGTTCCAGATATACAAGTTTCTTATGAAACCTTTCATAAGCTGAAATGGCATAAAGCCAAGGAGCAACTACCATTAATTTATATGGAAAAAATTTTGAGCATTCTCTGATCTAAAAAATAACTTCTCTTAAGCTTTTCTGAAACCTTAGTATACATGTTGCTAACAAATACACAACATAAAATTGAAATAAAGCACAGATGCTCACAGACAGAATTCAGAGGTATGGTGGCTTGATGCTGAGAGGTTGAATGTGGTTTCTGGGAAAGGAGCTTCGTGGGACCACTCTTCCTGCTCATGGTGCTTGCTGCCTCTGTAAGGCTTGATGCAAAACAAATGCTGAACACACTATTTTTGCTTTTTGGCTTTTTCTGTGAAAGTGAAAATTCTCTTCAGGTTTCTTTTGGCTAGGGAAAACAGATACTAATATAAGTATTTTATAAAAGCAAAGTGGCATAATGCAAACTTACAAAAAGTGGGGGACACCTATCATAAAATGTATAGTACAAAATGAAGGTTGCACAACTCAACTCTTGAGCGTTTTCATTGAGTACCTGCCATGTACGCACATTGCTAAATACAGGCCCTAAACATAATGAACATAGTGTTCATAAAACTGTTGAGGGTTCACATAGTTAATAGTGGAGCCAGTATTTAAATTTATTTCTAACTGACTCTATAGCACATGCTCTTAGCCACCATATTCCCCTGCCTCTGATGACACTTCCAATCTCTACTCCCCCTTATTGTTTGTTTAATTCTCATTATGAAATCCTACCATATCAAAAAACTGCTTAAAATAAGGTTCTCCCTTTACAGATTGCCAAAAGATACATCAGTATGTTCTCAACAGTTTATCTCCTTGAAGCTAAATCAGTACTTAAAAAAAAAAAAAAAGATGATCACTTTGACAAACTAAATATATTTTGATAGCCTCTGTAATCATAGAAACCATCAAATAAGGATAATGGAAACAAAGCAGTTAGTTTCAAGTGGTAAATTCAATAAAAGCACCTTTTAATAATTTGCTATTAAAAGACATTAGCTTGTTGACAGATGATTTATACCACAATATTTGTCTCCTCCCTATAAACACATTCAAACATTCAGATGTGGTGAAACAAATCACATAAAATCTCTCCTGTTTTTTTTTTTTCAGTTTCCTCTTAGTGCTCTAACATTCTGTCTACACTAGGCCCTTTGTATTGTAAACCATCCCTGTGTTATCATACTAGTTTTGGTATTCTCTCTGCTTCTTTCACATCAAACACCTGTGAGGTAGAAGATATGGAATTGTTTTTGAGTATTCCGAGCAGTGCAAAATATTTTCCAAACTTTCTTGGCATAGAGAAATACCAGATGTGTTTTCTTTAAAGAAAAAAAAAGTGGGTAACCTTAGATGTATTTCCAGGTAACGTTAATCCATATGTTACTGATTAGTTAATTGATATGATCAAAAATTTCACTGATGCTACATGAATAAAGGACTCTTTATTAACTCTTTGTAAAGGTGCAGGTATATTTTGCTTTTAGATATGAGTAAGAATATTTTGGCATTGAAATTTGATTTTTCTCACGTATAGTTCAGTGTTGAGAATCTCGACACTGGTTCTTTGGAACTTTGATAATTCAGAGAGGGTGTTAATTGCCACATGTGAGACTTGATGATTATCTCCCAGGCAGCATGGTACCGTGGTTCAAGTACATGGATGCTGGAGTCAGAATGTATTGGTATAAATCCTGTGTCTACCAGTTTCAAGCTGTGCAATTTTATGCAAATTGTGCATCTTTCTATCCCTCTGTCTCTTATTCCTACGATGAAGACAATAACAATATTACCCTGAAGGTTAAAATAAGTTAAGGCATGTGAAGCACTTAGAACAGACATACCGTATATGTTCATACATGTTGCCCATTATTATGTATCACACTACAAGGATATTATCAAACCCTAGCAATAAAATGGCTCCTGAATATTATTTCACCTACTAGAACCCATCCTTACCAAATTGGAGTCAGCAACATTTTTTTACAATTGCTTTAGATGGCTGTGCTATAAGTGGCTTTCAGATGCTAGTGTGGAACTTTGTGCTGGGCCCTGATTTGGGATTAAAGCAAATATATTTTGTAGGTATATCAAGTCTATAGGAGGCTGTGTAAATTATTTCTTTTGGAAGATTTTCCCACTGGCAACTATAAGGTTTCAGAAGTTTGGTCTGGCAAATGACAGAGCTCAGGGAAGTCGTGATCTGTACAAACCCATGAAGTGTCATCTTAAACAAGTAGATACATTCAATTCAGTGTGATCTCTCTGATCAAGAGGATATATTATAGTCACATTTCCACACTCCCCCTACTGTGTTATTTAGCATTCCCCTCTGGCTTTATCAGTACCACAAAGGGGTGCCTATACTTATTTGATGAGTTAGAAACACAGAAACAATATTTGGTGCAGTAAGAGATGTGTATGTTCAAATAAAATTGGCATTAAGCAAGCAGTGCAGTGGCTGATTGAATGGGTTCTTTCCTTTGGCCTGCATGATATAGTATCAAATTAAAGACAGCAAGGCCAGAAATGTCTTTGGTCATTCTTTAACCCTAATACAGCAGGATTTTGTCTGCCAGTAACATTTACAGCCAAATGACTTATATACAAATTAAATCTCAGTCATCAGCAATACTAAGTATCAAAAGGATTATCTCAGTGTCTGCAGTGAGAGTCATGGTTCATATTCAAAATATTTAACCACCGTTATAGCTTTGACACTGACTAATCAGAACAGATGTTGGAAGGAATCAACTAGTACAGGTATACTGTCAAAAGCCAGCTGAATATTATCCCTCCCGCGCTCTCTTCGTCATTTGGGAATTACCGAAGCCAAGTATTAACTGAACACTTATTCATGGAGATGCTGTGCTCAGGGAAACAGAAACAGATATGTCAACAGAGAGAATTTAATATAGGAAATTGTTAAACAAGGGTTGGAGGACTGAAAAAAACAAAACAACAACCATGAGGTAATACAGATATAAGAACTGCAGGAAGCAGCTATCAGTCCTAGAGCTGGGGGAACAGAGTGATGATATTGAAATTATTAGAAGCAGTAAACCCAGAGGAGAGGCAGCACAGTTTGGGATTCAGATTTCTGAAAAGGGAATTCTGCCTGTTCAGGAGCTCTGAAGGGACCCAGTGGAGCTGGTTCCCAGACTTCTGAAGAGGGGGACACTGGCCTGTTGGTGTAATACTTCTGAGGCAGAGTGATGGTCCATTTCAGGGAGTGCCCGAATAAGCTAGAAAAAGCTGCTGTACTATCAAACTAAGTGCCTGTTCTGGGACAACACTGATAAGAATGGCTAGCAAATGTTGTTTCCTCCCCCAACCTTCTAGATGCCCCCTGGGCTGTCCCCTGTTGGTGGAATATAGCAGGAACTTAAACTGGTAAAGGAGAAACATATTTAGCAGAAGCATAGCCCCTGTATTACAAGCACTATATATATATATATATATATATATAATATATATATATATATATATATAAATGGCAGGGTTGATTAAGAACTGAGAGATAAAAGCTTCAAAATCAGCACAGTTGACTATTTCTATAGATACTGGTAAATTCATATATATATATATATATACACACACACACACACACACACACACATATATATATCCACAGATATGTATATATTCACACACATATACACATATACATATGCACATGTGTGTATGTATATATACATGTATATATATTATATAAATATATACATACATGTGTATATGTATATGTATATGTATATGTATATGTATATGTATATGGTTTGGAAATTTCTAAAGCCATGGAAACTGTAATGAATTAAATAACTAATTTATTATAAATGTATTTATAAGATTCACTTAGTGGCAAATATAATAAGTTAGAATCATGAAAACCTTCCACCATAAAATACCTAAAAATGCCAGATAATATAGTTTTAGGTCCTCTTTTAAACAGATGCCCTAAGAAGCAAGATCAGGAGTCCAGGGAAATTAGTGAGCACTGAAGTCACTGGGTGCCAGAAATATCTATTGATCAGAGATATCTGCTTATAATGAGAAGCCCAGAGCTTGGGTTTCAGTGGCTGCCTGGGAGTGGAGGTGGCAAAGAGAAAAATCTGAGACATCCAAGAGGTGAGAAGTAGAATGAAAGGCTACCATTCCTTCCCCTGTCTGAAGTCTTATGTGATCTAGAAAAATCTACACCCTTCAGGGAAATGAAATGGAACAAAAGGTACTCCACAACTACAGAGTGCAAGAAAATTGATTGTCCCCATTTTGACTTCAGGTAGAGAAGAAAAAATCCTTTTTGGAGAATTTGTGGCCAAAAGCCACAAATTTGGAGCCTGAGTTCATATCATTTACTTGAAATAAAAAGTGTAAGTTGAGAATTATTTTAAAAAGTGTACCTAGGTAGGTAGTGCCCCTAAGTGCCTGCAGAAACAAACAATATCCTCTACTGAGGGAAAACACCTTCAATCCAGTTCTAAAAGACTTGCCTCTGATAGAGTACTAATGATTATGGGCTCACAACAGAAAAGTAACAAAGCCTTGAAGAAGAACAAACAAACACCAAGAGTGAGAGTCAGCAGAAACAATAAGCAGTAAAGCCAGATCCAAAAGTCTTTAGATATTAGAATGTTAGGATGTGTAATAATAATAAAAAATATTATTAAAGACATACAAAAGTGAACCAACAATATGACTCAGAAGCAAGAGTTAAAGCAAATAATAGTCAACTTGAAAATGAACCAAATAGATATAAGTGAAATTAAATACTCTGTGGAAAGTTTCAAGAGCAGATTAATCAGGGGACAGCAAACTTTTTCTGTAAAGGGCCAGACTTTTTTCTTTTCCCTTGTCTCATATTCTTTTTTTTTTTTGTCATTGTTCTTTGTCTCATAATCTTCTTTTTGTTTGTATAAATATATGGGCCAGATTTGGGCCATAATTTGCTGATCTTTGGGTTAGACAGTGCTAAAAAGATAATTAGTTATCCAGAAATAGAGTTGAAGATATTCTGTGGAATACAGAACAGAAAGATAAAATGATACAAAATATGAATGAATGAGAGATTCAGAGAATGGAGAATAAGATAAAAAATCAAAGTGACATCTAGGAGAATAGTAGAGATGCAACATATATATTTTTATTTTACAAAGAGAAAGAGAGAGTGTGTGAGCAGGGGAGAGGGAGAGAGAAAGAGAATCCTAAACAGGCTCCACACTCAGCATGGAGCCTGATGCAGGGCTCAATACCACAACCTTGGGTTATTACCTGAGCCAAAATCAAGGGTCAGATGTTCAACCAACTAAGCCACCCAGGCACCCAAAGAGGCAATATTTAAAAAAAACCAATTTTTTGTTTGTTTGAGTATAGTTGACATAAAGTGTTAGATTAGTTTTGGGTGTATTACATAGTGATTTGACATATCTCTGTACATTTTGCTATGTTCACCACAAATGTAGCTGCCGTCTGTCACCATACAATGCCATTGACCATATTCCCTGTGCTGTACCTTTTATTCCCATCATTATTCACTCCATTTTAAGAGACAATTGCTGAAATTTTTAAAGAATTGATGGAAAGTTCTCAGATTCAAGAAGTCCAGTGGGTCATAAAGTGAAGTCCACACTTAAACAAGCTGAAAAACAACAACAACAACAACAACAACAACAACAACAACAACAGCAACATACCAAGGAGAACTTCATAACAGTCGTGCTATCCTTTATGGGTAAATCAACAACATATTTGACAGCTTGTTTGCTAATAGCAATAAATGGAAGCCAGAAGATGGTGAGATAATATCTTCAAAATGCTGAGAAAATATCACTAGCAACTTAAACTATATATTTCTGCTTTATAGGTTTCTTTTTTCTCACGTCTCTGATAAATTTCATAAAGTCAGTATCTCTGCCTCATTTTGGCAGTTGTTTGGATTCTATGAGTTAGAGATGGATGAAGTCACTGCTCCTGCCTTTCTGGCTATGGAGCAATTTGAATGGCCTGTGGAGTAGAGACTCTTCCTGAGTGTCCAAACATATCCTTTCTATATAAAAGAGAACTGAGAGTGTGGGCCTGAATAATGAAAGTCTCTGGACAACCAAAATAAATGGCAAATCTCTATATTAACAGTCATGTACTCCACTAATAAACAAGTCTCTTGACGTTCTTTCCATTCAATCTTATATGATCATATTTTGAAAAGAAGCAAAATTTTAAACAAATAATTACCTGTTTGCCCTGGGGCAGCTAGAAACCACTAAGTTTATGTCCTGAGACTGCTCTCCTCTTAAGCTGTGAAGATAAGGCCCTGTCTGTCTTACTACTGTAATCCTAGCTCCAATGAAATGCCTTAAGCATGGTAGTACTTACTACATACTGGTTAGAAGAAATGAATGAAAGGATTAGTGAATAAGGCAGATGATTCTAGCTGCAGATTGTTCAAATGTTAATAACTCCTCCAAGTGGAGTCTCTCTTTCTTGGGTTACCCTTTGGCATTATGTATGTGTTGATATGTTTACAATGTCATTTCCATATTTTTCATATTTATTTTCCCATAGTTTCCTTGAGGAGAAGTCCCATACGCTTTATTTTTTAAAAATTTTTATTAATTTTTATTCATTTTTGAGAGAGTGTGTGAGTGGGGGACAGGCAGAGAGAGAGGGAGACACAGAATCCGATGCAGGCTCTGAGCTGTCAGCATGGAGCCTGACGTGGGTCTCAAACTCATGAACAGTGAGATCATGATCTGAGCCAAAGTTGGCCACTTAACCAACTGAGCCACTCAGGCGCCCCATGTCCCATACATTTTAAAATTCAAATGCTAAGTACAATACTTAGAACATATACCCACCTTAAAGAAACATGAAAGATCAGTGAGTGTTAGACCCATTAACTGACTGGATGGATGGATGGATGGATGGATGGATGGATGGATGAATAAATAGATGAGGAAAATGAAAGAGAATAGCCACTGGCCTTCAGTGACAAGGGAAGCCATATTGAGTAAGGTAATTCCTAAATGACCTCCTATTTTTCCTCTCTTGTCTAGATATACTGTAGTTCTAGAAACATATTCTCAGATGACACTAAAGCATCACAGTGCACTACAGTTTGATTTTCTCTGTGCCAGCATCTACTGAAAAGGCTACTGCATTCAAGCAGGTCAATGACTCCTCCTTATTGAAATCCTCTATACCTTGCCTCTGGGCTCCCCTTTCTCCTCACCTCAGCAATCTCATTCCGTTTCCAGAATTCCTCTTTCCCTTTTCCTGTCGAACCTTAATATGCCTCTGTTCTCCTGTTGCCTCTCCTCTTTTTATTCCCTGGGACCTCATCCACCTAAATTCTTGAAGAGCAGCCTGATAAATATGAGACCTTTTCCAGTCCAGATCACTATCATGAGCCCTTCCAATAACCTGCTACACCCTTGTAACTTCCATTAGCATTTAAACCATAACTCATCTATAAATAAATGAATTATTGTTCCTGAAGTTTAGAGAATGAGAATTTATCTAAATGTCCAACCTTGGGTTAGAGATGTAAGTAGCAAGTGGATGATACATTTCACATTAGGCCTACCTCTCAGGTCGTTCCGTGCCATGCTTTGGGCACTAGAAACTTTGGTGTGACGGGAACCCTGGAGTATCAAGGATATTTACCTCTAGACTGTGCTTCCCAACCTGTGAGACTCTGAGGAACACAGATCTCCGTAGCTTGGGGGACTCTTAGTATATCTGAATGAATGAATGAAACCCTTTTCAGAAACCTCAAGAATACATTTTTGTTTCAGGAGAAATTCTTCTCACTTTAAAACTTACTTCTTTGGGTGGGCTAAAGTTTTTGGAAACAAAAGCCTGGAGGTTATACTATGAATTTCCCATGACAAAGGAAAGAGCAGAAGACTATCTTGCTTGCTTAATGGGTGTAAGACAAAAGATTTTGGAAAAATCTCTGAAGACAGGGCAAGGTTTCCCATATTCAAGACTAGAGAAGATCCCTTTGTAGGGGAAAATTCATAGTAGCAGTGAAGATAGGTGATACGGTAGTAGGTTCCTGATAGGGTCCTTGTCCACACCATCCAGGGAAAATCTAAGTGGAGGATGATGATAAAACCCCCAGAGGGATTTGAGGATCTGAGAAAAATTGCACCCAATCCCAGAGTGGGATTTGCAAATGTGGGAAAACATTATCCTTTCCCCATTCCCAGCTGACATGAGAACATAAATCTATATATGGTTGTCTCTGTAGGCAGCTGATCCAGAGAAAGCCTCTCAGAATTTTCTGTGGTGTACCAAGCACTAGAGGAACAGAATCTTTTTAGGTGCCTGGGGGCACCAAGAAAAGTTTCCCATATTTCAAGCCCATAATTTTCCATGTATCCAGGGTAGCACCTGAAGAGCCCATGGGCTCTGGAACAAGGAAGGATCTAGGAAAACCTTCTTCAGTCATCTTCTGTGTCTTGGTCACCTGTGCACACCTAGTTTTTTCCTGCCCAGATACTGAAATATATTAATTGCCAGTTTGTAAGGCAGTTGGATGTCAGTGAAGGGCACTGTCATCCACTTTATTAATTCTAGAGGCCAGAAGTCTAAAAGCAGTTTCACTGTGCTGAAACCAAGATGTTGGCAGGACCATGCTTCCTCCAGAGGAGATTCTGTTTCTTTGCTTTTTCCAGTTTCTAGAGCTGCATTCCTGGGCTTGTTGTTTCTGTCTCCACCTCCAAAGCCAGCAGAGTAGCATTTTGCTTCAGTAGACCTATAGTCTCACAATGAATAGAGATATGGCTATGTCAGAGCATGCCAATGTGGATGGAGAGGTGCCCCTTTGAATGCTTTTCAACTTTTTTATGACTCTAGGAAAAGGAGAGGCTAAAATCCCTGACTGAAATTGAGCTCCCAGCTGTGTAGGCTTGAAATAGAAAGAAATACCAAATTTAGATACAAATTTGCTTTTCTGTACATCAGATTCTGCATCCTTTGGGCATTTGGATAGTCTGTTAAAAGGTCAAGTGGTTACAAAGCATGTTGTTGAGATTTTAAAAACTCAATCAGGAAAGAATGCAGAGTGTAAAAGATTTTAAATTTCAGGTCATTCGGTGCTAGACGGGAGAATTGAAAAAGAGGTATAGTTTTTAGGAGAGAATCTGTTTTTCAGGAATGTTTCTTGAATTACATAAGAAAGTAATTTATGAAAGGAATTATCTGGCATTTCTGGGGGGGTTTGTATACATTTACTCTCAAGAGTTTGTTTTCTTTTTTAAACACATACACATGTATTCAATATTAATCTTAATGTTTTAGTCCTAACTCCCTATTTTTTAAATGAGCCCTGATCTTGCCAACTGTTGTTTTTCTAGCCATGGCACATTTAAGGAATATTAGTCTTAATTGGCAAGAAATTTAATTCCAGTTACTAAGAAGGACAGATGGATGGACTTTTAAAAGATTTTCCAAATACGTTGAAACAAATAAATAGGGCTTGCTTGATTCCTTATTCAGTGAAATTAAGTACCCAAACACTCAATTGCTGGACTGTACCAGATAATTTTGATATACTTTTATTAAATTTATAATTTTTACCTTTAAAAAATTTTTTTAATGTTTATTTTTGAGAGAGAGAGAGAGAGACAGAGACAGAGAGAAAGTGTGAGTGGGGAGGGAACAGAGAGAGAGGGAGACATAAAATCCAAAGCAGGCTCCAGGGTCTGAGCTGTCAGCACAGAGCCTGACTCGGGGCTTGAACCCACGAACTGTGAGATCATGACCTGAGCCGAAGTCAGACGCTTAACTGACTGAGCCACCCAGGTGCCCCAATATAATTTTTACCTTTTAGAGGCTTCTTTTACATAGTTAGTTGTAGATAATGGAAGATCTTAATTTGGAGGAAAAAAAAATATCTGTTGATATATAAAGACTAATGGTAAAAGTAAATCCTCAACTCAAATTTATAGTATTATTCTACAATCAGAATTCAACATTTATGATATTTAATGAAATAATAAGCAATATTTTTGAGGCTGGAAAAGCAGAAGAAAGAAAATCAAATTTGAATTATTATGATATGGTAGTCATTGAATCTATTAAATCCACTTGCCCTTAAGACTTCTTGCTGTTGTGGAAGGCATTTCACAAGGTTATAATTACATTTTGGTTTTTTTTTTTTTCTCTTTGCATGTAGGCTGTAGATTTATTAAATTATTCATTATAATGTACCAGCTTTAAACCCAAATAGTGTATAAATACAAGATCATGTAGCTTCAGCGCAGTATTAGAGCCTTAGGAACCAAAGAAAGGTGTGCATTCTACGGTGTTATTTTCTGATCACCACTCGTATTCTGCATGGCTTTAGCTGACCTTGTTGCCACACATTAAGTACTCTGCATTCTTTCCTTTGTAACTTCATCCCTTCTCCACATGTAACAACTGGGTACCTAAGAACCCTGGATGAAATGCTGGATGGCACTTTCACTTACATATTACTTTTCTCCAAATGACTACCCACATCGTAGTGCAGACAGTGAGAGTGTAAGTAGCTCTTTAAGTGGGGAATGTAAGTTATAGGAAGACTAAAAAAACCCACATACTTCACTGAAGAAAATAACAAACTTCTATGTGAACAAGGTTTTGTCATAATCAGGAGTTAGCGTGCTTTGCCCTGTTTTCTAGCTCCTCTGACTTATGATCATTTGAGTAAAAGAACAAAGAAACATCAAAATTGAGAGTTTTATCACTGTATCATTGTATGTGTACACACATATATGTGTGCGTGTGTTTTTTTTAAGAGAGAAGCTATTTTTAACTCAAAATTTGCGTTGGAATAATGCCACCACAGACTTTACCTATAACCTCATAATCTCATTCCTGTATTTCCTACTGTCTACTACTGGCTTTCACATCATTTTGCATTCACCTCCACCACAACAAACTTGTTTGAATGCCTGTAAAATCTAATTTTCCCTTATTTTGGAGGGTGACTCATTTTTGTACTTCTTATGTGGGATAAAGTCTGAACATCACAGAACCTGAACATAATAGGTGTTCAGTAAGTGTTTGCTAAACGAATAAGAGAAAAAGTTGTATATGTCTTCAACCACAGTTTTACATAATATATCCCTGTGTAATTACAGAAGTTCATGTATAAGTACGTTCTTATCAGAAAAGGTGCAAATAATTCTGAGGTATAGGATAAAAACTAAGTCTTCCATTTTCTAGCCCTATATCCTACTTTCTTTCACAGAAGGAACTGTTATTACCAGTTAGTGTGTATTCTTATAGTCCTTTTAAAATTTAAATTTGCATACACACAGGAATGCATGCCCCCCCCCCCACACAGATTTTCTTCTTGGTTGAAATTCATGGGATTAAACTATCTTCTAAAATTTGATTTTTGGCCTCACAGGTGTTTTTTGGAGATTTTTACCATGTCGCTATGTAAGAGATGCACAATACCTTTTTTTATGATACTTTTTATGATTTTGTAATATAGGTGTATTATAACTTAATAGCTCCCTACTTGATGAGCATTTAGGTTGTTTACTATTTTTCCTTGGTGGACTTTTTCACTTTAACTTTTTCACTTTAATTTGATGGGTGAAAATCATGTTGCGTTTTAAATCTTGTACAATCGTGATTATGAGTGAGTTTGATCACATTTACTCATGAATACTTTCAGACATACTGTTCACATACTTTGCCCATTTTCTATTTGTTGGTTTCTCTTTTCCTTTTCTCTCCTTCTTTCCTGATTAACATGTCCTAGGGATAATAAATCTTTTTTTTCTTTATACATACTGCTGGTATTTTGTCTTATTCATTTGTGTTCTAATTTTGAGTTAATTGTTATTCTTTTATATTCTAAATTTTTATATCAGTTTGTTTTATGTGTACTTTCTGTAAACCATACATATTGTGTTTTTTTCCCTACCCTTCTGAATTTCTTTTTTAATAGAAGAATTCAGTAGCTCAGACATGTGTGATTACTGCTGTGCTTGGACTTGACCTTACTGCTATCTTTATTCACTATGGATCATCTTTTCCCTATTCTTTCTCCTTCCTTTCTTTCCTGTCTCTGTCCAATATGGGAATGACTGAATTATTTTTTAAATTTAATTTCCTTCTATTTCAAGAATTCTAAGTTTTTAATACATACGTTTAAACTTTTTTTGGTCATTGTTTATATTTAGCATTAATCAGTGTGTTTTGCTCCCCTGAGGATGACAAACTCTTAGCTTGTGTTCATCTCTCTCCTCCCCACCATCTCATATGTTGAGATCATTCAAGATTTTGATTTCAGATTATTTCTTTAAATTATGCATATGTAATTATTCAGACTTAACTATAAGTGTCCTGGCTCAGTCGGTTAAGCTCAGGTCATGATCTTATGGTTCATGAGTTCGAGCCCCATGTCGAGCTCTGTGCTGACAGCTCAGAGCCTGGGGCCTGCTTCAGATTCTGTGTCTTGCTCTCTTTTTGCCCTTTCCCTGCTCATTCTCTCTCTCTCTCTCTCTCTCTCAAAAACAATAAACATTAAAAAAAAATTAACTGTGAATGTCCTGTATCTCCTTATGTATACTTTTGTTTTAGTGGCATATGACTTTCTGTAACTTTTCTTAAAAAGAGTTTCTGTAAAGTGTACATTTCTTTTGCTCTTACACTTGAGGGCTAGTTTGATTGGACATAAGATTTTGGATAAAATAATGTTATTTCTGAACTTTGTGGATATTACTTCATTCTCTTCTAGCACCTAGTGTTGTCAATGGGAAGGCTGATGTCAATCTGATTATTTTGGCTTTGCAGGCAGCATTCTCTTCAAAAGCATTTTGTGATTTTCTAATTATCTTTCTGAACTTTTTCCAAAGTCTGCTTAGGATAGCTATTTTCTCATTACCTTGGAGAATGAGTCTTCTCAGTAATGGGGTCTTTTTTTCTCTTTAGTTCTGGAAAGATTTCTTCTACTTTTTATTTCTGTTTATCCCCACTCCCCCCCTCCCCATCCCTTTTCTGGTCTCTGCTCTCTTTAGAACTGTTTTAAGTAGATGTTGGCCTCCTTGACACAGTCTCTATTTGTCTTTACTTTTATTTAATGATTTTTATCTCTTTGTCTTTTAGTGGTTATTCTAGGAGAATTCTTTGACTTATCGTTCTCTCGCTTCTCCCCAACTTTGTTATGTCCATTCTGCAATTTACTCCTTATGTTTCAGTGTGTTTAAATTTTTCAGCATCATTCATTTACTAGGTAACTATTTGTGTTTTTTAATGGATGGTATAGATTTTGATCTTTATGAGATTCAGTAACATTTATTGTTTTTTTCAGTTTGGACTGCTCTCTTTTCTCAAGTGTTAGTTCTTTGGTTGATTTCATTTGGTGTTTAATGATGTTGGTTGAACTTAACTTTATCTGGTGATTCTTCCTTATCTGCTCTCATCTTTGTGTTTGTGTTATGTTTGTGAATTTCTCTTTGTTTATGCATACATGTTGATTCTTACTTAAGATCATACTTTTGAGATGATTGTTGCGGGGGGGGGTGGTGCAGGATGTAGGACTGGGACAAGTGTGCCAGTAGCTTATCTTCTGGGTAAAGTGTTTCCCTCTTTCTTCTCACTCCCTTTCAACTCCCTTTGCTGCCTCTCTTCTTTCCTTCCCTGAGTACCCAGACTTTCTGCTTTAGCCTGGTGGAGGTGGGGGGTGGTAGGTAATTGTCGTGTTGCAACCTACTTATGACAAGCTGTGGAGGGATAAAAGCCAGGATGCCCAGGTGCTCTGAATGGATTTTTTCAAATAATGGCTCTGATAATTGCCACAGGGCCTTCTTCCACTCCTTGTCTCTGTTGCCTCAAGAGTGAAACATTCCCAGAGCCACTTCTACTTCAACAGGCATGTTCTTGTGGATTTTTGGTTGCTTTTTTCCTCTCTCAATCCCATCTTCCTTCAATCTTTTATGAATTCTTTAAAATTGTTTACCCACCAATTGCATAGCTTTTTATTTCCCTTATTGTTATAGCGGAATAGATCTCTGTGAGTCTCTATTTCTATTATTTCTATCATATCTATAATATCTATGCCCACAGTCATTTCCAGAAGTAAACCCTATTATTACACATGGTTCAATGAATTTTTGGCCATATATTGTGGTTTAGGATAGGCAAAAATGTGGGCATCTGAGTTCATTTCTGACATTTTGTCTTAATATCCAGAAATTGTGTTTAAATGGATCTTTATTCTATGATTTCTATCACAATGGAAGGCATAACATTATGCTAAGTTTAGTGAAATTCTTTCTGCAAACTGCCTAAGATAATAGAGGTCAATAGCTTGGTTTCTGATTATTTATCTAATGTAGGTATGGAGTATGGAGATCCTAAAGGAAGAGAGTGTTAACATGTTACTTACACTAGATTTCCTAAATATTGGCTATCTCCAAACAAGGTTGTAGTAAGTATAGGATCAAAGGCAATTAAAGATTGAATTTCCTGAAAACCGCCTGAAGTGTCTATATTCTGGGTCGTTGATTAAACAAAGATCCATATGCTTGAGATACCATATGTGCAGGCAGGAGTTGACATTCTGTTATGAAAATTTAAGAGCATAACTCTTATCTTTGCCCATATGGGAGACTGTCCTCTATCTGTATGAAGGTTCACCTGAAGCTTCTTTTTTCTCAGACAACAAGTTAAGATCTAGAAAGCAGGCAGATATTCACTTGAAAAGCCACATTTTTTGGCCATGAGATATAGAAGGCATAATAGGCCAACATATGAGTTGGACTTTTTTTGGTCCCTTCTCTATCACTATTATGTAATAATCTCATGCGATTACTAACACTGCTTCTAAAAAGCAGGTAAATAATATTGTAAAATATTACATCACAGAATAATCACGATGGCCTTTATTTTTCTTATTTTCACAATTCTACTCCTTATACAAAAGCTCAGGCCCGAATATTTTTAGATTTGTCTCATAATGAAGTGGTGATTTCCAATCTAGTCTAAATGTCCATGTCAAGAAAAGAGAAAAAGCAAAAACAGTAATTCTAACCCTTTGTTAGAGGCATAAGTGAAATTATCCCTTATTTTATACGTTGATCTTTTATTAGAGTCTATTACAGAAGAGGTCACTGTGTTGCATTCCTGACTGAACCATTCAGAGATCCTTGGGAGGCAATACGCCTAATCCAGATTTTCTAGGAAGTAGGTCCACCTTTTTTACTCCTGGCTTAGTTGTTTTGTAAAACACGAACCCCAGTGTTGACAAATTTGTTCCATCATTTAAGAGAGCCAGAGACTGAAAGCTAGAGCAGAATTAAGATAAAAACTATGAGTTGCTACAGATGACAGGTAATTCAGAAACTGACCTGCTAATGTTAACTGAGTTTAGTGGGGCTAGTCCACCCTTATTTCTTTCAAATTTGTTTTGGCCAAGGATTGGTTAGAAGGACCTAAAATTAAGACAGTGGAGAATCTTAAAAACAAATACTTGTAACAGCCAGAATATTAGGGCCACTCTTCATTTTTCTGTTCTACTGTAAGGGGATTTTAAGGGGGGGGGGGGCAGATTGTTTTTGCCATTTGGAAGTATTCAAAAAGTCTTTATGATCATTTAAAAATGTGATAACTTGTCTTTCCAGAACTATTTTGTATTTAATCTATTTCAGGATTATATAGCTACATCTAGGTAAGTCAGACTCCAAAATGAATTTTTACCTTCCATCTATTCTGCTGTTTACATCAGTAAAACTAAACACTTAAGTGCTATATATCTCCTCCACATGATACTGGATATCAGCATTTAAAAAAAAATAATTTTGGGGACACCTGGGTGGCTCAGTTGGTTAAGCGTTCGACTCTTGATTTCACCTCAGGTCTTGATCTCACAGTTCATGAGCCCATGTTGAGCTCTGTGCTGACAGCACAGAGCCTTCTTGGGTCTCCTCTCTCTCCCTCTCTCTCCCTCTCTGCCCCTTCCCTGCTCATGTAGATGTACTCACACACTCTCCCAAAACAAATAAACATAAACAAACAAACAAATAAATAATTTTGGGCTAAACTGTACCTTATATACCACCCTCCCTGGCCCAAAGATCTAGGAATACACATACACACTTACATCTACCCACTTGACACTTTTAGCTTCTTCATATAAAAATAGCTGTTTGTGTGTGCAAAGACATGAATGCCAGGTTACCACTTGATTAGGGCAAGAAAATAAAAATAAAAAGGGGCACGATGGAAATTAAATCACATGAATAACTTCTTAGAAGTTGTTTATTCCTTACAATTAGCTGCACACACCTCACGACTTCTTGAGGGGTCATTGGAGGCCTGAAGAGTAAATATTCCTTGGCAGTCACTTTATATTTTCTCCTAGATGAGTTGTTTTTAATGGCTAAAGCAGTAGAGTGCAGCCGATATACAGAGAAAGTGACAGGTGCCAGTTTTGTTATTAAATCCCAGCCGCGGAGCCTCTGAATTTCAAATGAGGCCCCTTATTGGTTGCATGTGTGAGGGGTCAGGGGATGGGAAAGCGTGACCAGAGCAGAATGGGTTTCACTTCACTGAGCTACTCCAAAGTCTTCATTAAACATGGACATAACATTTGCACTTGTTTTGTTTGTTCTAGACAGTTTGGATAATTACCCTCTGAAATGGTGTGCACCCATGTAGATTTGTGTTTTTGTCAAGGGGAGGGGGTGTTGAGGCATGGGGAGAAGGAGGACGAAGGTTCATTGCACTATTTATTTTAATCCTTCGGTGATGATTGCATTTCTCAACCTCCATACAGAACCTCATCATTTGCTCCTTAAAACTGCTAGTTCAGGTCATTCAGTTGAAATTTTATTTGATTCTAAGGGTAGCTTTTTGCAGCTCTCACTCTTTCTTGTCCTCCCCCTCCCAGTGGGTCTGAGGACCCCCATTGACTTGGGAAGGAACTCTGCCCTCCACCAGAAAAGAATGAACGGAATAACTCAACCTTAAAGAAAAAAGACAACCGGCCTGTGAAACCCTGTCCCCCAAATAAAAGAGGTCAGGCAGAGATGGGAGGAGGGAGCAGAGACCATTGTCATCCTGTTGCTCTCCTTAAAAGAATGGATTGGGAAGGTCAGCAGTTCTGAGAAAGCCATTCCTAGTGGTCTGTACACAGGAGTCAAGATCAAGCATATCTTGGTACCATGTCTTAGCATTTCTTCATCAGCTTTGCTGTATTTATGCACTTGATTCACAGATCATTAGCCCTTCCTACCTGAGAAGGTAGATAATCTCGATATTTCTGTGTAGTGAAGGGAGAAAACAGCCAATCCTGTAATTCCACCTAACAAAAAATTCTAGTCACCATGACAGTTATCCTAAGAATGGGAAAAGTTATTTCTGCAGAGACATTTTCTTTGTTAGAACCATGACATAAGAGAGAATTCGATCATAACATCTTACATTGCAGACCAGTTTTAATTTCCTCCTGTACAGTATCAAAAGTAGAGAGATGGTGTTAACATTGTTAAAGAGCTTATTATGTGGCAGATACCGTTCTAAGTGCTTGACACCTATTAACTCACTTAATTCTCATAACAACGCCATGAGGAAACTATTGTTATTTTTATAATTATTTTTTAAATGATGATTCTAATGCATTGAGAAATTGAGTAATTTGCCTATGTAACAAAGCTAATCAGTAGCTGAGCTGGGATAAGCCCAGACAGCATTTGGCACCGGAGTGTGTGATCTTAACCACAAGGCTTCTCATGAGATGGAGGTAGAACAGGCTAAGATACAGTGGGAAATCAAGTGCTTAGTGACCTGCCCTTATTGTCCAAACGTACTAAAGCTGGATGAAGTGTCCTGACAACTTGCTCTAGATTCCCCCCACTGGTGTCATCTAAGGATTGTATCTCTGGAAATGGTACCTGAAGAGCCTGTCCTCCCAGGTGACTGGGCACAGGGAGCAATCTTCTTTCGTGAAGCTACCATGCTTGGGACGTTAACAGTGGTACGCACCAAGGGCCTGTGTGTGCATCATGCTCTACTAGGCACTGTGTGCAGTCAAACCAAGAAACGGTACAGAACTTAGGAATCTCACAGTCTACTAGGAAGCCAAAACACGGAACAAATGGGACACAGAAGTTAATGGAGTTTTCTTTATTTCAGGATGTGCCTACCTGGTGATTGAAAAAAAAGATTAACCAGCTGATTATTTCATCTAACAAGTTGGTGCAACTTTTGAACCTTAAAAAAGGAATTAACTAACCTTTCTGAGTTTCAGAAATTTTAGAGCAAAGGGGAGTCAATATGGATCAACAGTATTTTTTGAGGATGTGCTTGCTGCCCAGCACTGTGACTGACACGTTAAAATATGAAGACTATTGGAGGCAGATTGGTTGGTGGTGAGCACCCACTGTCTACCAGAGCATGGATCGATCCTGTGCCCTCCAGTGTTCAGCTGCTTGAGAATATTGTTCAAAGGAGGTGACAAATTCTATCCACAGATAAATACGGGCACAACTAGTAATAAAGAAATACTGTAAGGGAGAATTTTGTATAAGAAGAAAGAAACAAAGTTACTATTTCCAAGGAGCTTATACTTGCATTGGAAATAATATGATGTAAATTATGAAAAAGCTAGAGAAAACTATGGGACTATATCTGTGGGTACTGTGGATGCATAATCAATCGTGTAGCACTGAAACTAGTAAAGAGAAAAGCCAAATCATTTTAATGTTTATGTCAGCATTTACGTGGTCTTCTCTCAAGAATTTTTTAAGCCTATTTAAGATGGAGTGTGAGGAATGTATAACTTGTTTATAGCTTCTGATGTGATCTTTACAATACGCTTGTCTGATGGGCTCAGTTTTAGGTGACAAAACATTTTTTAAAGTTATTTCTTTTACTTTGAAAGAGAGAGTGCACACGTGCACATGAGGAAGGGGGAGAGAGAGAGAGAGATGGAGAATCCCAAGCAGCCTCCACTGCGTCAGCATGGAGTCCAAACTGTGAGATCATGACCTGAGTGGAAACCAAGAGTCAGAAGCTCAACCGACTGAGCCACCCAGGCCCCCCTGTACTTTCTCATTTTTGATACTGAATAAGTACTGGTGTTTTTATCAAAAAGAAAGTTTATTTTGAAGTATAAGAGTAATCTTGGAAAAAAGAAGGTCCATAAGGCAGTGAAGAGAATTTTATGCCACTTTCATAAATAATTAGCAAAAGGTGTGAATAGACTGAAGAATATGAGGAAAAAAAGCATTTAAAAAGTCTGGGGAAGGGGCGCCTGGGTGGCTCGGTCGGTTAAGCGTCCGACTTCGGCTCAGGTCATGATCTCACGGTCCAGGAGTTCGAGCCCCGCGTCAGGCTCTGTGCTGACAGCTCAGAGCCTGGAGCCTGTTTCAGATTCTGTGTCCCTCTCTCTCTCTGCCCCTCCCCTGTTCATGCTCTGTCTCTCTTTGTCTCAGAAATAAATAAACGTTAAAAAATAAATAAATAAAAAATAAAAAAAAAATAAAAAGTCTGGGGAAGCAGTAACATTGGGGCAAGAAATAATGAGTGCATTTAATTACCCAAACATAGATGGGCAGACGATAATAAGAGTTGGAGGTGAGATTCTCAGAAAGGACAAAGGACTGTTTTCTAGCACAGGCAGTTCATAAGCAAAAGAAATGCACACTTTGTTGCATTAAAGAGCTGATTCAGAAGGTGATGGTAAATGAGTATGAAGCCAATTAAAAAGAATCTTTTCTGAAAGGGAAGCCAATCTGATTGTTGTTAGGACTTCTAAGTATTTAAATAGTGTTGAGGGGGCACCTGCGTGGGTCAGTTGGTTAAGCATCCAACTTCGGCCCAGGTCATGACCTCATGGTTTGTGGGTTGGAGCCCCTCTTCAGGCTCTGTGCTGACAGCTCAGAGCCTGGAGTCTGTTTCAGTCCTGTGTCTCCCTTTCGTTTTGTGCCCCTTCCCTGCTCATACTCTCTCTGTCTCTCAAAAATGAATAAATGTTAAAAGAATATTTGTTTAAATAGTGTGAGAAGAGGGATAAATTCAGGGATTAAAAACAACAACAACAACGTCTGACCCACTGCAGGATCCTCTGCCTAGAATCCTATGTGAATTGCAAAGGGTAGTCACTGGTTTCCTGAGCTTCCCTCAGTAGTCAAATGGCTAACTATAGAGTTCAGACCAGCCAACTAAAGAGTGTGTGGGGGCATCTGGCTGGCACAGTTGGTGGAACATGTAACTCTTGATCTTGGGGTCATGAATTCGAGCCTCGTGTTGGGTGTAGAGGTTACTTAAAATAAGATAATAAAATAAAAAAGATTATAAAATAGCTGAAGAGTGTGTAGATCTGTGCATGTGGGCAAGACATGGCAGGAAGGGCGTTAATGCTGTATAATGCATTAATTGATGATTCTGTGCTATTAGTTACAGCTCGGAATAATCTAGGTCTTATTGTAGTAAAGAGGACCATCCAAAGGTTGGCAGACAAAAGGGACAGTTCATATACCATCTTCCTTTTGCCTGATTGCATGAGGTGTCTGCACCTGGCACTCCCTGTGCCATGCAGGGGTCAGAACCCCCAGAGAGACATGTTGAAGTTAGAGAAAATCCAGAGAAAGCCTGAAAAGTGGATTGGAGGCAGATTCACAAGGAGAAGGAGAGTAGGAAAGGAGGAAGAAAGGGAGGCAAGACTGGATGTTAATAATGTTAGTTTTCCTTGCAAGTAACAGAAACCATGCTGGGCCTTTTCATGGGATACTTTATTTTATCTTCATAGCTCACTTATCTGCCAAGATAAGCTTGATACGCTAATCCAGTTTTTATTATTCTCAATTCATGGCAAGACTGTAGTGTTGTAGTGTATGTCCTTCCCTCACATTCTAGCTGTGTGACTTCAGGTGAGTGATTTAACTTCCCTATGTCTGGTTTCCTCATCTGTATCATGATCAGCATACAAGTTGTTGACATCTGGGGCTTTGTTTGCTAAAATCTGGGTACTCTAGAAAGAGGTGGCCATTTGAAATTTGAATTTTGACTTAGCCTTCCTCTCTTCCCCCAAAAGACTACTTCTCCTGGTGGCTCTTGGGCATGACATGGAGGGGCAGCTATTACAGCAGGCCTGATTTAGTTGTGTTTCTCATATTCATGTGTTTGCAAATGTGAGACAGTCTGTTAGGCTCGTGGGAAAAAAGGCCTTCCCCTGTCAGCCAGGAGCTGACACAAAGGCAAGAATGGAGCTAGATTGTTCCCATCATCTTTTGTTTTTAAATTAAAGGACCATGCATTTGAAGGGAGTGGTGAACTCAGAGAACCTTGGCTGAGGCACACTTAGAGGCTTATCGTTGTAGGCTCAAAATACATAATTTTATTAAAAGAAAATATGAACCTAATGCCTTCCAATGTTTTAATTATTTATCCACTGCTGTTTCAACTTGTCCTCTGATGTTGGCCGTGAGTCAGATGCAGATTTAAGCAGTGTTTTAGTGATTATTATGCCAGCATTAGCTTTTCTTCCCTATTAGAAATTAAATCAAAAGACATTTTTTTCTTGTTTTTAATTTATTTTTGTTTTATGACAGGGATGAAAAAATTAACGTTTAATGAAGGAAAATAAAAGCCTAAAACAGCTCAGTTAAAGGGGTTCAGAATGAGCCTCCCCAAAATGTGCCACATTGGCATATGGATTATTTTGAGCTGAAGGCGATCAAGGCCCAAGGGACTCCAGAAGAGCTTTTTACCTCCAAGTCCTCTGAGCATTTAGATAGAGGGCCTGATCTAGGAAGAGCCCTATCCAGAGATAACTACAGAGAGGCTAGGGGCACCTGAGTGGCTTGGTCAGTTCAGTGACTGACTCTTGATTTCAGCTCAGGTCATGATCTCATGGGTTCATGCTCTACGCTGCCAGTGCGGAGCCTGCTTGGAATTCTCTCTCTCCCTGTTTCTCTGTTCCTCTCCCTCCCCGCTTGTGCTCTCTCTCTCTGTCTCTGAAAATAAAGAAATAAACTTTAGGAAAAAAAGAGTGTAGGCTAGGTTTGGTAAACTGGAGGAAGCTCAGCAAGGCCTGGAGATAAAATTCCTCTGTGTGTCCCACTGTCTCTGCCTGATAAGGCAAACATCTGTTTACCAAACATTTGCTCTTCCTATTTTCCTGTGAATTGTGGTTCTTCCCTTTGAAGCCCCAAGCTCCTATCCCATTCCTTAGCTCAGGATGCATATACACCTCAACTGCTAGGCTCGCCCTTGATCTCATATCTTTGGGGGTCCTGTATATATAAAATTAAATTTATTTTTCTCTGTTAATATATCTTATGTCAATTTTACTATTAGACCAGCCAAACAACCAGGCAGGGAAGAAGGAAAAAATTTTCCAGCATCCCTACCTATGTATCCCTGTCAACTGGGTTCCAGAAAAAGAAAAAGAAAAAGAAAAAGAAAAAATATATATATACATACATACACACATATATGCTCTCTATCTATATATCTATCTCTACCTCTATCTCTGTCATCTCTATCTCTATTTCTATCTCTACACACACACTCCAGAAATGTAGGCTGCAAGGACAAAACCTGTTTGGAAGGAAGCAAGCCTCGGTGGGCCAAAGAGGTTGAATTCCTGCTCAGAGAGTGCCTTTAGCTGGGTCTTTTAAGCTATTCTAGGCCTGAGCTTCCTTATTAGATATAGGGTATACAAAATTCTGTTGTACCTTACATACTTACTCTATTTAATTCGATTTAAATGCCTATGTTTTGAGGCTTTAAAGTATGATTAGCACTTTGATGGAGCTGCACTAATCCATAATAATGTCTTAAAGTACTAGACAGAATTACCTGCTGAATAGAGGCAATTAAAATCTTTTGCCTTCCTGTACTTGAAGTAAGGATTAAATATGGACACTTCCTCTTCCATCTTTAATTCCCCACCTCTCTTGAGGAAGCAAATATAGGAGAAGTGGTGGCATTATTTGATATGTGGAATAGGAGAATCTACTTTTTTTTTTTTTTTTTTTTTAGCCAGAGGATTGTAGACTCTGAAGGTTGGAAGAGGCCTTAGAAGTCAGGTAGTGCACCCATGGGATCTTCCATTTGAATGGAGAAACTGACCTGCAATTCTAGGGAAGAAGGCCAAGTGAGCCTACCTTGCATTTTTCACTTTTAAAGCAAATAGTTCTTTGAAAACTGTTTTAAAGAGAGCCTTTATCTAAATGATTGTCTACTGCTGCATAAATTATACTGTTTTAACCATAAGCTCATCTGCAAGCTAAATTAGGTACATGATGACAAAACCATGGAGGAAATACTTATTGCACTTTAAATTTCAGTGAATCTAGATGGAAATCAGCAATTAGTTAATCTAAGAAATCAGTTATTCAAGAAAAAAAGCAATGAAAGACACTGACTCTTTTGATAAATCCACAAAATGTCAGCTAAATGGCTGCTGGTTAAGGCATAGTACTGGACCCTTCAGAGAAATAGATGCAGTGTGATGTGTACTTTGTCCCCAGGAAGATTTTCCCAGTCATTTTCAGACCATATTTTCAGAAACCAAGGCCTCTTTGTAGAAAGTGGAGGTGTCACTTCTGGGGCCAAGGAGGTCCAAGAATGCACCAGGCCCCTTGTTACCTGCCTTGGTCCAAGGACTTTTAGGGGGAGAAAGGGTCCTCTTATTTCAACTGAAAACATTCTACCCTTTAAATAAAAGGTTGAAGATTATGCAATGTCTTTATTTCAGAAATACTAAAATTTTATAATCAAATATTAACACCCTACATACATATTTTTTGCATTTCTTTTCATTCTTTCCCTTTTCACAAGGTCATCGTAAATTCCTCAGAAGGGAAAAAAATTTGTTTGCTTAACAGACTTTTAAAAAGCCACGTTATGGCTATTGTTTTTCCCCTTCGGTTGTTTGGTGAAGAAACCAACATACTTTTTCTCTTCTTGGGTTTATTTTGGATTTCAAATCCAAGAAATTTAAATTTCTCTTTGTTAATTAAATTTAGATTTCTTTCAACGGACAAGGATTTACTAAATGCCTAGAATGGATTCAGAACATAAGTTTATACCCAAGTGTAGCTAGGAGTATGGATATACAATAAATTTAAAATACAGCCCTGCTTATGAGGAGTTTATAGTCTAGTTGGGCAGACAAGAGGAAACCCCAAGAAGTCACAATGAGTAAGAGGGAGTTTCTTTATGGAAAAAATCCCTTTCTCCAGCTAACCTTCATAAGGTAAGGATGATTAAATAGAGTATGGGCTGATTAAGCAATCAGAAGAAATAAATCTTGTGGAAGAGAAATAAAAGCACCAGCTCGTAAGGGTGTTCCCCACATCACAAATAAAATGTTAACTGAAGAGAAAAACTAGTACCTTTGAAACACTCTGCTGCCAGGGGGCTTGGCATTTCCATAATGGTGCGGAAGGAGAGACATCTCTGATTTCCATAGTATTTTGTAATTAATTTGGTGCTCTTATGGAAAATTAATTGGTTTTTGGATAATGAAATAGAAAGAAATATTCAGACTCTGGCATATTAAAAGAAATTCTCTTTAATAGACACAATGTCAGCCTGATAATGTGGTCTTGCTCCCTCAGGTGCTCAGATGCAGTTTCAGGGTAGCCCGAGAGAGCCTCGGTGGCTTAACAGTTAAGCAAGCTTCTCCCTTGCAACTAAAGCTAAGCAGATTAATTAAAACTTAAAAGCATTATGATTTAGTTATGAATAACAGTTTGCGGTGACAGAGCTCCCCGTCTATAATTCACCATAACAAAATGACACTTGGGCTCGCTGCTGCTATAATTAGCTTTTGATATACTATTTCTTGGAGATTTCTCGCCAGCCACAGCCGGTGTGTGTTTCCAGATGTCCTGCACATACTTAAAAATGGTAAACATTAATTTATAGGGATGACAGCTGTGGGTCAAGTTTGAGGTTGATTGATAATTCCTTATTCAAATGTGTGTCTATGCGGCTTCATTTGTCATCTCCTAGTGAAACAGAAAGCCATTCTACCACATTCCTAGTTAATATTTCATTTTTTTTCATAAATTATCTGTAAAGGCAAAAGCAATAGAATTTAGACCTTTCTCCACCAAATGGCGTGGAATATTAATGGAGCTGAGGGTTTTTAAAAATTATTTTGCAGCCAGAAGGGTTGTGATTTGTTAACCTGACACATTTGTATTTGCACAGTGCTAAGCACACAGTGGGCGCTCAATAAATGCTGCCCAGTGACTGTGAGGGAGCTCAAAACACTTTCTAGATGACAGACCATAATTCCTCCAAGCAGCCTTCCCATTTTATAAATTAAGAAACAGCAGACCTGAGAAGTTTTCCCAAGAGGTGATAAAGTGATTCATCTCTAGGTCACACTCAACTTGAGAACACAGAAAATGACCTGTGCTCACAGAAAATCTATTCTTTCTGATTTATTTATTTGGTTGGACTCAAAGTACACATCTTGCCAAACCTTCTTTCTCTCTGACTCCCTATATGGAGCCAAAATAGATTCCTGAAACATAAAGAAAAAGTCAGTCATTTAGCAGATAATCTTATCTGTAAGGCACCAATATGGTTGACTGAATTTGCCACCGGTTATGAAATGACAATTTGTGTAGGATTTTCGTACTTTGGGTACATGGCCATGATCAGAATGGGTGAATCCCTGCTATGGAAATGTAGCCTAAAATGACAGGATAACAAAGACCTCATCAGTGCAATAAAATATGCAGTGCAACTAGTTATTAGGTATTAGGCAGACCATATATCTGGAAGACGACCAATTTTGAACAACTCTAAGTGCTATAGCACTGTGTAACCAGCTACTTACTTTATATTACTTTAAGCCAATTCTTCCAAACAAGGGACTAGACCCTCTTACTGTGTTACCAGAAACAAATTGAGATTTAAAATGATCTATGGCTTCCTGGAAAAAAGGAATGCTTGCCATTTACACTTCATAGTAACTTAATTATGAATATGTTATCTTACAAAGCATCCCTCTAAACCAGAAAATTTTACTTCAGTAGATCCATATGCAAAATAAGGAAATTAAGATGCAAAGAATTTTGGTGACTTGCCTAAGGTCAAACGTAATTTTGCAGGTGAACAAAAAATAAAATTCAGCGAGTTTTTTTAAAGGTTGAATTGCATGTTTTCCAACAAAAGTGTTGACATTATTAAGTTTTTTATCCTTTTCTCTATGCTAAATGCTCATGAAAATCTAATTTTTTTAATTTTATTCTTTTTTTTAATGTTTATTAATTTTTGAGAGAGAGAGAGAGAGAGAGAGAGAGAGAGAGAGAGAGAGAGACCGTGAGCAGGGGTGTGGCAGAGAGAGAGGGAGACACAGAATATGAAGCAGGCTTCAGTCTCCGAGCTTTCAGCACACAGCCAACACAGGGCTTGAACCTATGTACCCTGAGATCGTGACCTGAGCCGAAGTCAGATGCTTAACCGACTGAGCCACCCAGGCCCCCGAAACTCGAATTTTTTGACCATGCCACCCAATCACAAAATAGGTATTCGTTCGATCTTGGGTGGACAAATAAGCAGAACAGGTTGTAGTAAACTCATAAGGTAAAAGTTTTGTTTCATTTTGTTTTGTTTTTGTATTTTGGGGAGTTTGTTAATTCTGCTCAGATGGGTTGGAGAAATTGTCGCGGATGGTTGACATATACAGTTGATAGTGGGAGCAATTTCATTTCTCGGGCTTATTTATGATTGCAACACCAGCACAAAAGGGCAAGAAAAACATTTTAATATTTATAGTACATCATTTGGAAACATTGGGTGATAATCATGGCATTTTATTTTTTAAATAATCAAGATTCATAAAGGAATCAGTGATAAATTTGCAATGCAAATCAAAATTGTAAAGTGTATAAACCAATCATAGAATGTCAAGTAAAAACAGAAACTTATAAAAATTTAAATAATACAACTGCAATCATTTCAATAAAAATATTATTTGCTAAGTTCAATAGAAATAAATCATTATGTTAAAAAAAGCTAACCAGAAAGTAAAAAAAAAATTCTTGAAAATGAAAAATAGAGTAACACTGGACCTTTTAAATTAAATATTGTAATTCCATAAAAGAATGGGGCTCCTGGGTTGCCCAGTCAGTTGAGAGGGAGACTTTGGCTCAGGTCATGATCTCACGCTTTGTGGGTTTGAGCCCTGCTTTGGGCTCTGTGCTGACAGGTCAGAGCCTGGAGCCTGCTTTGGATTCTGTGTCTCCCTCTCTCTCTGCCTGTCCCCCACTTGTGCTCTGTTTCTTTCTGTCTCAAAAATAAACATTAAATTTTTTTAAATATTGTAATTCCATAAAAACAAAGTATTACCAATAATATTTTTAAGCTGTAAGTGTATCTTTGATAAGAACTTTCCATCTATATAAGCAGTTTTTCAGACTCAATGCTGGTTATAGCTAGAGTAGTAATAAGCTAAATACTTTAACTTCAGATAATTTCATGTCGTATTCATCAAGAGAATTTTCTAAACAATTTGTTTTTGAGGGGGAGGACTGAGGACAACAATTTTTTAAAGTAATCTCCTTTGATTTTGATTTCAATTAAAACCATCAGTTGTCTTCTTTAGTCTTTGTGTTTAACTCTGTGCTTAGCTTTAGTATTTATCTTTTTCTAAAGCTTTGTTACTGATATCAATTTTAGTGGTCCTGTTGTTCATTTTCTAATTTGGTAAGTCTTTGAGTTGGAGTAAGAGTTACCCACACAATAGGAATTTTTCTTTGTCGATTCTCTTTTTCTTTCTCCTCTTATGAATTATGGAGTTAACACTTTCTAAATCAGGGAAACTATCTGATGCAAAATGTTAATTTTAAATTGTGTGTGTGTGTGTGTGTGTGTGTTTGTACATACAAAGAGAGAGAGAGAACCTCATGTTGTACATGATTCATGTTTCTAACTTTTTCTTTCTCTCCACAACCACATTCCACCAAATAGAATCTCTGGTGTTTCATATGCAAACACCACACTCTGACTGGTTAATTGACTGGTTAATATTGTGGAGAATATTGTCTGCTGCTCCATACAACATCCATTCTTGTGGACTTAAGAATGTTCTGTCTAACTTAACACTGGGATAAGCTTGCTGCTTCTTGGCAGCTGCTGAAATGCTACTAATATTTTGGAGGAAACTAAGAATGATGCCTCCTTCGTCTTTGGCCACTAGGGAACTCAGAGGTCATTTGCTATCCATTCTTATATACAGGTGTACACTTTGTATACTAATTTTATCCCATTTCAATCACTTATCTACCCTAAATTTCCCTTTGCCATTTGGCATTTTAAAAATTTTTTTTTTACATTTATTTATTTTGTAAGAGAGAGAGAGAGACAGAGCACAAGCAGGGGAGGGGCAGAGAGAGAGTGGGAGACACCGAACCCGAAGCAGGCTCCAGGCTCTGAGCTGTCAGCACAGAGCCCGATGTGGGGCTCAAACCCACAAACCGCGAGATCATGACCTGAGCCGAAGTCGGACGCTTAACCAACTGAGCCACTCAGGCGCCCCATTTGGCATTTTTTCCTATGATATTATGTCCATTTGTTAGAGGCCTCATTTTTGCTTGTTTTTTAGAAAAAGCAAAAATAGAGAACACAAAGATGAAAGAACTAAGAAGGAGGAAAATTACAAAAAGGAGAGAAAAGGAAGAAGAGAATGGAAAATCTTAAATGAGCTAAACAATTATACAGCTAATTCGGATTGAGTAAAGAGCTAAGCAAATGGTTGACACACCATCACTGCTTTCTTAGCAAATCAAATCTTGGGATCCCTTTTTAATGTTCTTTTTTGCTTAACCTCTTATGAACTTATTTTGATATGAGTTCCGGGTTGGCAAGCCCTGCGTCTCATTCATCTTTGAATCTCTCCAGCCCTCCCTGATGTCTAGCACTTTGTCTAGAACATAATAGAAACTTAATAAGTAGGAACTGATTGAAATATATTATGCAATACTCAGATTTTCAGGATGGCATGAAATATTTTGGTACTTACATTTTGGTTGGTTCTTTTAATTATTTCATCAGAAACACAATAATCAGGGGGAAAGAAACATCTAGTGCTTACGGTGGGGGTAGAAATGTCGATGATTTTTCTTCTGCACGAAAAGGACACAGCTCTTTCAAATTCAGCAGCTGAGTGGATCCATATGCCTTCCAGGCAGAATGTAGCCAGGGTAATGCTACAGATAATGTAATTAATTAACCCTTTTGTAGTCTTAGGATTTCAAACTTCTAGGTAATGGCATTTGTATAGTAATTTCCCTTGGTTCTATATAAGATCTTTAGTAGAATCACAAAATAAGATTTGCATTTAAATGTAAATGGTGGAAGGAAGGCAGTGAAAGTTATTAAAATGAACACTTGATAAATTTGGATAAAAGTGGCTTAGTACAATAAACTATATCTTACATGATCATTTGTATTCTGGAAATCATTGGTGAATGCCCACGGTTGTTTAATCTTTGCTTTGTCACTTCTGTTCTGGTTTGGTTTGATAATCAGCATTTCTTTTTAAATGAATGGTGATATCAAACTCGTGGAGAGAAATAACCATATTTTATAGAAGCCAGTGAGCTTAAAATGATTTAGTCACTCTAGAATGTGTTCCAAGTACATTTATAACAGGATACGGGTGCATAGAGAGGCCCAGTGAATGAATGACTTGTTGAAATGAAGGTCATCTAGTCAGTCTGTCCCTTAATGAGACTCAAGACCAGAGTGTCGTCTCATAGACCACAGCAGAGCACGATGCTAAATGCATAAAGGGAATGGAGGAGCCCAGTGCAGAAAATGGCAAAAAAAACAAAACAAAACAAAACAAAAAAACCAAAAACAAACAGTCTATGTAAACTTATCAATTTATAGATATTCTTAAGGTGTGTTAGTTAGTCCTGAAAATTGACCACTAAGGTTGATATTTGCCACGGAGAAATATCACGTAATAAAAAGTCCCGCATATTTGAAAATAACTAAAAGTTGTTCATATGCTCAGTCTCTCCTTTTTCCCTTTTTCTCTCCCTCTCTGCTTCCTCTTCTCTGCTCCTCCTCCATTTCCACTCATGAATTTTGTAAAGTGAGTGGAACACATTTCTAAATAATTCTCTTGCTGTTGTATTACAATTCTACCCAGTCTGAGACAGTTCTTCATGTTTCCCTTACAAGATTTTTTTTTACCACAACTCTTCCCTCAATTATGGAAATCAGGGGTACTAATGTATCCAGTATTCATTTGTATTGGGAATTAATAGTAGTTATTTAATTGTGAGACTTTAAACAGATCATTAAAAAATTTACAATAAAGTTTTCCCCAAATGTCATTGCAATGCCAATAAAAAAACGATGAATAGACTGAATACAGTAGTAAGTAAAACCCTGCTATTTCACTTCTGGGACTCTACTCTTTGCTCAGCCTGAGGTCTTTTGCTGAAAATGAGATTGGTTGCCCCAGTTTAGTTTTAGAAGATAATTTATAACAAAAAAAGTGGATGGTAGTCATATTAGTAAACAAGCACAGAGGATGAAATGAGTGGGGTGACTGCACAATGCTAGAATGACACAATGGCAAAAGGTGTGCAAGGCGACAGGGGAGGGATTTCTGTGAGAAGGTGCACTAGATGTTTCTTTCTAGGGGAATTTAATACATGAAGCAAGTTGACTCAGCTTTATGCTAGTATCAAATGTACTCTCTGATGTAGATTATCTTTTTATTCATCCGTGAAGATTTCAAGTTTGGCCATAGAACAGGATTGTGAGTCTCTGACAAGAAACAGAAATAATATCAGGCATTTGAAAACTGAAGGTGCACTTGTTGAGATGTACAGGAACGGGAAGTTTAGGGATTTTGAACAATATATCCCACATACAGACTTTGTGAGATAATTGTCTACTTTGACGTAGCCTTTGTGATGACTTAGGATTGTATGGCATCCTTTTGGTAGGGTTTTGGATAGCTAAGCGTAAGTTGTTATAAATAGAAAAGAACATTGTTTTATAACATAAATTTTCACGTGGATTTATTTGACTTGAGTCATACTCTGTGACTCCTGATATAACACATATACCATTTATATTAAACCGTATCTTTAAAGCTATAGTTAGCTCTGTGGGTAGGGATAGAAGTGAAGGATTTCCATTCCTCTTGTTTTGTACTTTCCTCTGGGCATTGTGTTGTACTTTGGTCTTTGTCAGATTGGAAGCTCTGAAAGCATGTGCTCCAAGTGGGAGGTGTGTTTCCACACTCCTCCCCAAGTCTAGTGTCAAGTCACATGCCCAGGGGACTTCCAGTAAACAGAAATTTATTGCTACAACTGCAACCACCAGATGTAAAGATCAATAGGATAAAAAACTGAGTCCTACCCCAGGCTCTATGGTAATTTTGTTTAGACGAAACCCCAGGCCCAATAAGGAGGCTCTATGAACAGGAAAGACTGGAGGAGAAGGAAAATGTATGTAGTTTCTTAATAAGGGATGAAACAAACTTGTTGAATGTGGAAAAGCTCTCCTCAGCACCTTTCATGGACTACATGGGAAGGAGTGAGATCACATTTCTCTTCAAATTTGCCAAACTCCTTCCTCTCACAGTATCCAAGAAAACAGATGCAGTGGACTGCCTAGCTCACAAGATGATCCTGCTCCCAAGTCTGAGTGTGTAGAAATGCTTTTGCCCTCCAAGGATGACTTGGGTAAAAGGTCTGCAACTTGTGATCCAAGCTCCTTGGCCTCTGTTGCCCGTGTTCTTTTCCTCTACCTTTACTTTTGAAATGTTGGTTCAGTTTGCGTTGAGAAATAAGGAGCCTCTTTTATCAAAGGGAACAGAGGTATGGTAGTTGGTTATTGTCATTCACATTCTCCATCTAAATGTAATGCCAGCATGTTTTGTTTTGCATTTTAACAAATGTACATTTTGTATAGGGGGATCGAGCTGATTTGTAAAGCCCTTTGGAGTTTTGTTTTGTTTTGTTTTTAACACGTAATTTTGCAAGAAAAGCTTGGCAGTGGTTTTACGGGAGAATTAAAAAAAAAAAAAGAAGTGGGGACATCAGTGACGGGTCTCTCCTGCACTTCTGAAGGATTTTAAAGCCATGCCTAATTTTCAGATCTATGAACTTATAATGTTTTCTAGTCCCACCTTGAATGTGTACAAAATAACAGCATTTGAGCCACTGATGCCATGGCTTTCAGATCTGTCCTAAGGATTTTTTTCTTCATATACAGGGGCTCCCTGGAATATCAAAAATTCTCTAGTCAGTAGTTTTTTTTTTTTTTTTTGAATTATAGATTTGTCAAACTGCAGGGGCTTTGAAAAGGAGGTCTCCTTGTTGTGTTTTTCTCATTTCCCTTTCCTTCCTTACACTTCACTGTATCAATATTGTGTTTTCCTTGAACTTTCTTTCATTGCTGTTGCAGAAATTGATGCTTCTTTGTATTCCCTTCCCCAAACTTTTCCAACTCAATGTATCTTGTGGCACATGGCTACAGACAAGCACTTTAATAAATAGACTAAAGAAATATTCCGAAATGTGGCTAATGATAGAGAATAATATGTATCATAGCAAAACCATAATTTAATTAGACAAATTATACCCCAAAGTGTGATATTATGCTAATATTGAAATACTGACTATGAAGAATTTATATTATTGGGGGAAATATTCATTATATGATAAATTATTATAGCAACTATGAAACTATGGATAAATACAATCTCAATTACATACAAAAGTATATACATAGAAAGAAGATAGTACACCAAAATAGGCAAAAATTATCTCTGACTGTCGGTATTATTTTATAAATATCCTTCAAGGAGCATGGATTTGTAGCATAAATTACTGACACTGATTTACCTAGAACCCACTGGGTATTTGGTACTGTGCTATGTGTGTGGAGCTATTATCACATTTAATCCTTGCCACACCCTATAAAGTAGATATTAATTTCATTTTATAAAGAAGGAGCCCACATTTCAGAAATGTTGAATAAGTTATATTACATCACATAGCTAGCAATAATAATTATTATCCTCATTTTACATGTGAAAACACCCAGGCTCAGAGAGATGAATTAGCTTGCTCAAGGTCATCTTGCAAATAAGTAGCAGGGCAGGTTTGAACCCAAATCTTTTTGGCTCCAAATGTCCTGGTGTTTCCAATATATCACAGTACTCTCTAAAACCAAACATAAAATGACAATGATGACAAAAAAAAAGTGTGATAAAGAAAGAGAAGGATATCCAGTGGAAAAGAAAAGGAGTTTTTTATCTCTAATTTTTTTCAGCTGGTTCTTGCTGATCCCTCTGATGGTTGTCTAGAGATCATGCAATATGTGTGAAAACACATAGTAACATTTTCATAGGATTGACCTTCTGAAAATTTCAAAATTCACATTGTGGATGTTTTCTGGTGTCTCACTTATAAATGTTTTGTTGTTGTTATTCTAGCTAGTAATAATCCTAGTTTGACACAAGTTACACTTCAAGCAGAGAGAGAGTTGAAAAGTTTGTATTTATTCTCAGTCTGCAAATAATGCATGCTATGGGATTATATTCATATAATGTTTTTTCCTTGGCTAATGGTTTCCTGTCTGTTACTGGGCTCAGAAAATGCATATAAAAAGTGCAAACATTACTGGCATAAATATGGTATGTCACCAAAAACTGCTGTGGAAACTCAAAAGATAGATAAGAAATAATGAGGTTTATAGATTCATTAGCATTTGAATGATGAAGCATGTATATGTGTTACTCCTTTGATCAATATTGCCCTGGAGGGAAAGTACTGTATTTAATTGTCTTTCCCAGACCTTCCACTGTGGACATCTGGTTGCTATGCAGTCCCATAGCAGGACATTTCATTGCCTCGGTGTTGTAGAATTCGGGTTCCTATTTTATTACCAGCAATGGCATAAGTTACAAGGATATGTATGAAAAATCTTGGTCAGAATGCTAGAAACATTTTCAGTAGGCCATCTCTTCTGTTTTATCTACATTGGCCAGACTTGACTTGCATGCATGTCCTGTCATTCTAGGTTGTTGTTAAATTTCAGTGATTTTATTATATATGTTATATACATCTGAGAGCTGCTTCATTAAATGAGTTTCACTGAACTATGAATGGTTCCTTTTTGTAGATGCCTTTCATTTTGCAATTACCCAAACCATTTGCAAAATTGCATGAACATACAAGGCCCAAACAATATTTTATTGTGGAAAAAAACAAGTGCATTACAGTTAGAGCAACCTGGCTTCAATACTAACATCATTGTTTCTAGCTGTGGTATTCAGGGAATTATTCAATACATTATGCCTTAGTTTCCTCATCTGTGAAATGGGAACATTAATAGTTCATGGAATCTTGAAGAGCATTAAGTAACATAAAAAAGCCTGACTCGTTATACCAATTATTTTCTTTCTTTTTTTTTTTAACCTCTTCTCAATGATCTGTACTGACAAAATGGTCAGAGTGAACTAGTGTATGTAGTAATAATCTAAAACAAGATTTGCTACAAAAAGATTACTCTTTTTGTACATACTATAGAAATATAGTATGTAACTTTTGTGGGGGAGAGACAGACGTTTGTCTGTTTGAAGCTCCTACTAAGATTATTGCCCAAAATGCTGGCCACTTGACAGAGAGGAGTATGCTGCAGAAACAAACACAAGGCTCAGGGCAGCCAGTAGCCATTGTGGGGTATCACATATGCCTTGCATAAAATATAAAGTGCATATTCTGTAAGTGGATAATTGAGAATTTCTTATATTCAGTTTCCTTGCTTATGACCTGGTGGCACACATGAGGGATGGGGTAATCCAGGAGTTAATGGAGGGCAAATTTTAAAATGCCCCGAAACTTATCTTGCTATAGAGAAGGATGCCAGTGTCTACCAGGTTTCTGCTTGTTAATTTCTATGGTTGCTGCTACTGGGGAAATTGTCCTCATTTGCATTGTCTTTCAGTGACCTACCTGGAGGCAAACACCTGCAGACACTTTATGTTCACAGAAGTATCACTTGGGACAGAGACCCACATCCATTCAGTGCAACCAACTATGTTAAAATAACATTATGGGCAAATATTTCAAAGCTTAACATTTCAAATGATCGCTTCACATACTATTTTACCCCCTCTTATTGTTCATGAGTAATATATATTGCTGCCAACATAACTTCTTGGCCTCTCCTTTGCCCTGTGTGTTTTTAACTTTGCAGATGGAATTCTTACAGACTTTTAATTGTCAGAATTCAATTACTGCATTCACTTTTTTTTCTTTTTAAGAGAGAGGAAAAAGTCCCTGATGAAAGAATGATTTGATTTCAGTTGAAAATAAAGAATGAATAAGAACTAATAAAAAGGAAATGCATTTGGAGATGTGACTAGGTATATGTTACTTATAAATTATGCATGTGTGCATGATTACATATTAAAGAGAATCTGTTAGTCATAAAAATTATCATTTGCATATTGTTTCATATATAAATGTGTTTATTCTCAGTACAAGTGTATATGCATATATAATGGAAAATCTATATTTTCCACACAATTGTAATTTATAAATTTTACTTTTTAAGAAAAAATAGTCTGGAAAAGAAAATTCTGAATATGTATCCTTTTTTTTTAAGGTGTAATTCCTTTTTAAAAACTATTTCCTTAGGTTGCTTGCAGCATTCTCCAAATTAATAGTTTGGAGTCGAAAAGTGTCCTTTCTTGAATTAATGTTCAAAGTCTCCTTTTTATTTATTTATTTTTATTTGTATAAATGTATGTGTGTGCTTAAAAGTTACAACAAAATAGATTCAGGTGTTTGGGGGTTACAAGAGATTTTTAGAAAGCACTCCTTCCCTCTGTATTGTTAAGATACTGTTTGCATTGAAGTTATAAACTTTATGTTTGGCTTAGTTACAGAGCACACTGGAGGAGGAAAATCAAGCCATATTTAAAGAAATGAGGTTAAGAATTTTCTAAGTGATTATGACGTAATTAACATGTTGAGCACAAATGCCATAGAAATGTAGTTGGTTATTATTATTGTTTTTTTTTTTTCTAATCACTGAAACAATTAAAAAGTCTGCCTTAAAGACTTTTTCCCCTCAGGCAGTTATACTTAAAGGTTCTTGTATTTAGGTTTCAGCTTTTCATTTCAATTATTTTCAACCATGGAAATAAAGAATAAAGTTGTGAGCAATCTATTATCATGTAACATTCACCAACTAATCTTTTTATTGGCATTGAGAAGCATCAGGTAGTGTATTGAATTATTGGTAGTGTATTGAATTTTTCTGTATATCGATGAGGAACCTGGGTCATAGGAAGTATTTTGTTACATATAGGTGCAGAGAGACAGGACATGGTCAATAACCCTGGGACTCACATTACAGGAGCAACCAACAGATGATTTCCCATCTCTAATAAGTCTATAAAACCTCGGGCCAAGACACCTTCATTCACGATGTTAACCTATTCATTGCCATGGAATAGTTACCATCTTGCTTATGAATGTGTCATCTCTCTTCAACTCGACTACAAGTTCAAGAGGACTTAATTCTTTTTCCTTACCTTTTGAGTCTAATCTGTCTAGCATTATACTTTCTATAAGTATAAAGATTCAAGATTTATTAAATATCTGATTGAAAAAAATTCCTATGGGTATTGTAGTGCAAATAGAATGATTTACTTTATAGAGTTTAAATATTTAAAGAAATGAGAGGAATGTAGCGGATCTAGAAATAAGTGAGACTCTTTAGAAATAATTCTTTATTTCTATCGATGTCATCCATATATCTCAGGACTAAGTATCACTTATTGTGGCTTTTAATAAAGGTCACTTTCTGTTTTATTCTAGGAAGATATCAGATGTCCCCCAGGCCCACGCAGCAGAATCTGCCTTCTCTTCATGAGCAGAATTTGAGATTTACTAATCTCACAGGCCGTAGCTGTCAAGCAGGGAAGATGAGGCATTTCTACTCCTCAGATCAGGTAAAATAAACCCTTGCTTTAACAGAGTATTTGGGTTTTGTTTGAATCCGAATTATCTACCCTAAAGAACTATAGTACTCACATGTTGAATATACTTGCTCATCTTTTCATTTCACTTGTATAGAATAATTCAGCAAGAGATTTCTGAGTAAGAAATTGGAAATGCACAGAACAGCTAGGAGAAGATTTGCCCAACTCCCCATTAGAATTTGAGACCAGCTCAATGATGAGTGGATAGACATGATCCCTCCCTCTGATGGAATTAATATTAATTCGGAAAACCCAACACCAGCGACTTATCACCCCCTGATAGTGTGTACCCTAAGTAAGGGGGCAGAGAAGGAGGCAAACGTGTTTGCACTGTCTATCCTTCCCGCTGCCCATTGGCGGGTAGTGGAATTAGAAGTTTCGAGGATAAATTTCTCCTCAAGCAGTCTCTCTTCCTAGTTTTTCCAGGAAGAAACCTCACGCAAATCTGGAAATATTAATAGACTAATTACCAGTGCCTTAATTTGCAAGTCCGATTCGTTTTTCCTTCTTACCCTTCTGGCCCACCCCCTCTCCTCCTTCATATATTTCAGCAAGGGAAAAGAGGATCAAGGTGGTGGGGGGGGGGGGGGCAGTGAACTTAGCCACAAAATAAGTCAAGGGAGAAATGAAGTACTAATTAAGAAAGCCGGGGTGTTATGCAAATGACTCATGCACCGAAGGCAGCCTAATGAATGTGCCCGGAGTGGATGGGGCGTCTTCGCCGCGCCGACAGCTGGCTCCCAGGAAGGTCAGGCGCAGGCGGGCGCGCGGGAGCATAATCCTTCAGATTGGCAGCTCTGCCCCCTGGTCACCGTTTGATTATCTCCCAAATTGCTGTATTTCACAGAGATAATGATTTTTTATGGTCACAGATTTGAAGACAACTGCTGTATCCTCAGGGTTGTCGTTCTGCAAGGAGACGCTGCTGCTTCCTTCAGAAGAGGGAGAGGGCGAGAGAGAGAGACAGAGAGAGAGAGAGAGAGAGACAGAGACAGAGAGAGAGACAGAGACAGGGACAGGGACAGAGACAGAGAGTTTCTTTCCTTTTCTCTGCCTCGCAACTTACTTCCCGGAATGTTTTATTATCATAACGAAAGCAGTATACCTTATTAAGGGAACGACCCCAGTTCCAATTAATCCCAGTCTTTTCCCTATTCTTTAGCTGTTGCTTGGGTCTGGGAGTCCTTTTCTCTGGTCTTCCAAGTGTTCCAGTACTTTCTCCTACTCACGAGAAGGAGGTGGTTCTCTCTGCAAAAACCTAAAATAGTTTGAACTTCAGAAGAGGAGGGGAGGATGCAAATAGCAGCTCACAAGAATTGTGTGTGTGTTGGGGGGTGGTGCACACGCCTGTGTGCGTGCGCTGTTTGCCACGCGTCATTACTTACCGCCTGTTCTCCGAGAGCTGAAGGCGACGCGGGTGGGAAGCCCACAGGTCACCTCCTCTGACCCCAGTTGGAGCTTGCCTAGGGTAAGGAATAAGGCTGTGACTCAAGGTCTCTTTTAAGTTCTTTTAAAAAGCCTTCAAGGTGGGAACCTTTGGCTGGAGCTCCCAAGTGGGATTTTCATTTAATTTGAATGTAAAAGCAATCAGGAAAAAAAAAAAAAAAAAGAAAAGTTTAACCATATGATTACATCCCTTGAAGACTGGGTTATTTAGCATTGGCTGTATGATTGCCTGTGAGCTTAGGGCTTACAGGAACATACTTACTTTTCTTTAAGAGAATGATACAGAAGCTCTGTGGTGAACTTGACTTTCTATTTATACTGGGGACATTACTATAGTGCTTTGGACCCATTTTTCTGCAAGGATGCTCTTCTGACCTGATAAGGGTCATCGAGGTGTTCCAACTGGAAGAACTACAACTTACAAACCATTTATGTTTTAGTTCAGCCTTAAGTATGCCAACACTGCTGGCATTTTAATACTTATGAAGAAAAGGATTGTCTGGGATTCATATTTTAAATCACCTCCCTCCTCTTAATTGAAGAAAAAGGTAAATGGTGTAAATGAAGCCCATTTGGCTTGAGGTCTTGCTGGTGCTTATCTAGAAACCATGTTCAGTGGTGGCTCCATATATCCTGTTTCCTATCAAATATTAATTTCCTCATGTTTTTGATTGTTTCTAGGTATGTTTAGTTAATATGCATTTATTGTTTTTAATATACAGGTTATTTTTATGTGGGGTTCTGTGTGTTTATCTATGGAGCTGTCTTTCAGAATTAAAAAAAGGGGTAGGTTCTGTCATTTAGTTTCCTGAGTCTGTGGCTTAAAAAAGATACAAAACTGAGTGCTTCTGCAGGCCAAATACCCACACATCATTGGGTCCTAGCCATTTCTTTTTTAACCTGAAAGGCCTGTCTCTACTCCCAGGTGAGTTTACATGGAGACATAAGTTAACAGCCTCACTAAGAGATAACATGCTTCTCTGGCATTTTGGTGTATGCTCATATTATGAGTAGCAAAGCCTTGTTATTATTTGTTTTTAGACATTATATCATTCTTTCACGGGTTTCAGGGAGTGCTCTAGGAGTAAAGAAAAACATCTAGCAAAGTAAGGGGGCAGCGTGAAGGGGTTGGGATTGCTGTTTTAGTGGGATGGCCAGGCCTCTGCTGCAGTTGATATTGAGCTGAGACATGGGAAATCGGTGTCCATATCAAAAGGCAGAGGAAATGGCAAATTGTAAGGCTTTGAGGTGAGATCATGTATGCCTTGAGAAACAGCAAGGAGGACACTGTATTTGGAATGGAATTAAGAAGAAAAGAGTGGGATAGGAGAATTGAGCATGGTCTTGGAGTCAGGTCATATGAGCTTCATAGATGATGGGAAGGAACACAGAATTCCTCTTTAAGTGGAATAGACAGCTTTAAACATTTTTTTGCAAATGGACATTGAGGATTTCCTTTGATCACAATTATAAAAACACTGAAGTGAACATCCTTGTATATAAGCCTTTGCTTACTTGCTAATGTGTTCATTCATTCACTAAGTAAGTACCATTATTATTTTTTTCTTAAAAATTTTTTTAAGTTTATTTATTTTGAGAGAGACAGAGACAGCATGAGTGGAGGAGGGGCAGAGAGAGGGGAGGAGAGAGAGAATCCCAAGCAGGCTCTTTGCCGCCAGCACAGAGCCCAATGTGGCGCTTGAACCCATGAACTGTGAGATCATGACCTGAGCCAAAACTAAGAGTGAAACACTTAACCAGCTGAACCATCCAGGTGCTCCTAAAAAAATATTAGTGAGTGTCTACTGTGTGCCAGCTGCTGTGGTAGACACTGGGGATCCAACTCTGGAGAGATCAGGCAAAGTCTTTCTCCACATGGAGCTTACAATACATGGGGTATGTGATGTCCCATATTTATCCTCAGGATATATTCTAATTATTTCTTAAGGAAATGATCTTAGAAATGGAAGTACTCCATCAAAAAGAATGCACATTTCAAATCATACACACATGAATTACCTATTAAAAAATAAATATACCTCTGCCCTCCAGAAAAGTTGTAACAATCCATACACCAACGATCAGTGGATAAAAGTGACTATTCCCTCTCCTCCACAGAGGATGCCCCAAAAAGGAAATACTGGTAAGAGAAAAAAAAATGTATTTCTTTTTTTTTCAATTTGTGTTTTCCCAATTACTAAATTAGTTGAATATTTCACATTTTATATTTTCATTGTCTTACTAAATTCAAAATCGGTACATTTGTTGCTAATTCTCAACACACAGGCTGGATATTACTTATGATTTATTCGTAATAATAATAACAAACTACAGCCACAAAAACTAATAGGTACAAAGCACTTCCTTAGTGCCAGCACAGTGCTAAACTCTTAAACACATCATTTCATCTAATCCTCACCCTATTTAGGGGAAAAAGCACTATGGTTTTCATTTCAACCCGTTAGACTGTAAGCTCTCTGAGTCAGGGACCACACTGGCTTTGTTCACCACTATTTGCCTCTGAGTCTGGCACAAGAACTGGCCCATGTAAAAAGTCATATACATTTATCACATACTATATTTACAGATGAAAATTTGAAGCATAGCGATTTTAAATAACAAAATTCCGTAGCTCATAACTGGTAATACTATTTCAGAAATTTTACTCTTAGCCTGGGTGATTTTAGTTACTCATTAACAAAATTTTCTGCAATCACAAAGGTGGGCACATCACCACTTCTGGCCTTCTATGTGCTTGAAGTCTGATTCATTGTGCTATAGTGGTACTTTCTTAATTCTTTTCAAGGGTCATGCTGATTTTATGTAACTATTCTTTGCAATAGAGGCAATGTGACATATAATCCATAATTTACCTCGTAGCCCTGTCTGCCCCTTAAGCTCCAGAGTTTTCTATTTAACTGCCTGCTTAATTACTCTACCTACGTCTTTGGTTATCGTGCCCAATACAGAACTCTGTTGTAACCCCACTGTCCCAACCTGCTTTCCACCTAAACTCACTGATCTCAGTAAAAGGGTACCAAAATTCATTCACGTGCTCAGGTCAAAAACAGAACCATCGTCTTTGATTGCCAGCTTCTACTCACACTTCACTGCACATTCCCAAGAGAGTTTACCTTTGACACATTCCTGATCTGGTGGTGTTTATTCCGACATCTGCTCTCACCTGAGTCCAGGCCCTCATCGTTTCTTGCCTCCTTCTGCATCTCCCCTTCCATTTTTGCCTGCTTGTGGCCTATTACCAGAATGATCTTCAGAAATGTAAATCGATTTCCTGCTCAAAACCTTCAGTGATTTCTGATTGTATTTGGAATGTTTGGCTTCTCAAATCCTTCCAAATCTGCTCCCTGCCCTCCCCTTTTAACTTATCTTTGTCCTGGCCTCCACACCCCACCTGTATGCCTTCTTGCTGGTACCTGAGTGCATCAAACTGATTTCACACTTAGGCCTTTGCTTGCTGTTCCCTCATGTCTTCATCCACCACTTCATTCAGGTGCCTGCTCAAATGTCTTCTCCTTAGAGAAGCTGCCTCTGACCACTGGACACAAGCAGTGTCTCCCCAACCCATGACTCTCCTTCACTGTCGATTATCTTCTCTGTTAAAATGTGAATTCCCTAGGGCAGAGACTCTGACCTGATCAACCACAGAACCGCACTTGGCATATATTGGGCAATCAGTAAATATATTTGAATGAATGAATGCATGAATGCATGGAACTGAATTTTATGCCTTTTCAAATAAATGATTTTACTCAGTTAAAAAGAAACAAGCCAACCAAATATCAAGCCACCTGATCTGATTTACTTTGGAAAATGTGATCATCATTCTTGTAGTATGAGACAAAATAGTAGATGCTCAATAACTGCTATTTGAAAATCTTAGGTTAATTGAATTTTGTTTTAATGATTCCAACCAGCGTTTGGATAGTAATAGTGAAATCTTGAGCTCAGAGTGGTCCCATTCTGTCTATTCATGATCTGAGATGCCCTTCTTGTCCCTAGATGTAATGAATTCAGCTCATGTACTTTATGTGTCATATACTGCTGGGTGGTAAATTCTTGGAAGGGGTTAGAAAAGTGGACATTTAGGGTTGGTGTGATGGCTTAGAAAGAGTATTAGGATAGAAGGGCACACTATCTTAAGTCCTCTGAGCTCAGTGCCTTTCTAGACACAGACCTGTCTCAGAAGGCTTGCTGAGTTAGGACAAGCTGGTTGGAGCTTTGTCTCAGGAAAGGACACATTCAGACAGCACTGTTTCCCCAATTCTAGACATTGTCTCTTCTCCACATCTCCAGAAGACAGTGCCCTCACCCCCTGCCCATTATGGACAAATCCTACTTTGTATGTGCAACTTTATGCTAAAGAGTGAAGTAAAGGCCCCATCCAAAACTGTCTCTTAAGGTGAAGTACGTTAAAACTAGGCTAAAAGAGGTGCTAGGTAGGCTATACCATATCACAGAGTTAAGTAAAAGGAAAGCTGTTTTAAATTGTATTATTTTCTCAAAATCTTTCAAAATGAAAATGGCATAAAAGGGTATACAATGAAAATTCCCCCCACCCTGACCCGCTGCTCTTCTGTCTTCTCAGCACTTGGTTTCCCTCCTCAGACAATACCAGTTTTTCATAAGTCTTTCCAGTAATAGTTTATATAATAAGTAAGGAAATATGTGCATGCTATTTATTTGTCATATGTGTATGTGTGTGTGCATCTAATGTCATTTTTATGCATTTAAAATATATGAACAGTAGAAGATCATATTATTCCGCACCTTGCTTTTTTGGTTGTTGTTGGAAAAGCAGTGTAATAAACTTCTTTTAAAAGCAAAGACTGGAGCTAGACTGCCTGACTTCAAATTTTGGCTGTGTCAAATAATAACTGAGTGATCTCAGACAAGTTTGTTAACCTCTCTGTTGTGGGAAATGAGATCCTTTGTATCTTACAGGGTTGTTGTGGATGAGTCACCATGCATGTAACACAGCACAATTTCTGTCACATTGTAATCATCCAGTGTTGCAAGCTATTGTTACCATTACTATCATTAGTTTTTAATCCTGTAGATCATTTCAATTTTAGTACATGAAGAGGTCTCTCATTTTTTACACCTCACAATATTGCAGTATATGGCTGGCTGTTCCCTAATATATTAACCATATCTTATTTAGGACCCCCCCTAGTATTTTGGTGTTGCAAGGAATGATATAATTAAAAACTTTTCATGTTGATCATTCTAGATTATATCGCACATATCTGCAGCATAAATTCCTCAGAGTGGAATTTCTGGGTCACATGGTGTATTCATTTATGACTTTTTAAAGATATTGCCAAACTTCCCTCCATAGAAGTTGGACTAAATTATGCTCACCAGCCCTGTGTACAAGTAGTGTTCACATAAACTCACCTCCTCCTTGAGAGGTGTAGTTTGAATTTGCATTTCCCTGGTTAGGAGTGACTTTGAGCATAGTTTCATATGTTTAAGAGCCATTTGTAGTTCTTTTTTGTGTGTGAATTCTCTGTTAATGCATTTTGTCTCTTGTTTTCTGTTGGGTTATTGCCATATTTATTATTTATTTATGTAAGTCCCTTGCCTTTTGGAGAAGTATGTGTTATAAGTATTTTCCCAGTTAGTATTTTTTTTTTCTTTTGGCTTTATTTGTGGAAGTTTTAGCCATGCACAAAATTTTCTATTTTATATAATTGAATTTTTAAAAAATCTTTTCTGAGTTTGATGCTTTGTCTTTTAAGGAAAAGTTTAGATGAGTTGTAGTTAAAGGCTATAGATTTGTAAGATTGTGGTTTAAGTTTATAATTATGTCTGGCTTTCTCTCTGTCTTATTTGAATTTAAGTTGTTTGAGAGCAAAATTTGTGTGAATTAGCTCATATAAGTTGCTTTATATGAATTAATCCACTTAACTCTCCATTACATCTCAAAGAAGTCTGTACAACTACTACTCTCATTTTACAGAGGAGTACCCTGAGCTCAGAGAGCTTGAGTCATTTGCTTAATATTACATAGCTACCAAGTTAAAATGTTAGGATTCCAGCTCATGTGCTAGCCTACATAGCAAGCATAGTCAATAAAAGTTAATGGATTTGTCTATATAACAAACTCAGTTGTCACAATTTGTGACCAAAACAAGTCTTAGCATAATCACCCTTACCCTGACCTCAGCTACCCCCCACAACATAGATGAACCATTCTGCAATAGCTTTGAAAAATATATATTTTTTTGAAATCACATGTAAAGAAGTCTAAAGATGAGTTTATTGAACACTTTATCTTTCTCATACAGTGACATAAAAAAAATAAAGGAATGTCTTCTCTTCCCCTCACTTTAGAAGTCTGAGCTTTCTAAACTTATGTGTAGAATTGAGACTAAGTCATAAGTCAAGCAGAAACTCAATGATATCCTATCCTAGAACCAGACAGCAGTGGGCTTAGACATGAGTAACACCAAGAAATACGAGACATTGTGAGTCTTTAAGGTCAAATGTGCTATCCCATTTAAATTTGCAAAAGAATGCCTGGGTGGTGCATTTGATGGGCATCAGCTGTGCAGACAGAGAAACAAAGGAGTCTTCAAGGAGACAACATGTTGGCACTGTCCTCTTAAACTGAGTTTCTGGTTAACAAATTGATCAATTGGGCAATGTCATTCTAACTGAATATACATACTAAACAAAACGAATAATACTACCTTTGTACATTTTGACACAATAACTATATCTTGGAAGTTCATCTTTGTGGCAGTCTCTGTGTTTCTATTCAAAGGAACATCATTAATCATTTCATTCAGCATTAGCTGTGTTTATCATTTTTTTACCCCGTGAAACATTTTTTTATTATTTTTAAGTGAGTAATTCTGACTGAAGCAGCAAAATAAAATCATTCTGTCTCCTTTTGACTATGGACTTGCTTTTTCCATGTATAAGCATCTACTGTCCTATGTACTGCACTGCTGATAAAAATATAGGAAATTAACCTAGATTCATTCAACATATATTTAGTGTGAACCTGTCACTTGTGAAGAAATCTGAACCCTTGAACTCTGTCACTCAGAGAACTTTGGCAGGCATCACACAGAACTTTTACAGCTTTCTTGCTATAAAAAGAGATGAGATGTTCATTAGGAAGAGCTAGAGGAGAGGTCGAAGGATGTAAGATAGAAATTAGAATCATGTTTTATATAATCATGCTATAGACTTAAAATGTGGAGTTGGATTGAAGGTTGATCTTTCACATAGAAATATATTTGTTACTGTAAGGATTTTTGATGAGTCCATTTGTGATATACTTTTAAAAACAGCTTCATTGAGGAGTACCTGGGTAGCTCAGTCAACTAGTGTCTGACTCTTGGTTTCAGCTCAAGTCATGATCTCACATTCCATGGGTTCGAGCCCTGCATCAGGCTCTGAGCTGACAGTGCTGAGCCTGCTTGGGATTCTCCCTCTCTCTCTCTGCCCCTCCCTTGCTTGCACTGTCTCTTCTTTCAGAATAAATAAACTTAAAAAATAAAAATTAAAAAAAACAAAAACAGCTTTATTCAGACATAGTTTACATACATACAATTCACCCATTTAAAGTATACGTTCATTGTTTTTTAGTATATTCACAGATATGTGCAAACATCATTGTAGTCGATTTTAGAACATTTTAATCACTTTCAAAAGTAACCTGGTACACTTTCATTGTCACTCCCCACACTTACACCCCCTCCCCCCACCCAGCCCTGGGCAACCACTGACCTGTTTTCTGTCTATATAACTTTCCCTGTTCTGGATGTTTCATGAATGGAATCATATAATATGCGATTTTTTACAACTAGCTCCTTTCACTTAGCATAATGTTTTCAAAGTTTATCTGTATTGTAGCATATGTCAGTACTTCATTCTTTTTAGAGCCAAATAGTATTCCATTGAATGGACATACCATATTTCTTAATCCTTACATCAACTGATGGATGATCAGTTGGGTTGTTTCTGCATTAGGGCTATTATAAATAATGGTGCTATAAACATTTGTGTATAAGTTTCTGTGTGGGCATATGTCTTAATTTTCTTTAGATATATATCCAGGAGTAGAATTTCTGGGTCATGTGGTAACTTCATGTTCAATCTTTTGAGGAACTGCCAGGATGTTTTTCCAAAGTAGTGTAATCATTTTACATTCCCACCTGTAGTATATGAGAATTCCAACTTGTCCACATCCTCCCCAATAGTTGTTATCTGGCTTTTTGATTCTAGCCAACCCAGTGGCTGTGAAGTGGTATGTCATTGTAGTTTTGATTTACTTTTCCCTAATGGCTAATGATTTCAAGCATTATTTCATGTGTTTATTGGCTATTGGTATATCCTTCTTAAAGAAATGTCTGTTCATATTCTTTGTCCATTTTGTAACTGGATTGTCTTTTAATAATCTGGATATAAGTTCCTTTTTCAGATATACAACTTGTAAATATTTTCTCCCATTCTGTGGGTTTTCTACTCACTTTCTTGATGGTGCTAAATTTTCTTCTGAGATTTTATAGTTTTTAGTCTTTGATCCATTTTGAGTTAAATGTTGTATATAGTGTAAGGTAAGGGTCCGCATTAATTCTGCATGTGGCTCTCCAGTTGTGCCAGCTTCATTTGTTGAAAAGGCTATTGTGCCCCCAATACAAAATCCCACAACTTTTGTCAAAGAACAGTTAATCCACAAATGTATATATTTATTTCTGGACTTTCAATTCTATTTCATTGATTTATATGTCCTACACTGTCTTGATTACTGTTGCTTTGTGGTAAGTTTTGAAACCAGGAAGTGTGAGTCTTCCTGTTTTGCTCTCCTTTTTCAAGACTGTTTGGCTATTGTGGGTCTCTTGCAATTTCAGATGAATTTAAAACTTAGCTGTTTTTAAAAGAAATCAAATGGGATTCTGACATGGATTGTATTGAATCTGCAGGTCAGTTTGGGGAATATTATCATTTTAACAATGTTAAGTCTTCTGATTCATGAACATGGGCTTTTTTTTTGTGATGTACTTTAGAAATATTCATTCATTCAACAAATACTTATTGAGGAATTACAGTGTGCCATGTATGTGGACTCTGCCATGTCAGTCAGACCTGCCTCTCTATGGATCTTTCCTCTGGATGCTTGTCCCTGAGTATCCTCTGACCTCCTTCAGATATTTCCTCAAATGCACCTTCTCAGTGAGGTCCTCTCTGGTCACACATCCAATCCATTACTTGTACCTCCTGTTTCCATGCCCTACGTTATTTTATTCTTAACAGTTGTCATTACTTATTATATATTTTTTAATTTTTATAAGTCCTAAGAAGATGATAATGGACAGAATTCCTTGATTTTATGGCACTTACGTTCTAGCAGGAAATACAAATGAGAAAAAAAGAAAAAAATATGTAAAATGTATAGAATGACAGCAATAACTACTATGTGAAAACTAAAGTTGAGAGAAAGAGGGACTAGGATTACAGTTTTAGGCAAAATGGTCAAAGGCCAAGGGCTAGCCAGGAGTTAGGTGGTATATGTAGGGAAGAGCATTCAAGGCCGAAGAGACTGTATGTACAAAGCCTGGAGGTGAGAGCAAACTTGGATACTTGGAGGAGCAATTGGGAGACCAGCGTGGCTGCAGCAGTGAATCTACACTAGGGAAGTCGTAAGAGACCTTTTAATGGAGCTCAGTATTTAGGAGGATTAAGGGACAAAGTCTGTATGAAGAGTTGTGCTCCCAAGCATTCATGATGAGGATAAAGGAAGAGAAAGCAAAAATGAGGTAATAACATTGTCAGATCTCCAACTCCACAGCAACATGCTATAAACTATCTGGATATTTTAATTAACTATGTAATTGCCTCAGTTATCAACTGTTCATAAAAAGAGACTCCCTAGCCTTCTGAATTAATGTTCTAGAATATCTTAGCATGCAAGCTTTCTCCCTTCTTCTTTTGGCCTGGAAGAACTTTACTTGGTTTACCTCTCAAGCCTGCTGTAAGTCCCAATGTTAGTGTGTTTGGTGGGGGATACTTCAGATGTCTTGGGGCTATCATAATGTAATTTAATGCTAGCAACTTAAATCCCTGTGTTGTGCCTGGGAACCTCAATGAAAGAGGCACATTTTGAAAATAGTAAGTTAATTAATTAACAAAGAAACAGTAAACTGAACCAATTGCATTTGGTTAGAATCCCTAACCAGTCTGAAGTTTCTGGTGATAAAAGGGGCTGTTTTGAGCAATTCCATGGCACTTTCACCAGTTTAGATGTCCCCAGGACAAGTACAATCAACTCAAGTAGTATATAGACAATGGAAAATGGCAGGGCCAGTGGCTAAACTGGAAACAATGTGCCTCATCTATAGGCAATCCAGTTCATTTTTTTTTTAAATGCTGCACTGGCTGAACAAAAGATGTCCGTCAGCTTTTGAATGCTACACAAGGCTGGCACTCTGCTAAAATCATTATGTGAATTAGAATAATTAACTCATAATAAATTATATGAGGTAGGTGCTCCTATCATCCTCATTTTCCAGCCAAGAAAACTAAGGCTCAGCAAAGAAGTAAATTACTATTAAGCAGAGTCAGAATGTGGAGGCAGGCACTCTGGTTTCATAATCTGTGATCTTAATCATAATAATAGTAAACATTTATATGTAGATAAGTAACCAGCAATTAAGTCCACTATGGATTACGAAGTATGTAACATTTGGAAACATCGAAAGGAGCATTATCCTGTAGATATAATTGCAAGCCACATATGTAATTTTAAATTTTCCTAAAGCTCCATTTAAAAGTGTAAAAGGAAACAGATGAAATTAGTTTCAATAATATGTTTTATTTAATTCAGTATATCCAAAATATCATGGCAGCATGTAATCAATGTGAAAGTATTAATGAGGTAGTTTTCATCCTGTGTCTTGGGAATTGGGTGCCTATTTTACATTGAAATCACATCTCAATAAAAGGTTCAGTAGCCACATTTGTGTTATGGCTGCCATATTGGAGCATAAAGATTTGGACGACTGGCTCAGTTTTTCACTGTTCACTTTTCCTTAGTATCAGATAGAGCTATAATTTAATTAGGCTCCATTTCCTTGTAAGGAAAGCAGGAACTCCACCAATATAATCATTACAGAGGAGGGGTTGCCAGCAGGTGCTTTTCTTCTGTTCTCATTAAGAAGTTTGTATGAACTTCTCAGCACAAAGTGTTTGAGATCCTGTGAATTTATGGCCTGAGTTATATGGGGTTTACACATATGTACTGATGTTACCTAAAATACCCCTTCCTATAACGTTTTCTTTATGAACCGGTTTGGTGGATGGAATATTTATATGCTCTTGCTATGAACATAAGCATTATAAAGGATCTATGCTTTGTGCTGCTAACTTAAATGGGTTTGGAAAGCAAAGTGGAAAAACTATAACTTTATGATAAACGTTACCACCTCCCTTTAATGCATTAATATATTTTATAGTTAAAATAGAATGGAACATTGAGGCGCTTGTGCAGAATATATAAAAGCACAGAGGCAGTGAAGGAGACCAAAAATTACATTTGAGCTTATTAATTTATGAAAAAAAAACCCCAAAATATCCTCAGACAGCTGTGACATCAACTCAGGTGAAAAATATTCTAACATGTCAGCAAACTCCACCCCATAATCCTGCCAGGATGAAATTAAACAAAACAATCTCCCAAATTATTAAATTCTAAGTCTGTGGGGGAATGCCCTATATTATACCTTAAATTACTAAACTATAGGCACAACCATGGAGCCACATGTCTCTTTACTTCTCTGCTGTATAATTGTATACAGATGTACCCAGTGTTATGCAATAGTCTTACTCCTTAAAAAGTGGAGTGCAAATTCAATATTAAAAATCCTTTAAAGGCACTAAGGGAGCTTGCTATTTAAAAGGTTCTTTTATAATAAGATTAATCACCCCCTAATTCCTCTCTTTGGCAAGGTAAAGTTTTAATATAGGATTTTTGTCATTTTTTTTTTAAATAATGTTTCAGAAGTATGGAGAAGAGAGAGAAAAAAAGCTATTACTACATGTATGCAGGCTAGTATATCACCCTTGCACTGGGTTCTAATCCATTTTACCAGTGCAACGATGTCACCCACCCAATTTTTTTATTTTTGTCTACTGGGCATCCTTATTAGCACGTAGGTTTTTCCCATCTTTTTGACTTCCACTAACCCCCCTTTTTTCCTCTTGACAGCAAAGTGCCTTGGAAGAGTTATATACTTGGTGTCTTCGATTTTCTTTCCTTAGCTCCAGTGAGCTCTATGCCTTGTAAGCTTGTCAAAAAGCTTCTAGGATTATTGTCATTAGTTTTCTATAAAAAGAATAGGAATAAAATGATCAAAAGTATTTCCCATAGTAAGGAAAACAGGCATACAAGTGTATTCAGACATTCACCTCCCCCACCAAAAATAACTTCTTCATTACTGTATTCATTTGCTAGGGCTGCCATAACAAAGTGCCACAAACTGAATGGTTTAAAAACAGAAATTTATTCTTTTAGTTCTGGAGGCCAGAAGTCTAAAGTCTAGGTGTTGGCAGAGACATGTTCCCTTTCAAGGTGGTAGGGAAGGATCTGTTCCATGCCTTTCTCCTAAGTTCTGGTAGCCTCAGATGTTTCTTGTCTTGTAGTTGGCTGTCTTTCCCTTGTGTCCCTTCATTGGTCTGTATCCAAATTTCCCCCTTTTTTATAAGGATACCAATCATATTGAATTTGGGCTCACCCTATAGATCTCATTTAATTTGATTACCTCTGTAAAGAAACTATTTACAAGTAACATCACCTTTTGAGGTACCAGAGTTTAGGACTTCAACACACCTTTTTGGGAAGGACAGAATTCAACTAATAACAGCTATAATAAAAAAATCTAGTTTTCCTTTGAGCTACCTATAGGAATATGATCTCAAATGTGTTGGAGAAGGTTGGGCTATAGTCTTCAAAACATGTGGACTCTAACTGGAGAAAATGATTGTTCATAAACTGCTTTGATATTGACCCTATTATCCCTTAAGAAATGCAGGGGTTCTGTGGAATATATTTGCCTATCCATCCATCCATCCATCCCTTCCTCCTTCCTTCCCTCTCTATCTCCCTCCAAATTCATTGTTATTTTTTACAATAATTACTGGGTGCTTACTATGAATTTAATATTTTGCAGGGCACTTGGGAGTGGAGACATACAATGGCAGACTTAAGTAGTCTTTACCTTTAGGGAAGTATAATATAGATGATAAGACAAAGCATAAAATGTAAATACTAAGTGAACTGAACTTACAGAGTTCACTACAACCTACAGATGGTAGTAGGTCATTTTGAGGGTTAAGTAATTAATTGTTGAGTATTCTGAGTGGGATATCACTGAATCAAAATGATAGCTGAATTCATCACAAAGATATGGCCAGGGTTGGCTCAATATCAGCTTTCTTAAGTTCTTGAATTCTTCTTATAATAATCTTTTATTTTAATTGACACCCTAGCTTTGAAGGCCTTGCTGTAACTTGATCAGGCCTCACAACATTCTGAAACTTCACATTTCCTCTTTCCCCTTGTGGGTGAAGATGGGACAAAATCACAGTGCCACATGTAGGCTCATCCCAGCCTAAGTTCTGAGGCAAATTCTCATGTGAGCAGGACCAAGTCACTCAATGTCTAAATTGGCTCTGATTGCCCATGACATTTTCATCAGCTGGCTTGTTGCTTCCTACTTACAACAACTCTTGTAGGAAATACAGAAAATTATGAGTGTGTAGGATCAGCCTCCTCTATATAGTCTCTGGGAGCCAAATGGTTTCTTTTACCCACATTGGTGTCCACACTCCATGAGAGGCACCCCGCATCTGTTTAGTGAATGTATTTCCACCTAAAATTACCAGATTTGATTTCTGTTGCTTCTAACAAAAACTCTGATTAGTACACTCTCTACCTCCAAATCTCAGGCTTGAGAAGGTTTCAGGCCCCTCACAATTGCTAAGGGCTAGCATGATATGGTTTGTGGCCTCTTCCACATCCCTGGAAGGGCTGCCCAAATAATTGCCCCAGCCAAAAACTGCTGCCTTTTATCTACTGATGCCTACCAGGACCTCTGATACTCTACATTCCCATCCTAGTGTACCAGTTATGCCTTCTGTTCAGATATATTTACAGTATCCTTAAAAGAGTACCCTGGACTCTCTGCCTACATGGGTCCTCTCCCAATTATCTCAGCTAGGCCCAACACCTCTCATTTTCTCTGTCTTTGTGTCGTAAATTATTTTGTGCCCGTTAATGTTATCTTTCATATCTTCTCTCTTCATTCTTGTGACCCTGGTTGTGCTAGTTGTATCTGCATTACCTTACCTGTATCTTCATCCTCTCAACTTAGTGCTTAACCAAGCACTAGACCTTAGAATCATCTGGAAGAAATCCAGCCCTCATCTACTTAATCTGAATTTTTGGCGGGGGGGGGGGGTAGTGGAGGGGCCATATATTTTTATTAGCTCCTCAAATCATTGTGTTCATAGCCATTTAGAATATACCACCTCAACTCCTGGTTTCTTCTCAATGGTCTCCCCTTCTGTTTTCATTTAGAGTTCTAAATACTCAGCCTTGATTGCCAACATCCAGGGTCGTTCCAGAGCCAAGTTACTTGAACTTTTATTCCTTCCAAAGAAGAAATGGATTCTAATATGTTTTATGATACCACTGACCTGTTCAAATCCTCATGAAAAGGACCCAAATAGAATAACCAGAGTTGTATGGGCTTTTATAGGCTCAGGCATGACCTCTGTCTTCTTATTAGAAACCTATCTTCAGTTCTAGATACACAAACCCAATTGTTTTTTTATGTATCAGATCTTAGTACTCTTTCATATAACCATTCTTCATGACATTACTGACATGTAATAGTATGCCCATTTTACAATTATTTACTATACATTTATCTTTTCCATTATAAGTTTGATGAAACCAGGTTTTGTTTTTGTTTTTAGGTGTTTTTTTTTTTTTTTTTTAATAACGCACAGAACAGTGCCTGGCACATAGTAGACATTCAATAAGTGAATAAATGCATATCTCCACCTAGATATTTCTTAGATACCTCCAATACAATATGTCTAAAAATGAATTATTATCTTTTCCCCAAACATCATCTGTATGGGTTATTTTTTTTTCAGTAAACTTCTACTTAAGAATAGTTTGACTTATAGAGCCATTGATCTCTTTATCACCACTAGAGTTTTGCCTCTTCCAGAATGTCATATAAATAAAATTATACAGAATGCAGTTTTTTCAGACTAGCTTCTTTCACTCAGTGATAGGCATCCATGTTTTTGCATGGCTTGTTAGCTCATTCCATTTTATCATTCAGTATTGCATTGTGTAGTTGTACCATTTTTTTTACTCTTCACCTATTGGAGGATGGCTTGATTTCTCCCAGATTTTGGTGATTATGAATAAACTGTTATAAACATTTATGTGTATGTTTTGTGTAAACCTAAGTTTTCCAAACAGTTGGAATAAATATCTAGGAGTGCAGTTGCTGTATAAGACTGGTTAGCTCCTGAAGAAATTGTCAAACCTCTGTCCAAAGTGACTATACCATGTTGTGTTCCTACCAGTAATGAATGAGAGTTCCTGTTACTTCTCATTCTCACAAGCAATTGGTGTTGTCATTTTTCAAAATTTTAGTCATTCTGATGTATATGCAGTGGTATCTCTACTGTTGCAATCCTCATTCCCTAATAGCAAGTGATTTTCAGTGTTGGTTTGTCGTTTTGAATGTTTGATGTGTATGTTGTATACACTCCACCTGCTGTCCCTCACTGTCTTACATAGAAACTATCTTTAAGAGAAGAGACTTGCAATAGCTTAGCTCCGTATTTCCAGTTCCTAAACAGAGCCTGACACAGAACAGGCATTCATTGAATATGTTGGCTAATTGACTGTCTTGAAATCAAAGGTGTGGATTGACAGGTATGTTCTTCAGAATGGAAGTTAGTGCCATATTTTGCCCATTCCAGACTTCACTAAAACATTGGTAGTAGTATCCTGGTATGCTTGCAGACAGCACCTGTGAAAAGCCAGAAAGCAAATATAAACCTCATTCATTAATTTATTCTATACTGTTTGCCAAACACTGTAGACTCAATGCTCCCCTCTTCAATCTCTCATGCTAGGGGTTAAAATTCGAGCTGCAAAATATTTACTTGCTTATTTGGTCTAGCATGAGATTATCTATATTTTCGAAAATGACATGAGAATAAAACTCATCTCTTTGTTCATTAACAGACTCCACATTGGGTCTCAGTGGAATACTGTTTATTGCTGTCTCCAACATTAATGATAATCTCTGTGAAGATTGTATTCTGTTCTAGAATGTGAGGCCATAAGAGCTGAAGAGTGATTTTTTAGGAAGAAACAAAAGGACAAGAAAAAATTTTAATCCAAAAAGCACATACTTAAACAATGCCAGACATCCATGCACATGCTCACAAATCAGATGATATGCTTTGCCGAAAGTTGCATGTGGACTTATATGCCTCCATGTAATTTGCTGACCACAGCATTACATAGGAGGAGACACACAGAGAAACATACACACATAGACTCACCCTCAGATCTCTTCTGTTAAAATCCCCAAAAGGCTACCATATCTGAGTTGGTGAATGTTAAATAGCCTTGGAGGAGGGAGGAGGTAGAGAGCATGCAAATGCATTTTAACTGCTAAGCAGATTACACATATGAAGCCCTGAGACTCTGCTGAACAGCATCGAGGGGATTTAGGATCCCCATTTCAGAGGACACACTGTGGGCCAAGCTCAGTGCCCTAGTGGAGTGAAGCATTGGCTCTTGGTTCATGTCCACAATCACCTCCATTACAGTTTTACTATATCTTAAGATTTTATCCCCTTAAGTGAAAAATTACCATAAGATATTTGTCCTTTTCTGGAATGAGATGCTCCTGAGAGAAGATATTGGAGGACTGGAAGGTATCCATGAGTCCATCAGAGGACCAAAATTTAGGAGAGAAGTACAGGGAAGGGATAAACATGGGAGAAAGTAAAAGGATTCCCTTTATAGGGGTAGCTTTGCTTCACACAGGCAGCCATTATGTATCACATCACTACATTTAAGACAGTTCCTTGTGAATAATTTTAATATTTCTTTTATTCTTTGGTAATCATAAAAATGCGAACTCCAATAATTTATTCTTTTTATTTCAACTCATATGGAATCCAGAAACCTCTCCATGTGCTAGTCACCCTAACTCTTACAAATCATCTTGAGGTGGCATCAGTGAGTTGAGGTCTCATGACAAAGGTCTGATATAAATGAAGTGAATTCTGGCACATTCTCTTTCTATTCACTCTTCATTTTTGTCCCATGAGATTTTGTGCTGTTTTTCTGTTACATTGTACTATAAGCTTTCACTTGTGCATAACCTCATAGACTTAACACTTTCCTTCTTCTTCCCTTTGTTTACCTGTTCTTCTACCTGGAATGCTTTCTCTCCCTGTTTTTGAATGTACTGATTTACCTTTTGGTTATTGCTGGACAAAGGCTCTTTCACCTCTAGGCAAGTTTAGCATTTAGTGGTAATGAAACAGGCATTGGTCCTTGCCAAGGCACGTTCATCTTTTAAGGTGCTTAATAGTTTCTATATTATTCTGTACTTGTATTTTTTGCTTCTCCCTGATATTAGATTATGTATTGTGTATGATTCATCACTGCATCTGCCAGAAACCCTATCCAATATTCTGTACTTGCTTAATATCTGGTGGATTAATGTAGGAATGAGTGAATGTACAAACAAATGAATGTATGAATGTTTATCTTGTACCCCTCCTGGATCCAGTTCTCCCTTTCTACTCTTTATAGGTATCCACATAAGAAGAGAGAATATTTTCCTTACATTTATTACCCAGTTTGTCTAAGGTGACTCTTTTATTTAAAAAAGAAAAGTTATTTATTTTGAGAGAGAGAGAGAGAGAGCTCAAGTTGGGGAGGGGCAGAGAGAGAGGGAGCGAGAGAGAGAATCTCAAGCAGACTCTGTGCTGTCGTCACAAAGCCTGATGTGGGGCTCGAACCCACAAACCATGAGATCATGACCTGAGCCGAAGTTGGATGTCCAACCGAGCCACCCAGGTGCCCCAGGTCCAAGGTGGCTCTTACCCCATTGAGTTAAACTATCTGACTGGATGGAGACTTTTGAAGCCAGGCTCCTGTGTTTATTTTCACTTTTGGAAAATCAGTATTCTCCTTTTTCCCACAAATAGCTCCACAAAACACAGAGACTGTTCCTGAGGCCTTAATAAAATAGGCATGTTAGAGAAGCCCATGTGTCAAGGAATTGCAGCTGGCCTCTAGGAATTGTGGACAGTCTATGCAACCTGAGAGTGGCCTCTAGCCAACAGTCAGAAAAAAATGGGAACCCTTAGGCATACAAATGCAAGGAAATGAATTGTACCCATGATGCGAATGAGCTTGGAAGTAGATTCTCCTTTAGTTGAGCCTCCAGGTAAAAATGTATCCTGACCAATACCTTGATTACAGCCTTGTGAGACCCTGAGCAGAAGATCTAGTTTGAGCCATACTTGGAATCTTGATTCATGAAAACAAGTAATAAGTGTGTGTTGTTTGGGGGAATTTGTTATATAGCAATAGAAAATGAATAAAGTACTTTTCAGTCAACCATATGATATAGTAACTGTTACTTTCAGACTTGTGCTTTATGGCTGACAATGAGCTAAATGATACCCTTCCCCAAGGATTATATAGTTTCCCACAGCAGGAAGAAGAGGATGAACTGTATCTTCTCACGTGTTTCTTCTTCAAGAAAAAAGTTTTCCAGGGATGCCTGGGTGGCTCAGTTGGTTAAGCATCTGACTTCGGCTCAGGTCGTGATTTCATGGTTTCTGGGTTTGATCCCCACATTGGGCTCTTTGCTGACAGCTCACAGCCTGGAGCCTGCTTCAGATTCTGTGTCTCCCTCTCTCTCTCTGCCTCTCTCCTGCTTTCATTCTCTTTCTCTCTCTCTCTCTCTCTCCAAAATAAAGAAAACATTAAAAAAAAAAGTTTTCTAGAGTTCCCTCTCCCAAGCTCTAGCTAATTAGTAGCTAATAATAACAGTAGCTAATAATAATAGCTAATTATAATAATTAGTAGCTAATAATATTAGTAGCTAATAATCTCCCATCTCATTGGCCAGAATTGTGTCTCATATTCGTTGCCAGATGGACCACTGATAAGGGAAATGCTGACATTATGATCAGCCTGGACTAATACAGATTTATGCTCTGGGCCTAGAGAAAGCCCACCGTCTTCTGTTACATGTGGCCACTTAGGAGTGGAACAAAACTGAGGTTTTGGTAGCAGGAAAAAAGGGGTAGGTGACAAAGCTGGGCGCCTCAGGGAGAACAGTGTCAGCCTCAGGGAGAACAATGGGCTTCAATTTTCCCATTTGTAAAAGTAGGGATCTGGACTAGTTCAAGGTCTATAGGAAGATCTGAACTTTGGTAGTTGCTTCCTAGAGTGTTGTATTGACAACAGTTTTGTCGTAATGCCTGAGCTCAGCAGCGAGGACCACAGGGATAGATTAACAGTGTCTGTTGTGGGAGGAGAAAGGAAGTTATATATGATAGTGGTTCTAATACTTAAAGGCAATTGTGATGGAAGAATAACTATTATTTCAGGGTGCAGATTACAGAATCATATTGCATTTATATCTGGGTTTTGCCACTCAAATGGTCATTGGCATTTTAATTTCTTTTCGCTTTAGTTTTCTCAACTGTAAAGTCAGGATTAAAAGTAGTAAGTGAGGATTAAATGAGATAATTCATATAAAAGTTCTTAGCCCAGAGATAAAATGTATGTGTGCTCTGAGCATGAGGTACTTAATGAATGTTATACACTGTTATTTAGAGGCATAATGACCACCATGTTGATGATTTAAAAGAAAAATTTCTTGCACCAAGGTAGCATTCAGGGCAAATTGGTAAAAAACCATTCTACTCAGGGCAATTTCACTATCGATGATACATTTTTTTTAAGTTCATTTATTTATTTTGAGAGAGAAAGAAAGAGAGAGAGAGAGAGAGAGAGAGAGCAGGAAGGGCAGAGAGATAGGGAGAGAGAGAGAATCCCAAGCACATTCCGCACTGTCAGCACAAGCCTGATACAGGGCTTGGACTCAGGAATGTGAGATCATGACCTGAGCTGAATCAAGAGTCAGTTGCTCAGCCGACTGAGCCACTCAGGTGCCCTGATGATACATTATTGATAGGTTTGGTTTGCTAAGGACAGTACTGGTTTTGTCTGATGTTCTGGAATAATTGTAATATTCCCTCTTTCTTTCTCAAAGGTGTTCTGTTTTGGATAATGAACTATATAGTAACCCTGACTCTTGGTCTTGCTAAGGTTTTGAGTCAAAAGAACTTTCCTAGGAATACTGTTCTTCTTTAAAAGACATTTCTGGTTCTGGACTATCCATATGAATTCCATGGTCTGGTCATCAGGTGTGGGCTGCTATGTGGAATTAAGTGCTTTGTTTTATTATCGTTTTAGGTGGGATATTATGGCCACGTAGAAAACTTTATTGTTGCCTGCTATAATCTTCACTAATACTTGCAATCTCACACTTAGACATTCATTCTTTAGCTTTTCTTTCTTTTTCCAAATTAAAATTCAGATACTCCTTCCCCAGAAGAAATGGTTCATTAGAACTAAAACTGAATAGGAGCACCTGGGTGGCTTAGTCCATTGAACATCTGACTCTTGATTCCAGCTCAGATCATGATCGCACAGTCATAAAATCGAGCCCCATGTCAGGTTCCATGCTAAGTGTGGAGCCTTCTTGGGATCCTCTCTCTCCCTCTCTTTCACCTTTCTCTCTCTTTCTCTCTCTCAGAATAAATAAATAAACATTTAAAAAATAAAATAAAACTGAGTAGGATGGGAAATTCATGTCAGTTAGATCTACAGAATCAAGAATGGTTTCCTGGGGTACTTGGGTAGCTCAGTTGGTTAAGTGTCTGACCTCGGCTCAAGTCATGATCTCATGGTTTGTGAATTCGAGCCTGATGTTGAGCTCTGTGATGACAGCTCGGAGCCTGGAGCCTGTTTCAGGGTCTTTGTCTGTCTGTCTGTCTATCTGTCTCTCTCTCTCTCTCTCCCCCCCCCCCACCCCACTCATGCTCTCTTTCTCTCTCAAGAATAAATAAATGTTAAAAAAAAAAAAAAGAATGGTTTCCTATCCTGAGATATTTATCATCCTTTGTCAATTATGAAGCAGTATAAATGGGGTAGAAGCCATTTATGGGAGTGAAATCTTTCATAAAATTCAAGAAAATCCCATATCATTGATGCAAATGATATGATGTCAAATAGAAGTATATCAAAGTGAATGTAAAGTATTGCAAGTGTAAATGCAAAGAAAGTGATTTGTCATCTTCCCACAAATAAATTGGGCTGAAATTAGCCATACATTAACCTACATGGTATCTTATATTTCCTGAGAGCTGACATCAACTAAGATTTCTTTGATCACTGCATAAGAAAGGAAATAGAAAAGCCACATTTGGATAAGACAAAAGCCTATATGGCAATTGTTTATTTTGTAGTAGAATACAGTGTAACTGCCAAAGCATTGAAGCAGGTAACTAGTAGTTCTACCAATTCACCTTCAGGTAACTGCCTTATACATTACATATAAACATAAGTTTCTGTCCCCCTCTCATTAATTATACTTTATCATAATTATATCATGAAGCCTATAAACTTGGGAGATTGTTGGATTCCAAAAATGATTTAACAGCACATTTCATGCCATTAATAAGCACACACTCTTAATCATCTCAATAAGAGGGATGTTAAATTCTACCCTTGTTCTGAATTTTTTACTGTCTCTCAAAAAAAAAGGTCATCTGTCTCTAACTTTCCATGAACCTTAAAATTATTCATGGATAGAAGATGGACATTGGAGAAACCATGGGATATATAATTTGCTATCAATTTTCCTTAACCCTTAATAGACTTTACTTTTTCAATCTCAATTGTAAGATGCAAAAATATATCCTCTTCTGTTATGAAAGTATTTAACATTTTTTTCCTTAAAAAGATATCTCAAACATAGAGTAATACAATGTTTTGAAAAATATCAGGCCTTCCTTTTTTATGTAAATGCCACAGGCACCTTGGGATTCTGTGCCTGCTATGACTTCTGTGTATTTCTTGAGTAAACATCTAGAGTTTGATATTCTATCATCAGCATGTAGCTCATCACCTTAAAGGCATGATTAAACTAGGGAATCACAAAAGCCATTGGTACAAAATACAGGCATATAAGCACAACAAAGGGAAATTTTCTGTCAAAGCAGTGCCAAATTAATTTGCCCCTCCATACTTAATCATGCATGATAGGTTTTATTGCTGCTTCTATAATCTTACTTTTATTAAGACTGCTATCAAACTCAGAATCCAAGGATTTTATTAGCACAGGTGCCTGGCAAATAAAAAACAAAACATATTTATGCATAGAAATTTAGAGTCATAGCTAATGAGTTAATTTTTATTTTTTTGGCCATTAAAGTTAGTCTACATATGTAGGAAATTCTTATGTTGAATATCTTAATTTCTTTACAATGGAAATATTATTAATTTTGGTATGTGTGTTCCTACTCCTTCTCTGCCTCACAAAAACTCTTTAAAGAAAAATGCCCAAAAGCTCCATTTGGCATAATTCCCTGAGAACCACCTGTGTGAAAAAAGTAAGGACCACACGTGGTATATGCACTTGAAATGACAATAATTAGAGCATTAAAATGACTATGATCAAAGTCAAACAGAGCTGATATTAAAGATAGAGAACAGTGCTTACTTTTTCCTTTTGTGTTCAGAAACCCAGTAGCTATCTGGGGAGAGAATCAGTCAAGTGAGTGCTGTGAGGTATCTTGGAAGGATTTATCCTCACCAACATGATCCTCCTCTGTACTGCCTATAAGTTACCCCAAATAAGTCTATGCAAGGACTATGCCCCTTTTGCAAAGGCAGCTTTAAGACAAGATGTCAGAAATCAAACCATAAAACACTTAAGGATAGCCTAAATAAGAAAAGCTCAGAAAATGTGTGAATGAAATAAAATCCTTTGAGGGATAAGGTTGGAATGAATGGAAAAATGTACCCATAGTCTTCCATGGGAAGGCAAATATTGTAGAGAAGTTCTAATGCATGTACATTTCATGTAATTACAATTACAATCCAAGCTTTGGGACAGTTGTATAAAATGATCTAAAAAAGAATAAATGTGTGACAGTAGTCAAGAGTAGTGTGAAAAGCAGAATAGTGAGGGAAGACATGCTTTAGGCAACATTGCAGTGCACTCTGTAGTCACAGCAATTAGATAAATGTGGTAACAGTATAACACTAGATGCATAGATCAGTGGAAGAGAATAAAAAATACAGGAAAAATATTATTGTTATATGAACACTTAATCTATTTGAAAAAAAACCCTATTATCAATTCAGAGATAAAAGATAGGTTACTTAATAGTGTTAGTGCAAATGGCTACCATACCAGATATCCAAAATTAATATTCACATGGATTAATAGTTTTAATATTTTTTCAATGAAATAATAAATATTTTAGAAGAAAATTATAAAAGACCACATATCCAGTCTAGAGGAAGGGGAAAATTTTTTTAACCAAGACCAGATTGATTTTAAATAAAACAGTGGCAAACTACATTATGGTACATTCATACTGTGCAATTTTATATAGCCATTAAAAAGAGAGAACTAGAGTTTTACCAGTTGACTTGGAGGAATTTTTATGAGTATATGGCAAATAACAGAGCAAGATGCAGCTAGTAATATTATGCCATATAGACAAAACACAGAAACACAGACACATATATACTCATATATGTATATACGTTTATAAGTAATCACAAGGGCTTGGTAAAAAAATGTTAAAAAGAAACAAATTGTGATTTTAACATGGGTACACATACCTGACTAGGCCTGGATTTGCAGAGGTGGGAGTCATATGGATGGAGGAAGGGAGGAGAAGGAGCAGAAGAAGGGGCAAAGCATGAGAAGTAGAATAGCCAGCACAGAATAAAAAGCAGCCAGCATGTGTTATATGATGCCATTTAAGAATATATCTAAAAATATTTATACATTGGAATAAAGAATATTGTTTTTAATTTGAAAAATAGAGTTTTGATCACTACCTCCAATGATATTTCTTTCCCCAGGTCAGTCCTATACTGAATTTCTGGAGCCCCCTCTCCTTACTGCACAGCCACACCACAGACTGTATTTGTCCTAATCTAGAAAGTCTCTCATCAGATCCCCAAAGGATATTTTATGTAAGAGAATTTTACTTCCAGTGGCAAGACTACACAGGTTATGCTAACCCAACTTTCATTGTGCTAGTTAGAAACTTATACATCATTTTTTCAACTAGCACGTATTGAGTTCTGTTTTGTGAATAGCACAACTTTGTTCCAAATGCTCTGGAAACTACTAAGAAATGTCATTTGGGGCAACTGTTCCAATCCCTCCTTTTTGTCCCCACCCAAGCCCATCTCCCTTTCTGTTCTACTACCCTATCGTGGCTAGTGATTACTTAAAATCTCACCTGGAAATGAAGCAAAACACATATACCGTTGTAAGCAACATTAGAGTCAAAGAATAGTAGAGATTCCTCAAAAACTAAAAATAAAACTATCATGATCCAGCAATTCTACTTCTTGGAATATATCTGAAGTAAATGAAAACACCATGTCAAAGGGATATTTGCAACCCCATGTTCATAGCATCACTATAATAGCCAAGACATGGAAGTCACCTAAGTGTCCACTGAAGGATGAACAGATAAAGAAGTGGTACATATTTATGTAATGGAATATTATTCATCCATAAAAAGAAGGAAATGCTGACATTTGGAACAATGTGGATGGACCTTGACAATCTTATGTGAAGGGAAATAAGTCAGAGTCAGATAAATATTGTATGACCTCACGTACAACTAGAATATAAAAACAAAAACAAAAACAAACCTCATAGAAACAAGAGATCAGATTTGTGGTTCCCAGAGGTAGGGCATGAGTAAATTGGTCATGAAGGTGGTCAAAGGTACAAACTTCCAGTTATAAGATACATAAGCGCTGAGCATGGTACAGGATGATGACTGTAGCTAACACTGCCTTTGGTATATTTGAAAATTGTTGAGAGAGTAGATCTGAAGAGTTCCTCTCAGTAGGAAAACTCATTTTTTTCTTTTTCTTTTTTTAATCTGTATGAAATGATGGATGCTAACTAAACTTAGTATGGTAATCATTTCATAATATATATAGGTCAAGTCATTATGCTGTACACCTTAAACTTATACAATACTGTATGTTAATTATACTGTTAGATAAATTTAGTTCAAACCTCTGTCTTCTCAGTGTACCACTGTTATACATCCTAACCTGTCTTCCAGCTTCCAGTGTTGCCAGTGCCCCTTGACCTCAATATTTTCTTCATACATTTGACTGATTCTCTGAAATGGTATGTCATATCATCTCTTTCCCTTGCTTCCAAGCTTCTAATGAGTTACCTTTACTTCTAGAGTAAAATCTAGCAGTTGTGCCTGCTTTTACGTATGCCTCTTTTTCTGACTTTATTTCCTACTCTTCTTCCCAGCCCTCAATGGGCTTCAGCCACACTACCTTCCTTTATGTTTCTTTTAAAATATTTTTTTAAATGTTTATTTATTTTTGAGAGACAGAGAGACAGAGTGTGAGTGGGGGAGAGGCAGAGAGGAAGACACAGAATCTGAAGCAGGCTCCAGGCTCTGAGCTGTCAGCACAGAGCCCGCTGTGGGGCTTGAACCCATGAGCTGTGAGATCATGACCTGAGCCGAAGCCGGACACTTAACCAACTGAACCACCCAGGCACTCTTGTTTCTTGAGCACACTGTGCATGTAAACATCTCAGGACCATTCCCTCTCCTTTGAACATTCTATGCCCATTTATTCAAATGACTTAACTTTGTTTAGGTATTGTCTCAAGTGGTACTTCGTTTTAGAGGTCTTTCCTGATTACTGTATTACAATGATTCTCTCTATAAGTGTTTGTGCTTTCACCTAGTTTTCTCTTTCTCCTGATCTTTATAAATAGCTATGTATTTATTATCTGACTCTTTTATTAGAGTGTAAGTTCCAGGAAAGTAGGGATTTTGTCTTATTTATTGAGGTATCTTCAGCATCTAGAACACTGTCTGGAATAGAGTAAGTATTCAGTAAATTATTGATTGAATGAATAATAACAAAACCCACCATGTACCTAAGCGTGGAATGAGCAGTGCTAGCCCACAGGCAGTCACTGCACACTTGGAATTTCCAAAGAAGTCTTCAAGGAAGAAGTAATACTTAAAGTTGGGTGAAAAGAATCACTGGGTAACCTTTTACCTACCAATTTACTTCCAACAACAAATCAATACCCTGCAGTCCTAGGACATTACTGGAATGGTAAATCCTGTATGTCATAGACCATCCTTTTAAAGAGTTTTACATCTTGGCATCTGTTTTGAACAGTTCAGGCCCAAACACACAAGTAAACACAGCAAAATAAAATGAATACTAAGGAAAGGGGATGCTTTCAATACATAAACTCGTCACTGGCTGGAGCTGCTGATAGTTAAGCTTGCACATGAGGGTGCTGGCAGCATAGTAGACCTTACTCAAAATGTTTTAGGGGACAGGTCCTGGCAAAACAAAACGTATGGCAAGGGCAAGTGTAGTTTCTTTGAATAACAAGATTAAAGGAAACTTGGATTACTTTTTAAAGCAATTCTAATACCAACCAACCTGGAAGGTGCCTGTGATGCCCCTTGGCTTCTTTATGGGAGGGCTGGAAACCTGCCCTGGCATCCATGGACAGTGTCTTCAGGGATGTGTCAGGGTGGAACTCTTGGAAGTCATGCTACCCTGTCTGTATTCTATACTTTACACTCTAGTTGTGGAAATCAAGGTTCCAAATCTGCCACAGTCATAGCAGGGATATGTGCCTTCACTATGTTTAAATACCCTCACTGAGAATCATATTTTTCAGGGCGAATGGGTGGCTCAGTTGGTTAAGCATCTGACTCTTGGCTTCAGCTCAGGTCATGATCTCATGGTTTGTGAATTTGAGCCTGCATTGGCCTCTGTGCTGACAGCATGGAGTCTGCTTGGGATTCTTTCTCTCCCTCTCTGCCTCTCTTTCTCTGTCTCTGTCTCTCAAAAATAAATAAATAAACATTTTGTTAAAAACACATATTTTTGGAGAAATGTTCATTGAATTTGGGAGATGCAGTGATACAATATGAAGTACACAGATGCCAGAGTCAGACTATTCTGTCCTTATGCTTCTACATGTGGTCTTGGGAAAGTTACTTAACTTTTAGTAGCCTCACTTTTTTTTCCCCTTAAAACAGAGGCGATTTTAAGGATAGAATACCTAGCATAGTACTTGGCCCATGGTAGGAATTCATTAAATGTAGTAGTAAAATAATAATAGCTATTATTTATTAAGCATTTACTATGAACCAGATACCAAAAAGTATTTTACATTCATTTGTTCAATTGATCCTCAAAAAAATACTGTGAAATGAGTATAATTATTGTCTTTACTTAACAATCTTAATGAGTCTGGAAACTGAGATTCCAAAAAATTTAAAGAATGTTTCCAAGCTCACAACCAAGAAAGTGGTAAATCCTGGGATTAAATCCAACAAGTATGACTGAGTTTAAATGCAAGCTTGTAGTCACTCAAACTTTCTCTCCAAATATAGGGAATGTGTATTCATAATAAAAATTAAAGTGGTATATTATTATTCATCAAGCACATGAGCTTGACCACATAGAAAAATGGAAGGAAAATAATTAATTAAACAACCAGAATATATTCAGTTACTCCTATGCTCCAGGTACCATGCTTTATATATATTTTCTCACTGAATCTTCACAGTAACTCTGAGGTGGATATTTTTATTCTGCATTTTACAGATGATTAAACTGAGGCTGAAGGAGGTAAAGCACTTGCTTAATTAAAATCTTTTTACAACTAAGAGCCAGGATTGGAACCTCATGCTTATGTGAAGCAGTGGGCCAGAGGGAAGGGAAGAATTAAGACAGAAAGAGGTGGAAGAGATGACTAGAAGTGTGGGAGGAGAAGTTAGGGCCAGCAGTCAAGGGTGTTGGGCACCTTGCTATGGAGCTTAGTCTTTATCCTGAGTAATAGTTTGAAAACAGAATTGATACGATCAACTAAGACAAATTAAGGTAGTGGATTGGCTTAGTGCAGTGTGGCACAGAACTATTAGTGGGCTGTTTAGATTCCCAATGATGCATTAAGGAGGACTGCATTTCCCAGGTTTCCTTGCGTGTGATTGAACTTGATGTCCATGTGAATGTATAAATGATGTACATTCTTTACACGTCTGGCTATGAATCACCATGGACAATTCTCCACACTCATTTCCCTTTCTCCAGTGACAATGGTGGTCATGTACAGAAGATGGATCTCTGATTTATCACAGAAGATACTCTCAGCAGAACCACTGACTGTCATTGCTCTATGCAACATTAATTTCAGAAGCCACTGAAATCTGGTGTGTTGTTTGTTATAGTCATTCCTTTACCTTTTTAGCCTATCTTGACTAGTTAATATTCTGTATTCTCCTCACAGGAAGGGAAAGTACTTCCTATGGAGTGCATGAACAATAGAGTTGGGGAATAAGAAAAGATTGTTTCCCTTGGAAACCTAAGGTTGACAAGACCTAATAGTCTTGATCTTATTTTTTTTTTTTTTTTTGTGAGTAGGCAGTATTGTAGGTTCTAGGGACTTGTTAAGATGTTTTCTAAGAGCAAAGTGCTTTGATTGTGTTGATGTGATAGCCTCCAAGATGGCCCCTAATAATTCTTTCTTCCTGATACTCATGCCTTGGGTAGTCCTCTTTACATTGAATCAGGGCTGACCTAGTGACCAATGGAATACTGTGGGAATGATGGTATATGGCTTTAGGTCATAAAATGTATTGCATCTTATACTTTGGTCTCTTAGATTATTCACTCTAGAAGAAGCCACTGCCATCCCAGGAAGACATTATGCAACCCACAGAGAAATCCAGATAGAGAGGAACTAAGGCCTTTTGCCAATATACAGCACTGACTTGCTAGTCACATGAGTAAGCCACATTAAAAGTGGATCCTCCAGCCCCAGTCAAGCTTTCAGATGATTGCAGCCCCCAGACTCTTAAGATGTGTAACTGAAGTCCCAGATATTGTGGAACAGAGACAATCCATCCCCACTGTGTCCTTCTGAATTCATGATCTAAATAAATTGTAAGAAATTCTGATTATTATTGTTTAAAACCAAATTTTAGGGCAGCTTGTTATATTGCTGTATACTAATACAGCCACCAGAGCAGCTCAGGATAGAATCAAAGAAGACTAAAGCAGGATTACTGTGTACAAAGTGACTATGGAGGCCTGATTCTGGGATAGTGGGCCTATCTCTGGTGTGGACTTCTGGATTCTTGAATAGTTCATTAGCAGTGTGGTGGCCACTTTTCCTCTAATGATACCTAGTCTAGAGCTCCCATTCCAGGACCCACTGTACTAGATAAGTCTTTGTTCTCTGTAACGGAGAAAGAACCTGGGGCACCTTCCCCCCTTTGAATGATGAGATTTTTAAGTGGAATGGCAAGACATTTCTTTTAATGTGTGATGTTGTCATTTTATTCTTAATTCAAATTATCTTCAAAGTCAAATGTAATTAGAAAGAGAATGTTAGCTTTTTTAAAGGCATGTTCCTTGTAACAGATTGGCCAGTCCACTTTCCTTCTTATACAAATTTCAGTTGGGTAGTCAAGCAGTCATGCAGTGAAAAGGCCAATGGATTGAAAGTCAAGTGACATTGTCTCAAGCCTTGACCATACCAGTAAATAGCTGTATAATCTTCAAGAAGTTACTAAATGTTTCCCTATCTATAAAATTCAGAAGATGCTGATGATACCTAAATATAGGGAGTAAGATTATTGTGAGAGTGAGTGTAGATAGTATAGTAGGACTGTTTTGGTAAAATGTAAAAGGTCTTATCAATATTTCATTCAAAGTGTATATGTACTAAGAGTGCATAATGGATTAGGCACTATTATAGGCTTTGGAAATGAGCAGTAAACATCAAAGCTTATGCTTTCATAGAGATTATACCAAACTGTAGGTCAAGTGTGTAATTTTTATTGCTGTCATAACAAATTACCAAAAACTCTGTTGCTTAAAACAAGGTATTATCTTACAGTTCTGTATGTGTGAGAAGTCCTGCATGGGTCTCATTGGCTAAAATCAAGGTAGAAGCAGAGCTGCTTCCTTTTCTGGAGGCTCTGTGGGAAAATCATTGATTTACCTTTTCCAACTTCTGAGATGCTGCCTACATTCCTTGGTTCATTGACTCTTTTAGCCATTTTCAAAGGTAACATCATAGCATCTTTCTGACCAGTCTTCCATAGTCCCATCACTCTCTCTGCCTGTGTCTTCTACTTTTTGTAATCATGTTGAGCCCACCTGAATGCTCTAGGGTAATCTTCCCATCTCATGATCTTCAAATTAATTATATTTGCATAGTCACACGTTCTAGGGATTAAGACGTGGCCATCTTTGGGAGCTATTATTCTGTTTACCACATAAAGCACACTTTGGTTGAGTTAGAATTGCTCTGACTATTTGCTGTTCGGTTTATATTAATATAACCAAGCCCATGCAACACAGCTTATGATTTTATTGTTGTTGCTTTGTTTTGCACCCTAGGTTTATGCCCAACTTCCAGGGAGAATTATATTTTGATTAATAAATTATTCCTTCCCAATTCTATCTAGAACTTTGCAGTTGTGTTTTTCCTTTAAACTACTGGGAGGTGGAGATGTAAAAAGAAACCCGATAGCCAGAGGAGAAAACCCGAATCCATTTATTATTTCTATGTAAAGCCTGGGTGCATGATATCTTATTCATTGACCTGGATCAGAACCAATGTTGAAATCTCATTGCTGAGATGTGATGCTATGACCCTGAGGAATGAATTTAGTTCAGCACGGACGAGGCCATCAGTGACAGTCACTGTCTCTTTCTGGCACATTATGTCAAGATTTTTAGAGTGTCAGAATCTGTTATAACTTGGATTGAAATATGACAACCTGTCAGAAAATTTCCACAACTGATAACATCCCCTTGAGGTTAATAGACAAAATTATATGATGGAATAATTTGTGTAATATAATTCATAAATTCCTTGTTACAAAGTCTCAGGGGTGGGATTTTATAAATAAGTAGTCAGTTTTACTGTACTACTCTGTAATACTTGATCTTCTTTGCTTGAAATATATTTGAAAAATATGGTGAGACACATTTCAAATCAATTCAACATGATAAGGTTTTGTAGGTAACCTACAATACAGGACACACACTGCCAGGTGTGGTGGGTACATTAGAGGAATAAATGATGGCTCCTACTCTCAAAGAGCTGAAAAGCTTGTTGCTGTAATGATGTAAACACAGAAAATAGCTGAAGAACATTACAAGTCAGTATATTCAAGCCTGCTATAGACCAATGAACTATGGAAGCACAGTGGGTTCTGGGTGAGGTGGTAAAGGCTAAAGAGATGTTTAGACTCAAGATAGGATTTGAAAAATGGGGAGCTGCATATCCAAGTGGAAGGAGATTTATGAGCAGAGTCCCCAAGATTAAAATAAGAATTTGAGGTACAAAGTACATTAAGATTATCAAGCTGGACAAAGGAGAAGGAGTTGTGAAATAAAAGACTGGATAGTGTTTGGGCATGTCTATTTGTGCCTACATTCATGTGTGTGCGCTCCTGTGTCTGCATGACATATACACGGAGAGTACTGTGACACAGCCAAAGAAAGGGCACAATGCTAACCAAGACAGTGACAAAAGGGGCTTTCTTTTATTGATTGTGTGCTAGACATTTATATGCATCATCTCATTTAATCATCAAAACAACTGTGTGAGATAAGCATTTTTAATATCTTAGTTTTACAGATAATAATAAAAAAATTGAGGCTCAGAGAAATTGAGTTATGAGCTCATGGCCACACAACTAGCAAGTGTCAGAGTGGGGCTTCTAATCCACTTTATTGGTCTTAGGGGAACCCATTTCCTTAAAATAGTGCTAATTATTAGCAATAGTCTGCTCTGCTGCAATGCATTTTTTTTTTGGTTCATATGCTATGTGTAAAAGGGAATATCACTGAGGAAATCATGTTGGTTCTTACATGATTTTCCTCAGTGTGTTCGTAGTTTATAAATAGCAAGCTTTTTCATATTAAAGAGAAAACACTGACTATATATGATTTGAGAAAAAAATTGAAAATACCACAGAACTTCTTTCCTTGATAGCAACAAGTGCCTGTCTTAGTAGGTTCCGTGACTTCACTTTTTACCAAGTTAAATTATTTTTTTTAATTTTTAAAAAAAGTTTACTTACTTTTGAGAGAGAGCATGGACAGGGGAGGGGCAGGGAGAGAGAGAAGGAGAGGGGTGGGTAGAGAGACAGAGAGAGAGAGAGAGAGAGAGAGAGAGAGAGAGAGAGAGAGAGAGAATGAATATCCCAAGCAGGCTCCGTGCTGTCAGCGTAGAGCCTGATGTGAGACTCAAACCCATGGACCATAAGATCATGACCTGAGCCAAACTCAAGAGTCAGACGCTTAACCAACTGAGCCACCCAGGTGCCCCCTAAGTTAAACTGTTTTAAACAAAAGATAGCATAGTAGATACTCTTGCACCTTAATTTTTTTCTCACTTTACCATGTATCTTGGAAATCACAACATACCAGTTCCCAGAGATCTGCATTTTTTTTTTTTTTGGTACAGCTACATAGTGCTCCATTGTGTAAATGTATCCTGATTGTTTCTAATCATTCTCCCATTTTTTGACATTGAGGTTATGCCTAGATCATACTACTTAAAACAGTGATGCAATAAATAACCTTTTGCATATGTTCAAAAAATATTTTTGGAGATATATCATTAGTGTAATTTCTTAGTTTTGTTAGATATGCCAATTTCTCCTTCACAGGGTTACACCAATTCAGATTTCTACTTATCCCCATACATAAGAGTTCCTGGTTCCCTAACCTGCTAACAGAATCTGTTGTCAAGTTTTTAACATTTTTTGATGAGTGAAGTAATTCAGAGTACCTTTGTGCATTTTGCTTACCAGGAATGAAATTGACATTTTTTTCATATATTTAAGACCTTAATTTTTATCTTTTTTTTTTTTTGCATTATCTATTCATGTCTTTTTCCCCACAATTCGTGTCCTTATTCCCTTACTTTGTAAGATTACACCTGCACATACAGAGATACATATGGGACACACATACACATATATACACAGTGGTTGCTTTATGTCTGTGATATATTTTGCAAATATTTTTTACTAGTTTGTTATTAGCTTTAGTTTTGTTTCTGGTGTTTTGTGCTGTGCAAGGTTTTTTTTTTAATGTTTGTATAGTCAAATTGTCACTCGTTTATGGGCTCTGGATTTAAAATCAATAAAAACCTCTTTCCTAACTATATCCAATTTAGAAGGGAATTTCCTCTATACATGGCTTACAGTTAGATCTCAGACCACTGGGAATGTATTGTGCATGATGCATGATATAGATCTAATTTACCTCTATTTCCAAATAGTTATTTCATTTGTTAATGGCCCATCTTTGTGATTTTAGATGCCACTTTCATTATATTCTGTATTCCTATAAGTACTTGTCTGTTTCTGGACTTTTACTCTCTTCCACTGTTCTATCTGACCACTCATGTGCTACTACCCCACTGTTTTAATCATACATGTTTGATATGTATTTAATGACAGGTTGAGTTAATGCCCCACTCAGTTTTTCTTTCACAGTGTTTTCTTAGCTATTCTTGCATGTTTATTTTTCCATATAAATTTTTGTATCAAAAAATATCTGGTTTCATAATAAATATTGTCTAGTTTCATAATAAAGACTGTTCATATTTTTATGTTAAATTTATGTTTTTCAAATTTATAAGTTAACTTAGAATTAATATCTTTATGCTGTGGTTATAAGCTTTATGCTTATGCTACATAAGATAAAGAAATACCTTCAGTTTCTGGTATGACTTTTGGGAATATTTTAAAGTTTTTATCATGTAAGTTTTATACATTTCATTTCTTTTTGAGAACATTCCTAAGTAATTGAAAATGTGTTTTTCTCCAGTGTCCTCTATCTTACTGTGTATGCAGGCTGTGAATTTCTGTGTGTTACCTTTATATCCTGCTACCTTTATATCCTATCCTGACCTGAATTATTTCACTGTTCAAGTAGTTTTATCATTTAATATTCTAGGTTTTGCCAGAAAGTTACTATCATATCATCCTCAAAAAATGAGACTCCTCTCCTACCCAAATTCCTATGTCTCTAGTGGAATTTTTTTATCTACCTGCATTGAGAAATGCCTTCTATATGTTAAACAGCAATGTAGATGGTGGCCATCCTTGTTTTGTTGTCTAATTTTGATGGAAATGCCTCCATTTCCCCATTAAGTAAGATGCTAGTTTTAGGACTGAAGTGTGTGCATGTATGCATAAAAATAAAAATGCAAAAATTAAAAAATATATCTTTTATGTATATTATACATGTAAATATAAGATATATAATATATTACAAATATAAATATAAAAATCATATTTATAATGTGTTGTTATATATCATATATGTATATTATAATTGTTATATATCATATATATAATTTAATATATTAATTATATTATATGTAATTGATATGATATATATTATATAGTATTTGTATAAAATTTTTATATTTATATATAATTAATATATAATTAATATATATTATATATAATTGCTATATATCATATATATGTATATGTATATATAATATATATTTCATATATTTTATATATAGTATATATATACATATATTATATTATATCTATATTACATATATACATATGTATATATATACATTATATATAGTATTTTGTATAAAAATTTATAATTAATATATTATATATAATTGCTATATATTATATGTATTTAATATATATTATATTATATTATATTTAGTATTTTTTATTGAGAATGAAAAATGAATTTTTTCAAAAGCTTTTTCAGGATCTGTGAATTATTATCAAAACCACAATGAGACCACCTCACACCTGTCAGAATGGCTAAAATTAACAACACAAGAAACAACAGGTATTGGCAAGGATGCAGAAAAAGGGGAACCCTCTTGCACTGCTGGTGGGAATGCAAGCTGGTATAGCCACTCTGGAAAACAGCATGGAGTTTCCTCAAAAAACTAAAAATGGAACTACTTTACAATCCAGAAATTGCACTATTAGGTATTTACCCAAACAATACAAAAATACAGATTCAAAGGGGTTACATGCACCCCAATGTTTATAGCAACATTATCAACAATAGCCAAACTATGGAAAGAGCCCAGATGTCCATTGATTGATGAATGGATAAAGAAAATGTGGTGTGTGTGTGTGTGTGTGTGTGTGTGTGTGTGTGTGTGCATATATGTGTGTGTGTGTAATTGAATATTACTCAGCAATCAAAAATAATGAAATCTTGCCATTTGCAATGAGGTAGATGGAGTTAGAATGTATTATGCTGACCAAAATATGTCAAGCAGAGAAGGACAAGTACCACATGATTTCACTCACATGTGGAATTTAAGAAACAAAACAGATGAATATATGGGAAATGGGGGGAAGAGAAGAGAGGGAAACCTTAAGAGACTCTCAACAATAGAGAACAAACTGAGGGTTGATAGAGGGAGGTGGGTGGGAGATGGGCTAGATGGGTGATGGGCATTAAGGAGGGCACTTGTTTTTATGAGAAATGGGTGTTGTATGTAAATGATGAGTCACTGAATTCTACTCCTGAAACTAATATTACACTGTATGTTGACTAAAATTTAAATTAAAAAAGTATATAATGTTACAAAATGTTCATGACTGCTAATATTTTAGTGCATTGGGACCAATGTGACACTATTGATGTGAATCGCTTCTCTCTGTGACATATAAATACTTCTAGTATATATTAGCAAGTTTTGTCCATGTACTGGTGGACATGTGATGCCCTGATGTTTCATTCATTTTTATCTAAAATGAAATTATTCTCTTCACTCTTGGCCTCTGAGCATATAAAGTGAGACATCATCTCTCAATTTCACTGAAGGAGTGGGGAGCACAAACATCTCTGAACATGGCAGCCCACTGTTGTCAACTTTTCTCAGATCCTGGAAACCATCCCTGTTCTTTTCTCTAGAAGGGTGATGGATCTGCCCATCAGAATATAGGGAGACCCCTCCTTCCTGACATCACTAGAGCTTTTCTCTTTCTCACTTTCACTAGTGTTTTTCACTTTTCTCATGGTTCAAAGAATGGAAAATGCATCAGAGGACCTGGAAATTAATATGTGAAGCATGTTTTACAGGCTATCAGGTGCTTACAAATACATTATCTCATTAGGCATATTGCTTCAACAATCTGTGAGGCAGGCAGGACAGGTAGTTTCATTTACATTTCAGAAAATATGTAGCTGAATCTTAAAAAGGTGAGGGACAGAGGTAGGATTAGGAACCTGGTCAAATTATTAAACTTCTTTTTTCTTTTCACTAATCCTTTCTGTCTCTCTGAGGCTTTTGAAAGACTTTAACTTCAGTTTTTAATCTCTAAAGTTGATTGTGGGAGGGAGACAAGGATTAGATGATTTATAATGTAGTTTCCAGCCCTAAAGAATTGTTTCCCACTACAACACACACACACACACACACACACACACACACACACACACACACACACACTTCTCATAAACACACCATCCTCCTTATTTGCACCATTACCCCTGAGTTCAAACTCTCATAATCTCTCGCTGGAAATGTATTAATAATCTCTCAATTCCCTTACCTCCACTTTAGTCCCTACAATCCATCTTCCATGCTTACACCCAAGATAATTTTAAAGTGCAGACTTGACCATATTGTTCTGCAGCCTCAAACTGCAGAATTGTCTTCAGAGCCAACTGCAGCCTTTTAGCCTGGTGAGCAAGACTGTCTCCTTACATCTCCTCTCACTCCATGCTCTAGTTCTGGACATCCCTGAGGGTTTCCTTAACAGGACCACCTATGGTGTGATGTCTCCATGCCTCTGTCATGTTGCTCACTCTTCCTGGAACATAACTGACAATTGAAAAAATGTTTTTGGAATAAATTCAGCTTTTGGTACCTGGTTCACCTCTATATCAAAGGGAGGAATTTCTGAATGGATTTACCAGAACAAGGAATGAAATATGTATCTTTGGAATGAGACAGATGGTTGGGCCACAAAAGGTTTGGGCTCCTGTTGACTCTGGCCTCATTACGCCCTCAGTAATAACATCTTCTGATTGGCTCGTGGTCATTACATTGTCCATGAGTATGTTAAATGGTAGGTTTAACTCATAGTCAAGAATATTATTTGGTTGACATTAGAAATAATAATGGTAATTAGTCAAGAATATTATTTGGTTGACATTAGAAATAATAATGGTAAAAAGTTACATAGTGGTTACTAAATTTCAGAGATTTTTCTTAGCACTTTACATAGTCTGACTCATGTAATCCTTGTAACAAATGCATGATTTAGGGGCTATTATTATACCCATTTTATGGATGAGGAAAATGAAGCACAGAGAAGTTACGTGCCCTAACTGTGGTCATACAGCTAGTGGATGGCAGAGCTGGGATTTGAAACCAGGTGGCTAAGCTCCACAGAGTCGGTGCCTTCGCCACTACATTCTCTCACCTTTCTAGTAGGCCATATACACCGAGGGCAAATAACGACAGTCGTATCACAGGGTTCTGAAGATTAAATAAGAGACCATTTGTGCAAATTCCAGTACAGTGCTTGGCACACTGTAGGTCCTTAGTAAGTTGCTGATGAATTTAAAGAAAGACAATTAACTCCCAGTTCTGTAAATCACTAATAGATAAAACCATTATGCATATTCCTATCCCAGGTTTCATTTTTTAACTAATAACAGCATCTAATAATGGGATTTTAAATTCTCTAACTATAGCTCATGTGACTAAAAAGCATACACTAAAGGTGTGCCTTTACCTCTGTGAGATACAGAGCTGAGGTACTTAGCAGGGTAATTCCAGTCACCACACACAGGTTTATCTCAGGACACATCTACCTAAAGTGAATGAACATGGTTTAGCACTGCAGTTCTCAAACTTTTTTCTCTCAGGACCTCTTTACAATCTTGCAAATCTCTTTTCATATCTAATCCTGCACTCAGCTGTTGGATATCACATGTTACATAGATTCTTGAAAATTCCACTATATACTTGTAAGAGAAAGATAATTTTTTAAAAAGCAACTTAGTATTATTATAAAAATGTTAATTTTACCAACTCTAAAAGATTTCGTTGGAACACATAAGGGCCCCTGGATAACACTTGGAGAGTCATGGTTTAGATGATAGTAAATGATTCCCAAATGTGTATTTAATACAGCAAGTTGACAAATCGTACTTAACATCCATACAGCACAATATCATTCCTTGAGCAGACATTTCATCCAGTGCTCACAAAGTTCTAGAAAATACATACTCTTAGGACTCTTTTCCCATTTGAATATATACACTCATTATACATACATCTGTGTGGATGAAGAAACTGAGGGTTAGATTAGTAAGGTTAAATAACTTGCCCAAGGTCACATAGATAATAAGCTGGTAAATAAGATTCATTTTCAAAATTTTCAATTTGATCTTAATACTTAAGCCTAGGATTCTTTTGAGAAGGAGTTTAAATGCCATCCCCAAAATCTTGAGGTTTGGGTCTACATAGACCATTCATACCACAGCCTCAATTGAATGCCAATTGGTTTAGTTAAACACTCTACTGAATTCATAGATTTGTCAGATCAGTTCAAACAAATAAGCTGATTTTGCCCCAAGACACACCCCCAAACTTTATTTTTAATTATTTTGTGTCTTTGAAATCCATTGTTGTTTAGCAGGAACAAGGCAAGGGTGAATAGGCGATGAAGCTAGGAAGCAGTTTAACGGCAGTAAAAATGCAAATAGTAGATGAACAAAGTGTGCCAAACACAACCCTAGCCCATCACCATCCAATCTAAGAGGAGGAATGGATCCTGGGAGGAAGGTGGCTCCTGTATTAACCTATAAATTTCATGGATCATCGTCACTAGGTCCTTCAATCACAACTGGATGCCATTATAATCAGAGGGCTACACACTCAGCTGGTGTGTAGCAGAATAACAATTGTTTGCTTACATCACAAATTTTGGGACCATATAGAATCTCCTCGTTTTATCTGAAATCACTCTTTTGGGAATTCAGAGAAAAATGAGACATTCTTGCTCATCCATTCTGCAATTGAAATAAGAAATAAAGAGGGGAAAAAATCAGAGATCAACAGGTTTCCCTTCCTCACCCTTGGTGCAGGTTTACTGAAAAATTTATCTCTGACACTACAGATTCCCATGTGGGAGATGCCTTCAACTCATTTAAATTGTCAGGCTGAAGAGGCTTGGAGCTTTTATAGCTGGGGAGGAAAAACAATGGATCTTTATTTTTCTGCTACTCTAAGTATGGTTATATATGGAGGGAAATTGGTTTTGGGGAAGAAAGCCCAAAGAATGTGACTTCTACTTACTTGGTTATTTAGAACAGACTACATATGCTTTAAGAGAAAACAGAATATCAACTTTAGAAGGTGTGTGTGTGTGTGTGTGTGTGTGTGTGCGCGCGCGCGTGTGTGTAAGCAGTCATTATCTTTGTGGATGAAAAGTAGGACTTTACTTGAAGTCTGTTAGAAATGATTCATAGGCGCTTTGCTTACCATATTTCCTTGGAAAATCAAATTAGGAGAAACATTAGGATTTCATTTCTTGAAATCAAGATGCTTAAAACTAGGAGGGACTGTATTTCATCACTTTGACACACACTTTGCCTGTGTGAGGCTATCCTCATCTTTGTTTCGTCCTTGGTAGTTTTTGGTCTAGTTTTAAGCACTCATGACTTTTTTCTACTACTTTCCATTAGAAGCAATTCCACAGCCCAATAGACTGTTAAGAAAGTTTGAGGGTTTTTTATATACTGATTCTTTCCCTGAAATTATTCTTTTTTTAAAATTTAGTATTTCTCCATCCAGTTATATCTCCCTTTAGTTATGCTTTAGTTATGCCTAAATAATTCTTTCTCCAGTTTAGTTTTCATCCCCTTAGGATATTTTAAGCAATCATCATGTCTCTCATCAGCTATGCTTTTAAGCTTGAAATGGCAGCCTTATTTACCGATGATGCTATTTCAAATCCAGTGTTTGTAAATAGAAGTTCAAGATTGAAGGACTAGAGCAGTGGGGATAAAATTGTTTGTTTGTTTACTTGTTTATTTGAAAATTTATTTTTATGTACTTCTTTGTGCTGCTAAAGGAAAAAAGGACAGAAAAAAGTATTGCTCTGAAGATTGCCGAAGAAAGTGTTTGGCTCAGTGCATTCTTTCTAATTCTCAGTTTTCTCAGAGTGGAAGAATCTAGCTTTGTAATATTTCTTTCTGAAAAATTATCCTATATGTTTTCTCTAAGAACTAAAAAGAAACTACAGAAAAGGTTAGAACTAATTTACAAAGATATCTTAGTGCATCTGAGATGTGTAGGAACATAAAAAGAAAATATATATATATATATATATATATATATATATATGTAAATATATATATAGTTGTTTTTTCATATATATATATATATATCTGAAAAGTTGTTTCAAATCATAGCTTGTTAATTACTTCACTAATACAACAGTATTTGAGTTTCTTATATGTGTTAAGTACTAGAGTAAGAAAAAATAAAGTCAGGGATTCTGCCCTTCAGAAGGGCATTGTGTAGAAAGGAATGAAAACAGGTAAACAGATAATAAAAATGCAAATGTAATAAGTGCCAAAATAAATGAGCGAGGACAATTTGGAATTTAAAAAATCCATAAGTGAAAAATTCCAAAGAAATAGAATCATTACTAATCTGCCCTCCATCTATTTTCTAATTTGGATATTTACATACTAGATGTTCTTGAAGGGGAGGGTACTTAAATGGTTTACAAGGTATTCAGTTTTGTGCTTTTATTAGAACTGGAGCTTTTGTACATCAGAGTTAATGTAAAATTACATAAAATAGGAAGGAGCATCCTAAATAGACTATTTAAAAATTTGGTTCACAATTCAAAGAAAGTTTAAAGCTGTTATTTAAAATGCATCATGATACATAGGGGCACTTGTACCCCAATGTTTATAGCAGCACTCTCAACAATAGCCAAATCATGGAAAGAGCCTAAATGTCCATCAACTGATGAATGGATAAAGAAATTGTGGTTTATATACACAATGGAATACTACGTGGCAATGAGAAAGAATGAAATATGGCCTTTTGTAGCAACATGGATGGAACTGGAGAGTGTGATGCTAAGTGAAATAAGCCATACAGAGAAAGACAGATACCATATGGTTTCACTCTTATGTGGATCCTGAGAAACTTAACAGAAACCCATGGGGGAGGGGAAGGAAAAAAAAAAAAAAAGAGGTTAGAGTGGGAGAGAGCCAAAGCATAAGAGACTGTTAAAAACTGAAAACAAACGGAGGGTTGATGGGGGGTGGGAGGGAGGGGAGGGTGGGGGATGGGTATTGAGGAGGGCACCTTTTGGGATGAGCACTGGGTGTTGTATGGAAACCAATTTGACAATAAATTTCATATATTGGAAAAAAAATAAAAAAATAAATAAAATGCATCATGATAGAGAGAACTAATCTTATTCACAGTATCACATTGCATTAAATTAAGTTTGGTGTCGTGGCAACCAACTAATCTGTATGTAGAAACGACCCATTGGGAACGTGGGACGATACTTAGAATTACATTCACTATATTCCTTTTAGATAATACTGTTTTTAAAGGCTAGATATTTAAGACACCCATTCCCATTCCAATTACTTTTTCCATGTCCTGACCAAAATCAGTTTGTTTTGCCTCTGGCTCGAGCTGACCATTTGTAGGTAAATTATTAATTGATTGACTGGATTATCACAAGATGAATAGAACTCAGCATTAAGTTCATTAAAAGTAATAGGAAAGTAAAACAGTTGGTCTAGTTACTTTGACATATAAGCATCTAAATCAAAATAATATATATTTTTCTTTTTCTTTTTTTACTTTATTGTATTTTTTTAAGTTTATTTATTTATTTTGAGAGAGAGAGAGAGTGAGCAAGCAGGGAAGGGGCAGAGAGAGAGGGAGAGAGAGAATCCCAAGCAGGCTCTGCACCGTCAATACAGAGCTTGATGCAGGGCTCGATGCGGGTCTCAAACTCAGGAACTGTGAGATCGTGACCTAGGCCGAACCCAAGAGCTGGATGCTTAACCGACTGAGCCACCCACGTTCCCCATTCTTCTTTCTTTTGTTAAAAAGTTTATTTATTTATTTTGAGAGACAGAGAGGCAGGTGTTGAGGGAGGGAGAGAAAGCATCTTAAGCAGGCTCCATGCTCAGTCCTGAGCCTGATGTGGGGCTCAGTCCTACAACCGGAAAATCACGACCTGAACCATTATCAAGAGTCAGATGCTCAACCAACTAAGCCACAGGGAGCCCCAAAATAATATTTTAAATAACAGTATTTAGGCATTATACTAGTTACTAAGTTGAAAAAGTTGCATTTTGTTTGATAGAATAAAAGTGATTTCAGCTCAGTGTAGGCCAAAATAATAGCCGATTGCCAGCTTTGAATACATTTATTAAGTTTTAATAGGTGGTATTTTCACAGGTTCAGAACAATGTCTAAGACTACTATAGAAAAGTTGAATTTGTGTTAGTCTTCCAAAATAAGTTAAATTTCTGGCAAAATTATTGAGTTAGAGGTCTTTGTGATTATGAGGGCTTTTGGAATATGTAAAGGTAAAAAAATGAACTTAAAGCTTTGGAAGATGGTGTTTAAGATTGGATGAGGAGCATTATTGTGTTTGGACTGGTTAATATTGTTATCTGTACACTCTTTACCATATAGTAAGCAAGTGTTCTAGGAGCAGTTTGGCAGATAGTTTAAAGAAAAGTTTAAGTAGGTTTTAGGGCCTAAGCTTTTTCATCTTAAAAAATGGGGATAATAATTGGTATGTTCCAGGATTGCTCCTAGGATATAATATACAACATATACACACAAAGTAGCACATAATAAAATGTCAATAAATGGTAGCTGTAGTTATCAAAAATATCTTTCTCTGGTGCATGTTTGCCTTTTTCTGAGGCCCAGTTTTTTGCCCCAAGAAAATGCTTTAAAAAGCACTTTAAACGTATATGAGAGAGCAAAACTTATAAGGGAACCACTGAGAGGGAGACTCAAACTCTCAACGTAGGAAGTAACTTTAATTCGGGGCACCTGGGTGTCTGAGTTTGTTGAGCATCTGACTTTGGCTCAGGTAATGATCTCACTTTCCGAGTTTGAGCCCCACATGGGGCTCTATGCTGACAGCTCAGAGTCTGGAGGCTGCTTTGCATTCTGTGTCTCCCTCTCTGTGTGCCCCCCACCCCTGCTGCTCGTGCTTGCTCGCGCTCTCTCTCTCTCAAAAATAAATAAATATTAAAAGAAGAAAAAAAAAGAAGTCACCCTAATTCACATCAAATACCTAGTTCTAAGCACCAACGATGGGCAGAAATGAGGGTAGCAGACACCAGCCGGCCTGTGGCGCCACTCCCTCGGGTGTACTTGGCTGCCTCCCCACGCAAACCATTATGGGGCCTCACACTCCTCTCTTCTGCCATCGCCTGAAGCTCCACGGACAGAAATGTCCCATGGTAGCTAGACCATCACTCAGCTACTGCAGTAATTATTCACCTACAGCAGATTCCAGAATCCTCCACTCCTGGATTCAGGGGATGTGTTGTAAGACTCTGAAGCCTGGAGGCAATTAGCAGGAGACCAGAAAAAATAAAGATGATCTCAATCAAATTGTAAAAGTCGAAACCAACTAGAAATGTCAATGTAAACTTGATATCATTTGAAAGAGGGAAGTAGCTGTCACTTTTCTCTGTTTTCTTAACAAATATGAATAAGTGTGCAATAAAAAGTATTAGTTTTCACTTAGCTAGTCAGCTTTATTACAAACTGTAGCCCCACAGCACAATTGTTTGAGGTTCCTTTCACTGGATTTCTGGGTTTAAAATTGGAACTTTAAAACAAAAAGCACTAATCATTAACTAGTCCTGAAGTTATATTTCCCAACAAATGATAAGAACAATTTTTACTTGGTTTCAATAATTTAAATTTTACTTCAGTTTCCTCATTGCAAAGAAGATAGACAATAAGGCAAAAAGATTGTAATTGAAGACAGAACATCTTCTGTTATTTTTTAATTGAAATAGATGATTTTTACTTATAATTCCATATGAATCCTTCATACCCAATCCCATTTCACTGTTTCTGTAGCAAAAAAAAAAAAAAAAAAGGGGGAGTTGTAAATGCAGCAGAAAGATGTGCTAATTATTTCACATGGAAGACGGGAAACAGTGCACAACATAACACGTCACACAACACGTAACAGTTTATACACACACAGAAATCATTACAATGCCTACTTCTTTTGAAAAAGTACCCGTCTAGGAAAGAATAAATAGCGCAGGGCAGGTTTTTGCTCTTTGTGGCTATGATTAGAGTCCTAATGCTGTGTTGCCTTAAACCGTGCCAATTTCATTTCTACAGTGAAATACGCTTTAGAGGACAGGAAGAAAACTGATTATTGAGTCAAAGGAAGGGAGAAAGCCAAAATAATCCACTGTACCTCATGAAGGAGTAGGGGGTGGGGGTAGGAAAACCTCAGAACGCATTATAATAGTGTATTTCTTTATTTTAGGTAACAAATAAAATAGCAAAACATTTTTTCCCATCATAAAAACTGACTTTGATCCCCAGTACAGCCATTGAGTGGAAAATTGAACCACAATATAATTGCTTTCCCTGTGACCGATAAAGTGGTGTAACAAATTTTGTGTTTGAATGATAAAATCAGCAATTGGCCCCTAGCATTTCCCTCTGCCATTCCTCCAAGGACACTCAAGTCCCATCAGGCTCCAGGGCAAGACAAAGGGGTGGGGGGTGGGGGCTAAATGTAAATCTACTCCAAGTTGTTGGATTTCTCTTGCTTGCTTTAAGAAATTTTCTAAAAATAATAAAAATGTCCATGTTTGTCTTCAAATGCCTAATATAAATCATTTCCGAATGTGGGGGAGAAAATCCACCCTTCATTGAAAACTGATTATGTTTATAAAAAAAAATCTAAAGCCATACTGAGAAAAATTATTTTACTCAAGAGTAAAATCTTATTAGAATGGGGAAATTGTCTTAACAGTCCTAGTGACAAATGCCACAGCTGTTTGATGCAGAAGCAGCAGCCAGAAAGAACGCTTGTCACAGGAAGGAAACCAGCATACATGTGTGAGCTCCTTAGGACAGGATTTAAACTGTGGAAAGATAATGGCACTTTCAGTGTGGAAGCATGGCGGAGCTTACCGGTCACTGTAGCAGACTTTCCCAGCCCATTTGGGAAAACAATCCTAAGTGGCAGTAACTATTGCGAAGTTCGGTGTCCCCGCTCTCGGTTTGTTATTTGATTGGTATATCTTCCAGAAGAGTGTAAACTCTAAGCCTCTAGAAGAGACATTTAATTACGGTATCAGTGTATCTAGAAGAGGGGAAAGGGTAAGAGGGAGCAAGATCCCAGCAAAGCAAGAGCCCTATAATAAAAGCCTTAAAGCTTCAATCTGGGTGTTTGTGTGAAAGCTCCTCTTCTACTTACGCATTTGATTTGCAAAGCTAGAACCAGATTTGCTCCTCTGTAGCTACCCACTTAAGTTTAGTTATGCACAAGAAGAATGCATTTCTTGAGTAGTGCTTCTGTTTTGACCTGAAGGTAGGGGAACATGAAGAGAGACCTAAGGAAAAATGTTTTCAAAGAATAGTTTCTTCAGACTTCACAGAAGCTCTTCATTCTATTCGCTACACTCAAATTAGAACATGGGCCCGAAAAGCAGACAGTAGGTGTCCTGAGTACTGTGTAGTTGATTTAATGGGGCAGCATTATGAGTAGTTTCATAATATTATTTTAAATTTTTTTTCTGTGCTTTCCATATTTATACAATGAGCATGTATAGCATTTATTTTATATTTTATGTATATTTTGGACTCTAAGTTTTTTGAAAACTTTAATGTTGGAAATTTTCAACATGCATAAAAATAGAACCATATCATAATCCTGATGCACCCATTTCTTACATCCACAGTTATCAACTTGTGTCTGGTCTTATTTCAGGAACACCCCCACCTCTCAGATTATTTTGAAGCCAAACCAAAACATATTGTTTCATCTGTATTTTCTTATATATATTTCTAAAGATAAAGATAAGGACAAAAATATGACCATAATGTTGTTGTCACACCTCAAGTAATTAACAATAATTCCTTATTTTTTTCAGTATCAATTCATGGCATTGTTGCACATGTCCACGGTCCCTTGAATGCCCTTCAAATTTGTAATTATGTAATACATCTCATTAACAGTTTGTTTGCTTGCTATACATTGCAGCAAGAAATTCTTTTTTTTTTTTTGCAGCAAGAAATTCTTAATTTCCTTCTATATGTTTTATATTTTAATAAAATTCAATCAGTTGTCCTTAGAGTTTATTACCATTTGGAATTTGCTGATTTTATATCCTTGGTGTTACTGAACATGCCTTGTATTTCCTGTGCATTGATAGTTAAATCTAGAAACTCGATTATTTTAGACTTGATTTTTGGTGGGGAGCAGCAGGGAAAAGTAACACTAATCCTAGGTAGTATTATATATTTCCATCAGGAGGTACATAGTCTGGTTGCATCATTTTTGAAAATATCAGTTACCAATGATCATCAATTTACTAAGTATTGCTAAGAATGCTAAGTATAACATTCTAGATATGACAAATCTAGTACCCCCGCCCCCCAGTGTTGGTGAGGATCACGCACATCTAAAATAAGATAGAGTAATGGTAAGCATAGTAGGCAATACTTTTTCTTCTGGGCCCCTACTGGGTTAGCAATAAACAGCAGTTTTTATGTGACATGACAGTTGTTTAGGTGAGCAGGTTGGATTTTAAATGGAATCCAGAGTCAAGTGCAATGCAGTGTTTGAAATATTCAATTTGATAATGATACTAAATTAGAATTTTAAAAAGGAATTTTTGATAATGATGATGTAGATTGATGGTTAGAACCCAAACTGTAACTTATAATAACTCCATATCTGAATTCATCAAATTGTAGGACCTTAAAAGCAAAAGAGAATTAATGATCTATCTCCCACTGAATACTACTAAAATCCAGTGAGGAAATAATGTGTATAAAGCAATTAGATCAGTGCCTGGTGCTTAGTAAGCACTTCTTAAAAGTTATATTATTGGTTGTTATAAAGATAGCATTCAGCATGATGGCTGTGTAAACATTTTGCTATGTAGGTGATTAACCTTGAGATTTTCTAACTGAAACTTTGGTAGATTCACTATATGGCCTGTCCATTAGAACATTAGTAATGGCCCTCTTGTGCATCGGCAAAGAAACATTTTATCCTCTCTTCTTACCAAAACCCTGCAATTAGGCTGTCCAAAGATCCTTTGCTACCTCAAAACAAAAGGGCAAATCAAAAGCAGTGGAATCCATGGGAAAGTGTGCATTGTCTCCACACTTCCCTCTTGTTCCCACCAGACTACTCTACATGACATACAGGACAATCCTTTAAAATATACCAGATGAGGTCAACTTCCTGTTTGAGTCTTCTGCTGTCTCCTTGTAGTGGTTGAATAGTGCCTCCTCCCTCCCAGCCCAGAGATATGATTATGTTCTGACTCCAGGAACACTTGAATATGACTTTGTTTGGAAAAAGGACCTTTGTGGATGCAATTAAGTTAAGGATGTTGAGATGAAATCGTCTTGGGTTTAGGATGAGCCTGAAATCCAATGACAGGTGTACTTATAAGTGAAAGAGGAAACTTTGGGGGCTATAGATGTGGAGAAGAAGGCTATGTGAAGGCAAAGGCAGATGTTGGTGTGATGTGTCTGCAAGCCAAGTATTTCCAGCAGCCATCAGAAGCCAGGAGAGTCATGGAACAGATTCTCCCTCCGATCATGCAGGGGTAACCAATCCTACAAACACCTAGATTTCATTATTTCTGGCCTTCACAGCTGTGAGATAAACATTTTCTATTGTTTTAACCCACCTAGTTTTTGATAATATATTACAGCAGCCATAGGAAGCAAATACACACCCTTTGGAATTTTTTCCACAGGGTCTATGTGACTCACCCTCTGTCCATGTCTCAAACCTTGCTTCTTCTCTCTTGCTCTGCTCCAGTAACACTGACCTTCTTGCTATTCTTTGGCCATACTAGATTTAGATTCATTGCTATCTCAAGCCTCAGAATTTCACCTCCAGAAGGTACTTCTCCCAAATCTTCACCTGACTGGCTTCCTCTTTTCATTGAGGTTATGTTAAATGGCTGCCCCTCAGGGAGGCCCTTCCCTTATCATCCTACCTAAAATAGCCACTTTATTTTCTCACACAGCATTCTCTATTCCTTGCACTGCTTTATTTTTCTTAATGGAGCACTTATCACTACCTGACAACATACTAGCATTTCTTTGCGTATTAGTTTATCCCATTCCACTTTAATTTTAGGCTCCATGGAAGCAGGATATTTTCCTCTTTTTCAGCACTCAATCTTCAACACCTAGAATAGTGTCAGGGCTATCATAGTAGGCTTGGATTTAATACTTTTTGATTAATACCTGTGGTTTCATATGAAATCTAGAAGAATAGGCATCGATTTACATGACAATATTCTATTTTGTAGGAAATACATTAGTGGTCCCCATCCTAGGACTTGCATCATCAGAGATCTCAGAACTTCATTGCAGTTAACTGTCATCTTAAAATCACTTGCTTCTCTGAAACTGGATTGGGGGCAACCAGTTTTCAAAATAAAGAGGGAATTTCTGACAAATTTGCATTCAAGGTGGGAGTGGCATGGAGAGACTCTCTGTGAAGCATACCTTGATTTATTCCATCGGGTGCCATCTTGGGCAGTCCTACGGAACAGATTGTGGCTATGGTACACCTGCCTCAGATGTAGCTCTGCAATTGTCTGGAAAGAGAGTGTAGACAAGGTTTCCATTTGGTGTTTGACAGTAAGGTGGAGGAAAGGAGATGGGGACTGGGGATAGAGTTAGTTTTTGTGAACCAAACAGTGACTTTCTAGGATATTAAAACAAGAACCAAGTGGGATGCATTAGCAATTTAATCATTTCTGACTCATGTTTTTAAAAAGTATGGTATGTTAAGAATCACTCTAGGGGAACCTGAGTGCTCAGTCAGATGAGTGTCTGACTCTTGATTTTAGCTCAGGTCATGATCCCACATGAGCTCTGGGATCAACCCCACATGAGCTCTGTGCTGAGTGTAGAGCCTGCTTGGGTTCTCTCTCTCTTTCTGTCTCTGTCTCTCTCTCTCCCCCTGCTCACTCACTCTCTCTCTCTCTCTCTCTCTCAAAATAAAAAAAATAACTGTAGAGATCACTTGAAACTTACCTCAGAGTGTTGGGGTAGAGAATAGTGCATAGTTTGAGCCACGCTGAGGTTTTAACCACCAAGAAAAGACAATGGGAATATTTAGAAATATACTTAATTTTAAAGATGTTGAGAACCACCAACAGAAACTGTCTTACCTTTTAAGTAATTAAGGACTTGGGCCAAGAAACTGGAGGCCAAGTTAAGATAAATGGCAGCATCCCCAGCTGGGCAGAGTGCCTGGTGGAGTGCCACAGGGGACAAGCAGAACTAGGCTCAGTGCTATTTACATTTCTCTTCATGATTTGGTCAAAGGAACTAAGAACACAGTCATGAGATGTGAAGGTTTAGAGACATTGCAAAGAAATGAAGAGCAGAGAAATGAGACTAATGGGTGGGCAAAGAGAAAACGAATTTCCATTTGGAGCATTTATAAGCAGAAACACAGATGAAGCACTGGAAGCAGTAGTGCTGACAAGAAAGTGCAAAAAGTTATTCAAGAAAGAGGACTTAAATTTAATATAAATCTCTAGAAAGGCTAATGGGGGCTACCAGGAGCTCTAAGTTCCCCATGTACCACTGAATGTGCTCCCTGTGTACCACTGAAAATGCAAGATAGTGGAGAGAAAGAGAAAATCTCACTCTAGACCTTTCCTCCTCCTGAGGGTGAGGGTAGGGAGGGTCAGCAGCTGGCTTTCTCCAGGTTCCTAATTCTAAATATTAGGATTTCAGAAGATACAAACTTGTCTCATGTCAGGCTGGCCCAACTCCAAAGGATTTGACAAATCACATTTACCAAATTGTCCCACTGATCAATTCGGAGTTGCCAACCATTTTTATAAAGGTAAAAAGAGACCGATCCCTTCATTACAACAGGTGCATGGAACTTTGTACGATTGAATAAAAATAAAAATTTAATTTTCATACTTACAGACAGAAAGAAATGGAAACAGGAGGAATAATGAAGGAAAGAAGGAGTGCAGAGGAGTATAAGTGTATGAGCCCTAGATCATGATTTTCAGATAGCAAATGAAGTGATTTGAGAGGGTCTTTTTTTTTCTTATCTGATAATCAGAGTGCCTTAATTTCAACTAGCAGTGGTTTCTCAATCTCAGTACTATTGACACTTTCAAGCATATCATTCTTTGTTTTGAAGGGGGTGTGTGTGACTTGTGCGTTATAGGTTATTTAGCAACATTCCTGGCTTCTATACACTGGAAGCCCATAGCAAACTCTACTCTAGTTGTGTATCTACACATTTCCCAATGTCACCCTCCAGTTGAGAAGCACTGAACTAGATAAATGGAACTGGAAAAACATCCTCCAAATTTGGAAGTGTTTCTATAGATTTCTAATAGAAAGATATCTTTTCTCTATATCTCTGTGCAGACTCTGTATGGCCTATTGGTTTCTCACATAGCCTTTAAAGTTTCAGGAAGGATGGAAAGATATTTGGCCAAGTCACTGGATTTGAGATGTTCTTTACACTTGATCCAAAAAAGACATTGAAATATGGGAAATTCTTACATTTTCATTTAAGATTTTAAGGTACACTCATGGCTTTAAGGCTTCCAACCTTCTGGCCTTGGGCTGACCCTGTATGGGTTGACCTAGAGGGACGATACATGGTGACTTCTCTTGGTCCATCCTTCTCAGAGCAGAGCATTGTGCTGTCCACTGAGGCTTGTTTCTATTGAGCTAGTGCCTGATTTTGAAAAGAATGGTGGCTAGGCTGTCGCCTGACCAGTTTTATGCAAACCCAGCCAATCCCTGAGGCTGGGAATACGTTGCCGGTACATATTCCCATGGTCTGAGTCCAGATGCCCCTGACCTGTGCTGTTTGCAAACACAATCAGGTGGAATAAGAATCACTTCAGGTCCTAACTTTGTGGAGCAGCCTTGCAAAACTACATTGGAGGGTTTCATATATTGATTAAGCACAGTAATATTAATATGATTTTTGCCTCTAGCCAACTTCTTTCTTCAGAACACTCCCAACTGGGACTGAGAAAGTTTCTCTGATTCCAGCTGAATACTAATGTGGTAAACTTTGTCGTGACCATTTGACCTGTGTCTTTTCTTCCTTTCTCTCATCTGCACCTCCCCCTTCCCCTCTGTTCCTCTGGAGAAAACGGCTTTCCAGGTTTCAGTGTGGGGCTCACGTGTCTCCTCAGCTCACCGCTGACGCAGTGACTGATGGTTCGCAGTGCTGCCTCCCTTGACCTCGTCAACATCAGAAACTGTTCTCAAATCTCAGTCATCTCTGACAGCCTTTGAGCAGAGAAATGAGACAGTCTCCGTGACACAAAGGCTTCTGGCCTGGGGTAAAAAATTCCTTTTGAAAAAAAAATTCGAACACTCTACAGACCACACTGCTTTCCATTCATCTTGCAGTCTGGCCCATCCATCCCCAACTCTATATTAGCTTTCAGACATTATAGCTTTTTCTGTGTCTTGGAGGCTAGCCACAGTAGCTCAGATGTTTTCACATTGTAATCGCTGAGTCCTGGCATAGCCTTCAGAGCAAAGAAGAAAACTGGGCAGTTTATACAGTAGCAGTTAATTTTGACTTCTGAATAGCAAAGTAAGAGTTCTTCCTCTTATGTAGTATAACACGGACTAGTCAATCCAAATAATATGGGGGGGGGGGGGGAGGATAGATAGGACCCCATAAATAACATAGAGAATTACCAGTTTCATTGAATCAAAATGATATTCTGGAGACTTTTAAATGAGAATATAGTACGTAAATAGAGAGCATGCATGTGATTTAAAATTTAATTTGATTAAGGTACATGAAAAAGAAAAGCCCTGAATATAAATCCTGATTTTTTTCTCCATTCAGCAAATAAACTATCCTGATACAGTGAAGCCCATTTTCTCCACCTCAGAATGAAATAAAATGTCTATTTCCTTCAGTTCTAGCCTTAGCCCATTTATGTTTCAGAATGCCAGATCTTTGAGGCGCACCTGGGCTGCTCAGTTCGTTAAGTGTCTGACTCTTGATTTTGGTTCAGGTCATGATCTCACAAGTTTGTGAGATCAAGCCCTGCAACAGGCTCTGTGCTGATAATGCAGAGCCTGCTTGGGATTCTCTCTCTGCCCTGCACAAGATCTCTCTCTCTTTCAAAGTAAGTAAATAAACATTTTTTTTAAAAAAGGAATGCCAAGTCTTTGAAGTCATTAGAAAAATTACTTTAAAATATTCTTTTCCCCACTCTGACTCAACCAGGTTGATAGCAGTAGTGTGTAGTGGCAGAGGTGGCTAACTATCCTGTAGAGCTACAGGAAACAGTAAGTGTAGAGCTTTTGGTAGGAAGCAGCTGCCCAGCTGAGGCTGTACTTCCCAGCATCCCCTGCATCTTAGTGGGGTCATGTGACTGAGTTCTGATGAACAGAAAGTTAGTGGCCATGATGAGTACCATTTTAAGGCTTGGCACCTGAAAACCTCCTGGCAGAGTTGTCAGATGAAAACACAGGATGCCCAATAAATTTAAATGTTCAGATAATTACACACCGCATACTTACACTAAAAAATTATTCATTGTTTATATGAAAATCAAATATAACTAGGCATCCTGTATTGTAGCTGGCAACCTTGTTTTCATGCAAGACCCTCTTTTCCTCTCCTGAAGGTGTTGGAAGCCACACTGAATCTTTAAGAGCCTCCACCTGTCTGGATCTCTGACTCTGTGTGTGGAGCAGAGCCCTTCTCCTGCCATACAGTAGATTGTACACAAACCAAAAAATCTATTCATATTGTGTTCAGTCACTAAGACTTCAGTGTTTGTCTCTTTTAGTATACTTTAATTAATAAACATGCAGTCCTAAAGCAGAGAAACAGTTTTCTTTTTATCTCACACACTTACCAATGGACCTCAGAGTAGTTCAAAGGGACTCAGAGGTCATCTTGCCCAAGCCAAGGTTTTTATAGAAAAAAAATTGAGTTCTAAACACAGTAAATGACTTGGCCAAGTCTCTGCTGAACTATGACAGAGCCAAGATTAGCATTCCTCTTTGTTTTTTTTACCTCCTTCCTTACTTAACCATGGTGTCTTTTCTCTTTTCTTTTCTTTTTAAAAACATTTTTTATGTTTATTTTTAGAGGGGGGGGACAAGGAGAGAGGGAGACACAGAATCCAAAACAAGCTCCAGGTTCTAAGCTGTCAGCACAGAGCCTGATGAGGGGCTCGAACTCACAAACTGCGAGATCGTGACCTGACCTGACTGAGCCACCCAGGTGCCCCCACAGTGTTTTTTCATCACCAAATAATGGACATGTACCAGCCCCACAATTGTCAGTGATACTATAAGGTCTCAGATAACTTTTTGTTCCTCACATGGCTCCTCATTTATGGGGAAAAGGGATGTCTTTTATGGCAGTGACATGTGACAAATATTATATGAAAAATGGCAGATGTAGACAATATCTAGAGAAAATGTTACTGGAATTCAGAAGACAAAGACATTTTGGAGAGGGATGCTGGGTGGACATTACTGAACTTGAACAAGTCCTTATGAAAAGGGCAGAGCTTGGACCAACCAACAGAGAGGTCTGAATACAGGGGATATTCATGCAAAGGGAACAGTGAAGGTAAAGAGCTTATGAGCAGATATTCACAAAACAAGAGGAACAATTAATGTCCCAGTGTCTTGTGGCTCACTCAGAAGGCAAGTGGCCAAACAAGGGTGCCCGAATTCATGTGATCTCCTTGGGCTCACTGGAACATATATATGTACTGGAAAACCAGGGAGTTTCTGCAGTTTGGGCTCATGATCTCCTGGCTCATGTGTGCCTTTTAAGGAATTGCATGCTGGGAGTGTCTGGGTGGCTCAGTCTGTTACGCTTTTGACTTTGGATTTCGGTTCAGGTCATGATCTCACACTTTGTGGGATCGAGCCCTGCATCAGGGTCTGCACTAATAGTGCAGAGGCTTTGGGGATGCAGCATATTGATGATACATTGTGGTAAGGTTTTTTGTTTGTTTGTTTGTTTGTTTTTTTTCTTCTTTAGCTGGGAGAGAATACCTACACTTAGTATTCCCTTTTAAATTCAGGAAAACCAGTACCAACATTGTGATATGGATTCTCCCACTTGTTAATGGGAAGTTATAAACCCATGAATCTTGGGGGTGGGGCTGGGAAAGTGAAGGGAGATGAGGGCTTTTTCTTTCTCTTTAGATTGTGGAAAGGCATTGTTATTTGCTGTTGAATTGGAGTATGGGAAGGATCAGACTCACTCTCAGCATCCTCAGTGATAATATTGACTCATGTGACTACGGGGCTTACTCCTAACCACATGACCATTTAATATGTTTTGTTGGTTTGTACTGTGGTGTATGGTATGGTAAGGATTCCAGCATATCAAACAAAGGAGAAAAGATTCTTGCTGAATTTTACTTTGGAAGGAAGGCCACTCGGTATCTGAGAAAAGTCTCTATTGAGTTTAGACATTGGACCAACCTTGGCACACTAATATGTTTTAATCCCTTTGTCCATCTAAGTGACTGTGTTGTGGAGAATTTATGCACTTTATCACTGTTTAGAGTTTCTCAAAACATAGTTATTATCTATAAGGTGTTATATGAAAATAGGCACAAATAAAATAAATCTTTTTTGGTTGATTTGTGTAAACAGATACATGTTTAAATAATTTAAAATTTAAAAATTTATATGTTTATAAAAACAATAAAAATAGTCATTCATGGTAATCATTATTTTGTTATATGTTTATTTATTATTTTTGAGAGAGGAGAGAGAATTTTTGAGAGAGAGAGTAGCAGAGGACAGAGAAAGAGACAGACAAAAGATCCAAAGCAGGCTTTGCACTGTCAGCGCAGAGCCTGATGTGGCGCTCAAGCTCAGGAACCATGAGATCATGACTTGAGCTGAAGTCAGATGCTTTATCAACTGAGACCCTTAACAGTAGTCATTATTAATCAGAGCTCTTTTTCATCCATTTAGTAGACATATTAATGAAATTAATGCAATTTATCAAGCAGAAGAACCTGATGATTAAGAACATGAGTGCTAAAATAAAAAGGAAAAAAAGCAAGCATGAGTGCTGGAGCCACATGCCTGGGAATACTGGCTTCTCAGTCTGAATCTTATGGCCTTAGGCCTAATCCTCTTTTTCCTTTCTGTCTCAGTTACTATTGCTGTGTAACAAATTACCTCAAAACATAGTGCCTTATAACAATTGGTTTATTCTACTCATGGATTCCCAGGGTCAGGAATTCAGACAAGGCACAGCAGGAATGGCTGTCTCTGTTCCATGATGGCTGGGGCCTCAGAGTGGGGAGGGTTGTAAGCCTGAGGGTGATTTGATAGCTGGAGACTTTCAGAATCCTCTGAAAGGGGGTGGGCTGAGCTGACTAGAATACTAGAACTATTCACCAGAACACCTGCATGTGGCCTTTTCATGTGACTTGGTATTGTTCCATCATGGTGACTCCAGGATGGTCTCATTCCTTATAGAGCTCCTTAGACTCCATATGAATGTTCCAGGAGATAATCTGAATGCTGCATTGCTTTTTACGACCCACCCTGAATATCCTTCCCCTTATTTCTGTCATATTCTATTGGTTGAAGCAGCCACAGGTCTTTCCAGATCTGAGGGCAGGAACCTAGACCCCATCTCTGGCAGCTGTGTTGAAAATTTCTGCAGTTTCCTCAAATGGGGATAAGAACAGTACCTTCCTCGTGTGGTTTTTCAGGGTTATATGAGCTAACGTTCATCAAGTGCTAAGAACAGGGCATGGTACACAATAGTATTCAAGCAAGGACAGCTTTTTTTCCAGGTGTCAGGCTAATGTAGAGCTTTCAGAGGTGAAAGAGACTTATTAGCCTTGTCCTCTTTGAGACCTTCACATGAGTTTGTTGAGGTCTTCTGTATGCAACCTGGAAATTCTGGAGCAGAGCATTAGCTAATTTCATTGTTGAGCCCTCCTCCTCATCAGATGGTCCTATGAGGTGAATAGGGCGCAGCATTATTCTCCTTATTTAGCTGAAGAGAAAATTGAGGCCCAGAGAGGTTAAATGATTTGCCTAAGGTCAGAGAATTAGTGACAGAAGGCAAGGCTGGAGGAAAGTTCACAAGCCTCCAGTGTTTGGCTTCTGTTAAGTCCCAGACAGCAGTCAGACCAGGTCTCTTCAATATGCCCTTTTCTGAGGGAGAGGAGGGGGCTTCACTGCCACCACAAGGGGCAGGACCAGCTCTGTAGGCACAGAAGCCCAAAGGCTTCATCTTGACTTTGGCCTCTAATGAAGCTGTTGTCACATTTCCATCCTCTCCGCCCTGTAGGAAAACACCGCACTACTGGGGGACCTCATTAAAAGAAACGCTTTAACAGAAGGCAGAGTGCAGAGGAAGGAATGGGGAGCCTCTTGCTCACAGACCTCGCCCCTCTCTGTGGTTACTTCCCTCCAGCAGTTCACTTGTTCTGCTCTCCATGCAACTCCTCCCTCCCAGCTCCCTCACCTCCACTCCCACTACAAATAAATCTCCCATTAGCTCCACCAGTGGCTTCTGAAGGAGCGCAGCAATAAATTGAATTTCCAACTTATACAGGAGCTTGGCAAGTAGAGAACGAATTTTAAAAGGGCTACTCATCCGTGCTTCTCAAACTGTTAGTCATTCCCAGCAACGCAGAAGAGAGCCGCCTGCTCCCCTGATTCCTTGTATTTTCTTCCTGGTGGAGTCAGATTTGCATTCTCTTCTAATCCAGTCCAACTGCCAGGGCCAAGCCCTGAGGGCTCAGATTCGGCCGAGTTCTGTATGGTCTGTGCCTGGGAGAGCTGCTGGTATAAAACATGCAGGGGGCCTGGGAGGCTTGACTTTAATCCCCAGCTGGGTCTTGGTATTTCTTTCTCATTAAGGGCGGGAGGGTTATCAGAGCTGGGAGAATGGTGACAGATAAGTTCCGTAATTCATTTCTCCCCACTCTTGCACAACCTATAAATGTCTTTGTCACATATTTTTCCTCCAGAGAGGAAACTGATTATTGTGACAATCATCACCCACCACCTGGAATTTAGCATCCCAGATGAACTGGGATGAAACTCCAGAATAGAACCACTACCAGTAATGATGGAGGGAGATCATATTTATATATGTATTTTAAGAGCTTCACTGGCAGATCTATCATGTGCATGCTACCAGATAAGAATCCAGTTGATTCTTATGCATATGGACTTTGAAAATCGCTGATGAGGACTTACAAAATTAGGCCCATTTTACAGATAATACCCATTTTACAGATAATAGAACAAGAAGGCACTCCTTGGGGTGCTTGGGTGGCTCAGTCAGTTAAGCATCCCACTCTTGATTTCAGCTCAGGCCCTCATCTCAGGGTGTGTGAGATTGAACCCCACATTGGGCTCCACACTGACAGTGCCAGCGCTGAGCCTGTTTGAGATTCTTTTCCTCCGTCTCTCTCTGCCCCTCCCCGACTCTCTCAATCAATCAATTAATCAATTAACTTTATTTAAAAAAAAGACTAGAAGGCACTCCAGAAGGACATCTTTTTTGCGGGGGAGGGAGGGCAAGTGATCCTTCATATATAGCCTACTAAATTTAAGTAATGCATTACTTCTAAGAGTTGAGCTTTAAGTTCTATACTTTGATTAATTGCTGAATTGACTGGTAAAATATTGGGTGAGCATCGGTTAGTGAGTTATGTACTGGGGATCCAAAGATGATTAAAACATCGTCTTCATCCTTAGGGACAGCTGTTGTTGACCAGGGCACATCTCCCCCATTTATCTTGAGACATTTGGCAATGTGTAGAGACATTTTTGGTTGTTATAACTTGGGGTGAGAGTGATACTAGCATCTCATGTGCAGAGACCAGAGAGGCTGCTAAACATCCTACAATCCACAGGACAACCTCGCAACAAAGAATTATCCAGCCCCAAATGTCAATTGTGTCAAGATTGAGAAATCATTCTTAGAAAGCTGACAGTCTTGTTAGGAGGCAGGCATCTAGACAGTTACAATAAATATATTTTAATAAATGCCAGCATGGAGATAGATGGGAGGTGTAATTTAAACAGAAATAATGAGAAAAGCATGGAATTAGAACTGATGCCTCCTTCCTCTTGCCAGCCACCACTCCCTTTTGCTCAAGTTCAGCTGTTTGCCTTCTATTGCAGGGAAGGAGTCATGCTCTTTATTTTTTTCTTTCCTTATTTGAGGTGTCTGATTATTGTGTTTAATAATAAAGCTCCATACCATACGGGTCTAAAAGAAGGCTGGAATATTGGAGAAAGTTAGGGTTATTTTCCAATAGGTAGGGTTCTGGGTTACTTGGAGAGCCAGAGACCCCTTAACCATTTCAATCTTTCTTCTTCCCAATCGTCTTCCTCTCTAGTCTTCAAATAAAACTATAGCGAGTGAAATCATTAAGCTTTCAGGCTGTGAGAATTATTGGGGAAAGCACAAGCTTCAAAGCCCTGGAATCCCCTTCTTTATCACTTGTATACTGAGTGTCATTAAAAAAATAATTTCCCCACTGTGGGCCTCAGTTTCTACACATGCAAAATTAAGTCATTGAATAGATGATCCTCTAGTTCTCTTCCAACATATTGGCAAATGAGCAGCTTTATGCGTTTTTATTTTCTAATCTCCTGATGCCTCCTAGGCCGCATATCTCCTCTTATTTTCACACTCAAGAGTTAGAAAAAAATAGGGTGACCCCTGTTCTGCCATGCTTTTTTTTTCCAGTGGGATGAAGAAGAGAGGCTTACAAGAGACTAATTGTACACCAGCTCCTGAAGGGAAAAGATACCACTTTTTCTCGTGGGCTGGGCTTTGATCATTAAACACTGAAGGTATGGAAAGGGATGCCAAGAGGAGCACAGAATGTATGTCTGAGAGGATGCTTCCCTTCAGGATCAGAGTGTCTAGTGATCATCCACTAAGCCTTCCTCTCTCTGTGCTAAAGACAAAATTATTTTGCAGAGGGATTTTTTTCCTTTCAACTGTTTCCATTTAGCTCTAAAGACTATTTCTAAGTTTGCAGAAATAGTGATGCGTAGTAGATCAGTCAAAATATGGAGAGTGGTCAATAATAGAAAATCTATTCAGAGTTATTGATTTTATTACTGAGGTGTTTATGACCTCTCTCCTTTCTGAAATCTTTATGTTTTCACTTGGTTAGCAGTTCAATGTTCTGCCATGATATTTTCCATTATCCACTTATCTCTCCAACTAGACTGTCTACTCCTTAAGGTGAAGGGCTGTCTCTCAGACTTTCTTTACAAGTCCTACTGAGTTTACACCAGTGCTAGGCACAGAGACAGCATCATTCACTAAACAGTCGAGTGACCACAAACTCCATTTCAATAAGCATCTTTCCTCGAATACCTTTAGTCAACTAAATATCTTCATAGTTCTTTTAAAGTACTATTTATTTTTGAACACTAGATAATATTACAAAATGATGGACTAGTATCATTTGAATGTATGAAATTAATGTATTTAGCTTATATCAGCCTCAACTTTGTTTCTCAACTTTGGCACTGTTGAAATTCTGGTATGATTTGGGGTATTTGCAATAACTATCATGAGGTGCTGATTTGTGCATTATAAAATGTTTAGCAGCACCCCTGACTCACTCATGTCAATAGCACCCCTTCCAATTGTGTCTCCAGATATTGCTAAATATCCCTCATTTGAGAAACACTGACCTAGAGGAGAAAACACAAGATTATTATCCATAAAGCATTTATCAGTTAGTGATCACTTACTAGTTCTGGAAAGACTCATTATGCCAAGACGTTCCATGTATTTCCATCCATTTCTTCAAATGCATCAAATTTACTCATAACCATTCATTCATTCTCCACATATTTATTGAACATCTACTGTTTTCTAGGTACTGTGGAAGAATCTATGATGAATAAAATATAATTCAAATACTCAGTATGCACCATCTAGCAGGGCAGATAAAATAGGAGTCAAACATAAGGTACTAGAAAACAATTCTTGCTCTAAAATGGAACTACTTAAAAATGTGGTTTCCAGACCACTGGAAGTCCATGAACCTTTTGTTACTGATCCACAAAGAAGAATATAAACCAAATGCCTTACTAAACACACTACTAGATCAGATATTTTTTTATTTTTTATTTTTGTAACAAGATTTTACCAATGAAGAAAGCATCACCTTTATTTAAATTCTAATGCAGTTTCCTTATTTCACTGTAGACTGGAAACAAAGTGTTTGGTGACCAACTTGTTCAGTAGCACTGCTCAGAAAAACTTTACAGGGGAAAAAATAATTACTGTGCTTTACATAGGTTGAAAAAATATTTGAAGAAATATTCATAGTTCAGGTGGCAGTTGCTCTGAGGTTTGGAAGATGGATAGGTGTATTTGTTAGAATAAGCTACTCTAATAATCCCATGATCTTGGTGGCTTAACACAGTGAGGTGTTATTTCTTAAGTTGCCATTCATCATAGGTTAACAGAGAGAGTCTCTTAGTGTATTCATCAGGGAATCAAGTTCCTTCCATCTGGGTCACCAACTTCTATGGTCTTTGGAGTCCTCTACTGAACTTTATTGGAAGATAAGAAAAGAGAGCATAGAGAGGTATGTCCTTCCCAAACTACCTTATGTATGACTTCTGATCATGTACCTATTGTATATCTTCATTCTGTTCACATTTCATTGTTGACACTGAGTCATGCACTGCTTCTCCCACACAGAGGTCTTGGAGATGCAGTCTAGCAGTATATTAAGAAAGTAGAGGAGAGCATAGATATTGTTGAACACCAGGTATGTCTATTACAGAAATTGCTGGGTAGGCGTTTTAGGGGAACAGAATAATGAATGTGAAAGAATTGGTGAAAATATTCAGGGGACAAGTGGGCCAGAATCATTAGTTAATTGAAAAGTAGAGTGTATGTGAGGGCAAGTTATAGGATTTATGGCTGAAGTGTATTGCATACATTTAAATGATATTCTCAGTGGTGGTAGACAATTATTGGACATTATTGATCTTTTAAAGTCTTCTGAAAACTTGAATTATTAAATGAAAGTTTTATGATTATAAAATACAGACAGTATGGAAACTGCAAAGACCAAATTTCATATCCCACGTATTTTTATTATCTAGAGAAAAAAAACATTATCAGTGTTTTAGTGAGTAAGAATAAGGTCTGTTATCTCAATCTGTTTGGGTTTATGTTATTTATTTACCATTTACCAGCTGGGTAATCCTGGGCAAGTTACTTTGACTCTATGCATCTGTTTATTCATCTGGCAATTATTATGAAGATAAAATGAGAAAATGCATATAATGGAATTAGTGCTTTTACATGATTAGAGCTCAACAAGTGTTAGATATTACTATAGTATGAACATTTTTCTGTTATTATACATGTTTTTCAACTATGTAAGATTCCCAAAGATGTGCTTACTATATTCAGCCAAGATCCTCTCATTGGGAGATTTAGTTTGTTTCATTTCATGTGTGTGAATGCGTACATATACGTGAGTTTAAATATTGCTTGAATAAATATATTGGTGCATAAAGTTTTATATCCTTATTTATTTCTATAACATAAAAGTATGAGATTACTGGGTCAATAGCACATCTTTAAGCCCCTTAATAAATACTGCTTAAATTGTACTCCAGAATTGTGCAATTAATACTATCACTAGTGTGGTATGAGAATTTCAGTTTTCCCAAGTCTCACCTACCTCAGTATTAATATTTAAATACTTGTAAGGTGAGGGTAGTATTTCATAGCATTTTTGGATTCTGGTAAAATATGTGATGGGATTAACTGTGTGAATGTGTTAGTTAGACCTTTCCATGGTATGTACATCCAGAAGAAGGCTCCCTAGCCTAAGTGGTATTTTTAAAATCTAAAGTAGTATAAAAGTACTTAGCTGGACATTGGGGATGTATTTTGGGACCTTCAATCATATGAGACAGAAACCATCTGAAATTCATTTCTTCAATCCAGTTCCTTATTTCATGTGCCAGATTCTATCTAGAACACAGCTTTAGAGAATTCCATGCTCAGTGATGAAATAGAGCCTTACTAGAGGACTAAATATGTCTCTCATACTACAAATCACACCAGCTATTATAGTTTCCAGAGGAGGAAATGATCTAAGGTGACCCAATGTTTAAGACTTCTCTAAATACTGCTCCCCCACCCATCTATGGCCATTACACTACTTTTCAGGACTATTTGAAAACAAAGACGCCATCACCTTCAACTGCAGACTACCTGTTCATATCCTTTTCTGAAATTAGATGAGACACTGATAGTAGGAATGTTGGTTTCTGAGTGTTACAACTACCTCTTGTCAAAGCACCAACTGGTTTCATTTATTTCCTGAGTATGATCCAGTGCAATTCAGGCAATTGCAAATTCCTCATGGCAATTGCTATTAGGACTGCCCTAACTAAAAACCAGGTGTTACCCATAAATCCCTGTAAATTATTCAAACATTAGCCTCCCTTCATCAGAGAAATGAAGGACCCAGTCACAGTGGGTTTTACCCATGTTATCTTCAAGTAATAAAACAGGACCACACACTTTCCTAAAACCAACATAGTAAGAGGATGTCTCTGCGAAACCTAAATAATCATTTAGAAAGAGAATCATTCAATCTGTTTGTGAAATTGTTTGGAGTACGTTTTACTGAATTGACTAAAAAAAAAAAAAAGATCCCGCAGTTTCTGAAACATTGGCTGTTTGACATCAATGTTACAACATATGCCAAAGATAATATATAAACAGTAATATGTCCAGTGCCATAATGTTAGCTATTATTTTTTAAGTTTATTTATTTTGAGAGAGAGAGAGAGAACCACTGGGGGAGGGGGAGAGAGTAAATGGGTCAGAGGATCCAAAGCAGGCTCTGCCATAACAGCTGCGAGCCCTAGGCAGGGCTGGAACTCCCAAACTGTGAGATCATAATTTGAGCTGAAGTCGGATGCTCAACTGACTGAGCCACCCAGGCGCCCCAGCTATTATTTTTATTTCTCATTAATTGTACCATGTTTTACTTTAGACTTAAAGCATGGTTTGGAAGAAGAGGAAAAAGAAAAGGATAAAAGAAGAGGAAATGACATGTAGAATGGGAGACTAGCAAGGGTGGGGAGAAGGCAAAGGAGGAAGAGGCAAAGGCAGGAAGGAAGAAGGAGGAAGGAACGAAAGATGAAAGGGAGGGAAGAAAAGAAAATGTACCATTATCTCTTAATGCTGACCTTTGAATTAGATTTTGTACATTCACCATTCCCTTCCTCAGCTCTCTGCAGCTTATACACAAAGCCCTCCGCACGTCATAGTTTCTAAGGGAGCATTGCTCTTTGGAAAGATGTCAGAAGCATTCAGTAGTAATGAGCAGACAGAGCAGTGGAACAAGCTATCTGCCTTCATTGCAGGAGTTCTCAGGAGAAATCATATGTCTTTTCTCAAATGGTCGTAAATAGCGCTATGCTCCAGGTGTTTAAAGACCCTGAAACAATTACCTTTTAGTCTCTCCCAACCCCAAATCATAGAGAATTATCCAATTGGAATGACTTTCAGCTCAGTGTGTCCATTTTGATCCCTCCCATTTTTAATTAATGATAAGTTGTTTTAAGAATGATAGTTGTTATGGGCAGAAAAATAAATGATGGCTCTTTTTCTTAAAAAAGTAAAAGAGGACTTAAGGGAGAAGATATTAAGTGGGACGAATTAGCACATCATATTCAGGATTTTGCAAGCTTTATTAAGGGAAAAATAAGGAAATTTCAAAATAACTGAGTGAGTTCCTCATGTTTTCTGGATATAATCACCTTGACTATACTATGTTGATTTTCCCAGTAGATTACTTACTTATAACTAAGGCCCCCTCATGCCAAGAAAACAAAACACTAAAATGTGTCAGCAAATGGCATCTCCATATCAACTAATTCACCCTAATCAGAAACTTGGGGCTTAACCTGCTATATCTCTCTTTCACATATCTGGTGTATCATCAAGTCCAGTCCCGTTTTCCACAAGAGTTGATCATGTATCTGTCCATTGCACCAGACACTCTTCAAGCTACCACCATCTCTAGCCTATTGCACTATTAAAACCTTCCTACTGGTATCTATAGCCTCCAATCTATATTGTAGCCAGAATTATCTTTTGGACATATTAAGTGGAAGCTTATATTTACATTGATATATAAATGTACTTAAATTTAAAGCAACTTCCATTGCTTTTTGGGATAAAGACCCAAATCTTTCGGATGACTACAAAGTCCTGCATACTCGATTCCCTGTCTCCCCTTCCAGCCCTATTTATACCACTTTACACTTTAAATGTTCCCCTCTCATAGAGGTTATTTTTACACACTGTTCATTTCTGTTATAGCACATCCCTTACCTGGTAATTAGGTATGTATTTATTTGCCTATTTATCATTTGCATTCTTTTTAAAAAATTTTTTTTAATGTTTATTTTTGAGAGAGAAAGAGAGAGAGTGCGAGCATGAATGGGGGAAGGGCAGAGAGAGAGGGAGACACAGGCTGAAGCAGGTTCCAGGCTCTGAGCTGTCAGCACAGAGCCCGATGTGAGGCTCAAACTCACGAACTGCAAGATCATGACCTGAGCCAAAGTCAGACACTTAACCAACTGAGCAACCCAGGAGCCCCTCATTTGCATTCTTTATATTTGGGGGCAATGGCAAATAGTGCTACTAAAAACATCTGTGTACAGGTTTTTGTGTAAACATGAGTTTTCATTTCTCTAGGGTAAATACTCAGGAGTATGATTGTGGGATCATATGATGAATACACGTTCAATTTTATAAGAAGCTGCCAAACTGTTTTCCAAAGTGGTTGTACCATTCTGTATTCCCACTAGGAACGTAGGAAAGATCCAGTTGCTCACCACCCTCAGCACTTGCTTCTGTATATTTTATTTTAACAATCTCAACAATGTGCTAGTACTATTTGATTTTTACAGAGAACTGGTCAAGCATGTTAAGAAACATGCCCAAAGTCATACAACTGATTCACAAAAAAGTTTATATTAGAATTCAGACCCCACTGACTCTCCATTGTTAAGTGATTAATGATATACTAGCTAACTTTGCAGGGGCAAATGAGACTAATTTATGGAACTTAATTAATTTACTGCGTGGAGAATCAATGAATCAAATTCTCTTTATACTTTAATACTGAAGGGTAATTATTTATGACTTCAGTCCTCTTTGGTTTGATTAGGGGTCTGTATATTAGCATTGACTGAACCTGAGTTCCTAAAATGAAATGCAAGCTATAGTACTTTCAAACGATGTAAAATTCAAATACATTGTCTTTACTGAGTAACATAATGGAAAAGTATTGCCTGGGAGTCAGAAAACTGAGTCAGAGTTTTGCAATTAATTGAATGATACTAGTTTCTGAGCATTAGTTTCTTCACCCATAAATTGAGGAAATAATGGCAGGTGGTCTGGAA